>NC_045716.1:3101023-4559773 GCF_009834535.1 Camelus ferus
TGGAGGAAGTTTCTCTACATGGACACATGAAGCCAGAGGAAATGGCGGTTCCCCTCGGGTCTGAAACATAGGAAATACTAACAACGTGACTGGTTAATATCTGAAAGGGAGATTAGGAGGTTAGTTTCTGATGACCCAAAGAACTCACTCAGTGATCTGCTTATTTCAGCAGAGTTGTTGTCCTCCTTAGGGATCTTGGTTCACCTGCATGTCATCTGTTGAGCTTGATGTGGATTATGGTCACACGGCCCTTTGTTGGAGTCTAGCCAGAGCACGTATGATAAGGAGGGCCTGGTATCTGACCTGGAGTCAAGCACTCATTCATTCATTCAACAAACATATATTATGTAATTATTGTGTGCCAGATCCTGCGCATGGTGGTAGAGACAGAGGAGCCTACAGACTAATAGGTACCAATATCGAGCAAGCACAAGGTGGCAGCAGGATCCCCAACTTCACCCAGTTCTAAGAATAAGTGTGTTAATTCACGGATTGGTTCAAAATGCTGTCAGGTCAACGCTGATTCTATGAAGGCAGGAGGTGTATTGCCATGTCCATAGCTATTCTAACGAGGAAAAAAACGAACAATATATGAACAAGGACAAGGGAGCACCAAGGGAGTTCTCCATTCAATGAAACACACCCATTTTTTTTTTTTAAGAGTAAACGGTTCTAAGATGCTTCAGGTGCATTTCCAATTTGAGTATGGCAGACAAACAATCAGCTACAATCCATCTCGGCCCTGACATTTTATGTTTCTCAATGCTGCTGTCTTTTGTCTAAACCCCACACAGTTCTGGGGCACTTGGCTGCCAGGGGTAATGCTGGGCAATGGGAGGGGGTTTGGGGGAAGAGCAGGGAGGGGGTTTGGGGGAGGGGTGGGGAGGAGATGCAGAGCAGGAGGAGAGCCCAGTTTCTCCCGCACCAGAGGCTCCACACCCAATGCGGTCTCTTTCATCAGAATCGCTCAGCCTCGCATTGTCCAGAGCCCAGGAGGTTGCAAAACGCATTCTAGCACGGAGCAGCAATCCTGCAGTCCCTGCCACGGCCAGCCAGGAGCGAGCAGCTCCAACAGCCCGGGTCCCCAGAGAGTGGCAAGACGTGCCAACAGCCTCTTCCGAAGTGCCCTCGGCCTCATGATCACTGTTTTATTATTTGTGAGATTTTAATTCTTTCCTTCTGGGCTCCCGTGCCTTCCCATGCAAAACTAGTTCAGAGATGCCGCTTTTGGAGCTCTTTCCGTTGTCACGGCAACCAGGATTTTCAAAGTTTATTTCTCCTCCTCTTCTCCCCACCACGAACTCCCTTCCCCCCCTCCCCTCCATCTCTGGCCACGTATATGTTTTGCAAGAGAAACAAAGCACAGAAGGAAATATGACCAATATCACCGCCAGGTAAATTTTCTCACTCACACCTCACTTCAGCACAGCGTGTCCCTATTGGGGATTTGAAATTGCCCCTCTTCTCACAATATCCAATTAATATTCTTAGGCTTCAAATCCTGTGATGTTTGGGAGCGAGGCCTTGGGTAACAGCCATCAGCTTGCCCCTGTTGTCTCTCCTCCTGCAGAGAGAAGGAGATCTATTCCTTTCTGTTTATATAAGCCACGAACATGCTGTGTCTTATTTATCATTTGTTAGCCCTTGAAAACAGCATTAAAAAGAGAAAAAAAACCAGCAACGACTGCAGAGGAGGGAAAGTGAAAACACCTCAGATGTGCTTCGCAGGGGATCTCTGGAGATCAGAGGCGCTGCAGTTGCCAAAGGAAAGGAAAGGAGATCCCCAAAGAAATTTGCTAAATTGATTGTTTAATTATAACATTAACCTTTGCTATCAAAAATCAGATGGAGACAAAGAAGGAAAAGAAACCAAAACAGGGGGGAAGAGAGCCTGAACTCCCACACTGAGCACAAGGCAGCCGAGAGAGGCGGCTGCTTGCTCCAGGCCCCTCACGGGTGACACCAGTGTTTGGGCCACACAGCTGCCAAAGGAGCTCGCACCCCAAGGACTTCTGCTCTGGCTCCTGGGACAAGCACAGCCACTTTCTTCCTTCTTCCTGACAGTTCACGCCTCTGCCACTCTTCTCCTTGAGGAGAGGGAAGACGACGGGGCCAGAAAACACAGGATTTCTGTGAAACTGATAGACAGGACCGGACCCAGATTACAGGGAGAGTCCTGAGGCTCTAGGACTGAATGACCCTCTCGCTACTGAAACTCAGTATTTTTAATTTACAGACCTACTGAGTTAGAGATTAGACTCTGTGACATGAAACATGATGGATGAGTGTTTTAACTGAGACTCTGCTTACTTAGTCTATCATTCATCACTATTAACAGAAGGAGATCCCCAATTGCTTAAGTCATAAAAGCGCCAGACTCTAGCATTGCTTAAATGGGCCCTTAATGGGATTAGCTGTCGCTACGTGGGAACTACATCACAATGATGGGAAACCTGCACTTCCCCGCAGGCGGGCGGGTGGGAGGGAGGGCAAAGGGCAGGAAGGCTGAGCAGGACCAGCACACACTGGGATCAAGTGGAATGGTGGGTGTGCTGGGGAGAGGCGAAGGCAGAGAGAAATGGGTAAGGACTTCAAGCTGGCAGGAGAGGTACAGGGTGCAGACTGATGAATGAGGCTGGGGAGAGGAAACCAGGCTGTATGAAAAGAGGGGGGTCAGGGTGACCTCAACTTTCAGGACGTGGGCAGTCCTTATGGGCTGTGACTGGAGTGCCCAGCCCATGGCTTCTGAGCAGCACGCCTATCCAGGGAGCGTCTATCCCCTGGACCATTGACGGACGCCCGCCCTCGCTCTGGGCAGGGGACCACCTGCTCTCCCAGCCCACTCCATGCCTCAGTTCTAGTCCCACTCTGCCTCTTTTCACTCAGCTGGACACTAACCTCGGAAAAACCGTTCCTGGTACACAGTAGGGGCTCAACGTATGCTGGATGAAGGAAATAGTCCCTGAATGGGCAGCAAGCAGTGTACGGCCGGGATGCCCCACCTCATACCCTCTCAGATCACCTCTGAGTTGTCCTGAAGCTGCGAGGGACAGACCCTGTGCATCTGCCAAGGACAGAGCCTTTGACAAATGTGACCGCTCCCACCTCAAGTGCCAGCATCTTTCTGTTTCCCCGTCTGAGGGATTTCTTCAGTCCCCCAAAGGCTTGATCAGCCCACAAGCAGGGCAGCCCCAAAGTGTCATCACTCAAGGAGGGACAGGAATTAATGGAGATTATAAATAAATTATATATCCAACGTCCTAGGCCTCAGTGGAAAATTCTGAAATATATCCTATATTGTTCCCAGAAGGCTCCCAAGGGGTTAAGCCTCAGCAATCCGTTCTGCCTGCCCTCCCAATTAACGCATGCTACTTGGCTCTTTCCCCTTCTCTGTCTCAGTTTCCCTTTTCACTCCCTTTTGCAGCTAGGGGTCACCTCCCAAATAAACCACCTAGACCCAGTCCTTTCCTTAGGGTCTTCTTTCAGGGGAACCCAGACCAAAAAGCCATCTGTGAATAAATGGCTCATCCATCAAATCATGTTCCTCCCTGACAAAAGGATGGGGAAACTTTAGGGGGGATGTGAAACTGGGGGAGAACAAAGGTATGTGATCTCAAGTACCAATGCCTAGTTTTCAGATTTTGCCAGGACCAGATCCTGACCAGGGTTGAATGATGAGCTGGACAAGACATTCCTAGAAAGAAGGGATAATTTTTGCTAAACTGTAAAAAAATGACCAACCTAGAGACAATTGTTTGCAACTGCTTCTGAGGACAGTGCTGAGCAAAGGGGCCAGAAATGAGCGACTGAATGAAAAATGTACCTCCTCTCCGGGGGGCAGACAATCTGGGACATGATTTGGCCTTGAGGTTCTCTCTGACTGTTTCAGACCTTTTTTTCCTATTCATAGGTGCATGCAGAGGGAATACAGAGGGTAGAGATAGCAATAAATGCCTAGTCCCGGAGGCCAACGCATTATCTCTGGAAGGAATATTAAGTTGCTTGATCCCCTGGGACCTCTTTCACTGCTGGTGAACACAGAGGCACCCTTTTCAACCCCATGCAGTGCAGAACAGGGGGTGTCCCACACAGCTTCAGGAACCCATTCACGGTGCTGTTGCTTGGTGATGTTTTGTAGCGTCAATGGTTGGGAAGTGACATCTTCAGAATAATGGACACTGTCCTACGAGAGTAAAACACATGCCACTTCTCCAGTGGGAGAGAGAGAAAGTGCAGTCGTGGGAGCTGAGGAAAGCACGCTCCCAGGTCTGACACCGAGGTCAGCCCCAGGCAGGTGGCCGGGTCTGGCACCTGTTTTTCACCCTCAGCTGAGCCAGAGCTGCTATTCATAGCCTGTGCATTTTTTTCCTAAGATTTACCATTAAGACTGTGTTATTTGCTTGTTTTCTGTCTTAGCCATTAGACCATGAAGTTCATGCGGGCGAGGAACCGCATCTTCCTGTCTACTGTTAAACTCTGAGTGGCCAGCACACAGGTGCTTGATAAACATTTGCTGAAAAAGTATCTTCCTAAATCATCAAACGAGGGTTTCTTCTCCTTGCCTTCTTCTAGTACTTAAAACAAAATCTCGTGTCTTCTTCCCTCAGTTCTTGGTCTCAGATGTCTGCTGGCTCAGGCACTGATGTCTGCTAATAGGGTCATCCCTCCCTTGTATTACCTTTGACCACCGGGTACCTTGAGCTAAAGGAAGGGAGTAAGGTGAGAATGTGTTCGCCAGCTGATGTCAGAGATACTTCTGTGTGTACAGCACAGTGGGTCATGGGAGGAGTGAGGAAGGATCATATTCCATTTTCTGGCCATTTCAGTCAACTCTGGTGAGAGTTAAGGGGTCTCCTCTGGTCTGGTCAACTTGAGCCTATGGATTTGTCAACTGGTCAAGAGATTAGTTATCCAGTTTAGTTTAATATGGTGAGAGTAATGAGGCCCCTTTAACAGGCTTTGGGGTCCCTCCTATTCTCATAAATGCTCTCAATAGCTGATCACTGCCCGGATTCTCTGTGAAACAGGAGCACGGCATCTCCATGTCCTCCCTCTGTACCGGAGTCCGCTTCCCCAAGAGGAAAGAGTAATTTCAGTGTTTTTGCTGAATGGGGACTATCTGGGAGCAGCGATACTTGAGTGTTGCGCCTGTAGGGGTGCCCTTGACACCGAGGGGAGAATAAAGAACGTTTAACCCGACTCCGACTCTAACAGCACTGGAACGCAACAGCTAGAAATGCCAAGCACCCAGTATATAACCAAGTTGTACCGACTGTGATTATCAGCCGGGGAAATTGGGGCGTATTATTTCAGCCACCTCGGTGTGCAACGTCTGCAAGCGCACAGAAAACATACCTAATTATAGGGGCTTGACTACGGGCTATAAGCTCAGAATGAAGTGAGGCTCTAATACGATTATGAATTTCCACGTGGTGAAATCAATTAATATGAGATGCCACAGACCAGAAAAAGAGACATGGGTTCAAGCAAAAAAAAAAAAAAAAAAAAAAACCTAATCGTGAAGAGATTAAGATTTTGGCATACAAGCCACAATGAAATGAGCACAGGGGATAAATTATGTCAGCAAACAACAGTAACACGAAAGAGCCCCTCCAACAGCAGCGATCTGATTACACTGGGCCACGTCCATCATACTGATAATGACAAGCGCTCCCTCCTCCCTGCGATGGGTAAGTTCTGAGCACAGTTGTCCTTAGTTCTTAGAGTTGGCCCTCAACACCAGCAAAATAATGGAGTTCTGCTACAGTGAGCTGTGCTCTTCAACTAATATTCAACTTGGGTTTCAGGGGAATTATACCCACAGAAAACAGTGCCCCAAATCTCAGGAAAATTTCTGACGAATACAGACATCCCGTAAATAGGAAGACAGGCTTTGATTTGTTCACGGGAGGGCACCTACTGGGAGCCTACTGAGTGCCTGTGAAGTACGCTTGCCAAGGTGAACCCACCATGGGGTCTGCCTTCACAGACCTGTGAAAGGGGCAAAGACCTCCACAAACAACTAGAATATGAGGCCAGAGCTCTAACAGAACATTACGTACAGTGCCAGAAAAACACAGATGAGGAAACTTAAGGGGAATTTGACTTTGAAAGATGAGTTAGAGTTCTCTAGTCAAATAAGGCAGGTGTGTGAAGGAGGATACAGTGGGTATTTCCAGGCTAAGGGCACAAAGGAACGGAGGTGTGTGTACTGGGGAACCCAGGAATGCCAAGTGTGTGGCAAGGCTAAAGGAGAGGGAATGTAGGATTGAGGCTAAAAAAAATAGATGGGCTAAGCTTTGAGAGGTCATTCAGGACAAGGACCATTTCTTCAGGCTCTTTAATAAATTGATGAATAAGGAAGCTATCAGTTGAAGCTTGTGTTTGTAATTACCATGTTTTAAAGTCTTCAACTGTTAAAAGTAGAAAGTATTAACTCGATATTCATCCTTCCAACCCACCCAATGTTGGTTTTGTTGTCCTGGTGTATTTTCTTTTTTCTGAGAAGTTACTGGTCCATAATGTTTAAAAATGTGATATATCTAATAATCATCAGTCTACATGATTTATTCTACCTTAAAATTTCAACCTAATTGTGATACTTATTAATGCTCATTGCAAATGATTATTTAATTTTTTAAAACCAGGCGTGAGGAAAAGGAAAGACCAGAACTCCCCCTTTCGCTGGCAGGGATGTAAAATGGTACAGCCACTCTGGAAAGCAGATTGGCAGTTTCTTATACAACTAAGCATGCACTTACTCTATGACCCAGCAATTACAGTCTTGGGCATTTATCGCAGAGAAAATAAAACTTATGTTCACACGAAAACGTGTACACAAGTGTTCACAGCAGCTTTCTCTGCAATAGCTCAAAACTCAGAACACCACAAATGTCCTCCCCCAAGGGGTGAATTGATAAACAAATTGTGGTGCATCCATACTGTAAAATGCTATTCAGAAACAAACAGGAATAAGCTATTGATGCATGCAATGACTGGTGGATTTCAGGGAAATTGTGCTGAGTGAAAAAAGTGAATTTAAAAAGGTTATGCACCACATGATTCCATTTACATAACATTCTTAAAAATGACAAAGTTAGATGGAGAACAAATTAGTGGTTACCAGGGGCTGGAGGGGGCGGGGGAGTGGATGGAAGGCTGTGGGTGTGATTATAAATGGGCGGCATGAGGAAGTTTTGTGCTAATGAAATAGTTCTGAGACTTGATTATGGCAGTGGCTACACAAATCTACACTTGATAAAACTGCATGGAACCACACACACACACTTACACACACACAGGAGTGCATGTAAAACCAGTCAAATCTGCATACTCTGTGGATTGCACCAATGTCAGTTTCCTAGTTCTGGTATTGTGCTGTAGTGTGAGATGTGATCACTGGGGGAAATCAAGTGAAGGGGACACAAGTCCTCCCTGTGCTTTTTTTTTCCTTCAACTTCTGGCGACTCTATAATTGTTTCAAAATTAAAACAAAACAAAACAAAACAAAACAAAAAGCCAGCCAGGTCCTCCACACTGACAACTTCAGCAGCTATTCTTCAGTCATCTTAGTATTGCATCTCTATGACTCGTTCAGCATTTGGGATTTTCTCATTCATTTTTGAAACCGTGTTTTTTTGTCCTCTACACGATGCTTTTGCAATATCCTTTTGACCAGTCTTGATACTCTAATTCTTTAATGGTTAGTGTTTCTAGAAATCTCTATCCTTGGCTCTGTTGTTCTCTTCTCTACGTGCCCTCCGTGGACCCCCTTATCTATTTTCTCTATTATGTTCTGATAGTGTCACATCTTTTCTCTTTCTGTTCTTAAAACACAGATATTGGCTGATCCTATCTCCGTGTTTGGCCCTCCTGAACCTCAAACACTCTCAGTCTGAAATTGAATGCATCGTCCTCCCAGAACAGAGCTGTTTTCCTTCCTACACTATTCGTCTTAGTAAATGGAAAACCAAAGCTCTCCGAGACACCTGCAGGTGTATCATTAGGCATCCTACACGATCTCTCACCCATTACATTCAGTCATTTCCCTTGTGGGACTATTTTACCACCTAAAATCTTCATCTCTGCCTTCCCTTTACATTTCAACCATTAGTGCCCAAGATGCTCACTTTCTATCAGCTAGTGCTTTTTCACAGTCTTATGACTAATCAATCTTTTTTTTTTTTAACCACCTTCCCTAACCTTCAATCTAAAATTCAAAACTAACTCATGTCTTTCGATCTTATTAATGAATTATGGTAGTCAGCCTATTTTCAATTTTACAAATTCAATTTATCAATTGTTTCCTTAATGGCTTACTGTTTTGTGCTTAGAAAGGCTTTCCCCTTTGAAGATTTTAAAATTGTCCATAACCTCTTTGAATATTTATTTATAATTTAATTTTTTTAAATATGTGTACTTTTTCTACCTGCAATTCATTTTGGCATAGGATATGAGAGATGGGGATCGAATCCAATTTTTTCTTTCCAAGTGACTGGCCAGTTATCAACACCATTCATTGAATAATTCATCTTCACTCATTTGAAATGACACAAATACTGTAAATCTGAGTCTCCTGCCAGTCCTCCTATTCCTACATCAGACCACACTGTTCCGATTATTGCAGCTTTAGAATGTATTTCACTACTTGAAGAACAGTCCCTGTTCCTCAATGTTCTAAGAAATGTCCCAGATATTCTTATATACTTGTTTTCAGATACATTTCCATTTAGTAAAGTAAAAATCTCATTTGTGTTTATTAATATTGAAGTTAGAGATGAAACTAGGGAAAACAGGTATTTGTCATTTGAAGCACTCTTTTTCAAGAAGAGTGTTTGTCTTCTTATTTACCTACAGGAGCATATACAACTCTTAGACTCTCCCGTATTGGAATTCAAGCTTCATGAGGGCAGGACTTCTTGTTTGTTTTGTTCTGTTTTATATTCCCAAACTCTAAGCACTTTCTGGCACACAGTAGAAGCTCAATATCTATTTGTTGAAAATCTGAACAAGTGAACACATAAATTATTCTATTATTTAGACAACAGGAAGCCATTATAAATAATTAAGGTACACAGATCATGTAATTAGATGTCTAGTTTGTAAAGATGGCTTTGGTCATGGAGAATAGGCTGGATTAGAGCAGGGAGAGCATTTAAAGAGGCAATTTCTACAGTCCAAGACACAGTTTATGAAATCTCTCAAAGATGGAATCAGTAGGTCTTGAGGAGCAACTAGATGCAGAGAAAACATGAAATGAAAGCACTAAGATTAACTAAGGTTACTATCATGGATAATGAATGTGATGAAAGATAACAGAGGGGGAATATGGAAGAGTAACGGGTGTGTTTAGTGGTGGGGTCAGAGAATGAGGCAATGGACTCAGTACAGAGCATCCTAAGTTTGAGACATCTAAGGGATACTCAAGTGAAAACGTACCCTCTGGAGCTTAGTAGCAGATAAGTAAATTAAATCCAGGTCAGTCTGCTAGTAAAGCCATCTTCTTAAACATGACTTCCCATTATATTATTCTATTGAGTAAAAATTAGTTCCTCCTCTGAAAAACAGATAACCTAAATGGGATTTCAAGATGGAAACATTCTGGAAATAGGTTTGAATATAGTGCGCAAGTGTGTAATACAGTGCACACTGTGCAAGGCAAATTCAGAGACTGGTACATCATCTACTGGGTTTCTTAAGTACTTAACAGAGGGACAAATACCAGAGTGCAGCGTTACAGGCACTACAGTTGGAGCATGACTATAAAGCATCACGCACGTGCGCAGAAACATGTGTATGTATGTGCATGTGCATATAAATGAGTATACACATGTGCATACAGAGGTGTGTATGTGTGTACACACAAATATAAACAAAGGCATCAGTGTATTAGAGGAGAATCCTTTTATAGAGAGTGGAAGCATTTTTATATTTTGCTGTAGTCTTTGTCACCAAAAAGGCACAAATGAGTATACACATGTGCATACAGAGGTGTGTATGTGTGTACACACAAATATAAACAAAGGCATCAGTGTATTAGAGGAGAATCCTTTTATAGAGAGTGGAAGCATTTTTATATTTTGCTGTAGTCTTTGTCACCAAAAAGGCACGTAATGAACTCCTGGTCTATTGGTTCAGATTTCTCTATAAAAGGGATGAGTCCATGTAAAACAGTGCCGATGGTTACTTGGCTCTTACTCACTGACTTCTCTATTCCTTTTCCCCGAACGTTTGACTTTGCCTCTCGGAGCTGACCTTTCTGGGTATGATCCTATATGGCTTCCCCGCTCCATCCCCACGACATGTTTTCAGACAATGACCCTCCCACCTTGGCCCAGGTCCCCGGAACCACCTATGCTGGTGCAGCCCCTGCTCCCCCAGATAACTAAAAGCCTGCACTACAAGCTTGATTTTTGAGAGGGAACAGAATTTTAAACAATAAAAGGGGCCTAGAGCCTTTGTCTCCCCAAAGCATTACATGCACAGTCACAAACTCAGCCTGTATAGTTATTGATATGGGGCAATGTCAGGGGATTGGCAATGATTATGCTCCTTTCCTATTGGTACGTCTTAAAATGGGGAGTGATGTTCTAGAAAATAGAGATTATGAGGGCAATACCAGAATATAAGCCCCATGAGGGGTGGGATCATTCAATTCCAGCCTCTAGAACAGTGTTTGGCACACAGTAAGTGCTCAATAAATATCTGTTGACCTAATAACTAAATCAAAAGAGCACCTTGTTGTGTTGGTGCATGCGTGTCAAACCACACCGCTACGTTTTCAGCAGAAGCTGAGCAGCAAAGATTCCAGCAGTAACACTCAACTCCGGAGTGGGAAACAGTGCTTTGTGCACAAGGAAACCTGGACGAAGGGGCAGGACACCACGGCCTTAGATTTATGACTGAGGGCATGTCACGTGTTCCCTTTTGAGCTTCCATCTCCTGATCTGTAAAAGCACAACACACCTCCTAGAATCACTATGAGAATCAAGTGAATGAACACACGTGAAACGCTTTCTAAAGGAAGTGCTCTACAGTAAGAAAGAGTAACTGCTTTAGTTTGGGGGGGGCTCCCAACAGACTTCGTTACCCGCAAGTCCCCCTAGGATGACAGCTTTATCCTTTAAAAGTGATTGTTGCCTAAATATTTGCCGCAGGTAATGTAAAAGGATGAGTATCCTTGCTATACAAATAGATCTTTCAAGTTCATTTGAAAAAGATAAATATGGCTAGCGGAAAATGGGCAAAGGATATGAGCAATTAACTAAAAGAAACAAAATCAATAGCTAAGTGGAAGAAAATGTTCAACGTGTGATGATTGTATGTCTGTAACACCTGTTAGATGCAAATGGAGACCGTTACTCTGCAGAGTAAACAGCCTCTTGGGAGCCTTCACCTGGACTTCCTCCAACGCTACTGACTATGCTCTTGACTTTTAAGAAACCAGCCTCTTCCTCAGTCCTCTGCAATGCTGTCCTCCAGAAGGTCACAAGAGGGTAAGGAACCCCCTAAGAGGGGGCTGGTGTTGCTGGGTTTCCCTTCAATTCAGCAATCATGTATTGAGCACAAGAACAAGGCATCTGAATGTTAGGAGAGGTCCAACTTTGGGGAAAGCCATCTCCAACATAAGAAACAAAATCTAACAGTGACAGGGACATTCATGACTCCAATGCAAGGAAGACAGTGCATCCTGGGGGAGACAGGAGAGTTCTGCCCCCTGCTAACTGTGCAGCCTTAGGCAAGACTCTCAAAGTCTCTCAGCCTCCACTTCCTCACTTATTATAAAATGGTTTAAGCACAGTACCTTACTTGTGAGCTGTTTTAAAAATTAATCAAAATAATGTATATAAAGTATTTTGCATAGTACTGGGCAGATAACGAGCGTTCAATAAATGTTAGCTCTTTTCTTTAGCATTATTGTTATTAAATTCTACAGCAAAATTGCATAGTGTTATAATGAATAATAGGTTCTAATGGCAGGTGCATAGTGCTGTAGGAGCATATGGGAGAAAGACTTCAGTCCTAACGGCAGGATGGGAGAGGGGGCATGGCTCTGGAAAGATCTCATGAAGGAAGTCAGAGTTGAAACAGGCCATGAGGGATGAGCAGGAGTTCAACAAGGAGAAACTAAGGGGCGGGGGCTTACTCCAGACCCAGGAGCAGAGGGCAGGAAGGGAGGGCATTTCCAAGAAAGGGCAAGAGACAGAGCGTCCAAGAGAGTGGTGGCCACGTGTGGAGGCACAGGGGTGTGAGCCAACGGTCCCTCATTACTCTTCCCTCTAGGGAACAGGGTGTCACGGATGGTCAGCCCTCCCAGTGGAATCTGAAAACATCCGAGTTCATGCTAACTAACTCAATGAGGGGACACGGCAGGTAAAAAAATGACTCTTTCCCAGCCCCACCTGCAGAGCTGTAAACAGAGATCTGGAGAGAAGAAATCCACTAGCAAGAGCTGACAATGATTAAGTATTTACTCTCCCCCAGGTACTAAACCCTTAACATGAATGAGCTGATTTAGTTTCCTCAATAATCCTATTTGGTGGCTACTAGAATATTCCACCGTGTTTGCAACTGAGTAATCCAAGCTGTAGAAATGTGAAGGGACATGTGTAACGTCATACAGACAACAAGTGATGGACATGGGATTCAAACCCATGTCTGTATTTCACTACTAAGCCAGACCCACTGTGCAGAGTAAACACGGGCTCTGGGCAGGGAGCCAGAGGACCAGGTTCCAGTCAAGATCGGCCACTAAACAGCTCGGTGTGACTTAAGCAAGTCACTTCACTCTCTGGTCAGTTTTCCTCGGTTGTAAGATGGAGGCCAAGAGTAAACTACACTTAGAGTCCCTTCTGCCTCAAATAATTTTTATCACACTCTAAGATACAACTCTGACAACTGATACACAGAACGGTGTCCTGGGGTAAACGCAGACTTTTCCCACACTCTCATAGCTTTATGTGTGACCCCCATGGTCACGTACCTCCTCCAGGAGTGTCCTCCCAGGCAAGGTGGGAACCCCACCGTACTCTGGTCATTACAGGTGTCTGACATGAAATCTGTCTGTGGGACTGGAGAGCTCCACACGTCCCGCCAGCCACTCAGGGCCCCTTCATTTCCACTGAGTTCTGCTAAAAGGACATTTAAACTATATGCAAGATGTGTTTGGGTCTGGCCAGACCTCCATCCCAATTCTGAACCTGCTGCTTTGTGAACTTAGACAAATTACCAAACCTTCCTGTTAGAGCTATCCCATTTATAAAAGACAGTAGTAACTCAAGGGTCATTGTGATGATTAAATGAAATAATGCATCTCTTGGGGTTAGCACAGTGCTTGGTACACAGCACAGTCTCAATAATTTCAGCTTAAAAAAATCAACCCAAAAAACCCTACCCTACTGCTGTGAGCTAGCCAAAAGGGACACAGTATGTTATGCTGTCTCAAACTCAATAGGTCCAAAACCTAAACTCTTTTCCTCAAAATCTCTTTGTCCTGTGTTCTCCCCTAGCCATCTAGTGGCTCAGCTCAGAAATCTAGAAGCAGTCCAAGAGACTTCCCTATTTTCACCTTCAAGACACACTCAGACACACCCACACAGTCACCAGGTCATGCAGATCCCATTCCACCAACGCCTCCTGGATCTGGTCCATCCTCTCCGTCACCACGCAACTGTTACTCCTTTACGCCTCACTGCCTCTCTGCTTCTTCCCTCAACTGGTGCTCCCAACGTGTCTCTCTGCCGCCAATCTTGCTTCTCCAGGGTGGTCATCTTCACACGCAAACTGGTTGTCTTCCCTGCTTAAAACTTGAGAGCTTCTGGGATCAGGTTTGAACTCATTAGCTCCGCCCACAGGAGGAGCCCTTCGTAGACAGAGACTGCCCATGCTTCTAGTGTCATCTCCTCCACGTCCCTAGACATGCTTCACTCCCGTCACTCAGAATGGCCCCTTATGCCTTCTTGACAGCCCACCCGCCAGAATTCCTGGGTGGAGTCCACCTGGTGTATCTGTATTAAAATAAGTCCCTCCCTAGAAGGTGGGAAATTGTACCCTCTGGCCAAATCTCTACCAGCAACTACTTTGGGGGTTAGCACCTCTAACTCCCCCTCTTCCCATTAGTAAATAAAGACAGTGTCCACCTACTGCAGAGAGTCGTTATAAGGGACAAGTAAGAGCCTGGAAGCCAAGGTGCTCAGGAAACTGACCTGTTTTACATACCCCTCCCTGTGTGCACACGGAAGCAGTCCCTGGCTTGGCTGTCCCTGCCCCTGACTGGACACAGTACCACTGCTCCCCCAAGCCTCCCTCCCTAGAACCGCTGGGAGCAGAGGGTAGAGGCAGTCGGGTAGAGGTCATTCTCTGTTTACGGGAGCCTTCGGCCCTGTCGTCCCCCTCTGCGCTTCAGGACGTGCTTATGCAGCTCTGGTTTGTTTCCATGGAGACCGGAAGCTCTGCTTCTCTTCAAGCCTAAGCTAATGGTTTTCATCAAATCCCATTTCCTCTGAGACAAGTAAAAATGTGACAAAGCTTCCTTCCACACTTCCTCTTTAAATACTCTGAAACTGATAAACACACCTTACAGCCTCCCTCCCACCGAGGCCCCTCCCTCTGTGTTGGGGGCCTCAGTCACAGGTAGGCGCTACCTGTCCCTTCTCATCAGACTCTTCTCATCACCTGCCCCACACAGGGGCGCCTCCTCCCACTGCCTTCTCTCTCTGCTTTAGGAAGACCTGGTACGTAATGTTCAAACTGCCTGCAGGTCACTGGGAACACGTGTCTCAGAGATAAAACCTTCTGAGCTGTTCCCTAGCTTTCAAGTGTAACTCCCAACCAACCCCTCATTCCGAGGAGAATGCCTCCGTCCCCTCCGGGGCCGCGTGAGAGCCAGACACGGCAGGAGGGAGAGCCCGCGCCCCCACCCGGGGCACAGAACCAGCTGCTGCCAATCCCTCTGTACACACCGTATGCGTTGAGCATCTGAACATGAAAAAGCAACCAGAGCGGAAGCGTTTCTGTCCCAGCCTATAAGGCCCCTATTGTTATCGCTCTTTTAAATGTCGGAATTTATTCACACCAGCTGTTCCCAGCTGCTGCTGCCACTTCCTCGGCATCCCCAGAAGCGCTAAGGAAGCCTGTGACACTCCACTTCTGTTTCATCTCCCAGGCTGAGGAGGCCGTCTCCTGGTTAGAGAGGAGCGTTTGGCCTCACAGCTGGTTCATGCCCAGCATCACAGGCTGTTACTCAGATGACAGCCACCTGCACTTAACAGGTAGAGAAGATGAACATCAATATTATCAAAGGTATAAGAGCCAATGGCTACTCCGTGCCAGACCTGGGCGGGGTCTCTGCCTGGGAGACAGCCCTTGCCGTCCCGTCCTGTGTCCCAGAGGAGGAGGCGGGCTCACAGTAACTTGTTCAAATGCACAACGCTGATAAGGGGCAGGGGCAGGGGCTCACCCGTGACCGCTAGATGCCAGAGCTCACGCTTCTCTCAATATGCCACACTGTCCCGTCTGGAGAGGGATGGAGGAGAACCAGAGACAGTCCGCCAGAGTGGGCGTGGTCAGACACAGGAACTGCCCTGCAGGCCAGTGCTCTGTCCCGTTTCCAGCTCTGTTAAGACACACCCTGAACCCACATTGGAACCTTATCTGGAACATCTATGACTTGGTACTCAACAGTGAGAATCTGATTTGAATTTTCTAAACTAGAATATGGACACGCTTTGGAAATAAGAAAGGATAAAGAACTTCAGATAAGCTTATACAAACAAGAAATTATCCCTTCGGTAGAAATATAAGAAGAAAGAAGTCTGGGGTCAGGTCCCTCCCACAGGTGGTCACAGAGGTAGAGCATGTGAGCTGCAGCTACAGGCTATGCAGAGAGAATTACCTATTGGGCATAAAGGATGCCGGTAAATGCTCCCTGAATGAATAAATACACAGGAAACCCCATCACATCCTATGATGCTTCATTCAAGATACACACTATTAAGAACTTCACAACGTCTCCTGTTGTCTCTTCACAACCGTTTTACAAGTCACCAGAAGCTCTCAGTACCACAAGGTTGTTTCCTCCTTAATCTTGCTGAATCCGGTCTCCTCCCTGCCAGTCCTTCCCCATGATGCTAGACGAATGGTCTTAAACATTCGTTTCGTCCTATACGTTTCTGTCTGAGCAACAATTTAAAAAATTCATTTCTATTTTTCTCAAAGCAATGCACAGTAAGTTTTAAAGTCAAACATTTTTTAAAGCTTATAATGAAAAAAAGAGCAGCCCGCTGCCTCACCTCCCCTCACCCCTGAATCTGACTCTCTAGGGGTGACCACTTGTAACTCTTTTACCTGTTCCTTCTAGTACTTATTTCCAATTTTCTAAACATTACACTTATACACCTGCTATTTCTTTACCTTTCAGTTTGAGATATGGCTGAAAGACTTCCCTACCATGGGACCTAAGATTTTAGCCTTTGCCATTTCTTTTTCTCTCTCGTATTTATCCTTCCCCATCCTCTCAAGGCAATTACAGCGCCAGAGGGGCTGTCTCAAAATCCAGCGTTAACAGGGTAAGTCTGGTTGGTTGACAGCTGAGCGGCAAAGAGGCCTCACTGTGCTTCTATTCCTTCAATGGTAACACTTTCGTCTTTTGTGAATTAATTGCCTACATCAGTGTGTGTGTGCAAAGGCATACAAACATTTATGTATTCATACATGTAATTTTGAAGAAACCCATTAAACTCTTCTAAATACAATAATACACATTGGGAAATATATTCGTTTCATTTTTTCTTAAAGATACCATTTTTAGAGCCCTCCGTCATTCTGCTGAAACCTGGACTTGCTACTCCCGAGGCCGTCGGACAGTTACCATTGTCATCCTGGAAGCCTCCTTTCCTTCTCTCCACTGAGTCCCCTGTGGCCATGAGTCTCGGGCCCTTCTCTTTCCTCAGTGAATTCCTTATTTTCAGTGACTTGCCTTCTCTGGTAACGTCTTCAGAAGGAGGGTCTTAAAAATATTGCCGTCCTTGCAAGTAATTGCTGTTC
Source organism: Camelus ferus (assembly GCF_009834535.1). NCBI lineage: Eukaryota > Metazoa > Chordata > Mammalia > Artiodactyla > Camelidae > Camelus > Camelus ferus. The sequence goes on from NC_045716.1 coordinate 3,118,067, forward strand.
TGGCTAGGTATGGCATTCTGGGTTGGAAATGATTTTTTTCCCTCCAGAAAGTATTAAGAACCTCTCTATTGGTTTCTGCCTTTCAGTGTCATTGAGAAGTCCAAAGCCATCCTAATTCCTGATTCTTTATAGATACAACTCATCTCCTTCCTAATCACCAGAAGCTTTCAGAATATTATTTTACTCAGATGCTGTGACATTTCATGATGATTTAACTTGGTGTGGTCTCTTATTTTTTTAATTGAAATATAGCTGACTTACAATGTCATGCTAATTTCTGGTGTACAGCATAGTGATTCGTGTGTGTGTGTTCCCTTTTCATATTCTTTTTCATTATAGGCCATTACAAGGTACTGAATATAGTTCTTTGTGTTATACAGCAGGACCTTGTTCTTTATCTATTTTATATAGAGTAGTTAGTATCTGCAAATCCTGAACTCCTAATTTAGCCCTCCCCATCCCCTTTCCCCTGGCAACCATACATTTGTATGTCTGCTATCTATGTCTGTATGTCTCTGTTTTGTAAATAAGTTCATTTGTGCCTTTTTTAAAAATTCCACATGTCAGTGATATCATATGGTATTTTTCCTTCTTTCTGGCTTATATCATTTACTATGATGATCTCCAAGTCCATCCACGTTGCTGCAAATGGCATTATTTTATTCTTTTTATAGCTGAGTAGTATTGCATTGTATAAATATACTACAACTCCTTTATCCAGTCATCTATTGATGGATATTTAGGCTGTTTCCATGTCTTGGCTATTGTAAATAGTGCTGCTATGAACATTGGGGTGAATGTCTTTTCAAGGTGTGGTCTCTTCTTATTAGCTGTGTGGAGTATTTAGTGGGCATTTTCATTATTAATTCATTTGTTCCCTTTTCCTTCCACACCCACCTCTGATCTCCTTGACACACCAAGAACCATTACAATATACTCAGCGGACACCTTTTATTTGAATGAATTTTTACAAACTGCGTATTCTATGTACATGTATTTTTAATTTTTAATTTCTGTAGATGGTATTATATCATATTGTTTCCTTCTTGTTTTCAGTTTTTAATGTGTACGTGGTCTTTGTTCTCCTGAGCACTGCACAGTATGGCATGGCATGTATGCATCCAACAGACACCTAACTACTGTTGTAGGTGTGCACATCCCTACTATAAAAATTATGCTGGAAAGAACATCCTTGCCCACATCTCAACACATCTTCCATACTGGCAATGTGCATTAATAGGTTCTGGGAACATCTGGGTAATTTTTCTTCGTTGATTTCTTCCTCTCTAGTCCTCTGTTTTCTTTATGGAATTCTTATTAGTTGAATGCTGAACCAATCCTGATTTTCTTGTTTTTGTTCTATGTTCTAGGTGATTCCATCAACTTTTTATTCCAACCAGCTTTATTATCTTTTTATTACACTTTTTACATTAATTCACTTTACATTAATGTAAATTTTACATTAATTACTTTACATTAATTTCCAAGAGCTCTTCTTAGCTACTAAATGTTCTCTTTTTTTTTTAAATAGCAATCTGTTATTTTGTGGATAAAATAACTGCTCATCTATCTCTGCTGACATAAATTATATTTTTAAGACATTATCTTCGGCTCCCTGCATTATTCATATTCCTCCAAGTTGCTTTTCTCTATTTATTATTTTGATTTTGTCTTTTGTGCTGGACATTTTGTTTGAATGCTGAAGACCCCTAGATGTGTGTTCATATTTAAGAGCAAGGCACCAAAGGCTTATGAGAAACTCCTGTGCGAATGGTTGGGGCTTGTAGAAGGTGAGTGTACTGGTGCCCCCTCCCCCAAAGACACGTCCACATCCTAGTTCCTGGAACCTGTGACTGTTACCTTATTTGGAAAAAGGATCTTTGCAAATGTAATGAAGTTCAGGATCTTGAGATGAAAAGGTCATCCTGGATTACCCAGGTGATCATAAACCCAATGACAAGTGTCCTCATAAGAGAAAGGCAGAGGGAGGTTCTAGAAAGAAGAGGAGGAGGCAATGTGGCCACAGAGGCAGAGTCTGGAGTGACACAGCCACCAGCCAAGGAATGCCTGGAGCCACCAGAGGCTGGAAGAGGAAGGAAATCAATTCTCCCCTAGAGCCCTTGGAGGGAGCTTGGCCCTGCCAGATTTTGGACCGGTAGCCTCCAGAACTCTGAGACAATTTCTCTCACACTTTTAAGCCACCCAGTTCACAGTAACTTGTTGGGGGGGCCACAGGGAACCACCATAGTGGGCCTCACTGAAGGCGACGGGTGGGAATTGTTACTCTGGTCCCCCTCAAATATCAGGGGGCATAGGTCTTCTCTCTCCAGGTGGACAGTGTACCCACAGATGGATGCTGGGAGCCCCTGCCACACTGCTGCACTGCTGAGGGCCAAGCAGGAGGAGTGGGCTGGGAGGATGCCTTCAGTTCGTGGACTTTCATTTAACACCCCCATTCTCATTACAAAATATCACCCCCACCCTCAGAGGCACATGATGTTACCATTCAAGCGTCTCCAATTCAGCCTCTGCGGACAGTAAGCCTTCTGACTTTGGCTGGACTAGGGGATGGGTGGGGCAGACACCTATGGGCAGTCTCAGGGGAGAACACCTGCAAGCATTCGTTACAAGCACTTTTGAAAACTCCTCTCGTGGTAGCACCCCCCAAATCCCAGCTCTCGGCCATACCAGACACCTCCTTTCCTGGGCCTTTCTAAGGCTCTCACTTTGCTTTCTCATTGGCATTCCTCGCTGTAGGCAATGGAACCTCAGTGTCCGTGCCACTACATCAGTTACCATTTACTGGCTTCAAAAATGTTGTTGACATCTCTCATCTGTTTTCATTTCCTCCCGTGTTCTCTCTGTCACTGTGTCCTTCTCAAAATTTATCTCCTCTGTTAGTGGAGTTATAAGAGGTGACCAACTTGGTTCGGTCTGCAACGTTTTAAACAGAAGCACCACCTTATAAATTTCCACTTCAAGAGCTGATGCCATTCAGACAAGAAACGATGTTCAGTTTTGCTTAGAAAAATGGAAGACCCTCTAAGACGCTGGTTTAGCCCTCCTAGTTTATCCCTTTAATTCCCAAAGTGAAACTTCCATGCAGGTTAAATTAGGTCGCATTAAAATCTCCTCCCTCTCCACAAGTCCCATTTCTTCACGTTTGCTTCTGGTGTGGTGCCCCCTTCCTGGAACAGCCACTCCCATAGGTTCTGTTTTATCCTATTACGTATCTTGCATCCCACGCAAAATCCCAACCCTTCATGAAACCACCCCTGATCATTTCAGGCTACATAGATCCGCGCCTTCCCCCAAACAAGTGATTGTATCCTGTATCAGTCAGTCAGTCAAAGAACTCCCGTTCCCTGCTTCAAGTGTCTGTGTTGTCTTCTCAACAAAACATACGTTTCTTAAGGGCAGAAACCATGGCTTGTATTTTGTGTGCTCCTTGCGGTGCTCACATGGCATTGGACACTGCACGCTTGTTAACTGATGGGCACGAATTCAAGCCACAGGTATGGAATGTGATGTCCAATACATGACAAATTAAGAATCTTTTGAGGGTAAAGCCTGTATCTTATTCAACTTTATATGCCCAACAACCAGCACCATGTATGACACAGAAGGTCTCTGACTGTGGAGTGATGAAATGAAAGGCTGGATGGATAAATGGACACTCACTAGATACCGTGTTCAATGTTGTACCAATCAAAAGATTTTTTAATTCCTAAGAATAATAAAGATGATTAAAACGACGGTTCCTGATTGCATTCCCAGCATCGAGAGCAGTATTTGGCACAGAGGGGCTGCTCAGAAAATGAAGGGCATGTGGATGGATCTGCCAGGGGTCAGGGGCATTAGTTTATAGTCAGAAAGGAGAGAAGAGAGAATGCTCTGGCTTACCCGGAAAGCACTCCCAGGACGAGGTTGAGAACAAAGAAGGATCCAATGATGATGAGGGGAATGAAGTACAGCCAGTTCCAGGTGGCTCCTAAGGCATCATTGGTCTGAAAGAAAGAAAAACGGTTCCTTAATACTCCATCCAGACCCTCTGCCAGGAAAAGGCTTCCATTCCCGCAGCTTCACACAGAGGGCAATGCAACCAGCACAGGGCAACACAGTGAAACACGGCCTCGCTTCACTCCCAATTCGGCGTCACTGGAGGGTGAACTCACATCCCCCTGTGGACACTGTGAAGGACACTGTCAGCCCCACCTACCATTCTGAGTTGGAACAACCTAAAGCCCTCACTCAATGGATCACTGAACCCAGAAAGGTCAAATCCTCTTCTAAACAGTCACTGGTGTTATCATGTTTGGTGATGTGGGTTCGAAGCCTTTGCACTCTAAAGTGGACAAATTCTCAGAAGACGGAGGCAGGCCACGCCCATCATTTTATTCCATGGACACTGGCCAAGGCTTTGACAGGTTGCTTGGGAGAAATCAGTGTTACCCACATCCTGCTCAGTTCTTGACCCTAGGCTCTGGCTTTCTGCCTTCCATCGTGGTCCGACAGTGCAGAGCTAGACTAGGGCTGGCCCCAGGAAGGCTCCGGCAAAACGAGGCAGAGATGGAGACTGGAAGAGTGACCTCTCGCTCTCCGCTCTCTGATGCTGACACCCAGTAAACCGAAAACTGCACAGAAGTGCACATTGTGGATTCTTACACAAGTGAGATGTGAGGTCCCTGAATGGTAGGGGGTTCAGGGGGGATTCCACTACATGCCGTAGCCCCAGAAAAGCAACTCTTGGCAGGATGTCTCGTGAGGACCTTGAAACAGTTTTGGAGCATTTTGAGAAGTCCTCTCTAACACTTGAGACTTTCAGCTAAGCTCTGCCTTCACCCTCTCTCCCCATGATACCAACCACAGGTCTTCCTAGTTAGTCTGCTTCAATTCCATCTGACATACATAGGGCTTTGAAATCCACCCCCGTTCCACCCCAACCCCGTCACAAACAAACTTTAGTATCTGTTTGAAATTCAGCAGTTTTTGGAAAGATATTTTATGCCCAATCTACTAGAGAAACAAGGCCATCAAAATCAAATGCCATGCCTAAAATCTGCCCGCTAAATTAGCAGAATTAAGATCTGAACTCGGGACTTCTGTGGCAAAGTATTCCTTGTCCCTGTGATGTACCTTTTTCTCCCTCCCGCTACTAAACTTCCCAAACATATTTTGATTCACTGTCTTCCTGCTTCCCGTGGACTTCTATGGCGTTCTGTCTTGTTTCTCTCCCAAATTATCTCATTGTCTTTCTGCTTCCCCTTCAAACATGTCGGTCCGCAGACGACAGCCTACCACTGACCGTGGCAGCTGTCACTGTACAGTAGATTTTTCCATTCAAAAGAGCCTCTGAGACAACCTCGTTCACCAACCTTGCGTCTTTCTGTCTTGCCCCTGCACTGTTCAGAGGGGTATGAAGGCAAATGAAGCAGAATAAAAGTTAAAAACAAACACCTTCCGAACTGAATGAACAAAAGTGGAGACCTACCAATTTCAATGTCTAATTTCTAGTTCTTTGGTACAACCAGGTGTGGTCAGTCACATGCAAGCAGGGAAGCTGCGGGCCAGACCTCAGGGAAAACTGCTCCTGATCATCAGTAGGAAGATGCAGAAGAACTAGATGCCAAGGGCCACAGGGGGTTTTAATGAACATGGGGAGATATTTCTTCTGAGATATGAATGAATGAATGAGATATGAACAGAATGAATGATCCTTGTATAATTCATGATTATAAACACGACATTTTGTAAAGACTGCCTAGCTCTGATGGTTCTCCAGATCAACATGTTTCATTTACTCTGTGACTTAAACAGTCCTCACCCCACCCTCATCATTCTTTGGCAGCAAGAACGGAGTCTGCTCCCAGCACCCAGATCAGGGCTCAGTTGCTGACAAACATTAATTGGTGTCAGCAGTGATGATGATAAAATTGTGACTTTTAAGGTGTCTTTTGTCCCAGGAGTGATGCTATATTTTGAGAATGGCCAGAGCAGGTTCGTTTGGGTGACTATTTGCCAGAGATGCTGTAGAGTGAAGAACATTTTCCAAATTGTGTTCTTGCATTCCCATTGCTAGAGATCTCTTAAGATGTTAATGTATTCTGTAGAAAATGAGCTTCTGGAACCAAAGAAGCTTGGGAAATACAGCAGATTATATTTTCCCCTTAGCCTGTGAGAAGACCCACCAAAAGCAACATTACTAACTTTTAGTCCATCATTCCATACACTTCCTTGATTACAAAACCCTCTGTTTCAATGGAAATCTATGAACACATCAGGATATACAGGGATCGGAGGACACAGGCCCAGAGTCTGGAATGTGCTTCCTAATTCTTCTCTAAAATACTGGTGAAGAAGAGTGTCTTTTTACTCAGTGTATTGGGAGAAGGTTTTGGTTTCACTTTAACCTCCATTAAGGCAAGAACCTTCCCTGTCTGCTCATTTTGTGTGTCTGGCACCTGACAGAGAGTTTGGAACACATAGATGTTCACTCAGCCAGCAGATGACCACAATCTGAGTAAGATGATGCTCATGTTCAAAATACGCCCCCTCCAATTCGTTCTGATACTACCCTCCAAGCTTTGTCTGAATCGCTTTACAAAAAAAAATCATCCACTATGGCAGTGGGGCCTGTTGGATGGGAAAGACAAGAGAAACAGAAGAGGAGGAGAAGAGACCGCCTGGGAGGACCCAGCGTCAGCGGTGCTGGGCCCCAGGGGGTCATTAACGATGACTGACAGCTTAAAAGGTTCTTCTGGAGAAAGCGGTCTGACAGCTCCCGAGATTATTCACAAACCTTTTAATAGACTTGCTGCACCATCTCGACACCTTCCTCCTCTCCTGCAGGTTTCTTCTCAGCTCTTCCTCGCCCTCCCTCTCCAGGTGCACCTTACACCCCCACCTCTCGTGCCTGCCAGTGGATCAATGACCCACAGTCCACCAGGACAAGGGGACAACCCTGAGCAGGAAAGGGGCACGCCGAGGACGTCACACTTCCCTCCTTCAAAATGGCAAGGTTCTTTCTGACGCTCATGAGAGCTTCAGTCTCCTCCTGATTCATCATTACCAAAACCTTTAGATTGTCCAGTGTAGGAGAGACAATTACTGAGGCGTCTTCTGAGACAAGAAAAGAAGAAAGTAACTGACAACTCTGAAGGCAGGAAGTCCCCTGACACCATGAGCTGGGGGTCAGGGGTGCCAAACAGAAAGCTGCCAGTTCCGCCCCAGAGTTCCCTCTCAAGGTGGGCATGCGTATCTGGGACACAGCGGGAGGAGGAAGAGGGGAAGGCAGGCTGTGTGAGACGGGGAATCTCTCCGCTTCCTTCTCTCTCCACCGCAGCCCCGGCTTCTGTGACTCTCCCAAGCAGTTTGCATGCAGGCATCATCACACCTGGTGCGCCCTAGGGACTCTTCCTTCAGGGACAGGGGACGGCCGTGCTAAGTGCCCTGAGCAAGATCCTGGGGAAGGAGCCCCACAGCTTTCCAAACATGTTCCACTGGATTCTGGCCCAAGGAGAGTCCCACAGTGGAAGCTTCCCTGCCCAGAACACTACTGTGGAGCCGCGGAAGTGTACACCAGGCCCCACGCTGCAAAGAAGGCTGCACCAGGAGTGGCAGCCGCCTCCTTCCACGCCATTCACGGAACACGTGCTCTGGGGCTGGCAGTGCAGAAGAGCGCTTTTCTTGGGGGCAGTGTCCTCTTATTCAAGACGCTGATTCTCCTCCCACCGACTCAGTCGAGCCCCTAGACTGGCAGGCTGGCTGCCCTCCGTCTCACTCACCTGCTGATTCCCCAAGTGACACACACGCACACGTGTGCACGACGGGGGTGATGACAGACAGAGAAAGCAGCCGGGGGTGGTGGCCCACCTGCACAGGGAGTGCTCAGCGGTACCAGGCCTGACACAGTGGGGATGTGTTCCTTCGGGAACCTGCCTGATCGGGGGTGGTGAGCACACCCACTCCCTGTGTAAACAGGCACATGTGGCAATTATCACATTAATCTCAGAGGGATGGGGAGACGGTGGAAGGCAGGGGTGGGAAGAGTGGGACTGGACAGAAAGATGGCGGTGAAGGTGGCAAGAGGAAGGGGGCCCTGTGGTCCTCTTGGCCTGAGGCTGTAAAGGCAGGGCCAGGCCCCCAATCCCGGAAGGAGGTCTCTGCCAGGGTTCCACAGGACTCTGCAGATAACATGCTGGAGGGCCTCCTCTTGGAGGTCCCCACCTTCACAGAGCAGCTCCGACCAGTGAGGCTAAACTACATGCAGCTGAGTGGCGAGGCACAGTGAGTTGGGACTGAGAGAAAAGGGGATGCTGATTCTGGGGTCCTTTGGGGGAAAAAGGTCTCTGGGGCACACCTACTTCCCAGGTAAGTTCCAGCCTGGCCCCCAGCAGGGCGCCCCAGCCAGCGCACCACCGGCATCTTAGGGAGCTCTTTGCTGGGGGGCTGTCCTGTGCGGGGCACTTGCAGGGCCCCCGGACTTCTACCCACTGGTTGCCAAGAGCACTCCCCATGCTGTGACAACCAACAGTGTCTCCAGAATTGCCAAACACCCTGGGGGGCAAACACGGCTTCCACTAGAGAAGCTGGCCCAGAGGCTCTGTCTCAAGACGGGAGCTTTGGAATTCCCATCTGAGCTCAGGTCAAGGGAAGGCTGGGGCAGCTGCCCGAGGCTCTCAAAGAGGCAGGCCATTCATCTCGGCAAAGGATCTGTTCATGGCCTCTGCTGACCACCCCCGGGAGAGACATTCAGAGAGGAGTAAAGGAAAGGGACAGAGGCCAAGGAGGACTTACCTGCTGACCACCTTCCCTGAGGGCAGCACGCCCGCATCTGGCACTGCCCGGCCGCCTTACTTCCCCTGGGCCCCCGCTGCATTCCAGTACCAAGTAGGCAGCTCCTTTCTATCCCAGAGGACTTGGGACTTGGAGGCCACGTCTCAGAGCCCAAATGTCATATTTTGTTCAGCAAATTGGTGGACCATGTACTATGTAACAGACACTCTCCTAGGTACTGGGGTTAAATGACGCAGCGGACAGTCTCAGGTCCTGGCCCTGGTGAGCCCGTGTGATGGCGAGACCGCATGAAACAAGCGAGCATACACAACCTGCATGCCTTGAAAGCCAGGTGAGTGTGGTGACCAGGCCACACAGGGCGCTGGCCCAGGAGGTCAGGAAGGGATCTGCTGAAGATTTCGGGGAGAAGAATCACATGACCGTCTAAGAAACTACATTGGCTGAGGCAGCGGAGATCAGAAAGGCAGAGAAAAGGTTTGTTATCGAGTTGAAAGAAAAAGGAGGAAAAGGTTGGGATGAAGAAGTGCCAAGAGGTAGAGGACACGTGAAAAGAAAAATGAGGGCAGGGAATGGTCTCTGAGAATAAACTCCTGCCTCTTTGCAACAGTGTCACTCGGCCCGTGTGGCTGCTGCACTGAAACACACATGAGTCACAAGGGCGGCCGTGAATTTTTCCGAAGTGTCCATAGCTGTGCAGCCAGCATCCAGATAACCCCAGGGCCTCCGCCAGGCCCTGTCCTAGGCACCGTCTCCCTCTCCTCAAGTGTAACATTATCCTGACTTCTGTAACCATTACTTACATTGGCCTAATTGGGAAATCACATCTGAGCATTTCCCTCCATATCCTGAGCCATCCACATTCCCTCTCTGCTCAGGGACTTACGTTCAGAAGAGTGCCCGGCCCAGCTCTCACCAGCTGGGATGTGGCAGCTTCCGTGCTCCTCCAACAGGTCTCCTTTACCAGCAGGTGTACCCATCCCCTAGCAGCTATGAGTGTTGGCTGCTGCTAATGGTTGACACCTGAATCCCTCTCAGAAGTTGGCCTCTGGCTGATGGACCCTCCTCCTCTGGGAGTTTATGCCTGTCCCATGGGGGCAGTGACCTATAACCGGTAACTGGCTGCTGCAGGGGTATCGATGGCCCAGCCCCTTTGCCTCCGCGTGGCACAAGCTCTGTGCTGCAGTTCACAGGAGATCAGGCTGAGGCCCAAATGTCTGAAACCACGTCTTTGTCTAGTGTTGTCTCCTGACCTACTTCCCTCCTATCTGTGCGGGTTTCTTCTGAAAGCAGTCTGTCAATAAATCACTGCCACAAGAACTCTGTCCCAGAGTCAGGGAATAGGGAATCTGACTTAAGGCCTTAAATCCCTTTCTCATCAGGGTTTTGATCAGTCTTACAAAGCAGGTAACACCCCACCCGTGAGTCACATGGATGGACGGTGTTTCTAAGGGCAGAGCCACTGCCCTTCGACCACGCCCACATTTCAGGGAAAGGACATCATGTACAGCATACCCTACAACCCTGGGCAACCAAAGGCCTGTGGACGAGGCAATCTGGTTTCCTGCACACCAGGAATCCTAGCCACAGTCTTGGAAGATCATGAGAACCCACCATCCAACCCATCATTGGGTAGAAAAGGAAACAGAGGCCTAGACAAGCAAAGTGATGGGGTCACAATCTGGAACCACAATGGGTCAACTTTGCTGGGTGTGAGGAGGATCAGTCTCTTGAGAACACTTGATTCTCCATATCTCATTTGATCCCAAGTCTCTTAAAAGCAATCCTACCCATAGTGTTACCATCTTCCACGAGAGAACCACAATAAAGCCAACACTAGGGTCTGGCAGCCAGAACAGGAGAGTTGTCGTCCCAGCCCCCAGTCAAGAAAGAAGGGCGGGGGAGCAGGGGGAGAGAGTGAGGACAGAGTGCCCCGAGTGAGACACAGCCGCCTGCTGCCACCCAGCACGGAGGCTGAACCCACCAGTCCTGGAGGCGAAGCCTTTCATGATGTCTCAGATCCCGGAGCATATTTAATAAATATGCTAAGTCTCCCCACACAAGCAAGCTGCAAAGGCAGCATCTGGCTTAGCCAGGGGCCCGTGGTAAGTAATCAAGGCTCTCCACGCATCCTGGTCCTTCCGGGCCCCCCAGACCTGAGTGCCGGCAGCCCCTGTCTCCACGCGCCTGGACCGTCGGCGGCTGGCACTGAGGAAGCTGCAATGCTTACTCCGTATGCAAAAGCCCCTCCACGAGACTCCCCACTGGGTATCTCACCGCCTATTCCTCCCCTCCCCTGACCAGTAGAACAGCAGAGCAGAACCAGCCTGCCAACGAGGAGAGCCAGAAAAACCCAGCACGCCCACCCTCGTCCACAGGCAGCAGTGTGACGCCGCTGAGACCACCCTGGGGAGCTGTGCTCAGCATCACGGACCAGCAAGCACGGCCTCGCCCTGGACGTGCGCAACGAGCACACCCATGCTGGGCAGACAGGTATTGCGTGTCTGTGAAAATCCATCCACACGCCTGGGAAGACGACTCAAGAGTAAATGTCAAAGTGAGGGAGGGTGAGCGGTGCCGCATCTGACCAGGAAGGCTGCCCTGACCTTGTCCGCGCTCCGGGAGAGCCTCCAAACCCGCCCGGCTCAGGGCCCTGCTGGGCTTAAAATCTCTTCGGCTAAATCCTAATTCCAACCTCATTGTAATGTGAGGTTTATCCTGTCACCTCCCATTCTGAGCTCTGGCCCCAGAGCCCAAAACGGAGCTAACAGAGCCTTCCTGGGTCTTGGAGCTGCGGAAGCTGGGTTTGGGTTTGGGTTACCAAGGGGCTCAAAATTCTATTCTCTCTACTTGTGTGTATGTCTGGAAATTTCTATAATCCAAGATTTTACATTTTCCCCAAATAAAATTGAATAGGTTCTTTATATGGTTCAGAGTCATTTGTGGATTTCCGGAGAAAAATCCTTTTTTAGTCAAAACACTGAAAAATGTTAACAGTGATGATAACTGGAGGGGTAGAAATTAGTGATTTTTTTACAAGAATCTTTTAATACTTTCCTATACTTTGCAACTTTTCTGCAGTATCTAAGTGGTTTTTACTTTGTTTGTCTTATGGTCAGAAAAAAAATAAAGAGTACTGTGTACTGGGGGGAAAGTCTAAAAAGAAGGTCCTCCTGGCCCGCAGCGGCAGGAGGGTGCTGAGAAGGCCCACATTCCCGGGGCCACTGGGAAGTCAGACAGCGGACCCGACGGTGAGCCCTCCAGGTCGGGATGTTCCTTTGCTCTGGGAAAAGGTCACTGTGTTGTTCTGATGCCACTATATGCAGGTTGGCCAAAGGAGGCGACTTATTACAGAGGAAATGAAGGAAGATGCTTCCTCTGCTGGTCCTGTCACCTCTTCCTCGCAGCTGGCTGATGTGAGACTGGAGGCTCTCTTGCAAGAAAGTCAGGCACCAGAAAGAGCTCAGAGAAGGAGGGAAGGCACGAGTCTTCGAAGACCCTGCCTTTGAAGCCCAGGGACAGAGGATGCCTGAGGCGTGACAGGCCCTCTGCACCGTGAGATGTCTGTGTCAGGTCCGGTGTGTTCCAGGAGGACTGATGACACCAGGGTAACAGGTCTGCGGCCAGTCCCTAGCTGGCTCCCTGCTTTATCCCCACGGTCCTCAGGGATCAACGCTTCTAGTTAGCATCATTTATTCCACTTCTAGGAGTCCCCGTCCCCTCCAGCTAATCAGTCGCTATTTTTCCATTCAGTCTGACATGAGCACTGTAACCTTCATCATCATGCAGGTTACAGAGCTAGAAGGAATCACAGCATTTTGCACAAACCCCTCATTTTATGGATGAAGAGCCAAGGGCCAAAAAACGAAGTGACGGCTGAAGGAGGCTCCACTAGCTGACCACAGAGGTAGGAGCAGGCCTTCTGAACTCTGGTCTGCTCTGCAACAGCCCTTCTCTCCTGTACCACACACTCTAACACTGAGACTCAGCACGCACGGCCCTGATCCCTCTAGTCATTTCGGATGTAGTTAGTCTAGCCTCACGATGTCACGTGGAAGCTACCTGAAGTTGAAGGTCGTGATGATGTGTCTCACTTCTGAAGGCTCAGAGCACGGAGCTGTGAACATGGCTATCTGATTCAATGACCAAAGGAACCAGGTTGAAACGTGCTGGAAGGCTTCCTGGGGTGGTGCCCTCACCTGGACCTGAAGCAGGAGAAGGATGCAGGTTGGCCAATCAGTGGATGAAGACACTCTGACAGGCCGAGAGAGGGAAAGAAGTGGGAATGCTGAGGCCACGAGGAGTTGCTGTTGGCAGTAGCGAGCAAAGCAAGACGAGGAGGAGCGGGCTGTGGACTCTGAATGGGGGTCCAGATGTTGGCCCAGATTTGCTCAATCCCCATGGGCTCTTCCCTCCTCCTTTCCTCTCCCGTCTCCTCTCTCTGCCAGGCCACGAGTTCTCTCATACTGGAAAACACCACTCAGTTCCCACAAGGCTCCCCCTAAGCACATCGCTCCATTTCTCTCCAGAATTCCCCAGCACTTAGGCGCACTCCATAGAATCCATATTCACTCAACACTTTTGAGGGCGTACTCTGCATGAGATGAATGAGAAAGGAAAGCAGTCCTCGAGGGCCTTGGTCTCCACAGGAAGGCTACGTCATGAGCATAAGTGCCCACAATTGAAAACAGAACACTGAGCGCTGCACTTGGGTCTTTATTTGCACTTATTTACAGCCCCTCTTCATACGTGTTTCGTCTCCTTCACACATTGGTCCTCCCTTCCCACTAAGGTTGACTGTTTCTCAAAGACAGAACTGCATCTTTTATTTCTCTGTTCACTCTACTAGTGCCTAGAATTTTATTCTACAAACAACAGACCCTCAATAACGCTGCTGACTAATAGGCAATTTTAACACCACTACCATTCTTCTGCTTTGCAGGCCTATGTGAGTTTCCTTCTCTGGAAATAAATACATCACCTGTAAAATGGCATCTCTGTTGACATATAGCAAGTGCACTTAGCTAACTCCAATATTCAACACAGCACATAAGAGCAAACACTCAAGAAAAGAGCTTCAGGTAGTCATTTTTCTTGGCTCTCGTTCCCTCCGCAATGGCTTCTGAGCAGGTGAATTAATTTATCATTGAACATCCCTGTTTTAATTAATGATTGCATGTCGAACACTGTGGAGGGCTGGTAAGCCCAGCTGGTTCCCTGAAGAAGCCCCAGGCCAGTTAGTTTTATTCATCTCAGGGCCACAGGAACCACTCCTACCCCTTGGTAAGGACAGCTTGAAAGCAAGAAACCCTGGCTTTTAAGTCTTTGTGTCTTCAGACTTTTAGACATATCTCTGGAAAACACACTCAATAAATCTGCATCAGTGTTGATAATGCTGATAATGAAATGGCCAGTCCTGGGTGCCTGTTTATCACCTGAGGGTCTGAGAGTACCTGGGTGAGGCTCTCCACTCTGGTCCTGCTGGATCGGAGTTTCTCAAAGCACATGGGCTACAGGTGTGCCCAAAGCATCATTCCACTCACCTCTCACGGCCACCTCCACTGGTAGGCAGCCTCGTCCACTCACCCCAGTGCTAGACAAACATTATTTTCTAAGTGTGCCATGATGTGAAAAAGAATAGGAATCACTGTGCCAGACGACCATCTGTCAGGGACACTGAGGAGGGAATTCCTCGCCTGAGTAGGTGCCTACATCAGACAACAGATATGGGGTCCCTGCCCACTCAGACCCACATTCCTTACTGTGCTTCTCCTCTGTCTCATGGACTCTAATTCCTGGTTTCAGTTCTACCGCTCGCCCCATCCCCTTCTCTTTTCTCATCTCTAGATTTCCCCTGTCTTGTTCACTCTACTGCTGCCCTCCTCAAAATTCATCTCGGCTCCTCTTCTTCCCCTGAAGACACACAGTTCATTCCAACTGAGCATTCTCGTTAGTTGGGCAGTATAACAAGGCTGAAACAGAATACAGATAATAAAGCAATAATGTTCCTGACTTCCCCAATCTGGGAACCACTAGAAAAAATCCCTTTTGGCTTTTCTCATTTTTTGCCCAACTTCTGTTGCTGTACATTAGGGTGGAGTGTTCCTGAGGTCAACAAACTGTTGTGTGACTAATACAGGAGTCCATGTAAGACGTTGGAGGGCAACTCCAACATGGACCCACTCAGATCTATTTCTGGAAAGACTAAGAAGACCTGATTAAAACATTTTTATCTACATATTTTCCCGTGACTTATACCCTAAGGCTCTTGGTGTAACTGAGAAGGAAAAAGAATCATGGCTTCAATTAATTAAGCATCTGCTCTACGCTGAACACCGAGCCAGGTGCGTAACATATTAACTCTAACCTTCACAGCCATGTGTAAGAGGGGTGCAATTGCAACTTCACGTGTTAAAAACATATGTATGTATAACTGAATCACTATGCTGTGCACCAGAAACTAACGTGCCATAAATCAACTATACTTCTTATATATATACATATATATATACAACTTATATATATATTTCACATATATGATTGAAGTATGAAATAGATGAAATATATAACATATTCATATATGAATATATAATTCATATATATATTCATATGTAATATATAATTCATATTATTCACATATAATATATAACATACATAATTAATTTCATATAACATACATTCATATAATGTATATATGAAATAATCATATAATACAATATATCATGTAAATTTCATATTATATATATTTCCTATATAATTTATAATTTCATATATAACATATTTCATATATTATATATTTCATATTATTATAATATATTTCATATTTTATATATATATATATATATATATATATATATATATATATATATATATATATAAAACAAACAAACAACAACAAAAACCAGCTCAGAAGGCTGGGGACTTGTCCAAGGTCCTACAGTCAGTATATTGCAGAACCAAAATCCAAACCCATGTTTGACTTCCTCTCAAGACACGACATTGAGTTGTCTCTTGTATGGTGGGGGATGGGGAGAGACACGTAGAAATAAAAATGTTTTCACATGGAACATCTTTGAGAAAAGAGCCACGGCTGCAGAAGGAATAGTTTCTGACCAACTGTGTACTGTAATCCTATCTGAATGTTATTGTTCCAGCTCCTCGGACGTCTACACCTCAGCTCAGTGGCTTCTCTGCCCTGGAGGTCTGATGAGGGTGGAGGACCATCACAGCAGTTCCCTGGCTGGTAGGGCAACAGCTGCTCTGTTGCCAGGGTGATCCTGGAAAGTGGGAAGAGATTCCCAGCCACAGCTGGCCTCAGTCTTCAGAGCAGGGGAAAAGCTGTCTTTTCTAACCCATGTATCTCACTCTGTCTCTCTTCTGCTCAAAACCCCCCAAGCACTGCCCCTTGCCAAATCCCCCACCAGGAGTGAACCCCAGCCCAACCTCTCTGGCTCATCTCACAGCCCCTGCCTCCCCGTGTAGTAAGTCACCTGGCCGCACCCTACTTCTTGCAATTTCCTCGTATGCCATGTTCTTTCTTTCATGTCACTGTGCTTTTGCTCATACTGTCCCCACTGCCTAGAATACCTTCCCCGCCTTTTCCACCTGCAAAGCCCCTATGCATGCCTTGATCGAACGTTCCCTTCACCAGGAGACCTTCCCAGAGTCAGTCGCTCACTTTACTCCCTGCACTGAGAGCTAGCACGCCACTGAACTCCATACCACAGCCACTGCTTGCCTGCACGTCAGTCTCTGTAAGACCTGTTACTGCTCACGGAGGAGGAGGAGGTCTTACCTGTCTATCTATCTGCCCCAGAGCCCAGGGCAGCTCTCAGTCGTGCTCAGCAAGTGTTTGTCAAGTGAATGAATAAACAAATGAGCCAAGGTAATAAGCAGAATGTATGGCTCTGATTAAATCTAAGGCAACCAAAAGAGAGAAAATAAAGAACAATGATGAGAAAGAGGATTTCTCAAAGAGTTAATAAAATGTCTAGAGGTTTTTTCATCACTAAGAGGGCAGTCACGGGATGATTAGAAGGAATTTATCAGAGATTATCTCTTTATAAGCCCTTCCCAGGTGTCTCTTGCCTCTGAAGGACTTCAGTCTCTAATCCTCTCCATCTTCTAGAAGAAAGGCTCTATCAGTCTCATCTCTGATGAGCTCAGGGAAGAATTAAAAACAAAACTGGTAGATTTTGCTACAATTTCAGCTGTAAAGCTGGGTTTGAGGGAGGCAGAGAACACAGATGATGCTGAACACAAATGCGGACTGCGGCTCCTGCAGGGTCCCAGGCAGAGATTAGGGGACCACTCCCTGACCTTGAAATAAGAACAGAGAAGCACACTTCTCAGCGACTGGTTGCAGGGTGTGTGTGCAGGTGGTTAACTAAGAGGGAAGAGAGCAGCCCCTTTGTGGAAGCAGCAAAAACACAGCGTCTTTGCCTCTGGGTACGAAGGTGATGGGGAAGAAAGCATGTCTCAGGGAAGGTGACCCCGGTTCTCTCAATGTCAGAGTGAAGTTTAAAACCTTCTATATCCCAGCCAGAAGGTTCTGTGTTCTGTCCTCTTAAGCTTTGTGGGGTAGAGATGTTCTTTCAGCTGGGAATGTTGTCAAGCCTCATCTTGACAATTCCCCTTCATTCTCTCAAAAAAAAAAAACAAAAAAAAAAAAACAAAAAAATTGCACCATCAAAAATCCTGGCCATCCTTCAAGGCCTTTCTTATGCCCTGTCTGGTGAACCGATGCCCTGATCGGCCCTCTGGTGCTCCAGGGGCTTTTCAGACTTGTTCTGAGATCCTCTAATTCCCACATTCAGAGCCAGTCCGAAACCATTCTCTTGGCTAAACGCCGGTGATTTATTTAGTCTGAAGGGTGCACATGCCTCTAAGCAAATTCACTTGATAGTCAATAGGAGGTCACCCAATGTGGATGATGAGAGTTAACACTTTGGGGGAGAAATACTGCATACCTTTTGCCCACATTTGCACATTTAATCTTCTCCAGAATCCTTGAAGCAGATACTAGTCCTGTAGCCTTTTTCTTTGATGGGGAAACGGAGGCACAGAGTGGTTGAGTAACCAGCCTGAGGTTGCACAGGCAGTGACACGACTAAAATCTGAGCCAGCAGTCTGACAAGTGCAATGCAGAAAATGCTCCACACACATTACATATTAATATTATTTACGTAGGCTAACGGTTCCCCTTAACTCTTGAAAAGAAGGGAAGAATGAATGAATGAATCCCTATGATTTATATTTATCTTATCTAAATATTTTATTTGCCTTGTGCAAGGAGATAGGTGCCTACTTCTAAATCTCTCATCATTTACAGGTGATTGTAACATTTATCACACCACATAATACTGATTTACTTGTCTGTCTTCTGTACAAATCTGTGAAATCTTGGAGGACAGGGTTTTGTGTTTCTTTGTAGAGCGGACCTGCTTAAGAACTCTGAATACTTCTCAATTAGCATCTGTTGTACAAATGGGTGAATAAGCGAATCAAATCCTTTAGGATCAAAATGTAAAGCAATACTCCAGCCATAAGTATCAAATTGGACCAACATGGTCTAGAACAGTGGTTCCCAAAGGTGTCCTCTAGCCCGCCAGTATCAGCAGCTTTGGGGATATTATTAGAAATGCACGTTCCTGGGTCCCGGTGCAGACCTCTGGATCAGAACTCTCAGGAAGTTCGGCGATCTGTGTTTTAACAAGCTCTTCGTGTGATGCCTGCTAAAGTTTGAGAACTACTAGACTAGAAAAAAAGAAGTCTGCCATCAGTAGCCTCAGCTGCTATGCTGATGTATCCAGGAGTGGAAAAAAAGAAAAAAAAAAAGAGAAAGATCTGAGAAAGAAGAAAGTCTGCAGTTGAGTGGGGAGGAAAGAGGATGACAGAAGGGTGTGGGGAGATATGGAGAGGGAGGAGAAGGAGGGTGGGTGAGAAGGAGAGATTGATTCACCTCAAAATCTCCTGGGAATGAAACGGGTTCACGATCTCGGCTGGGTGATGCCATAGCAACGGGCCCAGTGCCTTCCCCGCCCCCTCCCCAGGATGACCGGGCATGAGACACACCTACACTGAGCCCTGCAGAGCGATTTAAGCTTCAGCAAGTTGGAAAAGCACAGTGAGAGGAGAGCTTACACATGGGCTCTGGCCCCCAGCGGGGCTCCCAGCAAGACCGTTTCTTCCTAAGGGCTGTTACCAGTCCCGACAGGCGCTGAAGTCGCAGCCGTGCAGAGGTGCCCCGGCTCACACTGTCACACAGCCTGGCTAGGGCGGCTCGGCTGTCCTGCGGGACTCGCTGTGAGGAAGGATGAGTGGGTTAAGGGGAGAGGAGAGAGCCCACGGTGCTGCAGGGCTGGGAGTGCAGGATGGGCTGGGCTCAGACCCCAGGGAAGGATTACTCAGAACCCCAGGCAGGGGACCAAATGCTGACGGGAGCTAGGAGCAGAGCTCAAAGGACGATTTGAGGCCAGGGGCTCTAGGGAGAGAACAATGGGGTCACGAGGAGCAGAAGGTTCCGGAGACCATTAAGGCCCTTTGCTGGGAACAGCTGGAGCTTCCAGGGCACCTATGAGGCAAACACACTGAGCTGGCTTCCCTAATAAAGGCAAGACAGAGGCTGCAGGAGGACACTGAGACAGGCAAAACGCACCATGCTCCATACGCTCGATGGAAATAACTTCGGGAAAGTGAGTTTACAGCCAATTAGACGGTAAAAGTAAGATATAATTGCTGTTGCTATGTTTGTTTCCAAGAAGAACTGTGTTATGATTAGACTAACAGGCTAGTGTTGGAATTCTGAGCAAACGGCATGGAAGACTTGGTCTTGCTTTGTCTCCGCGTGAGAGAAGAAAGCCGAAGAGGAAAAGCTGAATCGATAAACCACCACTTGTGCAAGGGACCTGCCTGCTGAAAACCCTCGTGCAGCCCTGAATCCTTTCTTTGCGGGGAGAGAGGGGGAGTAGGGGAGAATATGCTGAGATATTTCTCCTATCTGATCCCTTCTAGTCCTCATCATGACCCAACGAAGTCACCATCGCGGCCCTCATTTTCTGGATGGGAATATTGGGCTCGGGGAAGTCATGGAGCAGGCAAGACATCAAATACTGGGACTCGAACCCACCTCCACCTGACTTCAAACACCATGCTCCTTTACCCACAATGAAGGCATGATTCTGCCCACAGTAATGGAACAGAGAGAACTGGTGGTCTGTAAGCTACCCATGGGCCGTGATGCCTTGTCCAGCCAGAACTGGGGGTCTCCCACTGGTGTCTCCCTTGGGAGACACTGTAGTACAGCTGGAAAACACCAGCCCCACCTCTTATTAGTTCCATGACACTGGGCGAAACAGTTCAACCCTCAATGTCTTGGTTTCTCCACTTGTATCAGGGGGATGATGATCCCGATCACGCAGGAAGCAGTGCTGGGAAGATGAAGTGGGGAGTACAGTCTGACACTTACCACCTACCCCACCACACCCCACCATGTGTTAGCTGTGGCATCTTCGGTACCTTGCTTAGTTCTTCTGCCCCTCAATGGCCTCATCTCTTAAATGGCTGGATTAGAAATAATGCAGCTCCAGGGACGGCAGGGAGAAAGCATGTGACAAGTGGCTGCCATGTGTTCCAATCAGCTCCCCTCCTGGGAGAGGACATGCCCAGCCCCCAGCTGCTGGGACCATCTGCCTCTGACCGCTCACAGCTGCACCCGCACTGGGAATTGCCCTGCACCCCGAAGGGGTGCTGAGCTCAGCTGGTGTGGGTCAGCCTCTCCTCGGTCCACCTCTGGCCTCCTCACTTCCTCAAGTGTATCCCCAAAGCGCACCCTAATCAACATTCTGCACACAATTCTCCAGTGCAGAGCTGCCTTCCAGAAAGCCCGAGACAGGATCTATATCTTAGAGAGTGCTCAGTAAAGAGAAATTGATAACAGCAGTTATGATTGTCTTCAAACTCAAAAGGCTATGATATTGTACACATGACTCCTGGAAGCTTTATAGAATTTCTTTAAGGAACGGGACTGTGTCTCAAATGTCTTTATGTTTCCTCCAGGCACCCGCAGGACAGCAGATCCTCTAGAAACATATTTGACTTACACTGGCTATATTTCTCTTCGGCCCAGAATCAAATCAATCTGCATGGGTCTGGGGGTATGGACTTCAGCTCCACAATGGTGACATACATGGTCATAACCGGGACACACAGAGTCTCAGCACTAAGGAACTTTGTAAATGAAATCTCTCCGACAGAATAACTTTGCAAAAATGGGCCACACAAATCAACCCGGGGAAGTAGGTTATGTGAACTCTTACTATTATTCGTTCTTTAAAAATTAAATATTAAATATTAAACAAACCTCACATCTGTAAAGACAGGTGTTGCTGACCTTCGGCATCCGTGGGAAAGAGGCCTGCGCTCCGTGGGGGACGGCTGACCCCAGCCGAAGGCTCCCTCCACCCCACCTCCTTTCAAGGCGACACAGAAAAGCCAGCGGCAGCGCTTGGAATAGAAGCAAGCTCCCTTATTCCCAAACCTGTATTCCTGGGCTACACCATACCCTCTGTGATTGGCTTCTCCGGAAATGGAGGTATAAAAGAAAGAGGGAAATGCACAAACTGGCTCTTTCAGGGCCATGGAACAGGTTACCCTGACCCTGCTCCTCTGGGATATTCCTGTGGTGGCTGCAGGATGGGGGGAGGCTGAGAAAAGACATCTCAGGCAGGGATGTGTAGCTGCAAGTATCCCATCAGCTCATTCAGTTCAAGGTGACTCTGGTTCGGTCTAAAGTCCGAGGGGCTGCAGGAGGACGAGCTCTTACTCTGGGACTCCCAGACAGACCCGCTGCTCGGTCCCTCTGTCTGAGCTCCAGTGTGGTCTGGAGATCCAGTGTTCCCATCCCTGCATGATGCCAGGGCTGGGTCTGCTCCTGCTGGGCTTGTGGAGCCAGACTGGAGGCCCCAGGAAAGGCTGTGTGGGTCAGTGTCTCCCCCGGGGCCGGCCAGAGCCACCCAGCAGAAAATGTCGTCAAACCCCGGGACTCCTCAACCCTCCCTTAGGCTGGCAGCAAAAGGGAATAAAACAGTCATTTTAACAGCAAGCTTTCAGCATGCTCCCCGGAGGCCCAGATGCCCGCTTCTCCCTCTCCGCATCCCCTCGGGTGTCCACTTCACTCTGAGGGGCACCATCCAGCGGAGGGGTGGGCAGGAGGTCCAGCAATGGAAGGTCCATCCCCACTGCCCTGCCTGCTGCGCGGGCCACTGGGAACACCACTGCAGGCCCTCCCCCAGAATCGCCCTCAGACGCTCCAGACCTCTGGGCTTACTGAGCAGCCCCGATGCCCAAAGCACGGGGCCTGAGAACAAATGGTTAGAGAAACTCCCTGAAGTCAGGCAGCTTAAGATGCAGTCAGGGAGACTGGAAAGTGCAATGGATCAAGACATAATAAACGATACATTAAAAAAAAAAGATAGAGACTCAGAGAGAGGGATAGGGTCTGAGAGCTTGAGTGGTCCTATTAGACTTTCTCCAAAGACAAGTCATCCTGGGGCCTGAAACATGGGAGCTCTGGACAAAGGAAGTCCATTCTCAGCCAGAGGTCTCCAGGGGCGTCAGCCCAGACTCACGAGCGCCCAGCTGGGGCGGGAGGACAGCAGACGATCACCTCATTAACAGCATCACACACCTGACTGGCAGCTCTGCTGCCCTGGGCTCTGGGCCCACAAGCGCCCTTGTTGTGCGGCATCAGGCCGGGTTGATTTGTTCTTGGAGAGCAGGCCTCCAAAAGGCACCGCCCAGCTGAGGGGGACAAACCGGGCTCCTTCCAGTCAGGCCTTCTGGCTACCCGAGCACAATTCCAGAAGGTGCGAGCCCACCTGGACTGAGAGGAATCAGGTCAGAGCTGGAAAAAATACTAACACTCGGAAGGTGAGCAGGGCTCAGAGCCAGTGCGTGCGGAAAGCCTGGCAGACAGACGGCAATTGTGTGTGTGTGTGTGTGTGTGTGTGTGTTCAAAGTATAACAAGGTAAGAAATTGATGAATGAATGAATGATAGGACCTCAAAGTGGAGAGGCTAAAATAAAAGAGGGGTAGTGGGCAGTGTCACTCACACTGCTCCATTCTACGCGTGATACCCAAGCCACCAGGAGGAGGCAGAGCGCGCTCACCTCGCTTGGCATCATCACGGAACTGTGTTCCAGCTAGTCTGGACAACAGTATGTCAAGACAGGAGCAGAAAAGTGCCTTGATCAGTTCTCCATTTATAAGTACTTGTGAAATTTTAAATTACAAAAGCAATGTGCATTAGGAATAAGTAACAGCCGAACAATACAAAGATGTGTAAAGAAAATGTTTGGTTTCCCCTCACTTCCATCTCTATCCTGCTATTTACACAGCGCTCCTGTCCTGACGTGTAGGATTCCCCACCTATCTCCACGCACAATCAAACTCACATACAGCATTTTGCTATTTATTTTTTTAAGTGGGATCATACTACACACATTACCCTGTAACTTGCTTTTCTTCTGTAAAACACAGGAATGTCCCTCTAGGACAAATGCAGATTAAATTCATTAGAATACACACACACACAGGCATATACATACACAGAACCATAGCCACACAACCAACATTCCACAGATCTCCCTACTAACACTTGGTTATGTTGTTGGTGCTATAAAATAAGGCTGAAATGCTCTCTCTTATATATGATATCCTTATCAACTGGCCTTTTAATTTCAATAGGTGGGCACCTTAGCAATGAGCTTACAGAGTCAAAGGGAATGCACATTTTCAGTATTAATTCCCCGAAAGGTTGGAGCAGGCCCACCAAACACTCCACCAACATTTCACGAATGCCTCTTCCCCCACATCCTCACAGGTACTGGCTGTTATGATCTTTAAATGTTGGCCCATCTGATGAATGAAAAATGGGTTTTCTTCATTGCTTTATTTTTCATTTTTCTGGATACCAGCATCGTTTCAGGTATTTACTAGCCGTTTGGATTTCCTTTTTTTTTGAACTCCTTACTCATATCCTTTGTTCTTTTTTCAATGCGGTTGTTTATCTTTTCCTAATAAATTTGTTGGGGGGGTCTCTGTACATCAGTTATATTGGAACTTTGTTTCATGTGTTATTTTTCTCAGTCTATCAATTGTCCTTTGACGTTACTTATGGTGTCTTTTACCACAGAAAAGTTGTCATTTCTATATAATCATTTCTTAAAGTTGCTGAGTCAAGTATTTGAGTTTCCACCGGAAATTAAAATACTCACATTCTTTTCTCCCTCCATTTTACTTGGAGGTGCCCTGCTCCATGAATATGCTCCATGAATATTAAGATTTTCGTCTTACAGACTGAACTTACAAATTGAAAGATGGCAGTTCATACTGCAGACTCCGTGTGCTTGACAGAAAAGTCAAGAGAAAAATAGTAAAAAATAACCCTTCCCCAACCATTAGGTCAACAAAGGTTGCAGACAACTTTTTACCAATATTCACTCCATGTGGAAGGCGAAGCAAAGACTGTCAACAGCTGATTGCTTGTCCTGACGCTTAAACCACTCAACACCAAAGTCCACCCTGCCTCCAATCTGGTCACCGTGGGGTGGGCATCACCCAAGCAAGCCCCTCCTCATGTCTCCACCTCCTTCCACACTCAGCTCAGGCAGCATCCGTTCCGCCCCCCTCACCTCCCTAGACAGAAGGACGCTGCTATGACGGGCCTCCTTGCGCTCCTCGGCATTATGCTTACCTCTCGTTTGGTAGTTATTTACCCATCATTCTTATTTGTATTCCCGACACCTGTTACTGTACCTAACACACAGTATTTGCTCCTTAAGTAGCTGGTGAAAGAAAGAAAGCAAAGGAAAAGCAAGGAATGGAGGAAGAAGCACTAAAATCCAAAGCTGAATGTTCGCAGTTAACTGCCAACTCAAGATCAATCAGGAATGAATGTTAAACATTGCTGAAATTACAGGGTAAGTTAATGAAAAGGAAAAAAAAGATTTCATTTACAAAAAGCTGATTGACACACAAAATTTCAAGAACAGGCCTGGTTCATAAAGAAAGGCCCGCCTACGCTTCAGGCTTGCTGGGCCGCCGTTCTCCAGCTACCATGTTTCACTCCGCGACACGTGGTTTTTTGGACAAATGGATAAAGTCTAAATATTCATTTCTCAGACTCTTAATGAGTTTTGGAATGATCACTATCATTCAGCCCTAACTGCAGCCAATTTTCTCTGAGTTAATCTTGACATCAACACCCCACCCAAAGACTTTTCTATGATTAAAATAAAAAACAAAGCTTCGTGTGATAGCATTCATACATCCAGCCTGCATATTCCAGAAGCGACATGTTTTTTAATCGACTCTAAGACTACAAAGCAGGCCACCGGCCATGAGCTGCTGGGAGGAAGGACTTCAAATTTTTACTAGAAGAGAGACAATCTGGTTACCCAGAGTCCTCCTTCAGAAAGAGAGTCCTAGCTTCCTCTCTGTAAAGTGCTGTGGACATGCCTCCCTGACTTGATCTCACGTGTGCCCTGAGAGTGAGTGTTTCCATTCCTGGAGAACGCTGAAGAATCTAAGAAGATAGAAGGTTCCTGAGATTACCACCAGGATCAGAGCTGGACACATACGTTTGCAATATAACAGGTGGGCTTTTCACCTAGGATGGGGCTCAAAGGTTACTGACACTGGCCAGTTGCCTGGGGGACACACAGCCCATCTCAAACCCTCAACCTGCCATCTAGCTTCTTGGTTAGTTTTTTTTTCTTTTTTTCAAAAAAAATATGACTCAACCAGTCCCATGATTCTAGCTTACAGCATTACAGAAAATTTCTAATGATCTCAAATGTGAATTTCATAACACAGAAGTAATTTCACTCACTTGAGTACTAAAATGAATCTGAACTAAATGTCACCAACGGGGATGGAAGAAGGCTAGACAGAGAAAGCAGAGGTGGGTTGACAAGACACGACATTAAAACAATGAAATTACTGTATCACAATCTCAAAAAGTTTAGCAACCTTTAGCCTCACCCACTGGATACACATGTTAGTGACATAACTTAAACCTTATTCTCCCTAATTGGTAATAATTAAGAACAGTGGGAGGAAGCCTGGTGCTCACAGAAGTATCCGCCATTTTGAAAGGCCTTTCCCAAAAGCTAGGATCCCTGGACAACAGTACTTTATACCTGAACTGCTGTGCTGGCCCCATGAGTTCCTCCCACCCACTGGCAGCCAACATCTGCTCCACTGTGAGCCTCTGTTCAGAACTCTCCACTGGTGACACTCTGGTCACCAATTAGAGGCCATGAGCACAGCAAGCTGGGCCCAATCTATCTGTCTCCCCCGACTCCCAGATAGGATCCGTCCCCCAGACCTAAACCCAACCTTTCACAGTCCCTCCACAGAACACCACAGTTCCCAGATACAGATGCCATTTCCTCTGACAGAGATGCCCACCTTCCATACTCTGTCCGTCAACTGCTAACTCTTCCCACGAGGCCTCGTTCAATAGTCTCTCTTCTGTGAAACATTCATCCTGTGAACAGCTCTCCATCTTGAATCATCATTATTCGTCGCCCTCACAGTACCTGTCATGTTGTAAACGCTAAATATTTACTGAATGACATGGGTGTTGGCTGAAATGAACTGACTTTGAGATTTTTCATTGTTCTTTCACCCTGCTAGGATGCTGTTCTTTTTTTTTTTAAATGAAATTTTGTTCTGCTTATAAAAGTAATGCACGAACATTTAAAAAGTACAAAAAGCATAAACAGGAAAGTAAAAATTACCCATAACCAACACCTAGAGATAACCACTCTCATTACCCTCTTAATTGCACATTTTACATCAATGCAATTTAACAAATCTACGTATGGAAGTCCTACGCCCTGTGCATGTTTTCCTGAATTTAGATCAAGTCACTTACTATGTGCTCACCCAGCATTTGGTTGACCAGAAATCTCTGCCAACGAGCACTCCTACGTATCAACAGTACAATGCAAGCAAATGTTCCTGGTGATGACTATAGGGCCCTGCAAGTTTCTGAAGTGCTTTCTCCTGAATCATAAACTCATAGAACTTTATTTCTTAGAGTGACCTCAGAGAACATCTCCATTCATGCCATCTCTCCTCCCTCCCTGTGCCTTTGGTAGACATGGCTAACCATTCAACATTCTCTTCAAAGATGGGGTTGGACATGATCTCAGAATCATTCTCCAGGCAGTCACACCCATCGGCTGAAAACTGCATGCAGTGTGAAACCTCGCGGACGTCTCGGGTTCCACCCACCCCTTGTGCAGATGGTAAAAGGTCCTGAGAGAGGCTGAGTAACTGCCTGGGGTCCAAAAGCCTATGAGGGACCGAGCAGGAGGCAGAACTCCCTAACTTAGCTCTAGTGTCCTTTGCTTTATGTCACACATCTAAGAAAGATGAGATTAGATCTATATTGTTTGAATTTAAAATGTATTTTATTGCCATTTGGTTGTCTCAAAATTCATAATCTGAAAAATCTACGTAAGTCTATTAAGTACTATATTTGGTTAAAGACAAATTTCTAAGTTTATGGACCCAAAGAAATACCCGTGTTTCATACAAGCCCCCTAACCATGTAATCACCCAGCAAACATTTGAGAACCTACCCTACTCTCTGCTAAACTCTTGCAGAAAAAGTGACATAAAGGGTGACCCCTGTCCTGGAGGAACTTATTACACAGGGTTTTTAAGCAACCACTTCAGATCTCACCATTCTATCCTCTGGAAACAGCCCAAATGGGCTCCCAGAAAAGATGTTGAGGGGTTAGAGACAAAAGAAGGATGAAACGTGGAGTAAAAGCTTCCCCACTGTTACGGGCTGCACTGTGTCCCCCAAAATTCACGTGTGGAAGTCCTAACTCCTAGCCCCTCAGAATGTGGCTATGTTTGGAGATAGGGTATAAAGTGGTGATTATGCTAAAACTGGGGCCATTAGGGTTGGCCCTAATTAAACCTGACCGGTGTCCGCACGAGAGGAGGAGATACGGCCACACGAAGCACACCAGGGATGCACAAACACGGGACAGTCTGTGTGAGGACACGGTGAGAAGGGGCCTATCTGCAAGCCAAGGAGGAAGCCTCAGGAGAAACCAACGCTGCTGACCCCCTGACCTTGGACTTTCAGCCACCAGGACTGTGGGAAAATAGGTTTCTGTTGTTTGAGCCGCCCAGCCTGTGGCATAAGCTCCCTAGCAAACACATAGACCTCCCAACTACCCGAACGTTGCTTCCTTAATCAGAGAAGGTTCAACAATGAAACCTGACTCCTTGAAAGAGAACAGCCCTCCACCAAGCCAAGGGCTGGCTTTCTAAGAGTTCTAAGTGATTGTGGAAGAAAGACTCTCAGGAGAAGGAAGCAGAGGATCTCACCAAGCACAACCTGAGAACAGAAATGGGCCTGAGGCGGCTCTGACAGATCAGTGCCAAGGAGAGGTGGGGGAGCCCTTGTTGATCTGACTCATCCGGGAGAAAGGCCAGGAGGGGAGAAAAACAGAGCTAGCTAGTGGTGGAAAGTCCCCCTCCACTCCTCACACACACAGTCCTACCTACACTTTCTACAGGGCCTTCCGTGGCCACAAAGGAGACACAGAAGACGCAGCACAAGGCAACATGGGAGTAGGAAAGCACCTCTGGAGCAGCCGCCAAGCGCTGGAGACATGCCCTGCCACCTCCGGGCGGGGTGACAGAGAGGCCACTCAGCCTCTCGGCATCTTGGTTTCCTGACCACCAGCTAGGAATGAGCACACCAATCTCACAGGGTTGGAGCGAAAATCAAGTGTGATAACACATGGTCACGTTTTAAGCCATTACAGTGCCCCACCAACGCTAGCTGAGCGGACAACTGTTAAATTTACTTACCATGGCTCTTTCTGCTTAGCTAAATTCTGTCCTCTTTTATTGGCAGATTGACTTGCAATGCGGACATGCATTTTATTTCAGTTAGACTTTGAGCAGTTGAGGGAGAGAGCCATATGTTCAGTGTTTCTTCTCCTGTCTCCCCTTTACATGTATTAGAGCAGCAGGGACACAGGAAGCACCTTGCGTGCACCTCTCTGGCTCATGTGGTTCACACTTGGAAATGGTTCCATGTCTTTCCATCAACCCCGACTGCACTGTTGTAACACTCTCAACTCTTCTCCTGGCCTATATACTCTCCCTTCACTTCCCACCACCAGTCAGCTCACAACCCAAGCCAGTCTGCACGCTGCTGTCGAGATATCTTTCCAGAACACTATTTTTAAAACATTCAGTCTCTTATCCCCAAACTTCTAGTCAGCTAGTGACGGCCTACAGGGCGCCGTTCTAACGCCTGGGCTTGACAGTCTCACGTAATGTAGGACCAACCACGCGTATCTGTCACCACTTTCCCACGTGAATCTTCCACTGTGGTCAGTGGGGCCTGTTCCCTGATGTCACACGGTAAACATCTACTGAGTAAGGAGATGGATGTTTGACGAGCATCGATTTTTGTTTCTGTCCAGGCTCTTTTTCCCTCCTGGAATGTCTGTCTTGAGGCCGACGATGACACACACGATTAGGATATATACGGTACCGCTGAAAGTTGTGTTTGTGCTACCTCAACCACGAAGGGGAGGCTTCCCCCCCCCTTTCTTTTGTTTATTTAAGTCCCTCCATTTCTCCATGGCCAGCTCAAACCTCATCTCCCTGAAGTCCCTCATTTCTCAAAGGCCAACTCAAGACCCGTCTCCTGTGAGAATGAGCCCCCTGACTCCATGGTACCCAAGGGTCTCTCCTCTCTCTATTCCTCAGGACACATCTTGCCTTCACCATGCCCGTGCCTTCTAGCGCCCTCTGTCTTGCATTCTTATTTGAACTTTCCAGTTAGTCCACCAGATAGTAAGTCCCTTCAGGAAACTCTCTAAGTCTCCTACGTCTTTGCACGCCCAGTCCCCACCACACTGCTATGAATGTAGTGCCGTCCCCGTGGGACTCCTTGGAAGGGGATGCCTTCTGACAACAAGCCGGGAGCAGCTGTCCTCAGATTCACGGGCTCTCTGCTGCTGACCAGTCCTGAGCAGGCTCTGACCCACGTTGTCTCTGGCCCACTTGTCAACTCTACCTCAAAGTCTCACTCTGAGATGAATGAAGCCTCAGGAAAACAAGAAAGGAATTCCACTGCACATATCAGCCCATGACTCAACATGAGGGGTGTCAGCTCGGTGAGATGCCATTCGCCAGGTGACTGGGATCTGCACATCTGTCACAGCAATCAGGATGTGCTCCCTTCACAGCAAGACGGTGACACGGCTGACTCAACCGCGTGAGGCTGCTTTCCCAGGAGTGAGGCTGGCTGATGTGATCCATCCCCCTCTGCCACCACGTCACCTGCAGAGGTAACATGCCCTTCTGCAACACAGCTCACTGGGGCTAGTGGATCTGAAATGAATCGATGGCCCCCCAGATAAGAAAACCTCTCTGGGCCATATACTAATGAGCACACAGTATCGGCTTTGTTCTCATCAAATGTCCATGGCCATCTAGATGCTCCAATAATAAATAATGTCATAATAAATACAAAAGAGGAATAAATAAAAATAAAACAGAAAATAAATAATAATAAATTTTTTATTACATCTGATCATAACCCAGAAATATATATGTTCGCCACCAACCTCTCCTCTGTACTCCAGAGTCACATGTCCAGCCATCTATTCGAGACCCTCTGGGGAGGTCCAACAGCCATCTCAAACTCCCCCTGTCTAAAACTGAGTTCCTGACATCCCCCTCACAAGTCTGTTTCTCACACAGGTTTCCCCATTTTATGTCATTATAACACCATTCTACTGGTTGCTCAGGCCAAAAAACTTGCAGTCACCCTTAGCAATCCCCTCTGTCTCTCCATCCAACTTCTGGCCCATCAGTGACTCTATCAGCCCTTCCTTCAAAATCTGTCCAGAATTTCACTCCTTCTCCATGCCTACTGCTACCACCCCTGGGCCAGGCCACCACCATCTCTCATTTGGATTATGGCCTCTTTCAGTCTATTCTCAGCACAGCAGCCAGGGTGACCCTGTAAAACGTAAGCTGGATCACAGCACTGCCTTCTTCAAAGCTCTCCAAAGGCTTCCTAGTTCACCCCACGCCAAAGTCAAAGCCTCGTCAGGCTCCACAAGGACCCTCCAGGACCTGGCTCCCAGGTCTGACCTCATCTCCCCAATCGCGCTCCTGTTGGTAAGCTCCGCCCACACTGTCCTCTTAGCTCCTCCTCAATCTCACGGCTTTCACGCATACTGTCCCTTCTCAGAATGCCTGTTCCCCCAGATACCCATGTGTCTTAAGCCCTAGCTTTCTTCAGGTCTTTATTCAAAAGTCAACTCCTCTCTGAGGCTTTTCCTAATGATCCTACATAAAATGACCCCACCAGGCCCTCCGACCAAAACTGCCCATGCCCGCCCCCCCGACTGTATCCCATTTATCACACTATGTATTACTTAATAGTAACATTACTAATATTGCTTATTTATTTATTTTGCTTTTAAAATTTTTTAGAATATGAGTTCCACGAAGGCAGGGATTTGGAATGCTTTTCTCCCTGCTATCTTCCTATTACCTAAACCAGTGGCTGGTATGTAATAGATGCTCAATAAAAATGTGTTGCATCATTTAATAAATCTAATTTACTTAACAGAAAGCCACTTATTTTACCTATTACTACTGTGTATCTCTGAATCAAAAAAGTGGATAATCTTGAAGTCAGTACATTAAGACCAGATTAAACAGATAATCTGAAGTACATCTTAAAGAGTAACGTTGAAGGAATTTTTATGAGCAGCAGCTATGTATCTGGTGCTCATTCAGTGAACATTTATTGAGCACCTACCATGTGTTAGGTACTGAACTAGGTGATGGGGATATAAGAGAGATCAAAGCAAATATAGTCTTTGAAATTTATAATCTTGCAGTGAGATTTTAACATCTTACCCAAGTAATGAAATATCTCTGAATATCAACTGTGTTGTCTATAAAATTTAGATGAGGATGCTTCACCTGCCCAAGGACAGAAGACTCAACCAGGTGATTTTCTGATGTCCCTTCTACTGCTATGAACCTTATTTGTCACACCACTGTCATCCCTTCTAAGGCATCTTCCTACTCTTCGCAAGAATGTTTCTCTCTGGTTCACACTGTCCCCTGTCTCACATATCCATATAAATACAGACACCCAGCCAATTCATTGTTGATTGATTTCTTACATTCAAAACACCATTGTAGGCCAATTAAATGCCATGCAAGGACTCACTGTCCTGTCTGCAGCTTTGAGCCTCTGGACCAAGGAAGTGGGGAAAAGCCATACTAATTTTGGAGTCTCTAAAAAAAAAAAAAAAAAAAAAGGGAGCTACCACACAGATCCAAGAAGCTTTTCTTCCGACACTGAAAATAAACTCCCTCAGCTCTGGGACTCACCCAGCTGAATGTAGACAAAGCAGCAGTCACCTCGATGACATAAAAAGCCCTTAATGGCACTTCCAACAGACTCACTGTGCTAATACCACATCACTCTGTCACTGTCACAACGTTGTGCCCCTTAAAATACCCAGAGTCATTTGGGTTCTTTTGTACTGGAGAGCAGTGTGGGAGGCAATCTTTCCTCGGGAGAACACTGAAAAGGAGGGACCGTCGGGAATGCTGGCAAAGAACACACTATATACTTAAGCCCGCGGCACCTCTCACTGCTTTAATTGTTAGTGATGGAGCGGGAGGAGAAGAGAAGCAGAAGTCCTTGATCGGGGAACAGGCACGAAACAGATAAGCAGAAAAGCTCGCTAAACCAGAGGAAACTAAACAGAGAACAAGGTGCCCAAGGAGTTGTACTAAATCACTTGTGGCTGGACAAACTCAGATCCCTGACTGTTTCTGAACCAATCTCCTGCTCTTGACAAAGAGCCGGGTGCTCATTTACTCATTCATTCAACATTTTCTGGTGGAACGCTTAGAATATGCCAGGTACCCGTCCGGTACAATTTACCATGGTGAATAAAACAGACACTAAAGACATTAATTAAAAGACAAAAACTGCTTATTAAAAATACACCTTAGATACAAAGATGCAGAGAAAGGCTGAAACAGAATAGCATATTAATCCCCTCCCAAAATGAGAAGAAAATAACAAAGAACAGAAATTGACAGAAAAATAAGTTTGCAATACAGAAAACAAAACCAAGAAATGGTTCTTTCAGAAGACTAATAAAACTGATAAAGCCTCTAGAAAAACTGATCAAAAAATAAGCAAATAAAAGACAGAAGGCAGAGATTACCAATATCAGGAATGAAGAAACAAAAAGAGGACATCACTACAGACCCTACGAACATCAAATAAGATAAAATGTACAGTTAACAACTTAATGCAACTAAATTTAGAAAATAAAATGCAGTGGATAAATTATTTTAAAAACACAACTTAAAAACAACTGACACAAGAATAAATAGGAAAGCTAATAGTCTAATGTCTAGCCAAGAAATTAAGTCTGTAATTTTAAAAAATCACTAAAAACCCCAAAACTTCAACTTTGCTAAATTTCTTTTTCATATTAGTTATGTTTGCATTGGTAACAATTTTTCTCCTTTATTCTCTTATTATAGTGAATTGCATTGATTGATTTTCCACCACTAAACAAACAAAGTTGTAATTTGGATAAAGCCAAAATAAAACTTAAAAAAGGAAAAAAATAAAATCCTGCAAGGACCAAATGGCTTCATGGATGAATTTTAAGGAAGGAAATAATTACAATTCTTCAATATCAGAAATTCTCCCAAAAACAGAAAAAGAGAGAGAACATCATTTGTTTCATGAGGGAAGCCTAACCTTGGTATCAAAACCTAAGTAGGACATTTCAAGAAAAAGAAAATTACAGGCTAACTTCTATTATGAAAATAGATAATAAAACCCTGCACCAGAATATAGCAAATCAAACCCAGGGATATTTAAAAAAAAAAAAAAGCATAGCATAACAAAACTGGTGTTAGTCTAGGGCTGAAAGTTGAACGCTGGAAAATCAGTGTAATTCACTGTATTAAAAAATATATAGGAGAAAAATCATGCGATTGGTGCAATAAATAGAGAAAATGAATTTAAGGAAGTTTAACCTCTGTTCATGATAAAACAAAAACAAAACTTAAGCAATTTTGGAACAGAACTTTCTTGGCCTGAAAAATGGTATATATGAAAAACATAGAGCAATCATCTTGTTTAATGAGGAATATTGAAAGCTTTTCCACTGAGACTGTGACCAAGAGAGGAACATCCATTCTCATCGTTTCTATTTAGTTTGTACCAGAGGTCCTAGCCACTACAGTAAGACAAGAAAGAAAAATAAAAAATACAAGGCTGAGAAAGGAAGAAATAGAACTACCATTATTTGCAGATGGCATGGGTATGTATGTAGAAAATCCAAAAGGATCTTCAG
The DNA here is from genome assembly GCF_009834535.1 of Camelus ferus. Lineage (NCBI taxonomy): Eukaryota > Metazoa > Chordata > Mammalia > Artiodactyla > Camelidae > Camelus > Camelus ferus. The sequence continues at coordinate 3,152,333 of NC_045716.1, forward strand.
ATATACTATTAAAATAAATAAGTGAATTTAGCAAGATAGCTGGATAAAAGTTCAATAAACAAAATTCATTTGTATGCTGATACACTAGCAACAAAACATTAGAAGACAAACTTTAAAAATAATACCAATTACAAACAAAACATTAAAAACATTGTTTAATAAAAGATGCATTAGCCCTCGACACAACATACTAGAAAACATTACTGAGAAAAATTAGAGTAGATATAATACGTACTATGTAAAGATATTGTAAAGTATTGTAAAGATAGTGCTATTGTAAAGATACCAATTCTTCCCAATAATCTACAGATTCAATGTAGTTGCGGTCAAAATCCCAGAAAGAATTTTTTTAACGAAAATTGATTGACAAGTTAATTCTAGAGTATACACGAACATGCTATGAGAAAAAAAAAAAACAGCTAAGATAAAACTGAAAAAGGAGAACAAACCTGGAGGAATTATATTACCACATACAAAAACTTCTTATAAAGCTACAATTATTAAGAACCTGGTATTTAGAGCAAAGACAGAGAGACACAATGGAACAGAACAGAGTCCAGAAACAGACTTACACATACATGGTCACTTGATTTATGATAAAGGTGACAAGAGTAATAAAGGACAGTGTTTTCAATAAATAGGCCGATTGGATGTCCATGTGGACAGATAGGAATCTTAACTCCCACTCACAACATATATAAAATCAATTCTGGGTGGACTGAAAACTAAATGTGGAAAATAAACCAATAAAATGTCCAGAAAATTAAACAGGAGCGTATCTTTATGACCTTGAGATTGGAAAAGTTCCTCGGTCAACTGGGCAGTTTTCTGTGCACTCAAAAAGTGAACGAGGAGGTATCTTGCTTGGCCCTGTAGATTGTGATGGCCATGCAGGAAGGAACAGTTGTAAATGTGACCTGTGTGCGAGGCTGCCCTCCACAGCCGGGTCCAAACTGACTGCGACTGAAGAAGGCCCAGAGGCTGGTGGCATCAAACTGGGAAAGAGACAGTGCCAAGGATATGGCCTTGGGGTTGGACAGCCTTCTAGGAGGCCTCCAGCGACACACTTCCCTGAGTAAACTCCACACACTCCAGAGTCTGGCCCTGGGCATGGCTTGCCCACAAACCACAAACAACCCTGATTCATCAGCCCCAGGAATTAATTTGTTTTGTGGGACAGACTCACTAAGCTTGCCAATGATAAACAGACAGACAGACAGACAAACAAACCATGCAAGAACCGGGAGCCACATACGCTCAGGTTAACCTATCACCCTCCTACAAGCAAGCTACCTGTGAAGTCAATTTGTAACCGAAGTGTTTCTCAGAGCAAGGACAGTGGGTCACATGAAAGGTCAGGGGCATGAGCCACTCCCCTCCAAGAGAGCAGAAGCCTGAGACAGACCCAGAAGTTCAGCCCTTGGGCAGAGCGCCTTTCCCTCTACAGATGTTGGGATGGGTCCTACCTATGCTTTCCTCCAGGGTTCTTCTTCCCCTTGTTTCCACAGGTGGCCTCTAAGGGCCACAGGGATGCTAGTCTCATTTGGGTGTTTTTAGATACCTCATTTTACCTTCTGTAAACAATAAGGGAAGAATTTGTCCGCAACCAAAGTTAATCAGAGAGAGCTGGTTGCTTACTAGAATGACCAGATCAGAGTGGTCCTCACTTCAGAATTATAATGTAAGCCAACTGCCCAATAAAAACCCGGCTAACCACAGGGTCTTTCAATGTTACGGCTTTTAACACATTAGAGTAACTCTGACAGTAAACGTGACGCCGCTGATTCCTTCCAGCCGCCAACACAGGGATGCAGCCAGGGGCTGGGGGTTGGTTTCCATGTGAGAAAACACCCTGCCTCTTTTGAATCCCCAGATCATCAAGGGAGGCAGAGCCTCTGGAGCTGGAGGAGGTGGATCCAAATCATGTGTGGACTCATCTCTGTGTACCTCAAGTCTCTCTTATCCTTGAGGAAAAAAGGCAACTGTCTGGCTTGACAGCAGGGATGCACCTGCCCAGACACCTCACTGTTTGCCTGCTGATAACTAACAAGATCTTCTGTTTTCTGATTAGAGGTAAGTCCTTAGCGTGAACTGTTTTCCAAGAGAAAGCACTGACTTGAAATCAATCCAAAGTGTAAGTAACTAAAATCAGCACTTTTCCTTAGAGCAGCGCCCACGATAGTGCCTGGTACCTGGAAGGCACGCAGTAAACATCAGCTGATGGAATGAAGAATGAACGGGGAAGAGAATGTGATGGGGAGACACTGAGAGACAAAAGTGTGTTGATTGTGGTGATGGGGGTGGGGGGTTTTACAAAAGGTTCCTACGGAGAAGGAAAGGACGGCTGGCAGCTAGAAGACACACCTCCCCACTTTCCCAAGGTCCAGTTCTGTGCGCATGATGATGGAAAAGCATCAGCATGTGAACGATGCCCCAGAGGAGCTACTGTGCAGCAGGAGGCAGGTCTTTCATTCCTGGATAGAGGCTAAAAGCCATGGACCAAGAATCGTCAGACACGCCTACTCACTGTGTGACTTTGGTAAACTACCAGCCTCTCAAAGTTTCAGTTCCCTCATCTAAAAAAACGGTAATGATGTTCCATTGCACGGTTGTTTTAAGAGTCGAAATAATGGATTTCAAGCCCTCAGCGCAGCGCCTAGCCTATTGTAAGGGTTCAAAGAAGAACAGCCATTTTCCATTGTTTTCATTTACATCAGAGCAAAGCGGCACACCGCTGTGCACGGGGCAGAGCTGGCCATGGAAGGGCCGCCCTGGAATGGGCCGGGGTGCCCCACTGAGGCTAGGAAGCACCCCACTGGGGGAGTAGGGCTTTTCTGAGCCTCAGAACATAAGTGTTGACATAATGCACCCGAGTGAGTATGCAATGCTGCAAGCAAGACTTAAGGTGATAAGGTTCATCAGGCCTGCAACCAGCTCTTTCAGTGATTCAAGTATGAGAAAGCATACTTGAGTATCAGAGCTTTTTGCTCTGTTGCAAAGAATGATTTAGAATATCTGGCCCATCAAAAGCAAAGAGGCACAATATTGTACTCTGAGGCTGGCTGTCTTTTCCAGAACAGACAAGGTAGAGAAGTACTGTAGAGAAAGATACACTCTTGGGTATCTCCCAACGAGCCCTCATAAACATCCTGCAGATCGCCCAATGACCCAAAGACATGTTTGGAAGGAGACTTCTTCTCAACCTTATACACTTAGGTTACTGGTCTGTGGTTTGGGATAAGGGTAGAACAAATGGCTGGAAAAGGTGGCCAACTGGTACTTATGTGCAGGGGCTGTAAGAAGACTGGCCTTCAGGAAGTCTGCTCAGGCCACAGAACCTCGCTGTGGTGCTGGAGGCAAAAGGTTTCCCCCTTTTCTTGTACAACACGGGGAACAAACCATCACGGCTTTTAGAGAAAGAGGATCTACTCCAGGTCAGGAAGATGCTTTCTACACACCAAAGTGATGAGGCTTTTCCCAGCCTTTCTTGATCATCTATCTAATGAACACTTGTGTGGACATCGCTGGGCCAGTTCCCGGCACACAGGAGGGGATGGGGCAAGGGTGGAGATGTGCCTGGTCCTGGCAACTCCTCCCTAACTCCATCCATCCAGTTCAGAGTTCTTGCTATGGACCCACGTCCAGGTGGAACAATCCTTCGACACTCCTGGTTTTGCCCCCGCGAGCCTGAGATCCACCTGTACCACTTGCCAGCTGTGTGCCCCTAGGCAAGCTCCTCGCACTCAGCCTTGTCATTTATGAACTGAAGCAAACAGTAGTTCCATGTCAAAGAACTGTTTTGAGAATTAAATAACATTATGCATAAAGGAGCTAAATACAGCGCTTAATGACATGATGAATAAATGATCATCATGATTTGTATTGGCTCATTAGCAATTTTCTTGTAACTTGCACACCAGCACCCAGGCAGAGTGCTCACTGACTCCCCACCCTGCCCTGGAGCGCCTCCTGCTGCCCTGAATCCGGGGTGCCCCATTAACCTGCCCACTCTGTTCTCCTCGTCCTGTTTCTGTCCTGCCACACTCGGGGTGATTATTCCTCACGCCTTCCCGTCACCCGGCTGTTTTCTGTCTAGCATCCCCCCACCAAATCCATCCTTTCCAAACAGCTTGCCTCTCTCCTCCTACCATGGACCAAACCCACCAACCCAAATACAGAAACAAACAAACAAAACACAAACATCTCTCAAATAAGAGGTTTTAAAGGGAAGGAGAACAGAAGAGGGGGCCAGACAGCAAGCCAGCCCCGCTGCCATTCTCCCCCCCGGGCCCTCCTCTCCCGGGACTACGCTCTCTTTTCTTGTTTGTCTTATTTCAGGCCTAAGCCCAGGGGGCACTGCCAGCACTTCACTTTGTATCCACGTGGCACTGATTCATCTTTTACGCTTAGCAGATGTTAAATAAGAGTTGGCATCACAATAAAGAAATGGCACCGGACAGATGGGCAGGAGGTGGCCCTGCTGGGGAAAGCATGCATTCAGGTGCTGAGGAAAAGGCCAGGGAAGACAAGTGGCCTCTCTTCATTTTTCTTCCCCAGTTTGCAGACCCTGGGGGCTCACTTCCACCTATGACTGTATCCTCTGAGTCTAAAGCCGCCTGCCTGGTCCAAGCTGCGGCCAAGGGTTGAAACACAGTCAGGAGACCCCACCGCCCTATCCCACAGACTCAGGACCCCCAGTCCATCCTTCCTGAGTCCTACAGTAAGAATGCACAGTCAGGGATCAGGATGCAGAAGAGGCCTCCAGAAATAAGAAAGCAGGCATCTGTCACAGAGGTGCCCTGAGCCCTGGAAACAAAGACCCCTGGCCTGGGACCAGACAGAGGGGAGAGAGGTAGAGGGGTGAGCGAAGGGTCCCCACCCAGAAATGGCAGGACTGGGGGCCTCTCTGTGCCCCTGGGTCTCCTGTGGGCATCCCTGACAACCTCCACATCCAGGTCCCATCCGTTCCCAATGGCCCTCGTGTTCACCCAGCTCCTTCCACTCTTGCTTGGCTGTCATTCAGTCCAGGTCCCTGTCCCCTCGCAGCAGGTCCCATTACAGCAGCCTTCCAGTCCTCCTGGCTTCCCTCCACCCACATACCTCTGCCTAAAACATTTCTCCAAACGCAGTTTTCATAATGGATCTTCTCTGCTGAAACAGCTTCTCTCACCTCCCTTGTTGGCAGGATAAAACCCAACCTCCGAAGCCTAACAGTCAGCAGTGGTTTCGTCGACTTTACCTACTTCTCAAGTCTTACTACCCGTTGATTTCTTCAGCTGATCTGTAAATATTTTCCAGCCTTTCTGCTTTTTTCTTACAGCATCGTCCTCACCTGGACATTCTCACTGCTCTTTGCTCCCATCTTCCTAAATTATACCCACTGGTGTTAGTTATTCCCCCTTTGCCTGCCTCTCCCCATCTGTTCCTGGCCCTTCTCTTTGCCCCGGGAGGGTAACCCTTCAAGGCTCGTCGTCTGGCTCCCTGGCCCTCTCACTTCTCACAGGAGGCACCAGCAGCAGGAGAGAGTTGCAGGAAAGGCTTTCCCAACACCCTCGGGCTTTGGTGCGGCCACTCTGACTGGAACAGGTCCCTCCTCCCTGCTCCCAGCTCTCACTGGGCTCTGATCACCCCCAGTCCTCGTCTTGCTCCTCTGGACCCCGCGGTGGAAATAATGTCCCACTGGAGCTGTCCCTGGGATCTGAATGTCACTTGCTGGCTCTGGCCAGCTCTCTTAAACACGCCTTTCATTAAATCCTCTTCCAACCCCAGCTGAAGGTGCCTTCTGTTCCCCGTCAGGATCCTGCCGGAAACACCATATTTCCAGCCTCATTCGCAATCCCACCCCCTCCAAGAAACTTTCCTTTCCACTGCAGTTAAGAGTGATGGCTCATCTCTCGTCACTCCCCAACACCCTTACTTAATTCCAACACTCTTTTGGAGCTGATCTGCAAAGTATTTGACATAAATGAACTCATCTTTTCCTCACAACAACCCTGAAAGATAGACAAGGTATTATTACCATTAATAATCTCATTCGCATTTTGCAGAGAGCTGAAGCTTCTAGAGAATAAGAGATATGGCGGAGAACACGCAGCTGTTAGGTTGTCTTAAAGGAGGCGGTTTGGACCACAGGATGCCCTGGGAGCCCAGGGATACAGGCCAGTAGGGAAGGGATACAGGGAGATGCATCTGGGAAGACAGAGGCTGGGAAGTATCTATGCATATCCAACATCCAAGAAAATAAAACCCATTGAATGTGTGTCCACAAAGTGTAAGACACAGTCCTGGAGAAGTACACAAACTTTGTTTGGAAAATGCATATGTGCACAAGCTGATAACACAAAACAGACAGGGCCAGGTAGGAAGGGTCCTCAAGGCCAAGGACTCTCTGTAACACTCTTCTGAACATCCTGCCCCACCCCCTCACTGTGCTTGAATCAAAGCCCCAGACACAGAGGTGCTCAGGTGTTCAAGTCAGATTCGTTCATTTTGTTCAGCCTCTACAATGGGTGAGGCAGGTGCTATCTCCTGGAGGCACCACAGTGCACAGGACAGACGGGGCTTACACTTAGGAGGAGGAATGGCATGACTTAAAATATTACAAAATGACTAGAATAGCACAATGGTGGTGAGTGCTCCAAAAACAGAAAAGAGTCATGAGTGAGATTTCTGGTGAGAGGTGACTGTGTAGGGTCATGCCGAGGGAACATTTTTCTGAGAGTATGTCCTTCCAAATGGGATCTAAAGGACGAGCAGGAGTTGACCAGAAAGGGAAGGGGCTCTGAGGGAAGAAATTCCACTGTGTACGGAACAGCATGTGCAAAGGCCCTGAGGTTGGTGCAGCTGGGGGCTGTGTGATTCTAACAAAGGCCAGCGTGGCCACAGTACAAAAGGCAAGAGTACAGTGTACAAGAGTACAGTGAGGCTGAAAAGGCTCACAGGGGCCATGTGCCTTGCAGATCATGTTAAAGATTTTTGTCTGTATTTCAAGAACAATAGGAACCGAATAAAGGGTTTGGAAAGGGAAGTGACACGAGGGGCATGCATTGTTCAAAAATCATTCCGGCTGCAGAGTGAGAATGGACTGAAGAGGCACAAGAGAGAAAAGTGGGAAGACAGTCAGGAGGCGACAGCAGTGATGGGGGAAAGGAGACGGCAGCTGGATCAGAGAGGTCGTAGTGGAGATGGACACCTGGGGGCTGTGATGGATTCCGAGAGTAGCACTCGTAGGACTTGGGTTTGATGAGAAACAGAATGTGAAGGAGTGGGCAGAAACACGGGAGACAGGAGGCTTTTGCTTGTGCCACTAAACAGGTGGGGGGGGGCTCTTACACTGGGATGAGGGAGCCAGGAGAAAAAGGACAGTGGCGGTGGGGGGGGGTCAAGTTTTCCGTTTAAGGCTTGTGCATCTGAGGGATTTAGGGATGGTGCTAGCAGTAGGTAATTAGATATACATGCCTCGAGCTCAGGAGAGAGTTGTGGGCTAGAAATATAAATTCAAGTCATCAGCGTACAGTCAAGGGACTTTCAACAAGATCCCCCAGGGAAAGAGTATGTGAGGAGAAATGAGGGCCCAAAGGAGACGGAGCCACCAAAAGAAGGAAGGAAACAGGATAATGTCATGGCCCTAAAGCCATGAGTTTCAGGAGGAAGGGAAGGAGCAGCCTATAAACTAGGACACACTGGTCCATGTCCACACGCCGAAGGCTCTGAACGCTCAAGTGACACTGAGTTTATATCCAGCACCTCAGGAGAAAAGTCTGTGCTAAAATCTCCACATGCATAGACACCTAGCAGGTGAAGCCTGAAACCTCCCTGTGCAGGAAGCGTCCCAAGATCACCATCTCTTCTGCCCACAACAGAGGCCAGGACGATGGAGTCCCAGATGGCATCTTCCAGACTCCGGGCACTGGCGGGTGCTGCTCTGAGGGCCCCTGGGAGGTGACAGAAATAGCTGCCTACCCAATAAGATCTGTGCTTCACCCCAAACCGCTAAGAACATGGGGTGTCGATGAAATTTTCATACCTCCATGACAGATGTTTTTTATTCCCTGTCTCTTTTGGCCCCTGTGTTTCTTCCTTGATTGTTATTCCTGTTTCTAAGACATAAAGAAAAGAAAACACAATAAAAAAAGGTTTCTTTTCTTGCGTGTGATTTGGCTTGAGGTTTGAGTGCTGCGTGGGGCACTGCTCTGGCTTCTGGAAAAAGTGGTGCCAGCTTCCGGAAGCCAGTGTGCACCCCCCACTCCCAGCCCCCCACCGCCTCCTGCCCCTGTTCCGAGCTCCCTCCCCCACGTCTGCCTCTCACTGCCTCTCCATGCTGCCTTCTCCTTCCTTTTGTCCCTGATCTGCCTCCTCCTTCCCCACCCCAGCGTTCTTCCTGCTTGTTCAAGTTTCTCTCTGTTTCCCCCTCAATTGCTTCCTAAGTTAAATGCACGGATGTCGAAGCACTCCAAGTGATGTCTTCTTCTCCCCCTTTCCTCCCTCGCTCGCTGAATCTCTGGACAGCCCTCCTGACTTCCATCCTCAGACAAGATCTCGACGAGACAGCACGGCTTTTGGAGAGAAGACAAATAACTGCCCGCTCCAACCTCCACGCTCAGAATGACGAATAGGGCCCTTCTCATCTCTCCCACACCGGGAGGGCTTCGGGGTCACTGTCATCACCTTGCTCTACAAATTGGATATAGGAAAAGATAAAACATTCACCCTGACCTCCATTAAGGAAGCCCGTGCTAGGTTAAGGGAGGCAACCGGGACCAGGTCCCGATGCCGAGGAGATCAGAGCGGCCCGGGGAGGCCTCCTCGCCTCCCTCCGGCCGGGATACGGGATCAGATCCAGCTGGAGGTTAAAGCAGGGCAAGGCGTGTAGTGAGCACAGCTCCACCTCGTCCCCCAGGAATCACGACAGGCGACCCAATTTCATCTCCAGCGACTTGGCAGCAGCCTCACCCTTGTCAGTAGAAAGTGGCACTAGGAGCCCAATTGTGGGAGTGTGAGGCCTGGTGCGGCGCAGAGAGAAGCTACTGGTCATGGTGGGGATACTGCGTCCGTGGCCCAGGCCCAACCAGTCCGTGCCCCTCCTTCCCAGTGTCATCCCGAGGAAAGGGTCGGCAACCTTGGCTCCTCTTCCCAGATGATCCCATGGCTGCCTGCTCCATGAAAGGCATTCTCTCAAGCTTGCCTTGGAAGGCAGGTGGGACATGCTGAACGCAGATGTCTGGAAGGTGGTAGTGGGGACTGAGGGTCCTGATTACTCCCCGAAAAGAAAAGCCAACTGAGGTGGGGCAGGGTCCCCAAAGGCCCACACTCTGGTGGCAGATGGGGCCCCAGTCTGAGACAGGGTCAAGGTGGAACTCTGCACCTGCTCAGGCCCCAGAAGGCAACGGGACTTGAAGTCTGGACATCTGGGAACCATTCTGGGAATCACAAGGGCCTGCCTTTCAAATCAGGATGAGCCCAGCAAACACAAGCCCAGCTTCTAAAATAAGCCAATGCTTCTAGACTAAGACGAATCGTCCGGCTCTGTCACCCACAGGGCAGGGCACAGTGCAGAGGGGGGTGGGGCGGAAGGCACTCCCCAGGCTCCACTTCCACCAACGGTTGCTGGTTTTCTACCATCACTTGCCGCCTGAACCGCCCTCAAGGTCCACAGGTGGGCTGCTTCAAACCTGACCCCCTCGGCCTGGCCACTTGAGGGTGAGTCAACACACACATCATCGGGATAGGAAGGCGGGAGGGCAGAGGCTGAAACAGGAGAGGACAAGAAACTGGCTCCTCTGATCACTACAGAATCCTTCCTGGGTCATTAAGGATTCCTTAGTACAGAGGATCAAAGGTGAAAAATGCTTAATAGCATCTGACCAGTCTTGAAGTGTCCTATACCCTCCAGGACTTTCATCAAAAGGACAGCCCTACTTTAGCATTCTCTCTCATGAAAATTCAGAAGGAAAAAAAATGTGTCATGAGCCATGTCTCCAGCTAGGCGCAGTGGGGGAATAACCCTGTTCTCTCTTGGAAATACTAATTACAGTCTTTGCACAGGCATGCCTCATAAACATGTCAGTTCTCACACACGGCTACTCCCTACAACAATATCACAAATCAAAACATAACATGGAAGCACATTAAACCACCCCTCTGTTCTCCTAAAGGGCCCTTGAGCCACACTTATTTTGAGACAGTTGTGGCACGATGGTTAAGGGCGCAGACTCTGGGAACAGACCGCCTTGGTCTTCTCAACTGTAAAACGGGGGTGGAATGGTCCTATCTAAAAGTTGTTGAGAAAATCAAGTGAATTTACATCAACAAAGTGCACAGAACAGTTCATGGCATGTAGCATATGCTACAGAAGTGTTTGCTGTGATGCCTCACCCCGGTCCATCCACAACGCTAGATATCCCCAAGGATGTAAACAGGATGTCTCCCAATTCTTAACGCCAGCAGGTTTTCCTTCCTGGCTTTAAAGTTCACTTTCCTCCACTTTATTCACAGATTCAAACTCTACCTGGTGGTGTCTGAGCAGAGGCGTCACGATGACTCCCTTGGGAATTCCGATCTCCTCCCCACCTCCCTGCCGGAGACCCCCCAGTTTTCTTCATGTAGAAAAATGGACCTCATGAACCCTCAAATGAATGACTTACTTTTGTAAATATGACCTCAGTGAGCCCCTCTGTGGATTCATCTAATCCCAAAAAACCTGGAGGGTCAGTGCTAACAATACTAAGGTCACCTGGCTCAAGCCCATGGCAGCCAGCTGGCTTCTCGCTTGGGAATGATGTCGTGAGAGCACAGGTTAGGTCCCTGACGGTAGCCGACCATCTCACAGATGCCCGCCACCGGCCACCAGAGGATCTGGCGCAATGGCCAGGGAGTAACAGCAACTAACAGAGCGCACTGACCACGCCCCCTCCCCCATGAACTCATATTCTGTTGTTCATTCATTCAGCAAATATTTACTAAAAATCGACCTTGTGCCAGGAATTGATCTCAGCGGCAGCTGCCCAAGGCAGTGAGCGAGACAAAACTCCCGCCTTCATGAGGCTTACTGCAGCGGGATGAGTTAGCCTCCGGACACACAGACAGGCAAAACATTCGCTGCGGTAATAGGTTAAGTTCTCAGGAGAGAAGAAAGCAGGAAGCAGGTAGAGAGTACTGGGGAGGGAAAATTCAACTTTAAATAGGGTGGCGGCGAAAAGACTCACTGAGTAGAGACCTGAGGAGGGGAAAGAGTGAGCCTGCTCTGACCACTGCGGAAGGGCATTCCAGCAAGACAGCCCAACCTCGGGCTCCCAGCAGGAACCCGCCCAATGCGTCTGAAACAAGACTGTGGTGGCTGGAGATGAGTGATGCGGGAGGTGGAGAGGGGCAGAAGCGGGGCAAGGGGTGCAGGTCGTGCAGGGTCCCCTGGCTCCCCTGCGAGAGCTTCGGCTCTCACTCAGTGAGGGAGGAGCCGCCGCTGGAGGGTTCCCCGCAGGAGAGACATGCTCTGATTTGCATGTGCCAGGGGCACGAGGACAGACAGAAGTGGGGCAAGGAGGCACTCGGGGAGACACTGCAGTAGCTCAGGTTAAGAGATGCTGTGACTCGGGCCAGGGTGTTGCGCTGCAGGTCAGGACTGGTAGTCAGAATCCGGAGAAATACGGATGGCAGAGCCGACAGGAATAATTGATGGATTAAACGTGGGGTATGAGACAAAAAGAGAGGAATGGTTCTGAGACTGGGTAGCTCCGTATCTAATAATACATGATGGAACAGGGTTGAATAACAATGTCCAGGTGAGAAATGTAATGAATGTCAACAAGTGGAGACCAGTTCGGAGAGAGCGGATGCCTCTGAGAGCAACAGAGGAATTGTGAGGGGAGCGCCGTGTCTGAAAACTGGCACTTAGCACACTGTCCAGCACGTAGTAGGTCCTCAACAAACGTTTACTGAATGAAAAGGAGTACAGTTATGGAAATAAAAATCAAGCTTCATAAGCAATTTCATCTTGAGGGATGGTGTAGTTTTCATAGGAGAAGAGGAGCAGGCAAAAGGACAATGAACCAAACCAGAACAGACTTGGACTGAAGAGCTTTGCCCACACGTGAAACGGTGTCTGCCCTCAACCAGCTCACCGGCTGGCGGTGGGAATCCTATCTGCCTTCCCTATGGCAAAGGAGACTCTGCCCTAATCAGTAAACTGTCTCTAGACATACTATTATCCTGGTAACTTCCTAGGAGAAGTAATAATACTAAATTTGGGCTACATTCCAAAAGAAATAGCTCCAAGAGAAAGCCCTGAAGTTCCCAGGACCTTAGAAACAGACCCACTGCTGGGTTAACACGCACTGAGTGGTAGCTCCTCCCGGAGCTCAGCCCTCTCCTCTCTCTATACCTTCTCCCTGTGGGCCACCAGCCAACCAATCCCAGAACTAAAATCATGAGTACGTTGATGCTTCTCAAATGTGATCTCCTGCCCTGCCCTCTCCTCTGAGCTCCAGGCTTAGATACCCAGCTACTCACTCATCATGACACCATGCACTTGGATACCTAATATGCTTCCAGTAGTCATCTCCTATTTAACACACTCTGCAAGTGAACTCCTGGCCCTGGTCAGCGAACCTCCCCCTTCTCTAAGCCTCCCTCTCTCGGGGAATGGTACCATTGTTAACACATGAATGCAGCTGAGGAGCCATCACTGGACCCTGCCTACCTTTCTCACCCCGCCTTCCATCCATCAAGCAAGTCCTACCAGCTCTCTCTTCAAAATACACCCTAATTTGACCACTCCTCGTCACCGCCAGCATGGCCATCCCAGACTTCACCACCGTCATCTTCTAGGCCCTCCACCTTGCCCACCACGGCCAGTTCTCCACACTGCAGCCAGAGTGATCCTGCAATATATCAAATCATATCACCATCTGCTCAAAATGCTTCAAAGACTGCCCATCAAATGTGAAATAAAATCCAATGAGCGGTGAGTATAGCTGAGTGGTAGAGCACGTGCTTACCAAGCACGAGGTCCTGGGTTCAATCCTCAGTACCAACATTTAAAAAAAAAATACAAGGCCCAGTGTGGTCTGGCCCAGACTGGCTCTCTGATCCCTCCCCCCTCCATGCCCTCCTGGGTTGCTCCAGCCCCCTGCTGTTCCTTATACCCACCAATTACTGTGCCCAGCAAGCCAGTGTGAGGTTTCTCTATGAAGTCTTCTCGAGACAGCGTCTGCAAGCCCCCACGGCACTCAGGACACAATGCTGAAAGGGTTACACCACTTTATCACGGCATCCAGCGAACACAAGTTTCTCTCCTCTCCTCAAACGCAGACACAAAATATCTTCTATTGCCTAACACCAAGCACAGGCACCAAGCACAGGTCCTGGCAGTCAGAAGGCCATCTTCAGTTTGTTGTGTAAGTTAAGCTGAACTGAATCGCCCCATCATCCACCATCTCCTCTCTTAATCTGCTCTAAGTGTTGGCAGCTGAGAGTAGTGGAAAGACCCTGGGCTTTCTAGTTAGGGATCATTAGGTTCCAATCAGGACTTTCTGTCTGAATAGCTGAAGCACCCTGGCCAGGTCACTTAACCTCTCTATGCCTCAGTTGTAAAATGAGGACTGATCAGAGTCAACATCAAGGCTACTGTAAGAATTAGAAGTCATACAAGGAAAGGGCCCAGTCCAGTGCCTGGCACACATCAGGTGTACGGTACACAGTACCTAGTATGATGACCCATGTGTTTCTTGTCTTTCATGTCTCTTTTCAGCATTACCGAATACCCAAAGGGATTCCAACAAGATCAGGAAAAAAGTTTTGTACTTCGAAAGGAGAGCTATCACAAGGAGAAAGACCTCAGGACACACGGATGGGAGGGGCTTCACTCGGGTGGTTTAAGGGGAGGTGGCAGACTGAAGCCGTGGGAAAGAGGATGACTGACCACAGCAAGGTAACCCCTCCTCCCCGCAGGCCGGCCTCTGCCCACCACTGCACTGACAGTGACTGCAAAAGCCACAGAGGCTCCAAGTCCCCACCGAGGTCGCAGCTCCTGGGGGCCAGGGTGGGTCTCATAAAAGAGATCAGTTGTCACTGCAGGAAAGAATATGCAAGCTCTTCCAAATTAGAACGGGAATTTAATTAAACCAGGAGAGAAATGAGAGATGGGGAGATGATCAAGGCCCCAGGATATTCCCTTCCTGCGAGGCGAGGGAGAGAGGCAGGCCAGGGCTGGAACTCACCCCCACTCACGATCTGCCCCTTTCCTCCCTGCCCCTCACCCCATCTCCTCCACGTTCCCTACTTCTGGCTCTGGGACATCCTTCTTCCTCCGTTTTTGAACCTCCGGACCCCGACCCCCCAGATCAGCTCTGTGTAAAGCTCTCCCTCAAGGCATATGCGCTGCTGACTCATTCTCCCGGCTTGTAACAAAGCTTAAAACTTTTAATTCCCCAGTTATTATCTTTTTTTGCTTTTTCTACTTCATCTTGCTTCGTGTTATGAATTATGTACAGTACTTCTGGTACTCAGGAAAGACCCTTTATCAAATCTGTGCAAAAGAGAACTTGTGAGTGATTTTGATCAACCAAGAGTCTCTTGAAATGACAAAGAGCGCCCCAGGCCAGCAGGGGGCCGGGGCCTTAACACGCACACACAGGAGCACGTGATGGGGGGAGGGACACTGCTCTGTGCAGACGAGACCCCTGAAATCCTCATGTGGTTCAACGACTATAATATGACCCCAGGACACTCTCCCTTACCTGTCTTGCCTCGGTGAGGCTGCTCAAGGCCAGGGCACATAAGGGAGGGATGAGATCATGTCAGGTGGGCAAAGAGGTGGGGAGTGACTTTTCCAGGTGGGGTAGCTCACTGCAGACTTCCGGCAATCTGCAGGCCACGCCTTAGTCTTTTCATTCATAAACTGTAAATCAAGATACATTCACTTGGGGAGGCTGCTTCTCAAATGCCTGAGCAGAGAAGGCCCTCTAAGACCCTCCAGCAGAGGGGCTCCTGGGAGACCAGCCGCAGCACACCCAGGCTGTACCCAGCTGAACCGAGGGACAAAGCCACAGCGTGCTTCTCTTGGCCCCTCTCTCTGAATCTCCCTGACTCAATCTCCCATCTTTCTCCCTCTCGCCGCCCACTTCCCCACTTGCTGAAGACACCCGAGATCGAGCTTAAATAACTTACTTTGCAGCCTGTTTAGCTCAACGTGGAAATTGTCAAGACAAATGCAATAAATAACTCGGGTACAAAAGAGAGGCACGCGCCCTCCCTCTCACTGTCACACACTCGCACACAGACTAACGATGGGCAATTTACTCTGGGAGGTAACCTTCCCCAGGCTTGGCGTGCTGATAGTCACGGCTGCTTCTAGTAGCGCGGGATGACAGGCAGGGTTCGTGTTCCTGGGGAGAGTGAGTCCTCGAGGGTACACCGAGACGGCTGGCTGGACGAGGCCACGGAATCAGTTGTCCCAGGGGGCTGGAGTGCCACCCACTCTTTGGGGAGCGTGGTCCTGGGACTTAGTTAGCCCTGGGGGCCTCTCTGCTCTTCCTTCCCAACTTGCTCAGGTGACATGCTCCCCTGAGGGGCTGTGTCGTGCCACTCAGAGGCAACCCACTAAGGAAGAGAAATCTGCCATCTGGAGCAGGTGAGGAGGGTGAAGAGAGAGAGCCCCGATTGGAAACTCTGGGAGAAAGGGAGGCTGAGACAGAGACGCACCAGCATGGCCAGCAACCCAAGCCCCACCTGGGTCTGGGGGACGTGCGCCGCCAAGAACTCAAATGTGATCACGACCGGCAGTGAGGAGGGAGTGCCGTGATCACCTGTGTGTCCACGTGCCTGCTGCCCCCCTTTTTTTTTTTAAGCGAAGTATAGTCAGTTTACAATGTTGTGTTAGTTTCTGGTGTACAGCATAGTGGTTCAATTATACATATAATAAAAAAGAATACAAAAAGGAATATACATATATATGTGTGTATCACCTGCTTCCCTTTGGGTCCTGCTTTTCCTTCTAAATCATGAAGAGCAGCCGCTCTGATTCAACAGCACAGCTGTAACCAGCAGCCCCCCAGCAAGGGGGATGGCGGCACACCCCAGTCATTCAGATCAAGGCAAGGGTTCCCCCAGGGAAGGACTCACACTCCCAAATTCCCTTCCTTTTTCACTTCATCTGCTGTTTTTATACAAATTATTCAGGGAGTGGTGGCTCTGTTTTACATCATCAAGGAAACAGTTGGAAAAGGTCATGGTATTATGATGTTTTGTGCACAAAGGAAAGAGAAAAATCCTCACAATATTTTGTATATCCTGCCTTGCTTCTACGGGACCCCACTGACCATATTTGTCAAAACACAGTTAAAGATGACATGTGAAAAATCTGCATTGTGAAACTCAATAATAGAAAGCCTCTGAACATCACTGTTCATAACCTTAAACTATTTTAATAATACCTTAAATTTATAAAGCCTATCTCAGTGCACAAAGCACTTTCACACATATATTCTTATTTAATTCTCACAACCATAATAGGACCTAAGTGTTCCAATGGAACACAAGAGGCAAATGAGTCTTTCTGAGGTCACGTGACTTGCCTAAGATTATGCTGTGGGGGAGGAGGGGCTTGAAAGAAAAAAAAAAAACCCTGAACTCGAACCCAGATCTTCCGAGTACAACCCAATGTTTATTAGTACCTCTTCCTTATGGTATTCCTGGCCTAACTGGTTTTCTAAAATACTCGTTCTTTGGTGATGTGAGCAACTACTAATTCCTGTTAAAATTAACGTAAATGGCTCAATGTCACCAGAACAGAAAAGAAAACTCAAGTGCCAAGCTGCTGATCAGCAGTATTGTACATGCACGATTATTTATATCCATGTAATTATATTAATAGGTTAACCTATTATGTAGATAAAATCTGTATTGCCATAGTTTTGTTTTTTTTCTCCCCAGCTTTCACAGATCAGAGAACTTTCACAAAACAAACACAAAAGAATACGGGCTTGCAAGAGGGATGTTAACTTTTTCTTCTGCCAAGAAAAGACATTAACTTTTAAAATTCAATTTCAAGTCGAATAAATTTAGTGTCACAAAAAAACTGACTTGCTGTTACTTTCTCATTATGTCAGACTGGTACAAACCTCCTCACGGGCCGAGTCCCGGCCCATTCAGGAACACTGCTATAGATAAATGGTGGGTCTGACCTAACGCGAAGTGCAGGAAGTCCTAGAGGGTATGAGAATTTAGCAGCAGCTGTAATGTCAATTATTCAGAGGTAATGCAAGTTAGTAAAAACTAGGATGAACACTTAAAAGGTATTCAGAAGCCATTTTTGCATCAAACACAGGTATGTTTTTAATATGGAAATAATATAAATAACACTATATTTCTAAGCAAAAACACCGGCCATGAGAGCACCTAGTATACAGACCAGAGATGTACAGCAAATAGATGCTAAGGATCAGGAAACATGAGAATTCGCCTTATGTGCCCCTTATGTGCCTATGCAGTAAATGGATACTCTCTTTGAATAAGCAAAAACAAAACAAAACAAACAACAACAAAAAAAAACTGCTCACTTAGCAAAACCGAGTTTATAAGTACACTTATAAGTTTATAAGTATCCTAACAGGAGCACTCACAAAGCAAGGAATGAGGGTGTTTTCAAAGCACGTTCCTATGTTTTATCTCATGTAACCGATACAAGACTCTTCTGAGATTAGGAACAGCAGGTGGTACTAGCCCCGTGTCACTAACAAGAAGATGAACCCACACTTGTTTATTCGTCTGACACCTACAAAAAGACATGAGTGTTTTGCCTGCAAACATGGGGCTGGTGGCAGGAGGGAGTCCAGTGGCTGCTCCCCTATCCTCAGAGTAAGCATCGAGTCCCAAGCTGATGTTCACAAAGGTAAAAAATGGAGCTTGTAAAAGATGGATTCAGCAGCAATAAGTGATCCCAGAAACTGTGTGTTTTTGTGTGTGTGTGTGTGTGTGTGTGTGTGTGTCTGTGTGTGTATGTGTGTGTGTAGAGAGTCTTCAATTTAGGGGCTGTTCTTGGTCACGTTTCATCACAGAAAGCAGGGCACGTTTCATCTCTTCCTTCTGTTCCCAAACCCTGCCCTTCTCTCAGATTGCCATCTCTTAGGTCCGGGTCTCTTTAAGAGCATTTCAGAGCCAGGTTCCTAGCCAGGAAGGCCAACTGTGTCACAGAAATAAACTACTAATTACGCACAAACCCTGTGTAAACACTCCAATAAATTACGGCCCCCCTGCTTTTTCTCTAGTTGGTCTTGTGTGTGTGCGTGCTTCTACCTGTCACAGGAGAAGGGAGCAGGGTGCTGATCTGGAGTGCGGCAGGAGAAGCAGACTGCAGTGACAGCCCGCTGTCAAGCATTAGTGGTTTCCCTCCCGATAGCAGCTCCTGCCTCTAAACACAGACCCTGCACTGCACATGCGGACTGCTGGGCAGTCTGGAAGCCACGGCACCCCTGGTAGGTTCACAGAGCCACTCTGTGAAATCAGTCCATCGTTGGATACTTCCTGAATACTTAACCATGTCTAGGGAACTGTGGTTGATGCCAGAAGACAGAACAGTGTTTCAAAAGAGAAAAGGGACAGAGGCACCTAAAAGACAACTCATAATAGGGGAATCTGGTAAAAAGCACCAAATGAATGTTACTGACAATTAGGTCTGGGGCAAAGGACTCAGAGGAAAGCTCTCTTCTCCTTTGAGTTTTCTCTTTTTTTTTTTTTTTTTTTTTGCTTTTTAAAATTGAAGTACAGTCAATTACAATGTGTCAATTTCTGGTGTAGAGCACAATGTTCCCGTCTTGTATACACACACATATATTTGTTTTCATATTTTTCTTCCATTAAAGGTTATTACAAGATATTGGGCATAGTTCCCTGTGCTATACAAAAGAAATTTTAAAATCTATTTTTACATATAGTGGATAACATTTGTAAATATCAAACTCCCAAATTTATCCCCTCCCACCCCCTTTCCCCGGTAACCATAAGATTGTTTACTAAGTCTGAGAATCTGTTTCTGTTTTGTAGATGAGTTTATAGTGGCCTTCTTTTTTCCCTTAGATTCCACATATGAGTGATAGCATACGGTATTTTTCTTTATCTTTCTGGCTTACCTCACTTAGAATGACAATCTCATGCCCACCCATGTTGCTGCAAATAGCATTATTTTATTCTTTTTTATGGCAGAATAGTATTCCATTCCTTTGAGTTTTTAGGGATGGTCACAGAAGGCTCTGTGGAGGAGGTGGCCAAAGTTTAGAGGAACGACTAATACAAAGAACATGGGTGCAAGATTGGCAAAGACGCACGTGAAAGGTACAAAGTGGAGAGGCTGAGAGGCAGGAAGGGAGCAGTCGGAGAGGTGCAGGTCTGCACAGTGAGTGGGCAGTGGGAGGAGATGCTCTGCTTGTTGCCTTTATGTGAGTGGTTTTCACAAAATGTTCTAAATAATTATACACCACCATTAGTGCTGCCTGGGTGCGAGGCTCATGCCAAGGGCTTTATTCGAGTTATCTATTTAATTCTTACTACAACTCTGTGGTGACAGAGGGGGTAGGGGTGTGCCATAATTATCCTCACATCGCAGATAAGGACAATGCAGCACAGAGGTTAACCAAATTGCCCAAGTCCCACAGGTACTAAAGGTGGGACTGGGATCCTAACCACTGTTACACCACCTCTATATCAGAAATCGCTGTTTCAAACAGGATTGTCGTCAGAACATCAATTCAGGAAGACTTACAGAAAGGAACCTTTGGCATAAATGTAATGTTTTCTCTATCTAATACAAATAGGTATTTATAGTACAAAACACGTATTTAATGTAGAATCAATCACTCAAAACATGAGGTGGTTTGGGGGAAGAATCTGAAGCTAGGGTTCGAGATGACTGTTCCAGTCTTGAATCAGCTCTGGCATCCAATTTATTTCTGTATTTTGTTTCAGTTTCACGGTAGTGAGAAAATCCTGAATCATACAGAAAAGTAATGATGTGCTCACTTACATCACTTTCTGTGAGCAAACAAGCTCAGGCCTGAATTTTTTAAAAAGACTAACACAGAACCACAAGCCTTCTGATCAATAGCACACTTACACAGAGTCCAAATGAACACAGAGACAGCAAAGGAAGCTTTAAACCAAGATCTGCACATAAAGGAATTAAGCCAGCCTGGCCACAGGTAGTCTCCAAGCGTGAAAATGTGGTCTAAGACACATCGATTATGTGTGACTTTATAAAGTAGGGGGGTTTTGGGGTAATTTTCTTCTTCCTCAATTCTAAGATAAACCTTTCTTCACAGAGGAAGGTTTTAGAACTCAGACTATAGGACTATGTAACATACAGAATGTAGTAGGGTTTTCCCCCCCTTGAAATGGTGTTATTAAATTTTTAGTAGATCTTCTAATCAATGTACGTAGCTTAGATTCAAGGAAGCATGATAGTCAAAAGATACATTTTAAAAACAAAATCTGACAGTTCTGTAGAAGCCACTGAAGTCCATCTATGGATCTCAGCTGACAAGTCCCTGATTCAGGGCAAAGGGCAGTGGCCTAGGGATGGGGGAGGGAGAGGGAGACCCAGCAGGCAGGGGAGAGAGGGAGGCAGCCAGCAAAGTGCCCTGGGGAGGATGGAAACACCAACGGTTCTGGCCCTCTTTCCTGAGAGCCCACTGTGTGTCAATCACTTTATATCAGACACATGCTGAGTACAGTATTACCTCGTGGAAATCCACGTAGTGGAGGAGACAGGCTGAAGGCTTTCCCTTCAGTACCCGCCCACTCTGCAGCCCACCTCACCCTCCCCAGGCCTGCTTATTACCGTCCTATGCATCAGTCCCTCTCAGACTTCACTGTGGCCTCCGAACCAAGAGGGAACTTGTTTAAAAATACAGATTCCTCCCTCCTACCTCTGTAGCTGCTGGTTCATTAGATCCAGGTGGAGCCCAGGAGTTTGTAATTATACTAACTGCCCCCAGATGATTCTAGAATGGACCACACTGAGGGGCACTGAAAGAAACGACTCAATAACTACTTTTCCAGTGAGTGGGAAACTGAGGGAAAAATGAAGAGAGACTTTTATGGCTTGCCCAGTGGTGCCAGAGGCTGGCCTGGGGCCATCCCTGTCTGGCCGCGGTTCCATAAGATTTTGGCCTCCAGAGTGACCCAGTGGAAAGTACCTGAAATAGCCCCTGAGTCACCCACACATCACCCCCAGTTGACTCCTGCCCCTGAGTCCTAAGGCTGGCACTGCCTCAGAACAGCAGGATCACAGCCGAGGGCTCTGGCCAGGGATCAGAAAGCAAACTGTGTATTAGAGGGGGCTGAAAGGGAGGCGAGGGGCGCAGCGCCAGCCTGATGGCTCTGCACAGACAAAAGACCTGGAGACTGGCCTGGTGTGGGGTGTGAAATTCAGGCGCCTGATCAGGAGGCAAACTTAGCATATCTGGAATCAGCCCCAAACATGGTGACATCTTGGGTTTGACAAATTATTAAGAGATCAAAATGGATATGAAAGAGTAGGAATCATTTCAAGGAGGAAGCAGCTCTGGGTAAGAATGTGTGTGTGTGTGGGGGGGGGCTGCTGAGAAAGAAAGAAAAGCACATTTTTTCCCATGGAGGGAGCCAGCGAGTGGAAACTGCAGACCCCGGGCTCTGGCCCAGCAGTCAGGGCGCAGGAGGAAGGCTCTGCAGGGTGTAGAGAGAGGACAAGTGACAAACACAGAGAACATGCGGCCAAAGGCAGCAGCAGAAGCTACCAACGTCTGTGTGTTTTAAAAAAGAGATGCTCCAAGGAGGCAAACGAGATGACAGAGCAGAACGCTAGCAAGGAAGGTGGGCAGGCCAGGGGGGTTCCAGTCCCCAAATGTTTCCCAAGTCAACACTGTGAATTGGGCTGAAGCGGGGCCAGGCGCCCAGGCGTGAAGTCTGGGAGGGTACGGGAGGTGTGCCACCCCTTCCTTCTAGTGACAGCTTACTCTGCACATGGGCACCCACACCCCTCACTCACTCACTCTCCTCTGCTGGGGGCAGTTCGAGCACCAAATTAGAAATCAGAACATTTGGTTTCAAAATTCACTTCCTACTTCCTCCATGCAATGACACACGTTTCTCAACTTATTCCACAGATTGAATCTGTCCAGGGGATTCAAGAGAACATTTGACAAAGGGCCTAGAATCCATTTCCTCTACTCCCTTTTGACAGTCTCTCTCCCACCTCTTTCCTCCCTCTCCAGCTCAAATTCCATCCCTCTGCTAAGGTCATTCTCTTAACCTTCATTTGACTGAACTCACCTGGCAAAAGTACTCTGGTTAAAAGCCAACACTCCACCTACTTCCAGCCTGAACTTCAGTGGCTGAGTGTGACCGGAGGAAAACAGCACATTCACTGGTCTCACCTGAACCTCAGCACCGCTGACCCCACCGGGGTCTTAAATGCTCAGATCCCCGCTCCACTTACTCCCTCACTCTCCTGGAAAACTGTTCACGGTTTCCCTCAAACTTCCAACACTTCCTTCCTGCCACCTCCTGCTGATGACCCTACTTCTGATTTCATTGAGAAAAGAGGCAATCGGAGAATTTCCACAAGCTTCCGTCACCAGGACGACCCACGTCCAGCCTCTGCAGCCTTCCCTCCTGGAACCTTGGATGCACCGTGACGCTGGCGTCCGAGCCCAGCCTTCCACCTGCGCTCTCATGGCCAGGAGCCCAGTCCCCCTCACCTGCTTTACAAAGTTGCTCTGCCAACTGTCCTCTCTCTCTCCTTCATCAGCAATGATTTTTATCTTGAATGGTTCATCCTCATTAGCAAACGAATGGCATTTCTTCCACCTGCCCCATTTTCTCTGCTTTCCCGACCAAACAAAACTCAACACAAGGGTCTGTCTGGCTGTGTCCAATCCTCTCTCAAACCTTCCCCAATCCAGCTTTCGCCCCTCCGGATCCACTCAAACTGCTCCTGGCCTCTGATGATTAATTCTTAGTCCTTATCTTACTTACTAAACCAGAGGGAGCACCCGACTCGGGCGATCACCTCTACTTCCTCTTTCCTGAAGCACTGTCTTCACTTGGCTTCCAGGACACCACGCTCCCCAATTTTTATCTTTCCTCTCTACCGCTCCTCCTCAGTCTTCTCGCTGATAACTCCCTAACTCACCAACAGCTTGGGACACTGGAGCTCAGCTCTGGCACCACTTCTCTATAGTTAGACACTCCCTTCCGTGATGGCTTATCCAGCCTGAGGGCTTTAAATGCCATCGACACACAGAAAACTCCCAAGTTTCTGTCTCCAGCCTGGGCTTCTACCCTGAATTCATCTATCCGGCTCTCTCCTTCCACCACCATATAAAACAAGCATCACAAATTCTCCATTCATGTCCAAATCCCATTCTTTATCCTCTTCCCAATCAACATCACCTCTTAGTCTTCATGGGAAGGGAGCAGACTAACTTCCAGGATCTACTTATCAAGTCCTCTGTGTATTAGACAAGTCACAGGTGAACACAATCAGATTCCAGGGGTCCTATCTCTATCACAGGGTCCCAGACTCCTGCAAGGACATGGCCACAGGGTTGTGCAGACAGGGACGTGGGGAAAAAACAGCTTATTCCAGAGCATGGGTGATCCTGGTTATAGAAGTCTACAGATTTGACCAGCTTAATAGCTTAGTCGAGGTCAGCTGGTACACCTTCTTGCTCTAACACCAGAAGATGGTGGTAGGTTCCTGCCCCCTATTTGTCAAATGAGTCTTGAGGATGTTCTGTTCCCAGGGCATGCGGAGGCGGCGGTGAGGAAGACTGAGCAGAGATGAGCAGACACATCCTTTAGTCTTGTGGAACTCAGCACCAAATGCGTTCTCTGTAGATACCATAGAGTCAGAGAAACTTCCGGAAGCTGGAGATGGCAGTCTTCCACCAACCCTGGGAAATGGCGTTATACTTTCAACATGCTTATGCATAATACACATAAGCAAAATGTCAACGAGGCAAAAACTGAAGAGCTGTTAACCACTCAGCAAATATTAACTATGTGTAGCTGGGAGGAGGCAACTTAGAAGAAGCTATAGGCACCACTATACACCAAGGGACCTCTGATGAGTGAGGAAGACTCTCAGAAAGCATCCAGACCACAAGCTGCCTCTTCTTGCCCAAAGCCAGGAAAACGTATAAAAATCTCTCCACCACAGCAGCACAGAGCACCAAGGCAGTCATAATCGATGCAACCGAGGTACCCGCAAAGCTGGAGAAGCAGCACGCCTTCGAGAAATTTCCGCACCTGCATGACTTATCGACACCAAGCAAGAGATAGCTCGATGCAAAATACGGATGAAACAGACACACAGGTCCAAAATACTGGACTTGAAAAGCAGAGGTCTGAGTACCTGCAGACAGGGACTCGGAACCCCTGCTATCTGTGTACTAGTCCCGATACCGCAAACAGCAGATAACACAAACCCAGAATGACAGCAGAGAAGACTCAGACCAGAATCAGGAGAAAGTCAGAGCTCAGAGCCATGTCTAGCCCAGGTGAAGAAGGTTAGAAATTGACACCGGAACCACAGTAACACCTGCAGAGTGAACAGCACTGATCGGAGGGAGAAGGTACTGTACTGGAGAAGGAACGCCTATCCAGATGAGGAGAAAGAAAACAAATCAAACTAGTAAGAATAAGGGAGAGTCTGCACATTGAGAGACTTCTGCAGAGATAGTCCTAACAGGAAGAACAGCCAGCAGGACTGCAGACTGCTCTGCCTCTTTCTACCAGCAGAGGGAGGGAAGCCAAGACACAGCTGGAGTGTGACCAAGCAGAGCTGAAATTTGGGGAGAGACTAAATTGAGCCTGCAGGACGGACTCCAGGTTGCCCTGACAATGGGAGCCCCCACCCCTTACAATCTTGCATGATAATGAGAGAAGCTACATGCATATCAAGTTCCTAGTAATCAATGGCGGAGCAATGCAAGGTCACAGGATGCTTTCAGGAAGAGTCTGTGCAGCAGACAAGGGATGCAAATGCCAGGGAAGCATTAAAGTCACACAGAAAAAGGTTAAACTGAGTCTGCATGTGTGAGAGAGCTTCTGTGTAGAGTCAACCTGAAGGTTCTCCTGATCATTTGGGCGTAACTGGCGCCAATAAATCTTACCTATTTGTTGCGACCATTGAATAGAAGAGGCATTGGACTGGGAAACGGGGACTTCCCTTTTCTTTGTGGCCTTTGTGAGGAAATACAGCAGCTGGGTGGATTGGGCCTACCCAGAATGAGGGGTAGAAAGGGAAATCAGTTACCTGCGCATCTTATTAGCAGTGGTGGTAATAAAGGCACATGGGTAATTTTTCTCTAGGTACAAAGATACGTATATGTGGACGTACTTAGAGTGACTAGTTGTTCGTAGTTAATTCAATGGTGGGCAACCCATTCTAATACATATGTAAAATGTTGCCATTACAGAATCTTGAGTTAAAATTACAGGCAGAAAAAGAAATACTCAGGTATTGCTGACATGGGATACCAGAATCCGCCATTTGTCAGCCACGATCTCTCATCTCACACTTGCAGTGGGCGCACGCGGGAGCGGAGAGGCAGGTGAATCAGTCTGTACTATTTAAATTGTTACTTTCCTTCTCCCAGATCCTCTTTCCTGTTCAAGGTGAATGGCTGAATTTGGGTAAATTAAAAGTATTAAAAACAAGACAACAGGCCCAGAACAGAGTCACTTATACTAAGCCCCATGTCACCAGACCAAAACTTAATTACAGTGTTGGCCTCTCCCACAAATGGGATCTTAAAGCCGAGAATAGGAACTGCCTGGTCAGCACCAGTGAGGTCACCTGCCCGACCAAAGCCCGCCACGCCCTAAAGCAAAGTGACCTGGCCACAGCCAATCCGCTTTTGACTAGTGTAACCTGCTGGTCCTGCGCCCTTCTGCCTTTCATTTTGTACAGCTCCTCCAAGCTCCTTTCCAGCTGCTAGACAGGCTGCTACCCAAGTCACAAATGGTTGAATAAAGTCAGTAACATCTTGAAAATTCACTCAGTTAAATTTTGTTTTGTTAACAAAAGTTGGTATGATGTGACTCCACTATATACTGAAAACCCTGTGCCCACCAGTATGAAGAGTCCACTGCTCTGAACCTTCCTCCAGTAGCAGACGAGCCTCACTCCTGGATGTATGTATGTCCAGCTCCGTTAAGAGAGCTCTGCCTGGGCCACATGTCACACCCCAGTCCCTCAACTGAAGCCTGGGCTTTGCTGGCTCTTTCTCTTCCGATGGAGCCAGACTTTGTCCCTGTTCCACTGGCTGAAACTTGGATGCCTTTTTTCATCCAACTTCTCCTGAATTAAGGGGTAGTTATTCGCCTAACTGTGACTCTCACCACTGCCCATGGACTCCTGGCTCCACACTCTCTCCCAAGATCCAAGGCTTTGGAAAGTGATGTCATTTCAAAGTGGACATGAGTTCATTCTGCCCCACGAGCAGCCATCCACTTTTTGGAAACCAGCCCTACAGCTCAGTGAGGTCCATCAACCCTGGTTCCAGCCACAGGGGTAGGCAGTAGGGGGCCTTCGGGAAACTCAAGTTCAGTGACTGATCAGCTTCACAGTCAGAGTTACTGTGAGTCTGTGGCCCTGGGAGTCCATGCAACGAAAGTTTTCAGAGGACCTGCAGAGTGACCTCTTCCCCCTGCTGCCTTGGTAGAACAAACCTAGAGAGAGCAAGTTCACAGTCTCTGCGTGACTCCCCCCTCCCCACTCATGTTGGATAGATAACCAGAAAGTGACCGGAATTTGAAGAAGCACCAGGAGAGCAGGGATCAAGGAACTTTTTTGCTCCCCATTCCCATAGTGCCTAGCACAGTGTTCAGCACTGAACAGAAAGAATGAAGGAAGGAACAAAGGAACCAATGCAAGGGATGAGCGATTCCTGCTTATCTCAGTAGGTCTGAGCCTTGGCTCCAGAGGACCAACAGATCTCGCCTGTATCTTCAAATGCAACACTTCTCCTTTCAGGCTTTCATTGCATTTATCACATCACTTAGGTGAGTCTTCACATATAATTGAAATACATCACTCCCAAAGCCCCACAAATGACACCAGCCACTGTGGGGCCGGTGCTCTAATTCCCAGAGGTGCCCGGCTAACCTGAGTGACACAGCCTCAAGACAACTTTCACATCTCAAATGAGGAGCGACTGGGCTCAGCAACCTTGCCTCCCTTCCCTCCTTCCTGCCACCCCCACAACCGGTGAGAATCCCAGAGTGTCCTCAACGTTTTTCTAGGTCACACACAACTCCTGGGCTTGCTGAGCATAAGCTGGTCTATGGGACTTCATCACTGCCCTGAAGAGCTTTGGCGTAACGGCCTCTAGGTCTGCTGCAAAGCTCCAGCTGCATGGGAATAGGTCCAAGTCAGTGATGGACGTTTACTAGCAACTGCCCATGCCTTATGCAAACCCTGGCTCTTTGGGGATGACAATCTGGTTGAGTGTCTCCAGAGACAGCATTTCCTACCCCTCCAGTACAGATTATGTCCAGAAGTCCTTCCAAAGGAGGCATTTTTTAAGCCACCCTGTGTCCCACCCAACACACTGATCCAGATGGAATCAAGCCAAAAGGAAACCCAAGCCACCATCGGGTAAAAGCAGGCTGTGGGAGTGCCAGTAAGGGGGATAATAAGCCCAAAGGTATCTGCCTCGGGGTGGGCTGCCCAGAAGGGAACAGACCTTTGTAAGCACCTATTAGACAAAGACAACCTGCCAAATTGCTTTGCCCACCTAGGTCTCCTACGCATCAAACCACACACCTCCCTGTCCTGTCATTTTAGAACTTAGACTCTGGACCACGACTTTTATGACTTGTTAAGATCAGACTCTGGGAGGTGGGAAACACCTCAGTGGTCACCCTGTCTGACTTCTGTCCCCATGCAGGGGTCCCTAACATCCCTGACAGTCAGACAGCCTTGCCTTGTGCACCAACTCAGAACCTTCCAAATGTGCCTGATCATACGAATCACCAGAGGCATATGTAAAAAATTACAGCTCACCAATGCATCAAAGCCGCACGAAATCAACGCCTCTACAGAAAGGGCCTGCGAATCAGAATTTTTCACAAGCATTCCTAGCGAGTCTTACAATTAAGCATGTTTCTCGTGTGCATGTCATGCACTGGTTCTTGACAGTGGCTACATATTCAAATCAGCTGGGAAGCTTTAAAAAAAAAAAATCAATGACAAGCCTTTACCCCCAGCGATTCCTACTTAATTTGTCTGGAGTTGTGCCCAGGTGGTGTAAATTTTTAAAGCTCCCAGCTGATTCTAATGTGTGGCCAGGGTTGAGAACTACTGTAATATCTTCCCAGGCCAATGATAAGCTCTTTGAAGACAGCAACCAAGAAACCTATGCCTCTTGGTTCCCCTCACTGAATCCCACCACCAGGGTGAACTAGTAGCAGAACATACTCTCTAAGTGCTGAGTCGATCTGATTTAACTAGCATTGTTCACCCGGCAAATAAGGCATGCAACTTCCTAACCATATTAAGAAGCTGTATACTTAACAAGAGGCCAAAAACCAGAGTGATATGAACTTCTAAGCCTTACCACTCTTGAGTCTGTGCGCGCGCGCACGCACACACACACACACACACCCTAGCCTTCCCTTCCCGAGACTAACCAGCCCAAAACAACGCCAGACCGCATCCCACGACCCTTCCCTCCTGCCCCTGCCCCTCGCCAGCCCTACTCACGTTGTACAGCACAGTGGTCCACCCTTCCATGGTGATGCACTGGAAGACAGTCAGCACGGCAAAAAGGATGTTATCGAACTGGGTGATCCCATCGTTGGGGCCGATCCAGTCCCTGCATTCATAACCAGCTGGGCAGCCCTGCACGCCGCATGGGTGAGGGGGGTCAAATCCTTCTAGAATACCTACAGACACATTTGGAGGGTGGGGGAATAAACCACGTGATGTTTAGCGCAAGCTGGAAAGGATCCCAGGAAGCCACAAGCACACAAATTCTATTTCCCACAGAAAGGTCTGTCCTTCTTTGTCTCAGGCTCCAACTCCTCACATACCATGTGTTCAACCCAACATATCCCAAACTCCTCTCACAATAGAGCCTCTCCACATGTCCCCATCTCTACTTTCTGCAGGCCAAATCTTCTACTTTCTCCTGAGTACCACAGGAACTGACAAGGCAGAACCTCACTGATTCTCTAACTTCAGATTCCAGGATAGACCCTGAGATCTTTCTGAGTTCTTTGGGGACGATTTTAAACAACAGTCCCTTCTGTGGGTCTTAACTCCTTGTCCTTATGGCCTAAATTCCTGGTCTTGAATGAGACAAAAGTAAAAAATAAAAATCCAATGTGGAAGGTGTCCTTTGAAGATTCTTTTCATAAAAACATGGTACCTCATTGGGCTCCTTCAACCTCCCCCCAAGCCCTGTCCTCCCAGGGCACTCTACTCAACGTGAAAAGAACACATAGGATACAGAGAGACAAGAATGTGGGGCCTGTGTACCACTCATCTCCCAGGCACCCTGCCAAGCCAAGCTCAGGGCTCCCTCAGTTCTCCCACATTGCGTGGGGCGTCACAGCCGAGAGGGGGAGGTCAGAGTTGGAGCATGGAGGGAAAATGTCTCCAAGATCTGGAGGGCCCCTAGTCTGACTCTGGACCCTTGGGTCTCCCTGGCTGTGTGCCAAAGAGGCCATGGTACAAAGGGTAATTCTTCAGTTAGATAGTTTCCTACATGCCTTCTGATAGCCATGTACTGTGGGATGGGGGAGCTGAGACCTTCTATTTGAAATCCTCTGACTGTAAACCTAAGAGGTTTTTGCTTTGCAGTATCAGTGCCCAAGGGGGATCTTTCGTCTGGGCTGGTTGTGCTGCTGACTAGGAAGTTTCTGATTCTAATTCTAGGGTTGGGATAGGACACACTTCTCCAACCAGCCTCCAAATGCCCTGAAATTACCCCAGTGACCAGAGGAGAAAGGATGGGAAGAAGCAGAGGTCAGGAAACAGCGACCCTACCTGAATTGTTCATGAAGCATGCTCGGTGCAACTTCCCACTGTAGAACTCCAAGCCAATGATTGCAAACATCAGGATGGCAAAGAAGAGCAGAAGGCCGATCTGCAGAAGGGGCACCATGGCCTTCATGATGGACTTCAACACAATCTGCAAGCCTGGGAGGAAAAGAAAGAGAGTGACCCCCGGAGCCCTCGCTGAGCACCACCGGGTACAGCAGGCTCAGGGCACCCTTTCCTATGAGAAGGGCAGGTCTGTGAGGGAAAAACACCACTGGTCCTGAGATGATAAAGACAATTCATAAAGGGATAACCAGGACAAGGCAAAGACCGCCATCACCTGTTCCCCTAGGGACCAGTCCCTTCCTCCTCTTCACCGTTTCCTGATCACTTACATGCCCATTACCCCTCCCTCATTTATTTCACCCACATTGTCTTCTGGATTCCTCTCAAAGATGAAACCTATTAGAATGGGCTTCTTTCCTAAAGGGCATGTCCCTTTAGGACAAAGTTCATCTTCCCCACCACTCTGGCTCCAATCCAGCTCTCCCACCCACTGCTGGGGGAGCACAATTAGTACAACCACTATTCATAAAACACTACAGCCTTTCAGGCAGAAATTATACTTCTAGCCTAAAAAAGGATCAGAGATTTGAATAATATTTAGTAAAAAGATGTCTGTTGCAGCACTATTTCTAGGTAGGAAAAAACCAAGAAATA
Source organism: Camelus ferus (assembly GCF_009834535.1). Classification (NCBI taxonomy): domain Eukaryota; kingdom Metazoa; phylum Chordata; class Mammalia; order Artiodactyla; family Camelidae; genus Camelus; species Camelus ferus. The sequence goes on from NC_045716.1 coordinate 3,183,072, forward strand.
ACCTAAATGAACAGAAGCATAGAAAAAGACTACATAAGTTATGACCCATACAAGACAGACTATAATACAGATTCTAAGATCATATTTTTGAAGAATTTTTAATGTCAGAAAAATCAAATGCTTATGGTGAAATCCAAAAGCAAATATATCCCAACTACATGAAAATGCACAGTAGAAAAAAATGAATAAAAAATATGCTAATGGTGATAAGGATACCGGACTTAGAAGACCACATTTGGAATTCCTTCCCTGCCACTTTACTATATTTGTGATTTAATAACCTACATACAGGGAGTTGTGAGGATTTAGACAGTTAACTATCTAAAAATACCAAGCATCGTAAACATTGATGATTGTTGCACTTGAGATTATAAACTTCTTAATCAAGTTCACGTCTGTATTTTTAATAGAAATACAATATGATAATATTATATAATATGATTTATAAAGCATCCAAATTACCCAAAAAAATGCTAAAATGTTGACCAAAGTTATTTCTGAGTGACAGGGTAAGGGGCGCTCTTCACTTTCATTTTGTATTGTTCCCTTTACTTTCCAAACTTTCTATGAAGATCTTTCATTATCTTTAAAATCTGGGGGAGAAAATCTGCTAAATTTGAAAATGAAATGGGATGCCAGATTGCTGCATCTCCTCTATTTATTAGTGCAGGGGCTTCCTCCCAAAAGAGATTATTTCATGTTGATCCCAAATTCTCTTAGACCCTGGATCCGGTTGAGGACACATCAGTAAAGCTATTAGCAGAGGAGAAAGAAGAAAGGCAGGTGCTCACTAGGAATCCCTGACACGAGCTTCAGGGGCCTCAGGACACGCACGGCCCGGAGGGTCCTCAGGTCCACATGTGTGTTGAAGTGGGTTCCCGCAGTGGCCAGGATGCTGCAGATGGAGATACAGAAGGGTCAAGGTTACCGCAGTCTGGCTTTCTCCCCCTGTTCATGGGGGAAGCTGGGTTAAAGATGATCAGCCTGGAAAGCGCACAGAGCTGATGCCAGCTGTGTGTGGGCGCACCTGAGCTCGGGTGAATCACCAGTGGTTCCGAGTGGAATTAAATTTAGCCACATCTGGGTTTCACTTTGCAAAGGAGGAAGACGTGTCATCACGTTGGAATCCTAGTTCCAAATCATCAGTAAAACACAAGGTCCCCAGCATTTGTCTTATTCCTTCCCCTAAACCACATCCCCTACTCTGCTCTCTGCCCCTTGCCAACCTCCTTCCCTCCTTTCCAACCTACCAAGGCCCTCGCATTTTTTTTTTTAATTTCAAAGTTTTCTTAAGATTCCCCTGCCTCTTATCTCCTTCAGGAAATCTCTCTGAGTTAACTGCAGTACAGGAGTAATTGACTCTTCTCTATCTTGACACTTAGAATTTTTAACCAAACAAATCAATCACACTGATGCTTATAATCAGGGAATAACTTCACTGGTCCCCATACAGTATTTTTATAATCTCCCCAAGTCACTGCATGACCGGGATTTGGTTTCCACTTCTACAGCCATATCCAGAAACACATACACATACACCCAAAATCCATAACAATCCTATTAGATCATGTACACCAAATACCTTGTCTTGAGGAGACAATTTATTTCATATAATCCCATGACATTGCAGGTACTTTGGAGAGACAAAGACACTTAAGTACTTATGAGAGACACAGCAGAAGACTGAGAGTCAGAAGAATTGGGTTTCGGTCCCGATTCGTGCACTTGAGAATTGGGTGCCTTGAGGCAAGTCAACCTCTGTGGGCTTCACTGCTTTCATGTACAAACTGGGGAAGTACCACAGCCTACTTACAGAAACAAAATGACATGGTATTGAACATTAAGAGTGTTCCGTAAACTATAATGTGCAAAACAGATATTATGTCTAACACAAACATCAATAATATTGGTTTTACAGCTCTAATTTTAGCCGCCTTCCTGTAGGATAGCACTTTTTCTTCCTTTCAACCTCCAGGACAATTTCAGCTCTATGGAACTACTGGGGAATGAGTCATTCAGAAAACTGAATTTTCTATATAGTCAAAGGGTGACAAGAATGGTTTATTTCATTTAATTATTTTTAGTGGAACCTCTCTGAAATATTTCAAGGATGGAGGAAGGTAACTTAGAGTGCCTTCAATGTGTGAACAAAAACTTGAATGAGAGGTTTATGCTGTATTGTCTCCAGCAGGCAGGTATGGGATCAGTAGGCACAAATTACACAGGTCCAGAACATTCCCGTCTTGAGAAGTCACTCTGAAACGAAGATTGCTGGCCAACAACCAAGTAGACTGCTTTATGTGGTAGTGACTTCCTGACAATATAAGTGTCCAAGCACAGACAGAAGAACTCTCTTTTAGGAAGTAAAGAGGGTTCCAACACTGGGTTGAAAGTTATTTAAATGATCAATAGAGATTTCTTTCAACTTTCGGAGTCTATAATTCAATGTTGGTCCGACCTCAAAATAAGAACCAGAAAGAAACCCTTCTCTCATAAAGAATTTCAGGAGCTATGCAAGCTTTCCAAGTCTCCTCGGTCTCTCCCAAGCTACACTTCCATATGCTCATCTGAAAAGGAGGGACTGGAGGAGAACGGAGTCTCTGACACTGTTTTTGACTCTATCTTCCGAGGTCAAAGAGAGAAATTTGGGAGGGGAGTGATATAATTTCTAAGGAGTAGGGGAAAACTGAAGAGAAGAGAGAGCAAGGAGAAACGTGGAAAATAGGACCACAAAACAGGACAGAAATAGAAAAAAATAAAGAGGAGAGAAAGAGAAGCTTCAAGGATGGGTGTATTGACAGAGAATCAGAACCCCAGGGACACGGGGTCATCGCTCCCCTGCTCCTGTAACAGTGGAAGGAGCCAGTACCCTGAGTCTTCTGAGGGCACAGGGGAGGCTGCTTTCTCTCTGGTTCACTGTCTTACAAACACAGTGGATAGACACTTGTCCTGTTCAGAAACCAGAGCTCTGTTTCCTAGGATACCCAGATACACACGAGATGCACTTTCACGTCATAAAAAGGGCCGTTGAAAATGACAATCTCCTCCCCAACCCTGAAATGAACCAGGTACACTTCAGAACACGGAGGTGGGAGCCCCAGGACCACATTAAAAGGCAGGAAGGTACAAGTGTAGGGAGAAAGAAAAGGGGGTGGAGGAGGAGAAAGAGAGGATGGGGAGGGAGCCGTGACAGGAAACATGGAGATGAAAGCAAGGAGGGAAATAAGAAAGGAAGACTGACGGAGAAGCCAACGGCAGAGAAACAGGAACAGTCACACGGGGGAGGGAAGAAAAGTAAAGCTCACTCCAAAGAAAGCAGCAGAAATCTGGCACCGGGGCTGGGCAAAGCCAGCCACGAGAAATGTCCGTGCCCTTTCCGCCAGGTGCAGCCTCGGCCGAACCCCTCTCCCCAGGTCCTCTGAGCCCCACACACTTCAGGCAGGGCCCTGCACCTGCGGCCCCCGGAACTGTTTCTTTCATCCAGCGCAGGAGGGCTGTCAGCTGGGCCTCTGACTGATGCACACTGGCCCTTGGGTGTCTGCCAGTGTTCAACTCATCCTTGCAGGCAGGAATTACAATTCGACTCCCCCATCCACCTGTTAGAAACAGGAGCAATGGGATTCTTAGGGGGGAAAGATAATTAAGAAAAAGGGCCCTGTTCTGAGCACCTATAAAACGCTATGCCCACTGCCATCGCTGCCCATACCATATCCTAGAGAAAGTCTCTGTTTTCTCACCTCTCTCCCTGATAAGACCTGGAACACCTCAACTGGGGATACTATCTTCCTCATCTAGAAGTGCCCACACCTCGCCCAGGGTCTGGCATGTACAACGTGCTCAGTAAATGCTTGACAGATGGAACTGCACTGATGGAAGTAATAAACGTGTTGCAGCAGAGATCATATGGACGGAAACCCCGCAGAAACCCTAGAATTTGTCAATGAAAAGATCAGGATAGCACAGCTGATATGCCACTCAAACACGTGCCTGTCTGAGCACCCAGGAGTGCACTGGAGCATTTTACGATTTTATGAATCTTCCAACGGACTGCTACGACTCCTGCTCGCAAGCAGATCCCACAGGACAGGATCTGCCCAGTCTTCAGTGAGGGCGGGGAAGGAGGAAGACTCAAAATTCAAAGATGCCTCCCAGCAAACCCCAAGTACTAAAGAGCACCCAGTTCGGCACACGTCTGAGTCTTGTCTGGAGCAGGCCCTGGGCAGGAGGCCTGGGAAAAGTGAACAGTAAGAAAAGGCCTGGGCCTCAGTCCAGTAGAAGGAGACAGACACAGAAATGGAATGATCACAACTCACCACGAAGAGTGTCATAACAGAGGTGCTTACAAAGTGCCGTGAGAATGGGAAACCCTGCAGTGACAACTCCCGTGTTTACCACCTTCTAGCATCTTCCAACATGTTATCTCATTAAATCCTCCAAAAACTCCTGATATTACTATTGTCTCCATTTCAGAGAGGAGGAATTTGAGGCTCAGAAAAAAGTTAAATTGCTAATAAATGACAAGACCAGGTATTAAAGTCAGTTCTCTCGTGAGATCAAAGCCAACCATCTCTCACTCTGCCATCACGCCGGGCAATGCCTTCTTGGTCCCAGGCAGCTCCACTGTTCCTTATTTCAGTGCATTGCTAAAAACACCAAGGTCACAGTTTGGTCCCCAAACAAGAGAGTGAACTTGAGTCTCCTTCATCCCAAGGCCACAAATGGCCAACCCCCACAGACGTGTCACCAGTCACCCTCAGGACCAGCAGGTGACGACTGCCCCAGTACCTACACGTACACACATGCAGGAAAAGGCACGCGTGGAAGGCGCAGGGGCAGAAGAGGAGATTGGCATACTTGGAAAACTCAAACAAGGGGTCTTGTGGCTGGAACCTACTGATCCAGGGAAGAAAGGAGAGTGGAGAGGCTGCAGAGACTGGAAAAACGTCAAAGAAGACTTTACAGGCTATGTTAGAGGTTTGCACCAAGTCTGGCAGCGCTCAAAAGCTCCAGGCTTACAGTTAGCGATGGGGCATCAGGGTTCCCACGCCGCCACTCTGAGCTCCAGGGGACGTCTCCGATTTAACGGCTGGTCTTTTACCTTCTCCCCCGCCCCCGCCCCAGCTGCTGTAACTGGCGTCTGCCGTGGTCCCCATACCTGCATGCATGCCACCTCCTAGCCCCACGGGCTCCTCCCGGGGCAGCAGCTGCGGCGTGCCTCCCTCACGGTTGTCCTCCCACGTAACAGAGATACTCCATGGTCGTGCCAACCAGGGAGGCTGGGCCCCTCTCCAGCCCTAGAGGGTGCACCCACATTAGTCTGAGCAAACTGTCCTAAGTAGTGACTGGCTTAGGAGTGGGCAAGTAATGGCGCTTACACCTTGGAGTGCGAGGGACAATACGCTGCGGGGCGCCAACTGACCCGTGTTCTTAGAACAAAAGTAGAAGCATATGAAGCAAGGCTTTTCACATCTTTTTTGATCATTGCCTACACTGGGAAATATGATTTACATCATAAGCTGGGGTCGTCTGCATAGATAATTGTATAATGCTTCATAAAATAATACTCTTTCTGTGTGTAATACATTCATATTTTATCTTCAATTCTCCCTTTCTTCCTTTTGTATAATACTGGCTGCAATCAACTAAATTGCTTTCTTGACCCTCTAATGGGGTTGGTCCACAGCTTGAAAAACCCAGATGTACAGAGCAGCCAAAACACACGCTCCTTCTAAGGAGACTGTTCTAAGGAGGACAAGATGGACCAACAGGAATTGCTGCTTGAATAACACCAGTCTTGGTGTTTTCCCAGACCAATAAAACAATCTGCCTTGAAAGGTTTTGTGCTTTTCCAAGACCTGGAAAAAGACACAGGGCTCGAGGAGAGACCCTTCCCCTTTTCTAGCACCTGAAGCAGCAAGAGCATCTTGCTGCCCTCGGGAATGGGCGATCTTACACACATGCTGACTTCAAAACCATCCTGAGGCAGCCCATTTGTTTCTGGGTTTTTTTTTTTTTTTTTTTTTTGGTTGGTTGTTTTTGTTTGTTTGCTCTGTGTTTTGGCTTGGGTTGGAGTAAATTTATGGCCAAGGGGAGCATGGACTTTCTTCTAAGTCCACAGATAATCAATAATAGCCAGGAAGCCCTAATATTCCTTAAGGAGGATGGGAAGGAGGGCAGGCTCAAGTTGCCCCTTTCCAATAGAGAAGACCTGTTTTCAGAAGGGAACAAGTTGTTGTGTATTTAATAAAGAGAAGGCAACCTTTTCTGGATTTTGAAAAGGGGTTCCTAATTAAGTTTCATAGGATTTTTAGTGGATATGAAGGAGTCCCAAAATATGCCTTTTGATGAGCAGAAAAATCATAGCCTAAAAATTCTCTCTTTTCTTCCTCAAAGAAAGGTCAATAATCAAACCACATCACAGCAAGGAGAGGAAGTTGTATGGACATTTGAGACCAGAAGATGTAGGGGGCTGTGCTGGGCACTGTACGAGGCTGGGCAGCATCCCTGGCCTCCACCACTAGATGCCAACAGCATCCCCTCCTCCATCCTCCTTCCTCAGGTTATGACAACTAAGCACGTATCTAGACACTGACAAATGTTCTCTGAGGGCACCCCTGGTTGGGAACCCTGCTGTAGGAGAGCCCCTCAGACAGTAATTCCTTCAAGCTGAGCAACAGGCTGACCAAAGGCAATGCCTGATTCACAACCAGTTCCTATCACTCCAGGAGAAGTACACACAGCCCCGTTCAAGCAGAAATGAAGAGGTTGCCAGGATGTCCCCCCAGCCACAAGTCGTAATTTTGAGTGACCTCCAGCATCGATGAAAATTCCCTTCTGCTTTCATCTTTAAGAATCTCCTAGGGGATACATAGAGCTTAACCCCTCTTTGTCTCTGAAAGAAGCCTTAAATCAAAAGAAAAGTTTCCCCAAATGATGCAAGGTGAAGAACACAGAAATGTACAAGGGAGGGTGTTATTTGCTTAACCTCAGTGAAGTGGAAACAAAGGTTAAGCTCCTACCAATGGTCTTGGGTTTCTTTCTTTTTTATGAGAAAGTTCCTGATTATCCACTCAGACACAGCAAGGAGAGATGCCAAGCGATGGGTAGAAACTCTGTGACTGTCCTGACCAGCTGATGATGACAACAACAAAAAAACCTCCCTCATGGTTACTTCTCAGCACACACAGCCCTGTTCCATAACGATACCATTATCCCCCATCTTCTAAGTTTGAGAATTACGGCTCACAGAGAGAAACTGGCTAGACCAAGGTACCTGGTCAAACTGAGACTTAAACTCAGAAATTCAGTTTCCAAATTTGGAGTCTTTTCCATAGCTACGAAAGATAATGGCTAATAGCTCAAAATACATCCCAAAGGCACATCTACTTGACAAATGCCCTTCTCTTGGACGACCACAGAGCTGCCTCTCTGCAGAGCCTTACGGTGTCCTGCGATCGCAGCATCATATGAGTGTTACCAAAACTGTGCTTCGGAGAGTTGGCAAAGGAGGAGAATTGCTGGAGAGGGAAATCCCACATTATAAGAACTCGCTAACATAAATACATGTTCTTTGAGTTGTTTTGCTAGTAGTGCTGAGGGATTTCTGTTGATCTACCACCCACACACTTTCTCTCACCAGGTCTCCCTCAGGACCAGGAACAAGCATTTGTGAGATGGCTAGCCAGGGAGAGAGCCCAGCTGAGGAACAGAACCTAGCTAATTACCCACTTGGGGGCCAAGCCTCTAATAACAGCCTCGGCAGAAGAATGCGCTAACGAACTCCAATACCAGAGTACAGACCCTTTTCCCCAGCAGTATAACTCAGCACTGCCCTTGCCAAGTGGCCGCCTGTGGTTTGCACAGCCAATACCTCCCTTGCCTCCAACACCACCACACTAACCCTACAGTTCTTTTCAAAAACTACAACGTTCTTATGTGACATTGCTGGCCGGTTCACAGGTTCAGGGCCAGGGAGCTCCCTGGGATGTTTAGACTTGGACCACAGTTTGGTCAAACTCTTCCAAAGCAGGTATAAAATAAAATATAAGCCATAAGATAAAAAGCTGTCATTGCCCGTGTTTTCTCTCACAGAACAAAGCTGGCTGCAGGGAGAAAGAAGAATAAAGCTGATCCCACGGAGGTAAGAGGAGTGAAGGAAAAAAGGAATTCTGCTGGAGAGAGCACCCTGATCCTACAGTTCCTGAGGCCTGACTGCTTCCTGACATTTCTGCAACTTGGTGGTCCTGTAAGACAGCCCTTCCTTGAAAAGCCCCTCCCTGCTTAAACTAGTTCAAGTTTGATGTGTGTCACTCACAGTAACCCACTCACCTGTTCTGTCCAGACAATACCATCTGCATAAGAAACCAAAGTGAAGAGGCTGATGTAACTGGCAAGGTCAGACAAAAGCTAGGTAAGATACATGAAAAACAAGGAAAAACTCAGAAACATGCCCCTGGTAGGGAGCCAATAAACCAATTAGAGGATGTACAAGCTTTCTGCTTGATGTCACCTTAGCAAGTGGCTTAATTTCTAAGATACTGAAGCGCTGTTTCCTCTTCAGCTTCAGAAAGACTGAAAAATTACACTCATGATCATGGAAAGAGTCAAAGGCCCCCCCCAGGGTGTCAAGTGTTGATGAGCGCAGGTGGGCACTGGGCGGAGGGCTGCCTGAAGGGGTCCTTCAAAGTAGGAGGAAAGGAAAGCTTAAGTAGTAAAACTCTACTTTCTTACAGCACATTGGGGTAAGGAGCCTTTTAGGGGGAGTGTCTGGGAAATATATGGCTCAAAGAATCTGTCTGAGTTTATAAAATATTCTCAAATCAATGACTCTTTCAGACAAATCATGGATCCATAAGTTTTATTTAAAAATATATATCTGTCCATTGTTCCACTTTCCCAGTTCTACCTACAAAGCCTGAGAGATTGATTTGCATGACAGGAATAGGCCTTCTGTCTTCTAGGATGACAATGATTAAAAAAAAAATCCAGATAAGTTCCCATATTCGCATAGAAGACAGACCTACAGTCATAGTGCATGACCAAGAGGCAGCTATGAAGTTGTTCTAAAACATCACTTGTCTGTAGAGAACACAAGTGAACTACTGCGATCTGTCAGAGAAAACAAAATGCTTTTTACTTTTTAGACTCATTAAACCAAAGTTCATTCCAGTACTTCTGAGTCATATCACATCCCATGCCACCTACCTGGAAGACAATAAAATACAAGCAATTTTAATAATTCAAAAGAACTGTGCTTCTATACAGGAATGCTTTATGTGTTACCCAAATCCATGGGATGGTGTATGTAAGCACAAAGTAGGTTGTTTTAACTGCAGTTCTGCTGTGAATAAATAAAATGCTGAGTTGTTAGAGGAATCGAGGTTGTCTCCCAGCAGAACTAAGTGGCATGGGCATTTTCTCAGGAAGGGAACTGAAGAGAGCACCGTCTTCTATTTCTAAAGAACAATGGAGTGTGCCCATTAATAACGGAGTCGAGACGAAAGGACTGCTGTCCCCTGTACAAGTGCTTGACACCCAGGGTCCAAATTTAACTCGACGGCAATGAACTTCCTTTTCAGCTCCAAAGTTATTTTTACCTCGCCAGCTATGCAAATTGGCTCGTGGCCTCTGAGCATGAAAGAAGCCAGGCTGAGATTGGTTAATATTTTATGGAAAGTGAAATTACTGTAAACCACCATCCCTGGCACCGAGCTTCACATCCTCTATAATCAACCTTGTAAAAGACAGACCATGAGAAATGTCGCCAGTCTAGCATCGAGAACAGCAGGGCCGGGGACAAGTTACCAAAGAAGACACACATAGTGTTTAATGATTGTATGAAAAAGTTCCAAAGAACTACAAAGAAATTCAAATTAAAACAACACGAGAGCCTGTTCTGCCTATCAAATTGCCACCATTTGAAAGACAGTAAAAAGCTACTGAACAAAGTGTATGTGAGGACATTGAAAACGCTCACTCTCTGTGTAATCCAGTAGTTTTAGGAAATTATTTTAAGCTCCAAACTGAGGGCAAAGTTTTACTATGATGTTGTTCACTGAAGCATTTTTCATGACAGTAAAAAAAAAAATTTAAAAATCACTCACAACTAAATAAGAAGAAAAGAAACAACCCAATTAAAAAATGGTCAAAAGAAGTGAATAGACTCCTCACCAAAGAGAGATACAGATGGCAAATAAGCACAGGAAAAGACGCACCATCATTAATTACTAGGAAAATGCCAATTAAAACCGCAGTAGTCATTACTGCACACCTACTAGAAGGCTAAAACAAAACATGAAACGGAATATTGAACAGCCTGACAATACCAAATGCTGGTAACGATGTGGAGCAACTGGAACTCCTGTAAATTGATGAGGGGGTTGCACGGTCCTCTTGGAAAACAGTTTGGCGGCTGCTTAGAGTTAAACATCCACTTGCTCTGTAAGCCCACAATGAAGTTACTTGTCACAGCTAGACTCACCACTGCCCCAGCCTGGAAACATCACAACTGTCCCTCAGACGGTGAATAAACAAATTGCGATACCCTCTTACAACTGAATTCCAGGCAGCCAGTAAAAAGGAAGGAACTCTCGGCACATGCAACGACAGGGATGAATCTCGAAAGCATTCTGTTAAATGCGAGAAGCAAGCGTCAAAAGGCAACATACTAAGTGATTCTATTTATCTGATAGTCTGAGGATTACTCAGCCTTACAAGAAAGGAGAGCTTAGCACATGCTGCAACACAGATGAATTCTGAAGACGTTGCGCTGCAGTCACGGAAGCACAAATGTTGTGATTCCACTTATTGGAGGAACCTCCAGTAGTGAAATTCATGGAAACGGGAAGTAAGAACCGTAGTTGGCAGGGGCTCGGGGAAGGCGGGAACCGGGAGTTAGTGATTAATGGGTACAGCGCTTCAGCTTTACAAGATGAGGAGTTACGTGGGTGGATGGGGGTGACGGTGGCACAGCAATGTGGATGCACTTAATGACACAGAACTGTATACTTACATATGGGTAAGATGGTAAATGCCATGCTATGTATGTTTTACCACAACTGAAAAATAAACTCTAAGGGCTCTGATCTCCTTGGAAGTCAGGTTTACTGAGATATAATTTACTTAGAGTAAAATCCATCCTTTTTAGATATACAGTTCTGTGTGTTTTAACAAAGGTATGTAGTCAGCTAATCACCATCACAATCAAGATACAGAATATTTCGTTCACTCTCCAAGTTCCCTCAAGCCCATTTATAGTCAATCCTCTTGCCCCAGCCCAGCCCCAGTTCCTAGCAACTACTGTTCAGTTTTGTCCTTATAGTTTGTCCTTGAAATTCCTCCCTTTTCTTCTGAGTTACACTTTTGCCCTCTGGCCACTTCTCTCCCTCCACTCTCCCTGAAAAGCAATGCTTCCTAAGGTTTCCTACGTGCACTCTTTCCCCATTTTTATTGATCCACACATTCTTCCTAAGTGGCCTCAGTGAAACCAAGCTTTTGTCACTTAGATGCAAATGACTCCCCAGTCTTTACCTCCAGGGTGGATCTCTCTCCTGGCATCCCCAGTCCCCAGTTGGGCATTTCCACCCTGCAGTCCCACCACCTCCTATGGGGCTTCTGGCCTCCACGTACCCTCTACAGTGCTTTCGTCACTCAGCAGGGGGACCTTTCCAAGGTGTAGATAGATCAGATCAACTTGCCTACAATGCACCAGCATCTCTTCACACTTACAGTAACACCCCAAACCTTCCCAAGAGTAAGGTCCTGCACAATCTGAGCCCTCCTCCCTCTCTCACCTCATCACCCTCTGTTATCTCCACCACCACCCTCTCTGATCCAGTCACGCCAGTCTCCTGTTTCTCAAACATTTCAGACTTATTTCTGTTCCAAGGGCTTTGCTCGTCCTTTGGTTTGGAACTCTCTTCAGTCCATATTTTCACATGGCTGTTCTACCCTCATCATTCAGATCTCAACCTAAATGCCACCTCTTCTGTCTTTCTCTAGATACTGTCTTACAGCAATTCCTGTAGCTTTGTCTCCATTAATCTCCCTATTCCCCACTGCAATGTCATCATTTTTCACATCACTACCTAGTGGTTTCTCTCTGCCTCCCTGTCCCCTTCTCTCAAAATCCTATCCCCAGACCACTACTAGGATGATCTTTCTGAAATTCAAGTCTGAGATGCAACTTTGCATTTTAAATCCTCCAGTATCTCCCTACTGACTTTCACACAATGCTATGATACAGCCTAGCCTCTTCCCACACCCACACCCACACCCACGGCCACACCACCTGCCTGAATGAACTGTCGTCTCCTACAGGCGTCAGGCTCTCCCGTGCCCGTCTCCTTGCAGGCACCCCGCCTTGTCTGGGTAAGACCTACTCCTCCAAAACATTTCCCTCAAAACTCTGTTCAGTGTGAACTTCCTTTAGGAAATCTTCCCAAATCACCCTTTCCCCCACCCGGTCTTCGATCTAAGAATTCATTTTCCTTATCTGTCTTCCCCAGCAAGGCCTGGGCCAGAGTTCCAGCACAATATGCAACAAGGTGTGTCTTAGTCTGTTTGCACTGCCATGATGTAATGCCACAGACGGGGTGGCTCCTCACAGTCCTGGACACCAGGAAGTCCAGGATCGAGGAGGCAGTGGATTCGGTGTCTGGTGAAACACGCCTCCTGGTTCACAGCTACCATCTTCTGGCTGTGTCCCCACATGGAGGACGCAGTGAGGGAGCTTTCCGGGGCCTCTTCTTACTAGGACACTAACCCCATTAACTAATCACCTCCAAAGGCTCCACTTCCAAATATCATCATATTGGGGGTTAGGTTTCAACATGTGTATTTTGGGGGGACACACTGTCTATGACAAGGTACCTGGCACACAGGAAGCACCCCACAGATGCATGTTGCAGGGAAGAGGACGAGATCAGCCTCAAGTTGGACACGACCTCAGAAAACATCAAGCCCAAACTCCAAGCCACCAGGTAGTGCCCCTGGGCTGAGAGCACCCCAGCCTCTGTCTGGGCCCGCACGGGAGGGGCAGCAGCACTCCCCCAAGGCAGCCTTACCCCCTTCTCAGCAACCATTTCACTCCCTTCACGTACCCTGAGTCCTTTCCCACAACGCGCTGCTAGCCAGCTCTGTGTCCTCCTCTCTGGAGAGTAAGGAGCCACAGATGATTCTCGACCAGGGGGACAACATGAGCAAAGTGAGACCCAGGCCTTTAGAAGGCGGTCCAGAGAGTAGCCAGAGAGAGGAGAGACGCCTGGGCAGAGGAGCAAGGCGAAGGCTCAGCCTCAGCCTGGCTGCGAGGTCAGGAGGCTGTGAACTTGGTCACAGTAACTGGGGTAAAAAGGAAGTTCGTTATCCCCATCTTCCCAGAATACCCAGCATGCGGACAGGACATGCCTGCTCTGCACGGCTGTTAGCAGAAGGGCTATTAAAATGCCCAAAGCTGTCAGAAAGAATTGAAGCAGCCACTGTATGGCAAAGGGTGACCGCAGTAAGGTTAGAGCTGCTAATGCCATTTTCCTGGGGGAAAGCACAGGCTATACAGGAAAGTCAGGAGGTGCTCCTGGACAAAATACAGGGGCCTTGCGGGCAGCCCCTGTCTACTGGTCCCCCCACGCCTGCTGTTTGCTCCTCTCAACAGCCTCATCATCGGAGGGCCCTGTATGACACCGTCAAAGCCCTGCTGAAGGCCAATGGGCTGGGCCCTTCCAGAAGCCAGCAACCAGGATCCCAGAGAGGAGAGCAGCAGGAATGTCGACCCCACATTCCCCCGAACTGACCCAAAACAACCCCCCAGCCCTCCCAGAGCCCCTTCTCCCAGAGCTGAGGAGGGGCGTGCCGCACCTCCCCATCCTTACACCACGTGATGGTCCTGCCTGACCTCACCATCTCTGACACATTTAAAAGAAAAGACATGGGGAACAGGGCAGCAGGGGGAACTGAAAATTCTGTGTGAACTGTGACAAAGCCTGTGAACGAGCAAATTATCTCTGCTTCTCCCTCCAAATTCTCGTTTCACACCCCTTGGTAGCAGCAGCCATGCTGCACACACTCTGGTCTCCATCCTAGTCACCAGGAATCTGAGCCCATCCAACCCAGAAGCTTGAATATTTCACTTCCCCGATGTGACCACAGTGCCCCTGCCGCCCAATCCACCCCAACTTCTGCCCACCAGCCCCACAGCGTGGCCTGAGGCCATGCACCCGCCCAGCAAATGCAATCCAGGAAGTGGATCTGCTCTTCCAGGTGACCTTTCTTTGGGGGAAAAGGTCCTGACACTATTATGGGAAGAAGTGCACTTGAAAGACCAGTGCCCGCAGGGCTTCTCGGGGGCTGAGCTGTCCGGGGGAGATGCACTGGGCTGCTCCACCCACATGTGTCCCCTTCTCTGTCCCTTCCAGCAGTTAAGATCTGCTGTGACTGTGGAGGGAGCCTGATTTTTTGCTTCTTATCTGGAGTCTTGCTTAGAAGTGGCCATTATGGGGACAAGAGAAAGAAAGACTCTCTCTCTCAGGGACAGCGTGGAATGAAAATGGATGAGAATTCATGGTCCTGGGAATTTAGTGTTTAGTGTAAACCCTGCATGAAGGTATAGTCCCCTTCTTCCACCCCAGAGGGAGGAGGGGCGTTGATGCTACCCTGCAAGACATCCAGTCAGAAGACACCCGGAACCCTCTAGTGAATCTGCATTCCAAGCAGAAACCCCCTCCTGCAGTGCCCCTCACTGGTGACAGTGGCCCAAGCACTCCCACACCACTTCAAGATCATCTGCTAGTCTAGACCCATGTTTCCAACCATCTCGGAACATTTCCATTCTTTTTGACAGGATTTAAAGAGTAAAGATCAGTGGAGCTTTCCTGATGAACTGCTTTCTGGGATTCCTCGTCACAAAGCTGAAGAAGGCTGCATGTCCCACAGAAGATGCAGTCTCCATAGAAAATGGTCCTCCCTTCATTCCTTTGTTCGTTCCTCCTGCATGAACGTATGCCGACGTTCCACATGTATCAGGTCCCAGACAAGGATGCAGCGGCAAGCAAGATGCTCAAGAGCTTAGAGCTAATGATCTATAGTGGACCGCATCTTCCAAGAGCCAAGGCCAGGGATGGAACAGGGCAGCCCTTGGCTCTGCTGGGGTCATGACACCAGGTAAGCCCACCCTTTCGTGCCTCAGTTTTCCCAATGAGAATACAAGGCTGCTGGTGCCACAGGGGGGAAAAGCTGGACACTCCCTGTAAGCAACCCTCCCTCCCACAGTAACAGTGGAAGAAACTGCAGGGGTGACTAGGTTATCCTGCTGACACAGGGGAGGGTGGAAGGAAAAGGAGAAAAATGAAAATCTATGCATATGGTCACCTCCTTCCAGGATCAATGTGATTTGCTTCTTTGAGGACCTCTGCTGATTAGGGACAGGCAGAAGCTTTAATCTGGATGAGAGAATTCTGCCAGGAAAGCCTCTCCCTCCTTGAGGCTGCCACCCCAGGTCTTGTACCTCAGGCCAGATCAGTGGGGAAGATGGCTACTGGGTACCTCTTTCTGGGTCTGGTGACTGATATTCTGCTACACCTCTGTGTGTCTTATAAATACATAAAACAACTAAACAAGAGTAGGACAAATTCTGTTAAGAGAAAAGTGACCATTTTAAAATAACAACAATGGCTCAAATATGTCTGGAACTTTGAAGTTGGAGAAGCATAAACATTCCCTGACAGGGGCATTGCCAAATCCCTAGAATTAGTCTACAGGGGATTAATGTTCCTACTTTGAAGATGAAGAGACCAAAGCTCAAGAAGGGCGAGTGATCTGCTGTTAGTCCCACAGATTAAAAGGTGGAGGAGAGCTGGACTTGGACCTCGTCTCCAGCTTCCCAGCTCAATGCTCATTTAGATTCAGCATTAAAAGAACATCCAAACTGCTTGTGAGAAACTGGGGATAAAAACAGCAGCTTTAGAAACCTGAGCAAATGTCCTGATTTCCAAAAAGAAGACTCTAGAATGATAACACATAAGCTCATTGTCAACTCCAAAGAAATTCGGCAATACGTTAGGGAAGAGTTTGTGAGCAAGGAAAAAGCAAGATGACCAGATGATGCCTGGGAAGCTTAGCTCACGCCTGGCCCTGGTGGGGAGGGCTCAGAGAACGTGAGGACTGTTCCAACCACGATCATCACTATTTATTATCAGGAACTAGCACAGAATTGCTTGGAACACACTGAACTAAGCTAACCTTGTTTCTTTCTTTTTTTTTTTTAATAGGCTATTGGATGAATAGATTAGGAAAATGCTTAAGATTTGGTATCCCTGTATTTCACCCAGCCCCTTGATAAAACCTCTTACGTTATCAGAATGGTTAAGAGTACCACCGGGTGAGTTGCTAACATTTGAAAAATCTTGCCCAAATTATACTGATCAGTGAATAAACACTGACTTTGCTATTCAAAGCCTGTGAGACCTTAGGTAACTGCCTTAACCTCTCTGTGGTTCCACCTCCTCATCAGAAAAATAATGATAATAATAGCAACCACCTCAAAAGATCAAAAAGGGTTGACTAGATAGATAACAGACAGAGAGCCAGATAGGTAGCAAACATTAGCTATTAATGTAATTATGTTATTAACTTATGTTATTAACTTCAACCTGTAAGGAGGTGTCTAGCGGTGTGCCACTGAGCTCTGTTATCAGTATTTCTGTCCATTACAGCATGTTCATCAACAGCCTAGATGACAGTGGCAAAAAGGTGGAAAACCTCAAGACGGTGACAGCTGTTCATATGCAAAAGATCTGAGAATGACAGACCATCACAAGTCTCACATCAGCCAGTGGCGTGATGAGGGGGCTGAAAAGTAAGGGCCAACTGTGTTCACAGACATGTGGCATCACCCGCCAGCTCTCTGCAGGGGTCAGATGGGTGCAGTACCAGGCTCAGTGCTGGGTGTCATATTTTTAAGAGCAAAACTGGGAAGCTGGGGTAAGAAGGAGCACAGGGGGTCTTGAAATGTCAGGTGAGAAGCAGCTGAGCAAAGTAGGAATGTTCTGTTTGGTAGCAAGAGGCTATTGCTTGGATGAAGACTTACACTGCTTTTCTTCATGGCACGGCTTGAGCCAGTGGGTCAAATCAGAAGGGGCTAGATTTTGCCAAGAAAAACAGAAAGATGGACAGGAAGAAAGGAATGAAGGAAGAGAAGGTGGGAGGGAGGGAGGGAGGGAGAAGGTGGGGGCAGAACAGAGGGGCTGTCCAACATTGGAATCGTGTACCCTGCCCAGTAGTGAGCTCTTCATCACAGGGAGAGTCCAAGCAGGGGCTTGGTGACCAGATGTCAGGGATGCTATTAAAGAGTTTGATGAACTAGTCTTAAAGGACATTGTCAATCTTCAGAGGCTCAGATTCCACCCCCTCTGCCCTGCTCAGAGCTCTCTTCCATACACCCCTTCCTCCACCAAGATCACTGTGGAGCTCCTAATCCCATGAACACGTGCCAAAAGCTGGCCTGTGACATATATATTCAACAGTGATGGATTCAGCTGGCTGAACCGGCTGGCCTGTCTGAAGATTTCAACACCACAGCAAGTGACCCTCTGGAACCCCGAATGAATTGTGGAGACCATCAGGTGCCTAGGCTTCAAACAGCCTGCACTGGGGACCTCAGCCACACAGGCCAAACGCTGCAGCATCGCTACCTCCCCTCAACCGCCCACCATCACCATAGCAACCACAGAGGCTGACTACCTCACAAGGCATTTCAATTCAGGCAGAGGGAGGCCCAGTTTTTCCTGCAATTCCCTAAAGCAGTGAGAGCCCTGAGGGGATGCAGGAAGGACTGGAGAGGGAGAGTTTCTCCCGTCCTTCCCCAACAGGCTGCCCTGAGGCCACCTCCAGACACAGCCTGTCATCCATAATTTGACCTTGGCATCCTCTTACTCTAACCAAAAGAACGGGAGAGAGAGCCACTGGGGAATTTCATTATTTTTAGAAGCACAATCACTTAGCAACCTAAATGTCCCGTTCCTCCCCACCCTCCAGAAGCCCAGAGAAATAAATACAGTATTGAGGACTCCAGTGTTTGGCTCTGATACAGCATGAAGATGTAGTAATGATAATACTTTCTATTTATATAGAAAGAAAGCTTGCCTTCCAAGGAGCTCAGAGTCTTGATAAAATTAAGGCACTGATCCCTCGCACCCGGCTCCCTCTGCCTCCCGGGGCAAACTTCCCAAGGGTGACAGCTCTCCGCTCTTTCACGAAAGCCTAGACCCAGACAGACTTTATGTATGGGATCTAAGACATAGAACAGTAACAATCCTTCCACAGGGGCAGGGTCCCTGTATATTATTTCCTGCTACGAAGACAAGGCACTTATTTCTAGCAAGGAAGCAAAAAAAAAAAAAGGTCAGGATTTCTCAAGCAAGCGCCAGCAGGGATGTGCTTTCTCATATTTCACCCTGTTAACCATTGGTTTCTTCTGGAAACTCCTCCCCTCTAAGGGTCTCCACTAATCTGTCTCCTGCTCTCTGCCTGCTACCTCTCAGCCTCCCTTCTGAGTCACCCATGTTTTCCGCACCTGTTTAATGCAGGGTCCCCTGGAGTCCATCCCATCCGCAGCCTCTGTCTCTCTGCCACTCTCTGGGGACAATGTGACACACGTCTGTGGTTTCAAATGTCAACCACACACTGATGAACCACAAATGTCCACACAGACCCCAGAGCTGACCTCCAGCCTTTCTACCAGAGTGCCACACTCAGTGGTCCAAAAACATCCAACCCAACAAAGACAGACTCATCCTTGCGAACCCCCCACTCCAGATTGCTCCTCATCCAGCATCCTGTTATCTCTCAGGGAAGGACCACTCCCTCTACCACCAAACCTAGAACTCAGCTTTCATTCTTCCCTCCCCCTAATAACCTAAACGCAAAGGTCCCTGGATTATATCTGTACCCTCCTGTCCGATCCCACTGACACAGTCCAGGTTCATACCTTCATTATTTCCTAGACAGTAAAATATGTTAAAAAAAAATAGCCCCCTAACTGGTCTTCTGGGCTTGACTCTTACCCTTTCCTCCCTAACCATCACCACTCACTCACCTGCACCACGACAAGAATCTAAGCCTTGGAGAGCTGGAAGGTTTACCTATCCAGGGATTCTCTCTCTCTTGCTTTAAACGCTTTAATGACCCTCTGTTACCTTCATAATAAAATCCAAATGTGCCTTCATGGTACACAAGTTCTCAAGTTCCCATCTGCTCGCTGGGCTACGTCTGGAACCACCATGCTCGTCCTCCCTACTTTCCAGCCCCAGCAGACTCTGTGCAGGCCATTCTCCGAATGCAGCATGTTTGCTCTCACCTCTGTGCCTCTGCCAGGGTTCCCTCTCTGTGGCTTTCTTCCCCAGCCCCGACACAGCACGGACGAGCCCCTTCTGATTAAGTCTCCACTCAAGCAACAGCTCCTTGGTGTGGCCTCCTCCCCTGACTCCTCCAGGCAGATCTAGAAGCTGCCTCCTTCACGCTCCCTGAGTACCTTGTACTTTCCTCTCCTGGAGCATCACCACCTTTACTGTAATGGTTGGAGTCTAAGTCTAACTTCCCAGGATGCTCTGACTCCTGCAGAAAGGGGCTGTGTCTTCCATCTTTGTGTGTCCTGAACTCATCACACGCTTTGCCATTTACTAAGCACTTAAAAACACCTGTCAGAAAGGTACTCTGGTTTCCAGAGCTCCATACTACCCTCATCTGGGGGTAAGCTGCTCCCCTCACCTTGGGGGTAGTCCAAACAGTCAGCATCCCTTATGTAGTAAGCACCTCAAATTAACACATCATTTACCCGGGGAGTGAAGTCAAGAGAACACACATATGATGGCTGCCTTTCCTCTGAACCTGAACTTTCTACTCATGCAAATGAAGATAACATTAGTTAAACCATGGAACACTACTCTTTCTCATGTGCGTTGCTGGAAAGCCACAGCTCTGCTCTCTGGTTCTCAAGTTATTCAACTATGAAACCCTAATTCAGGACTTTACAACTCTCCCTTTCCATGTCATTTATTTAGGACTGTGGATCTACTTAATTTGGGATTTGGGGAAATCTAATCACTATTATCTACTCCCTTCCTCCCACCCCTAGAAGATACACATCCAGCCCCATGGGGCTCCACTCATCAACCCCTCGGTCTGCTGGCACCCCTACTCCAGCAAGTAGGATGAGAACCCAAGGCAGTTCCTCCTCTTCCCTCCTCCCCCTTGGGACAGATTCACTTCCCAAAAGTTTCCAGAATGCTCTAAAATGGAGGCAGAACCATTCTAAGGGAAGGAGACAGGTGAACCTGGAAGCAGCCTAGAGGTGAGCTGTTACACCCAACACACCTCCCACGCTGGTGATTTGCGCATGATTTTCCCTCCTCTCCTTTTTCCCCTTCCCACAGGCAGGAAGTATCCTGAATCAGAATCAGATACCACTCGCCCCTCTCTCTTCAGCCTTCTTCCTCCCTTTCCTCCAGCAGCCACCTCCCCGCCTTCCCACCCCTCAACCCCATGACTCCCCACATGTCTACTCTAATCCATTCACTTCTATTCCTTTCTTAACGTTCTCATGACACGAGACAACCCAGTTGTGTGACATTTCTGCTAACCTGGTGGGGCCATGGTGTTAGGGGAAACTCACCCCTCCTGCCCCACCCTTGGGACTCTGGGCTGGCTTTCCATTCCTTTCCCTGTAAAATGAGGTTAGACCTTCCAGCCCTCAGAGCTGGAATCCTCTTTTTGTCCAGCTTTCCCTTCCATTTCCCCTAGACACACCCTTCCTTCCCAAACCACTGCAGTTTGGGTGCTTAGAAAATGCTGTCCGTGCTCTGTTAACTGGGAGCTTCCTCTAGTCTCTGTGCCACAGAGTAAACCATAAAAATGTCACCTCTTCATTATCTGGGCCTATGGAGGGAGGAAGAGACTTAGCCAACAACCATGATGGATAAAACCAAAGTAATTTATTCTGTATTTGACTTTGAGAGGCGGTTAGAGAAACTCAGAGACATACAACTCCCTCTGCCCATCTGGAAACCTTCCCAAACCCTCCTGGGCTGGCCTGCATCCCAGCCTGGGGTTTGGCCACAGTGAGGAAAGAGGCCCTGGGCTGTGCAGAAAGACCACATGTGGATAAGATGGTGTTAACTGTGTCATTATTCATAATATTTCATGCTACAGCCAGGTAGGAAGTGCAACTTCTTAATGTCCCTGGTTGCTCAGCATCCAGGAGAAGGCAGGGGTTTGTTCATAATTATCCATGTGTTTTAAGCCACAATTAAGACACTAATAAAATGCTATGAGAACAGAGGGGAGGGAAGCACATAATTCTAACCAGGTGGTTCTGGGAAGTCTCAGATCAAGAGTTCAGGCCAAGCCAACACTGGTGTGGGTGGGCGGGCAGATCCCCCTCACAAATGACAGCTTGAATGTGACCCTTGCCTGCAATTGTCCTGGAAACCTGGCAAATCCACAAATAGTGAGTTCTATTCCATGCCTGAAACTGTGCAACATGGTATAAGCTACAAAAGATATTTAAGACAGTTGTGACTTCCATGCATAAAGTAATTAGTGAACAAGACAGCGTTATATTCTGATATAATAACGGGCTCGATGTGTAGAACTGTCAATACGAATGGGATCAGGCTCTAACGAAGCACTAACTGCGTGGAAATGGCGGTGAATAAGAAATCTTCTGCAGATACTGGTATTTATCTCCACTGCATCTCCGTGGCCATCGATGACGACACCCCAGCTAGCTGTGGGAGACAACACTTGCCCTCCATCGACGGGCTGCGTGTGATGGCAGGAGGGCTGAACCGGGGATGAGACTAGGACCCGGCATCCCCCGGTGTGTATCACAGGCGAGTCACTTTCCCTCTCAAGGCCTCGGGAGACAAGCAAGACTCAAGGTTCTCCAAGGTCCCTTCCAATTCAGACGAAGTGTGGTTCTGAATGCGGAGGAACCCGCTGACATCATGGCAGAAGGGTGCACAGGAGATGAGTGAGGAGGCGCACAGAAGGGATTTCCGATGAAGGCAGATCCTGAGTTAGGGTATGACAGCCAGAGGGATGTAGGTGCGCTTAAGAGAACACGGCTGAGCAGGTGGCGACAGTGTCAGGGCAGGGGTGGGGACAGCATCACCAACCGAGGAAGGATCACGGGCCATGCAGACGAGGTCAGACCTGAGACGGCAGGGAATAGGCAGCCGTTCTAGCTTCCTGTTCAGCGGCGTGCCTTGCCGTGGAAGGGGCTGTAGGGAGACTCTCATGACATCAACAGACTGAAACTGGGGATGAAATGAAGGCAAGGAGCCAACCAACCAGCCATTATATCATCCCCGCCATTGAGGTGATGAGGATGTGGGCGGCTGGCCGGAAGGATGACATTGAAAGGAAGAAAAGATGGCTTATCTGTAAAGGATAGATAAGCCTTGGGAAACCCAGGTGTGCAAGATGCAGAAAAGCAATGAGTCCTCCACTTCTGACCGCAGGTGAACACCCGACCCCAAATCCCCAGAGGTTGAAACAGCCCAGCACCTCCAGCCAGAGCATCTCACGTCCCGAGAGGCGGGCAGTTGGCATGAAGCAGCAGGACAGGAAGCAGTGAGCGTGCACTGGCCCTGCAGACTCCCTCCTACAGAGAAGAGGCCCCGCCGAGCACCGCACCTCCCACGGCCACCGGCCGGCACGGTGCTCGGCACAGAATGATGGTCAGCAGGTGTTTATTCACTCAGAGCCACTCTGAGCCTCAAATAATCCATCACGTAACCTTAGAACTCCTAAGAGCCATCAGACATAGAGGAGAGCAGATCTGGGAGGGGACAATTTGAGACAGAAAACAGGGCGCACAGCCCCAGCAGGGGCTGACGTGGGGAGACCACGGGTGGTGGGAAGTTGGGAGGAAGGAGAGCAGAGTGGTAGATGTCAGGTCTTTTAGCAACTACAAAATTTCACATCAGCAGTCTTCCCAGCGCCCTAACTTCTCATCCGAGGTAGACGGAGGCCCTTCTCTTTCAGAGAAGAGGGCAGAGGTTCAGGGAAAGAAGGAGCTGCCAAGGTCCTGAGTTCCTTAATTCTCGGGCCAGAACACTCTCTGCCAGCCCTCCCTCCTCCTTGGGGATGGCACACGCTGGCCAGCTGCCCACCTGGCCTGAGACTGCTTTAAAACTTGATGACTTGGCATATATCCCCTTTCCAAGCAAGCTTCGCGTCTGGAGGTAGACTCTCCACTTACCAAACTGTCAAAGGCCGGCTGACTGCCTCCCAGCACGTGCGCCCCTCAGCAGAGCCCCCGCTTCCCTCTCCACAAGGCTGGCCATCCCAGCCCTCCCGCAGCCTCTCCCGCCCCCGACAGAGCTGTTTCACATTCAGAGCCCCATTCCCCAGCGAGCGGCCATGCTGGAGCGGGCTTCGGTGCCCTGGTCTGCACCTCAGTGCACAGCCATGTAAAAGGGGACCAAGGAGATACACCTGAAGAAAACAGCAAAGGAAGAGAATCAACCAAGGGGCCCCTGAGGTCGCCTCTGACCAAGAAACAAAAATTCTTTCCTCCTGGAGATGGGAGTTGGCGGTGGTGGGAAGGCAGGGGTCTTGAAACCTAGGAGGGGAAAAAGGGAAAAAAATGACCACTATTTTGATCCAAATATGACATCCTTCCAAACTCCCTGAACAGCTGTCTCCTGGGACCAAGCAGGCAGGCTGCGGTTTCTTTGTCCTGCTCTTTCCTGTGCTGTCAGCAGAAATTCTACCCTGGGGCTTCGAGAGCTCCTGCGACCTGCCCTGATGGAGCCTGTGTGGACCGAGGAGTGGTCACAGGGGACCCTCCCCGCAGGAGGCCTGTGGGAGGGGGTGGGCAGGGCCAGGCCCACCAGCAGCCTCCAGGCTGAGAGCTGCCCCCGCCTCCAGCCCTCCAGAACACAGGAACCTGATCTAAACTTCCAAAGATGATAAAGTACTTTGATCTCGTTCTTGTTATGAGATTTGCAGACACTCAGAACATGACGTAGTCGTACACAGTCCCATATTTCACAGCGGTTGCCGTTTTCTGATATTTGCTTCGAATCATTCTTTTTTTTAAAGATATGAACATTGCAGACACAGCTGAAACTCCACTCCAACCCGTTTTCTCCCCCACTTCCCTAGAGTAAGCCCTGTCCTGGAGTCGCGTGTATTATCAGTCGCACGCAGATTTCTATACTTTCCCAATGTAGTCTGGGTGTTTTTCTAGCTCAGATGTTTCAACAGGGTCCGTGAACCATCCGCAGCAGGGTTATATGGGTGCCCCTTTAACATGTGGATCCCTGATCCTCTCAGGGCAAGGCCAGAGTTCCACTGTGTTAACAAGAGCCCCAGGGGATTTCAATGCATACTTTACTTAATGCAAGCTTTACTTCGAGAGAGCCACTCTTTTGGCTGAGAGCTTTAAGCCTTCTTAGAACAAACAGCAACAATGACCAAAACCAACCAACCAGCTCTGGGAAGGGTAACTCATTAAATTGCTGTCACTTATTGTCCCATGTGAATGACAGATCAGAGGCAGGTTTTACACTTTCTCCAAACTGTCTGGGGTCAGCCTGCTGCTTCCGCATCACTCCCACAGCTCACTCCGAGCCACAATAAAAACAACAGTAAACATTCACGAGGGAAAGGAAGAACAGAAGAGAGCTAAAGGGCCATCCTGATCCACACGTCCTGTTTGTACCAGCCCACCACTGCCTCCATTTGTAGGTTTCTGGCACCTTACGGATTCTCACAGAGTTGTAATGTACGCTGTAATTGGCTATTTTGTGTTTTTGTTGCTATCCTAATTTAGAGGCTATATACGTTCTTTTTTACAGCAACTTTACTGAGTTATAATTTACAATCACAAAATTCACCCATTTAAAGCATACAATTCAGTGGTTTTTAGTACACTCAGAGTTGTCCAACCATCAGCGCTGTCTAATTCTAGGACATGTTCATTACTGCAAAAAGAAATCCCACACCCATTCATCAGTCACCTGCTACCGCACCCTGCCTCTCACCAGCCTTTGGGAAACACTGTTCTACCTTCTGTTGCTATGGATTTGCCTATTCTGAACTTTTCATCTAAATGGAATCATACAATATGTGGCCTTCTTGTGAAGGACTTCTTACACTCAGCATGTTTTCAAGGCTCACCCATGTTGTAGCAAGATCAGTACTCCATTCCTTTTCATAGTTAAATAGTATTCCATTATAGAGTATAGATCACATTTTGTTTATCCATTCATCAGCTCTTGGACGCTCGGGTGATTACCCTTTTTGACTATGCTGAATAATGCTGTTACGGACAGTCATGTACAGTTTTTCGTATGGGCACATGTCTTCATTTCTCTTAAGAATACATCTAGGAGTAAAACAGCTGGGTCATATGGTAACTATTTTGACGAACTGACATATTGTTCTCCAAAGTGACTGTGCCATTTTACATTCCCACCAGCAGTGTTTAAGGGCCAGTTTCTCCATATTCCTGCCCAACACTTGGTACTGTCTTTTTTCTTACAACCATCCTATTGGGTGTGAAGAGTATTTCCCTGCGGTTGTAATTTGCATTTTCTTAATGGCTTATAATGTTGAGCATCCTTTCCTGTGTTTATTGGCCATTTCTCTACTCTTTCTTTAAAGCTTTTACCAAGGAGCCTGGAATCCACAATTTACAGAGATTCTCAAAGTGTGGTCTCTTCCTTCTCCTCCCTGCCCCTACACACACCAGGAGTATCACTGTCACCAGAGAGCATATCAGAAATGCAAATTCTCAGGCCCTACCCCAGATCACCTGAATAAGAAATTCCGGAAGGAGGGCCCAGCAATCAACGTTTTAGCAAGCTCCCCAAGTGATTGTGTTGTAGGCTGAAGTCTGAGAATCAACACTATAGAATGATGCTTCTTAACAGTATGTTCCACTGCATTTTACCGAGTTTTTCTGATAAAGAAATTTCTTGATAATATAAGTTTGGGAAACATTGCCCTAAACAAACAAACAAAAAATCCTTCACTCAGAATTTTCAGATTCTTTAACATGTTTATGAGCTTTGTGAATCTCCAAAAGGAGATCCAGTGTGCAGCATTTCCCGAACTTAAATGAGCATCAAACCCCTTGTACATGGAGCACTTTGCAGGACTCCTGGTCCGTAGAAGCTATTTTGGGAAACATTATTTTTTAAGTATTCTGTAAAACAAATGAAGGAATGTGCCCCTATTTTTCCTTACCTAATCAAGTCTGTTGTTAACAATATCCTTTAAACTAGCTTTTTGCAAAGTCTTTTGCTTCAACTGTCTTTCGCTGCAGAGCAAAACTTGGTGGCTGACAACAACAGTAAGGATGTGTCATCTCACACTGCGGGTCAGGAATCTGAGAGCAGCGGAGCTGCGTGGTCCTTGCTCAGATCTCTCGTGGTCTTGCAGTCAAGTTGTGGGCAAGGGCTACAGTTAGTTCTCTGAAGGACTGATCCCTCTGGGTCAAGATGGCTCGCTCACGTGGCTTTGGCGGGAGTTCCTCACCACGCAAACTTCCACGGGGCTCATTGAGTGTCCTCACAAGATGGCAGCTGGCTCTCCCCAGAGCAAGCTGTCCAAGGCAGCAGTGCAGAAGTAGCAATGTTTTTCATGGCTGAGCCTCAAGAGCTGCACTCTCACTTCCGCCGCACTCTCTTGGTCACAGAGATCAATCCTGACACAAGGTGGGAGGTGACTACACAAGGGCACGAGGACCAGGAGGTGAGAATCACTCTGCTGTAAGTGACTGGGCTGCAGCTGACCCCAGGCAGTCCATCCTGCTGCCTCTCTGGTAATCTTACCCAACATGCTTTCTGGTACTCCTTTAAGAATGGCTAACTCAGAAAAGACCAGCCATTGCAGGTCAGAACCCAGCAAGTGTTCCTCTGCTGGGTGTGAGCGTGTCCACGTGCTCCTGCAGCTGCGCTGAGCACTGCAGCTCACCCAGAAGCCGAGCTCTTCAGAACACAGGGCTGGAACTGATCATTAGCTAATTAGGCTGCCCTTACCCAATCTGGGAGACGAGCATCAGTTTACTTCTGTTTACGCTTCCACAATCCAACTACTACTAACCTACAAATCATGCCCCTCTCTCCCTGTTTTTCCCCCCTTCACTGTCCACCTGACTAATTGGGAGACTCGTAACTCCTACAGCTTCTAGCTTCTAAAATCCTATTCCTTAGAAATGCTCTCCATCTTTTTTAGGAGTATCTTTAACTGCTATTATTACAGCAATACAATGTTGAGTATAAATCTCAGCTCCTTTCAAAATCAGAAGTATAATATTTTTGCCTAAAATCATGTTAAATTTTAGGATTCTTAGGACCTTAAAACATTCTTAAAATATCTGCCTGCTTTTCTGAATTCCCCCCCTTCTCATCTCTGCCATTCATTCATTAGCCTGTTCAATATTCATCAAATGTTGCTGAATGAGTAAGTGCTATGCGCACAAGGAATGAAAACTACCAACTATAAAATCATGTAACACACCATTTGCCATAGAGCTTGGAGACCATGGTGGTGAACACAGGGGCAGTCGGATGAGGAGACGGGAGATTCCCGATGAAGAAGCACGTAATCAAAGACCTCTGGTGCTTACTGTGCGTGTGCACGTCATTATGACCAACTCCACAAGGTACGTAGGAGACGTGTTCACATTAATGTGGATTTTGTGAAGGTCCTTCACTTCCCTCATTGTAAACAGGAGCCAACTGTGCGTTGTGTCCCCAGCACGCAACAGGACATCATGACCACACAGCAGGTATTCAATGAGTATCTGTTGACAGTCATGATAAGAAGGATGGAGGTCAAACAGGGACTATATAGAGAACATTTCTATTTGTTGTGAGACAGGGGACATGAAGTCAGAAATGTTGGTTTCTAATTTCACTTTTGTCTTATTTGAACTTAAGACCCCTGGTCAAATAACATGACTTCACCATATACCACTTCTTACATACAGTGACTGTGAGCCAAGTCTAGACTCTGCATCTATCTTCTATGGAGAAAAGGTGAATTTTAACAGGCGTTTTATCTGTTAAGTAATGTAATGGTTTTATATCTAATACTCAGAGGTTATTGCCCTGAGGAAGGATGTCTATTAACTAAGAAGAAAGCTTATCAGTTCTTTCAGGTTGCTTTTATTCAGCTCAAGGAAGGCTTCAGTGGGTCTCAGACACTTTAAGACACAGGATGGAAGGGCTCATGCAGCATTAGTAACATTAAAGGACCATTAGAGAAGGGGAAAGAGACAGGGAATGATAAATTCTTCCTCCCATGCAGATGATCCTTGGACAAAGATTCGATCAACCTGGCATTTCTTCATCTGGCCTTAAGAATATCCTTGTAACATTTGCCTGCCTTTTTAAATTCTTCCTCCTTTCATATCTGCCATTCATTCATTCATTCATTAGCTTGTTCCATTATTCATCTGTTTTTAGCAATATTTGCTGAATGACTACTAAGTCCCAGGGACACAAGGAATTCAGATAAAGGATAAGCTAGAATCCCTGCCATCAAGCAACCCATCTAGTGGAGGAGACACTAATGTCAATCATGGGAGTCAAGTTCAGAGTGAGCCTGGCCAGGGAGGAAGGGACGGTGGAGGGAAATGAAGAACTAGCTAAAAGGCAAGAATGGTGTTAACAGCAGGGGAAAGAGCATGTTCAAAAGGCAGGAGGCATGAAATAGCACAAAATTCAAGGCACTGCAAGTAGTCCAGTAGAGCTGGAGGGCAGGCTGCATGGGGTCAGGTCAGGAAGGGTCCTGAATGGCTCTTGTACTCTGCTCCAGACAACAGCAAGCCATTGCAAGCAAGGCTTTAAGCAAAGAGTTGCAGAATCATATTGCACTTTGAAAATCCATGGTGATTATCTTCTGCAAGATCTTTCTTTCAAAATTCAACAGATGTCTTTTCAGATTAACATATCATTGACCAGATTTCATTTTATAGGTTCTCAGGGGTTGCAATTCAGTTTGCTTTATACTGGGTAATATCCTCCACTTTCCCTGATTGAATGCCCTTCCCCACATTCTCTATGGCAACTCCGTATCCATCTTCAACAACCAGCCAAAATCAACATCACCTCCCCTGTGCTTTTTTTCCCCAAACATACTGACCTTCTCTTTCCTCTGTGCCCCTAGGATACATTCTACAGAGCATCACTGCACAGATGCACTCCAATTACCTCTTCCAAGTCTCTCACTTCCTAGACTGTGGGTCCCACGGAGGCAGAGACTTGTACTTAATTTACACATACTTACAAGCTCATTTTCTCTGCAGTACTTTATCGAACATCTTCCCTGTGCCAAACATTGTGCTGGATGCTGGTTTTCAATACAGTACTACTAAATGAAGGGAATTTTTCTCACGCAGTATTTGTAAAGGTGTTTGTAATGCATATGTCTAAGGAAACTAGTGTGTAAGTTTCCTTAAAGCAAAAGTTAGTATCTTTTTCTTTACTCTGAATATGAGAAATTGCAAATGATTGATTTTTTTTAACTTATTAACCAAGTTACATACTTGTGATCATACCCTATGACAAAGCAGAAAAGTTAAAATGGTCTCAAGCACTAAGAATTCAATAAATACAAATTTAAAAGGCTGAGCTGGTGGGGCAGGAACCAAGGGGCCAATGTCC
Organism: Camelus ferus; assembly: GCF_009834535.1. Classification (NCBI taxonomy): domain Eukaryota; kingdom Metazoa; phylum Chordata; class Mammalia; order Artiodactyla; family Camelidae; genus Camelus; species Camelus ferus. The sequence goes on from NC_045716.1 coordinate 3,212,744, forward strand.
AAAAATCCATTTTTAAAAAAATCACAAAAGAAAGCACTAGGACAGAGATTTCTCTCCAACAGCTTCTGCAGATCAAGTGGAATGTAACTTCTTGGTATCTTTTCATTCATTCACCATGTATTTATTGGTGCCCGTTACCAGGCATGTCTGTTGTTAGCTCTGGTAAGAATAATAGTTGCCACTTACTGTGATTTTAATACATTTCAACTACCACGTTAAGTGCTTTATATGTATTAATTCAACAATTCTCAAATTAACTCTATAAAGTAGGTAGCCACTAATTTGAGTAAATTACTTGGTCCTTCTGTGCCTCAGTTTCTTCATCTATAAAATGGCAACAATAATATATATCATAGGGTTGTTGAGGAATTAGATGAGTTTACACATGTAAAGTGTGAACTTAGAACAATGCCTGACATATATTATACTTTCAAATATTAACTAAGTATCACCAGCACCAGTACCACCACCATCTCCGTCTCATCTTGAACATAGAAAACGAGGTTCTTAGAATAAGCTGCCCCAGCGTCTCTCTCAGACAGGCAGACTGAGCACACTCCGTGGCCTCTTCTTTCAAATTCCTGGAAATCATTTTACAGATACGTATAATAACCACACTGGAAAGTAAGAAGGGAAACCCTTGGTAGACTGGAGATTGTAATGAATGCCCTTAGGACAGAAATAGATGCAATTTGATTTTTAAAAGAAAACACAGCTCCCAGTCCCCAGAGGAGGATGCAACGGCCTTAAATGTGGGCTGATTCCACAGGGGCTCCTGTCTGCAGATGGTGGACACTGGAGTTGAAGGGATCCAGGGGTGACCAAAAGGGTGACAGTTTGGGTAGTCGCAGTAAGACTAAGCAAGCACTTCACTCGTCCTCCTTGTCCTTCTTTCCCTTCCTCACCTCCTTGGACCAGGCAGCAATAAAGGAATATCCGCCTAGAAGCCAGGCCAATGGGCATGGAAGCTGGGTGAGAAATGGGGCAGTGCCCTCATTCCTTTTTATGCCTGAAAAGAACAGACAACCAGCCATCAAAGTGACCCACCCAGCAACAGGCCGCACTCCTCCTACACTCTCACTAGACTGTCAGTCTCGTATTCTAATGTCCCTTTCAAGCAGTCTGCACAAACAGATGTGACAGGTGATGTTACAATCAAGAATCACCAAACACTTGAGGAAATTCAATATCACAAAGAGAGGAAACGAATTCAACAATCAAAGAACTTACACTCAAGGAGAATGAATACTAGCTTAGGGGTAAGTGTGAGAATATTGCAAGCATTTTTAAATATTGCTAGAGATAGTGCAAATAAATATTTCAATAATAGAAAATTTTTTAAATGACTAAATACACTGAATGGCGAAGTAGACCACTGAATCAGAGACCTGGAAAATAAAACTGAGAAATGTTCCCAGAAATCAACACGGAGCAATAAAAAGATGAAAAAAGCAAAGTGAAGAAATACAGAAAATATATAGAAAAGCCTCAACATTACATATAATGAATGCTAGAAACAAAGAATAGAGAAAACGGAGAGAAGACAGTATTCTTAGAAGAGAAAAACAGGAAGGAGCAATTTGAAGGAAAGAAAGAACAATTCAAAAGTACTTCCCAGGATTAAACGATAAAGACATGAATCTTTGGATTGAAAGGGTCCCCAAAACTGGCATGAAAGATAAATGAATATAAACCATCACGTAAGTCACATGTTAGTGAATTTCACAAGATCAAAAATAACGGGAAAATGCTAAAGTTCTGTAAAGAAATAATCAAGTAGTTGGTACTAGAATTGTCATCAATTACAAAGGATAAAAGACAATGGTAGGATGGGTTAACATTGATCGCGCGCATGCACGCACACACACACGTGTGTGTGTGTGTGTGTGTGTGTGTGTTGAAATGGAATCAAATTTTTCTGGAAAGAAGAAATTTTGGTTGCATTTTGTTCAAAACCAGTTGGAAATCTCTTTAGTCAGTTACACTTGAATATTTAACTTATATTTATGCTGATGATACAAAAAGACATAACTTTTACATCTTCTTGAATGATTTTCCTTTTATCATAATGAAATAATCATCATTGTCCCCTTTAATGCTTTCACCTTAGTGTTTTTTTAAAACTGTTACAGTTCTTTTTATTGGCACTTGACTGCTATATCTTTTATCACCCTTTCTATTTTTCAGCTCGCTAAAATCATTTTTACTTAGCTAAATCTTTTAAACATAAGGAAAAAATTAAATAAATCACAGGGTCTCTATTTTAAAACGTAAGTTTAACCTATTTACATTCATTCTGATTGCTATTAAGTTAGGACTCACATCTCCATACATTCATATTTTCTATTTGTCTTGTTAATTGTTTTGTTTCTGTCCTTTCTTGCTTTCTGATGGACTTTCTGAATTTTCTTTGTTACCTTTTTTATTTACTGGTTCTATTTGCCTACAGCTTCTATTTCAACTTAGAGAATACCAGACTTTGCTGGCTGGGATTAAGAATTATGTATCCTTCAGAACTCCATGAATTTCTATTCCATAGGCTTCTTAATTTAATTTAGTAAAAAAAAAAAAAAACTTTGTTTATACAATAACACTATATTGCACCAAAATCATATGCATATTATCACTCCAAAAGTAAATTTATTGTTCATGCTAAAATTTTAAAACAAATTTTCAGTAGCATTCACAATAATTTCAATGTTTAGCCTTCTACACAATGAACTTCCAAAACCTTTGAGTTTATAAATTAAATGAAAACATTGAGCTATTTGTGAAAGTAACCATTACTCTTTACTTACTTTATAAAGGGTATCCACAGTAACACTATAACAACTACCTGTTTTGATGGTGAAGCTCTAAAAACATTCCCTTTAACATCAGAAATAACATATGGAAGCCTTCTATTATTGCCACTATTCAACACTGTCCTAGAAGTTCTAGCAAGTGTAAGAAGATAAGAAAATACAGACAGTGCGTGAATTGGAAAGAGAGAGATATAATAATAGTTATTTGCAATTGATACAATTTCCCACATAAATAATCTAAGAGAATCTACAAATAAATTATTTCAATTAATGAAAGGATTTGACATGACTGGTGAATGTAATGCCAACAAACAAAAACAGTAACTTTCCTATACTAGCAATGTTTGATTAGAAGTACAAAAAATTAATTCAGCCACAAGAACAATAAAATTATAAGATACATACAAACAGCTCTAATAAAAGATGTGCAAATCCTAAATGGAGAAATCTCCAAAACTCTTATAAGACCTCAAATATATCCCAAATAAACGAAGAGATATTGGTTAAGACTCAATACTGTAAAAATGTCAATTCTCTCCAAACTAATCACTAAGTACATTGCATTTTCAAACAAAATTTAAGATTTTGACAAGTTAATTCTAAATTCATATGAAACTACAGCGCCCAAGATTAACTCATTTTAAAGACAAATGGAGAGGAAATGATTAGCACTATCAGTTATCAAAGAGCATTATAAATAGTCACCAATTGGATAGACAAATAATAACTGATGGACTAGAAAAGAGAGCCTAAAAACAATGCATATAAAGGAACTTGGCGTAGAAAGCGAAGTGACGTCAGAGTCAGAAGGCAAAACATGTACTATTCACTAAATGAAATTGGTAACCTATGGAAAAACACATAGGTATACTTCATACTTCACATAATAGCACAAAAATAAATTCAAGAAGGATTAGAACTTAAATACAAGAAGTGTAATTTTAAAACAGTACTAGGAAATACAGGGGAATATCGTTACGACTTTCTTGTAAAACCCAAATGACCAATAAACATATTGCCACAGCTACACAGAGTCCTGCATCTTCTACACTGCCTCTGTCTCAGCTGCCTATAAGAAAATGTGGAGTCCGACTGACTAAGAAAAAAATAAACTCTGTTTGGGTAACAAAATTATTTTTTCTTAGCTGGATTCCAAAGGTCACAGCATATTCAGGAGTCCCAATTTTTCCCTATAAAATGATGAAAACTGAGAGGGTTTATAATAGGGAATGTCACGCTCCTACAAGCTAGGCGTCAGTCCTATTGTGTCATGCACACGAGTATTTAAAGATAGTTTTCAAAGACAAGGAAGAACTATAAAACAAATGATAACCAGGTGTTCTTTCTCCAGTGAGGGAGACATTCAAGGAAACTGAATTAGTGTTGTAGCAGGGAGTATCTAGGTTAAGCTGTAGGTGAATAAAAAAATGTTCCTTGACTAGGAAGGTGTGAAATACAGTAAAGCAAAGGAAGGAAAGCAAGGTATCCCCTTTTCTCAAATGCTCTGAAAATCAAATTAGCCATTCATCTTGGGGAGAGTGAATAGCTAATTTAAACTCCCATTCAGTGATTAACCTGATCAAAAACAGAACCACTCATCTAGAAGGACTGAAATGCACACATCCATAGAGATCCTTGCTTTCCTGGGAGAAGCTCCAACCCTCTCACCTTTAATACAACACAGAGAGAAAGATCACGTGCAGTCTGTTCTGCCCTGGGGATGGTCTGCACTATCCCCTCCACCGAGTCAGGGAGAAGCCTATGACCTTTGTATGAGGTGCTGTTCATACACACACACACACACACACACACACACACTCACACTCACCCTGTTGCCCCACCATATGGGCCATGAATCATTAACAAAGCCTCTGAATCAATTATTCATCCAAACCAAAGACCAAACACTTTGCTAACTGTCCAGGAAGGCAGGGCAAAGGGGTAAGGAAGACTGAAGGGAAAGGAATCTGTCCCAATCTGACAATTGGCAGTATTAATCATTTATTTTAAATAAAAAAACAACAAAGCACAAGGAGAAAGAAAACAGCATCCTCTGAGTTAATTGGATAACTCACATGGGATAGGGCTGCCTCTGAAAGAGAAGGGGAGAAACCACTGCCCTCCCCCAGAGTCCTGATCAAAGTACTTCACCCCATGGCACCCTGATCTCCACCTTCAGCTGGATCAGGAGCTGAGTACCCCTCACACACCACTACCAGAGCTAAGATTCTGTCATGGCCTATATTTACGTCCCTGCTACATGGACTCAGGATGGGGAAACACACCAGGGCAGATCATGAAGCTGGAGTACAAAGCTTAAGCTGGACCCATGGTTCCTACCCACTCCTCCTCACTCAGCTTCATGGACAGCTATGAACAGACCCTTGCTTTTAACCTCCTCCTTCATCCTGCCTTTGTTGGGCATGTATTATGAGTCTGAGAAAACCCAAGTCGCCCTAGTGAAGAGGGAAGGAGAACAGGACCCCACCCTCCATCTCAGTGTCGAGACAAGGGAACCACAGGAATAACAAAGAGGAAACAAAGTGCCTGCTGAAGGGAAAATGCAGATAAGAGCAGAGGGAGTCCGGAGAAGGGGCTCTACCTTCCTGAGGACTCAAGGTCTTCAGCTGGTTCCCACAGAACTTCATGTCATAGATTATTTTGAAAAAGAAAAAGGCAGGCAGGGTATAAACAAAGCAGGTGACAGCAAGTAGAGATGAGAAAGGCACCTCCGAGTCTGCCCTGTGGGGGTGAAGGAGCCCTTGGTGACAGGAATGACACAAGAAGGGCAGTGGGAATCAGGGAAGGAAGAGAGTCAGCTGATGGACGTCGGGGAGGCGATGCTAAAGAGCTGCCTTTCCATATCCAAGAGGAAAGACAAGTCTGTCAAAAGGTCCTGATCCGGAGAGAGGTACAAAGAAAGAAATGATTCAACAGCACCCGTGGTAACAGATGAGCTCAGAGGCAAACCTGTGGCTAGAAGTCAGGTTACAATGCCCTTGTAGGGAATGGAACCACTGATGATAATCCCAATGAGGAGAGAGACAGCGGGAATGGGCAGGAGGTCTTGGGTTGATGCAGACGTCAAATGTAACAGAGAAGTCCACATGATGGGAACGATAATAAAACCCAAATAAATTCTCAAGCTTGTAGGTTCCTCAGAGATTATTTAATAGAATGGTCCTAAAATAGGGGTCACGGGCTCCTTTGATAAAAGCTATGGACCCTCTCCCTGGGAAAAATGTTCATATATACTAACTTAGAATACCATTTTAGGGGATTCAAGACCCCTAATGCCCATCTATGCAAGCTTTCCAGGCTGCACGTGAATCCGCTGCACCTGGGGTTGTCGCTCTGAAGGGACTGGCAGTGCCTGGAGCAGTATTCCTGACACACGTCAGGGTCTTTTCCTTGTAACCACATGGACTACCGACGTCACTGATAGAAACAGTGATGTTGGAAATGCTGCCATTGTGTAGGAAAGAGTTCAATCAAGAAGGAAAATCCAGGAGGTAGAAAAAAATTAAAGAAAAACTACAGTGTGAGAAGTTACCCTTTCTGGAATGTCTCTGAACTCAATTTTTTAAAAAGTCACCCTTCTTCCAAATCCTTTGACCTTTTATTTCTAATGCACAATTAAATCTGGAGGAGACTTGCCCTTCAAAAATCGTCTAGCAGGCGTTCCTTCCTCCCTCTGTTCATACAAACACAGAAAAGATAATCTCAGCTTGTCCCGTTGAGAAATGGGTCTGCTCTCAAACAGCAGGCCAGAACCCTGAGAGAAGTCAGGGCTGAGTCACTGTCCCTGCTGTGACAAATTCATTTTCGAATGTCTGTGCAAGCCCAGGATTTGCATTCCAGAAATGTTGACCTAGGGGAGTTTATTCCCAGTAAATTCTTAGGGTTGGGTCCTCCTGGCAAAGACAAGACCAAACTGGTCAGGGTTGGGGGGTGGACATACTACTGAGGTGGGGAGAAGGAAAGAGACATCCCTTTGAAGCAATTTTCAGAAAGGCAGGGGAATCCATCCCGAGAGCAGTTCATAGAAACAAGGTAGGGTAATGTTATAAATCAATGTTATCTCAATTAAAAATATATTTTAAAAATGGGAAAGAAAAGGCTTTGAAATCCTTTTAACAGAATCTCTGATAAAGAAAGCAAACTGTTAGAACACAATTGCCATGCTGCTTGCATTCAAGAGTTCCCCTTAGGATAACGTATGGTATGGAGGACACAGATCAAAGCGGAGATGCCAGTGTACTTCGATGCGACCTCAAGCAAGAATAACCCAACCCCTCGGCAGGCTCACACACGGACAGATCAGAAACCATAAGCCTGAAACCTTCTTCAAAAGCTGCACGATTTCTTATTCTTATTTCTTATTCTTTCTCTTCTCTTCCATCTCACCTCTCTGGTCCAGCAGCGCCCAGAAGCACCATCAAACTTTAATGGGCTCCTTCCTCTGCAGCAGCATGGCCTGAATATAGATAACTAGGTACGGGGCCTCCTCATGCGGAAGGCATGGAGGAAGCCATGCAGGCGAAGGCGGCCGTGGCAGCGAGGCAGGTACCAGACACCCTCACACGTGCTGCTCCATTCCATCCCCTCACCACCTGTGGAAGGCTAGTACTGCTTTCTTTGCAGAGCAGAAAATTCAGGCTCAGGATGGTTACGAACCAGCCCTACCGTCATACCAACAACAAGGACCAGCACCAGGACTGAATCAATTTTGATCTGCCTGGGCTTCCCACTGCAACACAGTCTCTCACTGGGATTAACTGCGTTTGACTGTCAAACTGTCAGTGATACAACAAGTCTTAAACATCGACTATAAATTCGACATCGAGTTTAGCGTTGTGTGTGTGTTCATGCTTACAGCCTGCAAAGAAGCGGGGGAAGTGATGGGATATAAAATAAAAAAGGTAAAAAGCAGTTTCTCCACCACAAGAATTTCATAATTTGGTCGATATTCGCAAGAAACTGATTAAAAGATTCTGATCAACATAGGATAAAAAAATAAGGAAAACAAAAATGAAAAAATAATAATGATGTCTTATGAATAACAAATACATAAATGAAAGCAAACAAATAATTTATTACAATAAATGTTAATGTTTTGATGTGTAATGGGAAAGCAACACAGAAAACAGAGCTATCGTGAGATTTTGATTATATAAATATGAAGGGATGGGAAGCAAACAAGGAACTAGAGAGGAAATGAAACGGAGGGATTTCTTACAGTAGGTAAATTTAAAACCAGAACTGGAAAGAGAATTTTTTTAAAAAGGAGGTTAAGGAGAGAAAAAGAATTCCATACACATCGGACTAGCATTGCCATTATCTGGAGCTAACAGTTACTGCGCTTTATTGGGTACAGTTAGGGACAGACCTGCTTTACTATCATTAGATGAGTATAGTTGTTCAACTATAATTTGAAACCCATATCCTAGGTAAACCAAGAGCTGTGAATACAAATCAAATACAAAATGATTCCAGGACCCTGAGGCCCACCCAAGATTTATTACATGCTAGAAGTTAATATGACCCAATGCAAATAAAAACAGACTGAAAATACAGGGACGTCGACTTCATCTTGGCTCTATCAAGAATCTCTGTGGGGCTTAGAGTATTTCCAGGAATGCATTCACTAATTTTGTGCCTCCCTTCCCTCATCAATAAACTGGCAAACGGTAATAGAAACTATTAATTGAAAAACTACTGTGTGCAAAGTACTGTGCAAAGCGCTTCACAGACATCATGTCACGATGCTCGTAAAATACTCTCAAATACCCTGACCTCTTAACTTCCCAGTGAGGAAACTGAGGCTGCCAGGTTACAAAACTTGTTCAGTACTGCTCAGGGTCACAGCGTCAGATTCAGACTTTAAATGCAGAATGATGTAAATCCTTAGCCTTCATTCTTTCCATCCTGCCAGGCTGCCCTGTATCACAACACTAACCTATTTTAAAGGGCTAAATGGGTAATACGTCTAAAATGATTTCAAGATCAAAGTGATATAGAAAATTCAATAATCTATTGTTCTTTTCATCTTCTTCATTAAAAGACATTTTCCCAGGAACTAAAGCCAAGCAGTAGTGAGTTTCACATCCCCCTGGATGGATTCTGATCTATCAAGATGCATCCCTTTACCTTTGTTAGTTAAAGTGTAGCTAGAGTGAAAAATCAGAGTAGGCAGCCACCACCTCCATATATATTAGGAGGGCAGTGTAGCATCATGGTTAAAAATATGAGTTCTGGAATCAGACTGTCTCATTTCAATCCAGCAGTGTAATATGGGGGAAATTACAGAACCAGTTAAGCACTGGTTTCCTCATCCAGTGGTGATAATAATGGTATCTACTTCATAGGGTTGTTAAGCGAATTAAAGGAGAAAAACCATTTAAAATGTTGAATGCCATGCCTAGCAAAGACTGTCAGCTGCCAACAAAGTCAGCAGTCCTGAATGACTGGGTAATCCCAGTTCTCCATCCTGCCTTCCCCTCCCTGCCTCCTGACCGGTCATGGCTATGACAAGGGCCAAGTGCTGAAGGAAGGCGCCCTTTTCCAGAGTTGGACACAGGGAATATCAAGGAAGCTGAGTAATTTGGGCAACTCCTTCCTGAAACTCCTTTCCGTAGGGTCATGAACTTGAGACCAAACTCGCCACTTCCCTTGTCTTGGAAAAAGACAGCTCTCCTCGATCTGCTCAGCTAACCCACATGTACAAGGCATGTCAGAGGCTGCAGAAAGCAAGCAACCTAACTGACATCCCCAAGGACCATTCCATCACTCTGGCCGCAGTAACAGTCCTCCCCTAAAGACCCACAACTGTTTGTTACGGACTCCAATTTCTTTGTTGTCGTCATGCGTAGTTCACTAGCAAATATCTGACTGCTCAACCTTCTTTGCACAGACTAAGGATGGAAAAGACATTGGTAAACTGAAACGCTGGTTCTCCCTCTGACACTGGCTCCTGATCCTCCATCCTGTTGGCCAGGAGACGGAGTCTGACAGATGTTAACCACCAAGGAGGCCCAGGCCCACATGGACGTTATACAAACAGCCTCAGCTGGCTGACTACCTCTGGGCTTTCTTATCTTGAAGAGGAAAAAACAACACAAAAATAAAATAAAATGAAATAAACTACTTGCTTCTCCCGCTTATCTTCAAAGCCTGATCAAAAGAGGTGGCAAACGTGTTCAAGGGCTGCCGATACCGGTATCCAATTTGGGGGTCACCAGTTGTGGCATTAGAGCAAAATGACCTTCCATCTCCTCCTCATTTAACTCTATAACCGTCCCCCTTACTGCTCACAACTAGGCCTGGTACACAGTAAGCATTTAATAAAAGGTGGAGAGACGGATAGATGGAAAGCTGAATGGACAAAACAGATTTGCAAGCTTTCCTCCTGGTCAAATGGTGCTGAGCGCAAATTAAAATGATCAGTATACAGATGCTACCTCTGTATCAGACTGAAAGCTCCTTGAGGGCAGACACCTTATTTACCTTTTTAGTCCCAATGCTTAGTAAAATGTTTTGTATGTGCATAGTAAGTATTCCCTGAATCAATGGGTATTACTAATAATGAGAAGAAACATTTATCATATATCTACAACACATCCAACAATTTATATATATTTTCTTTTTAACCCTCATATAGACAATGGAAGAGGTCACTGCCTGTCCTCCAAAACTGATCCTCACCTTCCCACAGTGTACGGTTGTTACTGGGAAGCAGTTGCCCAGTCAAAGACTAGATCTCTTGGTCTCCTCTGCACCCATGCTGAGTCACATGGCTAGTCCTTGCCAATGGGGTGTTAGTAGAGATTATGTGTGTCTGTTCTGTGCCAATGAATGTAAAAAGTGAGCATGCCTTCTTCATACTCTCTCTTCCTGCTTCCATTGGGGAGATGTAAACCAAAAGAGCCTAGAAGACGGCAAAGCCACCAACCAGAAGGAGACTGGGTCTGTAAATCACCAAGAGAGGGAAAGCCAAGAACACTCTGGCCTATTTAAGGAGCAAGAGATAAACCTACTGTGCTAAGCCACTGAAATCGGGGGGGTTATTTCTTAGAGCAATTAGTGTTGCTCAGTCTAGCATATAAATCTTACAACAGAGGTATTTTAGACTTTTTAAAAAAATGAGGTTCCAATAGGTTAAATAACTTGCCAAAAGTAACATCTGAGTGGCAAAGCTGAAGTTCAAGCTCAGGTCTGCCTAACACTGAAGTCCTCGGTCTTTGCACTAAGGTATGATTTGATGTTGGTAATGGATGGGTACCCATCTATGAAACCACTGCTTCCCCCTACTACTAAGTACAGTCCAGGCAACGTCAGGCTGAGCTTTTGTATTCTTCCCTAAGCCTGGATTGATGGTAAGCTCCGTGCGGGAATGGACCATAACATTTACATTACTGATACAGTCAGCATCTAATATAGTACCTGGCATTCCATACTCACTTAATAAATAATGCATGGTGGTTTGTTAGATGGGTGGGTGGATGGATAAGTGGATAGATGGATGGATGGACTGATAGGTGGATGGATGGATGGATAGGTGGATGGGTGGATGGAAAGATGGATGGGTGGGTGGATTAGTGGATAGATGGATGGATGGATGGATAGATGGATGGATGGGAAAGACATATCACTAGGAGAAATCTGATTTCAAAAAGGATCAACAACTTCTTTTCCCCCATCCCACACCCTCTTGCAGCAAGGGCCAAGGATGCTGAGAGTTCTTTACAGACTCTGGATTATACCTTCTTGTCCTATTCGGTTCCCCCACAAAGTCTTTCTCAGCCTTACTATGAATCTATAAATTTTCACTGGTGAACTTCAGGGAGCAGATTTAAAGAGCTAACATTGCTGTCCTCTATCAAGCAATAATCAAATCAAGATCTACATTCAAGCTAAAAATGTGTGAAAAAAAGATACATTTTCTTTCAAGGCAGTAAGAAAAAGTACATATACACACAAGGTCAAGGAAAGATGGCCAAGTAACCCACAAAGGAGCATTAACTACCCAAGTTAACTTGGATCAATGGCGAAAAGACCAAGAATCCAAAGGCTGACCATGTGATGCCTAACCTTGGATAGAGGTCTGGGTGTCACTGGCCCAACTTACATCTTTCCCTCCTAGCCACTCCTAGAGGCTGAACCACCCACCCCAGAACTAGGCTGTGTCCTGACTACACTGCGCCTAGCTCCCTTATGTGAATATAAAGACACACACACATATATATTCTACTCCTGTCAAACCATTCTATTTATGAGTGCAAGCACTGTGTCTAACTTCGACTTCTGCTTCCCCTCCACATCTACACCATCAGACTGCATACCAGAAATTTGCCAGGCTGACCAAAATCAGGCATTAGCTACAGGCAAGGGCCCTTCCAACCAGAGACAAGGGCACCAGGCATACGGTGGAGTTCAAGCTCTCCAAGCCGCTTCATCTGTAACAATGCGTCACACTGCATCGGCCATTCTTACCCTTTCAAGCATGAGGCTCTTTTTTTAATGTCAAAAATCCAAGACCCACTCTACCCTCCGAAGGAGTTATCTCATTAATAGAGCCTCGTAACAACTTTGTTAAGTAGGTGTCATTGTCCACCACTAACCTCACCCTCCTTTTACAGAGATGAGGACATTGAGGCTTACAGAAGCCGAATCACTTACACACAACCCCAGTAAACAGCAGCACAGAAATAGGAATTCAGGTTTGCTTGTCTACAAAGCCCAAACTGTTAACGACTATGCTGTACTGACTAAATGAGAAAAAAAATGCCACTATTTATTCAACAATGCTCCTGAATGTATTTACATGTGATAAATTATAAGGGCACCCCACCCACACACTTTTTAGAAAAATGGTACTGCGGTACACATCTGTGGAAAACACTATTTAGGAAGCAGCCGAGGCTGGGTGCGGCCACGGGTCTGCGTGCCCACGGCGATCACTTCAGGGGTAGCCACAGACTGAAAACGACTGGAATGACGAGGGACTCTTAAGGTTTACTCCTGCTTTAACTTTCTATCTCTGGTCCTAAACTTTGAATTCCTGGGCGACTTCTTGGTCATTAGCTTTGGTTTGGTACCAGAGACAAGGGTACCAGGCATACGGTGGAGTTCAAGCTCTCCAAGCCGCTTCATCTGTAACAATGGGTCACAGCTGCAGGGAGTTGAAGTAGTCGTGGAAATTCCTCCTCCTTTATTTGCAGCAGTAGCTGGTCAAGCTTTGAGCTTTCGGATGCCCAACAGGGAGAACCCACCTCACACTTGGATTTGTTGGTTGGAGAAGAGGGGTTGAGTGTCAGTCACTCTAATAGAGCTCTGAGAAGGAGTCTGTCAAAACTAGCATCACACACACACACACACACAAATACACCACCCTCCCTGGCACCTGCCTCCAACTCACCCAGTCTTTCTTTCGGAACCAGGGTGAAAAATGAAAACAGATAAAGGTTAGGGAGAGTAAGAAGAGAACAAAGAAAGAGCAGGGAAGAGGAAGTCAGAACATTAAAGAGCTGACTGCTCTCACCTGAAGAGAGGATGTGAATTTAAGTACTCAGCGGGAAAGCCTGGGGTAAGCAGAGCACACCCCCACCTCTAGCACCAGAGCCCAGCTGCGAAGCCTCCCTCCATCTGGGTGACCTGTCTCTAGAGCAGAGAATACAACACTTATGCAGAAAGGGAACCAGGAGGGAGGCCTCTGTTTCGCTTTCCCAAGTGAGAAGTGGGAAGAGAGTGAACTACAGAGCACTTTGAGCTCCCTCCCAGAAGGGGTCCCTAAATCACAAAATGGTGTATTTATGGTGGTTGTTAACCAGAGTTCAACTAGGATCCAGATTCAGCCTCACGATGTGTCACAGGCTTGGAGAGCAGGAAAAAGGGAAACATCCCATAAACAAGCATGTGGGCTGGCCTGATCTTTTGACTATTGTTCTATCAGAAAAATAAAAATCATAATAATCATACAGCAATGTTCTCAGAAAAGCATTTTTATAATAACTTCTCGGCTGAACATCAAAAATAAAAGCCCACACACTCATCAATTCTCACCCATTATTTGACTCAGCAGGAGATACTCAGAGGGTGAACCCAGAAGGCAGGGACCATGTCCATGCTCCAGGCAGGGGTTAACAGATCTTTAGCACAGACTGGGCTAGATTACAAGGTCTAGAGACTGGGTTTTGGTACAGTTCCAATAGGTTAAACAAAATTATAGTTGAGGTCCAGTGTTGGAAGGAGGAGGCAAGAGAGATGGGAGGGACTCTTTGAAGACACTAATTCTACCCTAATTCTGAGCAGACTTGGAATCATTCAGGGAAGTTCTATCTTCTCAGCAAGCATCACCCCATCCCCATTCATTTCCTGAAAATATGTTGACTTTCCTGCTTCAAACTGGCCAATGGCCCCCCCCCACTGAACACCACTGGTGTTGCCAAGGGGGCCTTTCCCCCACCAACCCCGCTCAGGTTACCGTCATCTCAGTCACTACCTGTTGGGCTCCACTGCCTTCTTTCTGTTCCCCAGACCTGCCACGCCCTCTCCTGTCTCCAGCCCTTCACACCTGCCCTGCCCTCCACCTACCCTCTTCCCATCCTCTTCCCTTCCTCCAGTGAAGACTTCCTAGCTAAGGGCCACGCCATCTCCAGGTTGCATCAGCTACAACCTCCTGACCCGCTTCCCCTCTGATGAGGTTAGAGCCCCCATTTAAACCCCTCTCAGCGCGGCACACTTCTCCTTGGCAGCACTTTCTACACCATTAAATTTAAGTTTGATTTAATATCCGTCCTCTCTGCTAGACGGTAAGCTCTAAGGCAGCAGAAGCTGTATCTCTGTCCGGGGCTGTATCCCTCACAGTCAGGTCAGCACGATGCTTGGAACCTAAAGGCACTCAGTTAACACCGGGTGCCTTATCCTTTCTTCATCCTTGTCTTCTCCTGGCTCCTCCTATGTCTTCCCTCATAATTCGGAGTTTCCGATATGGATGCTAGGTGTGCCTAGCCCTGAGTGGGCCGGGGCCCAGAGAAACTCCATTCTGGTTATCCCTGGTGTCTTGGTTTTTTTTTTTTTTTTCCTTTTGGTGGGGCAGGTAATTAGGTTTATTTCCTTCTTTATTTTTAATGGAGGAGCTGGGGATTGAACCTAGGACCTCGTGCATGCTAGGCATGCGCTCTACCACTGAGCTACCCCCTCCTGGCAAGAGTTTTGATTAAGACTCAACAGCAAAGATACCCCACACCAACTTCAGCTCCCCGGGGCCAGTCGTGTGGTCCTGGACCAAGGAAGGACTCTGGAAAGACCAGCCTGGCCCTAGAGGGTTGGTGGGGGATGCGTGGGACCCCCCCCCCCACCACGGTGACGTCCATCATGAGACTTCACTATAAACACAATCTCAAGTGTGAAGCAGCCACACCTGTCACTCTGCTTCCCAGTCACTGTCCCAGAGTTTGAGGCCAGAAAGAAAAGCCATGACCTTGAACCCCTCTCCTAACCATTCTGTCACCAAGGCCCAGGCTCCTGACAGAAGAGTGGCAGCCGAGACGGAAGGAAATGAAAGCCAAAGGGGGAGGCCTTCAGAGCTCAGCCCTTCCTGTCAGCTCTCCTCAGAGCGAGGACCAGAGTTCTGTGCACCGTCCCTCCGGCTGGACATTCCTCCTGGGGGAAGGGCATTCTCTTCAGCCCTCCTTTGTGGCATCCAGAGGCCTCTGCCTTGCATATGTTTGTGTGAAGGGGGTGGGGGTGAGGCCAGAGGACGAAGACAAAGAAAGGGGACATTAGTTAAAAAAAAAAAAAAAGTAGTAGTATTTTCATTGTTGATAAGGTTAAAAATGAAAGCCTCTGTTTCAACTTTTACTTGGAATTTCTTCCTTGCTGTTGATAATAACCATAGAAGGAATTGACTAGTTCTGATAAAATTAGATACTTTCTAAAAGGAAATAAGCTGTATCACATGTTCAATTTGGAGGAAGCTTCTGTCTTGAAACAAAATGACAACTAATGGGAAATTTTTAATTAGCCACAGCCTTGAAAGCCATAGGTGACTGTGGAACTTGTTTCCGTGGCTGCAAGTTTTATGGAGATAAATGAGTATGAGGCCTACAGAATGACCGTATTTTGAACATTTTCCATTTTTAAACATCTATTTTTTTTTAAGGTACTCAAGATGCTTTATATGTGCTTTAACATTTATCTTCATACGATCTCTGAGCCAGGGGGAAGTATTAGTGCTCTCTGACTTCGTATTTTGTTTCATTGTCTTTCAAAACGCTTCTGCTGAGACGGCTGTGCTGTACCGCGGACACCAGACAACGCATGTGCTTTAGAATTGCTGATAATACATTGAAAATGCCAACCCCTCCCCGTAGTAACTGTTTGGCCTCGAGCACGTGACTTAGCCTCTTTGAGTTTCAGTTTCCTCCACTGTAAAATGGAGATAATATCTGCTTTGCTTTATGTTTCTATACTTAAAATGATTTATGCAAGGGCTGAGATAGTATATGAAGGCTTCTTATTTAAAACAAGACATGCAGGTGCCTGGTAAAATGGGAGCCACCACCACCAGCATCCTCATCGTCACGATCGCATTTGCTTGTCAAAGACTTGGTGCAGGAACTAGTGCAGGTGCACTTCATAAATGAAGTTTCACGGAGGAGAGCTGGGATGGTTTGGGCATCACCCAGTATCACACTTGGGTATCAGAGAGAGAGAGGGTACAGCAGGGTCAGGACCAGGACCCAGGGCCCCTGAATCATTTAGTCCACTGTATTAAACTCTGTTTCCATATAAGTCGCACATACATGTATTCCAGCCAACCAATAAAAAAAATCTGATTTATTTCTTTACACTTCAGCTTTCTCTTCTGTGAAAAATAATAAGGGAACGCAGGACAAATGTTTCATTCCCCCAGGTCTAAAATCTCGCAGTTACGTTTTAGGGCCCTTGGACTTAACCTTCTTTTGCACGCTCTCCTCAAGCCCAGCACACCCTCCTTTTCCTTTCGGCATCTGCACCGCTCCCTTTGGGAACCACTCAGCACTTCTCAGATCTGCTATTTCCTGACTTCAGGGAAACACACATTAAATAGCACTGCTGTATTACTTTCGCATTTCACACTGATGCGTATATACTTAACTGTGGACTCTATCGACAATATAGACAGACGTGCACAAAAGCTCTCCTCAAAGGCGGAGATGTAACATCACCCACAGAATGGAAGTGTAAACACTCCTTGTAATTCTCAAGTCTATCTCGTAAACCAGTCTATCTTGTAGATCTACAGAATGAACATTTATGCTGTAGCCATCTCTGCTTTGCAATCCTGCCTCGGAATGTTCACCCCTGCTGCCCTTTTCCACCCACCCTCACGCTCACACCTAAGAGCGCATGCATGAAACTGCCTTAAAATGGCAGTGCCAGGCCCAGGGCGCCGGTCTGGCTCCGACAGCACCTTGCCATCCTTTCTTTCTCTGTTACCCTGAATGAATAGAAAGACAGAAAAATATACCCAAACCAAACCACCTGGGGATTCTGGAGCTTCCTCCACTCCCTCCGACTTTTCCTCCTCTTTCTTGATCCTCAGGCCAATTCAGGCCCCCACTCAATTCTCCCCAGTTTGAGCTTCTGTCAACCAGTGGAGGTGACAAGTAGCAGCCTTTCAGGAAAGAGAAACCATCCCAACAGCAACGTCTTACACCCAGAACCTAGTACATACTCAATAAACATCTGTTGAATGAATCAAAGATTAATCTCAATACAGAGAAAGAGGACATATATAAGAAGACATTGGCTACCGCCCACGGAGCAATCCCAGCTCAACTGCCTGTCAACTATGACCTGGGACTCAGTTGGGGTGTCCTGGAGAGAACTGGCTTTATATTTAGCACAGAACTAAGAAGAGACCACTAAGATCCACCTTTTGCCTTTTGCCCACCTCTTCCCTGAATCAAAGTGCCATATTCTAACTATCTTTTCCATCATGCACCCATCTGGAGGCAAATGCAATTATGAGAGAAATAATGTACTGACGAAAGGAGACGTGATGAGTGGCACCTGTGTTTCCCCAAAGTGGAGCTAGAAATGACCAAGGAGCTGGGCAGGAGATGGAGATCTTTCACACCAGCGGCCACCAACTCTGCAGGGAGAAGGAAGCTGAGCGGAGCACCCCGACACCAGCATGAAGGCTCGGCCAACCTCAGCTCCTCCTACGGACTCAGCTCCTCTGAGTAGCCCCCAGCCCTTCACATCTCCTCACTCAGCCTCAGTTTCCCCATCTCCAAAACGACAAGGGCCAATGCCTCCTCCTTTACCCATCTCCTCCTTGCTCCCCACCTCCCTGCTTCACCCACTCAGAGCAGAGAGGATGAGTGAAAGACAGGTCTGTAAAATCTCGCCAGGCTCACCGGCATGAAGATGCTATATAAACACCAAGTGTTGTCATACTATTACACTGAGACTTAAATTGGGCTGGGGGCCCCAGGACTGCGTTTGCAACACCTCCCCCACATTCTCAGCTCTGGAGAATCAGTGCTCTGGGAGGAAAATTGTGCTTTCCTCGATCTTTGCTCAGGAAACTCATGTATTAGGGCAGCCTCCTTACAGAAACCCTCTAAAAATACCTATTGATGTATATTTAGCTCCAGATACCATCCTCCTACTGATGGGCTGCAGGCTGAGCCTCTCCGCTTGTGCCACTGGTGAGAAGTTGGGCACGTACAATGGTGGCTCCCAGCAAGGCTGCAGCATCTCCTCCCCGTTCCCTTTTCCCTTCATCCTTCCGCTCTCTGCTGGGTCATGCACATCCTCTCAAACTGCAGCTAAGGGTAGGGTGGTGGCGCCCCTCTCCTTTCCGTGCCCTCTTCTCAGTGTTCGTGCCAGGATAAAAAAAGACCTGCGCAGCATCCAGTGCAGAGTTAGAACCATCATTCCACCTCTGCTCAAAGCCTTCAGTGGCTCCCCACTGCCTCCTGGCTACAGTACCAGCTCCTCTGAGTGGTCTCAACTGGCCCCCACTGCCGTCTCGGGGAGCATCACTCACTATTCCACGGCCAACTCCCCAGAAGTGCCCTGCTTGCTCGATCTCTCTCTCAGCTTCAAGGATTTGTACGTAGCCTTCTATTGCCCAGAAAAGCTCCTCTCCATCCTTGTCTTTCTAACTCCTAACTGTGCACCCTCCTATCCCAATTTCAGTGTTACTTCCTCCAGGAAGTTTTCCCCAGCCCCCCAGAACTAGGTGGGATGTCCTGCTTCTGTATTTTCATGACATGTGGCCTCCTGGTGGGGATACTCAGTCCTGCCCCCCCACACACACATCTAGCCCCATGCCCGGCACACAGCGGGTCCTCAGAAAAGGACTTAAAGGAAGTCAGGGGCGTGGGGACAGGTGATTGCCTGGGCCTGGCCTCGGGTGATGACCTTGGCAGACAAAGGAGGCAGAGTCCTGGGCTCAGATACACCTGTCCACTCTTTAAAGTTTGTACCCATGTACTTGCAGTTAAGAGAGTAATCAAAATAATCATCTCCCACAGAAAAGCTCACAGAACTGATAGAAAAGCATGCTCTGAGCAATGAATAAACATATATATATATATATTGCATTATATATATGTATATGTAGATAGATAGACAGATAGACAGGTAGATAGGTTAAGTATTTGTATAAACGTCATCTCTGAAATATGGTTTGACAAATGGCAGCTTTCATTATATGGCAAATGCCAGGTGAGGCAATACTGTTGCTCTCTCCACACCCCTCCCCCCACCCACAGCCACCTCTAGGAGGCTGGGTCTTGGATATTCAGCCCTGACCCCACCCCCAACCCCATCACCCAGGAAGCAATCCCCAAAAGGTAACACTGAGAAACTAGTAAGTAGTCCCAAAAGCCAGGAAGCCTGCTAATCTGTTATTAACCCAGAGACTGAGTTCCCAGCTTTCACGTCTCGGACAGAGTGATCAGAATGTGGGCAGCTGGGCCGAGTCGTAGCTACAGCAGAGAGATGGAGATACTGCCTGTCTCAGCCAGGTCTAGGAGAAGGACTGGGGGTGGGCGACCCCTCCCTACTCCCTACTCCCAGCCCCAGGCTTCCGCCAGCACTCTCTTTTGTATCCTATCGGTGACCAAAGAATCTGGGATGGAGCAAGTGATTCAATTCAATTAGCATTTATAATGTACCTACTCCAGTCCAGGCACAGGGGCTATGCGGATGAACGGGCTTCAAAGACACGGTCCTGGCCCTCACCCCCCTGTTCCTAACCATGGTGTAGAAGTGCCTCTGAGTGCATCACTGCCCATCTAGTTTAGGTATGGTGACTTCTTATTAAAACTAATAGATAATAAGGACTTCAAATAATTTAGGATTCTCCAGGTGGCCTAACAACTGTTTAGAAATAGCATCTCCCGAATTGTAACCAAGAGAGATCTCAAGTTATGTTAGGTAATAATTTGTTTCAAAAAATAGTAGAATCCACTGTCTTTTAGAAGAAATGAGAATACATAAACTTTGGTGTTTCTCAGCCCAGAATTTGCTTGAATATCCAACAACATGAGCTTTGTTGAATGAATGAATGATGGATGGATGGATGAATAAATGAATGAATGAAAGAAAGAACAAGCCAATTAGTGAAACAAGCTGGAATTTCTGGTCTAGTTTTTATGCATCAAACCATGACAGTTAAGAAATGTGCCTTCTTACCCACAGCAGGGAGTTAGTTCTATTCCACATCCATGGAGAGAAGTCTTGGGGTGGACACATGGGCCTTGGGTCCTCTTCAGGTCACATGTGAAGCCTCAGCTCTGGGTCAGGGCCATCTGCCTGGTTATGTCCCTCCCTGGGCCCATCCCATGTCGGCTCAAGGACCAAAGGAATGTGCACTCACGGAGCCATGGGGTTGTGAGGTCACCGACGGTGTGGGAAAGTGAGTGTTGAAGAAGGAACTTGGAGTCAGAAGATGTGGGCTCGAATCCCAGATCTAGGACCTCCTAGTAAGTCACATCCTCTCTGAACCTCGGTTTCTTCATCTATGAATCCAGGATAACAAGATCCCATTTGGGGGATTATGAGCATTAGATGAATAATGCACATAAATTAACTTTCTGAGCCATGAACTCCCTCAACTTACAGACCTAAGAACTCTAAAGGTCAGAAGGTCAGAAGCACAGGCAGAATGTGGTGGCCCAGGGCACCCAACTACCCGTCTCTGAGCAAAGGGCAGTGATGGAAGGTCTCTTGCCGAGCCAGCTGTCTGGCACCCCAGCACCCCATCCCTCCCCACCGCTACACTCTGAGAGCTGAGAGGTTGCACAGCCTCAGCCCGAGGTGCTGTGTCGCGCTCCAGCACCTGTCACTCCTCCTGTGCATTGGAGGCAAATGTGAGGTGACACCTGGAGCTGAAGTGAGAAGTAAGAGCCACCAGCGTGGGCTGCTGTGGGGGCAGATGTCAGGAAGCCCGGCGAGGGTGCTGCACCGGGCAGGGTGAAGCACATGCCCTGGGTCAAAGGGCACGGTTTCAACCCCTGGATCTGCTCTCAAGGAGCAGGTGGTCTTGGGCTGAGCACTTCACTCTGACGGCTGGACGACTCGTACCTAAAGCCTGGTCTGCCTGCCCCCCTGCGCTGGAATTACAATACATTCACTGCAACGAAGACCCCGACTAAGATGCCGCGTGGTTTTATTTACCACTAAAAAAAACAAATGCTGTCAATTAAACTATATCACGTCATTATTGTAAGACACAGGCTGATTTTAGAGATGCTCCAGCAAGAGAAATATGCATTTTAGAAGCGATGTGATGTGGTAGATGAAAGCACCATGTGAATGGAAGACAAAATCTGATTAGCCATTCCTGTGAGACAGAACGGCAACCCTCAGCGTGGATCTCAAGAGTACCAAGCCCTTTCCTTGGAGAGAAATGCGTAAGTGAGGAAGAACAGGGGCGAAGCCCTACTGGTTCCAATGGACAGCAGTGGCCTTTCAGCAAAGTCTGAAGAGCCACGAAGAACAGGAGATGCCGGGGCTGGGTGGAGAGAGAGAAGAGAGGACAATGACTTGGCCAAGGGCTCAACACTGCACCCATGCGGGTGCGCCCCCAGACCTGCTGCGGAGGACAAAGAGGTCCTCTGGCCATGCTGACAGAGGATCCCATTGACCGCTACCAGTCTGCTCCTTCAACTACACAACTTACATCTGAAGGCAGTGCCTGTGGCTCCCACCAGCCCTCCCTCGTCCTGTCCAACATTCTTCCACCTTCTCTCCGCATCCTAGTCCCCAGGCCCCACCACAGAAAAGCAGATTCTCTTTCAGAAGTACTTCAACCTGTCAAAGTACCTCTTAAAATGTGACATCCAAAAGATGTTCTTTGGAGCGTCTTTAATAATTATTTACGACAGCCCAAACCAGAAAACAACCTAAGTCTCTGATAACCACAAAAATGGAGAAGAAAGCTGTGCACATCTATTTAACAAACCACTGCTCAGTCATGACAGAGTTTTAACAAAACAAGGAGGACTATGTACTATGCCCAGAGTACACTGAGAAAAGGCAGCAAAATTACAAGCATTGAAAAGACAGCTTGCTTAGCATGAAAAGGGCTGGAAGGAAAAGCCACAAAATAACTGGGAATTTTTCTTAATTAGTGACTGTTTTTTCTCCTTTTGACGTTTCCGTGTTTTCCGTATTTTCTTTAATGAATGTAGAATAATTTAAAGTAGAAATAAATGGACTAGATGAAAAACTTCAAACGGCCCTCCGATTCATCTAGGACTCAGTGAGACCAAGATTCACACAATTTTAACATATAATACATACCCTTCACAGTACTCTTCTTTTAGACAGAATCACAACATCTCTAAATGACTCAGACTCAATTAGGCCCTTTACTATATAGATCTTCCTCGACTTACAATGAGGTTACACCCTGATAAACCCATCATAAGTTGAAAACAGTGTAAGTCAAAAATGCATTTAATACACCCAACCTACGGAACATCATAGCTTAGCCTAGCCTACCTTAAACATGCTCAGAACACTTACATTAGTCTACAGCTGGGCAAAATCATCTAACACAAGGCGTACTTTATAATAAAGTGTTGAATATCTCATGTAATTTATTGACTACTGTACCTAAAGTGAACAACGGAATGGCTGTTTGGGTGCAGAATGGTTGTCAGTGAGTAAGCTGTTTACCGTCGTGATCTCAGAGCTGCAATTCTGCATCACAAGAGAGGACCATACTGCCTATTGCCAGCCCAGGAGAAGATCAAACTTCAAAATTCAAAGTACAGTTTGTACCAAGTGTATTGCTTTCACACATTGTAAAGTCAAAAAAAAAAATCCTAAGTCAAACTGTCATAAGTTGGGGACTGTCTATATAGTGTATACTATTTATCTTAGGAACATTTAAAACATTATCCAGCTATTATCAAAAAATCAAAAGATAACAACTGTTGGTGAGGACGTGGAGAAAAAGGAACCCTTACGCATTGTTGGTGGGAATGTAAATTGGTGCAGCCACTGTGGAAAACAGTATGGAGGTTCCTCAAAAAAAATTAAAAACAAAATTACCCTATCATCCAGCAACTTCACTTCTGGGTATACATCCAAAGGAAATAAAAATCATTATCTCAAAGAGGTATCTGCACTCCCAGGTTCACTGCAGCATCATTCCCAATAGCCACATATGGACACAACCTAAATGTCCGCCGATGAATGAATGGCAAATGTGATATAAACAAACACACACACGCACACACACACATTCCAGAGGAATATTATTCAGCCTTTAAAAAAAAAAGGAAATCCTGCCATTCACAACATGGATGGATCTGAAGGACATTATGCAAAGTGAAACAGAGAAAGACATATTGCCTGGTCTCACTTATGTGGGAAGTCTAAAGAAAGAGGGAAGCTCATAGTAACAGAGGAAGGAATGATGGTTACCATGGGCTAGGGGTGGGGAAAAGGGAAAACACTGACCAAAGGGTGCAAACTTTCAGCTACAGATGAATAAATTCTGGAGAGCTAGTATTCAGCACAATGACCACAGTAAATAATAATGTATTACATATTTGAAATTTGCAGAAATTGTAGATCTCAAGTGTCCTCACCACCGGAAAAAAACAGTAACTATGTGAGGTGATGGATGTTAATTAGCTTGACTGCAGTAATCAATCCACAACGTATACATATAACAAAACATCACATTGTACACCTTAAACATATACAATTTTTACCTGTCAGTCACACTTTCATACAGCTGGAGAAAAAAGCACAAACCGTCACCCAGGCATCCTGTAGTCTAAGACCATCTACTTCTGAAACACTGTGTATATACCGTATCTTTCTACACTAAATCCCATTTTAAACGCAGTCATAGAATTTTCCTTTAGAAAAGTAACCCTCAGAAAACCCTTCTGTAAAGGCAACAGATGCTTTTAAACACCAAGAGTCATCTCTATGTACTTACCCATTCCCTGTGTTAAGGGGTCCGATGCTCGTGAGCTTCCATTTACACATTCTATTCCATCAGCCCTTCAACTTTCCCCCTTTCACTTAATCACAATTGATATGAAGGGTAAACATATGAGAGTCAGGTCTAGGGCACAAGGAAACAACTAAATGCAGACACTCCCAAGCTCTCACTCCCACTGGGTTTCACCTATCCCCACCCCTCTGGCTGTTCCCTGGGAAAGGGGAGTCTCTTTGCTCCCCACTCCTCTTGGTCAATCATGATGGTAGCTCCCTTCCCCCTCCTCACTTTTCCACTCCACTCTTATCTTGTCCTCACAGGTTTGAACTACTCTCCAACAGGCAGCGGGGTAAGGGAATTTCCAGGCCACATCCCTTGCTGCCACACCCACACAGGACTGGGGGGGTGGGGGTGTCTGGACCGCTCCTCTCCCCTGCAGGCACCCAGGGCAAAAAGACACACAAGAAGCCACAGAAGCCCTCTGGGGCACACCCATCATCGCCGGTCTCAAGGCCCATCACATACGCTGCCAGCCGTGCTGGGCCAGCCCCCATGTAGGCATACCATGTTCATTTCCAAAAGAAAGTATTTAAATAAACGCACGGCCATCACACACACCGCCTATGACGCTGGATCAGCCACAACGCAGTATCACTACACTAATTTCCAAAGGGATGTGTTATCAGACGTTTTCACGTGATGCAGTTTCACGCCACCTAGTATGATCGATGTGCATCAATCCATAAATAACTAAATCTGTAAATCCAGAAAACTTCTGTTGGCAGAACCCGAGTCTCAGTGATCAGTTCAGAAACTATGCTTGAGGTCTTCTCCAGCCTCCAAAAGAAAATGCACCTGCTGGCAACTTCTGGCCCATTTGGGGAGTGCCCTTCAGGCTAAGGCAAGCTGCCTGCTACCGTGAAAAGATTCACTGGGACACGTGTGCTCAGCACTAGCCAACCACAGAACGGAAACCAGAAGCAGCAGCAGCCAGACCCCGGTTCCATGGCCTCTGCCAAACGTCACGTGAATCTCCAGAGTACCTGCCCTCCCCGGCAGGTGGTGCACCTATGGTTAAGCCCGTGGGAATCTTATCTTTGAACTTTCTTCTCCACCACATCCTCAGAATTCTATCTTCCCACTCCCAGGTTCCTTGCACCAGCCGCATCACGACCCCACAGACCCCTCCATGCACAAAGAGACAGAAAGAGGACTCACCCACTGAGGACCACGATGAAGTCCATGACATTCCAGCCATTGCGGAGGTACGAGCCCTTATGGAAGATGAACCCCAGGGCCACGATTTTGATCCCGGCTTCAAAGCAAAAGATCCCAATGAAATACGGTTCCGTCTTCTCCTGTGGGATGAGGAGGAGAGGTACTGGTGAGAAGGGGAACGTGCTTCGTCAGACACAGGGCAAGGCATGCCCTGGCGAGCTACCTCTTCCACTCTGGCTTTTCCTTTCTCCTGCAGGACACCTGGACACTTGTGCTGGGCTAGCCCCATACACAGGCAGGAAGTGAGGGTGCTGCAGGACTCAGGGGGTGCACAAGAGCAAGAAAAGCCCGGGGAGCCAGATGCAGAAACAGATGGATGTGGGGCTCACACCCTAGACCAGTCATCTTCCCAGAAGATGACTGATGGTGCTGGCTCTGCCTCGAAGGTGTTGGCTTTCCCACTGCTGGCCTTCACTTCTGTTGGAAGCTTAAGAGTTCCTTCTCATCCACATGTAATCAGGCTGGAGCCATTTACCCACCCATCTGGATGTTAAGCATTTTGTTTGCTCTCTTTAGTGGGGAATACTTTAGACAGGTGGATGATTTCTTTATAGAGAAGATGGACAAACATTTAGGAAGTTCAGAACCGTGAATGCACACAGGTTTTGAGCATCCTTCATCCTCTCTCCTTTACCCTCCCTTTTCCTCTCACTTCCAAAGTCCCTTAGGAGGAGGAGCAAAGTGAGTGGACCCCGTGCTTTCCCTTCCTTCTTCCCTGGCTGCCGGGCAGTGTATACACAGGTGTTTGCAGCGCCCTCAGAACTTTCCGGGAGCAGGCGTTTAAGAGGTCAGTCTTCTTCCCCTTATGAATCCCAATAGGGTCTGTTACCAACTTGTCCCGCAGCCAAGAACAAACTCACAGAACTGTAGGAAAGGAGGGGAGGGGGCCAGGTGACGAAGCAAAGGAGAAGGGAACCAGGGAAGAGGAAGAACGAGGGGAAAGAGAGATGAAAAAGAGGGAGGCACGTACCAGTCTGCGGGACATGGGGGTCTTGTCATCCTCAGGAAGGTGCTGCTCCAGGGCCAAGACGATGCAGTTGGCAATGATGGTGGCCAAGATCATGTACTCAAACGGCGTGGGAAAGAAGGAGTTAAGAAACAGATTCACCAAAGAGGGAGGGACACAGCCTCCAAGCTGGCTGCGCACATCAGCACACAAACTTTATCAGCCCACGTGGTGTCTGTGCAGTCTGCCTGATTTATCTGAGCAAACAGGCAGGCAGGACAGTGGATGGTTCTAAGTACGTGGACCTATAACTGTTTCCAATTAGGCTCTGAACACAAAGCATCTTCTCCAAGGAAAGGAAGTATGTAGCCAATAAGTAATATATTAGACATATGGTAGACACTCTGGATACTTGGTGAGTTCAGCGACATATCCAGGAATTAACCAGGACTGAAAATGGGATGAAGGGAGGAAGAACACTGATGCCGCCATCGCAGGCTCCCGGCTCTCAGTCTTCAAACCTCTGGACCACATTACAATGTTACAGCAAGGACCCAGCCGTGGCTGTTCATGGCTGTCTCCGGGAACCACCTGTGGGGTGCTCTCCTCTAGAACCTCTGCTCAACCGACCAGAAGAAGAGCCCGTGGAAAATGACCAATTTTCTCCACAAGCTCCCTTCTGCTTTAATATCCAATTCATAAAAAAAAAAGATTTAACAGGGCCAGGAGAAGCTAGCTTTGTCTCACCTGACTTTCTCCTAAGCGTCTACATCTACAGGAAACAGAGAGACACATCAGGAGTCCACATCCAGGACAGCGAAGCCGGGGCCTCTAGGATTCACACTACAAGTGAAGGGATGACGAGTTCAGGTTTGTTCTACTGCATTTTTCTGAAGACAGGTGAGGGGGCTCCCTGTGCCCTTTTGAAAAACAGGACTATGATCCTAGTGCCAGCACCCGGAATCCTGCAAGAAGTTTGTGCTGTGAGCCCAGGAGAAGGCGGGAGGGCATGGCTAGAAAAGAGAGCGAGGGGAATCACTGGCTCCAGAGCCATTCCGCATGTGGGATTTCATTCTCCAACCATTGTTGTGAGAAACAGAAGCGAGCTGTTGCCACTGGTCTTGCTGAGCAACCTATGATCTGGCAGCTTCCGGAATCCAGGCAGAAGAGATGAGTAGTAGATGTGGCAAAGCAGAGGGCAGAGAAGGGAAGGGATCTCGTCTCCCCACACACTCAGGCTGGCTGTGTAGGATGCAGGGCCCAGAGCCCTCCCTAGGGAGCACACAAGCAGGGCACATCCTAAACACGCCCCCAGTGCCTCCTGTCCCCTCCGGGAGACGTGTGTCGTGAACATCTCCGGTTAAGGGGTATTCGTGGCATCTGAGAGGAGCAGGGCACAGCGTGTTACAGAAAGAGGTGGATATGCAGGTGTGAGCCGCCCCACCTGCTCTGGTCCCGGGGCTGGGATGGCAGCTGCAGGGGGTGAGAAGGCCAGCTGCCTCTGAGCCTCGAGAACTCTTCCTTCTCCTTGCACATCTCGTCCCCCTTCCCCACCCCCAGGCATCCCTGAGTCACAGCCCATCCTCCAGCAGTTGGTCATCTTCCCTTCCCACACACCCCAAATCACACAGGACCCAGCCCCTGAGGACAGCCCTGCTGGCCTCTGCTGACCTACAGGGCTCAGCCACCGGATCTGAAAAGTGGACGGGGCTCCCAGGACCTCATAGCCAGCCTCCTGCCTCTGCACTCCCCTGTGCTGGCTGGACCGCTCCCAGTCAGAGGGGAGCCTCACTGCACAGGGAGTCCCCCAGCAGACCTTACCATTCCTCCTTCAGTCTCTCTAGTCACCAAGCTGGACCCCTGAGAGCTAAGCATGCCAGCAAACACACACCAGAGACACCCGCCTCACTGACACGCCTACCTTCTTGGAACAAGTCCCCACACACAGCTCACCCAGGGCTACCAGCACCCCCCATCACAGGGGGACCTCCCCTCCCTCCCACCCTCCCATCTAGGGGAGCTCTGAACAAGTGCAGAATGACGAGAAACCACACCACGACCCGGGGTGCCATATACCCTCCGGATCAGCTAGCCTATCCCGGGCCTGATTCAGACACCTTGAATTCCCCAGACCCGAATGGTAAACTGAAGATGGGAACCTGGTAGAAGGGGTGCTCCTGACCCATGCCGCTTCCTGAGAACACCCCCAGGGGACGAGTCCAGACAGGGAATTGAGGACATGACAACAAGCCACGGACAAATGGCAACAGAAGTGGCCGGCATTTAGGGCATGTTCCCGAAATGCAGGCCTCGGAATGCCAGTGCTCTGGGAAGTTGCGATCAAAGGAATGAGGGAAAGCCTGCGCTGGGTCCAGTTGAGCAGGTTTCCTCCCAGCGAGGCCTCTTGGAGCCTTTAATACTATTGTATACAGAGTGCACCCCCTCCCCCAAAGGGGGCTGGGAACAGCACACAGCACCCCAACCTGCTTCACCACATAACCCTTCTGTCAGAGCATCTCTCTTGGGGCTGGTGCTCAGAGGAGTGCACCTGGGGAGCCCTGATGCACAGGGCGGATCGCACTGCCATTCCCCGAGGTGGAGGAACGAGGGTGGTGGCCCTGACAGGAGCGAAACCAACACCTCTTTCGCCTCACGCACTGCCCTTGTTTCTCACAAAAACATTCACAAAGTGTTGGGCTCAACCGGCCTTTCTTCGCAGCTGGAAGGCCCCACATAAACTCAGAAGGCTGCTTGGCAGGTCCAAGGAGCCCAGCACGCGACCTGGGAAGCAGGACCAGGGACAGGACATGCCTGTTCTCACTCCAGCTGCAGGTGCCTCGAGCTCTCATCGGTAGTTGTGGGTCGATGATTGCTCGGGGAGTTCGGGCTGCTTCTCCTGAACACCTTAGAGTGATAACCACAGACTTCAAAGTAAAGGAGCTCTTAGCTGCCGACCTACAGGCCTGACCACTTCTGGTGGCCGTGCACCTCCCAGGATCTCCACCCAGCAACGCCTGCTTGGACCACTGCAGCCCCTCTGCTCCCCACTCCTCCCTCCCACACTCACACCTGCATTCTCCTGTCCAGACCATCTAAGCATCTAGCTCCATGCTAGGAGCCAGACTTCCTGTGACCAGCCAGGTGTCTGGATGGCTAAGGATTCATGAGGGCTCAACAAATGGTACTACCTAAGGCCCATGAGGCTAGAATCTAAAAGTGAGGGTTGGGAATTTACAGGTTCTGAGAAGGCCCTATTCCCACATCCTCCTGATCCAAATCCTCTGCCTATGGTCTGACAATCTGAGGACCCATTCAGAGCAGTGATCCTTTGGCTTAAAATTTTGAAAACTGTTCAAATGCACATACCCTTGAGAATGATGTCCCCTTAGGCCTTAGAGAGCAACCCAACCTCGGGATGAATTCACGTCTACAGCAATTAAGAATCGGAGATGAACTTCTGATGCAGAAGTAAAAGTGAAACTGGGAATTCTGTGTATCTCTGGACTGAGTGAAAGAGAGAATGGGGGCAAGGGAATTTTAGGAGAGGCGAGGAGGAGGGAACATCCGGTTCTGCCCAGGCCCAGCTGCTCCCTCTCCCCATTACAGCCCTTTCCTTTAACCTCTTGTCCGCTTCTCTCCCTGAAGAAAGCACAAAGAATGGGCACTTACACCTTGATGCTTTTGCTTCCTCCTGCAATGGGCTTTCTCCTCCTTTCTGGTCATATATCAAGATCAAGCTGAAATATCACCTTGCCCGTAAAGGTTTCTCCCTGCCCCACAGCTCTTTGCATGGCGCAACTTTATCATTTCTCCTCATATTTATCTCCAAGAAACTACAGCTCGAAAGCTGGGGCGACATGCTGTTCATCTCTCCCCTGGCAGTGCTCAGCAGGGCTCCTGGTCCACAGCGGGAGCTCACTGGGTGTGAACTGCAGGCGGGAACGAAAGGGAGGCATCCCTGTCCGTCCAGGAGCAGCAGCCCCATTGAGGAACCGTCACAAAGACCAGGCTGTGGTCACTCCCTCTTTCAGGAGCTGACGCAGGGGCGCTGCTCCCCTGTCTTCCCGCAACACGACCTCAAGCCCCATCACCAGGGCTCTGCTTCATCTCCAAGGCGAAGAGCCTGGACTGTAAGTAACAGCCCGGGGCAACTGAATGCATCTCACAGGCCAGACAATGATGCGACTGGAAAGATCAAAGGAAGTTCTATGTTGTCAAGGTCTCAAAAAACAATGCCCTTCGTGAAACAGAATGGAAGTCTGTCCGCAACTCCGATGCCTTCTGCCCAGGAATTCAGTGACTCCCAGCACATTCTGCACCTGACACCAAACATGTTTTGGAGAACATGTCTCTCCCTGGTGTCCAGACTGTTGGGCTTTGAGATGTCAATCAAACAGAGCTGATGGAGCAGTGAGGGAGCCCGAGGGCAGGGGCTTTGCCTGACTGTACAGCACGCAGTGGGCACCCCATAATTGGCTTTTAATTCATTAATAAATTAATCAATGGGTAAGTGAATAGCCTAAGAAAACCAGAGCCAGAGCTATCCTCACGAAAGCCACCCATACCTCCTCTACATACTACACCCATTTGAACTTTCGGTGCTGTGTGCCTTGTACACGCATTAGCTATTCAAAAAAAAAAAAAAAAAACCCAGCAGGCCTAGAAGATCCCTTTAATGTAAAAAAAAAAAAAAAAAAAGAACAAAAATTTTTAAAGCAAAGGGAAAAACTCTGTCTTGCTAGAAGGCTAATGAGTTGTCCTGGGGTGGCAGGGTTATTTTCACATTCTTCTTTACTCCTTTATGCATTGTCTGAGTGTTAAAATGAGCATGCATTTGTTTATACAACCAATTAAAGCTATATTTACTCTGAAAAGAAACCAAACCAAACACAAAACCCATCCCAAGCTGAGGGTCATGGAAATCAGCACAACCTTTCTGAGAGCATCCAATGCAGAACAAAGGGGCTGGACCGAATGAGGAAACGGCCACTGAAGTTCTTTGAAAGCTGCAAAGATGCCTCCTCGCTGAATCTGTCTGTCGGCTCGCTAGGGGCCTCGTTTTATAAACTTTTTGGCAATCTCCCCAAACACCCCTCCACCCCGCTCTCCCTCTGAGCCCGCTAACGAGGACCTGTCTCACTCCAAGTCTCCCCTTCCCATCTCGCGGCTTCAAGACAATCATTAAGGAAATGATAAAAATAGGTTGTCTTATTGATTTATCTCCTTTAGCCAATGCTCCTTCCTTCAAATGGTTGACTTGTTTCCTTAGCAACATAGCTAATTTGAGCAGCACGACTTGGCCTGCACACCTGCAATTTGCTCATCTCCTTCCTGAAGGCCAGAAAGATGAGGCAAGGGGCAGAGAGGACCGCCCTACCGGCCACCGTGGTGGCACTAGCTCTGCTTGTCAACAGAGCCCTGGGGACCCGGCTGGGGAGCCGAGCCCTCCCGCTGCCCACCCCACAGGGGCTCCCCCATCAACACCTCTCAGGGACTGATGAGCGGGAAGAGGACCAGACAGGACTTAGGCCTGGGGCAGCCAAGTATGGGGTGGTTCCGGGGAAACATGCACCTCCAGGACCACCGGGATGCTGACCCTAGACCTACCCTCAGCTGCCTCCCTCAGAGGTGTGACACTGGAACAGCAAGGAGACTGACTGTGCTCAGAGGGGCAGTGCTCATCAGGGACAGGCAGGCAGATGGAAAGCTGTGCTGTCTCCCCAACTCCAGGCCTAATGGAGAATGCTTCTGTCTGGGCAGCCTGTGGCCATGGAGGCACTTCCTGTAGACCCCTGGGCAGTCTACAAGAGCCCCATCTAGGGGCAGGCAGCAGGCCTCGGCCTCAGGACCCATCTCCGCCCCTCGCCCCAGGCCCAGAACACTCTCCCCACGGAAAGGTCCGTCTTCTTTCCTCTTGCTCATCCCTGCCTCCTGTCTAGGGATGTCAAAAGCTAAGAGATGAAGTCTCCAAGATGCCCTGGGCATCTTTGTGCACACCTTGCCACTCATCCCTCACCTGCACAGAAATACCACTCTAGCAAGTAGAATGTTGACTCAAAGACAGTCAGAGGGAAGGGGCCCTGCCTCGTCTGTGATTCCCTCAAACATGTCACCACAGGGATATTTTAAATATAAATGACAGTGAAATAGAGCCATGCAAGACTTCCATGCTGCCTTTATGAGAAGAATTGGAACCTCTCTCGAGACCTGGAACACGATGGAAGAGACGTAGCCTGGCAATGGAGACTGAGCCGGGGCTCTCGATGCAGAAGCCGCCCGACGTGGAACCCACGTCAGGGAAAACCACTGCCATCCGCTCCCATGGAGCCAAGTGAGGACGCCAGAAGGATCAAAGTCTAAGATGACACGTGAATGTGAAAACCCTTTGAACACCGCAAGGTGCTACACAAATGCACAGTCATTTTTATTATCTTACTAAATCAATCTTTCAGCATCTGCTATGGCTCGAAGCTTTGTGGGGAGCATCTGTTAGTGGCCACAGCCTCCAGGAGCGGGCCGGCTGGCTACAGCCATGGGCTGGCATGGAAGAGACCCACCGCAATAAAGGATTTAAAAGAAAATGATGGTAATGGGCCTCTGGGAAGAGAGCAAAGACATTTGGCCCCGAACCTCCTGGGAATATGGAAAGCACATCCAAACACCAGTCCCCAGAGGATTTATGCAGCTGATGGCTCTGATGCAATCTCCCCCAATGACCAGAAGGATATTAATCACACCCAAGGCCACGGCTAAGAGCAGGAGGGGTCGAACTGCCACAGGAGTCCGGCTCTGGCTCCTGCAGACCCTGATGGAAATGCAGTGAGATCATGCTGATGAGATCACATCCCCCTCGCCTGGGCTGCGGAGGATGATAACTCTGTCCTGGAGGGACCAGTGATAGGGAAGAGACAGGACCTGGTGCCTAACACCCAGACATGGCTAGAGCCAGCAGCACTGTTACCACGGAGTGTGTCTGCACCCCTCCCTAGGGGCTGACATTCTCCCAGGAAGAGCTGTCTCCTAGCCTTTCCACACAGGCCCTGAGTACAGGTCTTCAATGCCTCACAGACAGAAATGAACATTAAAATCAGCCCTGGTAGGCCAAGGGCCAGCTCTCCTTCCTGGAAGGAGGTTTCACCTTTTCTCCAGATGGTGGAATGAAACAGGAGGAGGAGATAAAAAGACAGTGACTCAAGAGGGCTTTCCGGGGCCTCTCAGCCCGGCCCTGCCTGGGTTAAGAGGAAAGTCATGGTCCAAGGAGTCTCAACCCAGAAGCTAAAGTGCCCCTTGACAGTCTCCTTTTATGAGCTTGCTCCTGTGGCTGGCCCAGCAGGACAGAATGCCCAAAGACAACCCATTCAGAAAAGGGACTAAACAGAGAAATGGGATTCTTTGTGATTCTAAGGGGCCACAGATAAATGTTTCAATTTCCTGAGAAACAATGTTAAGCATCTGAACTTATCAATGTATGAACCACTCTCATATCTGGGACAAGTCACACCCTCGACTCCATTTCTATCTTTTTTCTCAGTCCTTATTTTTAGGCTTCCAGTCTCTGTGCTCAGCTCACCAACACAGGGTGGACCACACATCGCCACCCAAGGGCAGGAGTGATAATCCCCTGGGTTCTCCACATGACAGTACACAATTCTGGCTGCAAATCCGGAAATCCACCCTTTATCTCTTCTTCCTTTCCCACCCCCGTGGCAGAAGAAACACACTAAAGAAGCAGAAAAATGAAAAATGAAGTGGAAGGCTCTGCATACTTCGTGCTGCCCCATTTCATCATCTCATTGCTTTCCTTATTGGAACTTTTCTCACCACCCAACTGGTCTTAAAAAAAAAAAAAAAAAAAAAAAAAAAAAAAAACAGATTGAGAAACCAAACCCCTTTTCTTTTTTTAAAACAAAACAAAACAAAAATGTATCATGTGACTTCTAGCCTTAATATCAGTTTTTTAACTTTGGTTTCCATGGTGGTGGGATGCAACCTCCCATCACCATGACAACAGCTGCCTCTGTTCAAATTCACCATCTGACAGGCAGTCCTGAACACACCTCTCTCCCGCTCCCTCTGTCAAGAAGATGGAAATGCCATTACACCTACTCCTAAAGTCTTAAGTCCTAATGAATGAAAGACAAAGGAAGCAATGGTGAGAATATAGCAGAGGCAGAGAACCCCTCAAAAGGCTTTCTGTTTGCCAGTACAATCCCACTGCTCTCATAGGGAGGTCAATGGACTCGGTTACTCAAAACAGAAGATCCCTAGCATTACCCTTGCAATGTTGGCTGTGTAGTGCACCAAATTCTTTATTGCTTTTAGACCAAAGAACTCCCATCTGACTCCCATGTCCCTGCCCTCTACATAAAACGATGGAAAGGAAGTTCATCTTATTGCCAATTTGGCTAACCAGTGCTGAGGTCAGTTCTGGACCCAACCAAGCCCCAATTCCAAAAGGACAGGGAGTGGCAGTTCTGCAGAAATCAGTGGGCACCGCTCCCCTCTCTCTTCTGCCTCAGTTACAGTCGACCCAGTAAGTCTTAACAAATTCATTTTTTGTGCATCTCACTGAATCCTGGACTCAAAAACGCTGTCATTCGACACACAGTTTTGGTGATCAGGAGACAAGTGATTGAACACTACAGAAAAGGGAAGAAAGAAGAGGGGAATATTAAAAGCTTCTGGATGGAAAACAAAACAGCAGTGGGAAAATTACCTGTTTCAGAAACCAGAACCCGTGTTTTGATGACACTCTGACGAATCCGAGCCCATCACGCCTTCTGGCAGCAACGTGCATTTTCGGGAAAAAACGTGGGCTGCAATCAGCAACCACACCCAAGGCTGTAGCCTACTCCACATCCACACCCGCTCTGTGGCTGGGGTTCACACGGTACTCTGAATGCAGAGATTCCTTCTGTGAAAGAGCCCACAGATCATCTCTGGAAGGAGTTTTTGTTTTCCTTTGAAAACTCTGCAACCACACCCCAAAGGTTCAAAGACTGAGCCTCCAAACTGCAGGAGAAAGTGTTTATAAACACTAGGATACCCAGGTTGGAAAGGGAAGACTCGAGAGAGACGTCATAGCTGTTTTCAAATATCGGAGGCTTGTAGCAGCGGGCTTAGATGCTGTCTAAGTTATTCTGAAGGGCAAAGCTAAGACCTCAGGGTTGGTGCCCACCCAAAGGCAGATCTGGGGTGACACAGAGAAGTTCCACCGTTCCACAAGTGAGTGGACTATTTTGTTAAGGAGTAAACTAAGTGTTGGACAAATAAATGTTTAACAACTGCCTCTCTGAAGGAAGAAAAAGCCCTGATGTGTAGCATGTGCCAATTTCCGGAGCATAAAGACTCTCTCCATGGCCAATTTCAAGCTACTAACTTGACACCAATGCACATGGAGCTGGGAAGAGAGGCACACAATTGAAACCCACCAGCTGGGACTAGCCAGTTCCAGCACACCACTCACTGCAAGGGCCACGTCTCCGGGAGACCGTCGAGAACACTGAGAAAGAGATTCCTGTGTTGGACAGTCGTCAAGCCAGATCAACCCTCTTACACACAAGGAGTTAACAGATGGGAAGGAAGAAAGTCTATCTTCAGTCACTTGTTCAAAGGCCTTCTGGGTCAGCATGACTCAATCTGTCCCTTAGACTCAAGTGGCCCCCTTAGCTAGACCTGCCTTCACGAAGTCTGAAGCATCGCCCTTATCACAGAAGCTGGTACCTGTGCAGCTGGATGTGCGCCAGGAGCAGCCCCAGGTGAACGTTCTGCCAGCCCCATGAAACATGAGGACTAATCACCCCATTTTCTCAGGCTGAATTCCTCGAGGCCTGGGAACACCTACTTCACTGTAGCCTAAAAGAAAACGGAGAGGAACCAACCAAGACACGTGATTAAAAGCACCGTCCAAAGAAACAAATCAGGTAAAAGGCTCACCTCTCATTCCAGGAGATCAGTGGACCTCAGCCTTGGTTAAACAGTAGAATCACTTGGAAAGCTTTTAAAAATTAAGGATACAGGTATCCCATCTCCAGAAACTTTTATTTCATTTGCCTCAGCCACTGTCTGGGCATGAGCATTTTAGAAGGACTCAGGCTGATGTTAATGTGCAGCCAGGGGAAAGAGCGGCGCCTTCAGTGCTGGAGACCATGATGGCCAATGGTGTCCTCAGCTCAGGGGAGACAACAACGGGGAAATCAGAATCCCAGAGGCACCACAGTAAGAACTGAAAGGCGCCTTAGAGCTCCATTGCCCATTCCAGCACACGCATTTTACAGAGGGAGATGCTGAAACCGGAGGAGGAGTACGACTGGAAGGCTCTCTGGACTTCTGAAAAGCTTAGGGTCCCATGATCAGAACAACCAAATACAACTCCCTGGCTTCTTGGCTTGAACTCAGGGTTCCAAAAGAAAGGGAGCTTCTGATCGACTTTACTTGCTCTGTCCCTACTCGACTGTTCTCAAGAGTGTATCCCTTAAGGGACGGTCTGGATGGTTGACCCTTCTCAGGACTGCTGAAGAGTCCAGAAAACATTCTGAGATGACTGCTGGCCTAGCATCCATCCTCCCATCTGCTGAGATGTGACCTTGGTCCTCACCCTGGGTAGAAGCCCA
Organism: Camelus ferus; assembly: GCF_009834535.1. Lineage (NCBI taxonomy): Eukaryota > Metazoa > Chordata > Mammalia > Artiodactyla > Camelidae > Camelus > Camelus ferus. The sequence goes on from NC_045716.1 coordinate 3,249,854, forward strand.
CTGCCCACTGAGTCCTATCACTTCACCAAGTTCTCCAGCAATGTTTCTGGAAGAGGAAAACATTAACCATTGTTCTGAACCACTGTCTCCCATTCTCACTGGCTTCTCTTAAATTTACCTTCTCTTGTCCATTCCTACTTTTTCTTAATTAAGTCCTTTCTTCTTAATCATGATCCACTCTCCTGTGCCCCAACCCAAAAGAAACACTAAAATCATACACTTGCTAACTAACAAAAGGATGAAAATATCCCAGGAGAGGATGAGGGGACAGAAGGAAGATGACTGCGCAGAGAAAGAGTATTGAGGAAAGAAGAGAGGAAATGTGTTCAGAGGAGCTCTGGAATCTAGTCCCGGCTCTGTCACTTACTGAGAGGCCAGTGGCAAGTCACTTACCCTCTCTGGCTCTCAGCTTAATTATAGATAAATGAGGGTTGGATTAGGGTTTCCCTTAGGTCCCCATAACTCTAAAAATCTACTACTCTGTGGTGCTAGTAGGCAACAGAATAAGAAGAGGAATGAGACAGAAAGGAGGAGCACCCATTATTACAACTGAGAGAAGCCATTTTTGGCAAAGCTGCGAACAAGGATATCCAACGATAACACCCAAAGCAGAAACCCCAGCACGCCTAGGAACACCTTTCAAGTGTCTAAAGTCAGCAGAAACATTTCTAAATGTTCAATAACAACAGCTCCATGACAAGCTGGGTTGGCTAAAAAGAGCTCTAAGAGACAGTTCATGAAAAGTCAGAATCCTCAGAGTGGTGGCCTGGAGGTGAACTTAAGGCAGATTTTCCATCAATCTATGGTAAGTCTTTTCTACACTCCTTATTGAGGTATTAAAGTATTTCCTGCAGCCTCTCTGTCCCCAAAACCCCTATTTCCTTAACAAGCTGCAAAGGCAGAAGCATTCAGGAAACGCTGAAAGTTCAAAAAAAGTCTTAGAAGTTGGTTCCTCCATGCTACCATTCACTCTACAGGTTTTGTGGGAAAGGGAGGGCCGAGAGTAGACTTTCTGAGGGCTGTAAAAACAAGAAAACAGACTTTATATCAAAAGAGAAGGAGAATTGGCATTTCAAACTCAAAGGTTGTTGGTAGAGTGATGAAGGAAGCACGACAATGGTGCTTTTGGTGAAGAGAAGACAGAACAGCAGAGCCCCAGTTCCAAGTGAAGCTCACCTTCCATTGACACAGGGAAAGCTGTCTCCATCCATGTCATGATGTCCATGACAATGGGTAAAAGATCCTTGCTCTTCTCTCTTCCATCTGTGGATCCTTTACTCCTCCATGGGTTTAGCCTCCTACCCAGTGGCTGCTACCAGTACAGGCAAGCAGCTCACACAGTGTCATCCTAAAAAGATGCTCTGTCAGGGAAGAGCACTTGCTACTTGCCTGGCCCGCCCTGAGGCAGCGTGCTCCAGTGGGCAGAGAAGAGCCACTGGAGTCAGTCAGACCACAGCCGCCTGTGACCCTGGCTGATAATCTGCAAGATGAGAACAGTAATATCCACTTCCCACAGGATCGGGTAAAATGACGTACGTCCCTGCAGCTTACGCCACAGGCGCTTACTAAAGGTTAGTCCCTCTGAACACTCCAAGGAATGCGTACTGAGGAAGGGATGACTCTCCAGGCTGGATCATGGTCCCTACAGAATGTTAACAAAATGATATGAAGATAATTTGTCATGCAAATAAAAATAAATGAAGGTAAGAGGGGAAAATAAGAGATGACAAACCTCGTAATTGCGCAGAGTGGTTCTGAGCCCGGCCTCGCTCCCAGTGGAGGTGTGCAAAGCTGCTGCACAGCTCCCACTCCCTAGAACCTCTCCCTTTGCTTCGCTCCTTCAAGCCCATCTCCTGATGGCTGTGACAGGACTGAGCGCCACCCTTCTGAGCCAGGACAGTCAGGAGTGGCCATTTGTTTGTTACTCTTATCACCACCAGGGAAAGAGGTTACCCAGAGAAGATGTAGCATCCTTATTAACTACAGAACTTTGAGGAAGGAGGGGCAGGCGGTGATCTCAAAAGTAAATACCTACCTACCTCACCATCTACAGGAAGGGAGCGTGATGTAGCCAGAAAGCCCAGAGCCTCTGCATTTACATGGGCCCACGTTCCCCAGACCTGCCCCTCATCATGTTACTCCACCCACCCACCCCACCTCCAGACAAGCCCACGCCCTTCAACTGCTCCTCGTATCAGCAGACCAGGAGAACACATGCATCCCTGTACATCCATATGGCTCAGTTATCTCATAAACACAAACTCCCTTGCAAAAGCAATCCAAAGTTAGCAGAAAGAAGAGGCAGTTCCTCTAATTGTTTTAGGCCCACTCCCTAATTTCCTTTGAGTCTTCTGCCTAATTTCCAGAAGCCAAGTGGTACCCCTTAGTTCTCCATTCACATCTGTACCAATACCCAGTTCCCTCAGGTAAAATGTCCTCACGTGCCCTGGTCAGACGACCTCCCCAAGCCCTTCAGGTAAATGTCCAAAGGCTCCAAGCCATGGAGGTCCCCTCTCTGTCACCTCAGTCTAACCCATGAGAAGCTTCTTCCACAGGTCCTGGTGTCCAGTCCTGACTCCCTTCTCTGATGGAACCAAGATGGAGACCCTAACTACTCAGAAACCCAAACAGATGAGGAGGAGTCAGCTAGAAGACCCACAACCCCTGAGAAGAAAACCTGCCCAGAGGCCAAAAACAGAATCGAGTGAATTTGCTGAAGGCTGATGGTTTTGAATATATTATCTGTTTCCATCAAAAGTTTGCTGGGAATACTCTGCACCATTACTGCTCCTGCAGGGACTGTTTCCGGGTTGTAAATCCAAACATGTCCTTAGAGACAATATCGGTGTAAAATCAGCATCAGAGACCCAGGAAGAAAGGCGGGTTTTGATGGAGACAGTCTGAAATGTACCCTTAAAAATGTAAACCAGATAACTTCAAGAAGAAGAACAAAAAAGCGGCTGGTGGAACGACCACCCAGCACTCCGATCCAGGCATCCAGCTCTGACTCACTGTGTCATCCTGGGCAAATGAGTTAACTGGTCCACGCTGTCATCCTCCCAGCTTAAACGGAGAAAACAAACATGCCCATCTCTGCAGGACTGTCACGAGGAATAAATGCAACAATCCATGGGACGCACTGAGCACAGTAATCTGGCACAGGGTAAATACTCAATAAAACGTTAGCTACCTATTAGGCCCGCTGACATGAACACTAGTCATCTCACATGTCTGCAGGGGGCTTTCACACATATTAGTTGATGCTAGCCTCACAAGAGTCCCATAAGGAAGGCAAAGCAGGGCAGGTGACTTCCACCTCACACCTGAAGACGCTGAGGCTCAGAGAGGACACAAAACCAGCAGGAGGTCACATAAGCATCCTCTGGCAGTGAGCAGGTTAGAAGCCTGACAAGAGTCAGGAGAAAGTAGATGGTACCGTTGGAAGATGAAAACTTAGCTGCAGACATTTAATCCTGATTCATCCAAAATTAACCAGATACATGGGGGGAGAGTGTAGCTCAGTGGTAGAGCATGTGCTTAGCATGTGTGGGGTGTTGGGTTCAATCCCCAGTATCTCTGTTAAAAAAAAAACAAAACTGAAATTTAAAAAAAAGACAAAATTAACCAGATACTAACAACTAAGATGTATTCATAGCTTACTGTGTGCCGGATGTTGTTCTAACATCTTACATGTGTTATCTCGTCTGATCATCACAAAGACCCTGAAAGATACCCCCACAGGTAAAATTCTGAGTTCCACTTAAGTCTGGGGACCTGAGGCACAGCAAGGTTAAGTAGCTCCCCAAGGCACACAGCTAGGAAGTGGTGGAGATGGTACCAAGATGGGAATCCAAAGGCCATGCTTTTAACTATGCCACACTTAAGCCTCCAAGCAGGGACTGGTAAATCCTGAACTCCAAGGTGACGCTTTCATCAACAAGGCGTTGGACTAGCTGGCGTCTAACACCCCCTCAGCTCCTGAGATTCTAGGGTTTGACGCTTCTACTGTCGAGTCAAGAAATAAAATATTATCAGAGTGAGTCTCTGAAAACAATACCCAGTGTGGACTTTGGAGGTAGCAAGATGCTGTATTCTAGCCTAAAAGAGACATGAAATAGGCATAGAAGTGTGTGTTGATTTCAGCAAAGCATGCGACAAGGATATCTTGCACCACATCCTTACAGACCAAACAGAGATCAGCTGACGAAAACACAGTTCAGAAAATGTGAGGAAAGCTGAACAGTTCATGAGCACCGACCAATGCACCAGTGGTAAGCAGGAGGGAGGTCCCCAATTCTAACCATTATTTCTATCAATTACTTGAGTGAAAACATAAACCACGTCGCTATCCTGTCTGCAGACGACATAGAGCTCAAAGTGAAGAGCTTACTCGTTACACAGCAGCGTCTAGAGATGAGGTGTAACGGAAACCACCTAAGCATTGGAGACAGACCACCAGCTTCAAGTTCCCTGGTGATGACCTTGGGCAAGCGACTTAATCTTTAGCCTCCGTTTCCCCATATATAAAGTGTGGATAATAACATGTTGCTCATTGGATTGTCATTTTGTTTAAATGTAGAGTCTGAAGTTTATGGATATTCAATGACTGTCTGTTCCCTGTCCCCACTTGAAAAGGAGCTCTACAGGATGGACTGTGGGACCAAAAGCACAGACAGAAAATGTACTTGAAATAAACAGAGTTCTGAACTTACATTCAGAAATTAAACAGAATGAGAATAGTTCAAGGGAAAATCAACTCTGCCATCAATTCATAGTAAACGATCCAAGGTTTTAAATGGACTACAACCTAAAGTCAAGCCAAAAATAGAACATTTCTTAAAAAAAAAAAAAAACTAAAAAAAAATTTTTAATTTAAATATAAATGTTAAATACTGGTGTTAACAAGCACCACCCTATGTTATGGTTATTAAAAAACTAATAAATAGTTGGAACTTTAAACCAATACTAAAGCTATGTGGTAAGTGAGTGTTACAAGGAAGTAATAAACCAGGAGCTGTATGGGAGCCAGGAGGAGGGAGTTGGCTTTACTCTGCTGAGAGAAATCAAGGAAGGCTTCATGGAGGAAATGACCTCTGAGTACAGTCTTAAAGCCAGGAAGTCGAGAAGAGAGAGAGGAGGTGTTCCAGGCAGAGGGAGCAGCAAGTACACAGGCACAGAGACCTGGGAGAGGATGGTCCCTTCGGGCCTCAGCAGCCCCCTGGAACAGCTGGAGAGAAGGGGATCCAAGCAGTTGAGACAGGCTGGTGCCCCGTGCAGAGGGAATCATCAGAAGCCCTGAACACCAAGCTAAGGAAAACCCGCCCAATTACAGAGCTAATAAATGACAGAACACAGACAGGAACTTAGACTTTCCAACTCCTTATCAAACCTCTCTACCTCTGCTGCCCCGTACTCAAGCCATGAGCCACGTGTGGCTAGTTAAACTTAAATTAATTAAAGTAAAATTTAAAATTTAGCATTCAGTCACAATAGCCACATATCCAGTGCTGAAGAGCCACACATGGCTAGTGGCTACAGTACTGGACAGCACAGATAAAAACAAATCCATCATCACAGAAAGTTCTAGCCAACAGCACCGCTCACTGCCACAGCACCATTACGTTACAGAGAAGTAGACTGGGTCTGTATTGCTTTACAGAACAGAAACGAGGGGGGGGACCCCAAACAGGTGGAAACTATAGGGAGAAACAGTTCAACTCTCTACACTTTAAGTTTTCTAATGATGGAAGAGCACCCTGCCACTGGAAGCTGGATGGCCATGCATCAGGGTAATGCAGAAAGAACTCCTGTATCGACCTGATGCTCTTCCATTAGAATGTTGTGTTTTATCATGGCAGCATGGCTGATGTACGCACACAGACACGTGGCTGTAGCTCTTCCACGTGGAGTTCCTGTATCCAAGGGATGCAATGTTGGGTTGGGAGTCCCTATTTCTGATGGCCCAGAATCCCAACATCCCAGAATGTGGGAATTTTCTAACATAGCCAGCATTTTTAAATTGTGAGCCATGGACCCACTGGAAATTTAATGCAAAACTGTATGTGTATTATTCTGGGAAGAAAGGTCCATAGCATCACTCAGATTGTAACAGGATTTGTGATCCCAATACAAAAAGCAAGCAAACACTGTACTGGAGGAATCTCCAGTAGTCCCCAAACTTCAAGAACAGTCATCTAGATGTCATCTGGACAGCCATTCAGGTCATTCCCAACTCAAGTCCCACAGCCTTGCACACCTAAAGATCATCACCCTGCAATGAACAGTTTCAAGCCAAACATCCTCCAACCTTGATTAAGAAAAAAGGAGACAAGAGTATAAAAGAGCGTGGCAACAGCCCAAGGCACAAACGTTGGATAATTCAGTCAAGTTGGGGAAGGTACCACCTGTCAACCTCTTGCTAAGATGCCTATTGGAGGCTGTCTTGGAAATCCTGGGGGTTCACTTTCAGTGTGAGCCTACAGAACCAAGCACACCCAGTTAGACGCAATGCCAGCTTGTCAGCCGGAGAACTTGCCCAGTAAATCTAAAGCTTGCTGAGCTATCAATCCATTTAAAAAATAATGACTCTGTCCTCACCACCACCTGACATTCTGACCATTGTACCGGGATCTATCTCCAGGTCCTACAGTGTTGCTAGAACTAAAAGAGCTCATTTCTAGAACAATGCAGCAATTTCTCTGTTATCTGTTGTAGCTGAAGAAGGTGACTTTGGTTAATTTAACCAAAAAAAAGTGATAAAAAACTACTTCATATAATCAATATGGATTCTAATTTGTAAAAGCTCTGAATACAATAAAGTACACGCACCATTCGAACCATGTTGGACATAACGTAATGAATGCTTTGTTGGCGATGTTCAGAATGCAGTACAGCATTTTGCGGTGCCTAGGGGCCATCAGTACAAATCTCAATTGTCATTAAACTATAGATGTCTGGGTGCCAATTAACAGAGAGCTCTGTACAACAAAATGCCAGATAACAATAGACACGGTGCCCCTTTTTCACAGCCTGTGCTGTATATTACAAAAGCTGGAGTGATCCTTAGCACAGTTGAAAAGTAGGTAAAGCTCTTTTACAACCTCCAAATTTCCACGTAATGATCTTTCAATTCCCTGCCAGCCGTCCAGTGCCCTCATCACCTCTTAGAAGCTTTCTCTCCCCCTACGAAGGCCACACCTGGTCCTACAGGTCCAGGTCAGTACAATACGAGACACATCAAAGGCACTTCAATGATGCTTGCTATTCATCGATAGTAACTGATGAATGAGATCCTTCCACAACAGTTCACTGAATGCTTGCTGAGGGCCAGCATTGAGCTAGGTGCTGGAATGAAATGGGGCATGGCCTTTGCCTGTTCTCAGAAGAGCCTGCTCTTAGTTACAAGGTCAGAAGGATAACAATGTCATATACTAGCTTACTATGTCCCTGCTCCCAAGATGATAAAGTCTCAAAGATTCACTACCTGAATCCAGAGAATCCCTGTTAGCAGCAAGGCTTCAGGCTGTTATAGGAGAAAGAGAGATGTAGGATGGGGAGTTTGTAAGACTGGTCCCCTCTAAAGGTACCGCCAGGCACAGTAGTGGTTCTCAAAGTACGGTTCCAAGACCAACAGCATCGGTGTTCCCTGGGAACTTGAGACAAATACAAATAGTCCGGCCCAACTTCAGACCTACTGAGTCAGAAACCCAGACTAAGGTCCAGCAATCTGTATTTTAACAAGCCCTTCAAGAGACCCCAAGACACACTCAAGTTTGAGGAGATGGAACAGAGTGCACACATGTGCCCTCAACACAAAGAAACTACCTGCAGAATTAGCCTTGATGCTGATGGGAATCACCTGCTGGAAAGAAACGTCCCTGACAACAGGAGCAAGACCACTCCCCACAGCACAAAGCTGGAAATGGCCAGGACGTTAGTGAGGGACTGGTGAAAATCCACGTCATGCTTTTTTGACTCTGACCAGCCCCATGAGACAAGGGTGTGGAAAGTGAGAAAAGAGGCACAGAAAGTTTGAAACATTGCAAACCAACAACTCAGCTGAAGGCTGGAAACAACCTGTGAGGACTGACTTTGTGGCTGGTCTGCAGAGCCTCTTCCCTGGGCCTGGGAGGCCACGCATGGCCCCCCCACATCTTGGCTAAGGAAACGATACCAGAGTCTGATCCCTGGCAAACCTCAGTTCCTGACACTGACTAAGGCTCCCCTCTAACCTGTTACCACACTGTCTGGCCACATCCCTTTCATCTCCCCTAAAAGGGAGGAGGGAAAAAGACACGCCATCCCACCCCACCCCACCCCACCCCCACCTTCACCCTCTGGCTTTAATAACACAAGCCTTTTATGAAGCCAATGCATACATCTGAAACAGGCTTTCCAAATTCTCCAGCGATGTAGGGGAACAGATGCAGCAAAAATGCAGCAGGACCAAATGCAGCCAAAAAAAAAAAAGCCTCAAAATTATGCAGAGTTGCCGCAGCGATCCAAATCAACCACCCACAGGCAAAAAGACCACACTTTGCACAGATACCAGGCAGGGCCCCTCCCTGAAGCCACTCACTTGGCTGGACCACAGGAGCCTAGCCTGGAGTCCCATTTCCAAGCTCCATCCACCTGCCTCTGAGATGAACTCCTTTACAAACGGGTCCACTACAGGCCTTTAAAAAAAAAAAAAATCAAGAAGGCTAAGAGTGGAACTGTTCAGTCCTAAAAACTTGGAGCTCAGCATACCTAAGGAAAAAAGCCCCTAAGGGGTTACCTACTGCACTGCCAGGAACAGGGTGGGCGACGGGCTGGATAACGGACACTTTTTGAAGTCATTCAGTGCTGTTCTCCTTAATCTGGCCCATTTCTGCCTCTTAAGAACATACTTTCTGGCTGCTCCTTGCTTTCCAGAGATGGGGGTATGGGGGTTTATAAATAGGGTTAAGAGTTTCTAGCCAAAGATGAAGGGAATGGAAAACTCAGTAAACATACATGAGGTGCTAGGTGAGCAAAAATACACCACAGACAGCTCCCTGAAGTAGGCGTAACAGATAAGAGACCACTAGGTCGGAGGAGCCTAAAAACTTTGTGCTGTACTTTCTGTCCTTAATTACGAGTGATGCTGGTATCACTCTTAAAGGTGGGGGAGGGGGGAGATGCAGTAGGAGTTTGGGATTAACATATACACACTACTATATATAAAACAGATAAACAAGGACCCACTGCATAGCACAGGGGACTATATCCAATAGCTTGCAATAACCTATAATGGAAAAAAATCTATAAAAGAACATATATATGTATATGTATAACTGAATCACAGTGCTGTACACCTGAAACTAACACAACACTGTAAATCAACTACACTTCAATTAAAAAAAGAGAGAGAGAGAGATGCTGGTAACATGGCTGGTGAGCCCAGACCAGCCCTCTCTGTGCAGGTTTAGGATGTTTGGGAAGAGAAGTGTTGATACAGGTCCCTGGCACCACTTCAATCCCTCTTTGAGAGGGACGGCTTTAGAAGCTACATGCTGCGGAGGGGGTGGGGGGTGTGACACACTGATTTCAGTGCCTGCTCCAATCCTATGTGAGTGGACACGGGAACGTAACGGAAGCCTGCTTCTTAGCTAAGCAGCTCAGCACTTATCAGCGTGAAGCCCTAGGATGACGAGCGGATTCAGACTGACAGGTGCTTGGGGATGGACCTATCTTCTGGTTAACCATGTTCTCTGAACAGAGGAGGGGAGTAGCTGCACGTTTATCGGTCACCCAAATGCAACAGGACTGGGTAGGAGGCAATCGTTACAGAAACAGCAAGGGAAAAAAACCACATTAAAAAGACCCACCCCCCACCCCCAGAGCTACCTTGCTCTTGTGTCCTAGTCCCGTTGTAAAACACAGAGGACTCGGAGGAACAAGTTGATTTGGGAAGCTGGCCCTCTGCAAGAGATCTTGCTCAGAACCAAGAGGAAGGCGAATAACCTTCCTTCTCTGAAAATCCTAGGAAAAACCCACACATATAATGAATTATTCACAAAGGCTGAACCTAAAAATGAGAGGGAGAAATATAGAAAGATGAAAAGGGCAGAGGGCTGGGCAGAAAGAGAAAGTGAAGAAAAGGACCTGGTCTCTCTCTCTCTTTGAATAAAAGCGTATTAATTACAGTCATGGGTAGGGGCCCCCTTTCATGTCTTTGTGGTCAGTGATAAGCCAAATTAGAACAGCAGAGTTGCCTCTGATGGGCTGGACCACACGCCTGGGCTTGGGGAGCTGCGGCTTCCCGGCAGCCCTGCAGATGACAAGAGGGAGGCAGCTGATGCGCGGATGGAACACACAGAGCCAGAAAGTCTGCGAGAGTTCTGATAGCCTAGCACATCTTGACTCGGTTTTATTTTAACTAAGAATATGAAGATGGAAAGAAACCAGATGTTCCTATACAAAGGGGGAAATGCAGTAGAGTTTGAGGGGAAAAAAAACACCTACATTTTGTACAGCAGCAGCTAAAAAGAGATAAGCAATTTTGGATGGAGCTACTAATCACAGAGGCTGGATCTTTCAGAAGAAGATAAAAAGAAGTCCTGTTCTCGTTATTTTTCTCCTCCTCCTCCTCCTAATTCATGGTGTGCACTGCACCTAGTGCAGAGAAATCAAGTGGAGGAAAGAGGAGAAATAATGGCATGTAAACCAACAGACAAAACGATCACATCCAAGATATTTTGGTCGCCATCCTCAAGTCATTCCATTTCTATCAAACTCCTTCACTCCAACTCACTTTCCAGGCTGCAGCCCAATTACAACTGTTCCCTATGACAAGTCACAGCCTGGTTTCTAGAGGAACCACTGCCCATGCCTGATTTTAAGGGCAAAGCCACTAGATAATGTGGAGACTGTCCTGGGAGCCTCAGAAAATGAACACCTCTATCCTGCAGCCCCAGTGCCAGTTACAATCACTATCCGTTTCACTGAATCCATGCCTAGGTACACAGAAGATGTGAAGGCTTTCTGCATTATCTGATCACAGGATATAATCACAGATCCCATCCTTGTTAGCAGCCACCCTCGCCCTAATCAAGGTGCTCTGACTCATGAGCCATTAGAGTTACATCAAACCTGAAATTCTTGCCAGGACTACAGTCTACTATCTTGCAAGGTACAATATATTTACGGGCAACCAAAGCAGGAGAAAAGTATACACCACAATGGGAGATTTGGGAACTAAAGCTTTCAGTAATCTTCACCAAAATCCTCCAAAAACTAATGGACAATTTACAGCGGGAAATTCTCCATATAACCTCTGACTCAGAGCCGGAGTCCTCTGTGGCTAAAATGAAATTCTCTGCAACAAGAAATCACGAATGAATATCCACAGGTTCATTATAACGGGCTTCATCAGCTCCGTGGCTACAAACACATTTGATCATCCTACTTTAGACCCTAATGATTCCACATGAAACATGTGGTCCCCTGCTGAGATGACCCACACCATCAGCGGGGCAGAAACCTCCCACTGCCCATCAACAGCAGAGTCTCCAAGTCAGACAGGCCATTTCTTTCTTTATCCTCTAACTTGGAAAAGTGCAAACATGCAGTGGGCAACTCACAAGCCATGCCAGAGACCCTATAGGTCCACAGAGCCACTGGCCCTAGGCACAGAAGGATTAGAGCTGCTAAGTACGGCACAGTGAACCTGGGATGACATTCAGAACAGCCAGTTCCCTGAGAAAAAGAGAAGCCCTTTTGTTAGATCTATTAGATGGGCAAGAAAGGAGGAATCATATAAAATGTAATACTACATTTTAAATCAGATCAGCATTTTCAAAAAGGTTATGGTATCCACTGCAGAAGAGAGCCATAAGAAAATAAAATTATCTCCCTACACAGATGCAGCTTCCAAGAAAAATGAAACACATTCAGAGTGGGCTGTTCACTTCCACCATCCTTCATGCCAAACCTGGGTTATCTTAGGCACTTCTTCCTGTAAGAACAAGACCTTCCCCATTAACAACTGGATAAGGTTACCACCAGCCCCCCAGCCCAAGTCAGAGTCCTACAAGTATAAATTAAATCATCCCTTATTTATTTAACTCATCTGTTTTCAGGCCAATCTGATTAAAGATCAGTAACATTCCGTGTTAAGAAGCCACTAACACGGCACACAGAAGTGCACGTTATCCACCTAGTTCTACATGCCATTCTGCAGCCAGGAAGAGATGCCAATGTCTCAAAAAGTGTGCTACACAAATAATCAAAATCCTCAAGCACGTTGTATGTGAAAACAACAGTTCAAAGCAGGTCTTTACATGTGTTCTGAACAACCTTCCTTTCTGTGAAAAGCTGGCCCTTACACAGAGCATAGAAGTACTTCCCAAACTTCAACGTGCATGCTAGTCACCTGAGCATTGTGTTATAATGCAGATTCTGATTCAGTAAATCTGAGGTGTGGCTCGGGATTCTGAATTGCTTCTAATTGAAGTAGATTTACAATATTAGTTTCAGGTGTGCAACAAAGTGAGTCAATATTTTTTATAGATTAGACACCCTACCAAGTTATTATAAAATATAGAGTATATTCCCTGTGTTGTACATCACATATCTGAGACTCACTTATTTTATAACTGCTAGTTTGTCCCTCTTAATCACCCTCACCTATTCTGCCCCTCCCCCCACTGCAGGAACCACTAGTTTCTTCTCTGCAGCTGGGATTCTGAGTTTTTAACAAGCCCCCAGGTGATGAAGATGTTGCTCTTTGCTGTCTTTGGGAGGCAAAAACCTAGGAGATTTAGTTCACCTAGAACTAAGATCCCTCTCAGTTATGCCGAAATTACTGAAGGACTCTATTAGTAATGATAGCTAGTTTTTACTGGGTAATTAGGCAGTTTTCCAGGAACCTGACATACATTAACTCATTTAATTCTCCCGGTAACGCATTATTATCATCCTCATTTTACAGATCAGGAAACTGAGTCAGAGAAATGAAGTAACTTTTCAAGGTCACAGAGCTGGTGAGGGAACTGAGAGTTGAGCCCAGACAGCAGAGCTCCAAAGCTTTACTGGTAAACACTACTCACACTGACTCCCAGTAAGAAAAAGCAAGGTAATTCCAGAAAAGAATTAGAAAGTAAATTAGTTGCGGTATCAGAGAGAACGCCGAACCTGTATACAGAAGCGCAATGTTTCCCCACGGTCACCGCCAGAGGGGACACATATTAGTCAACCACGTTGTACAGCCAGGAATAAAAAGCAAACGTGGGGTGTTTCTAATTTGCCAACAGGACTCCTCTATACACCTTAGCAGATGTTCTCGGAACACGGTTACAAACAGCCTTCATGCTGTAGAACCACTGCGAAACTTCCAACTGTGGGGATGAAGAGACCCCTGGGACGGGGCTCACGGCCAAGGAACTGAGTAGGATGCTGAAATCAAGTCCCTGGTCTCTCTCTTTGGTGCATTCTGCCCCAAGACAAGAAAAGAGCGCAGCGAACCCCTACGGGCGCACCGTGCGCCGCTCGCAACGCCGGCCAGAAAGGCGGTGTCCTTGCAGCGGAAGAGAAAACGTGGTGAAAAGCGGCGACCGCGTGGTGTAGGAAACGTGCTTAATTTCCCCGCCCGCGAGCCTGGGCCCGGCCGGAAGTGCCCGAGGTGCTGAAAGCGGGTTTCGGTGGAGCCCTGGCCGCCGGGGAGTTTCGGTGGCGCTGTCCGAGGTGCCATCGATGGCTGCGGGCACATTTTGCCACCCGCAGGGCGGCTGGGCGGCTTTGTCTACCACCAGGAAATGGGAGGACGCCTGTCTGGGTAAACACGCCCCTAAGAGAGGGGACCGTAAAGCAGCACCTGGTGGGTGGGAAATTAGAGAAATTGTGGAAGGTGGGTGAGTGGGCGGGCGGGGGGGTGGTGCCTGCTGGGAAAATCGGTAGGGACCTGACTAGAGAAGCGTTCGCAGCCGCAGCACGCAACACAATGAGAGCTGCCGCTCTGTGCGGCGCACCGGCGGGCCGGACTGCAGGGACTGGACGCTTCCCCCTCCCCAGTGCCCCTCATCCCAGATAGGTTTAACTCAGGCACAGTTTGGTCCCAGGATCACTCTGTGGGGGTGGAACGGGGAGGGGAGTGCAGGGAGGAGGAGAGAGGAAGCCCTGCCAGGGGTGGTTGTGGGAGGACGCGAGCAGCAGCAGGAAGAATATCTGCTTAGAGATGCTCCTCCGTTTCTAATGAGGGGTGCTGCCTAGAAGCACCACGCGCCAGCCAATCGCTGTGCTGCTGAGGCAGGGAACTAGGGAGGAAGGAGGGGGAAGGCCAGAGACTGGGGTGGGGGCAGCAGGGAGATGCCCAGGCTCTGAGGGGATTGAGCCTCATGCCTCACTGATACTAGAGACAGAAAGTGGCTCTAGCTGTCTCCCTGCTGCACACCTGGAGGATGGGGGTGGGGAGGAAGGAGGCTAGAGAGGAGGGGCCTCTTTTGCAGGTGCATCTCTCCCAAGAAATCTCTCTCCACAATCATCAAAGTCCCATGTCTCCAAGCCTACCCCCATATTTAACACCATCCCACGGACTTGCTCCCTACGCATCCCCCTCACCATCCAGCAACCCCCAATTCCTAAAAACCTTGCCAGAGGTCCATATTCTTAGTGAAGAACGAGGCAGTGCGCTGCCAAATCGTCAACCAGCATTTGATGCACTCACTTCATTAAACCTGCAAGGAAGCTCCTTCTATGCCCGTTCACCCTGACACCACCGCCACCATCAGAGTCGCCCCCACCAGCTCCCTGTGGAGAGCAGTTCCTTTGGAGCTAGGGGGAGACAGATTGCTTGCACACCTCTGGGCTCAGCTGATGCAGCCCTCCTCTGAGGAATTCAGGCCCAGCATATCTGCCTGGATCCTGGGTACTGGGAGAGCACCCAGCTGACCAAGCATTAAGAGGCAGGAGTACCCAACTGAGGACTAAGGAAAGGATGGGCCCTACTGAGCTGCTCTTTTGTGGCTGAGAAGAGAAGCCCAACTCTGAGCTGTCTGGGCTGTGTCATTAGAGACTGCCTCCCCTGACACACTCATTCACTTCACTTTCAGTGGAACTTAAACTCAGTCCCCAGAGTAAGCTGGGTCCCAAGCCAAATGCCTGTGTTATTCACCCATCTGTCAATTTGCCTACAGGGTTTTTGGCTCATAGCTCTTGAAGCCTCTGAACTGATAAATCCCCTCATGGAGCCTTGACTTTCCTACAGCCGGATAGTGTAGGTTTCTCCCCAGCTGGTGGGGATGGGGGCAAAGGGGATGGCTTAAAGGGAGGGAAGAGGAGGAAGGATTGAGTATGAAAGAAAACCCTGAGATTAGGGGCAACCTGTTCTATGTGGAGTGCAGCTGGGAAGGGACTAGGGGGCCAGGAATCAAATAAAGCCCAGCTGGGAAAGGGGCAGACACCGCAACACCAGGCACCCAGGGATGTTGGAGAGTTCCATGTAGGAAAAATTTTAAAAATCACAAGTCTTACCTTGAAAAACACTAGTGCCCGCACCGGTCTGTACCGCACCAAGCTTGCCTCTTAGATGCACCAAAGTATAGAGTGCACTTCAGCAAAGGGGCAAATCGGCACCAGGGAGGGGATGGGGGTAAATTCCATGCTAGGTTTCCCCTCTTACCGGAAGAAATGTAAAGGGGGAGAGGGGAGTTATGGTGGGCAAGAAAGGATATGGCCAATCGATGAGCTTCTTGGCGTATTTCCTGACAATGTTATCTTCTCCGAAGATGAACAGGGATCTGTTGACGGTGAAACAGTTCTGCCGGACGGGAATAGGGTTGTACAAAGCCATAGTCCGCGCCCTCTGCGCTTTCGACTGCTTGTAGGCGGCCGCTGGCCCGGAGGCCGGCACGGGGGTTCCTTGCCGGTTCCTGCTCTGGTCCGAGTCTCCATCGCCCGACCCTGGCCTGGCGACCACTGCCTCCCCGAAGCGAGCCATCCTGAAGTTTAAACAAACAGAAGACACACAAAGGTGATCGTGGCCGAACACCCGCAACAAGCAGAAAGACACACGGAGACTCAGAGCCGCATCCAGACGGGCACGGGGACCACCGCCTCCGGAGAGCCTCGCGAGCTCTTCGGAGAGGCGGCAGCAGCAACCCCGCCGCTCTGAACTGTTGAATCTAAATACAACCTCTGCGAAGCTCCATTCCTCAAGGAGGAAAAAAAAGGGGGTAGGGCTTGGGGGTGCTCAGTTTCTGGAGGTAATTTTTTTTTTCAAAATGCCAGTGTGTGGTGGCGTTCAGGGACTGGAGAGGAGAGGGGTGGAGTAGGCTGCTCTTCAAACATAGCTCCTTTTCTGGCAGACGCACCACCTAGTTCTGGGAGAGAGGCAGCCACCGGCCCGCTAGGTTAACAGTTTGGTAATTTATTGGTGGGGGGAGGGGAAAATGAAAACAAAAGAACTTTTCAAAAAAAAAAAAGACAAAGACGAGGTTATGGTGACATGCTTTATAACGCCAACCCTTGCAAGTCCATCTAAGAAATTCCACAGCCAAGACTTGGGTCTTTAAATCTGCCAGCAGAGACGCATCCAAAGGTTGGTAGAGAGAGGGGGAGGGAGGGGGGAGAGCAGTATTGAGGTTCCTGCGTAAACCGCAACGCCCAAAATATCAAAATAATAAGTCGATCCAACCGGAGAGGAACAAATGACTTCAAAGCTTCTGCGCTTGGGAGAGAAGTTGAGCAGCATCCAGAGAGCAGCGAAACCCGAGTGCCAGCATCCGCCCGGAGCGCTCGCCGCCGCCGCCGCCGCCGCCGCCGCCGACGCCGCCGCCTCCCCGGATCAGCATGCAACAGCGATCCGCGGCTGCGCCGGGGAGAGGGCGGGAGCGGGCGGGCGAGCGCCTGGGCGAGGGAGGAACAGGTTGCAGTCGAGACCAGCGGTGGCCTGGCACGGGAGTTAGATCCAAGGACCGAACTTGCTCACTAATGACTGTCTTCCTCTTCCACCCTGGCAGCCCCTCTCCGTGGAGCAGAGAAGATGAGGAAGGAGAGGGGGAAGGCGAGGAGGGGCAGAACTAGCGGAGCGCAGAGGCGCAGCGAGGCGCGCACTGGAGTGCCAGGCGAGGCGGGGGCGGGGCCGGCGGGGATGGGCGGGGCGGGATGCAGCCGGAAGGACCCCGGCCAACCGCTGCAGGAGGTTCCTGGGACGCGAGGCTGGTTTGGCTTATTGACTGAGGTAACCAGAGGGTAGGGGCCACCTCTGCAAAGATCCAGGCAGGAGCCGCTTTATCCTAACTAATGCGAAGAGAAGAGAAGCAGGCACAGCTGGCGGCGCGGCGGAGTCTCCGCCTGGGATCCGAGGCCCGGCGGGGGCGCACACGCAAGCGCGCACGTTCTCGCGCCTTCCGTCCTCTCCGAGTGGCGCCTGCCAGGGCTGGACCCCGAGCGGTGCCCGGCGCGCCGCCGCCCTAGCGGGGAGTCCAAGCCTTTGCGCTCTGCGCGCCTTGGGCCAGGGCACGGTTGCCGCTCCTCCGCACCTCGCAGGTTCCGAGAGCGCCTCCTCATGATTTACGCGGAGAAGGCAGCACCCTCTTCTGCCCATGTCCCCACTTAACAGCCTGGAGGCCCAGTGAGGGACGCTAGGACCTCTGGGGGCTCCGCGCCTGGCACTGGAGCCAGCTCCGGCGGGAGCTTCTGCCTTCTTTCTCCAAATAAGATCTGGGGCGGCCTTTTGGGTTCTGCTTTAGCAGAGCCTTGCGCGCGTCCT
This sequence comes from Camelus ferus, assembly GCF_009834535.1. NCBI lineage: Eukaryota > Metazoa > Chordata > Mammalia > Artiodactyla > Camelidae > Camelus > Camelus ferus. The sequence continues at coordinate 3,267,582 of NC_045716.1, forward strand.
TTTCCGGAAGGGTGGTATAAATACTGGGGCCCTAGATGATGAGTTCTTGGCTAAAACTACCCTTCTCAAAATCTTAACAATCCAGGAGATCCTCCAACCCCTAACTTATCTTCAAGTCAGCTCCACTGACTTCTTCAAACCTACCCCATTAGTGAAGGAAAAAACAATTCGTATCTGAGCTGCAAAACTGGGAAAGGTGGACTCCTCTGGGTTTAGCAACCAAGCCATTCCCCACAGGTGGAGCAGAGGTTTGAACTGAAGACAGGTTATCAGCTGCCCCCTGCTTTGGCCTGAACTCAAAGTCCTACCCAAATCCTTCCCACCTGAGCAACGGGAGAAACGCAGCCTGGGGGCAGAGAAAGGAAACAAAGAGATTGACCAGAGATTGGAAATCAGGGGTGAGTGTGGCCTCGCGCGTGTGAAAGGCAGTGTCTCTGCACCAGAGAAACTGGTGAGAAGGGAACTGATGTGACGTCTGAGTGAGAGGCTCGTGCGTTCCTCCGTGGATGTGACTGTGTGTGGGCAAGGCCATGTGAGCGCTGACACGGGGCTGCTGTGTGAGGTGTATGTATGAAGGGAAGGTCTCTGGTGCTGGAAAACCAAAGGAATGGTCCCAACACATCCACCCCCAGCAGGCAATGCCGCCCTTGGGTGTGGAATGTTGAACTTTCCATTCAGGGGAGTCCATTTTCAGCCAAATGACTATTTGAGGTAAGTCAGCTCTAATTAGCATTTTGATTTCATATTCCAGCCTTACTCTGTCCTTCTGCCTCCCTTAACTGGAGGGTCCTTTCTGCCTGAATCCCTAGTCAGAGTGAAAGGGAAGGTGGTACTATGAACCCTGAGGTCCCATCAGCCTGGCAGCCATTTAGAACCAGTCACAAGTGGCTGTCTTAGTATTCCTGTAAAGTAGATAGGATTAGAAAAGACTTTCAGAAATGATCAAATCCATGCTTTCAGAGGTAGGACCATAACACACAGCACAAAATTCATTCAAATCATTTGACAGATATTTCTGAGCACCAGGCACTGTTTTAGGATCTGAGGACACAATAATGAACAACACAGGTGATGACAAAAATTATGTATCCACTTCCTAGACTGAATTAGATCTATAACTTTACTGGCTGGAATGCCTGATGGACCTCATTCTTCTGCTGGAACTTCACCCCTTTCCTTTGTGTCCTGGTCTTAACGGGCTAGAGGGTGGTGGCCCTGCTTGTTCATACTCAGAGCAAGCAGGGATGACCAACCTTTTACCTCCTGGAAGAGGTTTTTGGAAGATCAGGAACCCTTGACTTGTTTTCTTCAATGTCACCCACTCAGCAGAGATCTGGTACAAATTCCCTTTGCTCTCTACAGTGTCCTGTGTTCTCTGCAGCTGCTGTAATTCTTCAGATACCTAGAACCCTCGAGACAGGATGTTATACATGGAAATGTGAGGATCCACTGGAGTCAAGGCTTACCTTCCTGCCTTATGAGGAGGCAGGGGTCACAAATGCCTGTGTTGGGGATAATGTACAGTGTGCTGGGAAGTGTGAGCACCTCTGGAGGGAAGTTGTAAGCTGAGAATTCCTGGAGGGTACAGTCCAGGACAGAGGCAAACATGACAGCATAAACAGCTTTGGGAATGAACTTGGCCCGGGGCAGTAATGCTGGGAGAAAGGCACACTCTCATATTCACCCCCACCTCGCTGTCACAGCTCCCGAGACCTTTGAGATCTGTGAACTTCATTCATGTTCTCCAATTCCCCCCTACTCCCAGTCCCCAGAGGGCTACAATTTCAATGACTGTGTGTTTCCTAGTTTTCAGTTTACATAAACCTCACTCTAAACCTCTGAGGTCAGCCTGGCCACATATGTATTATGACCACAATTTGGTGGACAAATTGGAGCTTCAGAAATGTTAAGTACTTTGCCCACATCCAACAAATGGCAGATTTGGGGCTTCTTAATAGATCTGCCTTTCACTGGTTGGCTCTTTCTAATACTCAGGCCAATTTCTTCTGGGTAGTAATAGTGCCCAAACTGTCCCATCGTCGAGAGGAAACTATACAATCATGCTAAGCCTATGGGAATGCTCTGCTTACCATCCTCAAGTTGAATTTGATCAGTGACCACATGCTCCTGGAACCACACTGGGAGGATGCTGAACTAGGAACCCATCTACTGTCCTCAAGATCCCTAGAGGATCCTCAGGAAAAAACCTGAGATTAGTCTCGTCATTGCCATAGTCCTCCTCTTAATGGAACTTGGCATTCTCCTTCCCGTGTCCCTAGTTCCACTGTCCTCTTAAAGATCCGCAAATGGAAATGGAGAAAATCAGCAATTGGTCATAACTGATTGGAAGTCAGTTTCCTAAAATCCTTTCCATGTCCCTTCCAGCCCACAAGGGACAGTGGTCATAGTTTCGTGTTGTTAGAACGCCATCTACTGGTCATTTGTGAGCACATCGCTGTGAGCTTGGGTACTTGGCAGCCCAGCACCTCAGGCACATCTGAGAGCCTAGACATTCCTAAAGAGGTGACCTCTTGTCATCAGCCCTCTAGTCCCCTATGGTACTTTGCTGAGGCCCAAGTCCAAAATTTCACCAACAATGCAACCATCCATCTTATAGTAACGTGCAGCCCCACACACTAGGCACACATGGGTACATGGTCACCACACACACATATACACGCACACAATGCTCTACATGTTTTCCTGCTAGCAGTGACCTGCAAACTAGAAACCCAAAAGGATCTGAGGAAGCAAGGGGAAAACTCCTAGAGTAGGAACCCCATGCAGATAGTTCACTTTCAAAGCTTTCATGCCAGAGCCCCTCTACTCCAGTTTAACATCCACAGCGCAAGCAGGCAGGAGAGGAGGCAACTGGCCGAAAGGCCCTCCAGCATCCTCTGGGAACGGAGGGAAACAAGGTGGCCACACTCCCCGGGACCAGGCAGGCCATGGGAGTTTGTACCAAAATGGAGAGATGTGAGTGGCAAGGATGGAGAAGCACTTAGCCTATTCACCTCATTCATAAAGCTCTTCCCTAATCTGTCAGGCCTTGGGCCATCGTCAGAGGAGAATTCAGCCCATCACTGAGGAGCCTTCAAACATAGCCTCATCCAAAAGAGGGCGCCCCACTCCCTCATCTCCCCCTACCCTGCCAGTTCCACTCAACTTAAGCGATCAGAGCCCCTTTTGTTCTTTTTTCCCCCCTGTTGAGCTTTCCCAGGAAATAGACTCTTATGCAAAGCAGTGCTCTAAGGAACATAATGCAGAGAGAAATTGGGAGTGGGTTTTAAGGAAAAAGTTGGCAGGAGACCACGTGCAAATTCATAGCAGAGCAGAGGAGCATTATGGCAATGCAGACGTCTTGGGAGTCTGGTGGCTTCCTCAATACCTTACAGCCCTGATTTGGATGAAAACAGAACTTCACGTCCTTATGTAATATCTGTCCCTAGAACCAGCATTTCTCAAACCTCTGCCTGAGAAACCCCACAGCTCCAACCACAGATGTGCAAATTTTGCTTAAAAAAAAAAGTTTTAAAAACCATTCATTTCTGACAACTCAATACTTCCCGGGAGCCAACCGTGGTAATGTTACCTCACTGCATCTTCATTGCAGGACTGGGAGACACATTCTATTATCTGAGGCTCAGAGGTTCAGGGACTTGTCCAAGTGCACAGAACTAGGAAACAGCAGAGCTGCATCTCCTGATATTAATGTCAGGATTCTTTACAATGTGTGGCCACTCTTTACATACTGCATGTCCAAGCAATGTTTTCCTTGTTTAAGAGTCTGTTCATAGGCAAGATCTTGGACTTTGGAGAAGTAAGCCATGACCTTGAGCCAGAGAGACTCCCAGAGGGTTAAATTTCTAAGAATGCATTCCACCTGTCCCACAGGGCTGTTGTGAAGATTAAGTCAGTTAATATGTGTCAAGCTCTTAGAACAGTACCTGGAATACAGTAAGTGCCACATAAGTGTTTCTTCAACACATTTCAGTGATGATAGCTGTGACCACGGTAACACAGGCAAACACTGCATATCTGACAGCTTTCTGCTTCTGAAAGCAGACTTCAGACGTGCAGCCCAGGGCTGGCTGCGGTGTGTGCAGGATGGACAGAAGAGCAGAGAAATGTAAGTGCCTGAGACTTGGTCAGAAAGATAATGAGGAAAAAGAAAGCAAAATATTCAACAGGAAACTATATTCAATTTCTTGTAATAACGTATAATGAAAAATATATATATAATGAAAAAATCTGAAAATATAAATATGTATGTATATGTATAACTGAATCATTTTGCTGTACACCTGAAACTAACATTGTAAATCAACTACACTTCAGTAAAAAAATTAAATTAAATTGAAAAATATATAAAATAAGCCCATTTAACGCAAAAGAAAAAGCAAAATATTTGAAACCAGAGTCTGAAGAACTCAAAGGCTCTGATGTCTAGGAGAGACGTGCTGGTTTACTTAGTCATCAGTTCATAAACCCATTTAACAAATACTCATTGACCCCTTTTAACGTGCCAGGCATTGCTCTCCAGGATTCTGAGGCTCAAGGATAAATCAGACACAGTCACGGCCTCTAAGTGCTTACAGTTTAAGAGAAAGGGAAGGACCCCCTCATGAAGACCCCTAACACGAGGCACAAAGCGGTGTGAACCCGGAGAGCGCACGTGGGGAGGGGCGGGGCGGGGGGAGGAGCCACAGACCAAGATGGTCCTGTCCCCTTCCCCAGGAAAGAGAAGAACCAGTGGGGTCTCTTTGAAGACACGGAGCTGGAGGCCTGGAGAAGCACTGAAGCACAGGAGTGTCTGGGCTCAAAGGGTATGAAAGGCAGTGAATGAATTAACCAACCACTCGACATTTTAATTTTCTCTCAGTATATCCAGGATCACAAAGTTCCTAGCAATACCACTTCGATCCCTTGTTTTCCATAAGATGAGGTCACTTTTCAGCCTGGACAAAAGTCAGATGTGTTGAACTGAATAGACATTAACTCCTACTGGGAAAGTCAGTTTGGGGGGTCAGTGTCCAGCCCTGGACGGCAAAGGCGCCCCGCCCCATCGCCGTATATCTCAGCTCCCACCCCCGGGGCCAGCCCTGCTGCCCAGCCAAGGCCGGCTCCACAGAGCATCGCAGTCTGAGGGTAAGAACAACTGACGGAAATACGCCCATCCAGCCACCCGCTTGGCCTCTTGACTCAGAAAACAAAACACAGCCCACACATTGCAAAGCTTGCTCAGCCTAGGTGGGCTCCGGCTGATTCATTCATTCAGTAAACATAAAATGAGCACCTTCCACGTGTCAGGCCGGGCGTCAGGTGCCAGGGCGGAGAGGCAGTGCCCGGCGGCATCCTGCACTTACTTGCCGGTCTCCATCCACTCTCCCCCTATATTTCACCCTGCAGCGAAGCAGGAAAAGCAGCACACATCCAAAGAGAGCCTGGAGGAACCCTGCTGGCCCAGGGAAGAGAACTCGCTCCCACCCCGCCCACCAGGCTTGCCTCTCGCAGGACTCTGGGTTGGAATCATCTGCAGATTAAGCCACCACCTGTCCATCACCACACCCTTTCTCTCCCACTCTCTCCTACGCCGAGCAGCTGGTTACACCCACCTGGTATAAAATAATCAGAGTGAATAAGGCAGTCCCATATGATATGGACTTAAGGCCAGTTTTGAAATGTGCATCCGGGCAGACCATGCTGGCTCTGCCCCTGCCAAGCCCCAGAAATTGCACAAAGACCCCACCGACCCTCTGTGGCCCCTGTGTTCCCCTCCTTCTCCTTGGCTGTCCTGCAGGGTTCGGCACCACTGACCTCCCCTCCTTCCCAGAGGTCCCTCCTCTTAGCATCCCAATCTCCACACCTCCCAGTTTCTCACTGTCTGGTCCTTTCCTTACTCAACTCCCTTTATTGTGGGAGCACCTCAGGGGTCTGTCCCCAGCCCCTTGACCCTCTCTCTGACTTCTCTCCCTTTGGGGTCATGTCCTTACCCACAGTTTCAACTATCCCCACTACTTCCACATCTAGGCTCTAAACCCTTTCACCTCATTCCTAAATGTGCAGTTAAGAACTGGGCATCTCTTCATCATCTCAAACTCAATGAGATTAAAAGTGATTTTGAGATTTGCAGTTACTGACTACTATATATAAAACTGATAAGCAACAAGTTTCTACTGTATAGCACAGGGAACTATATTCAATATCTTGTAGTAACCTATAGTGAAAAAGAATATGAAAAGGAATATATGTATGTATATGTATGACTGAAACGTTATGCTGTACACCAGAAGTTGACACAACACTGTAAACTTACTTTTCTTCAACTTCTAAAAAAGTGAATTCATTCTAATTCCTTCAAAGCAGGCTCCCCCTCCAAACCTTCCACCTTCTATCCAGGTGACATCATCCTCCCAACCAATCACTTAACTTCAGTGGCTCCTCGCAGCCTAAAACATGGCCAGACTCCTCAGCCTGACAATTCAAGACAATCTGAATTCAACCTCCCTCTCCAACACCACCTTCCCGTGTACTGTAGTATTAACATAGTTAGAACACATCAGACCCACACCTGCCTCCAAACTCCTGCTCACAGCTCCTGCTTCAGACTGAACCTAGCACAGTCTTCCTCTTTTCTGCTGCTCCAGTTCCTGGTATCCCTCAAGGGGTGTGGGTCCCTTCAGTTCTGCCTCCTCCATGAAGCCTTCTGTAGCCTCTCCAACTCCGACTTTGATTGCTACCTCCTAAAAACTCACAGAAATTTTGGATCGCTCATACATAGCACCTTGTTTACTCACTGCCATTGTTGTCACGGGTGTAACCTCACCAGTACACACCTCTTTAATTTTTCAGGTAGGTACACCTTGTCTCCTCCACTGTGGTATAAGCTTCTCCAGTGCAGAAGACGTATCTTCCCCTTTGTTATTACCCAGAGAGCCTCCATTGCGTCATCCTCGTAGCAGGCCTTTACTAAATACATAGTCAACCGATGAATGTTAGAGCCTCATGCAACTCCTTTTGGTGAAAAAAGCTTTGGCATCAACCAGGTAGCTGGCCCTTATCTGAGGGGCTGCCCTTCTCCTGTGCCACATTCCGCTGTGCCTCCAAGTCTCCGCGCTGTTGTCCGAAGTTCCAGCTGTTTCGGGGTTGAGTGTTCATCCTCCCCTTAGTGAGAAAGGATGCTTACCTCTCTCGGAGGAGATCAGGTGACTCTAACTCAGGGGAAGCTTTTCCAGCATAATAACAGCCTCACCTTCATTTTATCCATCATAAATTATAGGGTTCATTCTCCTCTGGGGAATATCGCCTGCTCTTTAAAAACGTAGTTGAATTAAGGTTGGGGGAATCAGTTATTTAAAAGAGACATTCCAATCCCTGCATAGAGAATACTTTCAGATCCCTTTCCACAGAAAATGAAACATAGAATAAAATTCTGCTTTAAAAAAAAACCAACTCCCGTCTTAATCGGTTCTATCTCTTCTCTCTGCAAAAAAGGCAAATGTCACCCTCATGCCTCTTTCCCTTGTGAAGAATTACACGGGAAAGAGACACAGACACTTTTGACTGTACGCAGACACACTCTAGCTTCTGATCTGATCTCACGTTCTGCCAGTCAAGTGTACAAACATATACAAGGAATCTTCCTAAGCTGTTGGGAGCTTTCAGACAGGCTTAACTCAGTACATTCAAAGGTGAAGAATTACAAGCTCTTTTGAAGATTTCTAAATATTCCCAAGGTGCCATTTAAAAATGGGAAAAGTAGGAATGTAATTCTCAATCCAAAGAGAGAATCTGTGAAATACTCCTAAAGCCCTTAACAAGCCAGTCCCTTCTCCACACACACACAGTCACACTCAGGATACAGCCCTTCCCCTTCTTGTTTTTGTTTGGCTTTTTCACATAATCACTCCATCACTCATCCACATTCTCCAAAGAAATTCTGCCGGCTGTAAAGTGGTCATGTATTAATATAATCACCCAAAGCTTCCTATTATGCTGTTTTCCCTTTGTTAAAATAATATCCGTTCTCCACTAAGTCATAATTTCATATGGCAAATTCGAGGACTGTAAAAAACAAAGAGAAAAACAGACATGTATCAAACAAGTAAAGAATAATTATTACAAGGAAAAGTACAGGCAACCAGGTTAATTGTAACAGGTGTTAAACACAGACTGTGCACAACGTGCTGTACTAAGCACTTCGCTTTCCTTATTTCTCAGAATAATTCCATGTGGTAGGCACTGTTACAGTCTGCATTTGGCACACAAGAAAAGCAAAACTGAAAGACATTAAATAATTTCCCTTAAGGTCAGACGGGTGGTGAATGACATCACACAGAAAGTCAACCCCAGGTCTGTTTGACTCCAAAGTCGGTTATCTTCACCACCACACTGCAGGGCCTCTCACTGATACCATTAATAGAGATCTGGGTAGTCACTTAATTTCATGATGAACCTATGATTCCAAGAGGCAAGAAAATGTCCAGACACCATAGCCAGAGCTGAAGGACACCAGCACAAGTGTGGGACAAAGACGAACTCGCACCGCAGTCCTGGTTGGGTTTATTGCCCCACTTGCAAACATGACAGCAGTAGAGCTGCCGGCTAACTCGCAGGAGACTACTGGTAGACCAACCATGACAACAGACTCTCAAGTGCACTGATTTCCAATCCATGCTGGTGTTATCAGCCTGACTTGCTGCCTCATTTCTGCATTGCCAAGTCCTCAGGCACGAACCAAGCAAGGAGAACTGAGTCCTGCTTCGAAAACTGTTGAAACTCTTCAAAACTTCTCAAAATCCAAAGTGTATATTATTGTGCAAAGTCTGCTCACGATGAACATGGTTTTATCAACCCATTGGCTTATTAGTCAATGAATGGTCAAAGCTACCCCAAATGCCCCAACCCCCGAGCCCCCTGGTGGGGGTCAGTCTAGGTGGCTACCTGGAAAAGTTATCAGCCAGACTCTGGAGGGGTCACTAAAGGAGGGAAGGGAGGAAAGGAGAGGAGACGATGTTCGGCAGCAGAGAAGGAGGGTCCGCCGCACGGCGGGCCCAGCTATTACCCAGAGCTCCGTGTTCAGCAAAGCTGGGGTAGCGCTGTTCCTACCATTCAGGAATATCGATCTTGATCATTCGGTATGGCTGGAACTTTTTTTCTTTAATGAATGCTGCTGCTGCCAACGCGTGCCACTGAGGGATTCAGCACATTTAAATCCTCCTGCCTCTCAACTTGTTTTCCTGCCTGCGCTCCAGCAGGTAAGACGCCCACAGACTCACAGTGCTCCGGGCTGTAGAACTCACAGGAGTCTATCCTGTTCAGGTTATTTTTAAACTTTCAGGCCACTTTCCTTCCCCATGAACAGCAGGCCTGCCATTTAGAACAGTGTTTAACCCACACCCCACCTGCTTTGAAACTTTAGCTTTTTGTGTTAAAAGAAAAGAAGCAATCCTTCGAGCTCACACATGCACATACACGCACGCACGCGCGCGCGCACACACACACACACCCCTGTAAACTGAAGACAATCTCCAGATCTCTGAGGTAAAAGACCCAGCTCCCAAAACTGTGGGGAGCCTGTTGAGATGATATGTGTGAAAATGCCCTGCACACTTAGAGTGTCAGCACCACGGAGGGAGGTATCACTATGACAGCTGTAGGGACAGACACCGGGCATTACAGGTGATGCCCAAAGGCACCTCCCTACCTCCCTACTTCCAAAAGGGAGCGATGCCAGCACAGTTAAAGCATTCAAGGCCCTTCAATTGCCTAGGGAGCCAGACAGGAGCTGGCTAAGGGGTGTGAGGTTATAATTTTCTTCAAATTAAATTTTCTTCAAAAATATTGGAGAAAAGGGAAAGATTCTGAAAACAATTCAACAAGAAGAGAGGGGAGCAGAAGAAGGAAAGGAAAAGTTTCAAAGCAGTAACACCACCTCCCATTTGCGGAAGGTCTAACTAAGAGGTACTGTGTGTGCGTTACCTCGTTTGATCTGCATGAGAATTTCCAGAGGCTTCAACCATTTTTTCAGATGAGGCAACTGAGATCAGAGAAACGACGTCCCTAAACTGAGACCACACAGCCAGTAAATGGCAGAGCTAGACTTGGACCTGGACCTGTCTGAGGCCAGAAGTCACGCACTGCCCCAGCCCCGCACTGCGAGCGTGGCCTGCATGGTGAGGTTCGAGAATGGTTTCAGCGGCCCGGAGTGGCAGAGCTCAGGGTAGCTCCGGAGTTAAGGGGGGGCTCGGGCAGTGAGCCTCCTCCCCCACCAAAAATAAAAAACTGAAACATCCCTTTTCTTGGAAACTGGAAGGTTTTGCGTGAGCTACACATCCCCCCCACGGCCACGCAGCTGCCCAGGCTGTGCAGACCAGGACGGCAGAGACAAAACTAATCACAGACAGTCCCCAGATGTCCTCCCGGGGGTGGTCTACCTCTCAGGCCAAAGGATGTCGCTTCTAAAGTCCTCTGGTTGCCATACCGCTCCGGGAACCTCCCATCCAATAAAGCAAGCAGCTTTCCCTCACAGCAAACGTCTTCCCCACAGCTCCCAACACACGGGAGGGATGACTCACTGGAGAGCCTCCTCCTCCTCCTCTCCCCCCTCACCCTCTGGCTGAGGCGCTGCAAAGTGATAAAATGATCAGGTGGCTCACCACTTTCACAGCTGACTACATTCCAGGGGATTTTTAAAACCAGAGTCTGTTTCCCAGGAGGCTATTAGGGTGTGTACACATTCTGCTGCATCCGGGGCTCTGCAGGAACTGGCCTCCCTGCCTCCCAGCCTCCCCCGCCCTCCACTGCCTAGCCCCAGCATCTCCAGTCTGTTCTCTCTGTGCCTTCATCCTCTGCCCTTGTCCTTCCCGTCCTCAATGCGCACATCCCTCAGAGCCTGCTTCCGACCGTCTCCTCTGTGTACACACTCTCTCTTGTGATCTCATCCACCCGATGGCTTCAACCAAACCTATTATCTGGAGGGCTCCCAAATCTTTTCCTGTCCTTTTTAAGGTCTGGTCCCACATTCACAACTGCTCAGATGGGCTCCTCCACCCGAATGGCCTGGCAGAACTGTGAATCAACTGGTTTAAAAAAACCAGCTCATCGGGGGAGGGTATAGCTCAGTGGTAGAGTGCCTGCTTAGCATGCAAGAAGTCCTGGGTTCAATCTCCAGTACCTCTTCTAAAAATAAAGGGGAAAAAAACTAATTACATCCTCCTACAAAAAAGAAAAAGAAAAGAAAAGTCAGCTCCTGATCTTTTCCTCCAAACCACCCCCTCCCCAGGTCTCTAACTCTGGTGGCCATATCACAGTGTCCCACTGACTCAGGTATGAAGCTCTGGACTCATCCTGGATCCTTCCTCCCGCCCACCTCCGCCACCAACCCTTCCCTGCGTCCTGTCACTTTTTTTTTTTTTTCTATTCTACTTTCTCTGTTTTCCTTGCATTCCTATTTGCACTACCACCTCACAAGGTCAGAGCTTTATTCCTCCTCCTCGGAAGCCAAGAAGAGCCTCACAACCCATCTTCCTCTTCCAGGTTCAACCACAACCGTTCATTGCACAGCCCAACTCTGGTCCTAACCCCAGCCTGCTATGCGGCAGAATGCAAGAGCATGTTCAAGGTTGCATCCCCCGTGCCTAGCGCAGTGCCTGCTTAAAAAAAAAAAAACATTAAATTTACTTATTGAATGAATAAATGAGTTTTCTACTGCCTATCAAATATAACTGTGGAACCAGGCGATCTTATCCTCTTAGGGTCAGAAGCAAACTTAAATGTCATCCCATGTAAGCCCTTATTTTAAGAACCAGGACTGAACGCAAAGCCCCGCCCCCTCCTCGTCTGTGCACCCAGCAATATCTCCTATTACTGGCTAGCTCTCACCACCTGCTCCGATGAAGCAGGATTCTCACCAGTCCACAAATACACAAAAACACACTTTCCACAAACGCAAATCCTCCTGCATATCATTTCTCATTTTCTTTCTCCCTTCTTTCCCGCTTCCTCCGTATCCACCTGTCAAAAAACCAGACCGGTTCACACCATACTTTCTCAGCGAAGCATCCTGTGATCTCTTTCTCCTCGGAGAACCACTGGCACATTGTGTCCTCCTGCCTGGGGTACTGGGTGTATGGCTCGCTTCTCCCCACTACACTGCAAGGGGTTTAATGTATCCAGCCTTTTACTGTCCACACAACGAATGCACCGCCTTGGGCATGGTGGATACTACACACACGTTATTGAATGAATGAATGGTAAGGATATGCAAAGCCAACCAGACACAGCCAGGACATGGACCTCTTAGGATCTGTGCCATGATGGGAAAGTTGTATGGGAAAAGCTAGAAGTGATAAACCTGTTCTGGAGACAATCGGTTCAGCTCAAAGAAGCTAACCCTCGACTCTCACGTCACAGGCACAAACGCAACTTGCAAACATAACCTGACAAGATGAATGACCTGTTGTGCAGAGGCAAACACAGTGGTTGCTGTGAATCTGTACTATTTGGAGAACACAATTTTGTTCTTTGGTAGAAAAGGAGGGGTGCTTTCAACCCATTTCATTTGATGCATGGGTCTACAAACAGAGCAGAAAGAAGTGGTCTGTGTTAGATAGATGTGTAAATTGAATATAGAGCTTACCTAATCTAGCCACACACATATCTAACCCCTCCTTTTAATGGATGAGAAAAGGCATGTAAAAATGGAATGGAGAAAAGGGCTTCTCAGCCTCAGTACTACTGACATTTTTGAGTCAGGTAACTCCTTGTCGTGACGGGCTGTCCTGTGCATTACAGGATGTTTAGCAGCACTCTGGCTTCTTACCACTGGACACCAGATGCACCTCCCAGTATGACAATCAAAAATGTTTCCAGATTGCCAAATGTCCCTTGGAGAAGGGGTGGGGTGCGGGGCACAAAACTGCCCCTAGTTGAGATCACTAGTATGGAATAATTAAATGAGTTTCTCAAGATCACACAACTCGTCAGCATCATAACCAGAAATGCAGTAACTCCCATAGAATGCTCTTGCAATACCAGCCCTATCTTTCAATTCCCTCCCTCATATCTGATAAGACACGGCCTCTGGATGCCGGAGCAAACTCAGAGCTGCAGGTCTGGTTTTCTAATGGCCTCAGAGCCCTACATGGTATGAAAAGAGACATTCTTAGCGGAGACAGAAGGGAGAACTCAGGCTGAAGCATGCGAGTGATAGCAATCCAATATCATCTGCTTAAGGCTTAGCAACTGGATCTCAGTCAAGTAGCATTTCTCCTGATACTTTGGATGCTAAGAAATGTGGTTACCAGGCCCTGTGGAGAATAGGTTTTCCCCCTCAAATTGGCTTTGTCTTCAGTGAAAACTCCTACACTCATGCTTTCAATTCAGTCCTTTACACCCTCACCCCAGCTTCTCCTTCTGTTTGCTTCCTCTTCTCATTTTTAAATTTAGAGGAGAGCTTGAGTCCTTCAATTTCGCCTTTCACCAACACCTTCCGCGGTTCCCACTTTGCTTCTAGAATGTGTCTTCACTACAACTTGAGAACCATCTCCCTGCTTCCAGATTCTGATCTTTCATTCCCTAAAAAGACTCAATCACTTCAGGCAAGATATTTTTAGAAGCTGCTGGTAAGGACTTGTCAATGATCACTTTTCTAAGTGAACTGCCATTAGCTAAGCACTTGTGTACCATCTGAGGGGGCAGAAAGTAACTGTTCATTAATGCACTGCTGTTTCTCCCCCACTGTCTTGCTCAAATCTTCTTCTATGCTCAGTCCAGCACTAAGTAGCCTCTCCACTAGGAAAATCACACTTATAAGTCTTGGAGGACTCTGTGTATGCCCCTAGGAAATATCTTATGCATTCCTATTTCCGAGAATTCTCTTTGTAAAAGTCATTCAAGGATTCAGTACTAGTGAGATGGCAGAATAAGAAAAACCTCTTGCTAAAAATTTCTAGAAAGCTAGATAAAGTACAGGAATATATTTTCAAATATATTTTAAAACATATATTGCTGAACTTAGAAAATATAAAAGGAAATTCCTAGGAGGAAATGAAAAACACAGGACTAAGCATGTGAACTGAGACTGCAGCTGCCCCACAGGGCAGTGATCAGTTCCGGTAACTTAGAAGATTTCACGGATGGGTTTTACACCCATTCAAAAGCAAGAGATAAGGTCTTAAGAGTACATGTGAACAGAGGTTGAAACTAAGACTCTACATTTAGCTGGGACACTTGAAGGACTCAACTCTACAACAAAAAAAGATTATAAGGAAGCTTTTATCTCTGATTGAGTAAGAAAAGCAAAACCCTGAGAAATCAAAACCCAAGACTGTGTATGTTACATTGATTTATGAGCTGAATTCATACTACATGTTCAGGACAGTTCAGGTTACTCCTTAAGCCAAAGGTAAAAACAGCCCTAGTAACTTTCCTGAATTAAGTAAGAGAATTAATACAACCATTCTAGGAGGCTACTCTTATAACCTAGACTCTGCTGCATTTCTGTGGGAAAAACAACCATGATCAGACATGAGCTCGCAATCAAAACTTTTTAATCACACAGAGAAACAATCTACCATAAGGAAAAGTTAGCTGATATAATAAACAAGAGAATCCAAGCACTAGAGCTTGAAATAATACAAAAGGTATATAATGAAAGACAATAATAGGATACAATGAAAAAAGTATTAAGTGGCAAATACAATTTCTTGTCATGAAAAATCTAATCACTGAAATTAAAAGCAGTAGTAGATAAGTTAACTATTATGTTAGACACAACTAAGGAGATTATTAGTAAACAGCAAGGAAACCCCCGAGTACACGGCACAGAGAGAGGGACAGGTGGAAAATGTGGTTAAAGTTAAGAGAAAGGGAGAACAGAACAAAAAGATCCAAATAACATCAAATGGAAGCTCTAGAAGGAGATAATGTAGAAAGACAGTATTTGAAGAGCTAAAAATTAGATTTTGCCAGTATTAATGAAAGACATAAATCCTCAGAGTCAAGAATTTCAAAGAGTTCTAAGCAGAATGAACAACGATAAATCCAACTTATATACATTTTAGTGAAATATTGAAAGTTCTAAAATTATGAAGAGAAAATCTTAAAAGCATCCTGAGAGAAAAATACAGTTTGCCTACAAGAAACAATAGTTAGATTAGCAGCTATAATAACAGAGGCTAGAAAATAATGGAACAACACCTTCAAGTGCTAAAAATACTCAGTAAATTGTTATTCAAAATTGAAGGTGAAATAAAGGCTTTCTCAGAACAGTAAAGTTTTACCACTCAAGTTCAACTGAAATAACTACTGTACAACATTCCTCAAGAAGGAAATGCAAATGGAAGAAAAGAATCCCATGCAAGAAAATGGCACGATAAGCAAAAGATAATGGTAAATATGAAGGCAAACCTAAAATAAAGATAAATAAATAGACACACAGATAAATGACACATAAGATAGTTTAATTTGTGAATGTGAATACACACACACACACACACACACACACACACACACACATAAGATGAAGCCATATCACTAGGCAACAGTGCTGTGTAAGGTGGGGAGGGTGACCAGAGGTTAGGTATTGTTCAGGAAGAGTACAGACTTGAAGTCAAGCCATATCTCTGAAGTGAGGTATGTGACTAAGACACCCATTAAAAATGTTTCTATTCATTCTTGTACTTAAAGTACTAGTCAATGTAATAAGTACAGAAAAAGAAAGAAAAGGCATATGGATTGTAAAGGAAAGAACAAAGCTGTCATTAGTTACAGCTGATAATGTCTCCAAACAAAATATGACATATTATGAGGGGAAAAGGCATTCAAAGTAATAAAAGTTCTACCAGGATGCTGGACACGAAGTAAGTACATGGAAATACAAGCTCTGATACAGCTACCACAAAGAACCAGAAGATACATGATTAAAGAAAAACATCACATAAAGCATCAGAACTGTAAGGCACTTAAAAACAAATCAAACAACAGGTGTGCAGTCAAAGATGCAGAGAGGAATTTTTAACTCTCTTGAGGGACTTTAAAGAAGATCTAAGCCTAGGAAGAAACATGTCATGTTTGGGGTTGGAAAAACAGCTTGAAGATTACAATCCTCCCTCAAATAAAACTATAAACTCAGCTCCAATCAAAATCCCATTTTTAAAATGAAATATGATGAGCTTATTCTAAAAGTAGTATGAATGAATTAAAGGCAAATATCCAAAAGACAACTTGGCAGGGGTGTGGGGAGGATTTATCCTAGCATATCGAAGCTACAAAGCTATAAAAACTAAGTCAGTGAGACAAGGGTGAAAGAGATATACCATTAGACCAGTGGAATGGAATGAGATGCCCAGAAACAGTGGAAACAAATTGACTAGTCACTAAATGGTGTTGGACCAAAAGACTAATCATGGGGCAAGGCATGGGTGTGGGGGTGGGGGATAAGAGAGAAAATAGAGCCTACCGCTTTACACAAAAATTATTTCCAGATGAATCAAAAGAGCCAAAAGAGATAAGCAAAACTAAAAATTTTAATTTAAAACCAGTACATATGACTTTTTCTTAACTCATTATGTGGAAGGAATTTTCCAACAAGATAAAACAAAACAAAACATCAAGAAAAAAGCATCAAGGAAAAAAGCAGATAAATTCTACCATACTAATATTAACAACTCTGTGTGACAAAAACCACCATAAACAAAGTGAGAAAGACAAGCCATGCGAAGCAGAAGATATTTATAACCCACAAATCATATCTGGAGTACATGTAAGAACTCTCATAAATCAGAAGGAAAAAACACACACACTACATGATGGAAATATGAGGAAAGGGTATGAACCTACAATTTATCTAAGAAGAAATCCAAATGGCCAATAAATGCTCAATTCCACTAGCAATCAGGGGGAAACAAGGAAGTGCAATTAATGTAAGAACTGGATTTCATTTTATACCTGTCAGATTGTCAAACTTTAATAATTCTGACTGTCTCAAGTGTTCTGGAAGATAGACAGAAATGGGAATTCCGCATATGGTAGGAGGGTAGATGGTACAGTCACTCTGGAAGGCAATGTGGTGACACCTAATAAAGCTGGAAATGTGCATTCTAAAACTCAGTGCTTCCACGTTTCTGCACCTACCCTAGAGAAAAATCTCACACATGTGCCCAAGAAGACGTGGACAAGGTTGATCATATTAACACTACTTATAATAGCAAAACTGGAGCAACCTAGTTCCCCTCAGAAGGGAAGAAAATTAACAACCTGTGATTTATTTATACCATGGAGTTCTATGCAGAAAGTGAAATAATGAACTAAGTGGATGTGTAATAACACTGGTAAATCTTAAAAACAAGCGTTCGCTTTGCTGCAAGAGGGCACATTCCATACATCATTTACATAAAACTTTAAAACACACAAAAATGCACATATATATTTTATGAATACATGCATACACAGTAAAATTACAAAAACGCACGTGGTTGTGAAATACCAGTTTCAGAAAAGTGGTGACTTCTGGAGCAAGGGTTAAGGATAGTATGCACGTACACCTGTAACAGTTAATTTCTTTATAAATGGGAGAGAGATAAAGTAAATATGGCAAATATTACGATCCATTCATATGGTGGTGGGTCTACGGAAGTTTCTGAATTGTTTTCTATACTGAATGTCTGAAATGTATCATAATTCAAAAAAGTGTGTAAGAGACGTTCAGGAGGTCGTCTTCCTAATTAAAATACAAGGAGTTGGCAGAGGTCTGAGCAGTTTCGTCCACTATTGGCAGAGGAGTAGTTAGTACAAACTCTCCAGAGGGAGATGGAAGCAGTATTTCTCAAGGGTCATAAACATGCATTGCCTATGCCCCAGTAATTCCAGTTCTAAGAATTCTGTCCTTATGAGATCATGGAACATGCACACAGATACACCTTTATAAAATTGTCCGTTGGACTGTTAATGCCAATATGCAAAACTACAATCCAAATCACAACAATAAGGAGCTGGTTAACATAACATCCAGTCATATAATGAAATAGTTTGCAATTATTAAAAATCATAGGCTAAAATAAATCATATGGTAAAATAATATTTAATGACACAGGAAACTGCTCACAGTATATGATTAGTCAGGGAAGCAGGTTACAAAAGCAATACGTGTGCACTATAATCCACACTTAGTATAATAAAGTGCATGAAGGTGTGCGTATGTGAGTGTATACGCATGCGTGGGAGCAGGGCAGAAACCTTAGAAGGAATATTTATCCCATGTTAGTGATTAACAGTACATGATGGGCTTGTGGATAACATAAATTCTCTTCTCTGTGCTTTTTCATCTTTTCTAAAATAAACGTAAAATACTTTTGTAATTTCAAAAAAGCCACATTATGATGTCTGAGACGGGTCTAAGGGTTGTTCACATCAGCCACTGTTAGCTGAAGATTTATTCTGCAAGAGCCAGCGTTAGTTTTAGTTGAACAAGTGAAGAAGACAGTATCCAAGGGGGAAATGCCTTTGAGGTTGATTGCAAAGTGGGAAGGCACGCTGCCGAAAGTATTAGCACCTTCCATCCACAAAATGGACTGAACAACACTTGTCTCAAACTATCTCACGGGGCACCATCGAGGTAACTTGTAGAGGGATGCTGCCTGGAGCCTCTGAGAAGAACGGGCTAGATTCCAGCCTCCTACATATCCCTAGAGGAACATTTTGTAAGGATCTATTCCCTCCCTTAAAGGCACAAACTCCAGAATCTCCAGGCTAAACCCTGGAAAGGGGTCTGCCAGATGGGGGCCAAGGCTGACCCCCTACCTGCATTCAACCTCACTGAACTGCACCTGCCACAGGACTGATTTATTGTGGAAGCAATAAGGGGAGGCAGAAAGAGCCTGTGCCTGGCAGGTTATACACCTAAATCATTTCATTCTCGCAGCAACTCCAGGCAGTTGGTGTTACTAATCTCCATACTGCAGATGAGAAACTCAGACTGAAGCCACATAACCAGGAACTGTTCAAGCTGGAATTGAAACTCAGGGCAAGGGTTTAAACGCAATCACATGGACACAGGCATGAGGAAAAGAGACCCAACACGAGGGGTGTATTACTAAGCTGGTCGCTGCTAAAAGCTCAGATAACTGTGTCTCCGGACAGTCCGTCAGAGGAGAATTCCTCTGCTGGGTCTCCTGCTGACTGAAAGTTATCACTCAGGCAGTTCAGTCAGCCCAAGAGAGCTCTGAGTATCTCACAGTTCAGTATCAATAGGGAAGCTCTAGGTAAGAGGTGGCAGGTGCATAGCATGAGGCGAAGGGCTACTGAATTTTACATGCACAGAGTTGGTCAATCACTACAGTGGCAGCTGGGCTGAAACAGGCTCTGACCACATCTCCTACCTCCCTCTCCCTCCCTCGTTCCCCTCACACTGATTTTGCTATTTCTAAGCACACGAGCTTGCCTCTGCCTTAGGGCATCTAAGCTAGTTGTTCCATGCTGCGAGTGCTCCTCCCCCATCTTCCCACAGTAACTGCTTCTTGGTGCTCCAATCTCAAACTATACGCTACCTTCTCAGACACTTTCCTGGACCACCCACCCAGAGACCCTGTATGACATCACCCTATGTTAACCTTCCACTTTTTACTCTCTGGTATTTTCTTGTTTACTTGTTGTTCTCAGAAGAATGTAAACTAGTTCAGAGCAGATACTGTCAACCTTGTTCACCACTATATCCCCGTGGTGGGGAAACAGTTCATGGTTATAGTTGGTACTCAAGAATTATTTCTCCCATAATTGTTGAAGAGACGGATGGACGCATAGACAGATGGATAAATGGATGGATGGATGAGTGAATGGATGGATGAATGAATAAATGGATGGATAAGTAAATGAGTGATTTAAAAAGTATCTTGTGAAAAATAGCCATGATGTGATAGAAAACCCAAGTGAAAGACAGAAAGGCTAACATACAGGACCCTCAAAAGTGAAGCCAAGAATCCATAAGAAAACTTGTGTATCCATGGGCTCTGAGATTCTCAGCTAGGGGCTGCTTAGGTCACAGAGATCAAAGGCCCACAGCACATCAAATTATACATGTTTCTTAGAAGTGGCTTTTTACAGGCTAAATGCTGGCTCTCTCTCTACGGCCTTCCTTTCTATTCCTAGTTGTGGATGGGACAAGTAGACCCAACGTGTCCCCCCTTGGGGTTCTTTCCCCAAACAGCCATCCCATCTCAGCTCTCCCATAGCTCTACCCAGAAAGGCAATCCAAGCCTTGCCAGGCTGTTTCTGAAAAGGCCAGAACAAAAGAAAACTGTAACTACTGTTTCCCTTTTTTTTTTTTGTTTGCCTTTTGGCATGCATAGATTGTGGGACCTGCAGGAAAGTGGGGTGGGGGAGATCAAGAGAGGGCTTGGGAGCACGAGGAGCTCCAGAAACACCAGCCCGTGATCACCTGTGTCTTTTGCCTCCATGCCCTTCCAGCAGGACACCCCCAGCCAGCTGGCGACCCCTAGCCAGCTACCATGGAAACGAGAGGACAAATTTAGGCAAGAGAAAATCAAGACACATAATTCAAAAGAGCAGTTTGAAGAACACGAA
Source organism: Camelus ferus (assembly GCF_009834535.1). NCBI lineage: Eukaryota > Metazoa > Chordata > Mammalia > Artiodactyla > Camelidae > Camelus > Camelus ferus. Next base: position 3,288,162 of record NC_045716.1, read on the forward strand.
CGGGCTTTCTGGTAAACTGCTAGAAAGGCAGGAAAAGGCAGCTGGAGGAGTGAGTGGAGGGGGGCACCGGTCGGCTGTGTGGAGCCCGCTCACAGACACAGATGAACCCACATCGTGTCCAGAATCTACATGGGATGACATCCCCACCCGCTCCCAACTTTGAGATTCCTCTTTTCATCCCTACTCCATCTCCGCTGCGTGTCCCTTCCTCTGGCATCTCTGGGAAAACCCTTCTCGTGGCAGGAACGTATCAAAGTCTTAGAACATCGCCAGTTATTCATCTTTCTACCTTTCACAAGCCATGTTGAGCTAAGACACTTCTATTCCTGGTCTCAGACATTTGTTCAACTTACTACATATGTTCGACCCCTGATAGGTGAGCTGGTGAATATGCAGGCTGAGTCGGCAGCTGGCAGAATCTCAGAGTAGGGAGCAGTTATGTGCGCAGCCACGTGAGGTCGGCTCGGCCTCCCCTGGAAGGAGGGTCCACGCTGGGCAGCACCAACTGAGACCATCACAGGAATGTCTCAGACTCCATCATCCACGCCCTCTGGTCCCCAACTCTAGAGTCCCTCACCTGTCCAAAAGTGCCCCTTGACTGACAGCTACTCCCCTTCTTGGGCTTCCCAGCACCTGCCCCAATCTCTAGGCATCTCCCCAAAGCCATCTGCCCAGCAAACTCATCCTCCCTCCTTGCCTTTCAATAGAGAAGCAAACACAAGTCCCCTGACTCTTCCCAGCAATCTCTGAATTCTCAACCATGCAGTCCCGAAGGTTACAATTACAATTTTTCCCCTTTTCAAACCTCTATGTAAAGACAGGTGGAGGAGGAAGGGAGAAGAACGTCTTCTCGACCTCCAGCTATCACATCCCACAGCCCCACAGCTATTGCAGCAGGTAAATATTAGCTCCCGTTGGAGTTGAAGAATCCCAGAGAGAGAGTGAAAGAGAGCGGTGGGGAGGGGAATATGAATCTCTGCTGCTTAGCACCTTCCTGGCAGCGTGGGAAGCTGGTGGAAGAAGCAAAACATGGGCTCCAGGCACATACATAAGCGCCAACAGGTGCCCGGCCTCAGCAGCCTGGCAGGGAGACTACGGAAGGCTGGCTCCCTCAGCCGCTGCCCTGCCCAGCCCTGCAGCCACTCAGTTCCCAGAAGCAAAGACCTCTTTCCTGGGGAGGGGGAGGAGGAGGAGGAGGAGGAGGCAGGGAACGGCATGAAGACATCAAGCAAAGGAGCTGGAGGTTTGTGTCAAGGGAACACCTCGAATCACACAGAGGCTCGCCAAGCAAGCACGCCTCTCCCTCATCCTCAGGCTGCTCGCCAATGGTGACAGGTGACTTCCAGTTCAGAAAGCGTGGGTCTTTGCCAAGACCCAAGTTTATGCTTACTGGGTGAGAGGTGTTTCTCATCTTGACTTCCATAGGCTCCCCAGCCCCCTAGCATCTTCCCAGCCCTTCCTGCCCTAACTCCAGCCTTCATGGGAGGCTGCACTCTTTTCAGTCTCCTCATCTTCCATGCTCTCTGGACCCACAGCCGTGATGCCGCTGTCTCTCCAGGAGCTCTTGGTCATGAATCCTTCTTGGCTCCAAATTTGGACTTGGTCCTTCTCCAGCCTCCGTTTATCTCCCTTCCCATCCCTGAGCTCCGCTACTTTGAAACCAAATTCTTTTCCTCTTTCAATCAGGTTCTCCTCCTATTTTAACCAATGGTGACCATCCCAGCCCTAGACCCTAGGCTTCGGCCATTGGTTCCTCCCTCTCCACCCAGTCCCATGTCCTATTGAGACTTTTGCCTTTCTCTTGGTCTGCCCTGCAATGCATCCTACACACCACTGCTCACCAGGCCCTCCTCGGGAGCTGAGACTAACTCAGCATGGGTGCTGCCCTCAAGAGCATGGCCTAGGGTATATATCTCTGGACAAGGTCAGAATGAGCAAGGTCTGTTCAACTCAAGAATGAGTCCAAATTGCAGTCAGGGAAGGAAGCAAGAGGTCAGAACCAGAACTGAGTTACTGCTCACCAGATGTGAGTGTTAAGGCACAGTCAAAAATCAGCACCTTTGCCGTGAGAGGGTAGGGCTTGTATTCCAGGGCTGGAATACAAGGTAGACTGGGTCATCGATTCAGTGACTGGGGCAAGTAAGTGGTTCAGGACAGTGACTTGGTTAATTCAAGGGAGCCAGAGATCTGCTTTTATTGTAGTAACAGCTGGGTGAATTTTTTATGGGCACAGCAGGTAAAGGAAGAAGGCTTCCAAACTTCCTCCTATTATTACCCTAAATGAACCCTCCAATCTTACCCCCAGAGCTCTGCTCCCTCAAGGGGTAGATCCCATATACCCCTCCACTTAGCAAACCCTCCATCAAACAAAGTCAATGTTTGTCCTTGTCCCAGGAGCTTTCCCTGAACACTCCAGTACTCAGTAACTGCTCCTGCCCATGACTCTGGACATGGGTGCACACCAAAGGTTCCCCTGCTTTTGGATTTCAAGGATGAGCAAAATTGCAAAGAGAACCATATTATGTGGCCAATATTTCATTTTTGTAACTATGGGCTTTCAAAAACAATTGACACTATTCATGCCCCGTCATTTTATAAAAGAAAGAGCACTTTCACAGTAAAATTTCAGAAGCATATAACAGCATAAAATCCTGTAAAACAGACGCAGTTCACCTCAGAGATACTGTGGGTTTCATTCCAGACCATTGCAACACAGCAATGCAAAAAAATATTGCGGTAAAGCAAGTCACACAAATTTGTTCGTTTTCAGTGCATATAAAAGTTATACTTTCACTATACTGTAGACTATTAAGTGTGCAGTAGCATTATGTCCAAACAACCAATGTACATAGCTTAATTTAAAAAATGCTTCATTGCTAAGAAGAATGCTAACCATCATCTGAGCCTTCACCAAGCTGTAATCTTTTTGCTGGTGTAGGATTTGAAATATTGCAAGAATTTCTACCAAAATGTGACACAGAGACACAAAGTGAGCAAATGCTGTTGGAAAAATGGTGCCAATAGACTTGCTCAACTCAAGGTTGCCACAACCGTTCAATTTGTAAAACACACAGTATCTGCGAAGCACAAAAAAAAAAAAAAGCGAAGTATGGTGAAATGAGGTGCGCCTGTAAATTGAGCCTTATACAATCATCACTACTTGCCCTATTTCTCTCATTGCACAGCAAACTGATGAAAACGTTGCCATCAACAGGCACCAACCCATGAATGAGCACTGGGACCGCAGGCAGAGATTTCTCCCTTGACGCGATCATATTGTGCATTGCACTTTTGCTTAGTTTTATTTTCCCTCCTGTTGTTTATCTAACTTTTTGACCGTGCATGTCTCCTCTACGTGCTGGATGGGAAGACCCTCGAGTCCTGTCTTATGTTTCTCTGTATCCCCCACAGCGCTTGTACACATGGAATGAATACCGAGTGAGTAAATGTCAGGTCAGAGCAGGGAAATACTTAAGGAATCAAAGCTAAGGAAGGAGCTGAGCAGGAAGAACAGAGGGGAGCAGAGCACATGTCCACCCCCACCTTTTGCTACCTTCATGCTGCGAGTCCTTGAAGGATGCAGATGAAAACAGACTTGTCTATGAGACATCTGACAGGTGCGGGTGGTCCAGCCAAAAGGACCGTTCGTTCATGCTGAATGAACTGGGCTCCCAAACCCCTGAGCTGTCACCAATTTTTAGAGCAACTAAGTAGAGGAGAAGCATTGTATTGGGAGGCAAGACAGAGCCCAGTTCTCTGCTTTGCTTTGGGGGGCCATTTCGCCTCTTCTGTTAAATACTCTTACTGCACACTGTGCTGGACAATCCTCTCCAACTCTGAAGGTTGTGATTTTTTTCACTCCCATTTTATTGGTGTACAAACAGGACTAACACACAGAAAAGCTTAAGAGGCTTATCCAAGAGGACCCTGATCGCTAGACCCTCACTCCAGCAGGCAGCGTGGCTGTCCCGACACTTGTGACAGTAAAGTGTAACCTCTGTGCTAGGCCAGCACCACCTGGGGCCCTTGAGCCCACGATGAAGCCCTCGGGTTCACAGTCAGAGTCGTGAAGAAGCACTATGTATCTGAGCACTTGCTATATGCCAAGCACTTTCCCTACGCTAGCTTCCACCTTCTCGGCAGCCCAGCATGGCAGACGTTATTTCTCCTTTGCACTGTAAGGAAACTGAGGCAAGAGAAGGTAAGCAACCAACACGGCAGAGTGGGAAAGGACAGCATGGACTGGAACCCGGGTCACTGATTCCAGAGCCTGTGTCCTCCCAGGGGTGGATCTGGTGGGTGAGCTGTTCCACGGTCCTGTCTCCCTCAGCTCCAGTCTGTCCGGGGCTAAGAAATCAAGAACCACTTGTGATCACATGGATTTTCAAAAACACACAATTGAAATATCCTGAGTTTGTCTCAGAACAAGGATCTCACTTGAGTCCAGAACACTCCACCATCAACCACACCAAGAGTTGGGAGTTGGTTTATCAGTGTCAGCTCTCCTTGGTGGCCCTTTCCTGCCCTCTGTCCCAGCAGAGCTCTGCCATCAACCCCACACAGGTATACATGTCACCTGTCATAACAGCAATGTTCTCCGTTAGAACCTAGAAATACGTTACTTCCATTTTCAGGTCACCCTCAGGACTCACTCCATCCATCCCTTCCTGCCTCCTCCTTGCATTATTTAACTAAGTCCATGCTGGGACCATTCACTCCTTTGAAGGAAGAAACCATCTCCTAAAATCTGTCTCCTCCACAGAGCCTAGAACTAAGCTTTGCACCTACACTGTAGGTGCTGAGGAAGTATTTGAGAAGAAGAAAAAGGCTTAGGTTTCTGTTTCACAAATTATGAGTCAAGAAGTCGCCACTCAACTCTAGACAGTTCTCAGAAATGGAAATAACAAAAATTTTAATCCTTCATTTTGCTGTATAATCAGGAAGTAAAATGATTTTCTTTGCCTCTGGGCTTTTTCTCTTTACCCTCTAACTCACAGCTACTTAAGGTACCTCCAGGCAAACTGCAGCCTTTAAAAATATATATATGTTTTGACGGAAAAAGGATTGTTTTAACCCAAGTGCATTTTCTGAGGACAAGGAAATTGGTAAATTGAAATGCATGAGAGGCAGTGGTTTCAGGCCAACACTGCCATGAAGTGTCCAAACACGAGTCCATCAAGATTTGAAGACTCTAAAACCATCTTGCTGATGGTCACAGGGTCCGCAACAATGCATGTCCAGGAAAGAATGCAAGCTGGTAAATTTTTACACTCACTCTTCCAGGGTCTGGAGAGCCAGGAATCCACAGGAAGGAGCAGGGAGACAGAAAGCAAACAGATATCCCGCTGGGAAGAACGGGCACCACAGAGCCTGGGCCCAGGGGGACTGAAGGCCTAAGGGTAGAACAAGGCAAGTGGCTTGCGAGGTCGTGTGCGTGGTGAACAAGTGACCCACACTGACTTTGGAGGATGGTTCACAGGCAGGCCTGCCCAGGGAAGTCCTGAAGACAGGAGAGTGTAGGTTCCCTGCACTGGGAAATGCTGCTCTGGGAGAAAGCTTCACACGAAGGCCGACCTAGAAGACGGACAAATGCCCGACAGCCTGGCAGAGGTAGGCGGGGGCTGAGCCGGCCTCCCGGATGCCTCCCAACACCTGCAAGCCCACGCAGTCCCCGAGGGGCTCCGTGGAACACAGTTTGCAAACCACTGGAGAAGTCCGAGAGAGCCAACCCTTGGATCAGATTTGAGGCTGGTTCCACTACTTATTTATTAACCTCAAACTTTTCTGAGCCTCGGTTCCTTATCCCTGCAATATCCTCTAACTTCCCCACTAAAAGGATGAATGAGGTAATACATACCAAACTGCTAAATGCATACAAGTGCTTTTACATCTATTAAGAACCTTCCCACTTATTCGAGAATCTAGGCTTTGAAAGGGAACTCAGACGGCATTTAGTTCCAAGGCACCATCTCTACTTTGAGGATTTCGACAAAGGTAAATTGATTGGCCAAACACTCAGCTGACCCTCACCATCGGGTGGAGGAAGAGCCTTCCCACTGGGGGCTCCGGGCTATGTTGTGAGACAGAACTGCTTCCTGTGGGATAGTGGTAAACCAGTTTCCTTCAAAAGGACAGTATTTGTCTTGCCTACCCCGGTTAGACCATAAGTTCCTTGAGGGCAGCAACCCATCGGACTTCTTTGGCACTCTTCTTCGTCCTGGGGGTTCCACGAGGTGCCTCGTGCACCTGCTAAAAATATTTTATTGCCTCTCACTTTCTGTAGTATGAAGTCCCAATTCCTTAGCCCAAGGGGCCCCTCTTCTTATTCCATACACTTTTCTTGACCCTTACCTGCTCCAAGGCTTCCACTTTTAGGTTGACAACCTCAAAAAGAGTATAGTCATCTGTCATTATCTGCTGGGGGTTGGTTCTGCGATCCCCAGGGGTACCAAAAACCACAGATGCTCAAGTCCCATTTGGAGAATGGCAGAGTATTTGCATATAACCTACACACATCCACCTGTATACTTTAAAATATCTCTAGACCACTTACAATACATAATACAATGTAAACACTATGTAAGTACAATGTAAATGTTATGTTAATAGTTGCCAGCAAGGCAAATTCAAGTTTTGCTTTTTGGAACTTTCTGAAAATATTTTCAATCTCCAGTTGATTGAATCTGAGAATACAGAACCCACGGATATGGAGGGCTGACTGTATTCCTGGCCATGACCTCTCTTTCTCATGAGCTTCTGACTTTTTATAATTAACTGCCCAGAGGACACTTAGATATATCCAAGGAGAGATGTTAAAAATATTGAACTGCCATAGCAAGGGCACTAACCAATCAGAATAGGAGACCTTCTGCCCTGCTACACATTATCCATTTAGTTTCTAGCTCTTGGGAAGGTCCTAGTGATTGGGTGAGTTAGGGCAAGCAAAGTGGTGGGAGTAGGGGGGACCACGGATAAGGGGCTGCTCAGAGCAGTGGCTCTTTGTCAGCAGCACGGAAGTATTTCATATTTCAATAATGAACCTGGCCAAATGAGTCAACACCAACTAAACCTCGATCTTCGCCATTGCACAGCCTCCCACGTTCAGCCTGTCCACACTGTACTCATCACTTCCACCCCAGCCTCCCACGTGGGCTCTGCCTTTCTTCCCTCTGTGGCCATGAGTGGCCATACTATCCACACGGTTGCCTAAGGCAGAAATCTGGGTAAATTCTTGTTGCCACTAACTCTCCCTGAACCCCACTGAATTCATCACCAATTCATGACTGAGTCCTATCCTTTGCAATTCCTAAATATTCCTCAAATAAACCCACCTTCTCCATCCCAGATCTTAAGTCAGGATACTGCTTTTTTCATTAAGACTACTGTAACAAGTCTTCCTGACTCTGGCGCTGCCTTCTCCAAGTCACTCACTGCTAAAATAATCTCCTGTAAAGCCAAATTCATTTCTGTAACTACTCTTCTGTAATTGACCAGTAGCTCTCCATTTCCCTGAGGTTAAAACACAAATTTCTTTACTTGGTCTACAGATTACCTAGTTTTTCCCATTCCCACTAATCAAATCTCTCTCCACTTTCTATCCGTAATCCTACTGCACTCAAACCCCACCCATCATCTCTGCTTCTAATTCTCTCATTTGCTTAATTCTCTCTGGACTCTGGGCCTTTCTTTGCCCACGACATCATTTATTCTGCCTAGAACTGTTCTTTACTTTGACTTACACCCCCTACACACACACACACACACACACACACACACACACTCCCTCTCTCTCTCCCTCTCTCTCTCTCTCTCTCTCTCTCCTCCCTCACCTGAAAATCTCCAGTTTGCTTTTAGGTCCAGCTTGTATGTCAATTCCTTAAGGAAGCCTTTCCTGCCCATCCACTGCCAAGATCGAGTTGGACACCTTCCTGTGTGTCCCCATAACACCCCATACCTCCCTGTTTCCCATAGCATCTATAACACTCTATTGCATTTGCCTTTTTAATTAAGGGAGAGGTTTGTCATTTTCTTTGTCTTTGAATGTCCAAAGTAGATGTTTAATCAGTGTTTGCTGAAATGAAACAAAATAGCTTACAGCCCAGCATCTTCACCTGCAGGTGGTCTCTGGGTAGGAATGGGCCATCTACAGAAAGAGGCTCAGATGTCCACTCACCCAGGCTCCCACCCTCCTGGGTGCAAACAGACACCAGCAACACTTCACACAATGCTCCTGACTCTCGATGCAGAAGCAAAGAGCGAGAAGAGGTTAGGATAGACCCTGTAAGTTCCTCATCAGCCAGAACTCAGAAGCAAGTTAGCAACTTGCAATCCTGATCTGTCAGAGTCGCTTTAATCACTGTGCAAAGACAGAATCATGGTGCCCTGCCAGCCTGTCAGAGCAGCACCAAAATGGGAAGGAAAAACAAGAATACTGAAGCAGGACACAAGCTGATGGCATTATTTAAAGTGTGTATGTGAGTGTACATATGTGTGTGTGTATGAGACTGAAATAGCCACAGCCTCCCCTAGTTGCACTGTGGCAGGCATCTCGGGGATGGGACTGTGTGTCTCTGAGGATCTTTCTAATTGCGGCAGAAACCAAATTATCTCTGGCTTGAACTGTGAGCTTCCAAAGTGCCAGGGCATCGACCGTCTACCCAGATCCAAACCAATGGCACTGGCAGGACATCAGCGACCACACCATGGGGATGCCTCACAGAACCGGAGGCCTCCAGGTGCGGACCTGCCAACAGCCACACCAAACCTGGCACGCCCTTCTGCCCCACCCCGTCCCTTCTGTCCCTGCAGTTCCTGCAGAGCTCCTCCTCCAGTTCTGGTGCAGCTGACACGGCCACTCCAGGCCCCTCAGTTTTGGTCACTGGGGGGGCAGGCACTGCATGCCAAAGACCAGCCTCCAGCAGGGCCCCAGGCGTCCGAGACGAGCAGAACAGAGGAAGGAATTCAACCAGCTTCCCAACACACAGGGTCAGACACTACAGGGACAAGATTCTTGGTTCCGCTTTAAGCTATTCTTAAAAGATTTTGAGCTTGGTCCAGCCAAAGGCCCTGAGAATTTCTCACTTTCTTCAATTGTCTTTCTTGTCCCAGGTCCAAGTGATACAAAATTGGTTCTGCTGCTTATCTGAGACAGAAATCGAGCAGAATGAGTAATCTACACTCCACCTCAAGCTCAGACCTCAAACAGACTTTAATGAATCTAGAGGAAACATTTATATTTAAACCAGCCTCATTCTGCAGTTCTTGGTTGAGCTCCCAGGAGAAACGATATGGAATGATGGAAAAGCAGCATTCAGACTTTGAAGTCTTACCCTCTTGGGCTCAAATCCTGGCTCTATCATTTACTAGCTTTTGGATCTTAGGCAAGTTACTTAATTTCCCCAAATCTCAGTTAACTTATCCCCAAAATGAGGATAGGACTTACCTAATTAATGCACATAATACATGTGCAGGTTGAGCATGGTGCTTGGCATACCGTTGGTGCTCAATAGATGCTAGTTCCCCTCCTCCTGATTGTAACTTCTAGAATTTAATGCACTCTGGGCTTTGTGAAGAAACTATATGGTAAGCAGAATAATATCCCTTCAAAGATGTCTACATCCTAATCCCCAGAACCTGTAAATCAAGAGAATTAAGGTTGCAGATGGAATTAAGGTTGCTGATCAGCTGACCTTAAACTGGAGCCATTAACCTGAATTATCATGGTCTCATCTAATCTAATCACATGACCTCTAATCTAATCACATGAGCTCTTAAAAGTGGAAGAGGAAAGCAAAAAAATTGGATCAGAGAGATGTGACATGAGAAAGACTCAATCCACTACCAACTGCCTTTGAAGATGGAGGAAGGAGATTGCAAATCCGAGAAGGCAGCAGCCTCTAGAAGGACACAGCCCTCAGGTTCCAGCCAGCACGAGTACGGAGGCCATGATCCGACAACGGCAAAGAAGTAAATTCTGCCAACAATCAGAATGAGCAGGAAACACACTCTCCCCTAGAGCCTCCAGAAGGGAACATTCTGCTGGACCTTGATTTTAGTCTGTAAGACCAATACTAGGTTTCTTCCACACAGAACTGGAAGGTAATAAATCTGTGGGGTTTTTAGGCTCCTAAATTTGTGGTAATTTGTTTTGGCATCAATAGAAAAACTAATACATTACACTATGTAGATACAGATTTAACTTTTTAATAGAGTTCCATTTTGATAGGAGAAACAATCCCAAACTGGAATAACAATTAGGTTTTCTTCTATTCAGTTAATGCCTCCTAAGAGAAGCCTAGGTATTCTGGATATTTGAACCCTGAGGTTCTAAACCTCCTGGTGTCCGCCAGAAAGTGAGGCACAAAATCTGGGAAGAATTTAAGAGCCTTGGGAGTATCATCTTACCAAATCGCCCTACAGCACAGGATGACAGCATCCGCTTAAAACACAATGGCCCAGATTCTTCTGGAAGTAAGAAAGGCTCCAACCGGGACAGTTTCAAAGAATACTTTTAAGAATGGTGTGACTTTCAGAATTACAATGAAGTATCACCTCATACCAGTCAGAACGGCCATCACTGAAAAGTCGATAAATGGTGAAGAGGGTGTGGAGAAAAGGGAACCCTCCTACACTGTCGTGGGAATATAGTTTGGTGCCACTGTTATGGAAAACTAATGGAGATTCCTTAAAAAACTAAAAGTAGACTCACCCTATCTATGATCCAGCAGTCCCACTCCTGGGCATATATCAGGAAGAAACTCTAATTCAAAAAGATACATGCACCCCAATGTTCATAGCAGCACTATTTACAATAGCCAAGACATGGAAACAACCTAAATGTCCATCAACAGATGACTGGATAAAGAAGTGGTGGTATATATTTATACAATGGAATACTACTCAGCCATAAAAAAGAATAAAATAATGTCATTGTGGCAACATGGATGGACCTGGATATCATCATTTTAAGTGAAGTAAGCCAGAAAGAGAAAGAAAAATAGCATATGATATCACCTATATGTGGAATCTTAAAATAATGATACAAATGACCTTATTTACAAAACAGAAACAGATTCAAACATAGAAAACAAACTTATAGTTTCCAGGGGGAAGGGGGTGGGAAGGAATAAACTGGGAGTTTGGGATTTGCATATACTAACTACTATATATAATATAGATAAACAACAAGGTCCTACTGTACAGCACAGGGAACTATATTCAATACCTTGTAATAGCCTATAATGAAAAAGAATATGAAAAGGAATATGTATATGTATAACTGAATCACTATGCTGTACACCAGCAATTAACACAGTATAGTAAATTGACTTTCTTTCACAACACTGTAAATTGACTCTACTTGAAAGAAAGAAAGAAAGAAAGAAAGAGAAGGGAAGGGAAGGGAAGAGAAGAGAAGAGAAGAGAAGAATGGTGTGATTTGGAGAGAAAAAACAAACCAGAAACCATTTACACCAAACATGGTATCTGGAAATAACACAATGATCCAGTAGAAGCCACAGCCCCACCAGCCACCAGAAGAGCTTTCTGGGTGACATGTATGGAACAGTTCACGTCTCCCATCATGTTAGAATCTGCCCTGTAACCAAACGACGAGGTGCAAGAGTCTGCAAGGTCACGTGCTTCAAAGATAAGTTCTTCGTTCTCTGTCCCAAGTAATTCTAGATTTAGAGAGCCCAAGCCAAGAAGCTGTAAATATTAACCCAGCATGACATTTGATCATCTTATTAAATGCCTCTGAATCTTCATCTAGTGCATTAGCCACCTGAACGCCAGGAACAAGAAGCAGCTGATGGCAGTAACTCCAAGCAGCGTGTATGGAGGGGGTCTGCAAACCCCGTAACGAAACAGCGGTCTGCTGTATTAATGAGATCATCTGTCATAGCTTCATCCATTAGGCCCGCTGCACACTGACATGCTCAGAGTGCAGCACTTGGCATCGAGCAAGCCTGTGTCCTGTGGCTGAGATTCATTTCATCCTCTATCATAGGCAGAGGCAAAATCTAGGCTGTGCTCAAGGCCAGGCTGGTGCCTGTGTGGTGACCTCACAGATGCTGGGAGACCCCACTCAGGCCCTTGGTCCAGTGGCCCCTGCGACCTCCCTCTCCCAGCCTGGAAGTCCCTCCAGAGAACACCATAGTCTACCAAGATAAGTAAGACTGCCCCAGACTCTGAGGCCGGCCCTGTTGGTGAACATCTAAGGAGCCAGCCTGATGCTATTTTACCTTGAGAACTAACTATCAGGTGGGCTCCAGGATGACTTAGTGACAGTCATTTGCAGGAAGAAGAATGAGCGTGCATCCGTATGTTCCTCTTCTGCCACGAATGCTGGGGCTGGGTGCTCAGGGTGGCGGGCTGAGACAGCAATCAGCTCCCGACAGTGGGGTTACTGAGGATTCTCTTTGAACCAACTTAGGAGCCATAAACAAAGATGCAAAGATGCTTTTCCCACAACGAGTCTCCCTTTTTGGAACCCGAATGATCTTGGCGGCACTAATTTAGCAAGTGAGGTAAGGCTGGGACCAGATTTGTTAAATGCTGCCATTTTTAACTAACTTGGAAAGTTCCCCAACTGCTGGCTGTGTGTCAGGCTTATCCCTCTGCTCCTTGAGGGCAGGGCCGCTGTGTGGAGCATCATCTGTTATACACCACACCCCTGGCGTATGCCAAGCACAGGCCAAGTGTGCAATAAAGAGGGGTGGGAGGCAAGCTCACCCACCCCTCAGACAGCCACACCAGGAACTCCCTGCAGACCAGAGAAACACCGCACCTCTTCATCCTCGCCACCCCATCCTTCTTCCCCATCACCCATCCTTCCTCCGCTCCAGGCCTGAAGTCTAGAGTCTAGAGCATGGGAAACAGCTTCAAGGCTTCAGGTCTTCTGGGGTGTTCATAGTTTTCTCACGTTTGATTAAATTCATGCTAAACACAGAAGCAGCCCTCAGGAATAGTGTTAAATTGAAAATACAAGGGAAAATAAAATCCTGAGTTGAAAGATGTTGTATTGCATTTTTATCTCCTCCCTTTGTTGTTTACAAAAGAAGCAAACATACAATTCCTCGGATACTAAGTTCCCCAGTGCATGCAAAAGAAGACTTGGCTAGAGCTTAGGAACGAAAGGATGAATAAGCCGTTTTTCCTGCCCTCGAGGAATTCAAAGTCAGGAAGGGGAACAGGACACAAAAACATAGAATTTCAGGAGAACTGATCAGGAGAACAGTCTAAGCACACGTCTCCCTTTGTTTCACTCCATTTTGTTTTGCTTAAGAAAACATCCCTAACTAGGACTGGAAAACAAGGATGCCATCAGAGAACCAGAGGTGTTGGAAAATTCTAAAGAATCTAAAGCCCTGGGTACAAATTGACAGAGAGACAAAAGACAGAGGAACTATGGCCAGGAAAAAAAAAAAATGATAGAGGAGACCCTAGAGGTGGAAGCAATTGCAGGGGCCTCCGAGCAGAGTCGGCTTCAAGGAGCTGAACAGGGGAACTGCACGCCAAACTCCTGGACCAGCTCCTCTCGTCTCCCCCACTGGTGCCGAGCCCCCCGGCAGACGACCCAAGGCTATGGGGACGAGCACATCCTCTGGGGCCAGACAGCTGGGGCCCCAGGAGACAGCATCTCAAGCAGACAGCAAGGACGCCCTGCATTCAGAAATTACAATATCTTCCCTAAACTCCTCTTCCCCCCACCCCACCTCAAGTTTGTTTCTCTTTCTGAATTCTCTATCTCATACCACCCTGTTGCTGTAGCCAAAGTCCTGCGAGTCATCCTTCCCTTCCTTTCTCTGCCTCTCCAGGCAGTCCTCACGTCCTGCCATTCCACCTTTCAGCGTCTCCTAGCTGTCTCCTCCTCTCCTCCCTGCCCTGGCTTTCCCATAGCTTAAGCCCTCTCTTTGAACCCTCTGTCCTTCACACTCTCTTACATGAAACAATATAGAGAAAAAATCCTATGTTTTTTTCAAAGTATAGTCCTCCCTATGCTTGGGGGACACCAGCTCCGTCGGGTGAATACGCTGACAAGCCCCTTGGGGACATGGCCGTATCATGGCAGATGCTCCCTGGACTGCGGTCAAAGGGGTCAGCTCAACGCACTGCAGAGATTCTGCTTGGCTGCCCTGGGATGCTGCGAGGGTGGGCGACGAACTGCCTAGAACAATGGAGGGAGGACCCAAGGGCCAAAGGAAAAGAGCGAGAGGAAACAGAGGGACCAACCCTGAAAGTAGAGCCGAGGGAAAGGAGAGAAGAGAGATGTGAAAAAAGGATTCAAGGAATTCAAGAGAGTTTTTTGAAGTGATGTGCAATGTGAAATGCCTTCCTCATCCGGCCCCAGAACATCTTCAGGAAAAGCCCCACTTCTCACCAGTGTGCTGGGAAGCTGGATTTATTCTGCAGATTCGTAAAGTGCTAAGTCCTGCTTTGAGGTGGGTGCAGGGTGAGAGCTGCCACATCTCGGATCACACGCATAGTCAAGTACCTTGGGCTGCAGCGGGAAGAGGGTGGATTCTGGCATTTGACAGACCTGGGTGCAAATCCTGGCTTCACCACCTACCGCTGGGGTGAGCGCTGTCTGCCCACGGAACCTCAGTTTTCTCACATCCACCGGAGGAATAAGAATCCTGCCTTCACAGATGTTGTAGGACACCCCATCTCAGGAGCTGCTGTCTTCGTGAGTTTGCAGTGAGATGATGAGACCAGTGGTCCTGCCTGCAACAGGCTGTCTGCCTCGTTGTGAACCTGCAACACCCCTCATACTTTTCCTCGGCAACTGACTGAGTTTTAAAGCGACAGGACTCAAAATGTGTTCAAGTCACTTTCTTAGTCTCCTTTAATATCTCAGAAAAAAGGAAGAGCACATTTTTCCATCCATTGGGAAAATCCAGAGAAGAGATAAACGTTAAAGGGCGAGGTTAAGATTGGGACCACGGGACCTAAGCCCTGACCGATGGAGGCGCGGACCCGGAGCCTTGGTTGAGAAGCCTGAGGTGGTACAAGCCTGTCCAGCACGTTACTTTCATCTAGTATTTAACATTTTGCAAAGCGCTTTTGCATGTTTTATATGTTAATTCTGCAAGGTGGAGAAAGTAGAGATGATTTGCAGAGAAGGAAATGAAGTCTTAAAAACAGAAAGGACCAGTGCAGACTTACACAAAGCCAGAGCCAGGACTCGAACCCAAGTCTGGCGTGTCTCCTGTTACGTCGGGCTGCCCCTTTGCCCTTGGCGGGCTCATCTCTGTCTGTGCTTTCCTTCTTCTTGGTTTACAGTCATCCTCCCCTGCCCCCTCAGTGCCGAGAGAAAGAACAGTCACCACGAGCCAGAGGGGGAAGGGTGAGCCGCGGTCCCGGGGCCGAGCGGGTCTGCAGAAATAGACCTTCCGCTGATGGAAGGGCCGAGGATGGGACGGCGGGACACCGTGGGGCTAGGACACTCACTCTCATGTAGGGTGAAACATCACGGGCTGAGCCCATTGCCCTCCCCTCTACATTCACCACCTTCTGGTCAGGGGTGGAGAGAGCAAGGGGACAGAAAGATGTGGAAGGACTGAGAATTAAGGACATCTATCTGAAGACTATAAACCACGACATAATCAAGTCTTCATACTTCTTCTAGAATCTTAGAGAACCAGACATTCAGAGGCTAGAAGAGGCCCTTGGCCCCCGGACATCGGGGTGACAGGCAGCTGGCCTGCTCCAAACAGAGGAAGTGGGAAGGCAGACCTCTGGGGAGCTCTTTGCGACCAGCTGGAAAAAGAAGGCTTGACAACAACATGGGGGGCAAATATGAAGCCCTTCACACCTGTGCCTTCTTCCCAAAACCCAACCCCCGCACCCACGTCTCCCCCACCCCCCGTAAAACAAGAGGCTGCTATCTTTACAGCCATCACGGAGCATGTCAGAGTCCAAGGCCCACGAGGGCTCTGGAATGCCGTGGCTGCTCTGACAACACAACGACCGTCCCCGAGCTGTCAGATGAGATGAATTAAGGCTTCCCTGACTCCCCGCCGTCCTCCCTCCCATCACCCGCTCCCAGGCGGCTTCACGTTCCCCAAACCGAGGCTCTCCTACTGCCGGCCACTTTCTCTGGCCCCTTTCCTGCCGTGCTGTGTGGAACCAGGCTAAGAACACACAAGAGTGTGCCTCCAGCCCAAACACACGAATCCCACGAATCCCACTTGCCACTGCAAACCCAGCGAGGCAGGCGGAGGAGAGCAGAGTCTGCACTTGATCCATTCCTCTGAGGCCCAGGCGTCAGTGAGCTCCTCCCCATCCAACAGGACCCCTTCTAAGTTCTGAGGACACACAGTGATCCACGCGTCCGCATAACCCAACGCTCCAGTGGAGCAAACCTGGCGTTTCCAATCTGAGACGGAAGGAAAAGAATGACCAACGCCACAGTGTTCTTAAACCAAGCAGCCATCCGACAGCACTTCCTTGGGATCAATAAACAAACATCAAAAGCACTGAATTACTAATTAAGCCAATTAAAAATAATAATGGTAAATTAAGGCCTCACTACCCACTGGGCAATGCAGATTTGACATCCTCCCCCGGGGCCTGGAAGCTCGCTTTTCCAGACTCTGGGAAGAGCTGAGCATCTTAACAGCTGTGGCCCCAGCCAGGGCATCTTCTGTGGAGAGCAAGGAGTCACATCAGTCAGTCATCCAACAAGTTACGTCAACTTTTCCAGTAACACCAGCGCCTTTGCCTCTGCCAGCCCTGCAGGTGTGAACGCAGACCAATCACTCCCCCAAATTCGGGGGAGTTTCAGCTGCCGATTGTTCTTTGGCTGATCAACAGCTTCTTTGACACACATACAACTTCCAGTCCACCCCCCAGTCCTCCCCTGAATAGCATTGTGCTGCACGGCATATACGTTATTTCAAAAACTGACGTGAATGACAATTAATTTCCTTTGAAGAATTTCAGGACACCCCTGGGGAATCAGTAAGCAGGGGTGGGAATCACGGACATAAGGATTCAGGGACGGGAAACTTTTCAGGCTTGGCTCCCTCATCTCCTTCCATAGAAGCATATGACAGTTCCTTCTCCCCCCACCACACACACACTCACGCAACCCGAAAAAGTAGGTGGCCCAATGCTGGAGACCATTTTCCAAAGAAACCGTCTACCTGAACACAAGCACTACCTGAGATTCTGGTTGCCACACCACACTGAGATAATTGGCATGGAAGGGCTTCTGAAAGGTATGAAGCATTCTATAAATGTAAGTCCTGATTATTTCCCATTATTCCTGTTATTGCATAAAGGACTGTACCCCACGGACCACACTCCACTTACCACTCCCTCTAGTCCGTCCTGGTCATCCCGTTGGAATTGCCCCCAAGCCTTCCATCCCCTCGTACTTAGCAGGCATTCAGTGTGTATTTGTGAGATTGGGCGAACTTGAACAGAGCTCCACAAAGGTGTCACCTAAATGGGAAAGATGCTGTGTCCTTGTGGGGACAGATCTGGCCATCGTTCGGGAAAGCCTGTCTTTATGCTGTTTACCTGTGGCCACATGGCATGCTGTTCTCTCCGCAGGCAGGTCTGTGCTGTCTCTGCGGGTGACAGTCCTTTGTTTGGTGGCGGGAATGCCCGGATAAGCCTCTTGCAAGGCAAGCGTGTACACTAGGAAAGTTGCCAACAACGTGCTACAATTCAAAGTGTCTGACAAGTGCTGAGAGCCTGCTCGTTGCCAGTCACTAAGCTGGGTGCTGCAGAGCCCAGGGTGAGCAGTGCAGACCCTGCCCCTCAGGGCCCATCCTCTACACAACAGGGTGACTGACCT
This sequence comes from Camelus ferus, assembly GCF_009834535.1. Lineage (NCBI taxonomy): Eukaryota > Metazoa > Chordata > Mammalia > Artiodactyla > Camelidae > Camelus > Camelus ferus. The sequence continues at coordinate 3,305,968 of NC_045716.1, forward strand.
GCAGAGGGTTTCACACCATCTGCAAAGTGGAGCAGTCTGGGGGCAGGAAGGAGCCAAAGTCCCCCCGATGGCCGTCAGTATAGGCCTGCCTCATCTGCACTAGTCACGGGTCTCGGTTTTACAGATGGTTCTTTAAAAAACAAGAACAACCAAAAACAAAACACAAATATGACGTTTGGGAAACATAAATCTGGCTTTCTGAAATTCACGGGGGAAATACTTCAAATCTGAACTTTCTGTCTGATTTTGTGCGTGCTGGTTTTCCCGCTCTCTGAAATGCCTCAGGCGACAACGGGGCTTCCACCTCTTCATCCCTAATTCCCACCTTCAAACCCCTCCCTCAGCAGGGACACCCCCTCTGATGCATTTAGCATACAATCTGAAATATTCATTTATCTATGAAATATGAGATATTGGGAGGGAGGTTTTTCACTTACTTGAATCACATTACATTATGAATTTCATTCAGTTTCTCACTGTTTTCACTCAACACTATTCTTAAAACTCACCCATTGCGGGGAGGGTACAGCTCAGCAGTAGAGTGTGTGCCTAGCATGCACAAGGTCCTGGGTTCAATCCCCAGTACTTCCATTAAAAATAAATAAATATAACCCTCCCTGCTAAAAAAACAAATTTAAAAAGTTAAATTATAAAAAAAATGGGGGAGGGAGGATATAGCTCAGTGGTAGAGTGTATGCTTAGCATGCACAAGGTGCTGGGTTCAATCCCCAGTACCTCCATTAAAAAAACAATTAAAAAAATCAGTAAACCTGATTACCTCCCTTAAAGAAATAAATGAAATTTTTTTTTAAATTTTGGGGGGTTGGAATGGACAGACTAGGATTTCAAAATTTGTAGATACTGACAGGCATATGCAGAATAGATAAACAAGATTATACTGTATAGCACAGGGAAATATATACAAGATCTTGTGGTAGCTCATAGCAAAAAACAAATGTGACAATGAATATATGTATGTTCATGTATAACTGAAAAATTGTGCTGTACACTGGAATTTGACACAACACTGTAAAATGACAATAACACAATAAAAAAAATGCTAAAAATAAATAAATAAATAAAAATTTTAAAAGCTAAAAAAGAAATAGAAAGAGTCTTAAAAAAAGCCTCACACGTATTGCAGCGTGTGGGCTCTGGCTTCTCTACTGCACGTCCCACAGCTGCTTCCACTGCATGTGAATAATCTGTTCTCTTTATAACGGGCACCCAGGTGCCATGAACTCCCTGCGATTACCAGCAACACAACAATGAAATCTTTGCACACGGTGTTTTGGATCTACGCTAAGAATTTCTCCAGGATCTGTGTACCTGAGTGGGATTTCTGGGTCACAGGTCAGACACATGTGTCATTTCATTAGGCTCTGTCAAATTATTTTCCAGAATCATTGTACCAGTTATGTGCTCACCAACAGCCCATGAAAAGTTCCCATTGCCCCGTATCAGTGCCAACGTGGGTACTGTTCCCTTTCTGAATTTCGTCATTCTGATGGATAGAAAGAAGTTTCTCATAATTGTTTATATTTCCCTTTCTCTGGGTTCTTCTAGCTTAGAAACCACCTGACTGACTGTCTTTGATTTAGACTCTCCCGCTCCCCACGAAAATACCCATGATGATAAAGGAAAAAAAATGGACAAAAATAAATAACATTTTTTAAAAAAACAACTGAGAATGGAACTGGAGAAGAACAAACCTACTGGTCCAAAAGAATTTCCATAAATGCACCACGCCTCATCCACAATTCCTGCTGCACATCGTGGGGTGCAGGGGCTGTACCACCCAGAAAACCAGGAAGCCAACCTTCTCTTGCACACGTGTAACTTTTGAGAGGAGAGAATACCATTGCCCACTCCAGCCTTCAGCACCTCTGCTTCTAGAGTTATTATGAGTCTCAAACTCCTAAGAAGAAGGAACAAGAAGTGGGAGTGGCAGGGAGGCAGAGCTGGCTGCAGACATCAGCTCTAGGACATGGACTAAAATGAGGAGGGTCAGATCGGAGAGAGGACAGTCCTGGCAACAGTGCCCTTGGGGAACACGGCTGTTACTCCCACCACACACCTTCCTTAACTTTTTAGCACAAAGTGGGATCGGAGCCACACAATAAATGGCGATGTCATTCGTGGAGCAGGGATAACATGGAGGAGGAAGAGCTTGGAGGATGGGTTAGGTTGAAAGTTCTGGTTCAGACATGTTAAGCGGAAGAGACCACTAGACACCTGAGTTAAGATGTCAAGGATGCAGATGGATTAAGCCTCAGGAGCTCAGAGAAGAGATAAGGACTGGATCTCTAAATGTGGAAGTCATCCACATACAGATCTATGTAAACCCATAAGATGGAGGAGATCCTAGGGGATGAGAAGAGGGCCAGAACCCAGCCCTGGAGCACACCTACTTAGGGATATAGCAGAGAGAAGAGCCAGCAACAGGACCATAAGGAACAGCCACAGTTAGGCAGGAAACTAGAAGAGAATGCTGTCACAAAAGCCAAGAGAAGTCAATGTTTCAAGAATGAGAGAGTCGTCAGCTATAACAAACACTCTGAGAAGTCAAATAAAATAAGGGCAGAGAAGGAGCCTTGGGACTCAGTAACAAGGACACCCTTTTATCAAGAGTGGTTTTAGCAGACAAAAGCCTCCTAGAGTGGGTTAAGGAGGGAACAGCTGATGAGAAAGTGGAGACAACTATCAACAACTCTTTGAAGCGGTTTTGCTTGTAAAGGACAGCAGACAAATGGGACAGAGGATGAAGAGGGGTCTGGTGTCAAGGGAGGGCTGGCTTTATTTTTTTTATTATTGAAGTACAGTCAGTTACAATGTGTCAACTTCTGGTGTACAGTACAATGTCCCAGCCATGCATATATATACATATATTCATTTTCATATATTCTTTTTCATTAAAGGTTATTACAAGACATTGAATATAGTTCCCTGTGCTATACAGAAAAAAAAAACGTTTTTTATCTATTTTTATATATAGCAATTAACATTTTCAAATCTCAAACTCCCAGATTTACCCCTTCTCACCCTCTATCCCCCAACAGCCAAGAGATTGCTTACTATGTCTGCGAGTCTGTTCCTGTTTCGTGGTACATTACATAGCGTGTATTTACACTGGTGGAAATGATCTGGTGGAGGGAGAATGCAGGAAGATGAGGAGATGAGATTGAGAGCAAATGAAGAAAATTAGTAATTTTTTTATATTATTGCAAAGTGATTCTAAAGTGTACTGAGGGGGACTTTACTTATTCAGGTATTTTAATATATTATAAAGCTAAAAGTTAAAACAGCATGATAATGGGAAATAACAGATCAGTCTAACTAAGGAGAGACAGAAACAAGCGCTACTGTACCTAAAACTGCAGATGATGATCCAGGTAATGTTAACAGCCAGTGGAGAAGGCATACTTCTTCAATAAATAGTGCTGGAACATTGGTTAACCACTTAGAGTAAAATGAAAATGAATACTACCCAAGACCTTAAACCAAAATAAATTCCAGGTGGATTAAAGATGTATTTTTGATACATGCACCCCAATGATCATAGCAGGACTTTTTACAATAGCCAAGACATGGAAGCAACCTAAATATCCATCAACAGATGAGCAGATAAAGAAAAAAACATATATATACAATGGAATATGACTCAGCCATAAAAGGGAATGAAATAATGTCATTTGCAGCAACATGGATAGACCTAGAGATTATCATACTAAGTGAAGTAAGTCAGAGAAATACAAGTATCATATGATATCACTTATGTGTGAAATCTAGAAAAATGATGCAAACGAACTTATTTACAAAACAGAAACAGACTCACAGACATAGAAAATAAACTTATGGTTACCGGGGGAAAGGGGAGAGGAAGGGATAAATTGGGAGTTTGGGATTGGCAGATACAAACTACTATATACAGAACAGATTAAAAAAACAAGGTCCTGTTGTATAGCACAGGGAACCATATTCAATGGCACATAGTAACTTGTAATGAAAAAGAATACGTGTATGTATATATGTATACATGTATATATAAAACTGAATCACTATGCTGTACACCAGAAACTAATACAACATTGTAAATCAACCATACTTCAATTTAAAAATGGCAGGGTAGGATGCATTTTTTTAAAAACCTAAGTAAAACATAAATATTTCAAGATGGAAAAGTTTAAAAGAAACAATGTAGATCTTATTCTATAGAAATGAAAAACTTCTGTATATTTTCTAAACTAAAAGAGTGAAGAATAAACTAAGGGAAAAAATTCTAACATAATGACAAAAATTAAAACTCTTAATGTATAAAGAGTTGTGACAAATCAATAAGAAAAATACAAACACCCTATTTTTTAGAAGGAGCATAGGACATGAATAAATAATTCAAAAAAGATAAACAAATGAGCAATAAACATCTGATCATTAATGATCAAATAGGACACCATTTTTTATTTAACAAATTTAGCTTTTTCCTTGTTAATGGTCAATATCAGTAAGGATACAGGAAAATTGTCTCTTACTGCTGGTGGAGTATAAATTGGTGAAAACTTCCAGCAGGAAGCAATTGGATAATTTCATGCAGTAATTTCACTTCTTGTAATTTCTCCTAAGGAAATATGGAGAACTACAGTCAAAATGATATGTTCAAGAATGTTTCATCGCAGTATCACCTACATATAATTCATTCTCCATAGAGCAGCAGAAGAAGGGTTTTGAAAACCTAGGTCAGTTGGTTCCAGTGGTGTGCTGGCAAATGTTAAACAACTGGTCTCTGGAGGATGAGAGCCCTGATTTGCAGCATCTGCTACAAGTTTCTGTCAGGTAAATACTCTCACCACGGCCATTTAAATTACCAACATGATGTCACTAAACAATTAGTCGGGAAGAAATGGGCATAATCGGCTCTCACAAGCCCAAAAGAAGACAAGCCCAGCTCACACCACCGAATGTGTGTCTCTTCTCGGCACAAAACCCTCCAGAGGGTGTCCTTCACACTTTGCAATAAAGTCCACAGTCCTTGCTCTGTCCTCCAAAGCTCTCCACAATGAGGTGGCCCCTGCCCTCCTCTCAGACTCCACCCCCCTTCCCCTCTTTGCTCACTCACTGCTTCTGAATTTTGGTTGAACTCCCCAAGTTCACTCCCACTTCAGCGTCTTTCAACTTGCCCTTTTCCAGGTCTTCTCTTTCCATTCAGGTCACCTCCTCAGAAAAGTCCTCCCTGACCACCCTACCTGAAGTTGCCACCCCTTGGTTTAGTACATCATCTTGTTTTATTTTATTTACAGCCCTTGTCACCACCTGGACTTAAGTGATTTGTCATGTCTCTCCACTAAAACTTAAACTCCTTAAGATGACACCTGTCTAGTCATGGTTACCCCATGTAATTCCCAGCATTTAGGGAAAGGCTTGGCACAGAGTAAGTACTCAATAAATATTTGTTGAATACCGATCAACTGATTAGTTTATAATAGTGAAAAATTTTAAAACAAATGCCCAATGATAAGGAAACAGTAAAACTAACATTTATTGATCATTTGTTATCTGCCAGGTACTGTGATAAGCATGTTACTTGTTCACATCACTTGATGTGTACAAAACTCTATGGGGTGAGCACTATTGTCATCCCCATTTCACAGACCAGGAAATACCCAGAGAGGTTAAGTCATCTGCCCAAAGCCACACAGAGCCAAGTAAGTCAGCCAAGCCCAAGTCAGCTCCACAGGTCCACCTAGATCATCTAAGGTTCCAGGAAGGGGGATCAGGAGACTTCACTTAGACCAATGAGCACAAAAGAATCCAAGTGCCGCTTCCAAGTGTTCCTGAGCTATTGTTGAAATAGTTCTTATTTCACATTTGGCTGCTGCTCTTCCCATTTGTAGTTCCCTTGGTCAAGAACTCTTCCAGGAGGAAGAATAAGAAGCAAGACAGGAACTAAGTTTATCTGAGTCCCCAGCTTAACAGCAGCACAAGAGCCCCCAGATGTTTCCGTGAACTTCAATCATTAGCCATTAGATAGTGCATTTTCAAACAATAATTAATGGTATTATTAGGATACTCTCAATATAATGAAAAGTGAAAGAAGCAAGACAGAAAACTATATATTCTGTAGGAGCTCAATTTGCTGGGGGGGGGGAGGGTAGAAATTAAAAACACATTGGTATGTATTTAAAATGCTTTGAAAAAGACCAGATGTTGGCCATGTTTAGGTTGGAGTGATTGGATGATGAGTGATTCTCATATTTTTCTTTACATTTTTCCATGTTTCCCAATTGTTTTCCAATGAACATGTCTTTTGTAGCAAGGAAAAAAGTCTATATCATTACAGTATTTTTAAGGGTTGAAGATTTTAAAGGCAATGGGATGCAAAATTGGTAGAATGTTAAACAGCCCACAGAAGCCAGATTGGGAGACTGTAAATACGGTTTCTCCGGGGCCAACCTGAGACAAGACATGCAGGAAGAGGCCCCAGGTGCTTCACCTGAGAAAAAGCAGGAAGAGAAGTGGTTACAACGAGGCAAGCACAGGACAGAGCGGGTGGTGAGGAAAGGTGACAGGACAGGTTATGCTTCAAGGGCTGGTCCCTGCCCCTGACACTGGAGGGAGATATGTTACAAGTTAGAGTAGTCATTTAGGGTCCCAGACCCAACTCTAACATGGGGTGGGGGTGCCCTACACTTCAACTCGATTCTGACACTACCTACCCAGAGATAGCCTAAGATTCCACAGGTTAAGGGTTCAGTCCTATAAGACTGTCCCCCACCCCTACTTCAGACACCCATCATGAGCCAGGAACCTTGGACAAAGTTCAAATATATATGAGAAATAAAGTGTGGTCACGTGGATTACCAAACATCTAGTTGACCCCTGAACAACTTGGGTGGGGATTAGGGAGACAGAAAATCCATGTGTTAATTTTGCAGTCAGCCCTCCTTATCCACAGTTCTGCCTGTGTCATTTCAACCAACTGTGGATTGTGTAGTGCTGTAGTATGTATTTAGTGAAAAAAAACCCACTCATAAGTGGACTCACATAGTTCAGACTGTGTTGTTCAAGGGTCAGCTGTATATTTTTCTTATATATCAAAATATCACAGGTGGCATGGCCATCGGGCAGAAGGAGCTGTGACATTCAGGGACTGAGTCAGGAAGGAAAGTTGAGAATCCCCAAGGGTCAGAGCTGAGAGAACTTGGAGCTCACCCAGAGCGGTACAGTTCAAAACAGTGGCCAGTAGCCTCACATAGCTGTGAGTACTTGAAATGCGGCTAGTCCACGCTGAGATGTGCTATATGCAAAAAATATACACTGATTTCAGAGGGTTAGCAGGAAAAACATAGTAAAACGATTTCAACTCTTTCTTTTTTTACTCTTTAAATGTGGCTTCTAACAGGTGGCCTACCTTCGTGGCTCAAATAATATTTTGATTTCACAGCACTGATAGAGACCAAGTCTTTCTTTTTACAGATGTCCAAACTGAAGCTAGAGAGGCTGAGTGACTAGAGCTATTTAGTGAACACCACCCAGCGAGTTAGAGACAGAGGTGAGACTAAGCCTCAGGGTTCCTACGACCCAATCCAGTCCTCTTGTCTCTTGACCCAACACACACACCGTGTTGGACTCCAGGGACACAGAAGTGGTATATTTAGTTTCTCTATGGAAAATTGAGGTTGTCACCATCTGATGTTTGGTAAACTTAGAACAACCAAAGTGTTTTTTGTCCCCAATGTCCTTTCTGTTACTTAGAAAACTGTCTTCGTGAAAAAAAAAAATTTTAATGCTATCATTCATGTATTGTTTCAACCCAAAGCAAGTGTAGCGTGGTGTGCAACATTCTACAGACCATCAGGTAGAGGCCAGTCAAAACCATCACCATGGAATGAGATCTGGAAGAGTTTTTCTCTGATAAAAATTAAACTCGATCTGGCCGTTTTGTTTAGGGTAGTCTTCATTTACACTGGATATAGCTTAAGTTGGAAGATTACAGTAAAACAAAGCTTACGTATGTTTCAGTTTTACTTTCGTTGCCAAACATACAGAGGCAATGCTGCACTGTTTCCCGCTTTTGACAAGATTCTCATAGCTGAGAATATGAATTGTCTAACCCAATAGCCATTTTCTTCCCTCTTCCTAACAGAACCCCAATTTTATAAAAGACCATTGAGTAGTCCACTAAGAAAACTACATTTCCCAGCCTCCTCTTCACCTAGAGGAAGTCACGTGACACAAACCTGACCCAGGAAATACAATCTGGTGTTACAAGGTGGAGCTGTGGGGAGAAGTTCTTCAAGAGAGAGTTGACTTCGTTTTGCCATTTGCCCTTCCTTTTCTTTCTGCCTGTATTTCCCACAATGCTGGACACAGATCTACCACTTGGGACCATGAGGCAACAAGCCCACACTAAAGATGGCTGGATGGAAAGACCCTGATGACATCGCAGAACTGCCTCGCCAGCCCCAGGCTGCCCCTCCAGACTCCATGTAATGAGAAAAATAAAACCTCAATTTGTTCTTCAGGTCATTGAACTCAAACGGCAAACTCAATTTCTAAAACAGGAGGATACAAATGCATCTTCTATCTGTCCATCACATGGTATGCAATGATTTTTATGAAAAGACTCTATTTTAAAAGGCAGGAATTTCCCCAAATCTCAGGTGCCCCAAAGCAAAAACCCTGTCCTGAAAAATCCTACAATTGCCAAACTTTTAAAAGAGGCCAAATGCAGCTCCAGGGACCTTCCTGGAAGTGGCTGAGTTGCTTTGTGGCCCAGTGCTGATGGAAAAAATGGATTTGATGCCTCTTTCAAGTAACATCACACACCCAGGGTCACTGGCATTTTTATTAGCATTCTGAAGTAGGTCACGAAGGAATTCACAGCTATGTCCCTTTTTTTTCAACTTGCAGCTATCTGAAACTCTGAGATGGAGCCATTCAGTCAATCCTTGGCTTTCACTGGCTTAGAATACACCAATGCCATCTCAGAAGAGTTCCTTCTTGGGGAGCCCCTTTTGGAAATTCAAGAGATATGATGTCTTCAAAATGATGAAATGACATACCTCCGAGTTTCAGGGTCAGTAGGCTGCAATCAAAGCCAAGTCAAAAGCAACTAGAGAGCAGAAATGACGTAACCCTCCCACATCAAAAATCACTCCACAACTTCAGCCCCTTAGCCAAGGCAAACAACAACCTCCCATTGAAGTTTACTTTTAAGCAGAACTTAAACTTATCTTTTGTTTTACTTGTACAATTTGAATCTTTTTAGCAAATGGTCATGAAAACTTGAGGAAGAGGTGTAACCCTTTGAAATATCATTTTCTACTTCATGTATGTGAAATAAATCACTTATAATAATCTGTAGACAAAGTTGTCCAGGCAAGTATGAGTGTGTGTTTCTGGGGTGGGGAAGAGTCCACAGACTTCCCGGGACACTTGGCGGAGCCCATAGCCCTGAAAAGGCCAGCACAGTTCCAGGCCTAACTAGCAACAGCTGCACCGACAGAAAGGCAGGTGTCAGTGGCCTTCTCCCTTTCTAGCAGTCTCGTCCCCGAGCTCTCTGTGGACCTTCCTTCCTTACGGGCACATGAAATTGCAAGGTCCATCTTCAGCGAAGTGAAAATATGGGTTCAATTCCAACTCTAGCCGTGTGATTCCGGGTAAGACATTTAATCTCTCTGAGCCTTTTCTTTTATCCATAACAACTCACCAGGTCATTCAAAGCTCAAATTAGATGAGGCAGTGAACGTGCTCTGTCAACTAGTTAACATCCTAGAAACATAATGCTGTATTATAACGTCCTATAGACGAGGAAAACAAGGTTCAGGAAGACTAAGTAATTTACCCAAGATCAGACAACTAAGAACTGCTGCATTCAAACCGGATTCAAATTCAGAAAAGCCTCCACCACCCCATTATCCCACAGCTCAGACAACAGGACATAAATTACCCAGTGAGCCCTGTCCCCTCATCTTACATGCACAGAGGCCCAGAACCCCTCAGAAATGCTCCAATTGCCTTCTAAAGGACCTGGAGGAGCAGTCTACCCCCAGGAAAAAAAAAGTGGGGCTCTCAGGAGACAGTCTCAGACAATCCACTGTGTGCCAGGAAGGATGACCGAGGGACTGGCTCCTGACAAAGGCTGGACCCAGGTGCCCGCCCACCTGCAGCCACAGGTCAGGGTCAATACCGCTCAACCCTGGTTGCACCTTAGCACCACCTGAGGAGCTGGAGGAAACGTGTATCAATACATACACACACACATGCCTACACACATGTACAGACACACGCAGCGGTGCCAAGACTCTACCTAAGAGTATTTGCATCTGAATCTTTGTCAGAGCTGGCATCCAGACACCCGTACTTTTTAAAACAAACTGGGAATGGGGTAGGCGGTCACTGAAGCTCACTGTGTAAATGGCGGTCCTGCTTCCTGGCTGTGGCCAAAGAGAAGCAGGACCCAGAAAGACTGCACGGACTGAACGTTTGTGCTCCCCTGACGTTCGTGTGTTGAAACCCTAATCCTGATGTGATGGGGTTGGGAGGTGGAGCCTTGGGGAGGTGACCAGGTCATGAGGACGGAGCACCCACGAATGGGGTCAGTGCCCTTATGAGAAGAGGCCAGAGAGCTCACTGTCTTTCCACCCATGAGGACACAGAGAGAAGTCTGGCGTCTGTACCCAGAAGAGGGCCCCCTCCAGGACCTGACCATGCCGGCGCCCTGATCTCAGACTGCCAGCCTCCAGAGCTGTGAGAAATAAACGCCTGTTGTTTAAAAGCCACCCAGGCCATAGCTCTTCGTTAGAGCAGCTCAGACAGACGAGCCAAAGACTCATAACGAACACGAGTGAAATGAGACGAAGCCCTTCCCCAGAACAGCAGGAAGCAGGCGGCTTCCGGGCAAGGAAAGAGCACAGCAGAGACAACCCCGAGACGTGGCTGTCATTAACCCCAGAAAGGAGGCACAACGTGCTGGGCTGCTGGGTGAGAGACAGGTCTGCCTAATCCAGGGCTGCTGCCAGGAGCATTCGAGAGGAGCTGAGGTGGTGGAGCCAAGTCCAGACCCCAGGACAGATGACTCTCCCCCAAGAGGTCCCAGCCATCGCCATGGGTGTGGCAAGTGGTCACAGCAGAGGCAGACACTCGCCAGAGAGGAGCATCCATGTGAGACCAGGTCCAGGCTGGTGTTCAGAAGGTTCTGGCCAGCCCCTGTGCCTCTGCTCAGAGGCAAGTCTGCGCTGGGCAGAGGGCGGGATGCACCGCCCTCTGTGTGGTGTGGGGGCCCTTAAGGCAGTGTAGCATGCGCTGTCAGGTGCCCCATCTCCCTTCAGGACTCCAGGCCCTGGCTCCCAGCTGCTGGGATGCTGTTGGCACACAGCCTGCGTGGTCAGCCCACCTCGGGAAATGCCTTAGCTGTGGCTGGCCTCCTGGCCCAAGGTCATGACACCTTCCTGGGGGCAGTCCACAGCCAGTGTCTGGTCCATGAGGGAAGAGAAAGGCCGGCCCTCTTTGTCAACTCAGGACAACTGTGGAAGATCATCCAAGCTTTAGAGTCCCACCCCATGAAGTCACTGAGGCCTCTGTTGAAATGCATCCCAGCCGAGCTTTTCCCTCCGCCCAATTCTGCTTCCTTCCCTTCCTTCCCCAGGTGTCAATGCCAAGAGCACTGTTCCACAACCGCCCCCCCATATAAACATCCTGCACGTTAATCCCCGTCTCAGAGTCTGTTTCCTGGAACCTAGTCTGCAACAAGCAGCCTCACCCTCCTGCAGCGGCGTGGGAGCAGAGCCCCAGAGAGGCATGGGAGGAAAGGTGGCTGTCCTGGGAACAGGAGGATAAAGGATGGGCTTGACAGAGCCTGGCCTTCAGCCAAGCCAGGGCCAAGTGCAGGAGGAGGTGACACCTGCAATCCCAGCCCAGAAGATGAAGCTCTGTCTTGGTTACGTGGCCCCCAAGCGGCTCCATAGCCCACTTGGGAAGATGGGGAGTAGATGGGAGCTGGGAAGGAAGAGGCTTAGTCCCAGCCAGGTGGATGAAAAGATTTCATCTGGAGTCCATCTGTCAAACAGACCACAAACATGGGAAAAAACTATTTTCATCAGACTGGGGTTTACATCAATATCAAACTGAGATTAGCTCTATGTAAAAAAGGGAGGAGGAAACAGAGGCCCAGACAGGTAAAGTGACTTCTCCAAAGCCACCAGCTTCCAGGTGCCAGAGTCTGGATGGTAGTCTGGTCCTACAATTTGTGCTCTGAACCATCGGACCACACCGCCTCAGACAGCAAGCAAAGGCTACCTCTAATCCACATTACGGAGCCCAGAGAGGTAAAGAGGCTTGGCCAGGGTCACACAGCTTCTTGGTGACAGTCTGTTTTATAGATACATTTCTGTTTTTCTTTTTTTGCATTCTTTTTTGATTGAAGTATAGACAGTTTACAACGTTGTGTTAATTCTGGTGTACTTCATAATGTAGAAACATTTCTTCAGCGACATTCTACAAGCCTGGCACCGTGGCAGGGCCAGATTTAATGTTACACCCCCTCGGAGTGTACGTGCTGTGAAGGAGGATGGCAGGGTGAGAACAGTATTTATGCTGAGGGAATCTTCCTGGGCCACCTCCCCCTAGAGGGAGCTTGTGGTTTGAAGGCAAGAATCCTCCCTGAGACTACTACACCCAGCACAGCTTGGCTGGGTCACTTACCTCCAGGAGAGCCAGAAGCTCAAACCTGCCACCTGGGCCTGAGAACAGGACACTAACCCCCCAATCCTGCCCTACCCCGGCCTGTTTCTATCCCCACCCCCACCAGGAGGCACACGGGGCTCCCTGCAGGAACCTCTGAATTCAGCCAGCCTCCTGCAAGGCCGCCCCCACTCCACCCAGGAAGGCACCAGGGTTCCCCACTCTGCGCCGGATGCCACAAGCTGGGCCACAAACGTCCCCAAAGCATCAGTCTGGCTCTGGATAAAACCGAAGCTGTCAGCATGCTAATTAGCAAGCAGAGAGGCTGGGCACACTGACTGACAATTAATGACTCCATCTCTCTGTTTCCTGCTGGCATATTATTAATTCATCGCACCTCTCTGCTGGGGCCAGAGAGATAACACAGACGGGGAAAGTTCACATTTCAATCTGAGACTGAGATGAGAGAAGGGATTTGGGGAGAAGCATCCATTCTCAGGGGCCAAGGGCACAGTGTGGGAAAGCCCTCTCCACCGACCTGCTCCTGAAGGAAGGAAAGTACATGTCATAGAGGCTGGATCAGGGAGGGTCACTGGAGTGCAGGTGACCAGAAACTCCCATGGAGAGGGGCTGAGTGAATAAATTGTGGCTTTAAGGAAACTGCATTTAAGGAATACTATGCAGCGTGAAAGAGCTATTGTGTATTGCAGTCATCTTTCTAGAAACTGCCAAAGAACAATATCTAAGATGCAGTGTTAATTTTTAAAAAGCAAAAGAATAAAAGTAAAATGCAGAACCGTAATACGATTGCATTTTCATGACAGAAGGGAAGGACAAGTTTTCCTAGCTTCAGCACAGAAATAAAGGGAAGGGAGCCACCACACTGGATGACAGCTGGGGAGCACCGAGGTGGGGGGTGTGAAGATGGACCTGACCCCAGCACACTTAAGCCAGGCATGTCCAGCCACCACGCACCAAACCAGAGAGCATATCCCCAAGTAAGTATTTCTGTGTATTATTTCTGAACTCTGAGAACAAAAAGGATATTCACCTAACTCCTCCCTGTATTCTTTATAAATTCAGGGAGTATGCAGCTTTTCCATCACTGAGATCAGCCGGTGATGAGCAGTGCTGCTGGGTGGTGAGATGCGGACGGGGCTGCAGAGGGTCTGCACAGGGCTTCTCAGGTAAGAGGTGGAGGGAAGGGAGAAAAGCAAAAAAAATGATCCCAACCCTGCATCTCTTCCTTCCCTCTCCACTCTGGGCTTTGGAGAGCAAAAGAGGAAGAGCGAGGTGGTGAGAGGAGCCAACAACAAAGAGAGGAGGAGGGTGGTGCAGGTCGAGGAGCAGGTCTTGCGATGGGGGCCTGTGCTGAGAGGAGGCACCGCCACTGAAAACAGCACAGAGGCCGAAGTTCACAGCAGACTGGCCGCAGGGCCTAGGGCGATACGCTTCTGTCTCTGTGTGTCTGCTTTCTCTTCTGAACATTAAATGAGGGATGTTTTTAAACGTCTTGTTTATCACAGTGCCTGGAATACTGCCGTGTGTGTGTGTGTGTGTGTGTGTGTGTGTGTGTGTGTGAGATCTTCAGCACTGAGTATTTCCTCTTCTATGTGTGTCTTTATCCATGCTGCTGCTTCCAAGAGAAAATCACCCCTGACTTATCTGCAACCATGCATCCAGGTGAGCCTTTGAGAGTGGAAAGGCAGTGCAAGGCAGTGAGGGAGATGGGCACTCCCAGAGTGAATCCGGAATCCCTGGGTGCTCACCTAGCTCTGCCAGGCTCTCTGCCTTCTGGCTTCGGTGTCCTTACCTGTGATATGATGGGTGACCACAAGGCTGCTCCCGCCCATTCTTGCTACACGGCGCAGAGAAATGCTTGCAAGTGAGAATATGGCTGCACTACACAGAAATGACCACTTGAGGGCACCATGAAACAGGAAAAAATTATCTTTAGAAAAAGGAAAAGTGTGACAAATCGCACAGCAGGCACTAGAGGTCGCCACTTTTCCCATTTTCTCCAAAAAGATGTCTCGGAACACAACCGATTCGTATCTTTGTCCGTTCAGGAGGCTGAACATCTCCTGAAGAGACCCAGGCATGGACCATGCTGGCGGGGTGGTGGGGAGGAGTAGCAGGGAAGAGAAACTGGCTTAAAATTGACAAGACTCTGATGGCGCCACAAAGGGAAGCCCAGACGGACTGGACGGACACCTGGGGCACCTGACTGAGGGCTGGGCTGCAGGGTCACATACTCTTCTCCCCTGCCTCCTCCTTCCTGGCGTGGCCTCGAAGGGATGAACCAGGACAACGGAGAATCACCTGACCCCACCTAGTGTCTGGAGAAGGCGACAAATTCTGCTTTCCCGCAGGGTCTCCAGTGGCTTCCGCGAAGGAGCAGAGGTTGTGAGGGGTGAGGGTCACCAGGCGCTGCTCGAGGGACGGGGTGTCTGCACGGGGACCCCTACTGCTCACGCTCCCCACACGGTACCCTCACCGCCTGTTCTCTAAGGGAAGCTTTTCTAGAGCTGCTGGAAGGTTGAAGAAGAAAAAAAATGTAGGGAAAGGAAAGTCACTAGAGAACAGACCTAGAAAGAGACTTTTTTTTTTAATCCCTGGAGGACAGGTAAAAACAATAAAATAAAATTCAAGGATGTGTGCTGAAGTCCCTCCAAAGGGCCCAGCTATAAAGCCAGTCTCCAGGAGTCACCAGAATGGTGTCAGTTCGAGGGGGACCTCCCATGCTGCTCAGAATTCCAAGAAGGAATGCAGTAGGTCCCCACTTGGCTTGTGGTTTCCAAATGTGTGGCTGGCTAGTGACATAACACAGCGTGTGGTAGGCTCGCGATGGCTGGGTCCTGCTGGCATACGTTCTGGTTTCTGTGAGTCTCTTATACTCAGTCCTAAGAGCCTGAAATGCCTCCTCTTTGAGCAAGGGGACTCCGAAGGGCTGCGTGCTCAGGTGTCTGCAGGGCAAAGCTAGTCCCCTACAGGAGTAAATCAGCCCTGTCAGAGGCAGTAGGGAGGGGTGGGGAGTGTAGTGACCTAAGGCCTTCCTGCCCCTCCTCAAAGCACACTAATTTCAATTGTATTAAGATATCGGATCATTCAACAAAGCACTTCAAATCAGCTGAACAAATTCTGCCCCCAGTGCCTTTTTGGAAATGGTATGCCTACAGATTTCCAGTATTATAAGAACCAACCCAGATGAGGCCTGATTTTGCCAGCAAGTGGCAGCATATGGAATGATGTCCCCACTGAGTCCAACTCCTTCTGCATGGGGTTAGCTGCCTTTGAAGAGTTCAGAGAAAAATTGGCCCAATGGGCTTAAAAACTCGACCAGAAAGCCTCAAGGTTGAGACATCTTTGTTGGTTGGTTGTTTTTTCACAGAATCTGTCACGGACGTTGAGTGTGGTATGAAAGCTGGTGAGAATGTTGGTGGGTGTTGGAGTTACCGTCTCTCCCAGTCTGGCTGCCCCAGCCCTGCCTCCCAGGAGAGCACGGCTGCAGGTGAGGAAAGAAGTGGGGAAGATGTACAGGGCTGGGCCCACCAGGCCTCTTCACTCACCACAGCCCACCAGTCTGACCATCAGCAGACTGGCTCATGTAAGGTCCCAGCAGTCACCCAGCCCTCAGGGCCCCACTTTCCTCGTCTGTCAGTGAGGCAGCCGGACCAGACGGTGATGATGATGGCGATGATGATCAAATGCCTGCTATGCACTGACTCTCCACCACGTGCCGGGCACTGTGCGTTTCCTCATTTCATCACCTGAGAGCTGCTGGGGTCCACTGACGTATACAGCTGGCCCCAACCCTGACTGCACCCTCTGCGCCAAAGACTTCAACAAACCTCTATGCCCTCTGTTCATAGGATGGCAAGGGATGGCTCCTGAGGGTGAGGAACCCGACATTAGGGGAAAAACAGCAAACACGGGACTAAGGCCTTCCATGCTCTTCAGGATTTAGAGAGGTCATTGTGCTCACCCGCAATCCAGCAAAGAAGGAAAATGAAGCTCAGAAAGGTTGAATATCTTTCCCAAGGTTGAATAATACATGGTTCAGTGGGGATCAAACAAAGGTGTGAAGGCGGACAATGCCCAAACGACCTGCAACTTAACCAACCTGGGTTTTCACAGCCTGCGAGGCTCCTCACCAGGGGGCTGACCCCAGTCTAGACTCAGAGCCCCTGGACTAGATTCAACAACATGTCTGGGGGCTGTCAGAGGCCGGGTGAGCATCAGAGCATAATTACAACCATATCGACTGTTTGCTGAGCATTCATTCACTCACAGATACTCACTAGGAGCCTGGGTGTCAGGTATCACTCCCAGCACTGCAGCTGCGCAGCAGACAAGGATGTGTGGCACTTGTGGGGGAAGGCAGTCAGCTGTGGGGCGTGATGTGACCCAGAGTCACCAGATGTCTCTTTTAGACTAGGTGGTGAAGGGCAACCTCTCTGAGCAGGTATCATTTTAGCTGAGGTCAACATGACAAGAATGGACCAACCTTGTTAAGTTCTGGAGAAAGAACACTCCAGGCAGAGGGAGGAGCCAGGGCAGAGACATAAGCAGGCATAGGTCTGGCCTGAAAGGAGGCAGGTGGGCGAGACTATAGAGAGGAAGGGAGGGAGTTGTACAGATGGGGCCAGAAGCCACCCAAAGACCAGGTTGTGTGGGGCTCCATGAGCCCGAGAAAGGGGCTCAGATTTTACTCTGAGTACAAAGGGAAGTTACGTCACAGAACCATGGTTTGGTTTGCATCTTTTTAAAATGTCCCTGTCTGATGGGTGAACAGATACATTCCTGATTACAGAGAAGCAAACATGAGGGAGAGAGGCCAATGGGGAGGCCATTGCAATGGTCCAAGTGACAGTGGTACGGAAGAGACTGGTAGCCGTGGGCATGGAGAAGCGCTCAGAGTTGGGATGTATTTGGGAGATGTGTTGACAGGGCTTGCTGACCCGTTGGAAGTGGGAGAACAGGGAAGGAGAGAAACAAAGGATCACAGGATTTGGGGCTCCAGCAACCACGTAGACGTGGTGCCACTCACGGAGATGGGGAGGGCTGAGGGGCAGGCTGGGTCACGAGAGGATCAGGAGTTCCGTTTCGGCCATGTCAAGGGTTCGACGCTGATTAGACCACACTGTGAAGACTCCAGGCCAGCCTTGGCTTCAAGAGTCAAGAAATCCACACTCGGGAGTCATCTGTACGTCCGTGGACCTGGCTGAGGTCGCCCAGGGAGACTGGGTGGGCAGAGGAAAGGCTCAGGATAACCCTGGTGCTCACCAGCGTTTTGAGGACCCACACCAGCATATGTGACATAATAAATGTGGTCCAAATTTACAACAGATCGCCAAGGTCAGTGTTACTGCTCTCCTCTGCTCTGAAAATGCAGAGAAGTTACAACCAGCCCCAGGCCCCACAGTTTACAAGTAACATTACAAGAATCAACCCAACTAGTCTGAATTGGGCTCCTGTCATTTGCTTGTGTTGTGCAGTCACTGCGGGGGATACGCAAGTGGGCAGGATGCCTCCGTGGGACAAGATAGGCGTTGAAGTCAGAGGGCCTGGTGTGAATCCTCATTAGCTGTGATTCTGGACAGCTAACATAATCCCATCAAACCTGAGCTCCCTAGTATGTCGAATCACATCTTTTTTTTCCCCCTTTCATTTTGCCAATGTCCAGTACAAGTCTATTATGTGCCGGGCACTGTATTACGTGATGGAGACACAATGAGAATCGGACAGATTTCTCCACTCTGCAGTCTAGTGGGGGATACAGACATGTAAACAGGCAATTACAATACAGTGTGATAAGCACTATGATTACGGAAAGACTGCTTCCCTCTTTAAGTTGTACCAACCTACACAGACTCTAAAGTTACACATAATTTCCTTCCTTCCAAATCCATATGCAATAATAGTCCCATATGAAATGTTTCTCTTCTTTACAACAGTATCTATGATTTCCATTAGAATAAATAACACATGCCAAGCACCTTGCACATAACCAGTGCTCAAGAGATAGTGGCCGTCGTAATTAAGGCTTGGGCTTTTTGACTTAGCACCACCTCTAACTTTGTGGCTCATTTTTGTCTTCTGTCAATTATGAAAAACAGTAGCTAGTTCACAGGGTCACAGTGAGGCTCACGTGAGATAGTGTATGTGAAAACATTTTGTAAGCTGGAGGTAGTTCTATTATAGCATCAGTAAAACACGGTTTCATGTGCACTCACTAGAGCTACAAAACTTAGTTCACACGGAATACTTAGTGTTAACCCAAAGGTCTCACAACCTGTATCCTGGGCCTGAGGAAACCTTTTAATAGGTTCTTTGGGAAATAACATTCTGCACAAGAAAATCTGCTCCATCCAAACTACCTACAGTCTGTCCACAGGAAGATGGGGACCCTTTACTTGGGGAGACCCTCCCCTCCTGACTCCTTCCGCTAACTGCATTTGCTCACCCAGGCAAAGGCAAAAAAATGCTGGAAACCTTCCAGGCTGGTCTCTCGTCTGCTTCGTGCATCACCAGAGTCCTGAGTCAGTGCCAAGGAGGCAGGATTTGTAAAGCTGGTGGTGTGTGCTGTGGGCTGTCAGCTGTGTGGGCGGTGGACAGGGCTTAGGGAGGGGCTGGAGCTGAGGGAGGAGCAGGAAGCTGGCAGGGCCACCACCAACAGAGAATCCTTCCTGATTTCCTACTGCAGCAAATCATGCCCTGAGAGAGGATCAGGCTGCCCTGTCCTAGTGCCAGGAGGATCCTGTCTATAGAACATTAAGTCAGGAGAAGCCAGAATGCAGGAGACAGAAGAGAGAAGGATCCATCTCTCCAAGGTGCACAGTAGACACAGGTCCTGAACAGCCCTGAAGGAGGGCAGAGAACAGACTCCCTACTTCCTCTGCTGATTGTTCAATTAGAAGGCTTTGTGCAGTCAGCAACCTGCACAACTGCACAGGTGACCCAGAGAACTCAGCCGCCTCTTTCCCTAGAAACTAGCTGATTGGAATAGCTATCAGTTCCCCTCAGTACACTCATTTCAGCAGTCATTCGATGAATGCTTATTGTGAGCCAACTATGTATGAGGCACTGTTCTATACCCTGAAAATAAGAGAAAGTCCCTGCTTTCAAGAAGCTTACATTTCAGTCCAGGAAGACAAACATATACACACACAAAGTATGTGTCTGTGTGTGTGTGTGTGTGTGTGCACCTGTGTGTGTTGGGGAAATGGTAGTAAAGGATATGATACAAAATAAAGCACAGTAAAGAGAGAAGGTGATCGTGGTGCGGGGGCGGAGGGGAGGCTACTGTACAGAGGGTGATCAGGAAGGTCTCTCGGAGCAGAGACCTCAGTGAAGTGAGGGAGGAGGCATGCAGATCTGGGGGGAAGGGCACTCTAGGCAGAGGGAACAGCAAAGGCGAGGGCCCTGCGGTAAGGTGGGTTTGAGGGCTGGCCCTGGGCCAGCGCCGCTGAAGCAGATGACTAGGGGAAAGATGAAGAGATAAAGTCAAAGACGCCTGTGCATCTATGAGGGAGAGGTCAAAGTCAAGGTTGAGGTGGAAGGTCACACAGAACCTTGTAGATGGTGCTAAAGGCTGGGTTTTGTTCTGTGAGAGGTGAGAGGTCACTAGAGGCTTCCAAACAGAGAACTGATGTGATATGTTTCTGAAGATTCTTTCATGGAGACTCTATGCACTCTTTCAACTCCTCTGTAAATCTTTCTTTAAAGAAAAATTTAAAAAGGACCCCTAACCACAGTGGCGGGGATGGCTGTAGCACAGAGGCCAGTTTAAGAGGTGGTTGCAATCACCCTCTTGGGTATGTTACTCAAACTTTCTGTGGCTCAACTGTGAATCAGACAATAAAAATAGTACCAGCCTCACTGTATTGTTACAAGGATTAAATGAATTAAAGTGTTTAGAACAGTGGGATATCTAGTAAGGACCAGATAAGTGTTTATGCAATAAAAAATTAACATAAAAGGTGGCTTTGACTGGGAAGATAGTGTGATCTGCTACACTGTGAAGGGAAAGCCGACAGGAATTGGCAAGAACTGGGTGTCAGTGTGAGAGAAATCAGGGTGATTCCAACGTTCCTGGCCCCAGCAACAGAAAGAATGGAGATTCCATTTACTGAGGCAGGAAAGGCCACAGGAGCAGCAGGCTTGAGGAAAAGCTGATATTTTGCTGTTAGACATACTGTGCTTGAGATGCCTAGGGACATACAAGGGAAAATGCTGACTTCGTGGGTAGCATTTAAAATTCAGGGAAGGGGCCTTGGCTGGAGATAGAAGTCACCAGCATATTACGGTGACCAAGGGTCTGGGGCTGGATGAGACCAACAGGAAGTGAGTGTTGGTGAGAACAGAACAGGGGTGGGGACTGAGCCCTGGGCCATCCTATGTTTAGGGATTGGGAAAAGGAAGAGGAAATAGCCAAAGAGACTGAGGGGTGACTGATCAGGTGGGACGAGAAAAGAGTTTCAGGAGAGGGTGACAGTGAGGAAATGCAGCTGCTTCTGCTGCCAACACGTCAGAGAAGACAGACACAAAGAATCTCGCACTAGGCAAAGGCCTGATTGGAATGGGTTCCGGGGGAACTGCGGGAGAAAAACTAGAGACAGCGTATAGACAAAGAGGCACATCACACTCTCCATGTACATCAGCCCTCCACGTGGAGCGTGATGAGAGGTCAGGCCACAGAAACAGGAGGAAGGGCCTGGAACAGGGGTCCAGACGCAGTGGGTGGCCAGTGCAGGCGGGAGCTCACGCAAACCTCTTCACTTGCTGCTAAGCTCCCGGTGAAGTAGGAAGACAACTGCGGTCATGAGGTAGGATTAGGCTGGCAGGAGATGCTGGGGTTTTGAGAATTAAGGGAAAGGTGTGTGAAATAATCTTTAAAAGTGTGTGAGGGTGGATGAAAAGGGGAAAATTGTAGTTTCCAGGCAGGACAAAGCGGGGCACTGGAGGTGGGGGTCACAAATTTACAGGAGAGTGAGCACTGCTGTGAGTTCTGCTCTAGCGACGTTCAGCTGCCCCAGTGCAGGGGAAGAAGAGGTGGCCAGCAGGATTTAAGCAGAGCCGGAGTTCTGCCAAACCAGTATAATGGAGCACCGGAGGGGCAAGGAAGTTGAGGGTGAAAACAAGGAAGTGAGTAAAACGATGGTGAAGCGTGAAAAAGGCTGTTGACCAAGCTGGGGGGCCTCCAGCACCCTGGCCCTCAGCTGCTGATGGGCTCCATCCTAGAAGCTGGCAGGAGAAAGAGCTGAGGGGCAAGAGGAGACCTCAAGAGAAACGTCACCATTCTGCTCCAGAAAGTATTTTCGGTGCTTTCAGTGGAATTTAATTTTATAAGACAGGAAGGGAGAATACAGTTGGGGAAGAAGCCGTGACTAAGTGTCATGATCAGTGTCTTCTGGATGCTGGCAAGATGAAAAAATACGGATTTGAGCACCGGAAAGAGTGAACTGGGCAGAAAAGAGGTGGTGGTCAGCCAGTGGGAAGCTGGAAACAGACTGTGAAGCAGTGCAATTATGACATGGTCCAGACTGGCCAAGGAAATGCGGTCTCAGTCAGAGCATGGAGGCAACATTATCTGGGAGAAGAGGTTAAGGAACCACGAGACCAGGGTGCAGGAAGGGTCATCTAAGTGGATACGGCAGTAAACAAGAACTGCAGGCAGGAGAAGAGATGGGGAGAGAGGCAGTAAACCAAGAGCTAAAATCTGCCTGGGATGAAGGGCAGTGGCCTTGGGAGTCCGTAGATGGCTGCAGCAGGAAGAAGTAGATGGCAATGCCTGATGGCATCGCCACCTGGCATGTTAGGACAGGCAAGAGGAATAATGGTCTGGAAGCAACAGTGAGGAGCCAGTGGGCATAGACCCCACCTCCAGGCTCAAGAGTGCATGCCAGTGTCGGGGAGAGGACAGTCACCACATGAGACAGCTGCAGATCAGGCAGAATCTTAGGGGAGAGGCAGGGTCCAGCTGGAACAGGAGGTAAAGGGGATGTCCAGAGAAGGACCTTGCTGATGACAGACCATGAGTCCTAGACAGTGCATTCTCAGGGTTTGGGAAGCCGGGGAGGAGTGGGAAGTGGGTCAGACGAAGCCATGCACAGAGTCACGTGGGGAGGGAGTCTGTGGTGAGGAAAAGGGCCTGGTGATACTGACCACGGAGATCTCTGAGCAGACTGCAGCGATGAGGCTGGGAGTGTTGGGGAGCAGAGCGGGTGGGGCAATGTCACGGTCTCCATCACCTCCCACTTTCTCTTCAACCCACTCCATTGGGGACCCAGCCCCATCACCATACTGACACCACTCCCATTAAAGTCACTTCCATATTGCCAAAACCAGTGGTTCCTTCTCCATCCTCATTTTATAGGACCTCTCAGCAGCATCCTACACAAACGACGCCTCCCTTCTGAACACACTCTGCTTTTTGCTTTTTGGTCCCTGAACTCTCTGGCTTTCCTCCTACCGCCCTGGCCACCCTTTCTCACCTCCTTTGTGGGCTCCTACTCTACAGCTACTCTTAAAGGTTGACACATCCCCCATGCTATTGGTGTGTCTGCCCTGTTCCACCGCTTCATGGACCTGCCCTGGTGAAAGTACAGTCTCCCACCATCCCCACTGCCACCTCATCCTCCAACTAGCAAAAGTTTAACTTAGAGAAAGACCTAAGAGTTAGTCACACATTGCGAGCCATGGTGAAGCTAGTATTTCAGTGAGCATTGTAGGGATTCTTGAGTTAGGGCATGTGACAGCACTGAGTGACACGAAGAATGTGCAAGCTTGTCTCTGCCTTCAAGCTGTTCGGCATCCTCTTAAAACAAGAAAGAGGTGCATAAAAATGCAATACTTCTGAACATGAAGAAATGCCAACAAGTTGCACGGTATTCAAATGGCCATCTACTTCCTCTCACTCGTTTTTTGAAGCCACGATGAGATAACTTAGCACGAGTGAGGTCACCCTGGAAATCAGGCCCAACTCTGTCAGCCCCGAAGCCAGCGCCCCTGCTGTGGCATCCCAGTGGGCAGGTGAGATTAAAAGTTAAGTACTTGGGAACTAGATGAGGCACTGTGCCACTGCAGTTAGAAGCATGGATTCTAGAACCAGACTTCCAGGGTACAAATCACTAACCAATATCACATCACCCTTACAATGCAATAATTATCAGAGGGACCTTGGGAAAGTCACTTAACTTCCCTGTGCCTCATGGGTTAAATGTGGACAATAAATATTACCTCATAGTAATAATGATAAGTTTTAACATGAGTTAGTATAGGTAAGGTGTTTAGAATGTTGCTGGTACGTAGAGCTGTGTAAGGTTTTGAAGACTAACAGCGTTGGGAAACGATCAACAGGAGAGAAGGTTTGTTGAGTACTGGGAGCCCAACTCCTCTCTGAATCCCAGGAGCCTGGCACAAGTCAGGGCTCACTGAATCAATAACTGACATATTAACATCCATAGGAAAAGACCACCAGAGATCAGCTAACCCACTCCTGTATGCACCATCCAGGATGTCCAGGTAGGTAAATTCCACCATGACCAGCATCATTGAGAAACACCTGCTGCTCGTCTCTTTGCCCTTGATGACATCTAACAACTCAAGGGTCTCAGGCAAGAGGAGAGACAGACAAACAGACCACAGGACACGCAGACATGCAGAGTCAACACTGGCATCCAGAAGACAATCAGAGTCCTTGAGTATGGTGCAAATCCAGGGCGACTGAGAATTAAATGAAATCCTATCTTCCTTTAATTTATGACTCCTAGGAATAAAAGCCCAAGTTCTCAATAAGCAGGACTCAGAGGAAAGATGGCTCAAGACAGAACATAAATCCTTTTGTTCTACACAGAAAGATCAGAAATAAAGTCATAGTGGGGAAGGAGGGGCTCAGATCTTGGTCAATCTCTTCCATCCACTGAAGAGTTGCCCCAAATGTAATCATTCCCTCAAGGGTGATACTAGAAAGAGGAGGGTCAGCAGCAATTCTGGAGGGAAAGGTGAGATAGACGTTCCATGCTTTCATAGAGCTCCTCTTTCCTTGGAAGCTCAGGGTGTGAATCAGACCCTGTGCTTTCTGCACAGGCCCTTAGTAAATTAGGTGTGCTTGGGAGGACAGCCTTAGACCTCAGTGAGGTTCCATGCAGCCTACAGCTGGTTAGTGAGATGCATGGGGGCTGACCGCAGGGATCTCACTCCGAGAGTCAATCCCCTCTTTGGTGGCAGCAGAAGCAGATGCATTTGCCTTGCTGGGCGCATCCTTCCCAGCGGGACCCCAGACGCCGACCCCACACCGCCCCAGTTCTCCCTTACCACGCGGCCTGGCCGGGCCCCGCGCGCCCCGCCCCCGCCGGGTACTCACTCCCACTCCTTGCGCCGCGCCTGCGGGGTGCTCTGCATCTTGTGCGCCTCGTGGGCCTTGATGATGTCGCGCTGGTCGATGAGACCCCCTCGCCGCCGCTTCATCACCTCGGGGCTGATCGGGAGGAAGGGGCTGGAGCCGCCCTCCCAGCCCGGGCCCTCGCCCTCCTGCACCGGGAAGAAGTTGTCGAAGCCGCTGGCGGCGGCGGCGCGCGGGGAGGCCGGCAGCATCCCCGCCTCGTCCGAGGCGTCGGCCTCGAGCAGGGCGCAGTGCTGGGGCCGCCATGCCTCCTCCTCGGGCAGGGCCAGGACGTGGCGGCGGCGGCGGCCCGCGGCCCTGGCCTCAGGGCTCCCGCCTGCAGCCGGACAGAGGGCGGGCTCGGGCAGCCTGCGGCCTGGGCTCAGTCCACGCATCTCGGGCACCATCACAGAACATTGCTCTGCCGGGGGGAGGTAGGTGAGAGATGAGGGGTGGGAGGGCAGGGAGAGTAGGGGTGGGCACGAGGAAGACAGAGAAGAGAAAGAGGTTAATGACGTTGTCCTCCCGGGCAAGGCTTCCCGCCCAGCCCAGAAACTGGCCCACAGTAGGAACTCAGTAAATGATCGTAGAACTCAGGAGCATCCACTGTGGACCAGGCTGGGTGCCAGGTGCTGGGTATCCAGCGTTAAACAACGTGGACTTGATTTTCGCTCCAGGAACTTCAGTCTAGTGCAGAGGACAGAGGTGAAGGAAATAATCACACACAACCGTGATCGATGTCCCAGGGTGCAGCTTTGAGGAGAGGAGGACACCCAGGCTGTCCTTCTCTGCCCCGACCTCCACAGCTAGCTGGCTATTCTCTCCCTTTTATGGTGAAAGCATCCCCCTAACCCTCTCCCCAGTGTCCCAGCTCCTCTGTGGAGGTCCTTCACACCACCTGCTGCCCTAACTGTCACACTCTCTCCCAAAGAACCAGCCACAGGCAGGCTATTCCTGAGAACCGGGTCCCCCACATCGATTTCCTCCTCCTTTCCTTATTCACATCCGCCACAGGCTCGGGAGCGTGTGTGGAATCAGATGCCTCACTGGCTCCCTTGAGCCTGGTTTTCCTTTTCCACGCCAAGGAGGATGTGGCCGGATCTGCAGCTTGACAGACTCATTCAATCAACACTGACTGAGGGCTTACCACGTGCCAGGCACTGGGCACACCAAGATGAGCTGGATTTAGTCCACATCCTCCTTGTGGGAGAAATAGGCAGAGCATGGATGTGACCTCACAACACGATGCACGATGACTGAGGTGAGCCTGAGTGTTATGTGAGCTCATAGGAGGGGCACCTGGGCCCACTTGGGGATGTTGGGGGTGGTGCTTTGCGGAGGAAACAACCTTGAGGCTGGGTTTAAACAGAGCTTGCTGGATGAGGAAAGGGAGAGGATTAAAGACAAAAGGAAGAGCATGTACAGACAGGATTTACAGAACCGGACGGAATCAGAAAGAGTTCCCATATCCAGTCTGAGGTCTGGGGGAGAGTCCTGACTTGAGAGAACTTGGTCTTACCACCTTCCCAGATCTCTACTACTGTCTCCCTCCCAGCCAAGAGGCCAACACCTGAATTCCCAGCCTCCTACCCACCCACATTCCAAGCCACGCCCCTCCTGACCACAAGTGGCACACATATGCCACCGTGGCTCCAAAAAGTGCCATTTGCTCTACACTGGAAGGAGCCTGTGCTGGGCATCTTCCCAGAATGCTGCCCTCTAGACCCCGCCCCCGCCTTCCCTGATCTGGACTGCAGGTCAAATCGCAAATCACAAAAACAAAGAATATTAAAATGGGCAGGAATCCTAAAGGTTTAGCCGTATCATTTTACAGGTGAGGGGGGCTGAAGTCCAGAGAGGCAGAGAGACTTGTCCAGGGTCACACTACTGATAAAATGCAGAGCTGGGAGAGGGCTCAGGTTTCAAACCCTAACTCAGTTTTTTCCCACAATTCTGATCACGCTTCCTCTACCATGTGTAACAGAATCCACAGATGCCTCCTGAGCCCCCTCCTCATTGCACCAAGGAAGCTGGCGGAAAAGAAAAAGGCAGGATGATCTTAGTACATAAGTGATAAAGCCTGATGTGAACATTAAATAAACCCTGACTTCCCTGGAGAGTAGGCACTTAGGTATCTTCCTCATACGTCTCTTCCTGAATTTTCAGCATCTGGACTGGTCGTCCCAGCCCTGCCAGCACCACACCCAATGCCTCAGTGATGCTGGGCTGCGGGCGCTGGGGATGTGCCATTGAGCGCTAGATACTCAGCCACTAAAGGGGGCAAGGGCAGGGGAGGTAAAGGGTCCAGGGCAAGCTTGGTGGAGAGAAGTGAAGGAGAAAATACACTTCAAGTCCTGCCAGCAGTTGGGTGGGTCCCTCGAAAGAGTGATTCATATTCCTCACGTTGTCATTCTGTCTCAACTCTGCTTGATGGATTTTAAATTTATCCTCCATTCCTACGATGTTTAAATGTCTCTCCCTCACCACACACATGCACGCACCCCTCCCACTCCCTCCGCAGGCTTCAGCCCCGTCAGAAACCCAAGCAGTCTTGCGTTCTGTCGCCTGCAGCCTCCTTTTCCTTGGGGACCCTCCAGGGCGGGCCACCCTCCCAGCCATCACCAGGCCACCAGGACCTGGCTCCTTGCCTCCACTTCCAGGCCTACCCCTCCCTCTCCCTCTTTACTGGATTTCCCCTTCCCAGACACTTTGCCAATTTGAATCACATCTTTGCCAAAATTACAGCAGCAAAAATATGCACTGCAGCACTCCCGCTGCAATGGAATCAATTTTACGAATATCAAAACATGAAATTATCTCATCTTTCCTTTAAGAATTCCTGTTAAACAACCCTTCTATTATTGATATAAATGTTCATCAGGAGAATCTGTCGCCCCCGCTGCCTGCCAAGCTGGCCAGTCCCCAGGTCTGCCTGTCATCAAACTGAGAGAACGCCTTCCATCTCAGGCGACTGAGACAAGACGGAGTCTACGTCTTCCAGGGAAGGACACATGAATCTACTCTATACTGAGCTTCACCCCCAGCCCTCAAATCTTGGTGTTCCTTGAGTACCTTGAGTTCAGGGGTTTTGTCTTCTCTTTCTATACCCAGCACCTAGTACTGAGTTCAACACACAGTAGGACGCTGTGGTGGTCACTGGTACTGTTGGCCAACTATTCTGGTTGTCCCCCTCCTGGAAGTGTAGAGTAGGACGCACTTCCTGGCCCCCGTGGTTGAGCAGGGTCACGTGACCACGCTGGCCAGAGAGTCGCTTCAGGGCTAAGCGTTTATTGCCAGTGCAAGATCTCTACGTCCAGACGGACAGGCCCACTTTTTCTGTAAAGGACCAGAGAGTAAATATTTCAGATGTCACAGGCCATGCAGTCTTTGTTGCAACTACTCAAATCCTGCTGTTGTAGCATGCCAGCAGCTAGACAATATGTAAATGAGTGTGACTGTGTTCTGATAAAACTTTATTTATACACTTTTGTAAACTTTGCCCTTTCAACTGCATCTCTTGGACACCGTCACTGTCACTCAGTCTGTGCCCACGGGAGCAGGTTCTACAGAGCAACAGGCAAAAAAGAAGGTACGGTGAGCCACAAAGCAGAATCAAGGGTGGACACACCCAGGGAGAAGCTTCCCGAGGGCAAAGCTGCTGCCCGTGGTCCCACCCCCAGTCCCCAGGAGAAGGAAACAGGCCCGGCTGCTCTGAGATACTGGCCCAAGAATGAGCTCATGAAAGCTCCAAGGGCACCTGTCTTATTTCTCTAACTCTTGCTTTCCACTCAACTCTCTTCTTATTTGTTGCTTCATCTGGCTAATGCACTGGGGGCCCTGAGGAGGAAGAGGACACATCTGCAACCCAACAGCTCCATTAAAAACTCCTCCCTGGCTTGTCAGGCCACATGGGGTAGCAGGATAAGGTCTCTCCTTTCCACTCCTGTCCCAAGCACCCTGCACTGCCAAAGATGCCTGAGCCAGTGATCACACTTCTGCCTGCCTCTGAAACCCTCTCCCCTCCCTCTTCCAGAGCCGAAGTTGAGATCTCCCTGCACAAAGGAACGTTATGCTCCTTGCACCATCTTTCCCTTTATATCCTATCAGGAGTTTGAATTTTACTCATCTGTTTTTGATTGTTTTAGAAATAATGGCTCATGCATCCCCTTGGCCTATCAGTGCCTCTGAGGCCCAGCAGGTGAGTCCGCCATGGTGAAGACATGCATCTTCCTCTCTTTGGGCTCAAGCCAAGCCCACTCCTACCCCTCACTTTCTGACTCTTCCAGAACATGTGCCTCTTCCAGCCACATTCTGAGAAATGGGTACACCAGGAAGTCAGCAAAGCTCATGCTGTTGTGAATGTACTGCCTTTATACCCTGACAGAGTTGATTTCAGAAAAAAAAAAAGGTCTCCATTGCGCACACCAGCAAGTGGCACAGGTTGGGAGACGGTGGATAGAACTGGGACTGGTGGGTACTGGAAGGTGAGCAGTGGGCACACAGGTGTCCCTGAGCTGGCCCTGTGCCCTCTGTCTGCCCTAGAAGAAGGCAGGAGGGTCCCAATTCCCAACTGTCAGAAATGAAAAATCACAAGAGGGAAACACTTTTTAAAATAAGATACTACACAACTGAGATACCACTCAGTTCTTTTCTAAAAATGATGCTCTAGGGAAGAGAACTGATACAGTCAATGTGCTTCCTGCCCAGCAAAAGGGAAGGCAGGGAATGACCCTGCTCCTCCCCTCACCCACCTGCTCAGAGAGGAACATTCCTGGCCTAGTAGTAAGTATTCATCTAGGGATTCTCATCTGAGCCACCTTGCTCCCATACCACAGAAGAGGAGTGAAAGCTGGATTATTTCATTTGCCATGACCAGCTAGGCTGTGGTTCTCAAGCTTCAGTGTACATCAGAAGCATCTACATTGCTGGTTTTAAAGTGCAGATCCCTGGAATGCCCCCAACCCCACCAGAGAGTCTCATGCAACAGATCTTGGGTGGGCTCAGGAATCTGCATATATAATAAGCACCACCGCACCTCCTCCACCCCCAGGAATCATGTCTTGAGAAACACTGTCCTGAAAGCAGTGTCTCGTCCTGAGAGGTGGTGCTAAGTTGGTAAGAAGTAATGCCCCAGATGCATTAGGATGTTAAAGGCCCCGTAGGTAGGCCAGTGTCCCTTTCACCCATTTTCAGGCTACACCATGAAATGAAGGTGCCAAGAAACATCCAGGATGAGTTCCTTGACCTACCCCAACTCCCTGCAAAACTCCATCCCCCGCAGGCTGGCGTCAGCTTTTGCCCATCCCATATTCCTCTCCACATGTCTGCGTTGTTATGGTGACATTCAAGGATGGGCTAATGTCCAGCAGCAGTTTGACAGGCTAGTGCGTTTTGAATGTAAATTAAGACCCAAGGCAAAAACATGGCTTCAAATGTAGAATGATCACGACGTCTGTCGGGGTAGAGGAGGCAAAAAAGCTTTGATCCGGTGTCAGAAGCTCAGGGCTTGGGGACAAAAAAAAAAGACTAATGAACTCATCTACAAAACAAAAGGGCTCACAGACATAGTAAACAATCTTATGGTTACTGGGGGAAAGGGGGTAGGAAAGGATTAACTAGGAGTCCGAGATTTGTAAATAATAACTACTATATATAAAAATAGATAAAAGGCAAATTTCTTCTGCATAGCACAGGGAACTATATTCAATATCTTATAGTAACCTTTAATTAAAAAGAATATGAAAGTGAATATATCTGTGTATAAGTATGACTGAAACATTATGCTGTACACTAGAAATTGATACATTGTAACTGACTATACTTCAATTAAAAAAAAAAAAAAGCAGCAGCTCAGGGCTCGGGATACAGTTCTGGCAATTCTTAGTCAAGCAAGCTTTGGCAGGTCATTTCTCTTCTCCAGGTCAGTTTCCTCTCCTGAACAATGATGATAATAATTACTCTATAATTTACATTACATTATACAATATATAATGATAAGTGCATATTATGTAATCATATAATATATTAGAATGGATAATAAAAGCTGTCTTACAGAAGTGTGTGGTGAGAATCAAATAAGACAGCATCTGGGAAAGAACTTGGAGATGTGCATTAAGTAAATACGGAGGACAAAACAGAGGTTAGGAGCCAGCAGCTGAAGCCAGCTCCCCTCTCACCAGATGTATCTCTGGGCACATGACATAGTCCTTCATTTCCTCATCCTTAAAATGTCATTAAGAGTGGATACCTCATAAGGTTGTTTTGAGAACTGAATACAGAAACATGTAGAACAGTACGTGTAAAAATGCCCAGTCAGTGTTAGCCATCATTTTTATCATGTGAATGACATATTTTGTTAGAGTAAACAATGCCAGTAAACAACCGCAAAACAGAAAGATTTATTTCTCTCATGTCGCAGCAATAATGCAAGTTGGCCCAGAAGATGGGAAAGAGAGACTCTGCTCCACACAGTCATTCAGGGACCCAGATTCTTTCATGCAGTGCTCTGTCATCTCCTAAGGATGGCTTTTTTTTTTTTCTTAAAGGGCTGAAAAGAAAATATTTTAGGCTTGGCAGGGCAGAAGTCTCAGTAGCAACTGCTCAACTCTGCCTTTGTAGTATAAAAGCAGCCATAGACAATACACAGATAAATGAATGGCGCTGTTTCAATAAAACCTCATTTACAAAAACAGGCAGTTAACACCTGAGCCTAGAGCCTCCAAGTCCTCTGCTAGATGTCTTCTCTCCAGCCTGGGGACAAAGAAAAAGACAAGGCACTTGGGGGATCTTGCAAAAGGTCTAAAGGCCAGATGTGGGAATGATACATATCACTTCCCCACCTCTTCCATTAGAACTCAGTCTCCTGCCCGACCTTAACCGAAGGAGAGCAGAAATGCAGTCTAGCTGGGAGCCAAAGAAAAAGAGGAGAAAACCAACACTCATAATCTGCATCACACTACCACTGTTGGGACTGGGGTATAACCACAAAAGTGAATCAAAATGCAGACACTCACAAATCCATCAAATACATGGAACATCAGCCAGTCCAGTGGGGTGGTAATCAATTGCTGAAAATTAGCCACATCACAACGTGCACAGAGAGAGATAAACAGACATATTTTATGTAAAAGAAAAAGGGGAAACCCTACATGTTGTGACAGTCAATTCACCAAAGGATCTTGATGACTTGGAAAACAAGACCTCAACAATGCAAAGTGTAGGTGGGTCCTCGCCAATTACGCAGTAGGCTCACCCCACAGACACATCCAGCTGGACAGTCCTTAGAGGAATGACAGCCCCTTCACACACACACTGGCCTTCAAGCTCCAAGCAGGCAGAGACCACAGCAGCCGTATTCAGCACCACATCCCTAGCACCCCGCCCTGTAAGCATTCAATAACCATTTATAAAAGGAGGGAATGAAGGGAGGGGAACGAGGAGGGAAGGGAGGCAGAGGAAAAGGAAGGCAATGTGCAATTTCCCATGCCATAATCTTGCTATTGTGGTAAATTTGTCCTCTTCAAGAGCTGGCTTCTGCAGAAATCTTTACAACTACATTTGACTGGGTAGGAGTGGTGTTAAGGGGCTGTTGCTTGAAATTTTCCAATCTGCTTAAATATTCACCTTTATGATTCTGCTTTAAGAAGCTTCTGACAATCTCCACAGGACCTGCCTGACTTAGAGAAGGGAAGGAAGACTCTTTCATAAGGGAGGAGAGACTTACTTAATACACCACTCTGCCAGAAATCACCATAGAGTCATTCAACAAACATTTATGGAGCACCTGCTACATGTTGGGGAGTGATAAAGGCACTGGAAACTCTTTATGGTACCACAACAGAATCCAGAAAGAAACTCAAGCAGTTAGGCCCAGACTAGACACTTTTTTTAAACGCAACTGCTTTTTAATATAGACCAAAGGTTACTTCTACAAGAGTATCCTGAAATTCCTTGAGCATTTGGAGATTTTCCAGAATTTGTTACTTCTGTTACTCTTTCTACTTCCCTAAAGCACCCAGACTTGAACAGACAGACAGGCAAAGCTAAAAAGGAATGTGTAATTTTTCCAAAGACCTTAGGGCAAGTAGAAATCTGAGGACAGAATACTGTTCTTTGGACAGTCTCTCGAAGGAGTCAGGATTGGTGACAGCTGGAAAGAAAACAACCATCATCACCACCTGGACTTGCAGAAACAGAGTTGTCTGGCCTGGGACAGAGAAGGGCTGGCAGACTAACTTCAGGAGACTGCATATATTCTCTGAAAGGCATCCTTTCAAACCACTGCAGCATCAAGCTCAGAAAACTGAATCCCCAGTGCTGCAAAAACTCCTCCGATAGCTTTGTTTCCATCAAATACTTCTCAAGTGTCAATGCCAGGAACACCAGGGATCTCCAACTAGTGCCTGATAACATCCCTCCTTCCCCACGCAGACCAAGATGACTTGAACTGATTTCCCCGGAAGCTGTCTTTGAAAGAGGAGTGAGTTACTGCTGCAGTCAAGTGATGGGTGGGAGACGGCACCAAGTGTGCTGCCAAACGGTATCTCATCTCTGAGCAGGATCCCGATCCCAGTGCAGGCTTTCAGAGGCACTGGCCCTGGAGCAGCCCCTCACTCTGCACTCTGAGCATGGAGCGTGGTTTGCACTGGGAGAGCTGGTCTGAATCTCCACCTAGTGAATCCAGTGCAGAGCCACGACCCTGGCATTCGAGGCCTCCACCAGGTGGCCCCAGGAAAAGGGACAAGCCCACAGCCCTCAAGGGCCTTGCATTTTGGCCAGCTGTGCACCCCTGCGGTGGTGACCATCTCTTCCAGATGCTAAGCTCCATCCCATCTGTCTACCAGTGCTGGCCCCTCCTGTGGGTCAGGTCCAGATGTCAGACAGGTCTCACAACCCAGCCTTTGTCCATCTACCCTCTCACTGTGATCAGATACGTGGGAAGTTACAGAGAAGCCTCCCAGCAGGTGGGAAAGTCACAGCTTACAAGCTGGATACTCAGGCACTGATGGAAATGGAAGGACATACCTACATCTTCCAAGCTATTTTGGTCTCTGAGAGCCTTTAGACTCTTTCCTTCATCCCACCTTCATCTCTGTGCTCTCTGACTGCTCATTTACACTTTTTCTTTCTGGTCATTTATGGTGTATTCTACTACATAATTACCAATAATGGTATTATAATTAACCTGTTTTTTAAGCCAAAGAATTCATTGGGAACAAAATTTGCATTTCCAGGGATAATATGACCTGAATATTTTACACTCAGTACGTACACACGGTGCACAGTGTTGGCAATTCCAGGTGTGCAACTCAGACTGGTGTCCCCTGGAGATGTGCACTATGACACTTGTGAGATTAGACCAACAATTACAGCCAAACTGAAAAGTGCCTGCACATCGACAACAAGTTGAAAAGAAAAAGTGGAGTAGGCATTACAGTTACGTCTTCCAGATGCTTCCATGCCCTGCCCTCATGCAGTCTCTATCTAGTCCGGGCAGTGGGCTCCAGCACCAGGGCGGGTTCTAGCTTGACTAGAGCAA
The DNA here is from genome assembly GCF_009834535.1 of Camelus ferus. NCBI lineage: Eukaryota > Metazoa > Chordata > Mammalia > Artiodactyla > Camelidae > Camelus > Camelus ferus. Next base: position 3,340,569 of record NC_045716.1, read on the forward strand.
GTTCAGGTAACCTAACCCTTTGCCAGAGATTAGTTAAGGGACAGGCACATGACCCATTCAGGGCCAATGAAGTAAGAGGTAAAGCTTACTGGGGTTGTGGGGAAAATTCTCCCAGCCTTTAAGGAAGGCTTTTAAAGGAACTGCCCCTGGACAGTGCCTTGCACAGATGTGGACCACGGAGCTGCTGCCACCACCTCACTGTCATCCAGAGGACGAAGCCGCCACGTGGAGGAGGCAGCCCACAAGAATGGAGTCACCAGAGTCTGTCTGCCTGGGAGCCATCCCACCTCTAGACCACCAGCAGTATGAGACAATATGGCTCCTGGTAGCTGAAGCCCATTCATTTGAGTTAGATTTTCTGTCACTTGCATCCCAAAGCATACTAACTGCAGAAGCCCCCATACCCACCGGCACAATGACAAGACTTAACTACCCTACAAGCCTACAAGACCATGGACTTATTTTGGTCACGGCACGGGGGAAGTCACCTCACACATCTCTGTATGTTTTTTGGTTGTAGTTCTTCTTTTACACATAGACACTGGGACTTCAATCTTGCATAAAATTCTTGAGAGTGGGATTCTAGGGTGGGGAAATGACTCAACTTAACTGAATAAAGTTGAATTCAATTGAGCAAGCAGTAAGTTTCAGGTGGAGAAGGGAACATTATAATTGAATTATATGGAAAAGGACTTGTTGCAATGAAATATAGTATAAAAAGATGTGGTGGTCTTAGCAGACACCACCACCATCCTCATTATCATTATCAATAAATACAATGGTTAATATTCATTGAATTTTTTTTAAATGCTGGATACTGTAATTAAGGGCCATTCATACAATAGAGCCTTCAAGCTTTCATTTAGATTCTTGAAAAAAATTTTATGAAGCAACTGTTATTATTAACTAGGTTTTACAAATGAGAAAACTGAGACTTCAAAGGGTTAAGTAATACCCCAAGGTTAGAGTCACACAGTCTTTAAGTGTACAGCTTCTAACTCACGTCTGACTCCAAATGTCCTGCGTTGCACTGGGCTCTGAGAATGGCAATAATACAACAACAATAATGTTGTCATTACAAGAACTTTCACTTACTGAACACTTATTCATGGCCATAAATTCATGTTTATTAACCCCCCCATAAGATAAGTATTATTACTATTCTCATTTAAAAATGGAAATTCACCCAAGGTCACATCGTTAGTAAACACTGAACCTGGAATTCAATATCTAATTCCTCACCCAGCCTCTCTCTGGAAAGCTGTGCTTTGAAAGTGTGTGGGCCCTCAAATGGTCCTGTCCCTTGGATCCAAGACCATCTGCATGTTTCAGGGCCAGCATGTACACGTGTGTGTAATGAGTAATAAGTTCCTGCACGTTTGTGCCGGATTCTAGCCGGCCCCTCCCCCAGGTCTGGCTCGATGTCTTCACCCAGCACAGTGCCGAAGCAGCAGAGCCCAGGGCAGGGGCACTTTCTAAACAAGCACCCCTTGTTTAGATGCAGCACCATCACAGAGCAGACTTTTGGGACTCCCCAGAGGGGTGAAAAAGAGGGAGGGAGTCATGCCTTGTGGTCTTCTCCTCACCTGACAAAAATCAAGCAGTAACTCTGCTCTGGGATGAAACAAGGCAAAAAACGAGCCTCCAGCTCTTCCCACCTCCTTTCCTGGTCCCTGGGCTCTCTCTTGCCACCTTGTACCCCCAACCCTCCAGCTGCCAGGGTCCTTATACTCTGACTGTTGCCAAATTCTTGACTGTCTTCACCATAATCTTCCCCCAAAAAACTTCTTCATGTATGGTAACCTTACTCTTTCATCTAAAAATTAAAACTGGCCTAAAAAAAAAAAAGATTTTTTTTCTTTTCTGATTTGCAAAATTATATATAAGAAATGTCCCATATAGTTACCTATATTGGAAAATATATAACTATCTGAGATTGGGAAGCAACCAGAAAGGCTGAATCATGTAGGCATCACACACATGCTCCAAGATGGCCCATCCTGCCTTTCTTCTACCTCGTTTTTCCACCTTAAACTTAAGTTCTCCCAGCCCCAGGCCCTTAGAGGTAAACTGAAAATCACTTAACTACATTAGCGCATTCTCAGGTGCCAGTTCAGGGCAGCTAGGCTGCTTGCCAGCCAGGTGGTGATCACGGGAGCTGAGACTAGAAGAGGGGCCTCTGCTCGTCCTGTGTAAGGAAAACTTGATGCGGTAGAAACGGAGGACAACCCCTTCCATCCAACACACATTTTCCAAACATTTCAGTCTGATGTCTCCTCTATAAAAATCAGTGCCATTTGCACTGGGACGAGTTGAATTATACACAATATGGAAGTTCTGTGGCAAGAAGCCCTCCCTTAGCATGTAAATTATAAATATAAATTGCCTCATTTTGAGCCAGGCCCCATACTGAAGGCTTTACAAGCCTTCTAGCTAATGTCAACAATCTTTTTTTTTTCTTTTTTAATGAACGGAGTCATTCACACATTCATCCAATCATTTATTTCTTCCACACATTATAACGAACACCTATCAGAGGCCAAGCCAAGCACTGGGCTAGGCATCAGGACTGAAAACAGACCAGTAAACAGATTCTGACATGACACTGAGATAAGTGCTCAGATGGGGGGGATAAAAGCCTAGGGAATCCACAGAAGGCGCCGGGGAGTCAGGGAGGCTGCTTGGAGGACGAGATACTTCTTTAAGCTGAGGATTGTACATGAGGCAAGAGTCAGCCACAGGGTGTTGGGGGTGGTGGTGAGAGAGTGGGATGGGTGACAGTATAAATAGCCTGGTCTGGGTAGCCCTGATTGAGAAGGTGACATTTAAGCAAACTTGAAGGGAAATAAGGAGGGAGCAGTTCAGGTCGCCAGGAAGACAGAAAAGGCAGTGCGAAGGCCCCAATGAGGGAGCGTGCCTGGCGCATTCCAGGAGCAGGAAGGAGACCAGTGGGGCTGGAACAGGAGTGGCAAGAGATCAGAGAGGTGATGTGGAGGGCCCACAGTGGGGGGGCATCTGCCTTTTGCTCTGAGTCAAATGGGAGGCCACTGGAGGGCATGGCAGAGTCATGACACAATCATACTCGGCTGTTGCTGAGAAGAGACTACAGGGAGCAGGGAAAGAGACTGAGAGATTATAATTGTTGGAAGCCATTATAGCATAATACAATGAGCCTGCCTGCCTCATCTCTGGAACCCTGTGTAGAGATGGTCATGTGAAGTGCCTTGAGCAGCAGGATGTCAACATGCCTCCTGCTGGAAAAGTGGGGGCAGGGCAGGACTGAGGAGAGACAGAGGTCAGGGCCTGAGACCACCATGGCCCCCCCTAAAGCTCCTGTGCCCTCTGAGTGGTGCAGGAGAATCTCTGAAGATGTCCTGTCTTCACCACACACTCTTACCCACAGAGAGGAGTGGGGGCATCTTGCCACTGTCCCGAAGGGGCCATGAGGTTTGGGCAAGGAAGAGACAGGACATTAAAGTCCTGGCAGCAGGGCACACAGAGGCTCCAGCAGCTGATGTAGTGACACCAACAGCTACTTGCCGGGGGTCAGTGACACCCTCCAGTCACCGCCAGATACCCCACCCCAATGTCAGGCCATATAAGCTCCAGGAGAGAAGGGGCAGGAGACAGACTATTAGTAAACTGTAATATTTAATCAAAAGAATGATACATCATGAGTTAACTGGAAAATCTCTGAGTAGAACCAAGGAAAAACATGAATTTGAAAAGATCAAGTTGTTTTCCATTCAGTGGCTGGGGACTCAGAAACCAAACAGGGTTCTGAAAATAATGGAAACTATATATATATATTATTATATATAATATATATATATTTCTGAGTTTTGTGGCTAGGCAAATTCCAATCTGCTTCACAATGTACCACTGAAAAGACCACTGAGATAAAGCATAGAAATACTGTTAACTACCATTTCATATTATTTATCTGAATCATCCGTACTATTCATCCTTTGGAATAGTTAGGGCTAAACTTCAGCAATGAAGGTTCTAAATGTTCAAGGTCATGTCTTAGGACCCCACCTGTAATCTGTGCAACCGTAACGTGGGTTACCATGGCACTGACTGCCTTAGCTTCATACTAGGCAATGATATCCATTAAAATCATGAGTTGATGTGCTAATTCTATTTTTACCTTTTTCTTCAGTTTTTTTTTTTTAAGACTTTAATTTTTAGAGCAGTTTTAGGTGCAAAGCAAAATTGAGATGAAGGCACAGAGAGTTCCCATGTACCTCCCACTCCTACACAAGCATAGCCTCCCGGATTGTCAGCATCCCCCACCACAGCGGTACATTTGTTACTACACTGACACTTCATTATCACCCAAAGTCTAGAGTTACATTCGAGTTTACTCTAGTTGTCCTAGATTGTGTAAGTTGGAACAAATGTATAATGATACGCAGCCACCATTGAGCACCATACAGAATGTTCTCACTGCCTTAGAAATCCTCCTGCCCCGTTCATCCCTCCCTGCCCCTCTGACCCCTGGTAACCACAGACTCTTTTAATGTCGCCATAGTTTTGCCTTTGCCAGAATGCCAAATAGTTGGAATCATATTGTATGCAGCCTTTTTCAAATTGGCTTCTTTCACTTGGTAACATGCATTTAAGGTTCCTCCATTTCTTTTCATGGCTTGAAAGCTCCTTTCTTTTTAACACTGAATAATTTTCCATTGTCTGATGTACCAGTTTAACCATTCACCTACTGTAGGTCATCTTGCTTCCAAGTTTTGGCAATTATGAATAAAGCTGCTAGAAACTTCTGTGTGCCAGTCTTTACATGGACATAAGTCTTCAGCTCCTTCGGGTAAATACCACTGAGCATGACTGTTGGGTCATATAGTAATAATATGTTTAGTTCTGCAAGAAACTGCCAAGCTGTCTTCCAAAATGGCTGCACCAATTCTGTATTGCCACTAGCAATGACTGAGAGCTCCTGTGGCCCCACATCTTCACCAGCGTTTGGTGTTGCCGGTGTTCTGGGTTTTGGCTATTCTAATAGGCATGTAGTGGTATCTGACTGTTGCTTTACATGGTTCCTGTTTTTAATGGTAAATTCCTCATCAGTGAGATTCCTCTAGCATAATACCACGTGGGAAACATTGTCCTGAGAGACATGCAGGCACTACCTAATGTGGTGAATGCTACACATGAGACAGAGGACATTAAGGATCGCCCAAGCCGTCCTCCAAGTCATTGCCTGAGTCAGCTCTAAATGTTCCCTGCACAGTCACTCCGCTTATGTTTGAACACCTCTATTGACAAGGATCTCACTGCCCCCAAGGCAACTCTTCCAAGTTGAGACAGCTCTATTAGGATGATCTTTCTTTCTTACTCTGAGCCGAAATCGATGTGTGTCAACACAGAAATCAATGAACCCTGAGAAAGAGTAATTCATTCACCTCTACCTGATGCTGACAACCAAGAAAAAGAGGATGTAACCAGCAATAAAAACAATGAAGAGAAGCCAGGAATCAGTGTGTCTTCTGTTAGAAGAGCTCTCCACAAAAATAATTCAGTGTTTTCTCAACTGACTCAGAAGACCACAGGATTTTTCACTTGCTTCCTTTTTCTTTTTCCACCTTTTTTCCTTTAAAAAGAAATCTCCTTGAGCTCTCTTCCCAGTGAAAAGCTAATTGTAACTTTCCTGCAAGCCATGACTTTTTGATTCAGGTTATTTCTGGAAAAGTCAGCTCCCACAACTTCAGAAGAAGGGCAGAAAGGTCACAGCACGAGGGCAAATCTTTAAGGGATTTGGGGAGCGGGGTGAGGGGGCTCACCAAAGGATCATGGTTCACCTAGAATCTGCAGGGGAGTCTCCTAACATTTACGTCCTCTTGGTGTAGAAAGAATTTCTGAAGTGACATTCTGCACAGCAGGACCACCTGGAAGGGAGGAAGGGACTTCTGTCTCTCATTGGCCCTCTGTTGCTTTTAGCGCTTTGATCAAGCTGAAAGGCTGATTTGTAGGGATGCGGCCACGGATTTCAAAGAGGTGCTTGGTTGTACCTAACGAAATGAAAGCCCCTGGACGCTAGATAATGATACTCGAGTAGGTCCAGCGGTCCAGCTGCTAAGACATCTTTCCTGAAAATGAGACAGAATGGAAAGTCACCACAGTGAAAGGTGCCCCAGGCTGGGTGAGATGCTGATGCTCCAGGAACCCCAGGCTCTTTCAGCAACACCCGTGGAGAGGAAGCACCCTCCGCACTGCCCGGCTCGTGCTGCCCGGAGGGTTTCCTCCGGAGTTTACCTTTGCCTTGAATCGCCCTTTCTGGTCCTCCTTCTCCTTCCTCTATCCCTGGCTTTGTCATTGACCCACTTAATGTCAGCAAGTCAGTGACCCCTCTGGGCCTCAGTTTTCTCATCTGTAGAATGGAGATAATACGCTTGCCGCCAAAGGACTTAAGAGGATTAAACAAGATGAAGAGTGAGTAAGCACCTTCTAAGCTGTAAAGCTTTGGAGGAAAGTGTTACTGTTATGATCTAACCTAAAGTTTTAGCACACCTTTTTCCTGTTTTTCAGGAAATGGGGAGGAAAAGAAGAGCTGTTCCTCACACTCCGAAGGCAGCATGAGACATGAGAATTAAGTTGCACTCCCCTCAGCCGAAGCATCTGGGCAGAGCCTGCGGTCTTCACAGATGTTGAGAGAGCAGCAGTTTCATTTTACAAGTGACCTCAGAATAGACAGAGGTCGAAAGCCAGCCCACTGCAGGAATCCTGTGGCCCGTGGGGTCCTCCAGAAGCCGGAGGTTGATGCAACGATGGAAAACTGAGTGCCAGAGCAGGGATGGGAGGAAGACGCAGCTTCTCTGAGCCAAGTACCAGCTTGATAGGCGACATTGGGGCATTAGCATCGGGCTGGCTAATTGATTTGTTCCTCTTACAGAAGCATCTGTCTCTGCAAAAATGAGGTGGCCACCAGCTCTGGCATGGTTGCTAGGAGAGCATCCAGGATCTCCAAGGCTACTTTCTGCCCCAGCCAATGGGACGAGGGCTTTTTGAGAACCAGGACAGTGCCCATGGGAACCGCCTGCAGGACAAGAGAAGCAAGTGCGACCTCACATTCAGGCCTGCACCTGGAGCTCCCGGGGCCAAGGAGCCAGGCTGGGGAAAGGGAGGACGAGGAGAAGGCAGCAGGAGGGGTGCTGGGTCCTGAAGCTGGAGTCTGAGCACCACCCGTGTGGCCCATTCAGAAGCTTCTCTTTCTGCCCTCCCTCATCCTAGAGCCTTCCTAGCAGGCTCAAGGGGAGACCAAGTCACCTGGCCTGGCCGGAGGTGGGGCTGCTGAGTGGTCCAGGGCAGGGCACTAACCACTGTCTGTTCCAGTGAGATCCAATAAGGGGAGGGGAGCAGGTAATATAAGGCCCGCTGGGAGCTTGGGAGGCCCTGCTTCTTCAGAGACATGCTGAGAACTCCAGCAGGTCCCCGCACCGAGCAGTGGTCTGTTCCGTCAGCTCTATAATCCCCTCACCCGGGACAGAAAGCCTGACTATCTTCAGGGCTCTGAACTACCCTAAAACCTCAGCCAGTCATTCGCTAGGTTGACTACAGAGATTTCCCAATCAGGTACCTTCAGGCTGACGAGATATGTCCTACTCCTGAAATGGACCCCAGTCTTCTCCCAATTCCCAGAAGAAGAAAGTTAATGGAAAGAATTTCCTCCATATTAAGCTGTCTCTCCTGTAAATTTTTTTTCTTGAAACTGGCTACCTCTTGTCTATATATGAACTTGGTAGGAGATTTTGCCTGCTTTAGCATAAACTGTTTATTTTGGGTTAAATGCATCTTCGTTTTGTTGTTAATTCACAAAGAAGTACCTTGACTTTGCAGCTGCTCCACTATATGAACAAGTTGTTAGAACCTGAGTTCTACCTTTTGACTAAAGGCAAAAGGAATTGTGAGGAAGGTGACTTAACTGCAGCCACAGTTACCCTCCACCGTCAAAGTCATCACAGGTATCAAAGCCACAGTTTTTAAAAATGTATACCATCTAACCAGCCCACGTGATGACCTGGCTTCCCACTTCACGGAGGAAAAGAGAATGATCAGAAGACAACTCCACAAAATCCCACAACGACATCTGCCCACTTATCACATAGTTTGTCTTCCTGATTATTCGATGAACCCAACCTGCCTTGATCTAATGTCCACCACTCCTTGACCCAAGCTCTTGTCTCTCTCTCCTACTCAAGGACAATGCTCCAGTAATTAATTCTCTCTTCCATATCATCAGTTTTCACTCTCTGTCAGACAAGTCCCATCCACAGACACACATAGTGTTATTTCTTTCATCTTAGTGAAAACACTTCCTTCACCAGCTGTTACCCTATTTCCTTGCTCCCCTCTGCAGCAAACTCTTCAAAAGAGCTGTCTATGTTGATTGTCTCAGTTCCTCTCCGCCCACCCTTTCTTACACCATCTTTAATCAAACATTTCTCATGGCTCTGGTCAGGGTCTCCAGGGAGCTCCATATTGCTACATGGCTCAAATTCAACGTGATCAAATGTGAACTCTTAAATCTTTCCCATGCAAACTTGTTCCACATTCTTCTGAATTGATGGCAGTTCCATCCTCCTGCTTACTCAGACTGTCTTTGACTCCTATCTTTCTCCTATTCTTCACATCCAATCATCAGTGAATCCTATTGACTCTGTCTTCCGGAATATAAGATCCAGTTGCTGCTTCTCACCAAGCACTGCTACCATCTTGGTTCAAGCCACCATTCTCTCTCACCTGGACATAGCTGGAGCCTTCTAAGTGCTCTCCTTCTCTCCACCAGTGCCTCTCTGCAGTCAATTTTGGACACAATAGCCAGTATGCAGTGTGATTCTCTTAAATAGGCAGCTCACCTCATTCCTCTCTGCTCAGCATCCTGCAGTATGTCCTCATTTCACTTAGAGTAAAAACCAAAGCCCTCCCGATGGCCAGCAAAGCCCGATGCAGCCTCGTGTACCTGTTACTCCCTGACTTCACGCCCTCTCTCCCCTTCACTCTGTTCCACCACAATGGCCTCCGCACCGGTCCTGGGACATGGCTGGCACACCCCCACAGCACGTGCACTGTTGTTTCCTCTGCAGGGAATGCTCTTCCCCTAAATACCATCATGACTAAGTTCCTCATCTTCTTTAAGTCTTTGCTCAAATACCACCTTGTCCACGAGGCCTGTCTTGGCCATCTGACGTCATAGGCACACTGCCCCCCACCCCAGCATTCGCAGGCTTCCTTATCCTACTGGTGTTTTTCTCTTCTTCCACAGCACTTAACATCTTTTACCACACTAGAAACTTTATGCATTTATGTTCACTGACTATGTTCCCTTGCTAAAACTTAAACTGCAAAAGGGCAAGTATCTTTGCTATTTTATTCGCTGGTCTGCCCTGAGCCCTTAAGGCGGTGCCTGACATGTAGTCAACATTAAAAAAAATTTTGTTGAATAATGAACAACTGTTATCTGTAATTATTACAAAAGCCTCACAAGATTTTTTTTCTTTACTATTTACATTTTACAGATGATGAAACCAAGGAAAAGGGAATGAACAATTTTCAGTCTCACCGTGCACCAGACTCTCTGTATGCACTATCTTATTTATTCCTCCCGTGTTCCAAGGTTCAGAGGGGTTAAGTGGCTTCCTGAAATCACATAAGTGGTGGGAAGACAAGGCCCACTGTGAACAAGGTCTGACATAAAACCGCAGAGGAGGCCCGACCGCTCTCCCCACTCCTCCACCAAACACCCGCCACACCCTGGGCTGGTCAGGGATCTGCAGTCCCCTGAGACACAACTGTCTTGGGCCCAGAGAATCCACCGCATCAAGCCCTGATGGCATCCCTTGAGGGTCCTGTCTGGAGACCAGCTGCCACTCTCTACCTTTCCTCCTGCCCCCATGTGCAGGCACCCATCCCGCCAGTGACACATGGTGACTGACAGTCACACAGCCAGCCCCAGGCCCTCCAACTCACAAATCCAGGAAGAGGTTTCTGGTATTCACTTGTTAACCTTGCAAACATTTTTCCCAGTTTTTATCAGGGCTTTCCAGGCCTTGGAGTCCAGAGAAGTACACATTGGCCCACGACTTGTCACTGCCTCTGTCAGAAAAGAACACTAGCTCTTCCGTCAAGACCATCCTCAAAGCCCTGAAGACACTGACAACCGATGGTAATCCCAACACTATATTGGCTCCTAGGACATGCTAGATGCTCCTGAATGCTTTACGTACATCACACCTCATTTAATTCACACAGCACTGTAAGGAAGGTACTATTAACAACCCTATTTTGCAGATGAGAAAAACAGACGCACAGGGAGGTTCGGTCACATTCCTAAGGGACTATAAATGGTAAGTAATCGAGCCAAGATTTAAACCCAGGCTGCCTATCCCCACAGCCTGTGTTTCACTGATACCCCACACTTCAGCATGAGAGCACGTGGAACACGTAAACAGCACCTCGGGCTGTTGAGAGCTCCAGCACTCTCCAGTGCAAACGCATTCATGGGCACGGACAACAGACAGAGTAGTAAACAAACTGACATTGTATCTTCTAATACAGCTATCCACGGTTAACTTCTTTATCATTTTACAGACCCCATTCTTCCTTTCCTAAAGAACCAGCCCTGCATTTTCCGCTAGAGCTGCCATCTATTATTCATGGCTAAATGTAACATTTCCACATTGCCAGCATCACTCAGTATCTTCACACTAAGCTTTCTCAGCCTGCTCCCCATCTCAGCCTCTCTCACCTCTGTCTTTTCTTTTTCCATCTACTCATTAATTAAGGGCAGCCTCCCTTCTCCTAAGCACCAGTTTCACATCTGCTTCCCAGTGGTTGTGCGGCTCTGTCTTGTTCCTAAAGCAATCTCTTAGGGGGCTCATTAATCATTTATCACACACACTTCCACCTGCCTCACTTTTCTTCCTTCTTCTCTTTTAAACACTGATTACTTGATCTTTAGAATTGCATACATTTCCACTCACCAGATATTGGTCAGACACCCACTCTGTGCCTGCCTATTGTGGTGGCATCTCTGAAATAGCTCTCTTTAGAAAAGCTATGGTTTAACCAAATAGTGAAAGCAACTTTAAAACCTCTGAAGAAGTCTCAGGAGGAGAGAAAGATCCCTATAGGCTGGAGGAAATCAGGAAGGCTTCGTGGAGGAGGTGAGGTTTGAGCTGTTCTTGGATAGGATTTAGCCAAAGGGAATCTTACATGCAAAGGCAAGGAGGTGGAAGTTAGTAAGGCTTAGTCAAGTACCAGGGAAAAGATTCCAGTTGGAGAAACATGAGAGAGAAGTTTGGATGAAATCCTAAAAGGCCTTAATGCCAAATGAAAAGTCACTGAGATCATATTCTGGAAGTGCCAAACTGCCTGTGTTGCACACTTTCTCTGCTGATCTGCCACAGAATTCTCTCAAGAATGATATTCTGGTGTTGTATGAAAGGAGAGAAGGCTAACACTCCCCCACCTCCCACAAGGACGGAGGAGGCCCTCGGGCCTGACAACACGCATACAGTTAAGGCATTGCCACCCACTTCGTGGTATCTAACCATCGTTTTTAATCAGTTATACTTCAATTTTTTTAATGAAAAAAAATACAGGAAAAAGGAAGAATAATATTCTGTGCTTATTGTCCCAGGGTCAGTAAGATGCCAACAAGAGGCTCTCCATCACTTACTCAGCCCCTGGCCCAGAAGATATGTCTGTCCACTAGACACACACACACACACACACACACACACACACACACACACACACACTCACACAGAGAAATCTGAATAGCCCATTCCTAGGCTATGACACTCTCTGACAAACAAACTCAGCAGCTTTCTGTTCCACCCTGGAGTCAAACCCATTCTGCATAAAGAATTCAGACAGCACCTAAGATGCCATAAGCCAAGAGTTTACCTCACCCCCTCCTCCAAGATACAGCTCAGCTCCCGGGCCACTTGCCTGGGCCCACAGCCCCCACACATGTCCTGACCCCTGCGGGTGTTTCAGAATATGAGGGACAGCTCGGTTCACCTGCAACTCAGCCCCCTGAGAGTCAGGGTCTCCTCAGTGTCCACCTACACAGTGATCCCTAAGCTGAGCTGTTTCTCACATGGTGGTCAACCCACATCCCACCCAACATGCACCCTAGACCCAGGTTAGGTGGGAATACATCCACCCTGCTCAGCAATCCCAACCCTACCTTCCTCCGCTTCTCCCTACAAATGGACAGACTGTCCCTAGAAGCAGGTCAGTGCCAGCCAACAGCCGCAAATATCCAACCCCTCCCATCCCAGTGCCGGGCCCCTGGCCTCCAGCCCCACCCCAAGCAGAGAGAGCCAGTGGAAGCAGGGAGGCTGCAAAAGGGAGAAGAGCATGAGAAGCCCTGTCATCAGTCTCTGATGCCATTTCTTGCTATATTTTTTTTGCACTGTGGTAAAATACACGTAACACAAAATCCACCATTTTAAAGTTTACGATTCAGCAGCATTTAGCACATTTACAATGTTGTGCAACTATCACCACTACCTAGTTTTGGGACGTTCTCATTTCTCCAAAGGAAACTCTGTACCCATCAAGGCATCTCTGGCCAAGCCATCCCACTAATCAGCTTTCTATCTCTATGGATTTGCCTATTCTGAATATTTTATATAAACAGAGCACGTGTCCTTTGGTCTTTGGCTTCCTTGATGGTGTTTTGAATCCATCCTTATGCATGTTGAGAACCCTGAGGGTCTAGGCTCTAATGACAAAGAAGAGTCTTGCCTGATGGACCCAAAACACCAACCACGTGGAGTCTTGAGAAACATGGCCCACCTGCCTTCACACATAGAAGCTGAGTATCCTCACCCCACAGAGAGCCAGGCCCACCTACTTAGTCGAGGCTCTGTGAGGCCCCAAGAGATCTAAACCAGAGGCGGAAGCCACATCTTCCCTGAGCAACCCAAATGGGGGGCTTCAGTTTAGAGGAAATGACAGGGAGGTAAAGGAAAGGCCTGGGGCAGTCAAGGAAGGCTTCACAGAAGAAGCAGCACTGATTCTGTTCCTGAAAAGGTGGTCAGGATTCACAGAGATGGCATTTAACTGCCATCTATATTTGGATATTCCCAATGTCTACCTCCACCTTTGACTTCATCCCTGAACTCCCAACTCATGCATCCAGTTGCCCACAGGGCATCTCCACCTAGGGGTCTGACAGACTTCTCCAAATGAAAATTCATTTGCCTGCTCTCTACCTGAGTTGCTCAAGTCAAAAACATTAGGAACCCACCCTCGACTTCTTCCTTTCCCTAACACAGCACGTTCAATCCATCAGCAAATTGTACTGTCTCCACGTGCAAAATATGTGTGGAATTTGACCATTTCTCACTAACAGCACTGCTGCTACACTGTCCCAAGCCACCATCCTCTCTCACGTGGACCACCTCAACTGTCTCCCAACTCATCCCTCTTCTCCTACCTGCCCCATTAGAGTCTATTTCTCAGAAGCAAGCAGTGTGATTCTTGTATAATGTAGGTCACATCACATCAATTCCCCAGCTCAAAACTCGTCAATGACTCCTCATCACATTTTTTTTAAGGGAGGTACTAGGGATTGAACCCAGGACCTCATGCATGATAAGCATGCACTCTATCACTGAGCTATACCTACTCCCTCCCCAACATATTTAGAATAAAATCCAGAATCTTGTCTGTTGCTTACAAGCCACCCTGATCAGTCCCTGACTTCTTCCTCTATTCCCATCCCCCTGCCTTCACTCACTGTACTCCAGCTTTCCTGTCCTCCTTGCTCTCCCTGGAACATCTCCTGCCTCAGGACCTTTGCACTTGCTGTTCCCGCTACCTAAAACACTCTTCCTCACGATATTCACATGGCTTGCTCCCCACCTCAGGTCTTTTTCACATGTCACTTCCCACAGAACAGAAAGACCTTCCATGACCTCCCAAGCTAAATAGAAACCCTCTCTCCTCACATTTTAGTTCCTCATAGAGTCTTATTTTTCATAGAACTAGTCATTAACTCATATATATATATATATATATATGCACACACAAATGTGTTTTCATAAAAATAATCATTACTTGGCAAAAAATAAATACACATACATAATACATACACAGACATCTATGCACATCTATCTTCCCCATTAGACTATAAGCTCCATGAGGGAGGCCTGTTTACCTTATTCAGCACCATATATTCAATGCATAGAATAGTCTGTGGCATATAATAGAAGCTTCTTAAAGTTTTTTTGGAAAAAATGAACAAAGGAGAGAAAATTGGGTGTGTCAGGGCCACAAAGAGGCCATTTCTGCTAAGAGCGTAAGTCAGGGAGCGGAAGAAAAGAGTCCTCCCCTTCTAACTCCTCACGCGGTGTAGAAGGGCCTTGAGCACTCAGTCCCTCGCATCCTTCTGCCCTCTCACCTTTCATCATGTCCGCCGCCCCTTGCCCACCCCCCACCTCCACACACTCTGCCCACAGAGCTGCTGCTTCCTGCCCTCCAGACAGCCATGCTCTTGCACCCCTCTGGATTGCAACTGCCCCTCTGATTTCACTGCTTTTCACCTTTCAAGCTGGGCCTCAGCTGTGAGCAACCTGCGTGACACCCCCGGGAAGAGCTGGCTGCACCCCCGCTCGGTCCCCAGCACCTTGCAGCAGAGCTCTGTTAGCACACATCACACTGCATCGTAATCATCTGTTTACAGGTTCATCTCCCTTATTAGACAGTGAGCCCAAGGGAAGGGACCCTGTTTTCACATTTACACCCTGTTTTACATTTGAATGTCTCTCCTCTTACAGGGGCAGAAAAGAACCTGGTTCTTACCAGGCACTTCAATCCTTGATGAATAAATGCTTCAATCAATTAACCCAACTAGAATTCCTCTTAGGTTCACTAGTTTTGCTAATGGCATCCCTCTGTCTAAACCAACTGTGACTAGGATAGTTATAAAACAGTCACTGGCGTTAAAAATGTAGAAATTCTTTGGACACTTTCTTTTTTTAATATTGATTTATTCATCCATAAACTCTTCACGTTTTGGGGGGGGTTGGGTGGGGGAGATAATTATGTATGTATATATGTATTTTGACGGAAGTACTGGGGATTGAACCCAGGACCTCAAGCATGCTAAGCACACACTCTACCACTGAGCTATACCCTCTGCCCCTGGACACTTTCTATGCATCCTTCAAAGTACAGTTCTGAACATGTCATGACCCTACTCAAAAACCTTCCATGGCTCCCTATTACCTAACTGAATAAACTCATTAACATAGCCTTTAAGGTCCTCCATGATCTGGCCTCAATCTGCCTCTCTTGACCTAATTCCTACTTAACCACCTACCACCTTCTTTACACTCCAACAAACCAAAGTACTCATCTTTCCCAAAATACACACTTTCCAATAGCTCTGCCTGTCTTTTTGTTATTCCACTGTTTGAAATGTCCTTTTTTCTCTCTTATCACGGTTTATTGAGATTCTACTCAACTTCAACACTACATATTTATTCCTGCCTCGGGTATTCACTGGGTGTGTGCCACGTCGGGCATCACTCTGCGTGCTGGGAATGTTCACAGCAGCACGCTCTGCTGAATGGGGTGCACAAAACCCCTGCCTTCATGGAGCTTTCCTTTCAACCAAACAAGGTGCATAAGCTGCTTTCATGCAGTGTATAGTCTAGTGGGAAAGATAAATGTGTGTGTGTGTGTGTGTGTGTGTGTGTGTGTGTGTGTGTTTGCCCTGTAATGAATAGCTGTACAGAAATTAGAATATAAAGCTGTGCAATGAAACAGAATGTGATGGTGGTCACAGGAGGCCTTTCTCTGGAGGCAACACTTGAGCAGAGACCTGAATGAAAGGAGCAGAGACAATAATACATAAAGGAAAAAAATCATTTTGATAATATAGAAATCATAAAGAGATGCCAGGGTGCTATTGCAGAGCAGCCAACAGTAAGGTGAGGGGAGCAACTATCATATATGGGGTGATCCCGGAAGGCCCCTCTGCAGAGGTGCCGTTTGAGCTAAGAGTGAGGATGCAAAGGAGCCAGCCAGGAAGGCAGCTAAGGGATGCATACTCCCAGAAGGAGAAAGCATTGTCCAGTGGGGTGAGGAAGGATGAGCCCCAGGACTAGAACGTGGGCCAGCAGAGCAGGCCTACTAGGAGGAAGGGTAGGTTGGTACCAGGAAGGGTGGCCAGGGAGCCAGGGGTAGATGGTGTGAATCCCCTCTTTGCCTGGCGAAGAGTTGGGGCAGGGGGGCCACAGTCTTCACCCACTTGCTGTCAACCTGCTTCCCCCTTCAGCATTTCCCAGGCTCCCTTGACAACCATCTTCAAGCAAAGTCTGGCCATTGGGAAACCCCAGTGAGAGACCGGAAGATAGGGAGAAGGAAGAAGCCAGAGCATGTCTCCCTCCCCCTCTTGCCTCCAGCTGGCATCTTCTGACAACAGCCTTGTTTCCTTTGTCATCACAGCTTCCCAACAGACAGCACCCTGCTCCGAGGTCCCAACTGCCACCAAGGGGACCCACTGTGGTTGAGGAGCTTCTGGGTTCTAAGCTTGTGTCCCTCCAGCCTGGCAGTGGCTTCCTGCGCTAGGTTGCCTCACATCTTCTATTTGTTTCTATGCAACAAAATCCTTGTATTAACATTCCCTGTTGGAAATACCTAAAGCTGTTTCACTGCCAATACAGGAATGTGAAAAGGGTTTTGAAGAGGGGAGTGGCAGGCTCTTGACTTATCCTTTGGAATGATTACTCTGGTTGCTGCCAAAACTACTGATAGGAGGGGAAGTGGGGTAGAATGCTAAACCCCCAAGGAGGCTCTTTCCAACAGCCCCAGCAACAGTGGTTGTGCCCAGCGCTTTGGCAGTGACCAGAAATAAAGGTGAGACTCAAACTCTCTGCTGGAGGAAGACGCTAAGCAGACTGGCGACACATTGGATGCGAGGGATGAAGAAAAAAGAAGCATCAGTGATGACTCCTCTAAACTTTTGGCTGGAGCAACTGGGTGGGAAGCACAGAGATGGGAAGATAAGGGCAGAGGCAGTTTGGGGGTCAAATACCACGTCAAAGCGTCTCTCTTCAGGGCGCATCCAGCAGCCCTTCCAGTAGGGCGTACTTTTTCCTTCCTTTGTAGTCACACAATGGTGGGAAGATGTAATTATAGAGCTGTAGGTCCATCTGACTTACTTCCGCCGCTAGACTGTAACTGCTGCAGCTCACTGTGTCTTGTTCCTCTCTGTGACCTCCCCAGCACCTAGGGCTCTCAGATGTGCAGCCATAAGACAAGGCACCGAGCTGGTGCCTAATAGAGCAGAATCGCCCCTAGGCAGCAGATCCCAAGTTTCCGGTCCCTTGCTGTACATAAAGATGTGGTTTTCAGCAACCACGTTGAGCCCTTGCTAACAGTCCTTGACGTCCTTCCCCAGCACACAGATTAAACCCAGCCCCCTGCTGATGGGCAGCTGTCACTGACCTACAAGCCCAGATTCCATCTCTGCTCAGCCCAAGATTCCACCTCCTTTCCAGCAGGAAGGACACACAGAGGCTCAACAAATGACTGTGGAACTGAGTCAGATTGACATCGCCAAACAGCATGAATGGCATGTCTTCTTTCATTAGCTCTCTCAACTTCCTGCACTTTCCTAACTTCTGAGATACAAACTGCTATCTATAAAACAGATCAACAACAAGGTCCTACTGTTTAGCACAAGGAACTAGATTCAACATCTTGTAAGAACATATAATCAGAAAAAATATGAAAAAGAATATATATGTGTGTATATATGTATATATATGTGTGTGTGTGTATGTGTATATATATGTGTATGTATGTATGTGTGTGTGTGTGTGTGTGTGTGTGTGTGTGTATATATATATATATATATAAAACTGAATCCCTATGCTGGACACCAGGAATTAACACAATGTTGTAAATCAACTATACTCTAATTAAATAAATTAAATAAATAAGGTGGTGTCTTCTCTTCTCTGGCCGTCACTGAATTCAGCTACAGCTACTCCCCATGGTCAGGTCAGTGATGGTGGGAGCCCAGGTTCAATCACTGATCCTGTTCCCTTGGGAAGGTATTGAGCAGGAACCTCCCCCACCCCAGGCCCTTTGCTCATCTGAACAGTAGGCATAACAGCCCGGCCCAGTCTCAGGGAGCTGTCACGAAAAGCAGCTATCCTCTATGTGAAGGGAAGGTAAGTCTCAAGAAGGTAACTCCTCCCCGGGAAACGGAAAGCAATAAGCACTCAGCTTCTCACCAGCCCCACCCAATGCAGAGTTTGCCTCTCCCAAAATCGTCTTTCTGTGACTGCAGCCACTTCAGTCTCCTCCTGCAGGTCCCTCTACTGCCTCTTCAATTATGTTTTGAATCAATCTTAACCTCTTTGTACTCCAGGTAAGTGCTCCTTAGGTCCTACCTGCATCCTTTGTCTTGTTTCACTCTCTTCCTTGGTCCCTCTGCTCTGAACCAGCACTGACAACATCCCCACAGCCCCAATAGCAAATAGTCACCAAGTGCCCACTCCGGGTGAGACACTATGCTTGACAGTGTTAATGCAAACGAGAGGCATGTCCTCCCCGAGCTGGGTCCATCCAAGGACACGGGACAACAGTAAGACTCACTCACTCTAAGGGCCGAAGCAGTGCTCTTGCAGCTCCCTGTGATACATTCTTGCCCAGGACATCATGCCATTTCTGCCCAGAGCACTCACTCTCCACATCTGTGCATAAAGCTGACTTCCTCTTCCCTACTTCCTCATGCTTAGGATACAGTCAATCCTCATAATTCACAGATTCCATATTTATGAATTCACCTATTCATGAAAATGTACATATAACCCCAAAATAACTACTCGAAGCAATCTGCAATCACTCACAGACACACACAGTGACAAAAATTTTGCATCACCCACATGCATGCTTTAAAGATGAACAAAGTTATGCTCTGCCTTCTCATTTCCATTCATACTGTAAACAAGTCCTTTACACTGCCTCTTTAGTGCCATGGTTTTTGCATTTTCTGTGCTTCCAGTTCATGATTTCCTAATGCTAAAGTGCTATCTGACATCCCAAAACAAAAGAAGGCAGTGATACGACTTACAGAGATACACTTCACTCAGATGTAAGTTTATAGCACTGTTGGGTGTGAGTTCAATGCTAATGAATCAACAATGTGTATTTAAAAAGGTGTCTTTAAACAGAAACACACATAAAACAAGGTTATGTGTGGATTGGTTGATGATAAAGTTGTAACCAGATGCTCACAGGAATCCTAACCTTGCATTTCCCCTAGGAACGATGCTTCAGTAGTTGCTAATTCAGCAACTCTGTGGAACATAACTACTGCAGATAACAAGGATTGACTGTAACTGGAGCTCTGTGTCTCTCAGGCTGTGTCACTCCCATGGTGTTAACAAAAGAGAGCATCAAAAATAAGGAAGGAGGTGGCTCTACTCTATGTGCTCTACTCAGAGCTCCAGCAGTGGACTGTGAAGTTTTAGCTGTGGATGCTCCACTCTGGGGGGGGAACTAAAGATTGTCAGCCAGGATGACAATGGGGCTTGACACCCTACCCTCTAGGAAATAGAGGAACTCTGGGAGCCTACTTGGAGGAGGAAAGATTCAGCTATCATCAAACATCTGGGGGTATTCATGTGGAGGGGGCGATGATCAGGCTGGGTTTCTAGGGTCCCCAGGGGATGGTCAGGATCCAGGAGTGAAAGCTACAAAGGCAGATTTTAGCTCAGCCCAGTGACGTGTATTCCAACGTGTGTTCCAGTGGCATGAAGACTTATGGATAGGAGGGCAGCCTTATGTCATAATGAGGTCCCTGTCACTGCAGGTGACAACAACCAGAGGAGACACGGAGAAAATGCAAGCACAAACTAAAGGATATGTGAGAGTCTGATATTCTGTGAAGATAAATTCCTCAAGTGGGAACCGAGATTCTGCCAGGGCATAATCCCAGCTCCTTTCCTAAAATCACCACGTCTCCAGCCTCCATGTCCTCTGGAAAGGGGCCAACTCCATGTGCACTTCCAGAGGGAGGAGGACAAGCCCTGGCCACCGGGCTCGTGCTCCCACATGGAGACCTGCACACAGGAATGGCTCTCCCTCAGGGCAGGAGCTCCACCATCTTTGGCTCTGATGGTTGAGGGAGGCCAGGAAAGTGGCAGATCGTTGATTATCTTCAGATTGATTGAGAGCAATTACCATAAGAACATTGCCTTTTATGCCTCAAGCTGAGTTGAAAACATAAGCGTGGAAATAAGACCTTTTCCCCAATCATTTTAAAACTGTAAATCTCGGTGGGAAAGTGATTTGACTGTCAAGAGAAAGTACAGGAATGGAAAGCAAACTTCCTGTCACCATAGGCTTTCAGAGGAGCAGTCCCACAGTTCTTTAGGGTGGCGACAAGGTCCCACGCGGTGACACCTCGTCTCTCCCTGAGGAAACAGAGAAGTCCTCCACCCGACTTCACTCACGGCACCGAAGTGTCCTAGGGATGGGGCAGCGAGAGGTTCCGGGGCTCCCAGAAGGGGTTCCTGAGGCCATGTGGTTCACAGGCAGAGGCCCTCTGTGTACCTCGTGGGGGTGCGGACACAAGCTGGTAGCATCCTTAGAGCTTTCTACCCAGCAGCTCACAAAGGAAAACAGGAGCCAACCAATGAAACAAAAATTATGCAGTGAATACAGGCTATGAGGCCTGCCATGGGAAGAAAACAAAAGCCAAGAGCAGGCCCCACCCTGAGTGTGTAAGACCCACTGAAGAGGAAGGGAACACACATTAAAAACTGGTAGAAAATGGTGACCCAGTTAACCAGGAGATTTGACGAGTACCCCAGGCCTCTGGTTGGGAGCGCTTAAGAGGAGGAGGAGGGTCTGCAGAGGGGTCCTGCAGAAGAAATTCAATTATATTTCTGGATATGATGAGCAGACAGTTTAGGTGTGTAATATGGTACCTTCTAGCCACAATTGGTTGTTTTAATTTAAACAAAAAATTGAAAGTTAAAACTCAGTTCCTCAGTCACAGAGTCACATTTCAAGTACTGTGGTTAGTTGCTACCATACTGGCCAAGAGCAGGATTTCCATCATCAAAGGAAGCTCTAATGGACAGCTCTGATCCCAACTGTCCTTACCCGCTTCAGCATCCTTCAGATGCCCTAGAATGAACTCCAAACTCACTACCGGGGCTTAGAGGGCCCTTAAGGATCAGCCCCTGCCCGGCTCTCAGGACTCATTTTTGTCACTCTGGCCTCACAGGCCACATGCACCAGACGTACTGAGCAAGCTTCTTTCCATCCTTCTCACAAGCGGCACCCCCCAGCAGCTAGCTGAACCGCTTCCTGATTCCTTTTGCCAATCTAGTTTCTTCTCATCCTATAGGGTTCAATCAAAGCACCCCTTCTCTGGGGTCCATCCTGAACCCGTAGATGAGACAAAGTCCCTTGCTTTGCAATCCCAGAGAAGTCTGTTCTCTGCCCATCACAGCCCCATTATCAGTTGTTCACTAATTCGTCCCAGTACCCGGAACACTGCCTGGCTCGCAGTTAGCGCTTCGTAATTATCTGAATGAACGAATTAATTATTTGTCAGAATTCCTTGTATCACTGTTTGTTGATCATTGTAGTTTGCAATGACAAGGTACCTTGTTTATGTCATTCACCACCTTATCTCCAGTCTCTTCATTAGAGTAGATCAAAATTATTGAGGAATGATGGTCAAAGAAAGGAAGGGATGGAGGGAAGGAAGGAACAAGAGGAGAGAGGGGTAGAGAGAAGAGGAACGAAGGGAGAGAGAGGGAGATGAAAGTAAGAAAAACAAGACAAAGAGGCAGATGAGTAAATGACGGATGTCAAGTTTCTGCCAACGAGACAGGAAAAATGATGGTGTTATTAACAAAATAGTTGGGAGCTAGTGGCACCAAGCAACCACGCTTTGACTGTACAATGCTGGACCAATTATTTTCCCATCACTGACTCAAGGGCAGGCTTGTAAAGCCTCCCTGAATAGCCCCACGCTCGCCACCCCCCCCAACTCTCCAACCCAGTAGAATAAGAAATAGAAGCACAAATTAAGCTTTTTATTACAATTAGCAGCCTGACACAGGCATCGCCTGTCTTGCTGAAATGTGGTATTTCATCTGAGACGCTCATAATCATAGCTCGATGGGGGAGACTACGAATCAGTTCACTGCCTATGTTTCAACAGCTTCATATGAAATGATTTCTATTCTTTACACTTGTTAGTTATCACCAAGGAACTCAAGGCAATTTACAAACATTTAATTCTCCTGACGCCCAGGGAGTGTAGGAGGTAAGAGTCTAGAATATATGGGGGGGGGGGGAAGCCACGTGACGAGATTAAGTGCCCAGACAAAAGAGACTCATCCTGTCCCCAGAGCCCACCCTTTTGAAGCTGAATGGACAATCATCATAGCCACATTCCTAAAAGCCAGCTCAGCAAAGAAGTTCTGGCGGAAGATGGCCTGGAGAGGCTGAAGGTGAGTGAGGCATGAGGCAGAAGTGATCGAAGGTACGGGCACAATCATTGGTAAAAAGGAAGAAAAAGCAATGAATCAGGAAAGAGTGCTGAGGCTGAAAACAGAGGCATAGAATAGAATGTGGAAGGGCAGGAGAGGGGCTTGAGCCAGTAGCACGCAACAGAGAACAATTTCAAAGGACAAACAGGGTGCAGGAAGAGAATAGATTTTTTTTTATATTTTTTGTTTATTTTTAATTGTGGCTTTTTAGGAACAAAAATTGATATTAAGTATATATCATGCTATGCAACCATCACACTATTTCCAGACTTCTCCATCATCTCAAACTGAAAGTCCAGACATAAATGGTAACTCCCATCCCCAGCCCCTGGGAACCTCTAGTCTACATTGTGGCATACGGATTTGACAGCTGTGGTACCTCATAACCAGAATCACACAGGATTTGACCTGCGTCAGGCTTATTTCACTGAACGTAACTCTTCAAAGGTCCATTCGTGTTGTAGCATGAGTCAGAACTTCCTCTCTTTTTAAGGCTGAAAAATATTCTGTTGTTTGGATGGACCACGTTGTTTACCCACCCATGTGAGAGCAGATATTTAAAGGAAGCATTTGGTGGGGGGGCAAACCCAGATATCACAACTTTATAGGCGAGGAAGTCAATAACCGGAGAAGCGACCTGACACGGCCAAGTCCACCCTGTGAGCTAGGATGGTGCATTCTCCGCTACCCTGTGCAAGGGGAGGACATGGTATTTGCCTCGAGGGCTCCGTATTCCCCCCAGATAAAATACAGTGGGGCAAGACTGGGAGCTCAGGAGAGGTGAAGGAAAATGGGACTGTCCATTAAAAATGACATAAGACAATGGGGTTTGATATTACATATTGGGTTTGTCCAGCGACCTTGTTGCCCAGCCAACGATGGACACTGTATGAATGCGGGTGAATCAGCAAATATTCCTCATTTTATGGAAGATATATTATATCTCAGTGTCTTAACACAGTAAATACTTATTTCTCATGTTCCTCACTGGGCAATGCAGATAGGCTAGAACTCTGCTCCACCCAGTCACTCAGGAACCAGACTTCTTCCATGTAATGCTATGCTATCCAGCAGCCACTGCCATCTGTGGCTATTTAAACTAATTAAAAGTAAATAAAATTTAAAAATTCAGTTCCTCAGTCACACTAGCTGCCTTTTAAATGCTCAGCGTGCACACAGCGACCATACTGGACAGCAGAGAGTTAGAACATTTCATCACTGTAGACAGTTCCACTGGACAGTGATGCTGTCCACTGGGTCTCTGGCATGCAGCCAGCAAGCAAGGGAGAGAAAGCGCTTAGATGATGATGCAGGAGTTTTGGGGCCAGGCCTGGAGGTGCCATACAAACTTGTGCCCATAGTCCCCCGGCCAGAGCTCAGCCACACCTAACTGCAAGGGGGACGGGGGAACGCAGTCAAGCTGAGCACCCAGGAGGAAGAGGAAATGGGCTTTTGCCAGTTTGTGCCATGGATTCGTTCTCAAAAATCTCTAAAATGAAAAACTAATTTAATTTCCCAACTGAGTTCTGTAATAAATTTAGACACGTGAACCTAAAAGGAGAATACCTCCCTATAGGCTGTTTTAAATTTTAAACAAGGAAGAGTTAAGACAGTGGTCAGGCTCTGCTCAGAGTCGTAGCTGTCTAAAGGCATTTCACCACACACATACTTTCCTAATTCGAAGCACTCCCAACTGATCCATTTATGCCCTTTATTTCCTTTCTGCTCCCCACCCCATCATTTATACCTGATGTGGAGATGCTTGAATCAACATTGACGAGGGAGGCAATAAAAGCAAAAATAAACAAGTGGGACTACATCAAACTACAAAGCTTCTGCACAGCAAAGGAAACCAACAACAAATGAAAAGGCAACCTACAGAATGGGAGAAAATATTTGCAAATCATGTATCTGATAAGGGGTTAATATCAAAAATATATAAGGAACTAATAAAATGTAATAGGAAAAAAATAATAATCCAATTTAAAAACAGGCACAGTGTGAACAGACTTTTTTTTCCAAGGAGACATACAAACAGCCAACAGGTTCATGAAAAGGTGCTCAAAATCACTGATCATCAGGGAAATGCAAATCAAAAACACAATGAGATGTCACCTCATACCTGTTAGAATGGCTATTATCAAAAGATGTAACAAGTGTTGGCAAGGACGTGGAGAAAAGGGAACCCTCTGCAGTGTGGTAGGAATGTAAATTGGTGCAGCCACTATGGAAAATGGTATAAAGTGTCCTCAAAATATTAAAACTAGAACTATCATATGATCTAGCAAAGCCACTGCTGGGTATTTATTCCAAGGAAATGAAATCACGACCTCAAAAAGATATTGTCAGCCCCATGTTCACTGCAACATTATTTACATTGACCAAGACATAGAAACAACCTAAGTGTCCATCTATGGATGAATGGATAAATAAGATGTGGTATATACACACAATGGAATACTATTCAGCCATAAAAAAGAATGAAATCCTGCCATTTGATGGAACTTGAGGGCATTATGCTAAATGAAACCAGACAGAATGACAACTATATGAACTCACTTATATATGAAATCTAAAAAAAAATTTTAATGAAATCATAGATACAGAGAACAGATGGGTGGTTGCCAGAGGTTGGGGGAGGGGTGGGGGGAAGGGGATGGGCAAAATGGGTAAAGATGATCAAAAGGTACACACTCCCAGTTGGAAGAGAAGTCCTGGGGGTGTCCTTGAAGGAAACTCACTGCAGCCTTCCAGCCCAACCAAGCCTTACGCTACCTCCTCCCTCCTTATCAACTCTAGCCACACTGGTGTCCAAAAACAGCTCTGAGAACAAGGTCTTTCCCATCTTAAGGCCTCTGCAGTTGCCACTCCTCAGCCTGGAACACTCTTCCTTTTGACCACACGGCTGGCTCAGCTGAAATGTCGCCATCTCAGACAACCTCTAATCGCTCTATCCCAAACAGCCGCCCTCCCCAACTATTGTGATAAAAGTTGCTGGGAGTGTCCCAGACTTCTCCTCTTCCCTTGCCCCATGCTGTCCCTCCAGACAGCTCCTGCACTCTCCGGCCTCCAGAGCTCACCTCCGAGCCTGCTGGCATGTATTTGTGGCAGCCCCCACCTCTCTGCAGCTGCACTTAGACATTCCCAGCCAGCTCCTGGGTGTCATGTTTGGGAAAGCAGAAATCACTATCTTTTGCAAACCAGTTCCTATTCCTTTCTCCCTTATTTCTGCTCCTTCTACCACCATCCTTCCCATTTCCTAAGCTTATAATCACCCAGTCTCTTTAATGAATTCCTTATATATAATTAATAACTACTTTTCTGTAGTATTGTACAATACATAAAAGGCTTTTACATGTCCTCTTCTTTTTTTAATTAATTTATTCCTTTTAATTTTGTTGGGGGGAGGTAATTAGGTTTATTTATTTGTTTTTTAATGGAGGTACTGGGGACTGAACCTAGGACCTTATGCATGCTAGGCATGTACTGTACCACTGGGCAATACCCGCCCCTCACATGTCCTCTTCTTAATCATTTAACTGGTCATTATTATTTTTAACAGCTTTATTGAAGTAGAACTCAATAAATTTGAAACCATTACAAAAAACAAGATAATGAACACATTCATTATCCCAAAATGTTCCCTTGTGCTCCTTAGTAATCTCTCCCTTTTCCCTCCCCCTTTCTCCAGCCTCTCCAGGAAACTAGTGATCTGTTTTATGCCACTACACGTTAGCACACATTTCCTAGAATTTTCCAAAAATGGAATCATACATTATATACTCATTTTTGTCTGGCTTCTTTCACACAGCATAATTATTCTGAGATTCATCCTCTGTTGTAGCTTGTGATCACTAGTTCCTTTTTATTACTGAGTAGTATTCCATTGTATTGATATACCAGTTTGATTGTCCATTCATCTGTTGATGAATATTTGGGGTTTCTAGGTATGGACTATTACAAATAAAGCTTCTATGCAGACTTGTGTGCAAGTCATTATACGGACATAAGCTTTCATTGCTCTTGGGTAAATAACTAGGGGTGGAATGGCTGCTTCATATTTTAGATAAATGTTTAGCTTTTAAAAAAATTACTAAACTGCTTTCCAATGTGGTGGACCCCTCTATGTTCCCACCCCTAGCACGTGAGAGTTCCAGCTCCTCTCCATTCTCACCAACACTTCCTATCGTCAGTCTTTTCAATTTTAGCCATTCTAATAGACCTGCAGTGGTGCCTTGCCAAAGTTTTAATTTGCCTTTTTCTACTGATTGATGATGTTCAGCAGGTTTTTATGGGCTCAGTTGCCTCTTGTTTGAATTCAGTTTGCTAAAATTTTGTTCAGATTTTTTGCAACCATATCCATGAAAGATATTCGTTTATAGTTTTCTTCTCTTGTGATGTCTTTGTCTGGTTTCGGTATCAGTGTGATGCTGGCTCCATAAGATGAGTTGGCAAGCATTCCTTCCTCTTCAATTTTCTGGTAGAGTTTGTATGGAATTCTTATTTAAATGAGAATTCACCAGTGAAGTTATCTGGGCCTGGAGTTGTCTTTGTGGAAATATTTTTAATCCAAAATTATTTTTGGTGGGGCTGGGGTATAGCTCAGTGGTAGAGCACATGCTTAGCATGCACAAGGTCCTGGGTTCAATCCCCAGTCCCTCCATTAAAAACAAAATTATTTTTTAATACCTATGCAGGTATTCAGGTTATCTATTTCTTTTTAAATTAGCTTTAGCAGTCTGTTTCTTTCAAGGAATTTGCCAATTTAATTGAGTTGTTGAATTTATGGGCAGAAAATTGTTCATAATATTATCTTTTTAATATCTATAGACTATGATGATGTCACCTTTCTCATTTCTGACATTGATAATTTGTGTCTTCTCTCGTTTTTTTTTTTTTCCTGATTAGTCTGGTTAGAGGGTTATCAATTTTATTGACCTCAAAGAACTAGCTTTTAGTTTCATTAATTTTTCTCTATTTTTCTGTTTTCTGTATAACAGAAAATTTATTTGATCTTTATTATTTATTTTCAGCTACTTACTTTGGGTTTACCTTGCTCTTCTTTTACTAGTTTAAGACAAAAGCTGAAGTCATTGATTTGAGAATTTTATTTTCTCATATAGGTGTTCAAGGCTATAAAGTGCTCTAAACTGTTCTTAGAAGCAATGATCATTACATATATGTAAACTAAAAAATATGTGCAGAATATCTTATACACGTATTTACATGCTATATATTGTATACGTGCAGTCAAATTGTAACAGTTCTACCTAAGAGAACTGAAAATTGGGGGAAAAAAAGTTTGTGTCTTTATATTCAGTGTGTTCCTTATAGATTGTAGGTAGTTAGGTCTCGCTTTTCCACCCAGTCTGACAATCTCTGTCTTTATAATTGGGCTGTTTTTGATACAGTTGGGTTTAAATCTATCATCTTATTTTTATTTTTCTCTGAGTTTCATCTATTCTTTAACTCCTTTTTCCTCTTTCTCTGCCTTCTTTTGGATAAACTGAATATTCTGTATGATTCTGTTTTATTTCCATTACTAGCTTATCAGCTGTGACTCCTGGTTTTGTTATTTTAGCAGTTGCTTGAAGATTTAGAGTATACATAGTTACCTTAGGGCAGTCTACCTTCAAGTGACAGCACACCACTCACACACAGTGTAAGATGTACTTACAACAGCACATTTCCGTTTCTCCCCACTCAATCTGGGAACGTACCCCTGCCTGTAGAGACCCCTTTAACAAGTCCTGTACTGTGGTTCTCCTAGTGATGAATTCTTCCAGCGTCTGCATGTCTGAAAAAGTCTTTATTTTTTCCTTTATTTTTGAAAGCTAGTTTCTCTGGACATAAAATTCTACATTGACAGGGACATTTTTCTTTCAGTACCTCAAAGATGAGCCATGACCTTTCATCTGCATTGTTTCCAAAAGAAATCTGCTGTCATCCTTACCTTTCTTCTCCTCTATACAACGTGCATCTTTCCCCTAGCAGCGTTTAGTATTTTCTGTTTCTCAAAGGTTTCAAGCAATCTGATGACAATGTGCCTTGGTATAGTTTTCCTCAGGTTCCTCGTGCTTGGGGTTGGTAAGCTTCTTGGACTTGTGGATTTATCACTTTCAACAGATTTGGAAATTTCACCCATTATTTCTTCAAATATTTTTTCTGTCCTTTCTGCCTCCTCTCCTTTGTGGACTCGTTACATGTATGTTAAGCCGTTCAAAGTTGCAGACACCTTACGAATGCTCTGTTCTTTTTTAAAAAAATTCTCTCTTGTTCCTGTGTTTCATCTTGGATATCTTCTATTCCTAGGAATTTAAATTCACTAAACTTTTCTTCTGCAAAGTCTAACATACTGTTAGTGTCTTCCAGTGTATTTTTCATCTCACACATTGTAGTTCTCATTTTCAGAAGATGGACTTTTATATCTCCCATGTCCCTCTTATCTTTTTGAACATATGGAATACAGTTATAACTACTTTTAATGGCTCTGTCTGCTAATGCTAACATCTGGGTCAGCTGTGGGTCAGTTTCAGTTCATAAATTCATCTCATCATGGGTTGTATTTTCCTGCTTCTTTGCATGCCTGATAATTTTTGATTGGATGGCTGAACTGTAAATTTTACTTTATTGGATGCTGAAAAAATTTTCCCCATAAGTATGTTTGAGTTCTTTTCTGGGATGCAGTTCCTCAGAGACTGTTCAATGCTTTTGTGTCTTGCTTTTAAAATTTATTATGCAGAATCAGAGTAGTGTTTGCTCGAAAGTTCATAGTTCTTCACTACTGAGGAAGTCCTCTCTGGGGGCTCTCCCACACACAGTCGAAGGCACTGGCTCTCAAATCTTGAGGTTTCCAGTCCACCTATTGAGAATAGGTACTATTTCTGGCCCTGTGTGAGTACTGGGTACTGTCACCTCTAATCCTTTCAGGTGGTTCTTTCTCCAGCCTTGGGTAGTTGCCTTATAGACATGCACTCAGCTGAATATTCAAAAAGGATTCTCTACAAATCCCTGGAGTTCCCTCTCTCTGCAACTCTCTCTTCTCTGTTACTCTGTCCTGAGAATCTAACTGCCTTGGTCTCCCTGAACTTCCACCTTTGTCTCTTCAATTCAGAGAGTCTGCTGGGATCTACCTGTGTTTCCCTTCCCCGCACGTGGCCTGGAAACTCTCTCAGGACGGTAATCTGGGACAGTGACAGAGTTCACCTCATGTGTTTCTCATCCCTTAAGAATTACTGTCTTTTTCTGCTTGATGTCCAATTCTTATGAACTATCATTTCATATGTCGTGTCTGAATTTTGGTGTTTCAAGTGGTAAGCTGAACACGGTCCCTTTTATTCCATTCTTGACAAGAAACAAAATCTGTCCTTATTATTATACCCTTATTACAAACGAGTAAATTGAAGGAAGAATCAGCCCAAGATTCCAAATTAAGTGTTCTTAAACTCCACAGCAAATCTCACACCAAATTCTGTCAATAATTCCTTTTTCCCATTACCATCGGCCTAGTTCAAGACATAACTACCATCTGAACTACCCAAATAACTACCTCTTAACTAAGTGATGAAGGACAAACCTATGTGAAATTTTATTTACGTTTATATGTTGTGAGCAGCTCCTTGCACATGGCTGGCGTTTGATAAAGATAAAGGAAATACATAGTGCAATATTAAAAGTATGTAATACTGGAGCCAGGCCGCCTGAGTCCAAATCCTGGCTCCACAACTCACTGGCTGTATGACCCCGGGCAAGTCACTTAACTTCCTTAAGCATTCATGTTCTTGCCTATAACACAGAGGCAATAATAGTATCAAACACAGAGGACTGTGGTGAAGATTAAATGATTTGATATATGTGAAGTGCATAGAACAATCGTGGTACACAAGAAGCACTGTGTGTTAGCTAGTATTATTCACTTGATTGAACTGGTCTCCTTGCTTTCAATTTCTCCTCCCTGTAATTCACCCTCCAGAAGATACTTCTTTTAGAAGATGCTTCCTAAAATTCAGGTTTCATCCTAATGCATCCCTGCTACAAAACCTTCTATGGCTCCCCACGCAACCTCCAAAGTACTCCCACTGTCCAGCCCCAGCCGTCGTCTCTACATTCATCTCCCCACCACCCACCACTACCACCACATGAACTCTCTGCTCCAAGAATATTGATCCTTTTGCCAGACTCCAAGTACATCTTTCTTCTGACCTTTGCTCACACAATCACCACCACGTGGAATTTCATTCTACAGCCCCCTCCACCTAAGTGCACACTCATTGAAATCCTATCTATCCTTAAGAGTCTAACTCAAACTCCACCTCCCCGATCACTCTCAAAATACTCAATCTCAATGTCCTCTCAATGGCCCTGGCAACGCTGTCCATGATTTTCATAGAACCCCTACTTACTTCCTTTTTTAGTAATTGGTAAAGACCTCTTTGCCTAGCAGGCACTCGAAAAACATCCACTCAATGAGCAAAGAAATTAATTTGACTCGGAGGACAGAGTAATGGGGACCTTCAAGTTAAAGGACCATGCAGGAAATTCTTCCTTACTCAGTTTTTCCTGAGAGAAGCTGAGCTCCTCATCATGCAAATGGCAGGAAGAACTGAGCCCAAAACAGCCACATTATCCCTGGCAGCCCTGCAGGCACAGAAGTAGCAAAGAGGCCACAAAGCTTCAGTTGCCAGTTTCTGGGCTCTTGAACTTGTCTAATTAGCACAGCCTCACTGAGTCAAATGTGCCGAAGGGAAGCAGAACATCCCACCAAATATAGACTCTGCTGCCATCCTCCCCTGGAAATAGAAAGCAGGAGGCAGCAGAAGCTCAGGACGCAAAGGAAGAGAGACACAGTGTCACGGGGCGGAAAACCGGCCCATTCCTGCCATCCCCGCAGCAGCAAGAGAGGAGCCAGGGGTGGAGACTGCTCCCTGGCGCCTCCCCCCTCAGGCTGTGAGGGACCTTCCCAAAAGGCTGGGGAAAGAGGGAACAAAGGCAGGGAGTCACAGGCCACCTCCCAGCATGAGGTCCATTCCGCCTCTGTCTCCTAGAGAATGGGGCAGGAAAAGAGAATTAAGATATAAAAATATGGAATCTAAAAAAAATTGAACATACATAAAATAGATAAACCACAAGGTCCTACAGTACAGCACAGGGAACTATATTCAGTACCTTGTAATAGCCTATAATGAAAAAGAATATATATGTATAACTGAATCACTATGCTGTACACCAGAAATTAACTCAACATTGTAAACCAACCATACTTCAATAAAAAAATTAAAGAGAAAAAAAGAAATATAAAAAAAAATTAATGTAAATCAACTTATTTACAAAACAGAAACAGACTCACAGACAAAGAAAACAAACATGGTTACCAGAGGGGATAAGGAGGTGGGATAAATTAGGAGTACAGGATTAATTCATATACACCACTGTATATAAAACAGATAAACAACAAGGATTCATTATATAGTACATGGAGCTATATTCAATGTCTTGTAATAACCTATCATGGGAAGGAATCTGACAAAAATACGTATATAACTGAATCACTCTGCTATACACCTGAAAGTAACGCAATACTGTAAATCAACTATAGTTAAATTTTTAAAATGTTTAAAGTTATAAAAACCTGTTCCTGCAGGTTCTGTGCCCCTAATCTGGCTCAGGAAGCATCCGGTAGCCCAACGCTGTCAAAGAATGCAAACTGGCACTGTCCAACCTTCTTCCCTGTTTCTTGTCTCTACCCCAGAAAAGTAAACAGCTTACCTTTCTGGGTGGGTAATCCGGGCTGAGGTTTATTTTAAAGCAAACAACAACCAGAGGCATCCACATAGATGGCAGGCGTGATTTGTAGGTTTGTCCCAAATATCTCCACACCCCACTCCCACTCCCTGCCACCTTGGGTTTGTACCAGGCATTCTTCATACAGCTCAGGCCCTTCCCTGGCTCCACTCACTCAACGAATATTTGTTGAGTGCCTTCTGTGTGCCAAACTCTTGCCCTAGAGATTAAATAGTAAGAAATGCACACACACAAATTCTGCCCCAATGGAGATCGCAATCTACCAGGAGAAGCAGACATTAAATAGGAATTGCATGGATGAGTGTGTGATTATGGTGAGTTCTAAGAAGAAAAACATGGTGAGTTCTAAGAAGAAAAAGTACACCTCGCCGTTAGAGCATGCAGCCAGGAAACCCAGCCTCATCTAGGGTCTCAAGAGAAGTCACCAGAGGAGACAAGATGGATGAGGGGTTTCATGGCTTGACATCACTTACCAGCGAGGAAATCCATGGCATGTTGCTTAACTTCCCTATGCCTTGGTTTCCTTATTTGTTAAATGGATGCGGCTCATGATAGCAGCTATTTCCCAGAGCTGTTGTGAGGACGAAAATGAATTAATTCAATACAGATTATACGCACACAGTGTTTGGAATAGTTCCCAACAAAGTGAGTACCAAGTATTTGCCATTGTTCCTGGGGTTGTTCCCGATCCATGCCCTCGAGTTTCTGCCTTTGGTAGACCCCTCTGTGACTCCCCCTGGAAGAATCAGACATTCCCAGAAATCTCTGTTCACCCCTCTGTAGTAGCACCCACCATAATCCACTCTGATGTCTTTGCCTATGTGTGTTCCCTTCACTGCCATGTGAGAAAGTCTTGACCACACCTGCTATTCACCTTTGTATTCTCAGTGTCTCCCATAGTATGACACAAATAAACATTCAAGGGCCAAATAAATGGATTCTTTTTCAGTTTAATAGAGGCTCCCATCAAATTTAAATAGCAGACAAGATTATTAATGAGCTACAAATGCAACCGACATGAATTTGACCCTTAACAGAACCTCTTTTGCCAGAACTGCTTTTAAGGTTTGTGCCCCTTCATCTGCACTGATAAACCTTGAGGAAACAACTCCCTGAAACTCAACTGGGCTGTGATCTCTGAGAGGGCAGGGCCCAGGTCTCATTCACGGTTTCCTCCCCAGCACCTGGCATGGTGAGCATATTGGGCACGTGCTATAAACACGTGTTGAGCAGACTAACAAATGCTCATCGTATTCTTGTTCGTCCACTGCATCCCTCGGCACCTTCTGGTCTCTCCATCTTCCACGGCTGGAAACTTTCTCCAGAGCAACGAAGATGTGACACCTGTCACTAAACATGCTGCTTTTTTTATTCTGGCTGCAGAGAAGGTCAGAGCCAAATCTGAAGTCCACCTTACAACCGTGAAGGCATTTATGGTATGCGGCGTACCAATTTTCTGCTCAGTCTTAACTAACTATGCTGTGTTATTTTCCCTTCACTCTAGTCATCCTTTTAAGTCTTTTATCTTTATTACTTGATATACGTAAAGGTGCAAAAATTATACACACAAGTTAGATGTGTAAAAAAAAACCTTTTTTAAATAATTTATTTATTTTTTAAATAATTTTTCTTTCAGACATTTTTTTTGGGAGGAGGAGGTAATTTGGTTTATGTATTTACTTTTTAATGTAGGTGTTGGGGATTGAACCCAGGACCTCTTGCATGTTAAGCACGCACTCTACCACTGAGCTACACCCTCCCCCCCAAATATACCTTTTTATTTTAAAAACCAAATTCATTTGTATTATTGAGCCCCAATCCCTTGGGTAGTGGGGAAAAGTTTTTAACTTGCAATTTCAAGTTATTTTAAGACTCTACTGACTGAAAACGGCTTCTTTTCAGTTATCTCATTTTGTGGGGCAAAAACTGAATCAATTCAGGGTTGAATTTCCCACCAAGGCTGTCTCTACTAATCAGACGATGCCTGAGATGGAAGACACATTCAGGCTCCTTGGTGGCATTAGCAAAGAGACCCGTGGTCTTCACAGGTCTCCAGGGTGATGTGGCAGGTACAGCCTGGCCCTGTGGAGCTAGAACTTCTTGACTCTTACGGGGTTTTTTCAGGCTTTACGCCAGCAGCAGTCACTCAGGACACGCCTTCAGGTGCGAGGTCTCCATCTCTGAGGTCTATGTATTGGACCTACAGGACCACTTTCATTCAACAAATTCACTGGAAAGCTCTGTGTGGTGGCTTTTTGAGCTTCATGTGACTTCTGCATCCCAGATGCCCTAGTTAATGTGTGGAGAATTCCCTTTCTTCTGACGGGAGCTTTGATTGACAGTCAGAGAGCAAGGCTCCTAATACACGTTTTCTCCCGTGGCCCAGTCAGCTCGGGGAAACAGAGCCGGAAGAACACTGCCATTAAAAAGCCTTGGTAGCAAGCCAGGTAATTTCTCCAGTTCTCAGCTCCCACGCTGCATTTTGTGCAAGGCTTGAATTAGTGGAAATTTCCAAGCTAGAAATATCTTGCAGCCAACCAGGTTTGAAATGTTGACACGCAACTATTTACCGGTGTACTTACAGGCCTGCGTGATTGAGGAATGTCCCAACCTGAACTAGGGAGTCACTGAGACAAAAGAACCCACCCTCTCCTACAGCCTCTGCTTCAACCCGTCCTCATGATGCTTCTTGCAGTACAGAGTCATCATCTTGATAAATCAGCATCAATACAAACCCTGGTGGTCATTTAACAAGAACCTACTGTGTGCTGAGTACTTTACATACATCATCTTTACTCCTTGAAGGATCCACAGGGAAGGTGTTATGAGATCCACTCTACACACGGACGTGGACCTGAGCAATTTGACCCGGAAGCCACACACATTCCCGCCGGCTGCCTCCAAGATGTTTCCTTTCTCTCCCTCTTGGAGAGTTGGAAGCAAATTGAGTGTAAATAGAGATGGACCAAAAAAAATTTTTTTTTGCTTTCTTTATACAAAAACGTTTTCAGAATTGGTTCATGGCTTCTATTAATGCTGACTGTGGGGGAAACGCTACCCTCCTCACTGATCCTGTCTCCGCCCCCACCTGCTTTTCCCTGTCCTCGCAAGACAGAGGAGGAAAAAACGTCAAGCGCGTATTTTGAAAAGCGGCTTTTACGAAAGCCCCATAGGGATGTCTAAATTGTTTCTGTCACACAACTGAACCACTTTTTTCTTGCTCAAGCTGATATTCTGATTTCAGGCTAATTTTGACTTTCAGCTAGCTTTTATTATTTCTAATTCAGATGTCTTTAATAACTTTTTGGACATCTTTTCAACAATAAATTTGTACCACAGGTTCTCTGTGGGAACAGTTTTCATTTGTCACCTAGTTATAAATATCTCCTTTTTTAGTTATTCTGGCAGATCTGTGATGCATTTTCTCTTTGCCAAGTACTTCACATGGCTATCTATCAAAAGCATCGGTAAGGATTTCTGAAAGCTCTATGAGAAACAAAGCACTATTTTCAAGGAAAGCAGAGTAAATTACAAATAAGTTGGCATATTTCTTGTGGTTCTGGAGCAGAATTGTATTTGTTGCATTTGAATATAATTAAAATAGAAAAACTAATTTACCGTATTTTATCTACCCCTTATGAAACAGTCTTTTAAGTAGTCAGCTGGTGACTTATTCCCACTTCTAACTAGTACAAATGTAATTATTATCCCAAATCAAGTCCATCTGGAAAGCTTCAAAGTCTGATTCTTTTAATGGAAATAGAGTTGATTTACAATGTTCTGCTAGTTTCAGGTGTACATAAAATGATTCAGTTAACACACACATACATCTATATGTATAAATCTATTCTTTTTCAGATTCTTTTCCATTATAGGTTATTACAAGATATTAAATGTAGTTCCCTGTGCTACACAGTAGATCCTTGTTGTTTACCTATTTCATATATAGTAGTGTGTATATGTTAATCCCAAATTCCTAATTTATCCCCCTCCCCCTTTCTCCCTTGGTAACCATAAATTTGTGTTCTATGATTGTGAATCTATTTCCTTTTTGTAAATAAATTCATTTGTATCATTTTTTTAGATTCCGTATATAAGCGATATCATATGGTATTTGTCTTTTTCTGTCTGACTGGTTTCACTTAGTATGATCATCTCTAGGTCCATTCATGACTTACTTTTTATTAATTTTTTTCTACAGCTGCACATCTGGTACCCCTTTGAGAGGGTAAGCTTCCTAAACAGTTTTCAAGATTGCAGTGCACAACAGAAAAATAAATGTCCAGGTGGTCCTGAGACAAACCCAGGGAAAAATTCTTGAAGCCCAAGATGGGAAAAAGAAAATTTGAAGGGACAGATGAGACAGTGCCAATTCAATTCATAACTGAGTTTCTGAAGCAGCACTTTGGATCAGGCAGCAGGCCAAAGATCTTTGACAAATTCTAAATTTTGCTAAGAATCTGCCTTGATCCTGAAGAACAATAGGACCCCTTAAGGCAGAAGGTGCTCCCACCATCCTCCTGAATGACAGGTCTCCAGGAACGGGGCAGGGGATGTAGATCTGTCCTGGGAAATCGGGGTGTCCCAGGCCCAGGTGGGGCTCACCCCTGTGGTAGCCCCAAAAGGAGCTCACAGGACATGTTAGACAGATGGGTATCTCCTTCAGCACAGACACAGGATCACATAATGGATGGAGGAGTAAGTTTTCAGGGATGCCAGCCTCCAAACCATTGTCCTCTCACTTATAAAATTGAGCTAAAAGTACCACAGATGACTGTTGTGAGGATTATAGGTCAGACAGGTAAGCATCCGGCACAAAATGGGCCTTTAAGGGACATTAGATAATAATTACTATTACTATTATTAGTCTATCATTGCTTCAGTTACCCAACATAAAGACGTATGTTTTCTCTTCTATTTTTGTGAGAAAATCTCAGGTTCAGAGAAGTGAGGCAAGCTACCTGGAGCCACACAGCAAGTCAGTGGCAGGGTCGTTGCCTTTGCGGGCTGCCCTCAGCACCCCCCCCCCGCCCCCCATGCCAGGATGCCATCTCCTCCTGCAGCAGCTCCTGTGAATGCCACCCCTGCAGGCTTGGACCTGTCTCAGCAGGCTGGTGGCTCAACTCTCAAGTGGTGGGAAAAAAAGGGGGGATTAATGGGGAAAGCAGAAGAAAGTGACTAGATTATGCTGGGAACCCTCAAAGTGCCATAGATCAAATCAGTCAATTGGAGAGATTTACTGAGTCCTACCTGGAAATAACTAGGTCCCAAGCAACCTACAATCCAAGTGGATCCAATTAGCTTCCAGAATAAGGTATTGCCCTGAGCCAGGGCCTGATAACAGGGACCACAGAACATCGGAGACCCTTGTAGTAAGAAAAGGGGTAGGGGGCAAGGAGGGTGCAACCTAACAGCTGTAATGTGTGCAAGGTGTGTCAGTCCTTTCCTCTGACACCAAAACAAAAGATGTAAGATAGGAACAAACCATCCAGAGAGGATAGTCAAATGAGGACCAGGTCCCTGGGCAGGGACTGGGAGGGCCTGTTCTCTGGGGACCCCGATCCCAGGCTCCATTTGATAGCCTTCCCCCAGCTTTCACCAGCCTGTGGATGTGGAGTCAGAGTGATAAAGATAACCCCGAGTTCACAGGCTCTGGCAGGCCTTTGGTCCCCATGGGGTCTCCCCAGTTACAGTGGAAATTCCCCGAGAGCCATCTCGACTGTGCCACCAGCCAGTTCCCGCAGGGCATCTGTCCTGATCTTCCCTGCCATTCCAGCCCCCTCATCCTTTGTCTCAAGTGAGGATGTTCGTGGCTGCAAGCACTGTTGGTGTCTGTCTCAAAAGGCTCTCCCCTGTGCATGGGGGTACCACTTCTTGCTCAATGTCAGGGCACCAGAGCAGGTTCAGGGCCCCTAGACACAGAGGGAAAGCTCCCTCTAGCCAACAAGGCAAATACGACTCCTGGAGCTTCTGCCCATCGCGCCCTGCCCTCTGCTGTCCAGACCGCAGGTCCTGGATTTGGGATAGAAAGAAGTATCAGCGACTGAGGTGGCTACTGGACTGTTCACCGTCGCACAGGTCTCCTCGGCTAATCTTTCAGTAACACAACAACAAATCACACCAACAGGCTGCAGCTGCCCCACCCCGACTCCTCAGATGTACCTGATGCTTCTGAACTCCAGGCAGCTCCAAGGCAGGGATCCCCGACCCAGTAGAGGCTGTCCCACCCTCCCTCACACTCACACATGCACTATTAGCCAGCCCTGTGCTCAGTGCTGCTCCCCCAACCATGCCGGGAGGGAAGGAAGCCCACCGGCCCCTCAGTGGGAGCGGGGAGACTTGGCTGATGTGTCAAGGGCTGTGTGCAGAGGAGAGGCCTGGGGAACCACTCATCATCCCAGCAGCCCTGTCAGCAGGAAGGAGGCCTCAGGCAGGAGGGTGGGAAAAGCCTCCATAGCCCCGCTGTGCCTCCAGCTCTCCCCAGCACAGGCATCAGACTCAGACCCCAGGGCATCCCAGAGAGGATACTTCCCCTCCCCCACCCCAGCGCCGCCTCCGGAGAAAACCTGCTCCCTAGACCCTCACTGCACTGTGTATTCCTCCCACATGCTCCACCTGGAATCCCGTCCCAGGGGCAGAGCCACACACAGCGTCATTCTACTTTCCTTGCCCAAATCTTCATAAACCTTGCTCCCTCCTTCCACTCAACCCTGGTGTCGACCCATTTCATCCCTGTTACTTCTTTCCCGAGATGTCTCCGAGGTCCATGCCTTCCTATCCAGCTCCTTCCCTGGCAGCCTCCATCCAATCTCTGGCTCACAGCACTCAGGATAGGAACTGTGGGTCTGCTCTGGGCTAGGCACTGCTCATCCCTTTGGAATGAATTGGTGAGCAAAACAGAGGTCCTTGTCCACACACACCTCCCACTCCAAGAAGAGGCAACTAACAATAGATGTAATAAATAGGTAAGTTACAAAGTGCATTGGAAGCTCCTAAGTGCAATGGAAAAAGGAAAATGCAGAGCGGGATAAAGGAGACTGGGGGTGTGGGGTGCAGGAGGGCACAGTGCAGGAAACAGGGGAGGGTTGAGAAGATGGCATCTGAACAAAAATCTGAAGGAGATCAGGGGGTTCACCAGTCTCTGGGGGAAGAACATTCCAGGCACTGGGGAATAGCCAGTGTGAAGGGAAGCACGTGCCTAGCCTGCCAGCCTCCAGGCTCTGCCACCTCCACCTCCTTGAGCATCACCATCAGGTTAAGCTTTCTGTTTCCTTGTGCCAGTCACCTACTCAGGAATATATAAGGGCTTCCAGTTGAACAGAGGACCCAGTCTGGACTCCTAATCTTGAACCCTGGCCCCACACCTCAACTGTAGTAGATGCTGTTGGAGCTCCACCCAGACCCCTCTCACTATCCCCGTGCACTGCCCTCCAATCTGTGCGCCTGGTTTCTGATGGCTGGTACCTGGGGTGTTATGGAGAGCTATGTCACCTCCCTGCAGAGAGTCACAGTACCTGGGGTCCGTGTCCCCTGCAGCTGCCTACAGACAACAAATGAGACTTTGAGAGCCCAGGTCCCTGCCTAGAGCTTGGACAGAGTCAGCGTGTCATTCATGCCCCAGAGTCCCCAAGGGACCAAGCTGAGGCTGTCACCTGGAATAGCATCCTTGCTCAGTGCTATCCCTGCCCTGCCGTGCCCTGCTCACCTGCTCATACACTAGTTTCTCCTGGAAGGACTTTCTTTTTCTTGGGTATTTTTATTTTACTTTTTATTGAGATATAGTTGATTTACAACATTGTATAAGTTTCAGGTATACACCATAGTGATTCATAATTTTTTAAAGATTCATTTATAGTTATTATAAAATATTGGCTATTATATATATATATATATATATATATATATATATATATATATATTCCCTGTGCTGTACAGCACATCCTTGTGGCTTATTTATTTTATACATAGTAGTTTATAGTTTGTACGTCTTAATCCTCTACCCCTATCTTGCCCCTCCCTCCTCCCCTCTACCCCCAGTAACCAGTAGTTTGTTCTCTATACCCATGAGTCTGGTTTTTTTGTTGTTATATTCACTAGTTTTTTTTTTTAGATTCCACATACAAGTGATAATATACAGTATTTGTCTTTCTCTGTCCAGCTTTTTTCAGTAAACATAATACCCTCCACAGGGTATTATGGTCCATCCATGTTGTTGCAAACGGCAAAACTTTATTCTTTTTTATGGCTGAGTAGTACTCTACTGTGTGTGTTTGTGTGTGTGTGTGTGTGTGTGTGTGTGTGTGTGTACACATCTTCTTTATCCAGCCCTCTGTTGGTAGACACTTAGGTTGCTTCCATATCTTGGCAATGGTAAATACTGCTGCTATGAACACTGGGGTTCATGTATCTTTTCAAATTAGTGCTTTCATTTTCTTTGGATATATACCCAGGAGTGGGATTGCTGGGTCATATGGTGGTTCTATTTTTAGTTACTTGAGGAACCTCCATACTGTCTTCCACAGTGGTGCACCAATTTGCATTCCCACCAACAGTGTACAAGGGTTCCCTTTTCTCCACATCCTCACCAACACTTGTCATTTGTGGTCTTTTTGATGATGGCAATTCTGACAGGTGTGAGGTGATATCTCATTGCCACTTGCATACCAATCTTTACTTCAGGGTCTGCCTCCAAGGAAGTGACCTAAAACACCATTCCAGTTAATTCCCACTGCTTCCAAACAGGGTCTCGCTCCTTACTTCCTTCACTCTTCCAGCAGTACTACCTCTCTGCCCTGAATGACGGCAATAAACATCTCATACACATTAAGGCGAGAATTCACAAAGGGGTGTGTTTAGGTTTTGTTTTGCTATAGTTTTCATCTATTTCTTATCTTCCTAAATAGATTGTGAGTGCCTTGAGAGCAGCGATGGCATTCCTTATCGCCTTCAGCAACAGATGAGGCACAAAATATGCCCTGGAGACTCACTGAATGAAATTCAAATAAACACAGGTCTATTTGTCTCCTGTACATGGTGTGGCCACCTGGAGTCCAAGAAGGCAGTAAGAGGCCAGCATCTGCACCACTCACCTTGTCTTGGAAACACAGCTGTGTCCCCCAAGGAAACTGTCCCCACAGGGTCTTTGGGGGCCTGTGGGGGGCCTGATGCAAGACCTGGGAATGGGATATCTAACCTCTTCAGTCTCCCCCAACCTCTTCAGTGAACTTACAAAGGGGTTTCTGGGGAGGCCCCAGGTGAAGGGTTGGGTCAGCTGGAGACAAATTGTACAGGCGAAAGAGTCTTTGGTTTCTCCTGCCCCTTCTTCCACCTTCCTCCCCAACTCCACAGGTTCCCTTCCTAGATGTGCACTTCTAAATCTTGCTCCCATCATGCTTTGCTGTAACCTACTGGTATCAGGCCTCAGGTGAGCTGTCCCAGGGAGATATTTGTGTTTCGAGAGGGCTGGCAAAACCTCAGGTAATCAGGGAGTCTGGAACAATAATCCCCTGCAACTGTACAGTATTTTACAAAGTACATAATACTTTCACATTCAGTGTTCCATTAGATTCCAGTAATAATCCTGTAAGACACGTGAGTCAAAGAACATCATCACCACATTCTACATATAAGGAAACTGAGGTCCAGAGAGATTGAGTGCCTTGCCTAAGACCATGCACCTACAAAAC
This sequence comes from Camelus ferus, assembly GCF_009834535.1. NCBI lineage: Eukaryota > Metazoa > Chordata > Mammalia > Artiodactyla > Camelidae > Camelus > Camelus ferus. The sequence goes on from NC_045716.1 coordinate 3,382,615, forward strand.
AATAAAGTGAAGGCGAGGTCAGGAACGTATCCACGTGAGGAACAGCAGCGCAGGCAAAGACTAGTTCCCACAGTGGGGAGGTCCTGCTGTCACAGCCCCAGCAGGCAGGACCACGAAGGAGTCCTTCCACATCTGCAGCTCCTGTGAGAACACAGGAGACTCTGCACCTCTGGGAAAAAAGAATCTGGAGTAAAACAGACCCAGAGATGGGAGGTCATGATGGGGACAAAAAAACCCTCTTCTTTTGGTCTCTGATGAGGAAGGACCAGAAGCTGCTGGAGAAAACATGAAAAAAGGTGGATTAAGGTTCATCGGACAGCTACTGAACGCCAGATGCTGGCACACAACTGGTCTTCAAACCCGTCCTGTGAAGTAGGTAATATTAGCTCCAGGTGACAGACGAGGAGGAGCTCAGAGAGGGTAAATGACTAGGTCAAGCTCTCTACTCATCTAGTCATAAGTCAGTATGATATCAGCCACTTATTGAGCCCCTGACACATGCCAGGCACTGTGCTGAGTAAGAGATACACTTAATAATTCTAGCAATCCTAATTAACTCATAGACTGGAGAGGCTGAGTGTATTAAATTATCAAATTACCATTTACAGATGTGGAAACTGAGTCTTGTCTAGAAATTTGCCCAAGGGGCTCAGCTTGTGAGTAGCAGAGCCATTCTGAGACTTCAAGATCAAGTGAAATCCCCTCCTGTCCCCATGACATCCTCAGATACATCTGGAGCAGGGGTGGGTCTCAGGTCAACCTGTGGGCACCAAGGCGCACATCTGCAGGAGCGGCAGGAGACCGAGGTAGACGCACTTGCAGGGGAGGAGGGACAGTAAACAGCCAACTCCATGAGGTGATTTCAGGGACATTCAAAGGGCTCTTCTCATGTCCTGAGGCCAAGCCCCTGCTAATGACAATTCCTGAGAGTTCCAGGGAGTCATGTGAAAACCTAGCAGCGAAATCTCCTGGCCCAGGAACCTCTGAATCTTCCCTGCTACATCAGGCAGGGACCTCCACACAAAGTAAACACTACAAGGCAGGTGAGAGGATGATACTCTGAAATGTTACTCGAGGTTTCCAAACCCAGCTCCATATCTCCTTATCCTGCTTTGTCCTTCCCTCACTGGGTCTGCTGAGATCGCTCGTATGCACAGGAAGACCATCCTCGGGAAGGACAGCACTGAAGAATCACAGAGGAAGAAAGAGTTAATTCCCAGCTTTGGAATTTTCAAAGCCCAGCCCTCAGGAGGATTCATAGGGGACTCAGCGCCTGGACCACAGACAGAAGGGAAAGGCATGAGGAAGCAGCTCAGAATTTCTCCCTCTGGGGGAGCCGGGAGACATCAGGGGTGAAGCAAGGATGGCGAGATGTAGTTGGTCCCAAAAACGGGATAAGCTCTGCCCTGCCCTCCCCCATGCCATGAGAGTCCTGGACCACCCTCCCCCACAAGTGTAAGCAATCTGAGAACACTGGGAGTGCTCCTTTCCCAGGGAGAGCCCTCAGGAGGCAAAAAAAATTCTCAGGTAAGAAATAGTTGGATAGGGTATCCAGACAGAGAGTGGATTTCTCTCTCTCTCTCTCTTTTTTTTTTTGCAATCTTCAAAATAAAGATATAATTCACATTAGATTCACCTTTTAAAAACTTACAATTCAGTGGGTTTTAATATGTTCACAATGTTATATACAACCACCATGACTATCTAATTCCAGAACATTTGCAACCCCCACAAAGAAACCCCACACTGCTAGTAGTCACTTCCGATTCTCCCCTACCCCCAGCCCCTGGCAACCACTCAGCCACTCTCTGTCTCTATGGATTTGCTTATTTTAGACATTTCATAAAAATAGTATCACACAATATATGGCCTTTACGTATGGTTTCTTTCATTTACCAGAATGTTTTCAAGGTTTAGACCCATGTTATCACATGTATCACTTCATGCCTTTTTACAGCTGAATAATATTCCATTTTATGAACAGGCAACCATTTGTTTATCATTCATTTGCTGATAGACATTTGTGTTGTTTTAATTTTTCAGCTATTATGAATCATGCTGCTATGAACATTCATGTACAAGTTTTTCTGTATCCACAAAACAGAAATTCTTTTGGTTATAAACCTAGGAGTGAAATTGCTGAGTCACACATCTATACTTAACCTTTGGGGGAACTGCCAAGACTCCTTTCTGCAAAAGGCTACCCCAGAGATAGGGCTCTTCACAGCCCATGGAGGTACCCATGGCCCAGTGAGTCAATGAGTCATGGAAACAGCAGAACAACCACAATTCCTATGAGTCAATGGAGAGAGCCAGGCTTGAAGAGAGGGAAAATCAAAACTACTCAGCAGTGGACTGAAAGGCTCATCAGCAGTGTCAACATCTCAGCAACTAACAGGGTGAGTACATATGTCAGCTCCCCACAGGCACCCCAAATTTAGCCATAACCCCAAGGAAAGAAAAGGGCTCCAAATTCAGTAAAATTACTTTCCTTCTTGAGCAGAATGGGAACTTATTATAGAAATTACAATAGAAAAAAAGCAAAAATAAACAAATGGGACCTAATTAAACTTATAAGCTTTTGTACAGCAAAGGAAACGATAAGCAAAACAAAAAGACAACCTAACAAATAGGAAAAAATATTTGCAAAAGATGAAATGGATACGAGGTTAATTTCCAAAATATATAAACAGCTCATACAGCTTAACAACAACAAAAAAAAAACCCCACCCAATCCAAAAATGGGCAGAAGACCTAAACAAGCAATTCTCCAGTGAAGACATACAAATGGCCAACAGGCACATGAAAAAAATGCTCAATATCACTAATCACCAGAGAAATGCAAATCAAAACTACAATGAGGTATCACCTCACACCAGTCAGAATGGCCATCATTCAAAAGCCCACAAATGAGAAATGCTGGAGAGGCTGTGGAGAAAGAGAACCCTCCTACACTGCTAGTGGGAATGTAATTTGGTGCAGTCATTATGAAAAATAATATGGAGATTCCTTAAAAAACTAAAAATAGACTCACCCTATGATCCAGCAATCCCACTCCTAGGTATATATACAGAGGGAACTCTAATTCAAAAAAATACATGCACCCCAATGCTCATAGCAGCACTATATACAATAGCCAAGACATGGAAACAACCTAAATGTCCATCTACAGCAGACTAGATAAAGAAGTTGTGGTATATTTATACAATGGAATACTACTCAGCCATTAAAAGGAACAAAATAATGCCATTTGCAGCAACATGGATGGAATTGGAGATCATCATTCTAAGTGAAGTAAGCCAGAAAGAGAACAAAAAATACCATATGATATCACTCATATATGGAATCTTTAAAAAAAAGGGAAAAAAAAGAACACTATGAACTCATCTACAAAACAGAAACAGATTCGCAGACACAGAAAACAATCTTATGGTTACCAGGGAAAGGAGGTGGGAAGGGATAAATTTGGGAGTTTGAGATTTGCAAGTGTCAGCCACTATATATAAATACAGATTTAAAAAACAAACAAATTTCTTCTGTATAGCAGAGGGAACTATATTCAATATCTTGTAATAACCTTTAATGAAAAAGAATATGAAAACAAATAAATGTATATATATCTATAACTGGGACATTGTGGTGTGTACCACAAATTGACACATTGTAACTGACTGTACAATAAAAAATAAATACATAAATTTTTAAAAAAGAAAAAGAATCTGAAAAGGAATATATGTATGTACATGTATGACTGAAACATGCTGCACACCAGAAATTGACACAACATAGTAAACTGACTGAGGTGGGAAGCCCCATAAAAAGACCCACAGGATCCCTAGGCAGGGCCACTACTCTCCCACCAGCACCATCTGGTCCCCTGGCTCAGAGGCTCTATCTCACTTTTTGCCTCTGAAACAGCTTACTTCTAGGAAAGCAGAACCTACCCCTAAAATTCTATTGATCCCCTGAGCTCACTCCTGATTGGTTATTTCCTTCACTCCTAATTGGTCCATTTCCATAACTTTTTTTTTTGTTGTTGGAATCATTTTTAATATTTAAATACAAAAAGTGAGCACTGAATTTTTTTTTTCTCTTTTAGACACACACACACACACACACACACAGAGAGGTCTAACAGCCAAAATACGCAGAGGAAATGAGCTCCTGCTCTGTCCTCCACAGTCCCCATCCTGTGGCTAAAGCTGCTACAGGCCCGCCCTTCCTCCTGTTCCAACATACGTGGAAATTCACAGTGGCTGCTTCACAGTGCAGCTGTAATGCATTTTGTATTTTATAGAGTTCATGTCCCTCCCCAGCATCTCTATTCTTAAAAGAAAAAACCATCGTGAACAGTCACGGGTACATCCTTCCCAATAGCATCAGCTTCTACCCCACAATGGAATAGTGAGGAGGTCTTCTAATCAGGAGTAATTTAGTGAAACGGGATGGCCAGAGCTGGAGTAACCATCTGCATTGCTGCACTCTGGTATCAGAGTGAGGACAGAAGAAATAAGTCAGGACAGCGTGGCGGGCACAGCTGCAAGTTGGGAGTCTCTCCATGAGAATGTGGGGAGAGTTCTCCCCACCAAGTTTAGATAGATCAGTGTGCCAAAGTTAAAAAAAAAAAATCATCCAATAATCAGCAGTTCAAACACTACTGAATTTTCAAACTTCTTCCACCAAGACAGGTCAACTATGGCAGTAACAATCTAGATCTTTCCGGGAAGTGAAGGTAGAGCCCCTGGCATTCCTGACAGCCCTGTGTTAGGCCCTAGAAGTATCTGCCGTTGCTGCAGTTGCTGCTGCTGCTCCATCTGCAACTTCTCAGTCTCAAAGACGACAGGAAGAACCAGGATCATGAAGGAAGTGGTTCCAGTCCACAAGGCTGCCCTGGAAAACCTGTACATTTTTTGAGCCACGAAGAGGGAGAGATCAAAAGTAGCTCCAGCCGCAGACCGGACGCTCTCTGGCAACATCTCTGTCAAACCCCACAGTCTCTCCGACAGGGTCTCATCTAGCTCCTCATCGTCTTCCTCTTCCAGCTCCTCTTCAGGCTTCTCGGCATCGCCTTTCGGAAGCAATTCGTCCGGGGACAGGGGCGCCCCAGGGCCGGCGGCAGGGGCGGCGGCAGCCATGGCTAAGCCATTTCCCTAACTTCTGATTGGTCCGTTTGTAGTACTTTATTTGCCTGGAGCTCACTCCTGACTGGTTATTCCTCTCCCTCCTGATTGGTCCATTTCTACAAAGCTTGTTCCTAATTAGTCAACTTTTGTTATACCTTATTTGCATATGATGTTGCAAAGTGTAAACTGGCAGCCTATAAAAGCCTGTGTAAACCTACAGATGGGGTCCAGGGCTTGGAATGTTAACTCCTCTGGGCCTTCTGGTGTAATAAACCTGAGTTCTCCAACTCTCCGAGTGCTGCTTGGTCTCTTGCCCAGATCCAGGTTGCTGTCACAACAGAGCTGTAACACGTTTTTCTGCAACAGACTACAATTTTTAAAATAGACAATACCCTTTATCAAAAAAAAAAAAAAAAAGAAAGAAATGAAAGTTAAATTATAAATTAATAAGTTAAGTTTTAGAGAAATAAATAAAATTGTGTTTCTTGCACACCTAAATTTGGGAAAAGAGGTAAGTAACTACTACACAACCTCATCTTGGAAAAGTCTCAGAAAGAAGGCGAGGGAAGCTGATGAGAAGCTGTAAAACCCTCCACCACCCAAGCCTCTGGGAATTTATCCAAAAGGGAAGAGGAAGCACAGATCTGTAGAATGTCAGAACTAGAAGGTGCTTATTTAGCGGGGTGCAAGCCCACATTCCTTAGACTGGCCCATGCAACCCAGCTTCCTCTCCGCCGATACCTCCCGCTTCAGCCACACTGGACCGCTTGCTGTTCCCCACACCTATAATGAGTGTTTGAACCTCTGTGTCCTTGCCCACACTGTTCTTTCTGCTGTTCCCCCTTGTGCACTGAAAAAATCCTACTTTAAGACCAAGTGCAAATGTCACCTCCTTCAGTGAGTCATTTCCTGCCCCTCTCAGGCAGCATTCATCCATCCCTCATCTATGCCCCTTAGCGTGTTGTGCACTTGGCATTGGACTTACTGGCTTATATGTCCCTGTCTTCTGTCTAGAGCCCCTCCAATCCCTGCCGCCTACCGCCACTAAAGGGCAGAATATTGCTTGACTGTGCATCCCATGCATTGAGCACACAGCTGATGTTCCATAAATACCTGGTGAGTGAATTAATCGGGCCAAGCGTCTGTTAGACAAATAGGGGACTGAGGCCAAGAAGGGTAAGAGACTGATCAAGGATTCCCACAGTTAGTGGGTGACTGAGCCAGCATTTGAACCCAACACATCCAGGGTGATGGCCAAGGAATGGCCAGAAATTGCATTCATGTAAATACTCCAGTGTCACGCAAAATTCCCGTTGGTCCCACAGTTGCTTCCTTGAGTTTCTGATAAAATGATAAATGTAAGGAAGTGTGATAAGTGGGGAACATCGCTGGCATATGCATTAGACTGGTATTTGAGGAAGAGACATATGGGGGGAAATGTTACAAGGACGTTATGTAGTGTGCCGGGTGTACTTCTGAGGAAGGACAGTTTCTAGAAGCCTGCTTTACACTGATGTGAAATGATAGCTCATTATGAATAAATCAGATCTGACACACAGCTCTGTAATGGCCAGATTCTCCACTCACCAACACTCTTGCAAAACAGGATATTCACATTCAACTCATTCCAAAAAAGCAACTATCTAGGCTTTTCCAAGAAATCTCCGTAGACAGATAAGCTTTAATGTTCCACGATTCATTGGCTCACCAGCCCACAATAAGCCAGCTCTGTCTAACATCTAAAACAAATTCTTCCTTCAAACTTGTAAATTCTCATACGATTACACATTGAATGAGAGTTCACCAAACACACTTTAAAATGTCCCCCATTGTTGCAGCTTGCAGCAAAACAAAACTGAGTGTGTGACCTGTAGCATGACTTTGCATGCTTCCAAGGTCTTAACTAAGTCTCTAGAAAAAGCTCCTGACCAAAGGAACACGAGTAGTGGGTAGAACTCTCACCCATTCCAAACAAAAGAAAGGCTACTTCCATGTGGTCTCCGCCAAATTTGAGGAGTATAGGACTGCTCAGGCCATGCACTGAAGAAGACATGGCACCCTCCACAAGGACAGCCAGCTGTGGGCAGATGCAATACAGTCTGTTTTTATAGCCAGCACAATCCTGTCCTGAAAGTCACATCAAGCCCTCTCTACTGCCTCCCCTTACACTTGGCAGGTGACCAGACCACCCACTCTGTGTCAGAGAGAGCCCTCCACCGGCAGATCTTCCAGTCCCCTCCACAGCAAATGTCCGAGGCCCACCACCCTCCCCTTCTCTCACATGAGTGAACAGCAGGAAAACACCGCTCACCGGGGTGGAATCGACCTCTCTGCTGCCCTCCCTCATAGCATCAGGAGGTAGGGATTCCAGAGATGGTGTCTAACCAGGCTACCCCAGGGGCTGGACACTCAGATCATGAAGATACCAAATATCAGCTGTTCAGGGGTTAATCTGTATAGCTTTGAAATCCACGAAAAACCAAACACCCTCTTATGAGCCTCAAATTGAACAGTGATGGGCTAGGCAGGGCTGAAGCGCCCCATGGAGCAGGGGAGGTGTCCTCTGGGTAATCCACAAGCAGTCCCACCTAGGAATTACCATCATCAGCCTACTCTAACTGAGCTCACGCAGGGTGTCTGGCAGCATCCTTTAGTTCAGAATGAGAAACAAATAAAAACGGAAACCAGAACAGGTGGTGTCCCCACCACCGAGGCAAGAGCCCCATACAGGGGCAGGAGGCCCAGCTCTGCTCACCAGGGGCCCTGAGAAGAGTCAGAATTAGGCATCAACTTCGGTTCTCACACGGAGATGGGAATCAATAGTGGTTAGGACGTTAAATACTCCCCAGAGTGCCTTGCTGAGGACTTCTGAGCATGGCAACGTGAGGTCGTGCGGGGTTCTGGGGACTCTGAACCCAGAAAAGGAGGAGTGGGCGCCAGCTCCATCGGCCAGGGCTCCCAGGCTCCTGCCTATCTTTCTGCTCAGTGAGTCATTGGGGTTAATCCAGGAACAAGAACAAGAGTAAAGACTACTTTCCAACAGTGGGTGGGTGAGGAAGCAGCAGGTGGGAAGGGAGGAGGGGAGCAACTTCAATGGAAACAATTGCATTTGCTGCTAAAAAAGAGGCAAAGAAGCAGTCTGGGAGAAGGCAGCTCCAACTATTGGAAAAATAATCAGGAATAAACAGTCGTTTATCCAAGTACAACTTCTCCATTCCCTCTAGCTGAGCCTCTTTGCTGTGCTGGGTATATTTAGAACCAATGTGAGCAACCAGTTATTTTGTCCACCATAGCCATGGAAGTGTCTAAGGGCTCCTACCAGGGCTGGGGATGGGGGATGCGAGGATCAGTGGGTAGAGATGCCAGCCTCCCCCAGACCGAAGCCCCGGGGTGAGGAAACCCCCACAGGAGCCGCCCTGGTAGGAACGGAGCCCAGCAGCGGAGCCTGGCACAGCCTCTGAGGCGGCACTGGCTCTGAAGGCAGTGGCAGGGGAATCTAAACAAGGCTGAGGCCTGCAGGGCCTGGATATCTTCTCCCAGCAAGGCCTGGAAGCAGGTGATGCAAAGGCCAGAGCACGCCTGTCTTCCAGGCACAGCAGCGCGGTGGGGTGGGTCCAGCCGCTAAGGGACCAAGTCAGACAAAGAGTTTATCTTTGCACCCCAAGCACCAGGCACAAAGTCATGTTAAACTAGGGCAAGGGGAGACAGTATGGGTTAGATACAGAGCCAACAGATGGTATGAAAACCACTTTCTATGATGTCATAATCAACTTGGACACACACACACACACACACACACAGATTTGGAAGGCAACAGCCAGGGAATAAGATGACTAGAGAGAGTCCCGCTAGCCTTCTCCATCCCAGCATCCTCATGCTCCACTTCCCAACAGTTCAAGGAAAATAACTCGGCCACAAGCACCTCCGAGTCACCCCAGACATTCTTGATAAATCTGTCCACAGGAGCACACCTGCATGAGGGAAGGAAATCACAGGTGGGCCAGTGAGCCAAGAGTAGCCACGTGTTTTCAACATGCCTGCTACCACTGGGCACCGCGACAGCTCTGGGATACCATGTGAGAAGACCCACCTGCACCTGCTTTTGCTCACAGACCAGTAAGTGGTCAGGTGAGTGTTGTCCTTGACCTCAGCAGAGTAGGGTCAGCTCAGGTGCTCAGCCCACTGCTCATAAAAACACCCATTTGCCCTCATCACTGTATGGATCACGTAACAGGATTCCCACTGCAAGTAGCAGAGGAACCCCTGCCGGTACAGGTGTCTCAGTTCATCTATAAACGTGTTCCTGAAAAGTGGGCTGTGGGAGGTGTTATTAAGCCAGAAAAACAAGACACAGTTAAGTGTCTAAACAATGACCTCTTTTTTACAAGACAACGAACAATTCCCAATCTGTACACTTCTGTGTTTTAAAATGACAGCATGACAGAGAGAAGGACACAAGAAGATGCAAGTTGGATTGCGAACATGGTAGAAGGTGCCCAACAGTACTAATAAAAAGAGGGGTACTGCAAAAAACGAAAAAGAGACAGGCACCCTTTAAACCAACTCAGCATATCTTACAGGACATTTCGGATCACAAAGTAACATGCAAATTAACTGTTCTATGAAGTGGGTCTCAGCACCCCAGAGGTTTGCCCCCACAGTCTCAGATGCTGCCCCTCTGGGGCAGGCTCTGATAGGCACAAGCCCTTTTTAGTGGGGGGAGGTAATTAGGTTTATTTATTTATTTATTTTTAATGGAGGTACTGGGGATTGAACCCAGGACCTCGTGCATGCTAAGCTTATGCTCTGCCACCTACCTCTTCTAGGTTTATAGTGTCTTGTCTTATATTTAAATCTTTAAGCCATTTTGAGTTTATTTTTGTGTATGGAGTAAGGGAGTGTTCTAGCTTCATTGACTTATATGCAGCTGTCCAGTTTTCCCAACACCACTTGCTGAAGAAACTGTCTTTTCTCCATTTATATTCTTGCCTCCTTTGTCAAAGATTAACTGACCATAAGTCTCTGACCATAAGTAATAAACTGGGCCACCTATTCTGTTCCATTGATCCACATGTCTGTTTTTGTGCCAGTACCACACTGTTTTGTTACTGTAGCTCTGTAGTGTTGTCTGAAGTCTGGGAGGGTTATTCCTCCAGTTTCATCCTTTTTCTTCTGTACTGCCTTGGTGATTCTGGGTCTTCTGTGATTCCATATAAATTTTAGGAATATTTTTTCTAGTTCTGCGAAAAATGTCCTGTATCCCCTTTATCTGGAATATTCTCCTCCACCTTTTGCTTGGTTAATCCCTAATTATCTCTCAGACTTCAGGACAGACATGACTACCTCCAGAAAGCCACCCTCAACTCTCAAGACCAGGTTCTGTGTTCTCAGGTCACCCTGCACTCGGGCCTGTAGCAGCCTTTATCCCACTCTGTTATGATTGCCTGCTGCTTGACTCTTTCTCCCATTAGACAAAAGCTACCTGGGGGCTAAGCCTGTACCGTGCTTTGTGGTATCCCCAGAGCCTGACTCAGAGTAGACTCTGTTAACTGCTCGTAGGCTATATAAATGAAGGCCCTTCACACAACCCCAGAGAGATGCTCTCCCGCAGGCTCTTCCAGGTTAACAGAGGAAGACATTAGTTCTGCAGAAGCCAAATAGCTACCTGTCCCATTAATTCCCAAAACGTGTAGCTGGCAATGGTCTGCGTTAGACAGCGCAGTGGCACAGCCAACAGCAAACAGCTGTCCAGAAGCCAGGGCAGCATGACCAAAGCCCCAGAGGCCACTCTGACAGGGGCCTTGCCGGTCAGTCCAAGTCCCTGTCCTGTCCTCCCTCAGGTCAGAGCCTTGCTCACTAGTCCTGCCTGAAGACAACCCCAGCCTGCACTTAGCCCCACCCTCTTCCCCATCAGAAAGTCTGTCTTATTTTGAAGGGATCACCAACCTGAGTCCTGCACTGAGACAGATCAACAGGAACAGACATTGACACAGACCGCCACAAGTTTAGAGCTGAGGACCCCTCACACTCCAAACAAAACTGCCACCTCCACCCACAAGCCGAACGAGCCATTTAGCTGTTATCTACAAACCACACTGCCACATCTCTGATCTATGTCTTTTCTCTCAGCATCTTAAGACAATATAGAGCTAGCAAGTGGCAGAGGAGGTGGTGAAGAGAGACCAATGCATTAATTATTCAAATTTATTCTTGTTTAACTTCAGAAGTAATAAAAAGAAATTCAATATTTCTGGAAAGACTGTCTAGGCAGGAGACCTTAACGTTTCTTTGACAGATCCGGGAAATACAGCGTTCTTCTTTTATTTACTTAATCATATCTCATGCAATTAAGTCCATGAATTCTTAAAATCTAACAATAAAAACTCAGAACTGAAGGCACAAAGCAACCCTCCCTGCTAATGCCAGCAGAAGTCCCCACCCTCCGCCATCCTCATCACCCCCACTCGCTTGGGCACCGTCACTCCCTACTGCTCTGTGCCCTTTCAGTCCATGTCAGGGGGCTTTGTATTTAAAACATAAAGAATTGATGTAACTGAAAGAAGGCCCACGGCTTCTGCCACCCCAAACTTCTCATATCTCTTTCCTGCTGATCAAATCCTCTCCTGGGAATGACAGGATTAAGATGTAATGAAAAATTAAACTATCATAGCTGGAGACACAATCAACTCTTTTCATCAGTCCTCACTGGGGCTTCCAATCAGGCACCAAGCACGTCTACTCCAGGCCCTGGTGCAGGGACCCTGCCTCACTCTCCCCCACCTCCTCCTTCTCCTTCAAATCACTTCAGGGGTAGGCTAAATAAGGGCCCCCAAAGAACCACGTTCGGATATCCCACAACCTGGGAATGTTACTTTATATGGCAAAAGGGACTCTGCTGATGTGATGAAGGATCTTGAAATGGGGAGAGTCGCCTGCATTGTCCTGGAAGCCCAATGGGATGAGAAGTGACCTTATAAGAGAGAGGCAGAGGGAGATGTGACACAGAAGAACACGGTGAGATCGGGAGGCAGAGATGGGAGGGGACGTGACTACAAGCCAAGGAATGCCAGCAGCCACCAGACGCTGGGAGAGGCAAGGACCAAAGCCTCCCCGGGAGCCTCCTGAGGGAGCTCAGTCCTGCCAGCACCGTGATTTTGGTTCAACGACTCTGACTTCTTACTTCTGGCCTCCAGAACTGTGACAGAATACATTTCTGCTGTTCTAAGCCACAGAGTGCATGGCGATTTGCTATAACCACTGTGGGAAACTGAGACAACATCAAAACCACTTTTCCTCCATAGTAAAATTCTAACTTCTGCAGCTCCAGGACTGAGGCCGTTATCCTCAGTCTTGGAGAGTCCGGGATGGGACCACTCTTTACCCGCCCTGTTCCACGATACACCATGAACCTGAACACTTCTTGTGGGTCTTGGGACTTCAGCCCTAGAGATGGTCATGGCTGACGATCACGTTCCCTCCGCACTGTATGCCCCACCCCCCATGCCTTAATTCATCACTGCTTATGACTGAGGAAGCCAGACACACCAGTCCTCCTTCAGTTATCCCAGTGTTTCTAGCCACTCCCTGTGTCTGGAATTCTGTCTACTCACCCACTCGTCAAATGGCTGGCTCCTTCCTCAAATCTAAACTTAAATGTCACCTCTTAGAGAATCCTTTCCTGGCACAGCAGCAGAAAGAGTTCCCCTCCTGTTTTCTTCTGCCAGCTCCCTGTCTGTATTCTTCATAAGACTTAACCACCATTTATAATTAGTTCATGTATTTGTTTGCTCACTTGGGTTTTTTGTTTGGTTGGTTGCTTGCTTCCCTCCCAAAGTGCAGGAGCTACATGTGTGTTGTTCTCTCCTGTATCCTGAGCACCAACACAGTTACTGAATGGTAGGTGCTTAATAAACACTTGTTGAATTCCCTTAGCTGTGGAGATTATGGATGGGGAAAATGGGGATATAGAAAGCAAAGGAGACAGGGGGATATTTTTGACCATTTCCAAGTTTGAGACTTAGAGGATGACTCTGTTGAGTCAGGAAGCCAGTCTGGATGGTATATGTGCTGTCCTACCCTTACCTGCATGCCTATTCTAACTTTCCCTGCACCCTCCCCACCATCCTTCAAGGCTCATCAGCTCCCAGCATCTCCAGCCCCTTCAGCCTGTCTCCCATAGTCTCAATCTCAGCACTGCCTAGACCACAACAGGACAGAGAAGCTCAGAGAAGCTTCAAGGAAAAAGGCCATCGTAAGACCAAGGACTTATACACCCAGGGTTGGCCTCACAGGCTCTCTGGACCAGCAGCCTTCCCTCTTCACTTGGGTATAATTTTTAAGGCTGTCTCGATTTCCTGGTTTGCACTTTCGCCCTGTCCTGCTCCAAACCAGAGAGCTGTCAGACCGCCGGAGCCCCAGCACCTGCACACACTCATCCCTACCTGACGAGCACGGCCACCACCTAGAAACTCCGGCTGCCATGCCTCTACTCATCAGACGCTCTTGGACCCAGGCCAGAATCGAGGTCATCGGGCCCCTTTGGACACTGTGATGTAGAAGGCTGGTCACCCGCCCCAGGACCCGAGTCAGGGGAGTTCCTTTCAGCCCAAATCACCCAGTCTCATTCTTCCCTCCTCCCCCAGCTGCTTGGGTCCCAGAGCTGAGTCACCATGATTACATCTGGGCTACTGAAACCCACAGTGGGCATCTGTGGTCTTGTCTGGCCAGCACCCTGTCTTCTTTAGAGGCTTTGCTCCTCCCACATCAGTCATGTGATTCTGATGGGAAAGGTGAGGATAGAACCTACCTGACCTCCCAACACAGGGTTGGCCGTGTGACGGAGGCCCAGCCAAAGTCACTCATCCTCATGACCTGACTGGTCAGCAGGTGAGTGTGTAACCCAACCTGGGCCAGAGTGGCCCCTCAGATTTCACGTATGGAGACTCAGAGAGACGCTCTCTCTTTTGCTACACTCAGATTAGGAGGCCTGGAAATCTCCTCCTCCTCACCATTCAAACAAAGTGTACTTGTAATACTGAGGAACACAGTCAGTACTCAGAACAAAGCAGAGGAGAAAACACGAGTGAGGGTGAGCGGTCAAGGGGAAAACGGAGGACAGCGTTGTTTGAACTCTTGGTCCAGTGGAACCGGATCTGGATCCATCCTTACTCTTTCCAGTTACATAAATGAAATGAAAACCTTCCTTTTTCACCGTAAGCCAGCTGGAGTTGAATTTCTGTCTCTTTTAACTGAAAAAGCCCTAATATTTCACTGCCACGTCCTCATTGATCTCTTTCCACACACACTTTCCCGGCCACCTGACATGACACTGAACCTTCTCGTTGGTTTACTGCTTCGTGGTAAGGCTTGCTCCCCCCTCAGCTGGCTGGTAGCGCTCTCTGCAGGGGTGTTGTCCTAGAGCTGCTCTGATGCCCAGGGTTCAGGGTCAGTGCTGGCACATGACAGGTGTGGGGGCTCATTCCATCCTAGATTCTCTCATTCCTGGGCAAGCTGAGCTCTACGAGTCCTTGTGAGGTTAGATCGAGTCCCCCCTACCCTTGGATATGAAGGGAGGGATGAGGGAAGGGAAGAAGGAAGGAGGGGGAGGAAAGGGGAGGGATGCTCAAAGGCCCAGAGAGCCAGGCTCCCCTGGGTCTCTTCTTTCTGCCACAGGACTCCCCTGTTCTCAGGGAGCAGCTGCTGGGACCCGCCCCTCCCAGCCCCAGGTGATGGAGGGCTCCCAGAACCAGGCGCCATCACTCACGTCCTCCATGGGGGCTCCAGGGAAGTGCTTCCAACCTGACTGATTGCAGACCCAGAGAAGAAGAATATCACATACATGAGTTTCCCAAAATTAAAATGGAGAATGGGGCCTCAGGGAAGGCTGCCTGGATAATTAAGGCATTAATTCAGGCTCTGGTTTGCCTGAGAGCAACGGGCTCTTGAGAGCGCCACTAAATTCCTCCCAGTAAATATTGGCAGCTCCAAGGCAGTTCCCCCACCAGGGTGCAGGCTCATAAGAGAGCCTCTTCCTCTCAGTCCCCTGCCTGTCATCCTCAGGGAAGGTCCCAGAAGCAGGAGAGTCAGGGAGTTGACAGCCTTTACTCAAAATGCCTGATGAGTTAGGGCTGGATAAGGTCTGGAAAGATAACTACACAACAGACACTGAGGAACAGAGAAGGGAAGGGACTTCCTTGAGTTCACAGAGCTGTAAGTAAGAGTGGAATCAAGAATTCAAATGTCCTGATATCAGGATAATACATTTCCAACACATGTCTTGGAGCCGCATCCACAACACGCCAATATGCACACACACGTGCACACGCGCACACACACGAACCCATCCTTTCTGCACAGGCCTGTCTCCTCACTGTCACCCCATAACTCTGTGCTCTTCTTTGAGATGCTCCCCGGCCTGGCAACCCTCACCCCTTCCCTGCCTCTCTGATTTCACCCATCCATGAAGCTTTAGTTCAAGGTCTCTCTTCTATCATCTTCCGTTTTAACACCAGGGCTTCATTCTCTTCTGGGAACAACTCCAGCATTTGGAGTTTTCATACAATACACCTTAGCCCTGAATTCTTTGGTGTAGAGCTGTTTTATCTCATCTTTCCAATAAGACTGCAAACTCCCTGCAGATTCCTCTCAGGAATTCCAGCCTACCCCAGCCCAGCCCACAGTGACAGCGCCATCACCGCCCACTCTTTGGAAATCGGGGATTCGAAGCCAGTCCAGGTTTCATTGAATTTGTGGCCTTAGACAAGCCCTACAGTGCACCTGCACCTCCAACCCGCCCAGACATGAGCATAAACTCCACTGAGAGCCAACTTTATTCCCCATTCTGATGTCCCTCTGCACCTTCTCTCTGTCCCATACAGCCAGCCCAGACCTGCCACCTCCCTGTTCTCCCCACGTGTCTCCAAAAGCACCCAGATGCTGCCATCTGCGAACTCTGTGACGGCACATTCAACAATTGCTCCGCTCTCCCCGCCCACCTGCAGTGCCCTCTCGGGGCTTGCCCTGGAGAGGGAAGGAGCAGCGTGGCTGGTGGATGGGCACCAGCTGGGGAATTCAGGCTGGGTCCTGGGTTCTGGTCCTGTCCCCACCCCAACTCCTGTCCACATGCCCATGTCCACTCACTGCAGGCTCTGGTCTGTTAGATGAGGATGTTAGGTTCACGGCTGCTCCCCAAAGGGCATCTGCCCTGTACTTTTTTATGACTTGAGCAGACATCAACATCTCACACACAAATGACAAGCAGAGCAGCTAAATCAGGACACGGCCTTAAACCTCCTGGGCACGTAAGAGAAGAAGAAGGAAAAGAGCCCTTTTCTCGGAAATCTGGCTTGTATCCCCCAGAAAAGAGTGTGCAGTAATCACCAGACGGCACGGACATCTGACACATACACTCACTCGATCACCACCACACGTGGCTTCCCAGGAGCGTGGCCATGGTTAATTAGATCTGGGGCCCAGCACCTGGTATCAAGGCTCATCACTCAGATAATAACAAGCAGGACTGCCATCAAACAAACCATACTGACCCTCTAAGTCAGCTCCTCAGATCACGAACGTTTTCCTCAATCTGTGAAATAAGGGATGGACAAGACACGGGGCAGGAATGATGAGACCCAACCTCACATAGGAGAGTCAGATCTCAGGTTCTGAAGCTCGAAGTTATATACACCCCTCTTTCCCCTGGTGACCAAGAGTGCCCAAGGACGACCCTTCATCTCCACCGCAAGGCTGTCCTGTCCACCTAGACCCCATCTAAGCTCAGAAGATAGCTCAGTGCTGGGCACACCTGGCATTAACATCCTCCCTCCCAGAAACATGACTTGGAGGAGTGCGACCGAGTCTGTCATTACAACTATCGGTGACACTGTTCACTTTAGAACCACAGGTCACCAGGGTGGACGGCATCTGGAGAAGGTGACCCCCCCCAATGCCCTCCCACACTCCAACTGCCACCAACTTATCAGTAACCAGATGTTGCCAGTCTAAACAGCTGGTCCAACAGAGAGTCAGCCCATCTCAATAATGTCCAAGTGTCACCTACTTGTCACATGAGCAGATGAGGGTCAGAGCCCAGCTCCTGTTTCTCTCCCCGCACACCCCCAGCCTGGCCCGGGGTAGGGTCCCCTCGAGCGTTGCCTTTTTTCTCCTGGCTGTCAGGTGAGCAGCCGCCTCTGGACTGGCAGCCTGAGGTGAGCTGCTGTCCTGCAACACTGATCATTAATGCTGTGCAAAAGGCCTTTTATGCCTTCAGCTGGGACATTGTTATTTCTTGATAAGAAGGGGAAATATTTACTGTCTTAGAGCCCTTCTGACCAGAATCCCCACAAAGCACAATACCCAGGAAGCCCTCTGGGGTGAAGAGGCCCCTCCCTGCCCCTCTCTCCGCAGCAGACTGTGGCCGCTTACTGTCACCAACTCTATCACCCAGGAGAGCAGACATAGTCCTCAAGCTTAGACTCCACAAGCCCACAAATGACTAAAACAGGCAAAGTGAATGAGGCCTGAGGCCTGAAGACCCAGGATCATAGAAGGAGGAGGAATATTCTGCATCTTCAGCTTGGGAGGATGGTTGGGACTTCCTGGCTCCACGGGCAGGCATGCTTTAGAGATAATTAGACCAATCCTAAGAGAAATCAGGTTAGAACTAAAATAAATAAGGCTGTGAGACAAGCCTGTGGGATGCTTCATTTCTGTGACCCCAGAAATTGTGCAGGGAGGTGGTGGCCATTCTCCAAAGTCGGGGAGAAGGGATGTGAATAAAGGAATTTGTGAGAGTAAAGATTTCCTTGTTTCTAACTCTAAGGCAAGGCTGGGAAGTTCCCATTACGAGCCGTGGTCCTCCGTGATTAGCCCCCATTCAGTCAGCAAGCATTTCTTAGATGCCTGACTGTGTTCTCAGTAAGTCTATAAAGATCTCTGTACCGGGCAGGCTGCCCCCAGAGTGTACTGTCCAGGGTCTGCTTCCATAGAATGACTCCCAGGGCAGTCCTAGCAATGGTCCTGTGGGTCCTGTGGCAGGTGGGGTCAGCAGTCATTTCCTCCCAGGATCTGAGAGGAAACCACTGGAGGCCTGGGGTCTGGCAGGCCTTGTCCTTGGCCATTGTGCCAAGGATTGGTCTAATTATCTCTAAAGCATGCCTGCCTGTGGAGCCAGGAAGTCCCAACCATCCTCCCAAGCTGAAGAGATGCAGAATATTCCTCCTCCTTCTATGATTCTGAGTCTTTGGGCCTGGAGTTCCCACCAGTAGAGGTCCAGCCCTTTGCACGAAGGAAACATGGTCCCAAGAGCCTTCAATTAAAAGCCAGCAGAAGGTAAAGGCATTAACCCACACCTCAGACTTAAGACCCAGGGTTTTCCCCAAGGCAGTTTTGTCTGGGAAAGCACCATTTCACCTGGGAAGGCACCAGAAAAGCTGATTCCTGTTCTCCCTTCTTCTTCTTACAGCTTCTCTGAGATAACATTTTTTCCTCCTCCTTGGTGACCTTCCAAACTCTTAGGCAGAAAAACATCTGTGCTCTCAGAAGACTTGAGGGGACACCACCTACCTCCCAACACCCTCTCTCCCTGAAGGTCTGTCTGCCAAGAGCCTCAGCTCTTTTGCCTAAGACAGGATGCTTGTGAAAGGAGCAATGTGGAGTGTGTCGTGGGGCGGAGAGAGTCCAAGAGGAAGTTTTGCAGGTGGAAGAGACAGAGCAAGTGTCCAAAACGTGTGCGGGGGAGGGTGTGTTTTAAACACTAACTTATCAAGAGGGATTTGTGGGACATTGCCTTAAGAGGTGTGGCGCAGCTGTATGAGATGCAGTTGTGATCAGGACCTGGTCATTGCCCTCAAAGAGCTTACAGTCAACCAGAAGAGATAGAAACGGAGGGCTACTTCAGGGCTGTGGGATGAGTGCCAACAGGAGAGCCAAATGAAGGAGCGTTTGAGGACATGCAGGAGGTCCTGGGGGCTAGGAAATATGGAAAGGCTGCCTGGGGGAACAGGTATCCGAGGAGTGACTCAAGAGTGGGCACAAGATGAAGGGTGGGGGTGAGGGAAGAAAGAAGCTGGAGACAAAGAGGACAGTACAGGAGGGAGGGTATAGCTCAGTGATAAAGTGCAAGCTTAGCATCCTGGATTCAATCCCCAATACCTCCATTTTTAAAAAATTTTTTTAAAAAATAAATAAACCTAATTACAACCCCACCCCCCGCCAAAAAAAAGAGGATAGTACGGGCAAAAGCCTGCTGTCCTGTGATATGGCCAGTGTGGGGTGACGGAGGAGCTACTGAGAGAGGCAGAGCTGGAGAGGCAGGACCCAGCTGGGCATCATGGCTTCAGGCTACTGTGAGGAATTTAGCCTCCACCGATTGGGCAATCGTCATTGGGGGGATTTAGGGAAGAGAAGCAGCATCATGACATTGACTCTTTAAATAGATCACTTGAACCACGGGGTCAAGAGTGCAATGAAGGAAGCCTAGCTGGAGGTCAACAAGCTATTTAGAAAGCTGTCGCCTACTTGATTTCTCCACCTAATATATAATAAGCATCTCAAATTTGAGAGAACAATGCAGAATTCTTTCTCTCTCCTTCAAGGCTGCTCCGCCCCAAGTCTTCTTTCTCAGGAAATGGTATCTGATGCTCAAGCTAAATACCCAGGAGGCATCCAGATTCCTGTTTCCCTCATCACCACCACTGACCACCCACTCTATTGGTAACCAGCCTTATGGACTTCACCTCCAAAACACATCCCAAACCTATTCCATTGAAACCACCACCGTCCCAGCACCCTCACCCCTCACCGGAGTCTGCAGTCAGCTAAGGGCTAGTCCTCCCTCCACTCTGGGTTCCCTTCAACCCATCTGTCACATGGCAGCCAAAGTGCAGTCTTTATACATTTTCATGGTGAAATATAACACATATGCAGAAAAGTGCAAAACCCAAAAATGTGCAACTCGGTGGTTTATCAAAACAGACCTCCAATCATCACCAAGGTGGAAAAGTAAAATATTCCAGTTGCATCCCCAAAAGCCTCCTGCATTCCCTCCCATCACTGCCGGTCCTTCCCCGCCGAAGATAACCACTCTCTTGGCTTTTAAGGTAATCACTCCTGTGACTTCTCTTAGAGATTATTACCTAACCACGAATCCCTAAAAGCTGTTGTTCTGATTTTGGTAGATATTTGAACTCTATATAAACGGAATCACACTGCATTATTATCTCGTGTTGGATTCCCTTCACTCAGCATTTTATTTATGAGATTCCTCTGGGTTGTGGGCACAGCTCTAGTTTATTTTTACTGTTCTATGGCAGTCCATTATTTATTCATTCTACTGTTGATGAGCATTTGGGTTGCTTCTAGTTTTTCAGCTAATACAAATGGTGTTGCCGTGACCAGTTTGATATTGGTCTCTTGGTGTCAGAAGAGCCTTAAAACATGGATCAGACCATGTCGCCCCTCTGCTGAAAACTCTCCAAAATCTCCTTTCATGCTTAAAATCCAAACTCCTTATCTTGGCTTATAAGGCCCTTGCTTCCTTCTCCCTCCTCCTCTTCTTCTCTCTCCCTCACTTTGCTCACAAGGTCCCCACCTCAGTCTGCCTGGTGCTGGAACAGGCCATGTTCACATCTACCTCAGGGCCCTTCCACGTGCTCTCCCCTCTCCCTAGACTGCAGATCTCAGCACAGTCGGCTTCTTATCAGTCAAGGTGCTCCTTTGACTACCTAATTTAGAGGAGATCCCAAGACCCCAGGTCTCCCTCCTTCACATGCCCTTGTTTGGTTTTCTTCACAGCACTCTTTGCTCTAGGAAGCCATCTTATTTACCCATCTGGTAACTTGCTTATTGTTTATCTCCTCCCAACTCCCTGAGCTCTTGGATCCTCAGCAACTGGAACTGTGCCTGACGTGGAGCAAGCAGTCAATAAAAGTTTGTTGAATGAAGGAGTGAATGAAAGAGCCTGTCTGCAGGAAACATGGCAGTGGAAAGGGTCTGGCGGCAGCTGGAGGAAGCAGACAGATAGACAGCAGGGAATCCTTCTGAAAACAGTGAAGAAAGAAAAAAGGAAGGAAGGGAGTTGGGAGATGAACATGGATTGAAACTCCAAGCTCTGCGCCCTGGGCCAAGGGCCTCCGTCTCGCCCCTGCAGCCTGGTCTCTGGTGTGCCGAGGCTGTGTGCCCCTTGCAGCCTGGCTTCTCCCAGAGCCCAGTAGAGGATTCCCTGGGAGGGAGGGAAAACTGAACCTCCTTCAGGGCATGAGCCAAGCCCTGCTGAAGCAGAAGAAAAGGCGAGGCTGCCTTTAACCCTCATTGAGACAAGGGGAGAGGAGGGTGGAGGTGTTTCATTGTTCTCCCTGAGAAGTCAAGGCAGCAGGAGACAATGTGGGTTGTCAAACTGCCAACACGACCTCTGGAAACGACAAACTTTCCCAGCGACTGCCTCAGTAAACAGCCGGTGAGCAGCAGAGGCCGGCACCAGACTCCGCAGCCCGCAGCTGGGCTGGGGGGTGTGCTCCAAGCTGCTTGGGGCCCATCCCTGCACAGACCCAGAGCAGCCAGTCTTGGGCTTCAAGAGGGAGGACTGGGATGAGCAACCCTGAAGGTGAGATGGAAAGGCTCCTCCTGGAGACAGAACAGGAGCATGGGGCTGCAAGGCAAGGACAGCGATTGGAAGAACCTGGATGGGAAGGTGAGGGACACGGTCCAGCCCACCTGTGTGAGCTCAGGCGAGCGTCTCAGTCTGCCTGACTGGTAATTACTCTCCCTAAAATGGACATGAGTAAATACCCGCTTTGTTAACATCTCAAGGTTAGTGTAAGGATCACATGAAATCACATATATAAAGGAGCTTTTTAGACAAATGTAAGATGATAAAAATGGGCCTGAAAGAGGCCCATTACTCAGAAAGTACACACAGCTAGTAAATCACAGGCCAGATTTGGAATAAGAGGCAATGTCTGGGAGGATTTTTTTCTTTAGGGACACTATAGCACCCCAGACAAGAGGGGTGGGACACTTGTAGTGACTAAATTTCTAAAAGCACACTGAGATCTCTAATAGTTAAGAGGATAGATCCTTATAACAACAAATGAAAACAAAACTAAAATGCTAGGAATAAATATAATAAGAAATATGCAAGATGTATGAAGAAATATTTCATTTAAAACACTACCTAAGGATACAAAATGAGAACTTGAACAAATTTAACACTCTAAAGATGTAAATTCTCCCGAAAGTTGATTTATAAACTGAATGTATTCACAACAAAATCACCAGTCCGTTTTGGGGAGAGCTAGATAAGTTTAATCAGAAGTTTATATGGAACAATAAATAATCAAGAATATCCAGGAAACTTCTGACAAAGAAATGTTATGAAAGATATCTAGCCCCCACATGTTAAGGCACATTACAAAACTGATTAATTAAAATATGCATTCTGGCATATGAATGGACAAACAGATCAACAGAACAAAATCAAAGCTGCAGAAAGAGACCCAAATATCTATGAGAAATATTATATTTCAGATCATTGAGAAAGAAATGAATATTCAATAAATGATGTTGAGACAAATGAGTAGACATATGGGAAAAAATTAAGTAGGATCCTTCCCCCAAGTCTTATGCTAAAATAAATTATCAGTGAATCAAAGATCTAAATGTAAGAAATGAAACCATAAAAGTGCCCAAAACTTTTAATGTGTGATTTTTGTAGATGTGAAGGCCTTTGTTAGCAATATAAAATCAAACACACAAATAAAAAGGCTAATACATTCAACTACATAAAAATTGCCATAAAACCACAAACAACTTCAAAAGGCAAATCACAAATTAGGAAATTATTTTCTGCATCTATACTACAAACAAAGGACAAATTTTCTTAATATATAAAGAACTACATATTAACATGAAAATATACAAAGGATATGAACAATCAATTCACAGAAAAGGAAATACAAATGGCTCTTAATACCTGAAAAGATGTTCAATATCACAATAAAAGAAATACACATTTAAACTAGGAGATGCCATTTAATCTCTTAGATTAAAAAGTCTAATAACACACTATGTTGGCAAGGATACAAGGAAACAGCCACCATGCTGGTAAATGGATAAACTGGTACCACTTCCATGCAAGGCAATGTGGGACTATAATGCAAAAATTTAAACTCACTCTTTGTTTCCACAATTCTACTTTTAGGAAATTTTCTTCACATATATCTGCACATGTACAAATGGCATCTTTATATGTTTATTCATTAAAGCATTAATAGCAAAATATTACCAAAAAACCTATGTGTCCATCAAAAGAGGATCAGCTAAATAAATTAAGGAATATGCATAGACTTTAAAAACAGAGAGGCAGATTTCAGTGTCCTGATTTGGAACAATCTCAAAGATCAATTCTTAAGTAGAAAAATATCTAGGTACAGAACAGTAAGTTATGTATGTTACTATTTGGTTTTGAGAAATGTGTACATTAAAATTTTACTTATATATATGGCTATGGAAATGGAAGGATACATAAGAAAATGGTAACAGTGGTTATTTTCTAGGTGGGGAACTAGGTAGCTGGGGGAATTTTTAAACAAAGAGAAATTTTAAAATAAAGACACTGAAAACTATAAAAACATCATTAAAAGAAATTAAAGAAGATACTAATAAAGGAAAAGACATCTCATGTTCATGGATTCGAAGACTTAAGAGTCTTAAGATGTCAGTACTACACAAAGTGATCCACAGATTTAATACATTCCCCATCAAAATCCCAACAACAGTTTCTGCATAAAGAAAAAAGTTAAGCCTAAAATTCATACAGAAATTAAAATGGCCTAGAAAGCCACACAATCTTGAAAAAAAAAAAAGTGAGATGTTCTCATGCTTCCTAATTTCAAAACTTACTATAAAACTACAATAATCAAAACAATGTGGTACTGGCATAAAGACAGACATACACATCAATGAAATAGATTAAAGACCCCAGAAATAAACCTCTGCATATATGATTAAATGATTTTAAACAAGGGATCCAAGACTATTCAAAGGGAAAAGGACAGTATTTTCAGCAAATAGTGTAGGGAAGACTGGATGTCCAAAAGCAAAAAATGAATTTGGATCCTTAGCTTACATCATATACAAAAGTTAACTCAAAGTGGATCAAAGACTTAACTGCAAGAGCTAAAACCATAAAACTCTTAGAAGAAAACGTAGGGAAAAAACTTCATGACCTTGGATTTGACAATGATTTCTCAGATATGATACCAAAAGCACAGACAACAAAAGAAAAATAGATAAACTGGACTCCAGCAAAGTTTAAAACCGTTGTGCATCAAGGGACACTGTCAACAGAGTGAAAAGGTGATCTACAAAATGGTAGAAAATACTTGCAGATCATATATTTGATAAGGACTTAGTATATACAACTCCAAACAACAATAGCAAGCAACTCAATTTTCAAATGGGCAAAGTAATTGAAAAGACATTTCTCTAAAGATATACAACTGATTAATAAGCACAGGAAAAATATGCTCAACATCATTAATCACTAGAGAAATGTGAATCAAAACCACAATGAGATACCACTTCATACCCATTAGGATGGCTACTATCAAAAAAAAAAAAACAAAACAGAAAATAACAAATGTTGGTATTGATGTGGAGAAACTGAAACACTTATACATTGCTGGTGGGAGTTAAATGGTAACATATTGAGGAACAGTATGGCAGTTCCTGAAAAAAATTAAGTATAGAATAACCATATGATCCAGCAATTCCACTCCTGGATATGTACCCCAAAGAACTGAAAGCATGGATTCAAACAGGTATCTGTCTACCCGTGTCCATAGCTGTATTACTCACAGTAGCCAAAAGATGTAAGCAATCCAAGCTTCCATCAATGGGTGAACGGATAAATAAGATGTGGTATAGACATACAACAGTATATTATTCAGCCTTAAAAAGGAAAGAAATCCTGGCATATGCTGCAACATGGACAAACCTTGAAGAAACTAGGCTAAGTGAAATAAGCCAGTCACAAAAGGACAAATATGATATGATCTCACTTTTAGGAGGTACCTCGAGTAGTCAAACTGACAGAGACAGAACATAGAACAGTAGTTATCAGGAGGTGGGGGAGGAAGGAACAGGAGTTATTGTCTAAGGGGTACGGAGTTCCAGTTTGGGAAGATGAAAAAGTTAGAGAGACAGACAGTGATGATGGTTGCACAACAATGTGAATGTAATTAATGCCACTAAACTGTACACTTAGAAATGGTTAACATGGTAAACTTTATATTATATATATTTTACCACAATAAAAAAATAAAGAGAAAGAAATAAATCTTAGATAATACACAAAGAAGAGTGAACTCCAGAGTCAACACTTCTGGGTTTGAATCCTCACTACTCCCTTTCTCAGCTGTGTCACTTTAGAAAGGTACTTAACATCTCTAAGCTTCAGTTTCCTCATCCAAAAAATGGCACTGTCTGCGATACTGGGCTGTTCTGAGGCACATAAAGGGCTCAGAGGAGGGCCTGCCACATCATAAATTCTTAACGAGCCGTGGTTCCTCATTTATTATTGTCTTTAACAAACATTTATTGAGCATCTATTATATTCAGACACTATGCCAAGTGCTGGGAATACAGAGAGGAACAGGATGGATTCCTGCCTTCAAGAATCTCACCACTTGGTAAATAGGACCTTAATTGATTCTATCTTCACTCAGCCCTCACTGCAGGATTAACTGTTGAAAAAGTCACTATGAAAGTGCCCTTTAAGATGATAAACAAGAGACTCAGTTAGGTTGAACATCTGAAGTGCTTTCCAGCGATCAGACTTATCTGAAAGCAAGACGGGCTACCTGGAAAAGTGGGGAGGCAGTCTGGATAGCCACTTCTCAGACACGTGGCAGAAGAGACTCAGAGGGTTAGATAAGGTGATCACTGGGGCCCCAACTGGCGTAGAGAGTCTCTGATGCTACAAAGTGAGGGCCAAGGACTGGACGGTGAGCAGCCTAGCTGGGGAAAGGCTCCAGGGGGTCAGCCTTGAAGACATCGCCACCTCATGACATCACCCAAATTCCGCCCCACTCCGGGACCAGAAGTCTCCAGATGGCAGGTGTGGATTCAAATTCAAAATGACAGGCAGGATTTCCACATAGATGCATGGAGATGAACCAAGGCATGCTCATCCCTGGATGACAGACGGAAGGGAAGAAAGGCCCAAAGAGGAGGCCACCGTGGCCTTTTTCTGTGCTCGTGCAGGCTCCAGAATAAAAGGCTGAAGCAGGATTCGCGAGTGACAACCGGAAAGAAAACACCCCAAAGCTGGCTGTGAATCCAAAACGGGTACCCCATCCTATCCCCCAGCTCTGGGACACCCCAGCTAGTCCAGAAACCTGGAGGAGTCAGAGAGCTTGTTCTTTAAAAAAAGGGGGGGAGGCCTCTTTCTGGAAGGGTTTGTGTGCATCTTGCATGGAGACAGAGGGAAAGGCAGGACTCCTCTCACTGGATCGGAACTCCACCTACAGTCCAGAGCAGCTGCAGTGCCGAGTCAGGGCAGAGGAAAAGGAAGGGCAGGGAAACCCTCCTGCGTGGTCTCAGCTGGTCAGCTTCCCTATGAGGGTCTCAGAGGAAAGACAGTCGGGCTTCTCGCTGAGATCTTGACTTTCTTCTTTCCTGGAGTGCAGGGGTGGAGGAAATAGTTGTGTGGTGGGGAAACGGCTCACTGATCAGGATGTTTGAGTAAAGTCCCAAAGGTGGTGAGGGGCAAGCCGTGCAAATATCTGCACAAGAGCATCCCGGGCAGAAGGAACAGCAAAGGCAAAGAACCAGAGGCAAAGAGTACGCTCAGCATAATGGGTACAGCAAGGAGCCTGTGACTGGAGCAGAGAGACACATGGGAAAAGATACAGGACATGAGGTCAGAAAGGTAAGGGATGGGGTTGGGGTTCAGATCCTGTAGGGTTCTATCGGCCACTAAGGATTCTGGCTTCTACTCTTAATGAGATGCGGAAGCCATCAGAAGGTTCCGAGCAGAAGAGTGAGATATCCTGACATAGTTTTTAAAGGGTCCCCTGGGCTGCTGGGTTGAGAATCACTCCAAGTAGGGCAGTGTGACCACCTGCTGCAGTCAGTAGTGGGCTGCGACAACAATCCTGGAGAGAGGCAACAACAGCTTGAACCAGGTAGGTAGCAGCAGAGGTGGTGAGAAGTAGATATATTTTGAAGATGGAGCCAAGAGGATTTGCTGACAGATTGGATGTGGGGAGTGAAGGAAAAAGAGGTGTCAGGCATGATGCTAAGATTTTTTGGCTCAAGCTACTGGAAGGATGGAATTTCCATTAACTGAGATAGGGAAGACTGAAGAAGAAGCAGGTTTTATGGGGAAGAGCAAACATTCATATTTGGACAAGGAAGGTATGACATGTCTCTTAGACGTCCATGTGGAAATGTCTCATGGGCAACTGGATAGACACATGCAGTGTGCAGGAAGACGACCAGGCTAGAGCTATATATTTAATATCATGTTAAATCTACTATTCACTGTACATGTATATTTAGCTATATATCTATATATTTAGAAGTCATCTATGTATAGAGCCTTGGAGAAGTGATTACAGACAAAGAAGAGAAGAGATCTGAAGACTGAGCCTAGGGTATCTAAGACTCACAGATGGACTGATTAGGAAAAATTAACAAAAGCTACTGAGAAGGAGTTACCAATGGCAAAGGAAGAGCACCAGGAGAGGGTGCTGGGTCCTTAAAGCCAGGTAAGGCATTTCAGAGAAGAGAGAGGGATCAGTTATGCCAAATGCTGCCAGTAGGTCAAGGATCTCAAGATGAGAACTGAAAACAGAGCATTGGATTTAGCAACAGGTTGGTCACTTGATGATCTTAGAACAATTCTGGTGGAGTAGGGGCAGCAGGGAGCCTCATTAAAGGAGGATCAAAAAGAAGGGAGACAGCCAAATAGTACAGGGAAAATCTCTTTTTATAAGTGACTCCAACTAATAAATGAAGAAGGAATGACAGGATTAAGATACCACCAGCATTGTGCAAGCCCCCAACGAAATAAACAGTCCAGGCAGCGGGGGCAGCAAACTATGGCCCTTGGCCTATATCTGGCCTGCTTGTTTTTGTTAATAAAGTTTTATTGGAACTCATCCATGCCCATTCATGTGTGTATTGGCTCTGGCTGCCCCCACACCACAATGGCAGTGCTGAGTAGTTGTGATAGAGACCACATGACTCACAGGCTAAAATATTTCCTGTCTGGTCCTTTATAGAAAAAGTTTGACAACTCTGATCTAGGCAATAATCCTCAGTGGCTGCTAATGTCACACGAAGAGAAACAACCAGACACCATGTGCCTCTGCTGGAAGTACATACCACCCCCTCGGAAGTGATCTTACAAAATAATAAAAAATCAAATCTGAATCAGATGGCACTAAATGCAGTTTATAGAAAATACAGGGAACAAAAACATTCAACAACACGGCAGGGATGCAACCAGCAAACTCCAGAAAGTGGGAAAATCTACAGAAAATATGACTAAATTTCTTCAACAAATACACCATAAAGCTAAAAACCAAGTGGGGTGAAGGAACCTACAGATTATGACTTAAGAAACCTTTCAACCCAGTATGATATGTTACCCTTATTTGGACTCTGATTCAAACCAACCAGCTGCTTTTTTAACAAAAAAATTGATACAATTGGATAAATTTAAACACCAACTAGATATCTGAAGATACAAAGAAATTATTGTTAATTGGGGGGGAGTATGATAATGCTATTTTGGTTATTTTTCTAATCCGTTATCTTTCAG
Organism: Camelus ferus; assembly: GCF_009834535.1. Classification (NCBI taxonomy): domain Eukaryota; kingdom Metazoa; phylum Chordata; class Mammalia; order Artiodactyla; family Camelidae; genus Camelus; species Camelus ferus. The sequence continues at coordinate 3,411,565 of NC_045716.1, forward strand.
AGACCAGTACTTAAATACCTGTGGATGGAATTATATGGTGACTGGAGAGGTAAAGTAGGGAGACTTAAGGTGTAAGGATGCTTCCTCAGATGCAGTGCTTCAAAATAATCCAGTGGGGAGGTAAAGCAGGAGACTAAGATGAAAAAAATTGGTGATGAGCTGATAAGTATGAAAGCTGGATGGTGAACACTTGGGGATTCATCATACTATTCTCTCTACTTTAGCATATGTTTGAAATTTTCCACAATAAAATGCTACTTTAAAAAGAAGAGAATAATGGTGGGGGGAAGGTGTAGTTCAGTGGTTCAGTGAGTGCTTAGCATGCATGAGGTCCTGGGTTCAATCCCCAGGACCTCCGTTTAAACAAACAAACAAACAAACCTAATGACCTCGCCCCACCCAGCAAAAAAAAAAGGGGGGGGGAAGGGAGAGAATTTGGACCCAACAAGTACAAGAGTACAAGCAACTCTTTGAAGAAATTGTACTGCCTATTTTATTTTATTTTATTTTGGGAATTGTACTGCATTAAGAAGCAAAATGAAGTGATTTCTGGAGGAGGAAAGAAAAGTTTTAAAAACATAGTCATCACCAGAGTCTCCCTTTAGTCCCTGAAGTTTTCACTGGAGTTTTCTTGCCTCTCCAGGCTGCTCTCCTAAAGAACATACTTGATTTCTTCCTTGAACTTCCAAGTCTGCGCCTCCAGGTAGCCAGGTAGAAGGTGCAGTCTCTGACCTTGAAAAGCTGCCCTCTCACTGCACGGGCAAGTCTAACTACAGCTGAAGAGTTAACCAAGAGACAAGGAGTGTAGCTCGGAGGATGTGAGGGCCTTAGCGATACTCTGGTTCAGAGAAGAGAGATGGGGGTGAGGGTGAGGGCGAGGGCTGAGAAAGACACCAAGTACTTGGTGTAGGAGGTGAGACTGGAAGGGCAGAGGGGAGAAAGCAGTGCATTTTAGGAAGGAAAGTAATGTGAGCAAAAGCTTAGGCCAGAGGGGAAGCCCTTTTACAGAGTTCACGCTGGAAGGGGCTGGGAATGATGGCATCTACCCCACATGCCTCCCTCTGATGTGTCCTTACGGACTGCTTCCTGTGGGCCCCAGTGACCCACAGCCCGCTTTCCAGGCATCAGGGCCCATGGCTGTGGAAGGGGTCCCGGTCCCTGTGAGATGCAGGAAGCATCCTCGGAGAGGGCGAATTTGCACAATGAGAACAGAAACGTCCCTGGTGAGTCGTGACACCAGACGTTCCAGCAAAGGCAAGGCCCAGGCTGCCTCTCCACCTGGCATCTCTGTCCCCTGAGCTCCGCCCAGTTCTCTCACGGATGACTCATGACGCTGGGAACACTCCCAATCTGGCATGATCCACCCCAACTCCAAGCAGGATGGGCTTCGTGAGGCTCCGGGGTCCCTGGTACTGTGTGAATATTTGGGGTGTCCATTTTACCAGGTCAAGTCCACAGCCTTCCTCAAATTGTCAAAGAATTCTATGGCTCAGAAGGTTAAGAAACACTCTAATAGATGTTTAACAATTGTTTGATGTACCAGATTTGGGGTGAGGTCTAGGGTATAATTACATCTGTTGGGGCTTCTTCAAAGGTCCTCCTACCCCTCAAAATAGAAGACTGTTTCAGGATCAATGAAAGTAACAGTGAAAATTCTTCAAGGGCAGTCTACTAGCAATGCAGACCTCATGCACCCTCTCCCTTTTCAGGCCAAACAAAATAGCAAGCCTATCAGGAGCTATTTTCCACATAACATCTGACATTATACGTATTTTTCAAGCCCTACAGTTTACAAAGCAAATTAATTTCATTGATATTTACACTTTGAAAATTTCGCTATGAACACTTCAAAAAAGAGAGTAAAGCAATAAAATGGGGTGCAATTTGTATTTTTTAACAGATTTATGTTGTCTTAATGTTTTTGCATTAATGTTTTGTCTTAATGGTTTGCATGGCCTCTACAAATAGGCAGCCCCCAAACCCTGGCAACTTTACATCCCCAACCAAAGTCATTTCTCAAAGGATATGAGATCTGAGGAAATCTGCACTGTTTGCCTCCATCAAGTATTTTATATATTCATTTAATCAACTTTTACTGGGTGCCTAGTGGGCTTGAGGTTCTGAGATTCCAAAGGATAGCAGAGGAAGAGGGGGGCCACAGACACTACGGAAGTGCCCTCCCAGGTCTCTGCCTGCCATTCTGGCTTTTCTCTCCTCCCCTCCGAACTCAGCACCATCCCCTGATCCCAAATAAGACTCAGTCATCTCCAGCTAGTATTTGTTGATTGTTGATACTGATTCAAACTTCACACAAATCCTAGGAGGTGGGTTCTACTCCTACATACACTGAAGGAAGCTGAGATTTAGAGAAAATAAGTCACCTGTACAGACCCTCTCAGGAATGAATGGGAGAGCAAGGACCATTTCTGAAAGTTGCCTGATCCCAGGTTGGTGCTCCAAGCCCTCCACCACAGAAGTGAGTCCCCATCCACTTGGTTACTGCTCATCTGACACCCCCTGGATTCACCCACCCACAAGGAAAGCCTGTCACAGCAACCTGGGCAACAGTTTCAACCATTCTAGGATGCAGCAAGCCTGGCCCCACCCCCAGAGGGAGAGAGCGTGACAGAAGCAGGGGACCTGGCTGCTGTGGCCACACACCGCACCCGGGCTGTGTGTGCCCAGTTCCCCAGGCACCTTCCTCGGGCTGACCTGACCAGGCACTCGGTTCCGCTCACTCCCTGGGCTGCCAGCCTCACCAAGATGACTAACGCCTGTTTTGACATTTCATTTGAGATGCCCCCGCCTGTCGTTTCAGCCATAATGTACTGGAGGCAGGCAGAAAAGAGGGAAAGGGAGAGGGCTGGGAGGAGTGGCCATGGCAGGAAGAGGTGGTAGGCAAAAGCCAGATACTGCGGGTTCAGTTCCAGACCACTGCACTAAAGCAAATATCGCAATAAAGCAAGGCACGCGAATTTTTTGGTTTCCCAGCACATATAAAAGTTATGTTTACACTATATCTGAGTCGATTAAGTGAGTAATAGCATTATGTGTAAAAAAAAACAGTATACACAGCTTAATTTAAAAACACTTTATTGCTAAAAAAAATGCATCCCCAGTGAACCATAGTCTTTTTGCAGTAGTAACATCAAAGATCACTGATCACAGATCACTATAACAAACCGAATAGTAATGAAAAGTTTGAACTATTGAAAGAATTACCAAAATGTGACACAGAGACAAGAATAAGCAAATGCTTTTGGAAAAAAAAATGCTCGATGCTCGATGCAGGATTGCCACAAACCTCCAATTTGTAAAAAACGCAGTGTCTGCAAAGTGTAATAAAGCCAAGTGCCATAAAATGAAGTTTGCCCACTGAGAGATGAGGTAAGAGGCTGCTGTGGTCATCTAAGCAAGAGATGATGGCGGCTTGGTCTGGATGGGGATGGGTGTAGAGAAGAGTCCAGATCAAGAAGTATTCAGGCCATCAGACTGACAGCATTCATAAGGGATTGTCTAAGGACATGTAGAGGTGCAAGTATCAAAAGTGACCTTGAACTTCTGGCCAGATAAAGGTTCCCTCCACGAACACATGGAAGCTGGAGGAGCTGATTTGGGGGTAGAGGTCAAGAATTCCGTCTGAAAATATTAACTTTGAGGTGCCTCTGAGATAGCCAAGTGGAGACAGTAAGAAAGCTGATGGATATAGAGGTCCAGATCTTAGAAGAGAACTCCGAGCTGGGGGCATAAATTGGAGACTTTGTGATAAATTGTTTGAGTAATGGCCTGGCAGGTGGCTGTGAGAATGTGCCTGGCAGACATCTAACTACAGGGCATTTAACTGACCAACAGCCCCGGCTGCTGGACTCTGAAATCCATCACTGAATTTGCACAGAGGGAGTAGGACAGGGACACTAAGGCAGGCCACTCATGCGAAATACGAGACCCAGCTGACAGCTGGCTTTGGCTAAAGGGCTTCTGGACAGCTTTGTTGAGCATCCTGAGATTGCAAAGCAGGTTGGACACTGGCCCAACCTTCTTCCTTCTACCCGTCACTCAGAGCCAGACTTACGTGGTGCTCTGAGAGCTCTTCCATCCTTTCCCGGCTCCTTCCCCACTAACTTTCATAGGAGTTTCCCCCAATAAAATCTTTGCACATTTAATCTGATCGTGGCATCTGCTCTGTTGGAGGACCTTCCCACAATGAATCTCAGCTTGACCCTGTGACTTGCTTTAGGCAGTGGAACAGTAACAAATGTGATCCAAGCAGAGTATTGATAAAGGATCATGCCCTGGGGACTGCCTTCCCTCTTGCTTCTGGAAACCCTTCCGCGACCATGTGAGCAACCCTTGGCTAGCCTTTTGGAGGATGAGAAACCAAGAGTAGAGAGGCTCCAGCCATCCCAGCTGTCTCTCTGCCTCAGCTGATGATCCATACATGTAAGTGAAGCCATTGAGACCATCCAACCCCAGCCAAGCTGGCCCAGAATAAATGAACCACCCAACCAGCCCGAAGAATTGTGAGAAATACTGAATGTTCACTGTTTTAAGACTACTGAGTTTTGGGATGACTTATTACACTGAAAAAGTAAACTTATACAGGAGTCTGGAGCATAAAGATGGTACTTAAAGTCACATGAATGAGTCAGTCCTACCATGGATTCATGGGTCCTGCCCTCAGGCTTTCAATCCAAAACTTTTCAAAGGGCTTTTCCCATTAGCTAGAGCCTTCCTGGAAGCCTATTCAGCACTTACTATGTTCCAGGCCATGTACTGAGGAGCCACGGGTCTACAGTTATACCTGAAACACACTCTTTATCCTAAAGGGAAAAAAATGGGGGAATCAAGGAAAACCCTTCTCCAACTCTTCATAAATTAAAAATTACTATATACAAAGTTGGCAGGACTATAGAATCTGCCTGGATTTTTCCACTTCAGGCTTCATGGGAACACTCTCTCTCTCTCTCTCTATCTCTGTCTGTCTCTCTCTCTCTCTCTCTCTCTCTCTCACACACACACACACACACAAGTCCACAGTATCACAGCCTTCAGTTAACTAATTATGTTCTCTGAGAGGAGCTGATGGATTCTTGCAGTCACTTCAAAGCCAGCTAACGCTGAGCACTCTGTTACAGTCACAGATGGTGAGTACCATGCCCCAGTCACAGGGAAGATGGCACCACAACAGGGGGAAGAAGAGTCAGGATTTTCTGAAGGTTCCAGAGTGGCTTCTCTACTTGTTCATATATTCAAGAAACTTATCGATCACCTACAAAGTGCAAAGCACTGAGCAGCTAAGGATAAAAGAAAGAATTCCTGCTATAGAAGATGTCACACTCTAGGGAAGCGACTGGCAATGACAACACTCCAGCACAAGACACTGAGAGAGAACAAAGGAAAAGGACCCAGTGAAGGCTTGAGGAGAATCAAGGGAATCTTCCTGGAAGAAGTTAACTGAGTTTGGAAGAATAAGCAACTGTGAGCCAATCCCTTGTGAGGAGGGGCTAGGAAAGGTCAAGTTGATGTAGCATTGGTGAAGGTATCAAGGCTTGAGAGAGGAAGGCACGTCTAGGTAACTGTAGTAGTTCAGTGGGGCAGAGTACAGGGAGAAAGTGAGTGGAAATGTCTAGAAACAAGACTGGAGTGGCAGGTGGGGGGTTAGATCACGAAAGGCTTTCTAGATCATGCCATACATAATTTGTTCTGAAATAAAGGAACCATGCTGTGATGTCAAAAGGAAAGAGATGCGCCCATCTGCATTTTAGAAAGATGGCTATGGCCACAGTACAGAATATGGATTTGGGGGAAGACAAGACAGGTGCCATAGACCAGGAGAGAAATGGTGAGTGTGGTGGTGGTGGTGGAAGTAGGGAGAAGGGACAGGATTGTGTGGCATTAAGGAAGAACCATCAGCAGAACATCCTTACTAACAAGGTGTAGGGGAGGGGACACAGAAAAAAGGGAGAAGAGTCACAGGTGACCTCCATATTTCTGGGTTGGGCAACTGAATGGATGGTGGTAACACTTGCTGGAAGGGGCTCTATGAGAGGAAGACAAGATTTGGCAAATGATGCTTGGTTTAGTTTGGGATGAAGTAAGTTTGAGATACTATGAGGCACTGAAATAGAAACGTCCAGTAGTCAGCTGGAGAGAAATTCGGACACTCAAAAGAGAATCCTGGGTTGGAAAACAAATTCGGAAGTCATCATCAGATGTGGTGACTGAAGGAAAGAGAGGGGTTGAAATCCCCCTAGGAGAGTGTGTACCAAAAGAAGTGAAAAGGGCCAGGGCTGGGACCATGAAGCACCTACATTTAAGAGTCAGTCACTTATTCCCATCTGGAAGAGGAACCCAGCCAGAACTAACCAGAGGAGAAATTACCAAAGCAGTGACAGCACACAAATAACCACCACCACGACTGAGCAGCTCCAGCTCCCTTCTCAGAAGTCTACTGTGAATGGCCAGGAAAGCAACAAGCACTAAGGTGTAACAGATGTCTCCAGAAATATCTGCATTTTAATCAGGGGTCTAGACCTCACAGTAATTCTGGCTCTGGAGCCAAACCGCTTGATTCTAATTTGAGCTCCACCACCTGCTGTGATCTTGGACTCTGGAGGCCTTTGTTTGCTCCTGTAAAACAGGAGTATCAATCCCTCCATCTCAAAGAGGTGTTGGATATACCACGTTTCTGACACATCCCTTCATCTACGCCTCTAACAGTGGTTCTCAGACCCACCTGGAGGGTTCAGCCCCAGCCCCCACTCCTGATTCAGGGTGTCTGGGAAGATGTTGAAGCTGCTGGTCCAAGAACCACACTTTGGGACAGGATGTTCCCCCAAAGGACCCCTACCATCGGAGTGAATATCCACTCATATATACCCCCTCAAGCTGGTCTTGTGGCCCTAGAGAAGGGCTGTGGGGGGAGAGATCTAGTTTCTCAGTGCAGGAAGGGTGACACAGCAATGGGAAGGTGAGGGACAGGGACAGGCACACAGTCTTCTCCTCAGCTGTCACCTAAGACATCTCAAGGGCTACAAGTTGAGTGATTCACACCTGTATATTTGAAAAGCCATGACTCATTAGATTCAGTAGGTGGGCTGCATTGACTCAGCCCTCAGGGAGGGTGGCAGGGAGGGGAGCAGGTCTGCAGAGTCACTGCCAACAGTCAGCAGAATGGACTGAGGTCTCCTGGGCACCTGATGAGCTAGGCCCTGGAGTGGAGAGAAGAGAGAGAGGCAGCAGAGCTGGAGGGAGGCAAATGTTTCAGAAGCGATGGAAGGGAAGCCTTGCACCCAGACGCGGAGGGCGAGAGGGAGCCTGCGCATCTCTTCACAATTTCAGAGAAGTTAGCCTCTGCTCTGGGTTAAGAAGACTGTGAAGAGCAAGAAAAGCAATCTGGAGTTTCCTCCGGAAGTCTACACCCACAATATTGCCTGTCCCTCCGCATCCCTTTCTGCCCTACTGATGTCCTGGGACCCCTCCTTGCTCTCCCCAGGGCATCATGGCTGGAAATCTCCAGGAAAGCCCAGGAGTGGCAAGAGTAGACGGAACACAGACTTCTTTCAACAAAGTACTGTCACAGACATCATCTTATTTTATTTCTTAAAAATCCCCTCTGAACTCCCAGTTTTATATACATAATTTTTTTCAACCCGCATTTACTACCATGCTCAGTACCATGCTAGGTACTGAGATTGCAAGCATTAATTAATCACAATGCTTGCCCTCAAGGAATTCTGCCTAATGATATATAAAATGGGCTGCATTTATTAGAGAGTCTATAAAACACTTTCATTTACAATTGTACTTATTCCTCATAATGGCTATATTATGAGAATTGGTGATATGGACCCTATTCCATTTTTTGCCATTCTGATCTTAAATATAACCTTCTCAGGAGCCTCCCTGACATCCAGTCTAAAGAGCTACCCAGTCAAGTGCCATGTCACCCTATATTAATTTTCTGAGTGACATTTATTGCAGTCTGATTTTTTTTAAGTAAATCTACTTGTCTATTTATTGTCACTCTCTCCCTGCAGTAGAATAAAAATTGCACAAAAGTAGGAAATGTGTCTGCCTTTTCACTGCTCTATTTCCAGTACCCAAATGAGTGCCTGGTCCGGAAAAAGTGCTCAGGGTACATTAGCAGAAGGAAGGAGGGTAGCAGCTGAGGAGGAGGGGGAAGCTGGGAGAGGCTATGATTTTTCCACTAAGTGGCAGGACTGAGGCTCACGTCTGGGGCTTTGCCCCTTCCCCGCCAGCCCAGGCTCCTTTCCCTCCGCCCACCATGGTGGCCACTCTGGGGCAACACTCAGGTTCTGAGGTTGACAAACTCACTTTCCTTGCCTGGGCATAGAGGCAGATGGACTCAAGGCTCAGACTTCAGCGCTGAACAGTTGGTTAACCCAGAGTCAGAGATCCGACAAAAATAGAGTCAGGGAGTTGGGTCTGAGTTCACCTGTCATTACACACCCCTTCACTAAAGAAGGCACGGAACTTTGTCTGTATTTAGGATCCTTATACTCAAGAAAATACTAATCAAGGACCAAAGAAGTCAAGAGAGATTCAATTTACTTTAAGAGGTAGAAATACAAAATGTTCTCTACCACTTTTTAAATTAAGAACAAAGAATAAAATTCCTCTTCAGTAAATATAGCAAACAAAAAAAATTCCATTGTATGACTAGGTAAGAGGAAGAGACAACGAATAAAGAGACAAGAAGAGAGAAGGGATGGGAGACAAAATCAGCGAACAGTCATCGCTCCTAAAAGGAGAAGGGGCCTCAAGCAAGCATCGGGGCCAGGCCCCTTCTCTCAGGGTCCTGGGGCTGTGTCCTGATAACTCGACTGAGGCCCGAGGGTTAAGTGATTTGCTCGTGGTCTACAGCCAGTGAGGCCTGGAGAAAGACCAGATGCACGATGCCGTGGTCAGATAACACAGAATTTGGGAAAAGAAATAAAGACTTCTTCAAAGTACTGAACTTAGGGCTAGAAACCAATTATTTGAGAGTGAGAGCCATGTCATTTTTATCTTTATCTTCCCGTTTCTCCTGACACAAGGCCTTGTACACATTTGATTCATGAGAAGGGGGGACCCCAAAAGGTACATAAGGGAGGCATAAACTCTAAGACCCTCTGCTGGACAGAAGACACAGAGAGCTGCCTTGACCTCAGGTTACGCCTCTTCAACTATAGCGATACTTCTCTCAATAAAAGGTGTGCCCACTAGGGTAGACCTAGAGTTCACTACTCAGGTTAGAAACTGTACCAAAGCCCGCAGGGCGGGATGCCCCACCCCGCCTCAGGCTACGCTGCCTGCCCTGCGCCCAGGACAGCCTCATGCCCTCCTCCCACGGCACCTCAGCCCTGCGCCCTCCCCCAGCGCCCATCCAGCTGCTGCTGCCACCACTAACCCTGCAGTGAGAATCTGGGGAAATCTCTCTTCACCCCAATCCCAGGCTAGCGTGCATGGGGGAAAGATTTTTTTTTTTCCAAATGTAGTCAAGGCACAGTTGTAAAGGCTCTGTGATTCCAGAAGATGCATCTTTCAAGTAACACTATCTGAAGACAGCTGGGAAGGCCTCTCCTTGGTGAAGTCCAATTCTATTGTAGACTCTCACTCAATTTAATTCCCCCAAGTCCACACGTGTACAGCAGACAACAGACCCCTTTCGCATCCTCATGTCAGAGATAAGGATTACACCCCTAACAAAAGTTTTCCAGGTTATGGTGAGGGAGGTATCGCACATCTTCGCTTCTGCCAGGAAGTTTCTTGATTTGCACATCATCCACTTTGTCCTATAACGAAGAGCTTTGTAACGGGATTTCTGGTTCCAAAGGGCTTTACAGTCTGCCACTCTACAGTGGCCTAGATCCAGGCTGCCACATTGCACGTGCCGTAAGGACGAAGTCCCCTCTTTTTTTTTTTTTCTTTTTGTAGACGACCTTCTGCCCTGGTCCTGTCTCCCATCCCCACCCCTCCCCCTGTGCTTAGCTCGCCATTCAGGGGATGCTGTAGATGTTGGTTAGCACAGTGTTGTATTTCCTGCTCTTCTCAACTGTCTGTCACTCATTGGGGGTACAAGGAAATATAACTTATGGGGGATGCAAGCTAACACAAGGCAGGCAGGAGGGAAGGCTCTTCCCCAACCAGGTAAACCACCCCATTTTCCAGACCAGAACAGGGCTAAGGCCTGCCCGCTGGAGACCTAGGGCAGTCATCCTCCTCCCCAGGATGCCTCTTTCAAACCCCCTCCATCAAACTCCTGTCCACCAGCCCCCTGTGCACCCCCACCCAGGGAGGGGAAGTAGAAAGGCGAGGCTCTGCCTAGAATGTGCGGAGCACAGAGAGCAAAGCTACCCTGAACTGTGGGATCTTCAACCCCCGGAGCCGGGAAATACCTCGGGAGCATCTACCGAAGCTTCATCTTCAAGCAAGTTTAACGAGGCACAGGGAAGTTCACGACTTGCCCAGGGTCAACGGCTCCTTAACGGGGCTGAGTTGGGGCTAGAAGTCAAGTCTCCCAGGCCAGTGCCCTTGTATCTACCCCACGCCCACCTGATAGTTTCCTCTTTCCCCCAGATGTGCTGCTCTGGGTCTGACTACAGTGCCACAGGGTAAATCGGATGGTCAATTGGTAGAAACATGTCTAGAATTATCTATCAATTTTTGGCCCAGTGATGGAGAAAAGATCTGAGGGGCCTAAGCTAGACGTTGTCAGCTGATTCTCCTGATAGTCTGCAGAGTTACTTCTGGGTACCCCAAGGGGTGTCCCCACCCTTTCCAAATCTAGGCCAGGGTCAGTCTCTGAGACAACTGGCCTCAGTCAACTGTGATCCTGAGAGAGGCCGATTGCAACAACTAAGGTGTAGACAGACCCTGAATAGCAGATAGTGACATATGCCCTGCTGGCCCACGAGACAATCCTAGTACCCCGGGCATTCAGATTCACACTGGAGCGGGATCGAGGAGACAACAGACCCCCAGTGATGGTCCAGGCAGCCAGGCAGGGGGTGTGGGGACACAAACTTCATGGACACCAAGAAAGGACAATGCTGACAGAAAGAACAGGGACAACATGAGTCAAGAAGCAGGTGGGACAGATGAGTGGACTGCCCAATCCCCTCCACCCTGAAACCATCCATCACCCTAGGGACCACGTGTGTGACCCAAATACTGGCCACATCAACTCCAGCACAAGAAGGTACTATTTCATGGAGGGAGTCAGCTAGCAAGTTATGTAACTCTTCTGATCTCCAATTGCCTCACCTATAAAATGGGGATACCTACTTAATAGGGTTGGATAAGGATTAATTATGATAAAGTCTAGAAACTCCTTGTTATAGTATCTGGGAAATAATGAGCACTTAATAAACGGTAGCTAAACTTATTGAAGCCCTGCAGGGACTTAGCTGTCTAGCAGACCCATGGGCTCCTAGGGAGATGGAGGTGTGACTGACACATCCCCTAAGAATCCTTACCACTCCCTCACACAAGCCCGGAGGTAAAAGCCGGGCATTTCCCTGCAACAAGATGCTTCTCCAGCATGAGTTTCTCAGTTTGAAACCCAGACATATACAGGATTCCTTCCCCTCCCTTCTCCTCTCTCACACCCAACACACATCCCACCCTCAGCCCCAGGAGAGCTGAGGAGCTATGATAGCAGCGATCCAACTGCTCAACTGTCTGACTGTGAGGGTCACTGTATGTCATCCTGCCATCACCATAACACTCAAAAGTCCTGGCAAAAGGATGGCCTCCTGGGAGCCCAGGCTCATAAATAAAACAAGCAAGCAGGCAGATGGATAGAAACAGGTTAATCATTTCCATGTAAATCACCGTCTACTTGCAACTCCTGCAATCAAAGCATCAAGTTCCATTCTGGGAGTGGGATTTTGGAAGGGATTAGTGGAGTTGGGGAAAAGGAGTTCGTCAAAGGAAAGAGATTTGTATTCAGAGCTGACTTCTCAGAGGGAGCTGAAATAAAGTCCATCAGCAATCTGAGTCAGGAAGAAGCACACCAGGAAGGAAGGTGCAAGATCCAAATGACATGAAAGCATCGCCTGCTGCCTTGTGAAGTGTCCCTGTAGCAACTCGCAGGGCACTCATTCATCCCTATCTGTCTAGACAGTCTCTCCTGTCCACATCTAATTATTACTAATGTCTCTGTCTACGCTCAAAAGTGTCCCGGCTTTGACAATAAATTATATGATTACCCAATACTACAAAATGGTAAAAAAAAAAAAAAAAAAAAAAAAAAAAACTTAGCTGGCCAGAGACTTAGCAGGTGAGAGAGAAGCAGAGTAGAATCAGACAATACAAGGTCATCTTCCTCTAGGCTTCTAGGGAAGGCTGCACAATCTGACAAGACTCACACACCTGCAGGAGAGGAAGTTCTGTATTTTCCATTAGTAATTCCTTTTGTAACTGTAGACCAGAACTTTTCCCCTGGTGTCTACCTTAGCTCCCAGGCCAGTAAAAACAAACAAAAAAAATTTTTTGCTAGCTCTGATGTCAGTGGAGGTAAAGTGATGCTCTTATTCAAGCATCAGAAACATTTTCCTTTCATGAAAACACGCCTCTGGGTTCAGGTCCCACAGCCTCTCCTCTGGACTAAGCTGCTTGGTTCCTCCAGTCTCTCCGCTGATCATGATGTCTCTGTGACACGGTGTCTTGGCCACCAAGAGTCAGAATCAATGTTCCAACACCATGGCCTCCAAAGGTAAGAGTGAATCATTACAGTCCCCAGATCTTGCTCACCCACCTACACAGCCTGAACCACCTGCTCTGAGTGGCCAGAGTCACAGATTCAGTGAGAGAAAAGATCCCTCCTTGGGCAAGTGGCCAAACTGCCATTTCGGTCCCCAGAGTTAGGTGGAAGCCTCGATCTCAGGGGGACGTGGCAGGGGGAGGGGGTAGTGTCTCCCACCCTTCTCTCCTGGGCAGGGGCACAGTGCAAAGAGACGCAGAGGACTGGGTATTCATCCCTGGAAAAGGACACGCAACCAACCTCTAGCTGAGAGATCCAAATCCAGTCAAAAAGCAAGTCACCCTAAACAGCTCGGTTTCTTCGCACTCCCCTTCCTCCTCCAAGCCCCAGTTCCCAGCCCTCTCCCAGGAAAGGGTCCACTCGACCGACCGACCGACCGGAGGCTCCAGAAACACCCCAGCTTACCCTGCACCAATCCCGGGACGCCTGCAAGGGCGCACACAGTTTCCTTCCCAGAAACTTCTCTAGAAGCTCAGCCCCTGCTCAGCCCCTGCTCATCCCTCCCGTGGAGTGGTCCTCGCACAGAACTTCCCGGGGCCAGGACTGGCGGAGACCCCGCTGCCGGCCGGCACCTGCTCCTCGGAGCCTGGCTGCGCTCTCCGAGCTGCACGAGCCTCCCTCGCTGCCGGCTGAGCAAACACGCAACTACGCACGAGGTGCCAGCCCCAGGCGCCCCGGCAAGGGGCACACCACTCACACCCCGGAACGCCAACCGCCCGGGGGCTTTCCCACGCCGGGAAATTAACACGGAAGTTGCAAAGACAAAAGCAGTGCGTGGAGAGGAAGAATCGGCTTAGTGGAAGGTCTGGGCAAACTAGTAATCTCCACGATCCATGCACCCCCAACAGGTAGCAGCACCGGTGACACGGAGCCCGGGGAGGGCAGCGCAGCCCCGCAAGCAGCGGGTGCCAGGGCGCAGACAACCATTTCCTGGGCAGCAAGAACCGGGGCTTACCTTGAATTAACGCAGAGTCCCGCGCTCGGCTGAATGAGGAGAGTATGCTAGTATTCCCAAGACATCATTGAATGGCTTTAAAAGAGCACAAGGGTAGGGGAAAGGGTACTGGGAGAGGGGGTAGGAGAGATGGTGAATTCGAAGAGGGAAGAAGGAGGAATCAGAAGAAAGAAGGGGAGAGGGGAAGGAAGGCAAGAAGAGAGAAGGGAGAGAAACGGAAAATAAAATAAATGAAAGAGAAGGGAGACCGTTGGGGGGGGGGATTTGTCTCCTGCCCACACGGTGGAGAAGAAATTTCTGACAGTCAGAAAGAAAACTCGCACACATGTACCCCAAAGGGGTCAGGACGAGGGGTAGCAAGGAGACGAGAAGACTGGAACTGTATCCAGAGGAAGAAACAGCAGCGCGGCCGGGCAGCACCGAGAGGCGGGAGGGCGCGGAGAAAGACGCCAGGAGAGCGGGAGCGCGCACACGGGCTGCGGGCGGGGCCGGGGGCTGGATGGAGGGCGGGGTTCCGCGTAGTAAACCGCCGCGAGGCGAGAAATTCGGCCGGGGTTTCTATGCGAAAAGTTCAGTGACCTCAAACTTCCACAGGCGATTTTCACTCGAGAACACTGTCCCCGTTTGTGGGCGGGAGCGGCACCTCCCAAGGTTGCGCTCTTGGAGCTCACCCCGGTTCCAGGGTCCGCTGGGCGGGGGAAACCGTGATGGAAGAGCATGATTCTCTCCGAAGAAAAACAGAAGGGGGGGGGCGTGCTTTAAGGATCAAGTTAAGGGAGAGAGGGAAGTGTGAGGAGACCAGTCCCTGAACCAGATGCTGCCCAAGGAAAGGAGACCCCAGCCCAAGTGGGGAGCATCTCTGCTGTCTCTAAAGGGACCTAGAGGGTGGCCAGGGGCCAGCTGAGGGCTGGAAGGGGTAGTTCCCCAGGGGTAGTTAAGGACAACAAAAAATTAACAGCCCTAAAAACAGTCAGATTGGCATCTCTCCAAGGCTTTCTAGACCTGAATCCCTCAGATCTCTCAGAGGGATCCCTCTCCCTACCCCATTTCTCTGGCTCTTTGCACATCTTTTCCTGGAGAATAGTAGAAATGTCTCCCAGAGCCCTCGCTAGTGAAGACCTCGGGTCCCACCAGGCCATCTCTTCAGTCCAAGTAGGTCCCCAGGGGGGCTTTGCCAGGTGGCTATACTCAGCTGCCTACCCTCCACCAAGAACCAGAGGACAGAGGTCCCCAGAGAAGGAGAGAGAGGAGGAGGCAGTAGGGTTGAAAGGACCAAGAAGAGAAACAGAAAGGCAGAAGCAGGGAAGGAGGAGGAAGAGAAAGGGGAACATTCCTCCCTTGTAGCTCTGGTTCCTCAGGCTGAGCCTTGGCACAGAAAGATGGCGCTAGATCTTCTGAAGCCTTCTGAAGATGTCCTTTGGGGGTTGCCAGAGTTGAACGACGACATTCTGCCTTTCCTAGTTATCTGTGAGCTTCCCCTGGCTAAGAGCAGGGATTTTATTTAGTCAACTTTATACCCTGGACACCGACCTACCCAGGGCCTGGTACATCTTAGAAAACACGTATTGAAGGGAACAAAATGGCCACAAGGCCAACGGCTTCTCTCTCCTACTTCTGTCTTACTTGGGATGGGGAAAGGAAGTGAAATCCAAGGGCTGGGCAGTCTCCTTGGCTCGTGCCCACTTCACCCCCACGAGGTCTGGTTGGGAGGGTTGCTCTGTGAAGATCCAGGACTTCAGCCCTAACATCAAGTAAGTCCTGAAAGTTATCACCAACCCTGAAGAGAAGTGAATCCGGTTTCTATGAATTAGACATTGGAAAACCAGACCTTTAGCCCTGACACTGAAAACTGCTCCTGCTGAGCATTGGGGGGGGGGGGGGGATCCAGGCTATACATCAGTTTTTCAGTGGCTGATAGATTTTTGGAAATTCTTACAGATCTGGTTTCCCTTATTAAGAATTTTTTTTTTCAGTTCAAGCACCAGAATGCAGTGGGAGCCTCTCTTGTGGAGGAGGGCTTGAGCCCTGCACAAAAGAAGGTCAGAATCCTAGGGCCTGGGGAATTAACAGCCCTTCCCCTGGGGGGAAGGAACACAAAGTGAGGAGGACACAAGGGAGAGATTTTCCCACTTTACAAAACTAACCTCAGAATCTACTGAATCTATTAGAGGGAAGGAGGACTCTATTAACCCCCAAGTGGTCTCTTCATGACCCCCGCCCCACATCAACATATGTGCACACGGACTCAGGGCAGATTCTAGCCACCGAGGCCTTCCTTCCATCAGCCCATAAGCAGGAACATTCACACTACATTGTTTGGGTTCCTTTTTTTAATGAAAAAGTTTAAAGAGATGGGATACCAGAAGGCTGATGGTTTTCCTGGCTTGGAATCTCCTTAAAAGAAGAGCATCGATACTTAGCCCCCTCCACCATCAAAACAATTGTGCCCACAAACAAGACCCTCCTTGATGGCCCATTCTTCTTGTTGGGAGAAAGCCATGCCCACCCACGGGACAGCTCCATGACAGACTCCCCTTACCTATCCCAGGAGGCATCACAATCCCAGATGCCCCAGTTACAACCCCTCAGACCACCTGCCTTTTTACTTCTTGCCTCTCAGGCTACAAGTAACAACTAATTAGAACAATATGGTGCCCTTTCAGACATAACAAACATTTTGGTTTTGGTTCTTCTTCCATTTGAGTGAGTTGTGGCTGTTGTCCAGCGCCTTTTGCTCTAGGCAGAGGGGATGGGGGGAGTAGGCTGGGATGCAGGGATTCAGTTCAGCACACAGAGCCTGTGTCCCTCCGACTCTTCATCCTAGCAGACTCGCAGGCCTCTACTATACTCAGCGCAGGGCCGGGGCTCAGTGCTCAAGACACTCTCTCCTCTCTTGAGCCAGACCAGCAAGGGAGCTCTTGGGCCCAGACCTATGCCCCATACTGCGCTCCTTAGTGGGACTTCATACTGGGGCCCTGGCTTCAAAGAAAAGACCCTGGTTTAATAATTCAGCCTGCTTGAATGCCATTTAGTAGCCATGGCAACAAGTCCCTGACATCTAGTTGTAGGCAGGATGTGGTTGGAAGGGGAAAAAGGGAGGAAAAGAGGAGAAGGTAAAGGGAAAGGAAAAGAAAGAAACCCAGCTCTGATTTCCTCTTAACTTTCCCTGCTTTCACTCCACACAGTAATCCTGACAGCGCGCGGCCCGTGAATCTCAGCTACCGGCGCCTCCCCCCAGCTCTCCTCCCTCCGCCTCTGACTGCCCTCTCTCCCCATCTTGTCCTTCTCTGTCTCTTTCTCTCTCTCAAACCTACTGGAAGCCAGATCTAGGCTCCTTATTCAGCATTTTAACCAGACACCTTTGTGACACGGGTAAATGCCTTTCTTTATCTCAGTTTATCTATAAAATGAGGGGCTTTGATGTTCTCTGTGGTTCCCTCCAGCTCTGACAATCCATGGTTCTGTGGTCCTCTCTCTACCCCATCATCTCTCCACCGTGCAGCCTTTCCTCTCTGTCCAGCTGTCAGTCTATCTCTCTGCTTCTTTGTCTTCTGTTTCTTCATCTCTCACTCCTCTGCATGCTCTCTCTCTCTCTCTCTCATGAATATCATTTGCCATCAGGTTTCACCTGTGAGGCAGTTTTTTTTAAATAACATTCCATTCCCCCTTGCTGGAAAGTATCCCATCCCCTCCCTTTACCCCCCTTATCTTTCAGGTTGCAGATCAGACATCAATCAGTTCCTCTAAGAAGCCTCTACGACCCCCTTATCGGCTCGCATAGTGCCCTGGATTCACCCCTATTGTATCTTTTCTCACTGAAAGGCTGGCACCCCAACTGGCCTGTGAGCTCACTAAGGGCAAAAATAGCACCTCCTTCATTGCTGCACCCCAGGATGGCAGAGAAGAAGTAGTGGTTGAATGAAAGGCTAAATCACCTCAGGTTTCCGAATCACTACTGGTTAGAACCCAAGACACACTGCAGAAGTGTCCATTCCCCGTGTGACGTGGATGACATGAAGGAGATCTCCTCCCCAAATTGTTCTGATGAGGTGGGGAGCCAAGAGCAAAGGGCCCTTTGAGACATTTTGTGGGACACTCCAGAATGGAAGTAACTCCTAGAGGGACCAAGGATGGGCCCCAGAAGGAGTGGAGAAAGTGATAAACGCCACGTGGGTGATTCTTCTGCCCATCTCTGGGGTTGCTCTGGCACCATCTGGGCAAACTCAAAAGGTAACTGTACCTAGGCAGTAATGGGAGTCCCCACAAAGTGTCAGAGCTCCAGGGCAGTCACCTGACATCAAATATCTCACAGCCTCTTAGCCTAACTACTTTCTTCCGGGAGCAAGGCCATGAGGAAAGCAGACAGAGGCTGTGATGGTGCTGCCAGGGGCACGTGGGCCATCAGGCGGGAAGTCACGGAGGATATGGGCAGTGTTTCAGGCCCCTGCTGGGAGATGCCAGTGTGGATTTCTGTCATCCAGAAAGCAAGTGGCTGCTTTAAAAAGAGAAAAGAAAATATTCTTTTGATGGACAAACAAGACCTACCCATTTAAGAAGCCTGTAAATGGCTATAAATATGAATGGAAGACACGAGTTTCTTCCCAATGCTCCCTAATGAGTTCTCTTTCATTTATACATTACATAAAGGAGGAGGGGCAGGGCTGAGAAACGCACAGACACATAAGCTCCCATGTTCTTGTTCACGGAGCTCCCATTAGGTTGAAAGTCAAGCATGCGGCCAGACTCTGCATGGTGTCCTGTCTGCTTTTATAACCCAGAAACCCAGGCATGCTGGTCTGAAGCCCGAGCCTTCATGTAGCTTTTTCCCCAAATAATCCTTAATCCAGATGGAGCTGCGTTACTGTCAAAGATCTGCCAAGTGACACCCAATCTTCTTGATATCATGCACATACTGAATGACACATTTCATTAGCAGACTTCCATCAGTTGTCCCCGCCACCCCCTCCCCAAGTGCCACATTCACTCGTCCCTCATGCCATAGGCAGGCTAGCCCAGGCTTTAGAAAAAGGGAAAGCTTTAAAGCAGAATGCTAGAAGACAAAAAAAAAAAGAGAAGACCAGCACATACCCTGAAAAAAAGACACTTCTCTGTAAAAATGATACCCCCACACCTGATTTGCATCCACATTAGATCATCTGAGGTGCTCAATGTGGGTCTACGCTGAGTTTTCCCATCCCAGGAGAATCATACCTCCCAGCTGGGGAAAAATACCATGCCTGTACACTTGTGTGCAACAGAAACCTGATATGGGAAAAAAATAAGTGAACAACCCTCCTCTATACCCAAACCACCCCACCGTACCTCCTTCCACTAAATTGAAAGTGCACCTGCTCTCCCACATGCTCTAACCAGCTCCAAGTACAGCACCCAAACATTAGGACAAACCTACGCTCTTTCATCACCCCCGAGAGCAGAACCGGAAGGCATGTGGCAACGAACGCCCATGCTAATTCCATCTGATATACACACACACAAACTGTCAAGGCATTGCACAAACACACCCCACATACACACTAAGTGAAACATGGACACGTGAACACATACTCATACATACACAATGCCCTCCTGGGGCGTGTGTGTATGCGTGTGTGTTTTGTTCAGGGACTGGTGATACTTTGGATTATAAGGTTTCCATGGTTACCTTCTGTGGGGGGAACTAGGGTAACTGAACTCTTGGGGTTCACCGTTTAACAGATGCAGCTTGCTCACTCCTGCGTGCACGTTCACTAACTCGCTTGCTCTGTCTGCATTTTATCACCATCAGTGTTTAGTTACAGTTTCAAGTACACTGTAACAGAGTCTAGCTCTACCTTGGAAGGAGGGTATTGAAAACTCTGACTTCAACATGTGGATTACCCTGGAAGCGCCTCAGACTGACAAGGGTCTAGGGGCAGCCAAGGTCATATAGACCCACCCTTTTTCCCCTATACAAGAAAGACAACCACCCTAGAATGGGTGAGAAAAATCATATTTACTAACTCATAAAAAGCTCTAAGAGAATCATATCTAAGAACCCAGGCCAGCATAAATCACAGAGATGGGGACAGGACCCCAAAACCCATGTTTTCTCCCCTTTCCACAGCCCTTCCCAGGAAGCCTCTCTAAATGGTTATCTTACATCAATTTAGAGTAAAGTAATTTCTCAAGATAGTCTGAGTATCAGACATGGTCCCATCTATACACATGGGAAACTGCCCAAACTGCTAAAATACCTCAATGCACATTAATGCTGATGCCACATTTCCTCTGATGAGTCTAACAAAACAAACTGAACTGGGAACCTATTGGGAAGTAATTGGCAGAGTCTTCTTCAGACTTCGATGACCTAGAGGAGTAAAGAAATGGAAACATTTCATTTAACCAATGAAGCAATATGGTAGGGCTCAGGGCAGAGATGGGGCCAGGCAAACCCCTCGCACTGGGGGATAAAGAGGAGCTTGGACTCCCAGCTCAGCTCAGCCATTAGCCTTCCTGGCGGCCTCAAGCAGGACTCTTAGCTTTCCTCAGCCTTGGCATCTTCTGATTTTTGGTTTCTAGGGGTTCCAAATTGTTTTCCACGTATAGGAGAAACCCTTTGGCCAGTTAATTCAATGTGTGGTACAAAGCAAAAAGGACCCAGCTCAAGTGCTAAAAGGACACCTGAATGGTAGGTTAGGATAGAAATCAGAATTCTTTTTCAAGTGTTCATACTTTTTTATACTCTTTTGATCACCTCCATCTCTACACTCAATTTTCTTCTCCAACACAGGATGGGCAATATCTATGGACCAGTAGGAGGAAAGAGAAAAATTAGATGTAAATGAACATTCCTGTGCTTAGTCATACTGGTTCTGCACCTTTTGTAAAAGAATGTCACCTAGAGCCTGAAATACACAGGGTAGTCTATTCTCAAGGCTCTGACCTTTAAGGGTATAACACTTTTCCATTCATACAGAGATAAAAAGTTGCAAAACAGACAACATTTGTCTTGTTGGAGGTTTACAGGAACATCGTGACCTGACGTACGTGGACAGCTGCAAGAACAAAGGATCCTGACACCAGGAATTTTGCAACAACCAACCTCACCCCCTCCCCTTTTTAGTATAAAAGGAGCCCTGAATTCTGACTTGGGGAAGATGGTTCTCCAAGACATCAGTCTGCCATTGTCTTGGACATCTCTCGGCTTTCCGAATGAAGTTATTATTCCTTGCCCCAACACCTCATCTCCCGATTTATTGGCCTGTCGTGCAGCGAGCAGAATGTCTATGGACTCGGTAACAATGGTACGCTTTCAATGTGGATCCAACTACTTAAAAAGCAGAACATGAAACTGGACACATTCATGGACAAAAGAGCAGTGCAGATAATTAACCAATTGGGAAAGAAGACCTGGGAGGCAAACAGCAGAGGTGGGGCTATCTCCCCATAGAGAAGGACAAGAGGCAATCCAGTCACCATGGGCTTCAATGGGACCCACATTCTCAACCACCCTGTGTTAGGGGCTGAATTGTGTCTCTACCCAAACTCACATACTGAAGTCATAACCTCAGAATGTGACTGTGTTTGGAGATGATAGAATCTTTAAAGAGGCAATTAAGTTTAAATAAGGTCATTGATTAGAGAGTGAGCTTTACTCCAATATGACCAGCATCCTTATAAAAAAAAAAAGAGAGGAGGACACAGACACACACAGAGGGAAGACCACGTGAAGACAGAGAGAGAAGACAGCCATTAACGATCCAAGGAGAGAGGCCTCAGGAGAAAGAAAGGAAGGAAGAAAGGAAGAAAGGAAGGAAGAAAGAAAGGAAGGAAGGAAGGAAGGAAGGAAGGAAGGAAGGAAGGAAGGAAGGAAGGAAGGAAGGAAGGACCTTGATCTCAGAGTTCCAGCCTCCAGAACTGTGAGGAAATACATTTCTCTTGTTTAAGCCACCCAGTCTCTGGTGCTTGGTGACGGCAGCCTGAGCAGGCTAATACAGCCTGAGACCAAACTGAAAAAAGTACACTGAAATGAGATGGTGAGGAGTGACTCCCACACAGCAGTCCAGAGGATGGGCTCTGGACCGCTGTCAGACTGTCTGGGAGTCATGGCCTGCTCTGCCATTAACTAAATAACATGTGAACTCAGACAAGTCATTTTAACCTCTCTGTGTCTCAGTTTCTTCGTCTATGTAATACGGAAAATAGCAACACCTTTCTTAAAGGGTGATTGTGAGGATTAAAGAAGACAATGTCTATCAAGTACTTAGAACATAGAAAATGCTCAGTAAATATTATTACAAAGACAGACAAGCAATTTTTTTTCATTGAAGGTTTTTTTTTAAAGCTGGAATTGAGTCAGGTATCTGGACTGGTTCTGCCTGAAGACAAGGAAATGGGTAAGATAACTTACCATGCACCCTCCTAGCTCTGAAGCTACACAGATGTGTGAGAACCACCTTGCTCCCTTTCAAGGAAGGCTGCACATTTGAATCCATAAATCCCACACATATTGATTACTTTAGAAAAGATCAGCAAGCCAGGAGTATCCATGATTTTTCAGATGCACTCATTCCTCCCCCATAGCTCACTGAAGGCTTGTCAAGCTCTCACTTTTTATTCCTGAACAGACCTTTGCAAGAAGCCACCCAACAGATCTCTTCACTCCAAGGACAACTGATCTGATTTGTTCTCCACTCTGTACCTGTGGGTTGTTTAGAATCAGAGGAGGCAGGACCAGGAATTTAACCTAATGCCACCAGAATAGCACAAGCAGGAATTTGCTTTCATTGACCAGGAATGCATGGTGGCTACAGGGTCCTGGTAGTGCTCCCAGCCAGGTGCAGATTCTACCTGAGCCTCCTGGATGCTCTGATCATGACTCACTAAATGTCCCCTCGCTTTTCATCACCTAGACCCCAAACTTCCCAGTTAACTGTCCACCTTGGGGCTTTTGATTTGGTTGACACTGGTTTTGCCCCGTAATCTCTTCAGCTTCTGTTGCCCTCAGAAACCGTAGCAGGAAACCCAGACCTACAGTTCTTGGGACTCTGGTAATACCCAGACTTCCATGGGCCATATTTGCCCAAGGAGATGCCCTAGGCCAAAGAATCAACATTTAGTTCACATCTCCAGAGAATGATGAAAATGGCAGCTGGCCCATTCATAGAGCCCAGTGGTACCCAAGTCAGCCAGGCCCAGCATCCTTGAGCAAAGAGCAACTGTGCTATCAGAGGAAGAGTTGAAAATGTTCTCTTTCCAGGCCCAGAGGAGGCACTTCCCTAGAGACCGTCTGACAGCGGGTACAGCTAATCATGTTACCAAGTCCAAACTCCTTCTGCTCACCACATAACAGGCCAATAAATCAGGAGACGAGGTGTTGGGGCAAGTAATAATGACTTTACTCTGAAAGCCAGCAGACCAAGAAGATGGCAGGCTAATGTCCTGGAGAACCATCTTACCCAAGTCAGAATTCAAGCTCATTTTATACTAAAAAGGGGAGGGGGGTGAGGTTGGTTGTTACAAACTTCCTGGTGTCAGAATCCTTCGTTCTTGCAGCTGTCCATGTTGGTCAGGTCACAGTGTCCCTGTAAACCTCCAACAAGACAAGTATTATTTTCTATTCTGCAACTTTTTATCTTTATATGAATGGGAAGTTGTTATATCCTTAAAGGTCAAAACCTTGAGAATAGGCTATCCTGTATATCTCAGGCTATAGGCAACGTTCTTTTACAAAAAGTGCAGAACCAGCATGATGAAGCACAGGAAACAGAATACTGGGTTAGAGCAGATCTAATATGGAGTCAGATTTGTTCTTCCCTATTATGATCAGATGATCCAATGCTTCCAGGTAGACACTCTTAAAATGTAGTTACATGTAAAGATGGCCATTTAGAATCTATGGCTTTCTAACTCCATGGAGGTTGAGGACAGAAGAAAGGAAGAAGCAGCAATAAAAGCATGAAAACTTTGTGCAAGGGGAGACTTCCTCAGCCGTTCATGTATGAGGCAAACACAGCCTTGCTTCTCTCCATGCTGAGAGATCATGGCATTGGCATATTTTCAAATTGATTTTTGGGGAAAGGAAAAAAGGAAAGTACAAATATTTTGACAGGTGACTCTAGCACCTTGTCCACTAGAAACTAGTAGTTCCTGAGGCAACTATTAGCTTTCTCTTCCCAGAAAAAAGTAATAGGCCAGTCATCATAACAGGAAGCTCGGGGCATCTTTCCATCACATCTTGACCTGACTTCTCCCCCAGACAAGCTCTTCAGGTCTTGTACAGCACCTGTTTGGGCTTCAGTGTCACGTTACTGGCTTTGCTGAGGCCAGCACCATCCCCCGTGCATCGGTTGGCTTTGTTATGTTATTCATTTAATAAAAGTGAGGAAAGACATCTACACTTTACCATAATATTTACTTTCCCGGGTCCTAAATCCTTCTAATTCCTTCTAATTCCCATGGCTCATTGTATATAATATTGAGTCAATTTCCACAAAGTGAGCAAGCTTCTAAAGTGATCAGATGCACTTAATTCTGCAAATAAAATTCCTTAAGGACATTAAATCCACATATACAGACTTCTGCTTCCTTTGATCCCCATCACTGAGACACAGAGGACTTCATACCACAGAGACCTCATCACCTCCACATCTCCAACGCCCCTCTGTCCTTCTAAAGACCTGATGCCCAAGTCCAGCAACCACATTCTCTCTTTTTTTTTATTGTGGTAAAGCATAAATAACATTAAAGTTACTCTTTTAATCATTTTTAAGTCTATAATTCAGTGGCTTTAAGTATATTCATGTTGTACAACCATCACTATTATCCATCTCCAGAACTTTTATCCAGAAACTCTGTACCCATTAAACTCTGCTTCTCCCCGCCCCACCCCTAGGTCTTAGTAACTTCTATTCAGCATTCTGTATCTATGAGTTTAACTACTCTAGGTGCTTCATATAAGTGGAGTCATACAATATTTGTCCTTTGTGACTGGTTTATTTAACTTAGCATAATGTTCTCAAGCTTCATCTATTTGTAGCATGTGTCAGAAGGTCCTTCTTTTTAAGACTAACATTCCATTGTATGTATGCATGTAGCACATCTTGTCTATCCATTCATCTTTTGATGGACATATGTGTTGTTCCCACCCTTGGCTGTTATGAATAATGCTGCTATGAACACTGGTGTATCTGTTTGAGTCCCTGCTTTCAGTTTTTTTGGATATCTGCCTAGGAGCAAAACTGCTGGATCATATAGTCATTCTGTTTAACTTTTTGAGAACCACCAAACTATTACCACATTCTCTTTTAAAAAGTTCTCATCTGTAGAATCTTCCCAGGGACATCAATAGCACCACATTTCCAAGAATTCCAAATTGGGCCTGGGGTGGACTGCCTTCACACTCTAGTACCCATACCCTCTGCTGGGTAGCTTGGTGGCCCCTCCCATGAGAAGGCAGGGAACTCTTCCCATCCTTTACCAGTGGCTCAGCTATGTGACTTGCTCTGGGTGATGGGATGCCAGTAGACATGACACATTAGGACTGTCCCTCAGCCCCTCTGCCACCACCATGAAGAGAACACACCCTGCTTGGCCCAGTGGTCCCTGGGGAAACAGGAGAGACACATGACACAGGGCTGGCCTGCCCACTGCCACCTGAAGCAAAGCTGCCCCAGCTGCCCCACGGCTCCTTGAGAAGAAATTATTATTATTTTAAGCTTCTGAGTTTTGGGGTAGCTTACGACAAAGTGTCATTGTGGCAGTAGTTGACAGTACAGGAACAGGCCCATTTGCTGTGTAACCTAAATGTAGGTGAGAATGAAATTTCTGGAGAATAAATAGCATAAGAATCTCACTGGCTCCAAGATTTTTTTTGATCCACCCTAACCTGAATTCCAGGCACCTCCTCCGTCTCTCAGCTCTCCAGGACTGCCCACAGGCCTTCTGAGTCTCCTCTTTACCTGCCCTAGTCATCAAGTCTTGTTGGAACCACACCCAGCCTGTGAAAGAATTTTAGCTTGGCGTAAGATGGGCTGTGCCAAACAGAAAACATGGATTAAGTAACCCTCTGGAAGGTTGTGATAAGTTGGAGCTGTTGCAGTTCCAGGAATCTTCATAAATGGCCAAGAGGGAGGCAGGCTGCCGCCTGAGATGGGTCCTACCGGGCACTCGCTGCTCAACAGAGTCACTGCCACTTGGGATCTGACTGCAGCTGGGCAGTTTCAGAAATTCAGCTTGGTTGGGTCCCTTGAAATGAACCAGTATCAGGGGAAAAATCGCATAAACCAGAATTTCCAGAGACTGGAAAGCTGGAATACCAGTTTATTCATTTACACACAGGAGGCTGTCCTTTCTGGGGCCCAGAGTAATGTACTTAAATTCTGCAGCCAGCCTACCTCCTTCTTGCAATCAGCATATCTGTAAGACCAGATTAGTCATCAGAGGCTGCTGCTTGGTGAGCACAGAATCATAACAAAGGAAGGAGGACAGTGTGGGTACATTTTAAATCAGGCTCTGGAAAATCCTAGTCAGTATTCCCATCCCAAAATAGATCTCGATTCTAGGAACCAAATATTGGTATAGTGTTACCCATCTTAGGGGATAGTCCTCTAATCAAATCAGTAAGATCTTTTAAAAGTAAAAATAAAAATAAAAATAATAATAATAATAATTTAAGAAATAAAGCATTCGCTTTAAGCATAAAGACCTGAGCTACCTCTGGATTTCTAAAGTTAGGATAAATATCTTATCACCTTGATCAAATCCCACGGATTCCACCTCTAGAATGGCTCTGGAATCTAAGCCTCTGCCACGCTTGAGGCCAGGCCACCATCATCTTGCCTGAACAACTGCACCAGCCCCTTTCTGGTCACCCTGCTGCCACTTTGTCCCTTCCACTCCATTCTAGAACCACACTGCACCCCCAGAGTGATCTATATCACAGACCAGGTCACACCCTTGCTTAAAATCCTCCAAGGGATTAATGGATAAAGAACATGTGGTAAATACATACAATGGAATATTATTCCGCCTTAAAAAGAAGAGAAATAGTGGGGAGAGTATAGCTCAGTGGTAGAGCGCATGCCTAGCATGCACAAGATCCTGGGTTCAATCCCCAGTACCTCCATTAAAAAAATAAATAAACCTAATTACCTCCCCCCAACAAAAAATAAAAATAAAAAAAAGAGGAGAAATAAAGCATAAAGCATTATACAGAAATATTGCATTATTATTACTGTTGTTATCATTGTTATTAGCATACATTTATAATATAAGTGTGAGCAGTGCCGTGTAGGTGGAATCATACTGAACTGTCAGTGAAGAGAGATTTTTCATCACAGTTTTGCCAATCAGATTACTGTGTGACATTGGGAAACTAACCATGACTCTCTGGGCTTTAGTATTCTCCTGTGTAACATGAGTGAGTTTAACTAGGTGAGCCTCAAAGACAAAATGCCCTGAGCGTGTGGGCAATATGGACAGTAAGTGCTGGAATTTTAGTGAGGTAATTTATTCACAAGGTGGGAAAGAGAAAAAGCACATGGAGTAAAACAGTTGCACTCCCTGGTAAAAGAATATAAAGAGTCAGGAAGCAAATTGATGGACACAGAATGTC
The DNA here is from genome assembly GCF_009834535.1 of Camelus ferus. Lineage (NCBI taxonomy): Eukaryota > Metazoa > Chordata > Mammalia > Artiodactyla > Camelidae > Camelus > Camelus ferus. Next base: position 3,438,883 of record NC_045716.1, read on the forward strand.
CAAAAAGCACTTGTGACTAGAATAGCAACAATATAACTATAGTTACTGAGCTGGAGGCACCCAGCTCAGAAAATTCTCACAGAGCCTTTTGAATTAAAAAAAAAAAAAAAAGTCAAGTTGACATTTAGTGTACAGGATGAGAATAAAGTGCTGCTTTTATTCAATGTGGTATCCTTACTTTATTGACGTTAAATTTTAATTTCAATTCAACTGTCAGGATCCCGCCCCAGGATTTAACTTGGTTCAATCCCTTAGCTGTTGAAGTAGCCATGTTTGTTTTCCTGGTAATTCTCATCTTGGCTTTAAGCCCCTCAACTTAAATTGAACTCTTCAGATACCCAGGTCAATTATTTACTTATTTCTTTTAAAGCTTCCTAATATCCAGCACTGCATACTCAGGAACCCTGAACTGGCAAAATTGCTCCGTCCTTCCTGGTGTGTTCTCAGAGTGGTTTTAAGAGCAGCCACTGTGAAATTCACAGACATTATTTTCTACTGCAAACCTAGAGCTCTGAGCTGTCAAAATTCATTCCTGGTTTCAAGTTCAACGCAACTCTATTTTGACAACACGTCCTGTGCTAGCACTGCTGTTTAGATACATTGTCTAAGAGATGGAACTCAGACCCTCAAAATGATTACAGACTGGTAGAAAAGACAGGACATGTACATGTAAAATGATGAGAAGAACACACAAGGGGCAAGATAGTTCGTAGACCTTCCATTTTTTGAGAGATTTTAAAAGAATACAATTAGTGACAATTAGAAAAGGCTTTAGGGAAAAAGAATTAAGAAAGACCATAATATAGCATGAATGTTATACAAAAATCAGAAGATATGTGTTGTACTCAGTGACTGCATCTCTCAGGATTCAGGAAACGGAGCTCCACCCCTGCTCTCCTTTCTCTGTGCTTCTGTGGACGCAACATTCCCCTGATGGAGACGAGGTGTTCATCTCACTGTCAGACTGAAGGGCATCCTTGTACACGGAGACTGAAAGAGATGTTGCTCATATCCACTCTACATCTGCTTTACAAACTGGGAAACCTGCTGAGCTCAAGCCTGCATGCTCAGGGGTGGGAGGTGTGACACCTGACCCTGTCCCGACTCCCTCCAACTCTACGGCATGCAAAGGCCACAGTGAGACTCAGAACAAAAGGGGAGAGAAACACTCCTTCAGAGACATGCCTTTTAAACAGAAATTCCCAGCCTGAGCCTCAACCCAGAAGAGGCAAGTTTTGCCACAGAGGAAGTTGGGAAATCACTGTTAAAAGACTCTTGTGAACAAAAATGATCCCCACCGGGCCTCCCTCAGGCTGATTCCTCCATGAACTCCACACTTCCAGGGCCTTTTCATGTACTTAATGAAGTTCTGCTTCTGGTGTGGAGGAGTGCTTCCCAAATCGAACAGCAGCTGTAAACCTGGGGAACGTACAACAAAGCTACTCAGAGCTCTCAAAACTGAACACAGGCAGGCCTGTTTTGAGGGGAGTAAAACTTGGAGCAAGTGACCAGTATGGAATGAATCCCCTGCTTGCTGAGGCTCTGCCCTGAGAGAGACCACAGTGATAGCAACACTGGTGTGAGATGGCTTAAATTCTGGTAGAAAGCCCACCATCTTCCTGACCACAGAGACCATGCCAAGGAGCCAGAACAGTCAGGGCTGCCGGAAAGTAAGGGGGGAATTCTAGGAAGGAGAGAGCAAGAAAAGGAGACTCTCAAATTCTATGTTTAAGCCCAGCCCAAGCCTCTGGCTGACCCTTGAACCACGCATATGTGGAACACACTGAAAGTGGATTATAGGTATGGCTTAAGGAATGGACGATCTGAGCCTCCACTCAGCACAGGAATGAGAACTGGCAACCTGAGTCTAAACCAAGTTAATTTTTTGCTAAAACAAAACATTTCCACTCCTTGGAGAAATATAACTGAATGCAGTCTCCACAGTATAACATTCACAATATCCAGGGTGCAGTCCAAACTTATTCAACAAGAGAAGACTCAGGAAAATGTGACTCATGTTCAAAGAAAAAGATAATCAACATATGCAAACCTTGAGATGATCCAGATGTTAGCATTCTCAGACCAAGACTTTAAAGTAACTAGTATAACTATACTCAGCACAGTAAAGGAAAATTCGCTTGTAATGTATTAAAAAGTAGGGAATATCTACAATGAACTAGACATGATTGTTTATATAGAAAGTTCTCAGGAAACTACAAAATACCTCCTAGAACTAATAAATGAATTATAGCAAAGTTGTAGGATACAAGATTAATACACAAAAATTAATTTGACTTTTATATACTGGTAGCAAAAAATAAGAAAAAGACTTTAAAAAAATAAAGTGTATACTTATTGATAAATCTAAGAACAAATTAGTTACAAAGGAGAACCTGTAAGAATATGGAAGGGGATATGTTAGAACTTGACATTCTGACAATTCCCATGTAGTTCAACCACTGAAAAACAGAAGAAGGCTGGAAAAGAATATGTGAAAAGTAAAAGAAACTCAGTGATTGCCTCACGGGAACTAATCGGGAGTAAAAGGATGTTACTTTAAAATAGCCTTAGTGGAAGGAAGGGGAGGGGGAAAAAAAGATTGTTAGATAATTTCAATGTTAAGCCAATAAGAAAGAAAGCAAGAGACAAAAATTCCAAATCCAGCATTTTACAAATGAGGAAACACCAAAGGCTTTCCTGCTAAACTCAGGAACAAGACAAGCACTCTCTCTTTTTCTTATTAAATCCAGCCTTAGAACTAATGCAATTAGATACGAGAAGGTATCTAGAGGAATAAGAATTGCAATGAAAGAGGTGAAACTCTATTTGGATGTGATATAATCTCAAAAATGGAAAAGAATCAATGGGAAAACTACTATAAATATCAAGAGAACTTAGTAAAGTAGCAGCTACTAAAGTTATCATATAAAGAGAAACCCAGTTAGAAGTCTAATGGAAGAAAAAAACACCCATTTCACTGTAGCAGAATAAAATAAAATACCTAGGCACAAACCTAAAAGAAATGTCCAAAATCTATATGAGGAGAACTATAAAACAATCAGAAAGAAACCACAGTAGACTTGAACAAGTGGAATGACTCAGCATTCTAAAGACAACAGTTTTTAATAAGATAATTTGTAAGTGTAATGTAATCTCAATAAAAATACAACCAGATAATTTCTTTATCTTGAGGCAGACAAGTTGATTATAAAGTTCACTTGGAAGGATAAACAAGGAAGAATCACCAGGAAAAATCTTAAAATGAAGAGCAGTGGCTATGTAGGTGGAAAGGGGCTGGTCATGTCAGAATCAATCCTACTAAAAACCTCTATAATAAAATATTTTCTTAATAAGATATTGTTACATGAGCAGAAAAGAAAATCTCGAAAATCACCCACATATGAGTATTTTATTTACTATATTAACTTTTAGTACACAGTAATGATAGCATTTCAAAAGTGGAGAAAACATGGTATAAGATTACTATATAACCATATAGGAAAAGATAAGATTTGATCCATTGTTTGTATTGTATATTCCAGAATAAATTTCAGATGGATCTGAGATTTAAAGACTAAAAATTAAATCATACAAGTATTCAGAAAATATGGGTAAATTCCTCTACAATCTGGGAATAGGGAAAACCTTCCTAACTATGACTTAAAGCCCAGAAGCAATAAAATTGATAAATTTTATTACATAAGAATTTTTTTTTAAACTTTGGCATAGCAAAAAAAAGTATTCTAAGAAAAGAATAAAGGCAAATGACAAAAAAGGAAAAACTACTTGCAACTTTTTCATAAACAAGGGGTCTTTAATATATAGAGACTGTCTAAAAACAGAGAAGAGGCCAATAACACTTCTAGAAACATAATATGTAATAAAAATATGAACTGAGAGATCATAGGAAAAGATGTGAATGGCTCCTGACTGCATGAAAGGATGTTTACCTTCACTCATAATAAAAGCAAAGCAAATTAAAACTATACTGATACTACTCAGCTATAAAAGAGAATGAAATTTTGCCATTTGCAACAATTTCCAAATCCAGTGGATAGACTTGGAGGGTATTATGCTTAGTGACATACGTCAAGAAAAAGACAAATACTGTTTGTTATCACTTATAGATAGATTCTAAAAAATAAAACAAATTAGTGAATATAACAAAAAAGGAAAGACTCACAGGTCTAGAAAACAAACAAGTGGTTACCAGTGGGGAGAGGGAAACAGGGAAGGGCAATTTAGGAGTAGGGGATTAAGAGGTACAAACTACTATATATAAATAAATAAGCTACAAGGATATACTGTTCAGCACAGGGAACATAGTCAATATTTTATAAGAACCATATGGAGTATAATGTTTAAAAATTGTGAATCACTATGTTGTACAGCTGAAACTTCTATAATATTGTAAATCAACTACATCTCATTTAAAAAAATAAAAATGCATAGATAATTATAGTCAACATCTTGTAATAACCTATAATGGAGAAGAATCTGAAAGAGAATATATGTATGTATAACTGAATCACTTTGCTGTACCCCTGAAACTAATACAACATTGAAAATCAACTATACTTCAATAAAAGTTGGTTGTTTTGAAAAAATAAATAAAAATTTTTTAAAAATTTAACTACACTGAGATACCATCTCTCACCAATCAGACTGGTAAAAAGCTAAAGTTTGACATCATATTCTGTTGAAAGGCTGGTAGGAAGTCAAGACAATATAATCCCTATGGTTAAGAATTTGACAGTATCTAGCAAAATCCCTAGAAATAAAGGAAGCTATCAAAGACTAGTAGAGTCAGGTCAAATGGACCCAGAAGCCAACTTGAAGAGGCCCTATTAGTCAAAAATGGGACAATCCAACCACCAAAAGAATAATTACAGTCCATTGAAACACATTATATGTTTACATCAACAAATTTATTACAATACTTAAAAAAATAAACATTTATTGATCACTCTTGGACATCAACTCATTCTTTTGAAAATTGGTAATAAAAGGAAAGAAGCAAGCATTTATGCTGCTTTTCCTATACAAACTGATGAATGGAAGTTGATGAGGGAAAGTCTCTATATATTAAGGGTATTAACTCTTTGTTTATGAATAAATAGCAAATAGTTTTTTCTACTTTATCATTTGTCTTTTTTCTTATGGTAATTTTTTGCCATGCAAAAGTTTTTTTAATTTTTTATGTAATAACATTTATCAATTTTTTGTATTGTTTCTGGGTTTTAAGTCATTTGTTAGAAAGGTTTTCCCTACTCCAAAATTATAGAGGAGTTCACCCATTTTTTTTTTAAATATTTGTATGGTTTAATCTTTTAGGTTTAAATTTCTGATCCATTTAGAATCTATTCTGGAGTTCAAGTGTCTACTGCTCTTGGAGCTCCTGTCAATACATTTACCATTTCAATTACCCCATCCCTCCCACGATTCAGCCCAGGAGACAGGGGTGCTGAGCTTCTTTGCAGAAACTCCCAAGCTTTAGCATCTCTATTCTAGCAATAGCTATTTTGCTTCGATTCTCCGCCCTTCCCCTAGCTGGTCACATTTTCATCTCCTTGTGAGTGGGAAACAAATTGCTATTCTGCCTTTTAAAATCTCAGCTCTCTAGACTTTGGCTCTTGATATTTAAAGCCAAGCATTAATTTCTTGTAATGTAAAGCCTCAGCTTTTAAGATTATTGTTCACATCAGGCAAGTTCAGATTTCATTAGGAATCCAATGGACTTTTTTGCTGTAGCGCCATCCATCTGCTCCCTGAAAACAGTGTAATAAAAGCCAACAGTGTACTCTGAAAGTGAGGGAGAAGGAAAGAGAAAAGGAAGTGTGGGGATGGAAGCAGGGACTCAAGTTCTAAATATCTGAATGATCATAATCATCACTGGAACACCTTTGGCCTCGCCCTTCTCATGCTCAAGTCTGGTTCCATTCTGCTCCCTCCGAGGTTCTGTGTCTATACAAGACACGTACCACCTTCAGAACACTGCTGACAGCCCATCTCCACCAGGGAGCCTTCCCTGACTACACGACCCATCCTGGTCACCCTTTCACATCAGCAGCCCTCACCAGGGCGTCGAGGGGTGTCCAGGCAGGGTTTCTCTGCAAAATCATCTCAGGCCTCAGGACTTCTGCAGGGTGATTTGTTTGCCTGAGGGTCCCTAGGCCAGCTGAGAGAAATAGAGAAGTAGTCTTTGGGACTGAGAGGCTCTCTGAATGTAGCAAAGTAAGAAGACTTAAGAAAAGAGGAAGAAGAGAGCTAGGCTACTCCAACTTGTGGTGGGGAAAAGTGTTACCAAACCAAACTTGGGTCTGCTCACTGGTGCACAGTAAAGCCAATCTACTGACACCAGGTTGCGATGAAGGAAAAGCGCTGATTACAGGCCGCCAAGCTAGAAGTCCAGGGCAGCTAATGCTCAAAACACTCAAACTCCCTAATTTGTTTCAGGGAGGCTTTTTAAAGGCCAGGTGAGGGAGGGGAGTCACAGGGTGCATGATCCGCTCGTGGACAATTCCCCGTTGGTTGATGTTGAAGTAACAAGGCAGTGTCACAGGGGTTAACATTACCCATCCTTAGGCACCAGTAGGTCTGGGGCTACATGCTTGGGTCATCAAATAGTTCATTTCTTCCATTCAGTGGTAGTTTTAGCCTCTGAAAAAACAACTCAGGAAATGTGCATCAGACACTATTATCTAAGTGCTTCAGAGAGGAGCTAAAGCAGAGGGTGTCAGGGAGGGGTATTTCTAGGGAAGATCCTATCTGGTCCTGCTCAGTTACAAAGGGAGTTCAAAAGGAAAAAACTGAGAGATGGAAGGCTGTCCCTGGCCTGTCACTCAAACCCTACTCCTGTCCAATTTCTCACAGGTTCATAATTTTTGTTTTTATTTTCCATCTTGATATTAAAAATTTGATTTAAAAATATATACTTATGTAGCAAATGGAACTGTGTTTATGTGTCCCAGTTTTTATAGTTCTTTTCATGTACTTCTGACACCTCCATCATAGCATCAACTATTATAATTCTGAGTTCTTCTGAGAAACTGGAAATGAGTGCGCCGTGAAGGCAGGGAGCAGGCGCGTGTCCTCCTGCATCTCCCCAGAGGGAGTTCTCAGCAAGTGCTATCAACTCATCAACTCGCTAAATGTCAGCAAGAGATACTCGGGTTTAGCAAAATAAAGAACTTCAGAAATTGGCTAGAAACTGGGACATAATATGGAATTATTCCTTGGAGATCTTTTAAAAGAGGATTGTCTTCTCACTAAAATGAGTTTGGTATCATCCTCCTCCACTGTCCACTCAGTTCCCCTTTCCTCGGGCCGAAGATTGCCAAGTCCATGGGCTACTGCTGCTAAGCTTCCCTTGAAGCCCGAGAAAAAAGTCCTCGTGCTTGATGCCCGTTTGCCGTTTCCAATAATCCTATAAGAGCAACACTTGGAGAACCCAGCTGTGCACCTTGGGATGTGCTCAGCTGCTCTGTGGGACCCCACAGATGAGACCCTGAATTAGCCATTGAGCACCCCAGGTTCTCAGCCCCACCTGCTGATCCTTCCCAGATGAACTTGACCAAGATGAGAAAAAGATCATTCTAGGCCCAGAAGAGTGAGTAGAGAGGCCCTGAAGTTAGCAATCAAAAGTTAGTATTTCATGAAAACGAATATACGTATGTATATGTATGATTGAAACATTATGCTAAACACCAAAAAGTGACACAACATTGTAAACTGACTTTACTCCAATAAAAAAAAATGCAAAAAAAAAAAAAGGTAATATTCCAGGAGAGGATTCCAGGAAGCATTTAAAAAGGAGCATGATGTGGCCAAACTGGCCATTATAAAAGATTTAGGGAAAAAAAAAATAAAGATTTAGCAGCAGGTAACTTGTTTCCTCACATATTTCGTAGTTTGGGGTGTATGTGTGTGTTTGTAAATTTAATGAAAAACTTAGGATACAGGGTTAAGCTTATCCACTTAATAGTTTCATGGCTTTAAACAAATCATTTAATATATTCTCTGTTTTCATATCTGATTCAAAACAACTGTGTTGATGGTAATAATAATTAATGATAATATACGTAATAATACGACCTCTACCTACCTTTACAGTGCTGTTAAATTAGGTAGGAAAATCTCTTTTGTAAATATAAAAAATACTATAAAGGTGTAAAATATTACTATTCCAACTTCTGACATGCTATTATAATATTTTTCTTGGAACTGAACCAAAATCAGTCTAACTTCCATCAATAACGTACTCTGAAAGCACAAAGACAAGCGTAATTCTTCTTCCACGTGACAGTCCTTTAAGAAGTGGGAAATTGTTCCAATGCTATTCCCAAAGCTTCTCCTTTTCCAGGTTAAAAGTTCTTAGTATTCTTTGTTTCCCGAGGCACAAGTCACATGTCACTTGTCACACAGCACCATGGACCTTACTGGGCTTCTACTGAGATTCTGATTCTTTGGCTTCTCCACATCTCTGGACTGCGATGACGGAGGCTGGAGAATACTGTGCCCCTTGGACAACTCTGGTGCGTCAGTGGACAGGTGGGCTCCGTGTGCAATGTGTTCCCAATGCCCTACCCAAAGACCCACAGCTCACAGCCCTAGACCAGCTTTGGCCCTTGCTTGCTCCTTCTTGGTGTAGCCCAATTAAAAGGATCCTTGAACAGCACAAAAAACAAAAGGGCATGAAAAAATTACACCCCAAGCTTGAACACCAGGGAGATCTCACCCTTGCCTATAGAAAACTTAAGAATTAAAATGAGAGAAGAATCATTTCCATATTAGATTTTATAGCTTCTTTCCTCTAGAATGCACGGTACTGTGAAATTTTCAGGAATTTAACAGATGATTTCTTCAGTGCTGCAGGGCTCCACTTCTCAGGGCTTTGCAAATGCCATTTCACTCACTCGGGCTGAGCTCTCCCTCCCTGGAAATGCAACCATTACTTGTCTGTTGCACACCCAGCATGCCCTGTGGTGTGGAGCATGGATGGGGAATGCTAAGCTGGAGCAGAATCACAGAGAGTAAGGCCAAAGGAAGCTCTAGAGATGATCCAAGCCACCCCTTCATTTTAAAGATGAAAGATTATGACCCTGAGAAACGACTTCCTCAAGGTCACAGCTAGTTAGGGACAGCACTAGACACTTTATTTTACTTCGTCTCATCTGAAAACCAGAAGTAAATGAGGTAGGGCTGCTCTACACTCCCGAGAAAGAACTGGAAGCAGCAGGACATTTCTTCACAGCTATCTTAGCTTTTGCCATAAACACCTGTCAGTTTCCTAAAGAAGAACAACCAGAATGGCTAGGTGAGTACAAGGACCAGCCAGAGAGAGGGTCAAATCACCCAGGTTTTCTCTGTCAGTCACGATTTAAAAGGGTGGGACAAACAAGGGTTCAGTGTTTCACAGTTGTTATGCATCAAGGAAGAAAAATAATTCGAGTGACGGGGGGAAGATATTTGGGCAACAGAGATGAAGAGGCTGAATCAAGAAAGGAAAAATTAAGACTGAGCCCATGAGAATGCTGCGCAGCAAGGCTCCCATAAGGACCCTGGGCATTTTATTGCAGACAACAATCTTTTTTGGGGGGGGGGCAGTAAAATGAGCTTGCCACTCTTCTGCTGCCGCTGCTGCTGCTGCTGCTGCTGCTCCAGTTTTCGTGATGATTTATAGGATATATATACACACACACACAAAGATAATGTTCAAACACTCCTACAGTCATGAAAATCCCTCCCTGAAAGCCTGTTCTATCTTTCTTAATTAATACCCAAAGCAATTAAATCCTGGTGTGCTCCCATTACCTGCCAAGTTTTGTTATTTTTAAAAGACAACAACACAGTTTGGGATTCTATTATTTGGTCTACATGCAGCCTCTCAAAGGTGGTTTCCTTGGTTTTCCCACACATGAACTTTCTGCCAGGCAGTAAAAACCACCTGACTTTGAGGTGGCTTGCTTTTGCTTGAGAAGCCTCTCCTCCAAGGGGTGCCATGCTGTCTGCCTTTTACCAGAACAGGAAAAGAGAAGGGCCAAAGAGATGCAATGTGCTTGGTCACCATCACACTGCAACCCACACATAAGCAAGCACTTGGTAACAGCTCTCTCTGGCGCCCCCCCCTCCTCCAGGCTTCTTTTCTTTCTGGACACTTGGGGACTTAATAGGCATGTGTGGCTTCTTGAAAAACTTTCTATTGGTTGTGCAGAGAAGTAACAGCCCAAATCATGCGGAGGCGGGTAGTGTATTGCTGACTTTGAGTAGACTCATGTCATCAGCGGCAGAATCCCCCAAACTCACTGTAACAAACAGATCCAAACAGACCTCAAAGGTGATCCCCAGTGCTGGGCCAGGAGAGACCTCAGGTGTCCAATATCTACCCCAGCAGCAAGAATTTTCAAATGATATACGCCATTAGAATGGTTTTTTTTTTTTAAGAAAAGATAGGATATTCAATGATTAATGCTCATAATGAAGAGTCCACAACATCCCTAGATAAAAAACTAGCCAACATCATCTCATTTACAAAAGGATCTACTTTGACAAATTGGCATTCATCTTTAATGCTTGAGTACACACCTTCATTACACAAGAGCACTGAGCTGGGTGCTCTAGAGGACACACAACAGGATAAGCCAATCCCTTCCTCAGGACCATCACAGTTTATTGGCAGTGTAAGACAAGCACTTATGAAAAGAGAGCCACAAAGGCAGTGAAGGAGGGCTGCATTAATGTCAAGTGAGGGAAAGTCTCAGCAGTAAACTCTAGACTAACCTGTCCTGGTGATGGGGCCCATACATTCTGGAGACCAGGAAAGTCCCCAAAAGCCAAAGGGATTCATTGTTAGTGTAAAGAAATGCAACTGATTTTTGAACGTTAATCTTGTAACCTGCTACCTTGCTGAATTCTTCAATCAACTCTAGTAGTTTTTGTGTGGACATTTTAGGGTTTTCTATATATAGTAACATGTCATCAGCATATAGTGACACTTTTACCTCTTCTTTTCCAATTTGGATCCCTTTTATTTCTCTCTCTTGCCTGAAAGTAAAGAAACAATCCCCTTTAAAATAGCACCCAAAGTATAAAATACCTAGGAATAAATCTAACCAAGGAGGTGAAAGATACACAGAGAACTATAAACCATTGATGAAGGAAATTAAAGAAGACTTTAAAAAATGGAAAGATATCCCATGCTCTTGGATTGGAAGAATCAATATTGTTAAAATGGTCACACTGCCCAAGGCAATCTACAGATTTAATACAATCCCTATCAAATTACCCAGGACATATTTCACACAACTAGAACAAATCATAATAAAATTTATATGGAACCATCAAAGACCTAGAATTGCCAAAGCATTACTGAAGAGAAAGAAAGAGGCTGGAGGAATAATTCTCCCAGACTTCAGACAATACTATAGAGCTACAGTCATCAAGACAGCATAGTATTGGTACAAAAACAGACATATAGACCAATGGAACAGAATAGAGAGCCCAGAAATGAACCCACAAACTTTTGGTCAACTAATCTTCGACAAAGGAGGCAAGAATATACAAATGGAATAAAGACAGTCTCTTCAGCAAATGGTGTTGGAAAAACTGGACAGCAGCATGTAAAGCAGTGAAGCTAGAACACTCCCTTACACCACACACAGAAATCAACTCAAAATGGATCAAAGACTTAAACATAAGACAAGATACAATAAACCTCCTAGAAGAAAATATAGGCAAAACATTATCTGACATACATCTCAAAAATGTTCTCCTAGAACAGTCTACTCAAGCAATAGAAATAAAAGCAAGAATAAACAAATGGGACCTAATGAAACTTACAAGCTTCTGCACAGCAAAGGAAACCATAAGTAAAACAAAAAGACAACCATACAAATGATCAATAGGCACATGAAAAACTGCTCAATATCACTAATTATCAGAGAAATGCAAATCAAAATTACAATGAGGTATCACCTCACACCAGTCAGAATGGCCATGATTCAAAAATACACAAATGACAAATGCTGGAGAGGCTGTGGAGAAAGGGGAACCCTCCTACACTGCTGGTGGCAATGCAGTTTGGTGCAGCCACTGTGGAAAACAGTATGGAGATTCCTCAGAAGACTAGGAATAGACTTACCATATGACCCAAGAATCCCGCTCCTGGGCATATATCCAGAAGGAACCCTACTTCAGGATGACACCTGCACCCCAATGTTCAAAGCAGCACTATTTACAATAGCCAAGACACGGAGACAGCCTAAATGTCCATCAACGGATGACTGGATAAAGAAGATGTGGTATATTTATACAATGGAATACTACGCAGCCAAAAAGAACGACAACATAATGCCATTTGCAGCAACATGGATGCTCCTTGAGAATGTCATTCTAAGTGAAGTAAGCCAGAAAGAGAAAGAAAAATACCATATGAGATCGCTCATATGTGGAATCTAAAAAACAAACAAACAAAGCGTAAATACAAAACAGAAACAGACTCATAGACATAGAATACAAACTTGCGGTTGCCAAGGCGGTGGAGGGTGGGAAGGGATAGACGGGATTTCAAAATTGTAGAATAGATAAACAAGATTATACTGTATAGCACAGGGAAATATACACAAGATCTTATGGTAGCTCACAGAGAAAAAAATGTGACAATGAATATACATATGTTTAAGTATAACTGAAAAATTGTGCTCTACACTGGAGTTTGACACAACATTGTAAAATGATTATAAATCAATAAAAATGTTTAAAAAAAAAGGCCAAAGGGAGAAAGAAGACCTGAGACTCCAATACAGTTTCAGAGATAGTGTAAGCGCTGTCTCCTTCTACTCACCAGACCTATACTCACTTCATCCACCGCCCCAGGGGCTAATGACTCCGCAGCTGCAGGAGAGAAGTTGTCCGAGATCAGCCTCCTGCTCTGGGAAGCACAGGCAGATAGAGGGACCAGTGCACAAGAGGCCATTCTCCCTGCTGTAGGGCTGCATCAGGCCGGTGGTGCTGTTTCAAATGTTTGCCAAGAGCAACAGAAGGTGTTTTCCCTCTTGGAATTTTTTCTCTTCCTCCCTCAAGCCTGCCTCTAAGGGTGGATCAAATATGACTCATAATTGGGGCGTCTGGCAGTCACCCTCTTTACCCACTCATCCAAAGTCCCCTGGGCTCCTATGAACTCTACCTCTCACCACTCAGAAGGCACTGAGGTGTGATGGGATTCATCACACGGTAAAGAAGCACAGAATTGAACAATCTAAGTGTCTTTCAGATATTGGAATCCTTCCACAACACTTCCCCTGGAAGTACATCAAAGCTACGTGGTGTCAGTGAACTTACTACCCACAATGGACAAGACAGTCCATCTTGGAACAGTTCTAATTGCCTTTTCTCCCCTCCTTGAATTTCCCTGATACTTCTTTGAGTTGTTCCAAAACCCATCTCTTGAGTCCATCCAGATCTAGTCTAATTCCTGTCCCACAACACAGCCTGTCCAATATTTGAAACTTCTCAAATCCTTCTGAGTCTTTTCTTCCACAAGAGCACATAGAGACTTCCTTCAACCATTCCAGTTAGCACTTGTTTTCAAATCCTTTCATTTTTTCTCATTCAATTTCTTAACATTTTAATAGCTCAATTTGCCTATTTCTCTCTTTAAACCTGGCCCTTTTTAAAAAGGAATAAAACACTAGGCATAAACTGGCCAATGTAAAGCAAAATGGAAACTCTTTAATTTAGAGTCTTAGATATTATATTTGAATTAATACCACCTAAGACTGCATTCAGCTCAAAAGCTGTGGTTACCTGGTATGCGTGTGCTTAGTGTAGACTAAACTCCTTTTGGTGAAATCACTGATTCTCACTTACTGTGCCTCCCTCACACAGCTGGGCGTTATCCTCAAAGCTATGTAAGAAAGTGACACCTTTCCTGCTCTGTTCACCCCTTTTACTTGACCCCCAACTATAGATTCAAGTGACTGTTTCAACAATCTAAGAAAAGAAATACTGTTCCTAACCAAGAAATCTCCATGGGAGGATATCAACACGGAGTTCTGAGATATGAGAATAAAGGCTCTGGCAGCTCCAGAGGACCCCAAAACTGCTCCTGATTTCCATTCTGAATCCTCAATTCCAGTGCCCTAAACCAATCAGAAAGCCCTGAGGGGAGGCCCTGAGGGGTGAGTGAGCCTCTCCCACAGCTGAGGGAGAAGAGAGGCGACCTGCAGTCAACCAGCCATTTAGTTCAGTCCCTTCTGGTCAGAAGACTGTGAGACACTGAAGACAACGGACCATATCATAAGATACTGACTGAATGACTGAATAAATAAATGCCGAAGCTCTGTATCTCTCTCTCAGTGTCTAGCATTATTTTGGGGAGAGAAACGTGTTCAGTTACTAGTTTAACACATGAACTCAATGGTTATGGTCTTAACATTTTATTACAGGTTTTTGTGGTGGTAATCTATCTTACGGCTTGTTTAAAAAATAAAATGTAAGCATAAAGCTTATTTTAAAAGCTTATTAGTGTCAAAAGTAAATTTAAAATTACGCTTACATGAAAGTAGAAGAAAAAGAAGAGAATAGAAAACAAAGTGCAAAAACTTCCATCACTTCGCTGCAGATGAGCCTCTCACAGCTGTCTTCAATTGTTGCAGCAAGTCCACATCAAGCCCACATGCCTCACCCTGGCTTTAAAGATTTCCATTATTGGGGGTCCTCCTTTTATCCAGTCATATTTCCCAAAGTCCAACTTCTGGAATAGAAATGAACAAATCTGACTCCATATTAGATCTGTTCCTTTGGCTTTAACCCTGTGCCCTGTTTCCTAGGCTTAGTCTTGCTAGCTCTGCACTCACGTAAAGATAACAAGTTGCAGAATAGAGAATAACGTTTGTTGGAGGTTTTGCAGGAGCACCATGAGCTGGCCCACGTGGACAACTGCAAGAATAAAGAATTCCTACACCAAGAAGTTTACAACAACCAATCAATCATACCCCCTTCCCTTTTTGTTTGTGTGTGTGTGTGTGTGTGTGTGTGTGTGTATGTGTGTGTGTGTGTAAAAGGAGCCTGTATTCTGACTGGGGAAGGATGGTTCTCCCAGACATTAGTCTGCCATCGTCTTGGTCTGCCAGCTTTCCAAATAAAGTTGCTATTCCTTGCCCCAACACCTTGTCTCCTGATTTATCAGCCTGTCATGGGGAGAGCAGAACGAGATTGGACTCGGTAACACTTCTACCCTGGTTGGGTCAGCCTGAGTACCTATGATAGTTGCCAGGAGATTTCTGTAGCCCAAAGGAATTTCCACCTCCTTTTCAGTATATCTTTCAAGAAAACACTAAAAAAATCCTCCTCTGAAAGTCTTCTCTGGCTAACACCATCCCACACTAACTATCCGTTTTCCTTCCCTGAAGCATATGGACAATCTGTATGACAGTATGTTGGTTATCTTTTTGACCAAAGAAGGTATGAGAATTCACTTTAAAAGGAGTAAGATAATACCAAAACAATGAATTATTATGATGATTATATTTTAATTTATATGTTTGTATCCCCTCCCCAAGGGCTTCATAAGCTCCTTAAGTGTAAGACCAATAGTCTTTACTTTGTATTCCTTAAAAATGCTAGATACGGTAGTTAAATAAAATAGATGCTAGATAAATAAATGAATGAATAATGTATTTCAGTATGTGAGTCTTTGAAGATTTTTTCGCTGCTAGAGCTGTCCGAGGCTCTATTGCTGAGGATAATGATAAACTGGGGCATGACCAACTAAGCAAATGACTTGTGACAAATTATGCTGACCCCCAACCCTGAGGGAACTCATCAGCTGATGACTGTAATGATCATTAAATAACCTGCTGTCCCTGTCAGCCTCTTACATTTAGTCCTCTATACTTCAACACCTAAATCACCATTTCATCACATCAATGCCCTGCTCAAAAGCCTGTAGGTAAGGGCTCCCTATTGCCTGCAATAATTCCCAACTTGTGTAGCACTAGTAGAGTAGAAGGTGGGAGTTTTGTCACTTAGATTCTAAAACACATCTTAGCAGAGTGGCTACCACATAAGTTGGGGAAAAAATTATTATGAGTAACGAGAGAGATTTCTGAGAAATGTGTGCTATGGACTGAATTTTATTCCCCTCACCCCTACAGCCAAATTCATATGTCGAAGCCCTAAGTCCCAATGTGAGTGTTTGGAAATGAGGCCTTTGGGAGGTCATCAGGTTTGGATGAGATCATGATGGTGGGGCTCTCATGATGGAATTAGTGCCCTTATAAAAAGAGACACCAGAGCACTCTCTCTCCCTTTCCCCCTCCACCTCCCTCTCCATCTCCCTTTCTCTCCTTCTTCCTCTCTCTCTTTCCTACCTAAGGACATAGGGGAAAGGAGGCTGTCTGCAAGCCACAAAGAGAGCTCTCAACAGAACCCAACTATGGTGGCACCCTAATAATGGACTTCCAGCCTCCAGAACTCAGAAAATAAATTTCTATTGTTTAAGCACCCAGTCTATGGTATTTTGTTATGGAAGCCCAAGCCAACTAAGACAATATGTATGTATGACCCATATTAACTGTACAAAGGCACACACAGTACACGCATACAACTCATTACACAAACTCACACACAAACTGATAAATACTGCTCTAGACTTCAATTCCACCTATGAACAGGTAACTGCTATGAGAATTGCTCTCCTGATTTAAACAAATAAAAACCTAGACAAAATATATTGAGCAACTATTTTCAGATATTGGACTATAAATAATGCAAGAAAATGATCCTTGAGAAAGGGATTTAAATAAGTCTTATGTTCACCCTGACCATCCACCTGCATGCAGCTTCCAAACAAGAAGGAGGAATCCAAACAAATCCTGGTGGTCTTGCCAAGAGGAGACAGAGATTGGGATTTGAGAAAGCCAAAGCAGCTAGAAGTTGCAGAGTAGAATACTGAAAATAAGGGAGCTATATGAAGATAGAGCTCCAGAAATTTGCATAGGGTTTCCCTCAAATCTTTGCCTGAATACTAAGCTGTATATGCATAGGGTCAAGATCCATGATGCTAGGAAAGAACAATTAGCAGAGAGCTATAAGCCAAGAAATTCCCAGAGCTCAAACAGATCTGAAATCATTTGAGTTTCCATCATTCAGAGTGGAAAGATCTCACTTAATTCTTGAAGCATTCGGTAAAGACACCAGAAGGGCCAAAGCTTAGTAATGTGGCAAATGGACCCTACTATATTGGAACTCTAAAGTATGCTCCAGACCTGCCATGAAAAAAAAAAACAACTTTAAAACAAACCTCAAGAGGATCAGTTTGATCTTCAAATAACTTCACTGCCTGTCAAAACTCTTTGAAGAAATATAACAAAATGAAGCACTCAATGAGAAAAATTCACAATGTTCAGTTTCCAATGAAAATGATTATTAAAACGGCAAAAGCCATAAAACTGTGACTCAAAATGATGAAGAAAATCAGTCAATGGACATAGATCTAGAAATGACAAATCTGATGGGAATTTTCAGACAAGGATGTAAAAAAACAATATTAAGTGTTATAACTATGTATAAGCATTTAAAAGAAAACATGAACATGTGAGGAGAGGAATAGAACATATAAATAAAAATGACATAGATCATCTAGAGATTAAAATACATTATTTGAAATGACAGTTCACTGAAGAGCATTAAGAGCAGATTAAATACTGCAGAAGAAAATATCAATGTACTTGAAAACATAACAGTCTAAACTACTCTAATGAAGAACAAAGAGAAGAAAAAAATAAGACAAAGCAAAATACTCATATCTCAGTAACAAGTAGGACAATATCAAGTGGTCTAACATGTTTATTTAGAACTCCAGAAAGGAGTAGGGGGAGAATAAAAACAAATTTGAATACATAATGGCTGAATGTTTTCCGAATTTTATAACAATTATAAAACCACAGATCAAAGGCATCGAATAAACAGTTTAAGTATATAGTCTAAGAAGCCTAAACACATCAGAAAACCCTCATAAATCCATCTCTCAAAACCAGTGACAAGGAGAATAGCTTTAAAAAAAAAAAAAACCAGAGAGAAAAAATAAAGATATGCCATACAGAGCAACAAAGGTAAGATTCATGTAGACTTCTCATCAGAAACAACGTAAGCCAGAGGACAACAGAATGACATTTTTAAAGTGCTGAAAAAGGGGAATTAACCTGCCAATCTAGAATTTTAAACCTGATGAAAATATCAAAATGAGATTTTAAGATGAAGTCAAACTAAGTATTTTTCAGACAAAGGCTGAGAAAATTTGTTGCCAGAAGGTCTTCAATCCAAGAAATGTAAATCCAATTATTCAGGGAGGAGGAAAATAATACCAGATAGAAACTTGAAGCTACCCAAATGAATGAAGAGTTGAAACTAGTAAGTGTGAGGATAAATGTAAAAATCATTTTCCTCATATATTTAAAGATAACTGTTTAAAAAAACTAACAAGAATGTATTGTGGAGTTTATAATATACATGGAAGTAAAATGTATAACAACAGTAACACAGAGGACAGGTGAGGGAAACACAGAAGTATATTATTTTAAAGTTCTTATGTTATATATGAAGAAGTATAATATTATTTATAGGTAAACTATGTTAAGTTAAAGATGCATATTGTAAACCCTAGAGCAAACACTTCCCTACAAACACACACACATATACAAACACACAAGAAATATAGCTAGTAAGCCAACAGTCGGGAGAAAAATAGAATACTACAAAATATTCAATCAAAAAAGGGGTAGAGAAAAGAAAATATGAAAAAAAGAACAGATTAAAGTAAATATAGAGAAAACAGAAAGATGTAGATTTAAACCCAACTATATCAATGATTACATTAAATGCAAATGATCTAAATTGTCCGATTAAAAGGCAGAGATTGTCAGACTGAATAAAAAAGCATAATCCAAGAGCGTATGCTGTCTAGTAGAAACCAATATTAAATATAAAGTCAAAAATAAGTTAAAACTAAAATGGTGTTTAAAAGGTATATAATGCAAACACTAACCAAAAGAAAACTGAAGTGCCTATGTTAATATCATAAGGAATATAACCTAGGATAAAGAGCCGCATTTCATAATACAGTAATCAAGACAATGCGGTATAGGTATAAGAATAATTATATAAATCAGTGGAGTTGAACTGAGGGTCCAGAAATAGATCCACACTTATATGGCTCAATTATCACTTTGACAAAAGTGTCAAGGGAATAAAGTGGGGAAAAGGGAGTTATTTCAACAAGTGCTGCTGAAATAGCTAGATATCCATACAGAAAAGAATAAATCTCAATCTTCCTCCACATCATACAAAAAACTAACTTGATACGGATCATAGACTTAAATGTAAAAACTAAAACTGCTTAGCATACACAAGATCATGGGTTCAATCTCCAGTACCTCCTTCAAAAATAAGTAGTAAGCCTAATTACTTCCCCCTTAAAAAAATAAATAAGTAAATTTTTTTAAAAAGCTAAAACTATGAAACTTCTAGAAGAAAACATAGAGGAGAAAATTGTTGCAACCTTGGGATAGGCAAAACAAAGATTTCTTAGAGAGGATACAAAAAGCATGAACCATTAAAAAAAAAAAAAGGTATATTGACCTTCATCAAATAGAAAAACTTCTGCTCTTCAAAAGAGACCATTATAACAATGAAAAGGCAAGACACAAGAAAAAATTCATAGCACATATATGTGACAAAAGACTAATACACAGATTAATTAAGGCATGTCTCCAGGCCAATAAGACAAACAACCAATTTTTTACATGGCAATGTATTTGAACAGATACTTGACAAAATAAGATATAAAATCTCAAATAAATGAAAATATGTTTAACAGCATTTGTCTTGAAGAAAATCTAGGTTAAAACTACCATGAGATACCACTGCACATCCACTAGAATGGCAAACACCTAAAAGACTGACTATATTAGTTGTTAAGACACGGAACAACTGGAATTCTCATGTATGGCTGGGGTTATATAAAATGTTGTAACGACTCTGGAAACAGTTTGGCAGATTTTTTAAAAGTTAAACATACATTTATTATATAACCCAGCATATTACTCTTAGGTATTTATCCAAGAAAAATGAGAATGTATTTCCACAAAAAGAGTTGTACATAAATGGCCATAGTGATTTTATTTACAATAGATCAAAACTGGAAACAACCTAAAAGTTGTAACAACAGCTGAATGGATAAGCAAATTCTGGTATATCCACAGAATAGAATATCGTTTAGCATTTTTTAAAAAACTATATGCTATATACAAAACGGATAAATCTCAAAAACATTATGCTGAGCAAAGAAGCCGTTCACATAAGAGTACATGATCTTTCATTTATATATAATTCTATAAAAGAAAAATCTATGCTACTTTTTTTTGCCTAGTATTATGGGTGATGGGGTATTGATTGCAAAGGGAATATGAGGGAATATTTTGGGGGCTTAGAAATGTTTTATATCTTGATTGTGATGGTGTTTATTTAAATGTATACATTTGTCAAAGTTCATCAAACTGTACAGTTAAAATGATTGCATTTTACTTTATGCAAGTTAAGCTTCAATAAAGTTATTTTGTTTCTTTTTTAAACAACTGGTCTAAAGAACAAACCCAGACCCTCTCATACTAATATTCAGGACTCTCCATAACCTCCCCCAACACTATTTTTCCACTCTTATTTCTCCTATGTCTCAGATTCAAAATTATCCTGAAATTCAAACAAGTTGGCTTACAACCTCTTCTCCCCAAGCAAGACTATTCATCACTCCTACTTCTAGCTTCCCAGGTCTACATAAACCCTCTTCATTCCCAGAGTCCAGATTTACGGCCACTGCTTTCACAAAGCCTTCCACTAGCTCGTCCTGACTTTTCTATTCTTTGATATTTATACCACTTTTACTGTTTACATTGTTCATTATTTGTTTTATGTGCGTTCCTCCCATCTCCCAAGGCAAACTGTCACCATTTGATATACAATTAGTTCTGGTTGTTCCTGATGGTTATGTTGCAGACAGTTGCTGTGAACACTGAATTAGCCGATGCTGAGCTCTTAGGGAAATACAGGGCTAGACTTTTGTGAGACTCTGGTCATGACATTTCATCAACGAATCCATACATAACTTTGTTTTATGTGTGTTTCTGTTTAAAGACACCTTATTTACTTAACACATGTTGATTCACTGAACTCACAGACAATAGTCCTATATGGCATGACTGAATAAAGCTTATCTAACACACATATATTCTCCCTAATGTACATTACAGCTTTCTCGTGCTTAGGAACACTAGACAGCACTTCAGCACTACCCTTGGGGACTATTTTAAATAGGGAAATCACCAAGAAAAATGCAAAAACATGGCATTAAATACTCCACAAAAAGGACATTTATTTAGAGTATGAGAGAGAAAATTGAGCAACATCTTGTGCTGCCTCAGCTCGGAATGTGCGTTTCGAGCAACTCAAATTTTCCCTGTACTACACATGTCCACAAATGACCATAAGAGAGCCGCTGATTAGGATTACAATAAATTTAAGCAAAGTCATAAATATGGAATCTATGAATAACGAAGCTCACCTGTACTTCACATCTTATACAGTGCAAGACACTTAGTAGGCATTAATTAAGTTATCCAGACAATTGGAAGGACAAACATAAGAAGGACCTAACTCACAACTTTACTTAAATCTGTATCTTATTTAAAATTCATTTTAGGAGGCATCTTCAGGCTAGAAGGCAAGTTCTGCAAAGTAAGATTCTGAGACTTGCAGAGACAGATTGGGGGCCATTCTAATAAGAGAATCAGGGGAAAATCTCACATCTGCTAATTGCAATATCCATTTTAAACATCTGCTGTTTGCAATATCCATTAAAAAGAAAGAGTTTCTTGATCTTTTTTAGCAACCTAAATGTTTTCTACTTCTGACTGGGGAGAATGAATAAAAGAAAAAAATTGATTGTCATGTTTGTAAAGCGAAGGGGTATTGGCCATCTTACTTTTTGAAGAGAAAACAGACTAAAGAATATGCATGATTTAATTTACCCAATAAGTTTTTCTTTCTGAAACAAAGCAAAATATCTGAAAAAGAAATAAACACTCTTATTTGCAATAGCCTCAAGAACAACAAAATACTTAGAAATAAATTTAAGCAAGGAGGTGAAAGACCTGTACATTGAAAACTATAAGACTTTTGTGGAAGAAACTGAAGAAGACACAATTAAACCGAAAGATGTCCTGGTTCATAGATTGGAAGAATTAATATCATTACAATGTCCAGGCTACCCAAAACCATCTATAGATTCAGTGCAATCTCTAGCAACATTCCAATTTTTCACATAAATTTTTTAAAACATCATAAAATTTGTATGCAACCACAAAAGACCTTGAATAGCCGACACAAACCAGAGAATAAAGCTGGGAGCAGCACACTTCCTGATTTCAAACTATATTACAAAGGCACAGTAATCAAAATAGTATGATACTGGCATAAAAACAGACACAAAGATGAACGGAACAGACCTGAGAGCCCAGAAACGAACTCAATATATATGGTCAACTGACGTTTGACAAGGGAGCTAAAAATATTCAATGGAGAAAGGATAATCACTTCAATAAACAGTGCTGGAAAAATTGGGTAATCTCATGTAGTAGCCTCAGATTGGATCCCTATTCTATACCACTCGCAAAAATTACCTCGAATGAATTAAAGACTGACACATAAGACCAGAAACTGTAAAACTCCTAAAAGAAAACACAGGGGGCAAGCTCCTTGATATTGGTCTTGGCAACAATTTTTGGACATGATACCTGAAGAACAAGCAAACAGGCCAAAATAACAAAGAGGGACTACGTCAAACTAAAGAGCTTCTGCACAGCAAAAGAAATAATCAATAAAATTAAAAGGCAATCTACAGAATGATAGAAAACATTTGTAAATCATATCTGATAAAGGGTTAATATCCAAAATATATAAGAAAATCACACTCAAGCAAAAAAAAAATCCTATTTTAAAAATGGGCAGAGGGCCTGAATAGAGACTTTTTCCAAAGAAGATGCACAAATGGTCAACATGTGCATAAAAAGATGCCCAACATCACTAATCATCAGGGAAGTGCAAATCAAAACTACAGTGAGATACCACCTCACACCTGGTGGAATGGCTGTCATTGAAAAGACTAAAGATAAGTGTGGGCAAGGATGTGGAGAAAAGGGATACGTTGTACACTGTGGGTGG
This sequence comes from Camelus ferus, assembly GCF_009834535.1. Taxonomy (NCBI): domain Eukaryota; kingdom Metazoa; phylum Chordata; class Mammalia; order Artiodactyla; family Camelidae; genus Camelus; species Camelus ferus. Next base: position 3,462,157 of record NC_045716.1, read on the forward strand.
GAATATAGATTGATACAACCACTACAGAAAACAGTATGGAGTTTCCTCAAAATATTAAAAATAGAACTACCATATGACCCAGTAATCTCATTTCTGGATATATACCCAAAGGAAGTAAAATCAGGATATTCAGATTTTCTAGGGGGATGTTGGTGATGTATGTCAAGAGTCCTAAAAATCCTCTCTTCTTTGATCCAGTAATTCAACTCTTGGAAATTCATCCTAAGGAAATAATACAAGATGCAGGCTAGGATTTATGGGCATTTATGTTCATGCAATGTCATACAACAGGTCCTTCTGACCTTGAAACAAACAAAGAAGAAATGGTTCAATAAGTAAATAATGGTATATCCACAGTAGCTCAGCTGTTAGACTCCCCTTCCTCCCCAAACTCCTCTACCCTTTGTTTTTAAGGTCACCTTTATTATATGATGGACTTCAGCAAAACTGTCAGTAATGACTTTGACAATGCAATCTGGAGTAGATGAGCAGACGTGGTGGTGTTGGGGGGATAGTGATCCAAAACTCATGGAGAGGAACAGGGTGAGTACAGGTGCTCCACATCTGGTCTGTCTCTTTTATGACACCCCCTTCAGTAAGAGTTGTAAATCTGCCTCTTTGTTCTCCCAATTTTCCAGCAAGTAACGGTTGAACAAAGTGAATGTGCTGAAATCCTAACCCCCAGTGTGATGATATTAGGAGACAGAGCCCTCGGGAGGTCATTAGGTCATGAGGATGGAGCCCTCATGAATGGGATCAGTGCCCATGTAAGAAGAGACATGACAGCACGCTCATTCTATTCTGCTCTTTCAAGTCACTCCCAGTTGTTCAAATCTTCCCAGCAGAAGCCCCAGACATCCTGAAACAGACAAGCCATCCCCACTGTGCTCTGTTAGAATCCCTGCTCCACAAAGTCTGAGCATAGTACGTTTTGGGGTGGTTTACCATGCAGCTGTAGATAACCAGAACACACTTTAAAACAAGTTATTTTAAAACAATTGTAACAAAGCACACTGAGTGAAGGAAGACATGAAAGGGCCTAAGAAGAGCAGTTCAGCTCCATAGCTGAGTGGGGAAGTCTTAAATAGATGCTTCTATCACTAATTTTAGGGAGATGTCCCCTTGACACATACAAGGAAGACAAAGCTAGTGACTGGTAGCAGGTGGGGGCAATGGGCTGTGGCACTGTAAGTTCTTGGTTTATGCTGTGGTGTGGCAAACAATGCCCCCATCAGAACCCCGTGACCTACAACAGTGTCCAGCAGGGATCAGGGTCTGGTGCCCCTCCAGCTTACTCTCACCACCCCATTTCTCCCCAGCCTGTTGTCAGCTTTCTAGAACTCACCCCCTAAGACCCCTCCCTCCCTCCTCTGCAGGGCTCAGCAAGCCAGCCTTACTCTCAGGACAAGAAAACAATTGGTGGCTTGATTGTTAAAGGGAAAAAGAAACAGTTGGTATGCATGGTACTGGAGAATGCAGTCACTGGGGGGAATCATAGATGATGTTTCCTTATTATGGAGTTTTCAGTCTTATTTTTATATCCAGTTATTATCACACTTGGGTTTTCATCTGGATCCAAAATTAGCATATTCTGAGTTGCTGCATGTAGTCTCATCCATGTTCCCACTTGGCGCATTTGCACTCCCTGTAAGACGAAGCACTCTAGCCTCGTGGGGATGAGGGAGAGGGAACAGGAGGGGACTAGCCAGGCTGCCCAAGCACCCCAGTTTTCCCTGGGCTAATGGGGGGGCCCCAAGATGCAGGACCTTCAGAGCTAAAGCCTAGAAAGTCATAGGCAAAGCAGGGCAGTTGATCACTCTGATGCTAACATCTCCACTGTTAGCATCAGTACAGCTCTTGGAGGCAGGAGGAAGGGGAGGAAAGAGCCACGGCCACTTCCCATACACCCAGATGGCCCCTTGAGAGCACCCAACTCCACCGCAGGCTATGATAACAGTTTTCTAGGTGCTGGAACCACTGTCTCCCAGCCCCGGATTCTCTGCTCAAAGAGGTCTGCACTCAGATAAGTTTGAAAAAAATCTAGATTCAACATAATGAGGCAGATGCTTTTACTGCAGGACTTCTCGGAGCTGCACCAGCATCTCACTGCTCTTCACTCCTCTTTTTGGGAAACTGCTAAGGTGCAGAGAGAGTAAAAAATGGCAGCAGGAAGAATTCAAATCAGCATCTTCATCACCCATACCCACCATCAGCATCACTGTCTGCATCGTCACAGTAGCCACGTTGACCAAGCACTTCCTACATGTTTCCCAGGCGTCATGTGAAGAGCCTTCCATGCCTCCTGTCATTAATCATCCCAACAGCACTCCAAGCAGCGTTCAGAAGGTTGAACTGACCAGCCCAGAGGTGTGCAGCTAGTCATGCCTGAGGCAGGATCTGAACTCAGGCCTGTCTGACTATTATCAGGGTCTCCTGAGCAATGACTCTGGCTGCAGAGCCCTCGTCCAGCTGCCTGGCTCCTTCACCCCACCTCCCTCACTCCTAACAGGGCTTACTTGTTTCTAGAGATTTCCAGTCACAAAGGGAAGAGATTCTCCCAAGCCAAGATTCTGAGGGCAAAGAGAGCCATTTCCAAAAATAAAAAAAAAAAAGGTCGAACTTCATGGGCCTGACAATAGTCCCACCAGAAAATAACAATCACTGCAGTAATAATAACATTATTGCACACTTAATGCAGCCAGGTGCAGGCTAAATGCCTTATGTATATTATTCTCTCATGAGAATTATAGAAAAGGAAGCTCTCGAACTGGGTTTCACGCTTGGAGCCAGTACCTTATGGGACCACACTACTCCTGTGTATGTCATTCTTTGTGCCTTGGTTTCCTCATCTGCAAAGTGGGACAATATTAGTTCCTAAGTTATGGAATTATTGTGAGTGTTAAAAGAATTAATATTTGTCAAGAGTAGCAAGTGCTACGTATTTGCTCTTGTTATCCGGATCCCAAGGAAAAAATCCATTCATCTCAGGGAGCAAGGAAGCTGGGGAATCAGGATGGGTGTGAGAAAGCAGCTCTGTTCTTTATGCAGCAGTGGTCTCTCCGGCCTCTGTGGAACTCTAGCTGTGAATCTTCACAACGGAGTTCCCAACGTGGGGCCTGGCTCACAGCAGGCTCTCCAAAAGTGGCTGTTAGGTGCTCAATTTCTGCCCGTGGCTTCCTTCTCCACCCCCACCCAATCCTGGTCAACAGCTCCACACATGGAAACTTGACCTTCAGGAGGAAACAGCCCATGGAACACCCACTGGCAGGAGCCGTCTCCTCCCACTCCCCATTTTGCCCTGCCTGCCCTGCTCTCCCCGGCCAGCATGGCCCCCTTGTCCACACCTGCACAAACATCACCCTCACCAACCCCTGCTGGGCCCGCCCCCTTTCACTTCTCACCTTCCCCTGCAGAGGACTGAACTGGTGCATAGGAAATACACGTCTGCTAGTGAACAAATCTCAAGCTCTGGCCCAAGGAGCTCAAGCTGCTGAAATCAGCTGCAAGTTACGGTTTTCCCATTTGACAAATGAGGAAACTGAGGTCCAGGGGAAGCACATGGTCCAGTGTTACAAAGACAATAAGCAGTGATGTCCGATTTGAGCCCAGGCCTGTCTGATTACAAATGAGATTGTTTTCCACCACAATAGCCCCCTCATATCCACCTCTACCACTTCATTCCTCTCCTTTCAACTTTCCACCTGGAAATTTGTCCCATTACTTCTAGGAATGCACCCCTTCAGAACTGGCTGCAAGGAGTAGCCTCTCCACTAACTTGCAGCCTGTGAAAATCCACCCTAACCACACACGTCCTCACGCTCTCCTCACCTCCAAGGAGTCCCTTTCACACACACCCTCGTGAGACTGCGGTTTGTTGGGGCTTTCTCTTTTTTTCTTTTGGGTTGTCACAATTTTTTTTTAAATCCTACCAAGTGGACTGGGGGTGGAGAAGTCAAATAGTTACTATATTTATACAGTGAATGGGTTTAGGTGATAATAAAGGCAGATGTTGCTATAGCAACGAACATTCTAGGATCCCCTACACATCTTTCTGCCTTTGTGCAAAGTGCGCTGGATGGTAACGAACATCTCCCTGAACGGTCTGTGCAGAGCAGGGCACACTGACCACTGTGGTCAGGTCAGGGCCAGCTCACACACGTGGGGCTCCGCAGCTGCCAACACGCTGGCTGCAGCCTGGGGCTCCAGGCGGACCTGGACGCCAGCACAGCCCCAGGGAGAGCCGTCTGGAGGCTGTGCCGTCTCCCTCCTGGGTAAACGGTCTCCCTTGCTCCCCTTTTCTTTCCCTCTTTTTCATGCTGGTTCTAAATTATGCTAACCGGTTAGTAACAGCCTGGGTTATTTTCTGAACACCACTGGCAGTAGAAGCGTAGGGTATTCACTCTGACAGTAACAATAACCCACCTTGGTGTGAAGGAGGGAGCCCCGGGCATGCCCTGTGCACTGTGGGGAGAGAACAGCTGGCCACTTTCCCTGGGACCCCTCATCTCTAGGCTGGGAGTTCTTCCACAACCCTCCTGGCCCCGGGGACCCAGCACCCCAGGTGCCCTCCTTCACTCACGCAGTCAAAGCCATCCCTCTGAGCATCACACAAAGCGGAAAAGACCTGGCTGGAACGCAAAGGGCATGTGTTCTAGCCCCGACTCTGCCACCTAGGAGCTGCCACCTAGGAGCTGTGGGACCTCTCTGATTGTAGTCCCTGCCCCTGTGAGAGGAGGCTGCATCTCTGGAGAAAGTGCTGGTATTCATTCACAAGTAGGTGAAAATGGTAACACCTGGCAAATGCATTTCCCACCAGTATTTGCCACTGTTTCACAAAATATGAGCCTTAAACCAAAAGAATAAATTCCGAATTATGGAAATTTAGCCATCAGGTAACAGGTGAGGGATACAGTCTCATAGCCATGGGCTCCCATAGTGACCATCTACACACAGGGCCATCATTTAATGACATGAACTACACCTGCCCACCATGAAGCAGCTGGGTGTTCCAGAGCTCCCAGGCTGGTACGGGAGGCAGGTGGGTAAATGGCGGTAGATACACGTTGTGATGGATGCTGTGGTGGGTGTGTGCTTTGAGGAGGGACACCGAAACCACAGGGGGGTACTAGCTGTGTGAACTTGGGCAAGCTGCCCAATCTCTCTGAGCCACAGTTTTTTCATCTGTGAATTGGAAATATGTCTGACCCGTAAGGCTCTTTCTGGATACACTAGCCTTCCAACCCCTGCTGGACCGCTAGACCTAGGAAGCTATTCTCTTTGGATCAAAGCTCTTCCAGAGGGGAGCACATGAAGGGGCTCTTCAGATGTTCCCACTTTAGGTAGATTTGCAGCATCCACAGGAAGGGGGAGGGTGGTGAAGATCATGCTCTCTTTGCTCCAAGAGAACCTCAATTCAACAGCTTTACAAGATGCACAGTGGGACCGATTATCAAATATCTCACCTCCCAGGCCAGGGCTCCCCAGCAGATCAAGTCTGAAGTGTCAGTCGTTTGTACTGATGAGAAGAAAAGGCTGCCACAGATGATTGAACTCGGCCAATTAACAAGTAAACAAACACACAACAGCAAGCCAGAGCCCTGGCTAATCCAATGGACTCCACTCATTTACTATGACAGGAGTCGTTAAGTTTTAATTAGGACAATGCTGCACGGTGTATTAGTAGGAGTCCTGTAGTATATGTTGTGGAAATAATGAAGGCTTAGCAACGAGACCTGCTTCAGCGCTCTGCTATTAAGCCTTCACTGAGAAGGGAGGTGAGGCTGCCAGGCTTTTTGTGGAAATGACTGGGTTTGGAAATTAGCACTGTTAGAACGATGTAGGTGAGACAGAGTCTGGCAAAGCCTGCAGACTCCAGCAGACCCAGACTCAGCTTACGGGACTGAGGACCGAGCCCACCGCTGAACCTCAGGACTACCCAGCTTTGCAGATCTCAACAAGCCTGGGATGCACCCCGACTCTCCCACCCGCAGTGGTCAACAGGGCAGGATGGGCGCTGCCCAGGAGAGCACCGAGGTGGTCACCAGCAGGAGAACATCCCAACTCGGTCTCACTTCAACTCCTCTAACCGAAACCCTCCTCTGCAGACCATTTGCTTCCCCAACAGGAGCAGAATCAAGACTTATACCTGACACTCACTAGTTGGATGAGAATGGGGCCTCCCTCCCTTTCTTCCACTTTCATAATGCGCTCCGTCAAGTTGCTCCATTGTGAGATGTTTCTATTCATGCTCAGAACTTGGACAGCCAGATTGCTCTCCTCCCTCTCGCCCACCCAATTTCAGTCTGAATTCCACACCTCCTGCCTTTCCTTCCTGTCCCTCCCGTGCCCTCTTCCCAGCGGACCCTGGGATGCCTCCTCCTTCCCTGCCCCTTCCCTGAGGAACTACCATCCTTTGCCCCTTCGCAGAGAAGCATCCCCATCTTGCTCCATCATTTGCAATTTTAGTCTTTCTTCTCTCAGTTGTGGAGCAAGAAGCTTGTCTTTTAAAGCAGTTTCAGGTATCACTGAATAAGCAGAAGATATTTGCCTGGAGAAGGAGACAGCTATTCCTGTCTCCACAGTCACCACTACATCACAGATGCGCTGAACTGACAGACACAAAAAATGCAGCCTGGGCTGGCTCAGCCACACCACCAACGCCCTCACCTTGGGTAAGTCGTTCACTTCTCAGCCTCAACTTCCCTTCTGTAAAACGAGGGGATTGTGCTGAACCATTTCTGAGATGCAGAGGAGAAAATGCTCATTTCCCAAAGGCCATCTCTGTTATACTTACTATGCCACTACCCCTGTCTTAGCTCTCTCCTTCTCCCTGCCTCCTTTCCTGCCCAGCATCCCTCTGCCCCCCTCTCCCCTGCCTAACCTCCCTCCCTCCCTATTCCTCTCACCTCCTCCTCCCCACTTCTGTCTGTCTTAGAATTCAGTAAGTCATCACCAAGGAAGACAATCTGTAAATCCGTATCTCCATGTTTCTGCATCTCCATCCTGTGGTACCCAGGTTGCTTGACTAGTGGAAACAGTCCCAGAAGCTCTCAGCATCATAAGGATGAGGAACATTGGTAGAACCGTAACTACTATAATGGAAATGCTTAAAAAGAGCCCACAGTCTTCAGGCCCCTGCAAGGTTGAAAAAATAGGGAACTTCAGCTCTTGGGAATACAATTTGGAGCCTTGGACAGTGAATGTATTGGTGGGCAGGACAGGGGGATGGGTGTGTACAGTATCTTGATTGATTCATTTTTTGTGAACTAATATTAATTTAACTCTACTAAGTGCTTGGCATTGAGCTCAGTGTGATTAATGAGTAAGACACCATCGCTGCCCGCAAGGAACTGCGTACAGCGGGGGGAGAGCGACATGATGGACGATAATTACAGAATGGGGGAGACGCGACGCTGTATGGGGGCACGTCAGAGGCTACTGAAGCCACTCTGGGGGGTGAGAGCAGACTTCTTGGAGGAGGACCAGTGTTAAACTAAGACCTGAAGACTGTCTTCATCTCACTCAGTCTCTCAGCAGCATCTGATACAGTTGATAGCCCCTCCTCCTTGAAACGCTTGCTTCACTTAATTTTCCTCCTCATCTCCTTTGCTGGGGCCTCCTTATCTTCCAAATTTTTAGCTGTTAGGATGCTCCGCTCTTGATCCTCAGACCTCTTCTCTCCTCCACGACCCTCCCTCCCTGGGAGAGCTCGTCCGCGTCTTGGCTTCAAGTACAAGTACCACCTACCACTACAAACCACCAAATTTTTATTTCCCTCTGACCTCTCCCTCTCACCACTAACTCAACAGCTCCCCTTCGAGGTCTAACAGGTATCTTTAACCTAATGTGATGGAAACGGAACACGATTTCTACCCTCACCTCCCCCAAAACTGCATCCCCCTCAATCTTTCCCTCTCAGGCCAAAACCTGGAGTCATTCCTGAGATCTCTTTTTCTCTCATGCCAACATTCAACAGGTCAGCAAATCTTGTGTCATCTCTGCCTTAAACATGTGACCCTTACTTGGCCCCTTCCCACCACCTCCATGGCTCTTACTTTAGTCCAAGCCTCCACATCTCCCACTGACTCCCACATTCGCCTCCTAACTCACCACCTCCATTTTGTCCCTAAAATCAAAGTGGTCCTTTAAAACTGTAAGGCCAGTCAAGTCGCTCACATAGTCAAAACCCCTCCATGGTTTCCTATGTCACTCAGAATCAGATCCCAAATCCCTCCCATCCCCTAGCAGAGTCTGCTGTGGTCTGGGCCTCCACCTCTCTGGTCTGGACTCCTTCCACTTCCCCACCAGCTGCACCCCACCACACTCATGGCTCCGGCCACATGGGCCTGGCTTCTGTCCCCTGAGTGTGTGGGGCACCACCCTCCCCTCCTCCCCTAGGTCTTCCCCATCAGCTCAACCATCTTCCCCCTGCCAGTGCACACTTTTGGCCAAATCCAAGCGGGAGTCAGAGGGCAAGGGAGCACTGGTGATACAGTCCTTGCAGTTCAGGTGCAAGGGCACAGAACAGGACAGAGAAGGATAGAGAGCACGTCTGGGGCAAATGAAGATTACTCAACACATTGATATTTCTGGTTCCTCTCCTTCCAGGCACAAGGTAGGGCCCCACATTCCCTGCCACCCTTGAAGTCAGGTACAGCATGCAACTTGCCTTGGCTAATGTCACTTCCAGATCTATGCCTTCACGTTCCCCCTTCCACCTGCTGTAGTGACCTGGGAAAGTCCAGAGGATGAAGACGGTCAGCCTGGATTGCAGAATGGTAAAGATGCAGAGCAGCATCCCTGCTGGCCCACAGCAGACAAGCAGCATGCGCCAAAGTAAGCCCCTGAGATCTGGGAGTCATTTTGTTACTGCAGTTTCACCTCGTTTATCCTGAACTTCTTCTCCCGAAATAGCAACCTCCCTCGCTGTTATACCTCAGCATGCCTTGTTTTCCTCCTCAGACGTATCACCACCTGATAAACTGCGATGTTTATGAGCTGTCTGTCTCCCTCCTCTAAAATGTAAACCGTCGGGGCAGGTCTTAGGTGCACTACTAATTCCCGGCACCTAGAGCAGCACCAGGTTAATAGCAGATGCTAAACTTCTCTGTTGAATAGATGAATGAATAAATGAGCTCATAATGACTACCATGTGTCATTAATTATGTCCTAGACACAGTCTCAAGAGTTATGTCTAGGCAGTTCTGGGGAAGCGAAAGCTTAAACAATTTACTAAGCTCACCTGGCTTAAGTCACGGAGTGGATCACGAAGGCATTTTGATTCCAGAGCCCAAGCACATGACAGCTTTTCCATGCCACTCCCCAATATGAAGGGGGTCTGGTGGGGGAATGCAAGAGAAGCCACTTGGGCACAGACGAGAGGCTGGAGAGAGCCAGGCACCTACCTACTACAAAGTGTTAGTTACCGCTGGAACCAAGATGGACAACCTATGAACTATACAGACTAACGGGGAAAATTTTAAATGTTGGCTATGTAAAAACAATGTTAATTATAGTCATTTATGTGAATTGCTTACCATTTCCACCTAATTACCAGGCAGCACAACAATTATGTAGATCTTTAACTAATGTCAACCTAACTGTGTTGCAAGTTTTATTTGATTATAACTGTAAAGGTGAAAAACAAGAGCTTAGTCCAACCATGAGTTGGTTGCTCATGGAGACTGGTTCTCTGCCCAGAATTTAAAATTAGAGAAGAATTACCTTGTCCTCATACTGCCCGTATTATTAGTGATCTTCCAGGCAGAAGCATTTCATCTGGACTAGAGGCTCCTTGAGGCAGGTACTATCAAATTTTTCCTGGTGGCATTATCCCCTCCCCTCTTGGAGCCTAGCTCAGCCCTGAATAGAGGGGGTGCCTGCGCCACTGTTCCTCTGTTGGTGCTCTGTCTCTGGAAGAGATGGTCCTGGTTCATGTGCCTCTGAGTCTCTTCTCACTGCCTGGAGGCTGAGGATGTGAGATTGGCTGAAAGGTGCCATGTCTATACCAGCTGTGACAGTGGTAAGAGCCTTTCCTGAGCCCTGAAACAGGCCTTCAGAGGAAGTGGGGCAAGGGTAGGGTAGAGTGCTTGGTGGCCTGGAGCTAGCTGAGAAGAATCCGTGAAACGTTGTAACAAAGAGTGCCAGCTTCCCACCCACCCCAGTACCCATTCTCTCTTTTGAGAGTAAAGAGAGTCTTAACTGGGCACATGGCAGCCCAGAAAAATGCCATATTCCCAGGATCCTTCGCAGCAAGGTGTGGCCAATGGGATGTCAGCAAAAGTGAGATATGCAAATTGAAGATCATGATTCTAAAAGGGAAGGAGTGAACTTCCCCCTCCTCTTTCCCCTCTTTCCTCTGGCTGGGGGTACAGGCAGGATGTTAGAGCTTAGACGAGCCTCCCTGGACCCAGGATGGAATGCAGGTGTGGAGATGCCAGAGCAGCAAGATCAAAGGAGCCTGGCTGGTGAGAACTGTGGGCCTGCGGTATCACACCCTTACAAAGCCGTGCACCATCCTCACACCATAGATGGAAGTCACTGTAAGAGCACAGAAAGTCGTAAAGTGAAGTGAGATAATTAGGAAGTGCTGAGTTTGGAGTATTCATTACCTTTGTTTTTAGCATAGCTTATCCCTTTTTGAGTTTACATAATTAATTTTTTAACGATGGCTGTGCTTAACAACCAGTTTGCAAGATTTCTGAAATCTTGTACCCAGCTCCAGCTTCAGGTTTTTGTCCGCGTAACAAAACCTGCATCCTAGCTAATACAAAGGTAATGCTGGAAGTGGGAGGTGGATTGAGATCATATTCTCAGACATATGGAATCTATAACTCAGTCCATAGATGACCCAGAGTTGCCTGAAAAATTATGTTGCTCCAGGGGGGTCACTTGGAACAAAAAATTCTAAAGCTTCTAGAAAGAAACTCCTGTAGCCTAACTCCAAATTGAACATACCCATATCAGTGGAGAGCTGTGGTTCTAGACAATGGCCAAGGACCTTCCTGCCAAAGCCTGGTGCTCCTACACAGCCTGCTAGAGCATTTCTGCCTCCTCCCACTTGCCTCTCTTGGGACCTTCTGTTACCAGTTTAAGGGCTCAGAGGGCATCTCTCTGGTGAGAGGCGTGGGGCCTGGCCTAACCTCTCACTTCTACAAAACACAGGATGAAAGGCAAGTAAGTTATGCATTCAATAAAAGTGCAGAGATTAATCAGAACAAAACATACCTCAGGGTAATGTGTTTGGTAGAAAGAGAGAGAGAGATAAAGAAAGAACAAGAGAAAAAAAAGAGAGGAAGGCAGGCAGGCAGGCAGGCGTCTGTGTTTGCTGTATACATGCTTGTCTGAGCCAAGAGAGAGTCATGGAAGGACACCTGCCAAACAGTTTTCATGGGTTCCCTGAGGAGACAAAACAGGCTGGGGTAGGGGGTGGGGTAACTCTTCTTTACATGTACCTGTATCATCCAACTTAATGCAGCAAGTATCACTTTTAATTTGTTATTTTAAAACACTCAAAAAATATGATATGAAATATTATACATGAGTTAAAATGAATGAACTAGAGGTATAGTATATCAACATGAATCTCAGACAATAATTTTGAGCAAAAGAGCAAAGTTAAGGATTAATACCTACATTATGAAAACAATTATATAATGCTTTAAAACAAAAAACATTATATTATAGATTGTTTATGGATACATATATACAAAGCAGTAGTACATAATAATATACATGGGGTTAATAAACTGAAATTCACATTAACAAGGGACTGAGAGCTGAGGAAATACGTAGATTCTTTCAGCTGATCTGCAGTTCGTGTGTGTGTGTGTGTTTTCATGTGAAGCAACACGACAAATGTTAAGATTTGATAAGGTTAGGTGACAGATACACAGATGTTCATTATCCAATTCTTTATATCTGTATGCTTGAAATATTCCTTATAAAAATTACCTTAATCATTTAATTGAAAAAATGTTTTCACACAGATAAATTCAATCATTAGAAAAAGATGTGCACATTATACATATGTCCATTAAAGTAAGTCTCTCATTGCTTTGTCATTATATAGTTGCCTGTCCATATCACCATTAGATTTGAGTCCCTGAGAACAATGACTACATCTTTCAGTCCATCCACAAAGCCCGTGCTAATCCCTGGTCCAACATCTCTTGAGCTCCTGCTGTATATCAGGTGTTCTGCTAGCCTCTAAGAATACAGAAACGTAGTTCAGAATCAGCCCCTGTTTTTAAGAATCTTACACCTAACAGGAGAGAGAGATGAATAATCATCACCCTGGCAGTGTCTCTTCTGCTAATGGGGAAAGTGGCCAACAGGCATGGAGAGGCAGCGTGTGTGGGGGAAGACGGATTTCTGCTCACCTCCCAGCTCCATGACTCACAAACATGGGACCTTGAATCAATTACACAACTTCTCTAAGTCCCATTCCTCACCCATAAACTCTTCATAGCTTTGTCAGTAATCAATAAGATAATCTAATTGAAAACACCTGGTACTTTGATTGGACCGCCAGGGCTCAATAACTGTTAGAACATGAGGGCAAGCTGAGGACCAAGAAAGGTGAATGATTCATCCCAGATCAAACTACAGTGGGCGATGAACCCAGGATTCTGGGTCCAGGTGTGTGCTCCCCCAGGTGCCTTCAACATAGTAAGGGTCTTGAGTTTTCTGGGTGCTCAGTAAATGCATGTTGAATTGAGACTTAATTTCCAATTTAAAGTCAATTCTTTAATCATAGGATCATTTAAAGCTAAAAGAAGTCTGAAAGAGTAAGTCATTTAACCATAACAGTTAGGATGGCCAAGACCGAGAGGTCCACGGACTCTAAGATCTCACAGCAGGTGGGGCCACCTCCAGGTCTCCCACCTCCCATCACACCACACCTCCCAGGTTCAGGGGTCCGCTTCCGCTCTCCGAGCCTGGACGGCACAGCTCCCCTCTCCCTAGCCCGTGACACGGTGATCACCCCTCTCTCACCAAATCTATCCTCCCTGGCTTTCGAGACACCACTTGTCCGTGGTTTTCCTCCTACTTTATTGTCTGCTCCCTCCTGTCTCCTGCCTCGGGGCTCCTTCTCTGCCCATATGGTATTTTGTGTGGCTTTGGGGAACTTTGGACTTCCTTGTGCCTCTGGAAATCCAGGTCAGGCCAGGGAGGGCACCTGGAGAGAACACCTGGAAGGGTCAGCTTGGGTCACCAGAACAGACAAGGCTCCACTGAGAATACTGGGACACTGACTGTATCTAATGGTGTTCTTTGCTTACATCATCTCACTGAATCCTCTGAATAATCTTATGAGATAGTCTTGACTATTATTCCTGCTTCACAGATGAGAAAATAACCACTAAGAAAAGTCAGAGTTACAGAGACTCCTTCTTCCTGGGACACGGGGCGCACGGCTGCATGCACCGCATGTTCCTGGGGAACCTGGTGCTAAACCATTCATAGACGACCTGCTTCTGGGTCGGGGTTTCATACATAGCAGAGCAGCTCCCTTGCTGAAATCTATTGAAAGTCAGCCCTCAACACAAGAGTTTGTAAATAGCCAATTTTTTTTTCTTTGAAGAAAAAGAAAAGAACAGAAAAGCCAGAATTCTAGCCAAAAGCCACACAGTGAGTAAAAGGTACAGCCAGGGTTTGAACACCTGAGACCAAGACTTACCCACTGCACCACCTGCCTCTTTGGAACAGGGTGTGTGGCATAGCCACAGTGCTAGTGACAGTCCTCAGTTTGACATAAACCTACAAGATGGAGAAAATAAATCTGCACATGTATTTACCTTCTGGCACTAACATTCAAGTTCAGATTATTTGTGGCCCACACCCTGTGCTGTTGGGTCTGGGGTCTACAGTCATGTTCCCAAACCCTTCTTTCTTACTTTTGTTTGAAAATTTATTAACTGCTTCTATGTTGCTCCATATGCCATTGATCATATTGAGAGCTCCACTCTTTTCTGGGCATTCTCCACGGTCTCAGATAACCCTTTAAAGTCTTCAAGGTAAGTTTGGCAAGCGTCCAGGACAAAAGCCACTTTTCCAGGGTTTTCACTGTGTCCCTGCCAGCAACCCATCACTCCAGGGTGTTAAGTCCACCAATCTCATACTTCAAAACCCTCCCCAGAGCCAGTGTTCACCTCCCACAGCCTCCTCTCTCTTCCAAAGTCACAACCTTCCACAGGAAGGAGGGATGAAAACGCATCATGGACCCGCAGGTCCTTCTGCTCCCTGCTCAGAATGCCAGCGTCTGTGGAGACACATTCCAGGTGTCTTTCACCTTGACTCCACCATTTCTTCTGTGTGAAGCAGCACAAGTGGGCAGTCATGGGAGACATGAACAAGCACACTACACCCTGTCACAGCCCGATTTAAAAGAGATGATGGAGATGAGTGTTTTGTAAGTGGTATTGCACTAGTCTGATGTTAGATGGTGGTGGTTACTTGAGATGAGTCATCCAGGAGGAGAGCACATATCTCCTTTTCAGACCCATCTGATCAGACACAGCTGACTTCCTTCCTCAGGGGAGGGGTCATAACCCCCACAATCCCACCTCCAGGGAGCCCGCCAGGATACCATCTACCTTCCAGACAGTGCCTAAGGACGTCGTTCTGTTGGGGAAGCATCTGTTCAGCCAGGTAGACTCAGCTGCTCTTAGACGTGCATTTGTTTGCCCTGATTTCCAACTCTGAGGCCCCTGGGCTCCTGCCCCTCCCATCACTGGCTACAGGGGCCAGACCTTACCACCCAAGGGCTTCTCACTTCTTGCCCAATGATCGCCTTATGTGTTTGCAAAATAACAAATGCAGTTAACACTAATTAAGCAATGTACATATTTTATTTCATTTGACCCTTGCACCTATGTGGTGATATCATTAACACGTTATGTTTTGGAAAATTTAGGCTGAGAAGGATTTAATTGCTTTTATTAAATTCCCCAAGCTAATGTGTGGCAGAGTTGAGATTTGAACCCGTGACTGTATCATGCAAAACCCCGTCCCCTTAACTATTTTGTTAGCCTTCTCATCCTTATAACTTAAGAGCTGAGAACACAAACAGCTTATAGCTAACTAAAAACTGAGCCTTTGCACTTTATCCCGGGATGACCGGGAAGGGGGCAAGCTGCCCTGCTCACACTACAAGCCCCACCTAGGGAACTCGCAAAACATCTGATGGTTCTCAGACTTTCAAATACATAATAATCACCTGGAGGTCTGATCCAAGTGCAGATTCCGAGTCTAGGCTTGAGAAAGCCTGAGAGTCACACTTCTACCCAGCCCCACAATGATGCCGTGCTGCTGGTGTGAGGACCACACTCCAAGCAGGAGGCCCTGGAAGCCTGGTGCTCTGACTCACTCGGCTGTGAGTGACTGATCGGACCATCCCAAGAGCCAGCTGGGGAGAGGCTTCCTAGGCTGAAGGAACAGCAAGAGCAAAGGCATTGAATCCTGACTGTACATGGTGCAAAGTATGCCTGGCAATCAGCAGGGCTGGAAACCAGGGCACGGTGGGAGAATGCAGTAGAGCACGTCTTAGAAAACAAGTCTTGGAGGAAAATTTGGAGTTAAACTGTGAAGATCCCTGAATATGATTCTAAGACTTTTAAGAGTCCAAATTTACATACCTTTTAAACCACACCTCATTTTGGTAAAATTATCCATTTCTAGCTTCTTAATAGCTATCCTCCTTGTAAGGAATAAAGAGTGGAGTCTCTGAATCATCTTTTTATCCTCTAACATGCCTTGCACCTGGCCACCTTCAGTGAAGTGAAATGAATGGAGAACACAGGAGTTCTGTGCGAGGAGGCGTGACGGGACTCAGCCTGTGCCGCAGGCATTACGCATGGTGGGTTGGGGATACAGAGCCATGTTAAGAGATTGTCCCAATATTCCAGGGGTGGGGTAAGGATGGTCGGATAATGAGGCTGGAACAGAGACGATGACTGTGGGAATGGATGGAAAGTGGGGAGAATTTCTGGAGGCATTCGATCAGACTGCATACTGGTTACCCTCCATTGCTGTCTCCTCCCCCACATCCATCTGGCGCTTTGTCCTGTGCTGTCTTCCGCAAGACTGACCCCTGTGGGCTGCACCATCCAGGCCACCTTCCCCTCTGCTTCTGGTTGAGTTCAGCCAATGAGAGGCACCAGTAAGAGACCGTAAAAGAGAAAAATAGAGGCAAGAGGTTGGGGTATTTCTTTCTATGCCCTCTATGCTCTCACTGCTTCCCTACCTCACCAAGGTTTTGCAGGTTGTATTCATCTATGACCAAAGCTTCAGTAGGACAGTCCCTTTACCCTGGTGCTAGCTGGGGACCCCCTCCCATAAGGCTGAGATGCTCTCCTACAGGGTGAGGTACAGTGGCCAATATATGGTTGTTCTTTCCCCTCAAGTCAGATAACCCAGGTTCCAGAACCAAGAGGCAAAGGTGAGACTGACTCCTCTTACTGCCCAATAACCCACTTTAGGGATTTCTTGCTTCCCTTGGGCTCACTGATGATGACACACGCTGCTTGGCCCACGCCTTGCTTCCCGGGACCCAGCTGAGTCCCCTGCAGTGCAGCAGGCATGTCCCAGCCAGCGCCAAGTGCACGCCTCTCTTCTCCAGCCTTGTGGGAGCCTGCTCTCCCACAGACACTTAAAAGTCAAGGAAAAGTCATTCTCTAGGTGGAAACCCTCTACCAAGGAGGGATGGGAGTCAAAGCCCCAGCCTCCCTGTTCTCTGGTAGGATGATTCTGAAGTGTGTTTCCCACTGTCTCTGAGTATCCGGCAGGACCAAGCCCAGTTGCCTATAGCCATCTGATCATTCATTCACCTTTTATTGGTTTTTCTTATTTCTTTTTTTTTAATTAAAAAATTTTAATTTTAATTTTCTTTACAGGGGAGAGGTAATTAGGTTTATTTATTTATTTTTGGAGGAGGTACTGGGAATTGAACCCAGGACCTTGTGTGTGCTAAGTATGTGCTCTACCAGTTGAGCTATACCCTCCCCCCAGCTTTTCTTCCTTCTTTGTCTCACTTCTCCGCACCCTCAACTCATGTTTTCTGGGATCACCTGCCAAGTAAACTACCCACACCCAGGTCCTTGTCCTGGGGTCAGCTTTTGAAGGAACCCAAACTAAGATAGTGTATTTGGAGCAAGGCTTCCACCAGAGAATACAATCGGAGCTGCATTCAGTTGGAAGCTGAGCCCTACACCCACCCCCCAGCCATTTGGACAGTCGGAGAAGGGATGATTAATGAATTAATTAAATTAAAACAAGGGGAAATTGGTTGCTGCTACACATAGGGGCAAAGGGCACTAAGACTGCGATCAAGAGGATTCCCTGAGACATCTGTCAGTGCACTCATGTCCAATAATAAGGGCCAATGGGAAACCAAGGCAACTCAGAAAAGATGAGACCACTAAAGCCACGGATCCTGTGAAAATGAAGGTTTGGATCATCCACCAGGTACCCAAGGGTCAGGGTGCTGGCAGAGGGTCAGGGGAACACAAAATGAGCGATGGAAGAAGAAAAGCTTTATGTTAATTCTTTTTCCTACTTTTTTCTCCTGCTTTATATGAAGAGCAATGGCCAACACGATAGTTTAGGCTTGAGATTGGAGAGTGATTAAATCAACATCACCCTATGATGACAGAGGGGTTCAAGGACCTTGGGGCTTACCCTGTGTGAGAAAAACACACGTCTCTTCACTAAGTAAAGGACAAGAATAGATGCCACGTGACAAGAAGAGTAGATGCTGATTTTTCTGCATTTGTCCCCCAACCCTCTCTGCCCTCCGAGGCTGGCCCCAGCAGGAGATGAGACACATGGGTATTTAAGCCTCTGCTCCCGCCACATCTTGCCACAGTTTGGGGAATGCAGCGCCTGCGTCCCTCTCTGATTATAGCCTCTGAGGGGGACCCTCTTCCAAGCCCCAGCTCTCCAGAGGCTCCTGCAGTATGGCACCTTTCCCCGAGCCCTGAAGGCCTCTGGTGGTTATAGCTTCCAGATTTTGCTTGTCCCTGATGGGTCACCATTCCATCCCGTATGGATTCCCTGAACCTGTCCACACAGCACTAGAACCTTCATTAAACTTCCTTTAGTTTAAGCATCTCTTTCCTACCAGGAACTGGAGTGATAGCAATAGGGGGCGGGGGGTGGAAAGTGAGGGGAGAGAGAAGGAGGAAGGGATGAAGATGGCCTGAGGTTTCCAAACACCAGCTGGATAGAACACTGCAGAGCAGGCTTGTCTGACACACAGGTTCCACCACACCCAGTATGGCATCAGCTTCCCACTCTCCCTAAAATCTCTTTCTCTGCACTCATTCAGGCAGATCTGGGTTTTGCCTGAGTAGCCTTCTCAGAAGTAAGTAGCCTCTAAAAGAAAGAAACCAAGCAGTAAAATGGAAGCCCACGGGGTCAGGTTAACTCTGACTCTGCCCTGTTGAGGTTATCACAGAGGGCTGAGCTGCTGTGTCCGGAAGGTACCCACAGGGGCAACACTGGGTTTCCTTCCCCTCCCAGACAACGGAGAGTGTCCATCAGTCCGTCCAGTCCATGCCTCAGCCCAGGGATAGCAGTCGTGGTTCATATTAGACATCATTTATTCAAAGGCATTGGTGGCTCTGCAAGCCACGCATCTCTGTTCTTAGACCTGTGTCCTGCCCTTCCTTGCTTTGTTCTGTATCACAGAAGACGCATTTCCCAGAGTCCTTTGCCCTCGAGCAGGCTCAGCCAGTGGAGGCATCTCTCCTCATCATTCTCTGCTACAAATGGCATCTCTAGCCATGGCTCTGTCTCCTCTATGACTCCAGCTCCCCATGACATTCCTGCTCTCATGGTCACAGCTCCCAGGAACAGCCCTGGCTTCTGAAGTCTGATAAGACCACCTCCTCCCTGGGTCCCAGGGGGCGGCAGCTTCCTGCTGTGCTGGTCCTGTGTGTCCCACCCCTGCTCTTGGTCTCTTCAGTGCTTCCACTTTCTGTTAAATTAAATACCCTCTATTGAAAGATTAAAGGTGGCTTCTGTTTTCCTGACTGGACATTAACTGATAAGGTGACTTGTCCAAGATCATGTGACTGGTAAGCAGCAGAGCAGAGCCAAACCAGTTCTGCTGAGCCCAAAGCCCCCGAACTCCCCCACCATGCCATCCTGCTGCCTTCACTCCAGTCCCTGGCATCTCATCGAAGCTTCTGCTTCCCAATGGACCTGGGCACCTTTCCTGGGAGTCAGAGTTTTCATATTTGGATTGAAAGTTTCTTGTATTGGTGACCTGAATTGCCTAGATCAGAGCTCACGTCGGGACCTAAGACACCAGTTACCAGGCCTGGAAGGAAGACCTCTCTTTGGTTTTGTTCATTTTCTTATTTTTGTTTACTGATGCACAAGAAAGTCTCAGATGAATTCAGGAGTACCCTGCCCCCAACCCAACCACATACAAATGCACTTCAAAATCCTCTGAGTTCAAAAGAGAACTTACTTCCCCAAGACCTACCAAGTAAGGAAAAGACACTGCCCTGGCCGGTGTGCCCACTGGAACAGCGAGGCCTGCTCCACGCTACCATCCGTGGGAGATTACATAACAGCCCCAAAGGACCAAATCATAATTGGCTTGGATGTAGCGCTCTCTCTCCGATTCTCTTGCTGGGTAGAAATGATGAGAAACAGCACATTCCAGTTTCCCTCAGGTAGCTCAACGTGAACCCAGGCCTGGTATGCACCACACTGTACAGTAATGAGATTTCATCTCACAGAGAGGAGGTTACATAACTAGAATTCAGCCCATTAGCCATAACAAAGCAGTCAGGGAGGGTCAGAAAGACAGACAGCCCCATTCTGAGCAACCTATTCCCGTACTAGGGTGTGAGGGGCAGATGGACAGAGGGCCCATTAGAGGTACGACTGTAAATTCTTCAACTTGGCTGCCCCCTTAGCAGTGCCAGGAGGCGCAAGGCTCTGGGGAGGGGCTTGTCTTCTCCACTTTTTGGAAGCTCTCCTGCTTTCTTCACACCAAGCTTAGGCCTTGTCTTTCTGCCTCCCTTTCTGACTTTCCAGAAAAGTCATTGTCAGTCCTGCTGGCCCTCAGATATTTCCACCTGACTCAGAGAGGGATGGAGGCCATGGGCAGAAAGGAGCTGTTAGGCCCACATATTTCCTGCATTCGGAGGGAGCCGGGGGTGGAGAACGGGATAGCTCGCTATGTCTTTGACAGTCACGCCAGAATGGTAATGAGCTTTATTCACCAACCTAACAGTGAAATGAGCTTTGGTACAAAAACCCACATCCAAGCCGGTTGCTACCATAACTCTGTCAGAGCAGGTGGATGACAAAGGATTACCTCGCACACACGCACCCTCTCCACAGGCAAAAGTCAAAATTAAACACAGGCAGAGAAGACAAATCAATAGTATTAGTGAGCGCCATAGTTAGTCAGGCACCAAAATCTCCTGAAGACCTTTTAAAAGCTCAGTCCCAGTTCCTACCCCCAGAACCTGGGCTTCAGAGGTCCGCGTGGAGCCTGGAGGCCACACACAGACGGACCAGCAGCCCAGCCCACGTGACCACCAGTGTCCTCCCAGGAACACCTGGGGTCCCTCTCTCCTTTGTTCACCCCAAAAGGTGTGACCCTGAGTCGTCAGCCCAGCATTTGCAGTCACACCCAGTACAAGGCAGTTCCAGGAACTGAGAAAGAACTTCACAAGGTGGAGACATCACTGGAGATTCTGAACTTCACACTTTTTATGTGGCAAGCACTTACATGACATACCTATTTTCCAGGCACTGTTCTAAACCAACTAACCTTGACCAATGTTAGTTCACATCATGAATGCAATCCTCTACCAATTCTCTGAGAAGGGACTCTTAGCATCACCGCATTTGCAAAGGGGAGCCACGGCACAGAGGTTTCAGTGGTTTGTACAACATTGTGCAAGTAAGGGCTGGAGCCAGGACCTCAACCCAGACAGTCAGACTTGAGAGTAAACACAGACACACACACAGACACACACAGACACACACACACACACAAAATTTTTGTTGCATACAGGCTATTTGAAAACTCCCATTCGACAAAACTGTGAACTCCTGGAGGCAAGGATGGAGTGCCATCACCTGGCCCCCAGAACCAGCCCTCAATAAATATCCCAGGGCCGAGGGCCTGCTCTGTGCCAGGCCGGGCTCAGTATTTTCACATCGAGTCCCACCTTAGCCCTCACCAGCGCTGCTCACACATGTCCTCATGCTCTCTCCTCCTCTCTGCCTTGGGGAGCAGTGACAAGCCTCAGAGACAGATGTGTGGACATGCACAGGCACATCCCTGCTGAGCTTTTCAGACTGCTTCTGCCTTCCACGGCCCAGAGCCACTGCCGCCTTCCCCTCTGTGGGACCCTGTGACATATCTTCCTTGGCAAGGAAAGGAGGGGTGACAGGAGGTGCTGAGACAAGGCGCTGGCCTGAGCCCAAGCTCGTAGGCTCTCAGGTGTGTCACCTGCCCCTCCTGGCTCCAGCATCCTCAGAAAACCCAGATGCATTGCACTCCCCTCCTCTCTGCCTCTTGCCCATTGGTAACCACAGTGCTTTTACTATTGGCAAATCCTTTTACAGGATGAGGCGAAGGAGCATCAGAGCCCTGGAGCTTTCGTGAATCTAAAGTTACACTGGTTGCCAATTCAGAATGCTACCATGGCCCTTTCAAAGCCCAGGATGCCCAGCTAGGCTTCCAGCCAGTCCTTGGCCATGCAATAGTCTCACCACACACTCTCAGCCCTCCCCATCCCAGCACCCTACTAGGGCTGCCTAACTGCTTGCCCTGTTTCCCATTATGCTCCTCTCAGTCCATTCTCAATGCAGAACCAGCTGATCCTGCTGAAACATAAGCCAGACCATGCCCCTCCCCTGTTCAAAGCCCTCTGTGGTAGGCAGAATTCTAAGATGGTCCCAAGATTCCTGCCCCTGGTGTGGGTGGTGGGTGGGCCTGGGTTAATCAGGTGAGCCCTTTTAAAAGAAAGTCCAGAGGTCAGGGACAGAGGAAGTCAGAGAAATTCGAAGCAGCAGAGATGCCCTCCAAAACACTCAGAGGGAGAGGGCCATGTGGCAAGGAGTAGCAAGTGGCCTCTTGGGGCTGAGAATAGCACCAAGCTGATAGCCAGCCAGAAAGCAGGAAGCTCAGTCCTGCAACTGCAAATAGCTGAGTTCTGCCACAGTCAGTGAACTTGGAAAAGCGTCCCACATCCTAGATGAGACTGCAACTTCAGCTGTCACCATGATTCAGCCTGGGGAGACACTGAGTAGAGGGTCCAGTGAAAGCATGCCAGACTCTTGACCCTCGGAAATAGGGACAATGACTATATATTGTTTTAAGCCATTAGGTTTCTGGTAATTACACAGTGACTGGAAACTAATATACCTTCCAATCCTTCCTCTGTCACTCCAAGTAAAAGAAAAGATTCGAACCCAACCTCCTACTATTCTTGCCCTAGTTCTCTCTGAGCCAGCTGCAGAGACCAGGCATACAGGCACCTCAGGACCTTTGCACCTGCTGTTCCTTCTGCCCACATGTCCTTCTCCTGAAGATCTGCATGGCTCCCTAACTCACTTCTCAGGGAGCCCAGCCTCATACCCACTCTACCCTGCTCACCCTCTGTATCATTCTTCTTTGCCTTATTCTTCTCAAAACACTCTGTGCCTGCTAATCTACCACAGACTCACTTATTTATTGTTATTACCCATCTCTCCCCTCAGGAATGTAAACTCCATGAGGACAAATGTTTTTGCCTCTTCTGTTCACTGCTGTATCCCAAGCACCAGAAACAGTAAACACTCAGTATTTATGTGTTATATGAATGAATGGGCTTGGGTCCCTCTCAACCCTAAATATTCTCGGCTATGTGGACATTATGTACTGTTCAAGGTCTAGAGGACGTCCCACCTTCTCCAGGAAGCCTTGCTTCATCGACCTCCAAAAACAGTGACAGTTAGTGTCACAGCGTTCATTCAGCCGTTAATTATATCCTGAAGTTTTATGCAGCCTGATCATTGCATCCCAGATGTCAGTCTTCTCCTGTGCCCCTCATTTCCTTCCCGCAGCTCTGTCCCTGCACAAGGCAGTGGGCTTCTAGAGAAGCAGCATTAGTCCTTCATTTATTTATTTTTTAATGTGTAGCATACCTAGCAAGTGCCAGACCCCTGATCTCAGGACTGGGGATGCTTGACACAGTCCATGATCTCACGGAATTTGCAATCTAGTGGGAAGGGTGGAGGTGAAATAAACATACTGTTGCAGTAGGTTCCTTAAAGCCAAGGTACAGATCTGAGCAAAGCTGTTCATGAAGTACCCACTGATTAGTCAATTGAGTATTTGAAACTGGTTGAGGCCTTCGTGTGTGCAGGTACAGTTGGGGATTGGGACTGGAATGGGGGATGGATTGTGTATGTGTCCCAAGTTCTCCAGAGAAACAGAACCAATAGGATATGCATGGAGAGAAAGATTTATTATAAGGAATTGGGTCACATGGTTATGGAGGATGAGGAGTCCCATGATCTGCAAGCTAGAGGCACAGAAAAGCTGGTGGTGTAGCTCCAGTCCAAAGGCCTTAAGAACCAGGAGAGACAATGATATAAGTCCCAATCTGAGTCCAAAGATCTGAGAACAGGGAGTGTGGGCAGGAGAAGATGATGTCCCCGCTTAAGCAGAGAGCAAATTCACCCTCCCTCCACCTTTCTGCTCTATTCAGGCCCTCAGTGGATTGTATGAAGCCCACCCACATGGCAGAGAACCTTACCTGGTGCAGAAAACTAGAGAGATGGCAGCGTGAGAAGGACTCAACCTCCCACCGCTGACTGTGAAGATGAAGGAAGAGGCCGTGAACTGAGGATTACAGTCAGGCACTGGGAGCTGGAAAAGGCAAGCAAGCAGATTCTCCCCTGGTGCCTCCAGGCAGGAACGCAGTCCTGCCAGCACCTTGACGTATAGGTCAGTGACACCTGTGCCAGACCTCTGATCTACAGAACTGTAAGACGATAAATTTGAATTGCAAAAGCCACTAAGTTTGTGGTGATTTGTTACAGCAGCAATAAAAAACTGACCTCACTGTGTTTGTAGCATTATTTCTCTTATTTTTTTCAAATACCTGATATATAGATTTCCAGTCAAGATGGCAGAGTAGTAGGACCAGGAGCTTGCCTCCTCTCATGATCACATCAAAACCACAACTGACTGCTAAGCAACCACCAATTTAAAAAGACTGGAAATAGCAAAAAAGATCTTCAGCTGAAAACATAAAGAAGGAACCACAACAGGATGGAAGGAGGGGTGAACTCATGATATAGTCGGGCCCCATTCCCCCCAGGTGGGCGACCCACAAACTGGAGAATAATAATATTGCAGAGGCCCACCCACAGGAGTGGCAGTCTGAGCCCCACATCAGGCTCCCAGCCCGGGGTTCTGACACTGGGAGGAGGAGCCCCTCAGAACATCTGGTTTTGAAGGCCAGCAGGGCTTAACTGCAGAAGCTCCACGGGACAAGGGGGAACAGAGACTTCCCTCTCCTGGGAAGCACACACAGAACCTCTCGTGTGCTGGGACCAAGAACAGAGGCAGTGATTTCATAGAAACCTGGGTCAAACCTACCTGCAGGTTTTGGAAGTTCTCCTGGGGAGGTGTGGGATGGCTGTGGCTCACCCTGGGGACATAAAAGCTCATGGTAGACATTTGGAGAGTGTTCATCCACATGAGCTTTCCTGGAGACTGACAACTTGCTTGGGTCATTGCCGCCAAGACCTGGCTCCACCTGACAGCCTGTAGGCTTAAGTGCTGGGAAGCCTCAGGCCAAACAAGATACTGGGTGGAAACACAGCCCCACCCATCAGAGGACTTCCTGAGCCCACAGCGGCCTCTAGACACATCCCTAGATATGGCTCTGCCCACCAGAGGGCCAGGACCAAGCTCCACCCAGCAGTGGGCAGATATCGACTCCTCCTGCTAGGAAACCTGCATAAGCCTCTAGTCCAACCTCATACACCAGGGGGCAGATAACAGAAATAGGAAAACAACAATCCCACAGACTGTGGAAGGAGTTCACAAACAGAGGCCAGACTCTACCTTGGGACCAGCTGGACCCTGGCCCTTGGGTGACAAAAGGGGAGTGCACTGCTGGGATGCGTAGGATGTCTCATACAGAGGGACACTTCTCCAAGATCAAGCAACGTAACTAACCTATATAAAAATACAAATAGAAATTTAGACAAAATGAGGCAGCAGAGGAGTATGTTCCAGGCAAAGGCACAAGATAAAAGCCCAGAAGAAATAAGTGATGAGGAGGTAAGCCACCCAAGAAATTGTTCACAGTAATGATTGCGACGATAATCAGAGAACTCAGGAGGAAAATAGATGGACAGAGTAAAGTTTTTAGCAAAGAGTCGGAAAATATACAGAATATCCAAACAGAGTTGAAAAATAAAATTACTGAAATGAATAACACACTAGAAGGAACCAAGAATAGACTAAATGAGGTGGCAGAACATATCAGTGAGTTTTCAGAAGACAGAGTAGTGGAAATCACTACTGCAGAACAGAAAAATGAAAAAAAGAATGAAAATAAATGAGGATAGTTTAAAGGACCTCTGGGACAAGATGAAGCACACTGATATTCACATTATAGGGGTCTCAGAAAAGAGAAGAGAGAAAGAAAGGACATGAGAAATATTTGGAGAAACAATACCTGAAAACCCCCTTAATCTGAGACAGGAAACAGTCACCCAAGTTCAGGAAGTGCAGAGAGTCCCATACAGGATTAACCCAAACAGGAACATGCCGCGGCACTCAGTAATCAAACGGACAAAAATTAAAGCAGGAAATGTTAAAATCAGCATCAACTAGTATATTTTCTTCTCCTGGTG
The DNA here is from genome assembly GCF_009834535.1 of Camelus ferus. Lineage (NCBI taxonomy): Eukaryota > Metazoa > Chordata > Mammalia > Artiodactyla > Camelidae > Camelus > Camelus ferus. Next base: position 3,488,050 of record NC_045716.1, read on the forward strand.
CACCATCCCAATTCATCACCGTTGGAATTTTTAACCATTGGACTCATACCAGGGATTATCTGTGCCCACCTATCACCAATGATAGGGTTCTCACTGCCTGCTGTGGGGTCAATGATCTCGCTGAAAAACCCCATCTTATTACCTGCTTTTATGGAATATTCCATAAGAAACTATCACAAGTTTGGTTATCTAGAAAGCAAACTGGAGACAGAGTTTACTATTAGGAGTTTTATTACAGAGTGCTCTGGATACTAACACCTATGGAAGGGAAGGGGAATGTGGCAGAAGGAAAAACAGGTTGCAGTGCAGGTCTGACAACCTCATTCAACCCTATGGGGACCTCTAGAGGTGAAATGGCCCATCAGAGTTGTCCCACAGTGAGCCAAATGTGTCAGGCCTTTATATCTGCACCTCTATCACTGGATGTGGGCCACTCCTGGAAGGACATAATCTTGGGCAAGGTGGCTCTCTGAAGCTGAGACTATTCATGAAGGAGGTAACAGCTGAAGTCTACCTACTAATAGCATTCCCAGAAGCTAATACAACAGGTTTTCTATAAAGGTGGAACTCCATATCCATTATAGCATTATAGACCCTAACCCTTCTAAACATCCAGTCTTAAACTCCAAGGCAAGAGATAAGAGGATTTCTCTATAGGGAAACTGGACCATGTTAAAAACCTAGAGATATTGACATTTGGGGGTCTGCAATGAAGCCGGCTACAGGGAGGTCCACTGGTCAACAAACCTCTCAGAAGTTCCAAATAGACTGAATACCTTTCTCTTAAATATGAACATTTAGCCAAGAACTGGTTGACATTTAAAGAAATTCTTAAACATGACAGAGAAAGGCCAAAATAAACAAAAAGGAACTCAGAGGTAAAAGAGACACTGCAAGAAGCAGAAGAAAACATCTTTTTAAAAAATTCAAATTGAATCCTCAGAGAAGTAAAAGAAAATATTATATTCATGAAATATGAATACAACACTAAGGAAAAAAAGGTTGACTGATTCAGAGAAAAGAAAGAACTTCTGGAACTTAAGATACAATCAAGGAAATAAAAACTTCAGTAGACGAGTTAGAAGTTAACATTGAGAAAAATCTCCCCTCCAAAAATTGGGAGGTCATTCCAGAAGGTCCAACATCTGAATAATGGGGACTTCCAGACTCCCAGAAAGAGAGAACAACAAAAAAAAAATTTTAACAAAACAAACAACAATAAAAAGCTTTCCCAAAACCGAATAATTTAAGTTTCTAAATTAAAAGAGCCCACTGCATAAGAAAAGGCCCACATCAAGGCAGAGTGTTAATGCATAAGCACACTGAGAACAAAAAGATTATCCTAAAATTTCTCAGAGGGAAAAATCAGATCACATACTACAAAAAGAAATCAAAGTACTACTGAACTTTTTTGCAGCAACTTGGAAAGACAATGGAGCAATGCCTTAAAAACTTGCCAACTTAGAATGCTGTGCTCAAACTATAAATTGTGTAAACATTAGATATAAAACAAGAATATAAGTCAGACATACAAAATTTCTACAATTTTACCTCTCATTTCTAAAATTTTAATTTTACCTACTCTTCCTTAGAAAGCTACTGGGTGATGTATTACAGCAAAATAAAAGAATGAATAAGAAAAAAAAAGAGACATAAGGATCCAGAAAACAGGTTCCACAAGAGAGAAGCAAGTGGAATCCCCTCAGATGATGATAAATCTTAGTAGCTATACAGTAGATTTAGCAAGAAAACACATTACAGGAAGTGTTCAGCATCCCCAGGGGTTTGAACTGATAGGTCAGTTAGATACCTGATATGGTTAACTGTGCGGTGATGAGATTTAGAGTTCTGTAGGGTAGGAATCAATTTGTGATGGGTACTACATTAGGGTAAGCTGATCTGTAGAAATAAATATACCCCTGAAAGTCAGTGGCTTAAAGACAAGTTTATTTGTTTTTGGTATAACAGTCTTGGGCAGACAGTCAAGTTGGTGAGTAGTTCCCTCCGTGCATTCATTAACGACCCTAGTTGATAGACAGATACTCCACTATTTTCAATATACGCCTTCTTAGGACATCCTAATTGTCACCTCCCCAATGGGGAAAGCATGGGGGAGCCTGGAGGAGGTTTTTATGAGCCAGGCCTGGAGGCAGCACACATCACAGAGCTATACTTAACTGGAAGGTACTCTGGGAAAGGCAGCCCAACTGAAGTCCAAAGAAAGGGAGGACATAATTTGGTGGAGAGCTAGTAATCTCCACCTTGGGTACTGAAAGGGAAGGGATCCACTTTGGGGGGGTCTGAAGCATATAACTGGGGGGGGGGGGGCTTCTTTAATGCAAAGAATACAAAACTACAAATGCAAAATTGCTAGAGTCCCACCCCTCCCCTAAGAGCCTCAGAAGAGACCTGTGCAAGTGAGAAGCCCTGAAGCTTGAGCTCCATGAGTTTCATGGAAAGCCTGCCTGGGCGTTACAGTTGTTATTAACACAGGTTGGGCCCCAAAGAGACTCAGCGGTACAGGGGCTCAAATAAGACAGCAGCCTGTTTCTTCTCATGGTTACGCAGGTGTCTTCCACTGTGTTGTCCTTCCCTCCTCAACGTGTCTTCCACCCTAGCTTCTAAATTGGCTGATCTTGTTCCCGCCACCACATCTGCACTTCCACAGCAGGAATGAGGAAAGAGAAAGAGGGAAGTGCCTTCCTTCTTTTAAGGGGATGACCTGGATGTTGCCATAGCCACATGAAATCAAGGTTTTGGCAGGCCGCCCTCCCTGTAGAGGCTCTAGAGAGAATCTGCTCCTTGCCTCTTCTGGTTTCTGATGGCTGCCAGCATACCTTGACTTCCGTCCACATCACTCCAATCTTCAAGTCCAGCATCTTCAAATCTCTCTCTGCTCCACCCTCCCATTGCCTTCTTCTCCCTGTCTGTGTAATTTTCCTCTGCCCCATCATAAAAGGATATTTATGGTTGCATTTGGGACCCACTTGAATAATCCAGGCTAATCTCCCCCACTTTAAGATTCTTAATTTGATCACATCTGCAAAGATGCTTTTTCCAAATAAGATAATATTTATGGGTTCTGGGGATTAGATCCTGGTATCTTGGAGGCCGTGATTCAGCCTACTACAGGCAGCATCTTAACCCAAAACTGCTTCACCATCATATGCCCCAAACAGCATCTGGTTGACGTTCTCACAGGGGCTCTTATGGATTCAACCCTGGAAGCAGTGGTTCCTATTCTGGCTGTATGTGAGAGTCATGTGAGGAGTTTTATAAAAAATATCTTGCTTGGGCCCTCACCCTCAAAGATTCTGATCCTATTGTCGAAGGTGGAGTCTAGGCATATGGGTATTCTTAAAACTCCCAGGTGATTCTAACCTGTAGCCAGACTGTAGAATCTCAGCACAAAGTACCTTGGGAACTGGAAGGCGGCCCCAGGTCTCCTTTTAGCAGCCCGAGCACAACCTCTCTGTCCTGACCCATCAACAGACCCAGGAGACCCACAGCCTTCTTCTGAAGCCTGGATGCAGGTGGAGATCCAGCAGAAGGGCCCAGTAGGGCTGTTCTTTTCCAGTCTGGCTTCCTGGAGCCCCACACCTGCACCTCCTCCCTTAAATGGGCTGGAATCCTCATTCTCCCAGCAGTTTCAATTAATGCACGTCCAGTAAGAAGGGAATGAAAAGGAGACAAGGCCAGTGGGAGACCCTGGTACCAGAAGAATTATAGAAAAGCATAAAGATCATTATGTAACCCATCATGGTCTATCCAGGAAGGAGAGCTTCACAGATCCCTGATAATATATATACCACGGAACTGGCCCCGCCCAGTCTCAGTCCCTGCACTCACATGTACACACACATGAGCATGCAAACGCACACCCAGCTTCCTGGCAGGGGTTAGTCCCCTGGCCCAGCTCTGAGACGAGGTGTGCAAGTGAGGAAGCAGGGAGCACAGGAAAACACAAGTCAATTGTTATATACTATGCTCCACATACAAAGGAGGATTCTCCTCTGGGGGCAAGGCAATGCCTACGGCATAATTCAACTGCCTGAGGCCACATCCCAATTTCCTGGGAACAGGACCAATTAGGTATTACAGAACTCAGAAACGACCTCAGGGGCTTAGCAGCTGAAAGCAGCAACTGGCTGCCATTTGGAGTCAGGAGACCCCCACTGAAAAGTGGAGTGTTCACTCTCGGATCGGCCTCCTGCTTTAAGGCTGTTTACACAGTCAGACTCCAGGGTCAAGAGGCTGCAGGGTTCAGAGCATGGCTGAGGAGCACACCCCACCCTTGACCTTCACCTGTAAGTTCAGACCCCGAGCAGCCCAATGTGCACATCTGAACTGTACAAGGAGCCAGGTAGGTTTGTAGGCAGGGGCATGAAAGACCCTGGACCCCTGAAAACAGGACTCCTGTTCCCAAGAAAGCTGTGTGGCCTGGGACAAGTCACTTCACCTTTCTGGGGCTCAGCTTCTTCATCTGCAGGATAAAGGGGTGGGACTCAGCATCTCTAAATCCCTCCCTGAGCTAAAGTTTGCTCAACCAACTTTCCTAGTTTTTTTTTCTACATAATGTATTGACTTAGTTTTTTAGAGTTCTGTTAGTTTACCAGCTCTTCAAGTGCCTCTGTATCTGTAATCTACCACCAGCAGACTGCTGCTTACCAGCCACAAAACCCCACTGGCACACAAAATAAAACAATGATGGCTCACGTGGCAGTGCAGAGTGGCTGGTGTAGGCTGGCTGCCATGGCATCCGTAGATCTCCTGGGGGCTCTCTCTGGGATGCCTGGCTGGATGTCTTAGCTGGGGCAGCTCTGCTCCACATGTCTGTCATCTTTCACTGCTCATCAACCGGCAGGCAAGCCCAGGCATGCTCTTTCAAGGGAGAGAGCAAGAGGCCAAGCCCAAACATGTAAGGTCTCTTGAGGTCCAGGCTGGAAACTATATTTCTGCTTTATTCTATTGGCCAGAGCAAGTCACATGACTAATCCCAGATTCAAAAAATAAGGAAATAAAATCCACAAAGCCACAGGGTAAAGGGCATGGATAAAGAGAGAGGGAAGAATAAGGGCCATTAATGCAATGCAATCTACCACCACCTCTCCAGGGAAAGAGACATGCCATTCAGGTCAGGCCAGTGGTCCATCCTGAACCTGAAGGAGGTTTTGGTGGATTCAGCCAATTCTTACAGACATAGGCTCTCCATCCTCCTGATGGCATAGCCTGAGAGAATGCTTGACTCCAGAATCTGCCTTCTTGCTCTGCCCCAAATGCCACAGGCTCTCGATCCCCAGAGCAGGCTGAGTCCAGGATGGGGAGGGTCACCCCATGGACTGACTGTGCAGGGCGGCAGAACTTGTGCAGGCTTGGGCCCTTTGAAGGCTCTCAGTACCTGATCTGATTGGAACCAAAGAGGAGGGAAATCCAGCAAGGGCGGGTGGGCACAGCCTCCAGCCGGGGCTCCAAAGCTCACAAAACACCTGTCTGGTTTAGAAGAAAGGACCAAGGCTTGACCTCAGCCTCAGAAAACCCAACGTGCAATCCTGGTTCTTCCACTCACTAGCCAGGGGCCGCGGGTAACCCATTCGGCCTCTCCAGGGCCTGTTTCCATATCTGGGAAGTGGAGATGATACATTCCTCACAGGCTCAGAGTAGGCTGTTTACATGAAATGGGCTTTGCCAAGTGCCACTAACGATCCTCCGAAGCTGCGTGACACCCACCCCCCGCAGCAGCCCCAGGCATCATGGCTCACCCTGCTCTGGGGTTGGAGTCACATTTGCCATCACCCTCAACAGACATTGTTGGTCTTTCTGCTGGTATGGCTTTCAGGCCTAGTGAGGTTCCCACCATCTCAAACCTCCACAAAAGCCCTCTGCACCTACTGGTCCCACTGCAATCATTTGATTGCTGTTTTTTATTTCCCAGCTCTCGGGCTGCCCTCCCCACCAGCCTGTGACCCCCGGCTGTTCCACCATTGGCTGGTTTAGATTTGCCATCAGTATCTCTTGGCTTGATTCTTCTAGTCTGTCCCAGCAGGTTGGCCCTCACACGCCCACATTAAAGGTCAGCTCTTGGACGGTATTACAGCTGAGCAGCTGGAGAAAGCCTCAGAAACTGATTTCCCTTTCTCTAGCTACTAAATCATTCTTTTATCCATCACCTCCCAAGTGAGACCCTGTTCTCTGTCACCTCAGACAATAGCATTTTTAAAATCTCACCTAGACTCATCTCGCTGAGTGATCCCCACCTCCCTGAAGACGACAAACCACCAAATCCACTCCGTCGGCCTCCCTAAGTGACAGTGCTCACACTTGGAGGCCCCAGGAAAAGACGGGGCTGTGAGGGGCAGGAGGGGCCTCCCCAGCTGCCATACAAGCAGCACCTGTGCTCACCAGCTCCCCACTGGCCTTATCAGACCTGCTGGACAAGGCCAGGGAGAGGTGGGAGGAATGCCGACGACTCAGTGAGCATCTGGATGGAGCCAGAGCAGTGAAGGAGAAGACCATTGCCAGGCCAGCCAGGCCAACTGAAGGCCCTCATCAAACACAGGCACCTGTCATCAGCAGCCTCTCAGACACCAGTGAGCCACTTACGGCCAAACTCAGAGGGGTGAGCCCTGTGCTTTCTTTTACCCAAGATCAACAAATTACATACTCAGTCCTCCAGCTGACAAATACATATAGAATCCCTGCCATGTGATAAGTAGAGGCAGGAATGGGGATCATACAACAATGAATAAAGCAGTCAGGATCTCTGCTCTCGCAGAACTCACTTGAAGGGAAGACACATGTTAAACAAATAAAATAAGCCATAATTAAAATTTTTTCTGACTGAAAAATTTTGTCCAGGGAATACAGTGCTATGATAGAGTTGGCGGAGCAAGTATGTCTTTGTGGTGGGTGGTCAAGAAGGTCCTGTGAAGGAGGTGATGTCTAAGTGGAGACCTGAAGGATAAGGTGCAGGAGGAAGAGCAGGCAGAGGGGCTGCATGTGCAAAGGTCCTGAGGCAGGAAGCTCTTGATGTGTCCTGGGAAGTGTAAGAAGGGCCTAGACTAGTACAGAGTGAAGGAAAAGAAAGGCAGGAAGAACTGGGGAGGCAGGCAAGGCCGGCTCACTCAGGGTGGGAAGTCATGTACATGCTGGTTTGCTTTCAGCACACTGAAGGATTTTAAGCAGGGGCTGACGTGATTAGAGTTTTGAAAAGATAGTAGTGCAGGGAAAACACAAGTAAACTCTGAATCAGAATGCAGAAGGTTTAAGGTAGCCAGAAAAGAAGGCTCTCTGATAAATGGGACCAGCTGGAAAGGGGCTTGCTGGAAATTTCTACTTTTTTGCAACAACTTAAAAATAAAATGGAACCATCTATCTACAAGGGTTTAAAATTGTCTTATCCTAGAACAATAGTCTAATTCTGGTTCCCACATGAGTTGTATCTCAGCTCAATTTTTTTAAATATATTTTTTAACATTTTTACTGATTTATAATCATTTCACAGTGTTGTGTCAATCAAATTCCAGTGTAGAGCACACTTTTTCAGTTATACATGAACACATATATATTCATTGTTGCATTTTTTTCTCTGTGAGCTACCATAAGATCTTGTATATATTCCCCTGTGCTATACAGTATAATCTTGTTTATCTATTCTACAATTTTGAAATCCCATCTATCCCTTCCCACCCCCCACCCCCTTGGTAACCACAAGTTTTTATTCTATGTCTATGAGTCTGTTTCTGTTTTGTATTTATGCTTTGTTTGTTTGTTTGTTTTTAAGATTCCACATATGAGCGATCTCATATGGTATTTTTCTTTCTCTTTCTGGCTTACTTCACTTAGAATGACATTCTCCAGGAGCATCAATGTTGCTGCAAATGGCATTGTGTTGTCGGTTTTTATGGCTGAGTAGTATTCCATTGTATAAATATACCATATCTTCTTTATCCAGTCATCTGTTGATGGACATTTAGGCTGTTTCCATGTCTTGGCTATTGTGAATAGTGCTGCTATGAACATTGGGGTGCAGGTGTCATTTTGAAGTAGGGTTCCTTCTGGATAATGCCCAGGAGCGGGATCAATTTTTTAATTATATAAAACAGAAAATATCTTCCTGGTCTACCTCTTTTAATCAAATAACATAGTACATTTTTAAAACTTTAAAAACATTGTAGGCATTGTTTGCAAACAAACCAACAGATGTGTGTTGAGAAGCTTACTCAGAGCCATGCCCTGTGGAAAATACAATTTTTTTGTGAAGACAGCCTCTGTCTCCAAGGAGCTTACACTCTGATTTGGGGAAATATGATGAAATCACATAAAAAGTGACATAACAATCTGGTACTGGAATTTCAATTCAAGACAAACAACAAAAGGGGGGAGGGTATAGCTCAGTGGTAGAGTGAGTACATACATAGCATGCATAAGGTCCTCGGTTCAATCCCCAATACCTCTATCAAATAAATAAATAGATAAACCTAGTTACCTACCCCCACCAAAAAAAAAAATAAAAAGTGAAATAAATTATTTTTTAAAAAACAAACAACAAAAGAAATACAAAGTTGTACATGAGAGCTCACTAAATGGACTTTGAAGAAAATGTCCAAAACTGTTAGAGCAAGGGGAAATCACACCTGAGCACAGCTGGCCAGAAGATGTTTGGGTGTGGTTGGCTTGGGTGTGGGCTTTGGGGCCGCATGAGGACTGAGAAGGCACTCTGGAGGGGGAGTGGGCTGCACCAAAGCACCAGCACGGGGTGTTCCGGGGCATCCTGAACACGCTCCTGTCTAATCACTGACGATCGCAAACATTTCCCGTACACACGTGTGTTAGCACAAGCAGTGCCAGATCTGGGTTTTGTGATGCCTGAAGCTTAAACAATTTTTTGTGCCCTCTGCAAGAAAAAGGAGCTCAAGTAATTAATATAAAATTAGATATGAAAGAGTACATCTATTTCAGATAAGATAAGAAATAATAGCAAGTTTTTATTAGAGGCTTAGAGAGTCAGGACCTTCCTACCAAGATCTCTTTATGCTTACATAGTAATTCCCCGCTCCACGTAGGACACACATCATCCTCCAGTGCCTCCCAGGGCCTGGAGTCTCAGCCTCGTAAATCCCAGGTGAATTTGCCCCTGAGCACAAGCAAACCAGCACCCGACTTGGACTCAAGTTCCAGAGAACAGAAGCAGCCAGCAAGTCTGTGGAGCAGACCCTGGAGAAGGCCTTCATGCCCCACTGACCAGTGAAATGCAGGGGACAGTCACTCACTGATGTGACCAGGCACGTGAACACCTCCAACTCATGTGTGGGTTTATGCTGTGGGCATGAGCTCACACGAACCCCACCGGAGCCCCCCAGTGGGGCCACGGCTCATTTCTTTTGCAGGCACTTTGTGCCTTTGAGTAACGGCAACAAAGCTGGAGAGTTTCATCTGGCCTGGCAGGTAGAACACGTGAATTCACTGAGCATTTCCAGGCATCAGTAGATCAGCACTGGTTCACAGATGCCAGGTTCCAGGTTCCCCAACCACACGTCAGGCTCTGCTGCTCTCAAAGTCTCACGTGCACTCTGTGAACTGGGTTCCAAACCTGCAGGAGGACCCTTTTGGACTCCCCAGCCATGGCTGAAAAGCTGCAGTTTCCACAGGTGTGCTCCCAGGTGCAGAGCAGAGCTGGGTAGGATGTAAGAGGAGATACTTAGCACACTTCACTCACCACTGAAACTACAGTGTTATAGACTGTCTGCTCCAGAAAGAACCTCAGAAGTCATTCCACTAAGTAGGTTGCAAATGTTTCATCACCTTTCCTCTAAAAGAACTTTCATCTAGAAAGCAAAAAAGCAGGGCAGAGGATTCCCTCCATATCACTCACATTCCTTATTCTTCTGAAGTACATTCAATTTGGCACCCAGTTTCCTCTCATCCTGGCAGCCAAGGAGCCCAGTGTCAATAGCAGGCAGTCACTGTACCCCCCCCTTCCCCTCCACCCTGTCCCTTGGGTCACAGGGGCCAGGGCTCTGCCCTTCATCTCTGCATCTGCCATTGCTCCCTGTACGGGGAAGACCACCCTCCACAACTTTCTTCTAGGTTCATTCATCAAGACACATTTGACCACAGAGACCCACTCATGGCTATTCTCAAGGCCAAAGCACTGGCCTCTAAAAACACACAGCAGCCAACCAACCACCAGTACCATGACTTCCACAGGTGAGGCATAGACCTCCACCCCTTACTGGCCCTTGCCAGCCCCTCTCTCCCAGGAAGGGCCACTCTGAGCCCAGGCTCTCCCTCCTCTCCTCCCACACAAACTACCTCCAAACAAAACTTAGGCTGGGGGAGAGTGATCCCCCCTGTGCATGACTTTCTTGTCCTGAATCTCAAAATGCTATTAACAAACCCCTAGGGCCAGGAGACCAGAATTCCAGATGATGAAGGAAAAACTCTCATCTCATTCTTTGGAATCTTTTATGACAGCCAGAAAGAAGCATGAATTAATAGAGCAGTTAATACATCAATGGATTACCCCACCGCACAAATGAAATCAAAAAAAGCAGGGCTTTTCTGGCTAAGGGAGTCGGTGTCCCATACCCCATTGTCCGCCCCTGTGATCCCTGAGGGTCAGGTGTGTGAACATGACTAAGTGTTACCCACCCCATCCCCACTCACACTCTTCATCTGACACAGGAGGAAACTGGAGTGGCTTGCCCAAGGTCGGCCAGCTAGTCAGATGCTGAGGAAAGCACGGGATCACTTTCAGCACTAAGAAGATCTATCATTTGATGCCAGCTCCTGTACCCCAGCAGAAGCCCCTTTTCCCTCAGCAGTCACCACAGAGAAGAGCCCCCCCCCCTACCTTCTAAGTGACTATTTAGGGGATTTTTTTTTTTTTGTCTGTTCAGAGTCTGAGCCTTTCAATTCTGTGCCTGCTGAATAATTGGAAATTAGAAGCTGAGTGAGACAGGCTCTCTGCCCCAGCTCACCCCGGAGAAGTCAGACTGAAGGGTGTATGAGACACTCCAGGGGTCTGCCAAGCAGAACCTCTCTTCCATAAGCTGTCAGAAATGCCACCAAGGGCTGGAAGATGTTTATTTAGTTTGAAACATTGTTCCCAGAGGAGGAGAAAGAAACAGTATCAAGAGACCAATACAACCAAATGTTGACAGGATCTGTGGTGTCTGAAAAATCACTGGTGAGATGCCTAGAATTCTTAACACAAATTCCAGAAAGTCTGAAACCATCTGGCTAACAGGTATGAATTTAAAAGAAAATAAATATTTTGTTCTGATAAAACTAAATCACGAGGAAGTTTTAATGTGGTAAAAGAATATGAGTCAGGATGGTCCATGGTATGCCACAGTAACAAATAAATCCTGAAATCTTACTAAGATTCATCTTAATCCTAAAGGTTTGATATAACAAAGATTTATTTCTCATTCACAAAAAGTCAGCCACATGTCAGGAGGTCCTTCTCCATCTTGCAGCTATGTCCTATGGACACATGTTCTTCAACAAAAGAGAAGAGAGAGATGAAAAGGGCACGTGCATCTTAACTGCCTCCCCATGGAAATGGCTCATCACTTCCACTCGGTCCATTGGAAAGAACCAGGCACATGGCCCCAGTGTAATTACCAAGGAAGCCAGCACATGTAGGGAACATACAGATATTTGATGAGCACTAACTATGTCAGTTGCATCAAACTCCCAGCTTCTGCCCAAACATCTGATCTTTTGCCCAGAGCATTGAGTTTCCTACCCCTAAATATTTTACTCATTTTCCTTTTGGCCAGAGCTGTTGTCAAACATGGACTACAACACATGTCCTGACAGCCTTGTCTCAGCCCCAGGTTTCAGGAAAGCACAAGCCAAAGAGTCATCAAAGGAGAGTGTGATTTCTGCTTTCTTGGGGTCCCTTGTGGTAACAGCACATTCAAAAAGGTGAGGAAATCAGACTCATGATAGTTTGTTCATCCAACAAGTGTTAATGGAGCACTTACTCAGTGCCAGGCCTGGTGCTCCAGGCTGAAGATACAGTGATGACTCAGACAGACATGGTTCCTGCTCTCAGAGAACATACAGTCCAGTGGGGGACCAACCCAACTGATTCAGGAAAAGGAAACGTGAGATGAAAGGATGGCTATGTCCCAGATCTCGGCTGAGTCCCTGGGCCCCACCCAGCCAAGTGTGGGTCCTTGGCTTTGGACAGGAAAGAATTCATGAGTGAGCCACTGCTGAGTAAATGTATATTTATTCAGAGAGATACATGCTCCATAGACAGAGTGTGGGCTATCTTGGAAGGTGAGGGAGCAAAAGGCCACTAGGTATGGGGGTGGGTGTTTAGTTTAAAGTAAAAGTAGATGCACACTCCATAGAGTGCAGTCTATCTCACTCAGAAGGGAGAGCGGCCAGGAGGTGCGGGGCTCGGTGACTTTATATGCTAACAAGTGGGAGTATTATTCCAACCACTTTGGGGAAGGGGTGGCAATTCCCAGGAATTGGGCAACACTGCCCACTTTTTGACCTGTTATGGTCAGCCTAGGAACTGTCATGGCACCTGTGGGAGTGCCACTTACCATGCTAATATATTACATTAAGTGTATAACGAAGCTCAAGGTCTACTGGAAGTCAAATCTCCCGCCATCTTGGGCCTCAAGTCCTACTGGGAGTTGAATCTTCCTCCGTCTTGGTGTTAACTGCTGTGTCATTTCTTGAATGGCTGTGCCCTGTCCCCTTGCTTCCTGTCTCACAACTACTTCACAATCAACTTTAAGCTGAAGTGAGTGCTGTGAGGGAAGAGAATGGTAGGATATGGTAGGATATAAGAGGACCCAATCTCGCTGAGTGAGTCAGTGAAGATTCTTCTGAGGAAGTGATGCTTAAGCTAAGCTAAGAAGGATGCATAAGGGGAACCAAGGCAAAGGGTATAAGGTGAAGGAAAAGTCCTCCCACGGGAAGGCATGGCACGTGCTAAGGCCCCGAGGAGGGAGGAAACATGGAGTGTTTGAGGAGCTGCAAGGTGGCCAGGGTGGCTGAAGATCAGAGGGCAAGAGTGCCACTGGGTGCCACAACCCTAGGGCACACAGTCCATGTGGAAAACCATGTGTTGTATTTTTAAATGAGATTTTTGTTTCAAGATTGCTTCGGTGCAGAGTGGCTAGAATTTGGCCTTGGTCCTTTGGTCTGTGGATCCTTCTGGGCATTGGCACTACCTGATTCATGATCAGTCCCCCAGCTCCCATATGGCCTTCTCACCAAAGTTCATGTCCCAGCCAAACCCTCAGCCATGCTTCCAAAGAAAACATGCAGGGAAAAGATCCAAACTTGCTGGGAAAAGAAGACTGTGCAGTTATAAAAGTCCCCCTCCAAACCCTCCTACACTGTTGGTGGAATGTAAATTGGTGGAGCCACTATGGAGGACAGTATGGAGGTCCCTCAAAAAACTAAAAATAGACTTACCATATGATCCAACAATCCTACTCCTGAGTATGTATCTGAAGAAAACTATAATTTGAAAAGACACATGCACGCCAGTGTTCACAGCAGCACTATTTACAATAGCCAAGACCTGAAAACAACCTAAATGTCCATCGACAGGTGACTGGATAAAGAAGTTGTGGTGTATACACACAATGGAATACTACTTGGCCATTAAAAAGAATAAAACAATGCCATTTGCAGCAACATGGAAGGACCTGGAGATTGTTATTCTAAGTGAAGCAAGCCAGAAAGAGAAAGAAAAATACCATATGCTGTCACTTACATGTGGAATCTAAATCTTAAAAAAAACACAAATGAACTTATTTACAAAACAGAAACAGACTCAGACATAGAAAACAAACTTATGGTTACAGAGGGGAAAGAGGGTGGGAAGGGATAAACTGGGAGTTTGAGATTTGCAGATACTAACTACTATATATAAAATAGATAAACAACAAGTTTATACTGTACAGCACAGGGAACTATATTCAATATCTTATAGTAACCTATAATAAAAAAGAACATGAAAAGGAATATATGTTTGTTCATGTATGACTGAAGTATTGTGCTGTACACCAGAAATTGAGACAACATTGTAAACTGACCATACTTCAATAACAAATAACAAACAAACAAATAAACAAACAAAAAATTGGAGTTAAATTTCTTTTAAAAGTCCCCCTTCATACCATCAAATGCCTCGGATGCCTCAAATTCCATAAACATCTCTTTAGAAAACAAACGATTAAACGAAAGAAATTAGGGATGAGCAGTTTCTCTGAGAAAGCCAAAATCAAGGGTGCTCCAATGGCCCAGAAGGCAAGAGGGCCTGAGTATAAACTAAGGAAGAACTGGGCTGGCTGAAGAGGACCCTGAACTTGGGAGTGCCACCCCCGGCTAGGGTCTGTCACTAGGGGCACCTCACTCTCCGAGGGGTCCCAGAGGCCCTGGGTCTCCCTGCCCCCATCCAGACTTCGAGGCCTATGGCTCTGGAGATCTGTCCCCTGCCTAGATTTCTGCTTCCTCCCACCCTGCTGCCCCCGTCTTTCCCAGATCCAACCACTTCAGACCTTTCCCAGTTCCTCACAGCTTCTCAAAGTCTCTTCCTTGGCCCAGAACACCTCTCCCTCCCCTCTTCCTCCTCTTCTTCCCAGCTCAGCCTGCTCCTCTCAGGAGACCTTCCCTGACCCTCAGACACCCTTTATTGTTATCACTTCTTCTGTCTCCCAAAGCAGGGCCCACTGCTGTCTCCCCAGGCCCCAACACAGGGCCTGGCACATAGTAGGGCCTCAACCACTATTTCCTGAATGAATAAACAACCCAACTATAGAACCAGGATTTAAGTTTCTCAGAACCAGAAGTCTGTGTCTGATTTATCCAAGACTACATCCCCAGTGCCTAGGACAGATATTTGTGGAATGAATGAATAACCTTTTGAGCCAGAAAGGACAACTTAAATGCCTTCAATTTAAAGTGGAGAAATGGAGACCCAGAGAAACCAAAGACCTGCCCACAGTTTCACAGCTCAAACAGCCGGGCTGGGTTCCTGGTGCCAGTAAGTGAAGTCATCTGTCACACTCTGCCCGTCCCTTTTTTTGAGGAAAACACAGACAGGTATTGATCCTTTCCAAAAGCATCTTCCCAAAGTATTCATATATATGTGAGTGTATTTATTTGTTTATTCCCTGCCCTGCTCTGAAAAGAACTGGAGGCAGTCTGCTCACTGTAGCTCATGTCAAGGCTGTATTTTCCAGATTTAAGAACAAAACAGGAGCAAAAACAACCTGTTCTAGGAGAGGAGACAGCACCTCAAGCAGAGCCACTTCCCTTGGCCAGAGGAGAAAAGCTCCACCAGAGAGGGTTTTCTCTGTAATCAAATGACCAAAATTAGTGACTAAGAGGAACAGAGCAGATGTGGAAGATTTCAATTTTGCTGAAGGATTTGGCACCATGTCTCAAGGAACTGAATTTGCAAAATTCTTGCGTAAGAACAGTGTCACGTGGAAGAAGAATCTGGCTGCGGGACCAGAGATGGGGGCGATGCTGACAGCCAAACTCACCAAGTGATGTCGTGCGCATGGACATAAATCTTACCCTCTTCTTTATCTGCAAGGGGCAGCAGACGGCGCCTTGGGGAAGCTGCAGCCACAATGGCAACAATAAAACACTATTTCTATATCACAGTGAACTTTCTAAAGCCCTTTCAGCCACACCATCTTATCTGATCCTCACCATGGAAAAGAGAGCCTCAAATGAGTTAAGCAATCTCCCAAGGTCCTGGAGCAAATGAGTGCCTGAAGCCCAGCTCTGAGGTCCACTGCTTCCTGCCCATGCCCACGGGTGCTATGCTTATAATAAGGCTTGAGCCAGTGGCTCCTTGTGGGAAGGGCATTTAACTCTTTCAGGACATGGGGGCATCCTATTTTTTAATGCCCACGTGGCACTAACTGCTGCCCTGCCAGTCCACTAATAGGCATGTTTTTAGTGATCATTTCTCACAAGGGTCCAAGAGGATGCAAGGTAAGTGGGGAAGAGGGTACCGTAGCTCATCTTTGAATCTAACCACAAATGCTTCTCTAAAGAGCCCAAGGTATTTCATGAGCAAGGTCCTTTCCATTAGTCCCAGGAAATAGGCACAGTCACATCTCAAACCGAACTCCTGAGGCCATCCCCCCAAAACCTGCCTACCAACCATTGTTCTTCTCCATGACAGATGCCACCACCCAATTTTATAAACCAGAAACCTCAAGTCATCCTGGACACCTCCCTCTCCCTCACCCCGCCAAGTCCAATCCATCGCCAAGTCCATTTGACCTCCTAACCAGCTACTCCCCATTTCCCCTCCTAACCAGCTACTCCCCATTTCCACCTACTTTGCCCCATCTTACTCCCTCCACCTCAGTCCAAGTGATCATCAAGTTTTGCCTGAAATGATTCCGACAGTTTCCTACTGCTGTCCTCATTCTCCCTCTTGCTCCCTCCAACCTACCCTCACACTGCAGCCAGAGCCAGCACTTGAAAATGCAAATTTTGACAAGTCACTCCCCCCACTTAAAATGTTTCCAGAGCTCCCACTGCACCCACAGGGATAACAGAGCCTGCACGGCCCCTGCCTGCCTTTCTGGCCTCTCCGTTGCCACCTTGCCCCTCCGTTGCCACCTCACCCCTCCACTGCCCAAGCTCCAGAAGCTCGAGCCTTCTGCCTGCTCCTTGCTAATGCTACACTCTCTCCCACCTCAAGGGAATGTATCCTGTTCCCACCTTTCTCTGTTCCCACCTACCTCTACCAACCAGATTACTAGTTGTCCTTCAAAGCCCAGCTAAAATTCCATGTTCCAAGGAAGCCAACCCTCCCTAGGTCGCTCAACTGGGTCAGATCCTCCTGACAGACATGGTCATGGGACTGCATTTTTAGCTTTTACAGCATCTGTCCCAATTAAAATCAAATCATGCTCCATGACAAAGGTCTGTGTTCAAACTCCTAGTGACAGGAACATCACCTGGCACATGATAAGAACTCCACAGATGTTTACTGGGGAAAAAAATTATGAATGAAGCACATACACAGCAGATGAGGAAACTGAGTCTCATTGGGATGAAGGACCTTGACAAAGGACATGAAATTTGCCAGAATTAGGCAGACTCTTGGCATCATCCAACCCCTGGAGATATAGCTGGGGAATACGTCCTCCTGAAATTAAGTGAAATGTTTCTATTCAACAGGAGTGAAGGTTAGGGGATGGAAACTCCAAAACACACACAACATCAGACCTAGTGGTGAGAATGGCTGGCAAGGGAAGGCCCAGATCACCATCCCTTCTCAATTATCCACCCAATTAAGGCTGGGGAGACCATGGAAGAGTCAGAAGCCAGAGCATTCAGGAAAGTAAAAAAGCATCAGTTAGCAGGGGCAGACAGGGAGCTACCCCACCCTGGTTATATAGAGTTGGTAGAGCTCCCTAAAGCATCACCTGCTCAGTAAACATTTACAAGGGCCGACCATGTTCCTAGCTGAATGCCTGGGTGAAAAGCACAGTCTTTGACCTTATGGAGCTCCGGATCTAGAGAAGAAACAGGTCTATAAACACTTCATTGCCGTTTAGTAATTAAGTGCTAGGATAAAGGTAAGTTTGGGGTGCTGTGGGTGCCCAGAGGAAGGACAACTGACCTCGGGAGCAAGTCAGGGAAGGGGCTGCTCAGAGACAATGCCACTGAGAGCTGCATAGGACCTAGAAAAAGAGCGCACCCTGTTCTCAGTGCATGCCTTCCACAGCCAAGGGCAGCTTCTGTGGTCCTGTGGTGACACGTGGAGACATAACACCCAGGAGAACAATGACTGTCCCCAAAGTGGCACTTCAAGGAGCCAAATCAAGACCAGAAAGTTGTGGTGCCTCCTCTTCACATCCAGAAAGCTAGAGAAGGAGAAGTGAAATGTCACCCGCAGGAAGAAATGCTGAGGGCAGAAGTCAGGTGGCCAGCAGTTTGGGGGACATGAAGCCACCGGTCCAGGGCTGTCCGTCCACATGCTGCCCTGGGCTGGATGGTGTCCCCACAAAATTCATTACCACAGCAACCTCAGGATGTGACCTAATTTGGAAATAGGGTCTCTGCAGTTGTAGTACTGGATCAGGATGGACCCAAACCCAGTGACCGGTGCCCTTTGCTTCCTTCTCTAATGGAGGTATGAGGATTGAACCCAGGACTTCGTGCTGCTAAGCATGTGCTCTTCCATTGAGCTACACCCTCCCCCTCTTCCATCCCCTTTTAAGAAACACATGGACAAGGGAGGCTATAGCTCAGTGGTAGACTGCATGCCTAGCATGCATGAGGTCCTACGTTCAATCCCCAGTACCTCCATTAAAAAAATAAACCTAATTACTTCCCCACAAAAAATAAAAATAAAGAAACACATGGACACACATGGAGACAGCCATGTGACAAGAGAGCCAGATATTGGAGTGATGCAGCTATAAGTCAAGGAGCTCCAAGGATTACTGGAAACCGTCAGAAGCTACCAAGAGACAAGGAAGGATTCTCCCCTAGAGCCTTCAGAGGGCACGTGTCCCTGCCAGTGCCTTGAGTTCAGACTTCTGAGTTCAGAGAATAAGCATC
Organism: Camelus ferus; assembly: GCF_009834535.1. Taxonomy (NCBI): domain Eukaryota; kingdom Metazoa; phylum Chordata; class Mammalia; order Artiodactyla; family Camelidae; genus Camelus; species Camelus ferus. The sequence continues at coordinate 3,506,635 of NC_045716.1, forward strand.
TATTGTTATAAGCCACTCAAGTGTGGTAACCCATCATGGCAGCCCTAAGAAATTAAACTGGTGCCTAGAGGACCAAATACATAAAGCAATTTGAGTGAACCAACCTGGTGTCAGAAGTGGGCTCCAAAGTGGACCCGCACAGCCTGCACAGGGGGCAGCAGTCCCTCAGCTCCAGCCGATTGCTGACAAAAGGCAGCGATGTTGCCAAATATGCCAATTTTTCTAGAGAATGAAAAAAAATCCATGCTTTTATATGAAGCCTCTAACTTTTAAATGTTAGCTCAGACGGTTCCATCATTTGTTTCTTTTGTTCTTGTTTTTTTGCTTTTTTGAATCAGTGTAGGCCAGAGAAGTTCAGAGCAACCTCCCCATCTTGCAGATAAAGAAAGTGAGACCAGTGAGACAAAATGATTTATGTCTTAAGTGAGAGCCCGGGATGAGCCACCCTGCCATCTACCACTCAGCCGCCCTGCTGTCTACCAGGCTACTGCCTTCTCTTCCCTGAAGAAGCAGGCATCAGTTAGCCCTGCTCAGGACACACACCCCTCATGAAAGGGGTTGACTCTTGGGCTGGAGGGAATGGGCACAGACCAAAAAATGCCCTTATCTTCCCACTGCTGTGGTGTCCAGCCCTTCCCACCAGGCTAGGTTCCCAGCAAGAAGTTACACAGGTTCACGGCAAAGAAGTCCTCACCCACAGAGCGAGAGAGAGAGACAGGGATGGGTCAGGGCCGGGAGAGGCACAGGTCCTGGCGGGGGTTGGGGGAGGCAGGCAGGAAGTGCATTTTATGAGTGTGACACCTGTAGGAAGCGATAGGAAGAGCCTCACCGGGCAGCATCTGTGATTCTCCAACAGCAAGTGTTTCCCTCCAGGTTACGGGGCAGGAGGGCTAGACAGGGAGAGCCTGATCTCAGCCATGAGCATGCGGACGTGCCGGCAGCTCAGCCAGTTACTGCAGGCGAAGGCAGCAACACCGTGCTAATGAGATGCCAGGGCAGACAGGCCTAGAAGCACATCAGAAGTGTGTCACTGTAAGCCAGAAAGAGAAAGAAAAATACCATATGATATCGTTCATATGTGGAATCTCAAAAAAAAAGAAGAAGAAGACAAATGAACTTAAATATAAAACAGAAACAGATTCATAGACGTTGAATACAAACTTGTGGTTGCCAGAGGGGAGGAGGGGAGGAAGGGACAGACTGGGAGTTCGAAATTTGTAGATACTGACAAATATACATAGAATAGATAAACAAGTTCATCCTGTATAGCACAGGGGAATATATACAAGATCTTGTGGTAGCCCACGGTGAAAAAGAATGTGACAATGAATATATGTATGTTCATGTATGACTGAAAAATTGTGCTCTACACCAGAAATTGACACAACATTGTAAACTGACTATAGCTCAATAAATTAAAATTTTTAAAAAAGAAAAAAAAAGAAGTGTGTCACTGACTCTGAAGAACACCATGCCTGTTCGGACAGATTTTTGCTTTCCCATACATGTTCAAAAGCTCTGGGAAATGAGGAGACAGGCCCTCTCAACCCTGTTTGGACAGTGCCTGGAACATCACATGCAAAATGTCAACAGCCCCAGCAAGGTGCTCTGTGTGCCAAGGCCAGACCTGCACACTCAGAGACCTCACACCCTCACTCTCCAAGCAGTGTCTTCCCTGGTGCAACAGGGAAGGCTTCTTGGGAGAACAGCAGAGAAATGAAGACATGGCTTTTTGTTTTTTGTTTTTTGTCTTTTTAGCCTTTGACAAGATGCAAAGGAACCTTTGCTAAAAGTTTTTCATTAAGACCAGAAATGAAATCTGCAGCACTGCTTGGATCTAGCAAGCCTATGAGACCATATAGTTTGACAGCCCCTGGCCTCCCGCCCTCACTGTTCTTCACCGAGCTCCATGAGGCCGGGCAGGAAGCAGATGTGGGTAGGGAGAGGTCAGTGACTCCCACAGGACCCATGGCTGGGGTAGATGCCTTCATGCCAGCAGGGCTTGGTGAGACCCCCAAATACCTCTACACCCACAAACACACTGCCCACACAGAGGCTATTAAATCAGACAAAAAACAGGGTTAGGTCCGAAAAGCCAGCAGGCCCTGTGTTAACACATGAGTGATATGCAGAGGCACGCCTCTCAGCTGAGCCCGAATCCCCTGGCATCTGGAGCCTGCTATTTGCATAAGTAAATGGCAGCTCATTAAGAACACATTAGTTGCTCTGTAACCATGTAAGGAAACCAACCCAGTGAACCCCAAGCCACTGGAGATTTCTCTAATTCAGTTTCGTAGCCTCAGAGGCATGAAGCAGGGTCTGTCCTCTGCCGTCTGTCTGTCCAGCCAGGAGAGGAAGAATAGACCCTTATGGAAACACGGAGGAGACTTATAAATATTTGTTGAAGAATGAATGATGTAGGCCAGGTTTGCAAAGGGCAGCTCCTACTAAAAATAGAGTAATGTTTGAAGCACACTGGTTTGGGGAAGCATTTCTGCCCGTGTCTAGCCACCCACTGAAGGCTTGAGGACGGTGATTGCAAATCACCAGTTAGCCGTTCTGACATTTGGCCACAGGATGACTCTGATTCAGGGGGTCACAGACTGGGCCCAAGAATCTGGAGTTTTAAAATGCTCCCCAGAGAGTCTTATTCACTCCCCTGTTTGAGGACCATCGCCCTTGAAACTTCCTATTCACAGCGGCGGCTCCACAGAAATCGGCACCACCCAGGAGCTTGTCAGAAACACAGGGTCCCCGGCCCCACAAAGCTCTGCTGAGCCAGAACCTTATTTTAGCAAGCGCCCTGGGGGTTCTTTGGCACAGAAGGTTGAAGGAGCACCGATCTAGAGGCTGTCCGGGTGGCCTCTGTGTGAGCCTGGCCAGGGGTGGCCCGTCACCAGGGGTGGGGTCCTTTGGTCACAGCCTCAAGTCTCCGCAACACCCCACTGCAGGACACAGAGGTTGCGCTCAATGGCCCGCTTCGGAGGTCCTAATTCGCAGTGCTTGGGTCTGCCTGAGTAACCCTCCTTGTTCATCACATGGAGACCCAGCCCAGGGCTGCCTTCAGAAGCACAGGCTGGAGGCCCGAGAACAGCGGAGACCTAAGCTCACTTCTCTGCTTCAGTGAGTGTCCCTTCCACACGGAACGACACAGCAGGGTCAGCAAATCCCAGGCCGGCCAGGGCCCTGGCCTGGCAGTGACCCAGGAGGGCCTCTTCCACCCTCGGCAGCTGCTCAGGGAGGGTGGGCAGGCTCAGACCTCGGTACCTGTCTCCAGTGCCCTCCAGAGCCCCAGTGATTTGATTATTCCAGATAGGCTGCCCGGGGCTAAGCAAGCTAATGACTTCTCGCATAAAGTCATAGAAGGCAGGCCCTGCGTCTGCCAGGACAACAGCCGCCCTGGTGTCCTCCTCACACCAGCCCTAACGCACACCTGCCTCAGCACTGGGCGGGCAAGGTCACCGTGCCTTTTCTCAAGTGCCTCCCTCCTTACCCCAGGCAGTGCCACCCGCCAACCGGAGGAGCTGAACACAGTGAGGGAGTGAGACTCCTGAAACCCTGCAAGTGCCAATTGTGGGGGTATTTTTAGCCCGAATCTCTCTGGAGAGGCAGCTCATAAAAACCTCCTCTGTCAGCACTCCCTCCCTCCCTCCCCTGTCCCAGGAGGGGCGGGTGTTGCCTTGGTAACCTGTGGTGTGGATCCGCTGTTTTGGGGACACCTGTAACCTGCCCACAGGTACTGTGCAGAGGGACCCAGGTGCCTTCATCTTTAGGCTCCAGCCTCCTTTCCCTGTGCAGGGTCCCTAGGGGATGGGGCCCCAATGGCTTGGGGCTCCAGGAAACATGACAGGGGCCTCCGTGGGAGACCCCGAGGCTTTGGGCTTTCAAAGATGTCTCAGCCACCATTAAGACAACATGTGGGGCCTACTGCAGCTCCAGGCTTTAAATTTTCATGAAATCTCTGCTTGCTGAAGACCAGCTCCTCAGCCTGGTGGGGGTTTAATTATTCATGTGAGGTGACTCTGCAGGGGGCAGGGGGCAGACTGGAGTAGGACCCGCCTGCCTGTCTCCTCCTTCTTCTCCTCCTGCCTCTGCCTTTTGAAGACCTTTATACTTCATCCTTGAAAGGGGCTGGGGCGAGAGGCCCAGAATTTTCCTCGTCAGTGGTGCTTGGTCCATCCCTATTGTTTCTTTGCTCTCCATCAGGCGCCTGGTAAGGTTCAGCCCTAAACCTCCAGCTCATTCCCCTTACGTAGCCTCTCACCTTTCAGCAGTAATGAACTTGGGGTGGTGCAGATGGACTGTTAGCCTGTAGCACAGGGAAGAAGAGCACGAACCTGGAATAGGCGGGCATGAAAGCTGCTGGGGCAAAGCAGCCGCAGGTTCCAGTGTGAATTTAGCTGTGTGACCAACTGCAGAAGAAATCACCCCCGTCCCCATTCAATTAGTTACAGCCTGTTTTGGAGGGCCTGAGTCATCAAATGTACCAACAGAACAAATCACAGAATCACACTGATTCTCTCTTTTTCTTCCATGATGAAAATAGCTCTATTGGATTTTTTCACAGTTACGTAAATAATACCTGCTTATTGTGAAAATTAAAAAAAATTAAGTAACACAGAAATGTGTTGAGGAAAAAAGCCAGGATCACTTGCCCTCCAGACATAACCGCTGTCTGTTCTGATGACCGGTTTTCACACCTCTTACATACATACATGCAGTTCTCCAAAGATGGAATTTATCACGCACACTGCTGTTTTCTTTCTTTCTCTTTGTCACAGGATGTTTGTGAGTTTATTTCATCATCTCCTTACCCGACCTCCCTCCCCAGGTACCCCACGTGAGTAGCCCATCTTATCAGCCAGGCTCAGAGACAAGCAAGTACTCATATCTGATTTGAAGGTATCCTCTCCTACTCCTGGAAACCATCTCACCACATTCCCATAACTAGGGCCAAACACTATTTCAGTCTCTCTTCAACATCTCAGGGAAAGTGATCTTGTAAAACCCAAGGTCACACTTCTCTGCTAGAAATAGTCCAACAGCCTCCCATCGATTATGAAGATAAAAACAAAGGCTTTGAAGTGACCCACGAGGTCCTGCATGATCCACCCCTTTCTATATATCATCTCCAACCAGTCTCCCTTTTGTACCCTCTCCTCCAGCCCTATTGGCCTCCCTTGCCACAGGGCCTTTGTACCTGCCATTCCCTCTAGCGGATCCACTCTTTCTCTAAACATCTGCAAGTCTCATTCCTTCACCTCCTTTCAATCTTCATTTTAATATCACCTTCTCAGTAAGGCTTTTATTTAAACTCCATTTAAAATTGTACAGCCTCTTCCCCAACATTGCTTTTTTGTCCCTTGTTTTTCTTCTGGACGCCTATCTCCAGCCAACATGCCATATAGTTTACTTATTTATGATCTGGGTCACCCCACCAGGAGGATGCAGTGATGATGGGGTTATTTGGTTCTGTCTGTGCACTGCTGTATCTCGAGCCCCTAGACAGCACCTGCCACATGTAAGGGCTCAATAAGGATTTGTAGAATAAGTGCACTGTGGGCTCTTCAGGGCTAAGCAGGGGTCCTGGAGAATCAGCAAGTGTTTGTTCAGTAGTTGCAAGTTCCACCTACAGCTATACTTTCAAGGTCAAATGGTTTCACGAGCCCTGCTGTTCTTAAGAGTAGGCATGTGCCTTTTTACTCCTGGGAAGTGCTCTCTGCTCCGCAGACTCCAGAAGCAAGACGTTGCTCACCCCCTTGACCCCTGGCTGAGTTATTGTCCAGATCCTCCAACATGGGCTCTACACAGAATCTGGAGAGACCTCTCTTCTGAGTCCTTGGAAGGGTCTTGAATGGGCTTCCCCAACAGTGTCCCTTCCCTGAGCCCCTCCCTGCCCCTCCTCCCGTGGGTGTGGCTTTTGTGGCTTTCTGTGAAAGCCGCCAGTCCTTCAGCTCAGCCTTGGCTGTGGGCTGCTGGCTGGTGGTCCCAAGCATTGGCATCCCGGACTCCTGGCCAACACTGCCGCTCACTGCATCGCCTCCTGTTCCCTGACTGCAGAGGCTGATCCAGGAATATCAGCCTCCTTCCTAGGTCAACAGGGAGGGGACTGCAGCAGACAGCTTCAGCTGTGGTTGGTTGGTTTGTCTTATGCTTTCATTTGTGTCTTTGTTTTACTATTGATTATTATTATATAAAGTGGACTGTCTTTTAAAAGTTTATTACCTGGATGATGAGTGTAAGGCAAAAGATGTATAAAAATTCAACTTCTTTTGAGTTGTAATCTGTTCTACATTTAACTTGTGGGAAGTGGCAGGATTGGGGCATGGTTGGGAAAACAATTGATCAAGGACTCCCCTGCCCTTGGTTTGAGACCTTTTGACATCTGGCCAGAGAGTCTATGCCTATGAAGAAACACATACACAGAAAGACACACACACACACAGCATTCACAACCCAGACAGCAGGAGCCTGAATGCCAAGCTTTCTCTGGCAAAAGACCATCTGCCTCCACTCCCCAACCATATCCAGGATCAGAATCACAGAGACTGAAATGTCTAAATGCTGGCCCGGCTGCTGAAATACCCTCTAGAAGCTAGTACATATTCCAGCTACCACCCAGGCCAGTCCAACCCATCCTTTCCTGAGGCTCACCACCCCTATTCCCTCCCTGGAAAAGGCCTTCTACCCTCCTCTTCCAGGGAGAAGCAGTCCAGACTTGTCAATAGCAAGTTCAGGAAGGAAAGGAGCCTGGACCACCTCACTGTGCCTGAATCCCTGCCAGCCAGATGGCTCCCACCATCATAGGAGGGGAGTGGGTAGCCAAGGTGGACATCAGCTCCTTAATCAGTTCAACATTGGGAGGATTATCTTCTCCCAGGGTGCAGCGTGATTAGATTCTTTAAATCTAAAATATCACTGATTTAGAATAAATGTGAAGGTGGGGGCACTAGTGAATCTTTGGTTCCACCAGTTGTAGAATTTTGTCAATGTAATTATGTCTCTTTCAACTACACAGAGTAGTAAGAACTCCAGGCTAGACAGTAGACATAAAACAGCTCATGCGATACTCACAAGCAGCCTGAAAATACAATCCCATTTTTATCCTGGTGAATGAACTGATGTTCAAAGAGGTGAGAAGCCGACAGCTGGCAAGCAGTATCCCTGTAATTATTTACACTGCATTGAACTTGGATGGATAGATGGATTGATGGAGGGATGGATGGACCGATGGACAGATGGATAGACAAATGGATGCATGGACAGATGAAGAGAAGAAAGAAAAGGCAGCTAAACCACATAACTTCCCAGTTAGTTAAACTAATGAAATAGGCTATTTAAAGGAATGGATTAGATTGATTAGTAATTAGCATTTCAGCAGTTAAGAAAAGAAAAGAGGAGACAAAAGGAGGAGGAACTACTGTTATTAGAATCTGTGCTCTGGAACCACACTGCCCAGGTTCAAATCTCAGACCCACCATTTACTAGCTGGATAACCCTGGGCTAGTTATTTCATGTCTCTCTGCCTGTGTTTACTCATCTGTAAAATGGGGATATTATAACATAAGGTTGTTGTGATAATCAAATGAGTTACATAAAACAATGTGTAAAGCATTTAGAACTTTGCCAGCACCTAGCAAGCGCTCAATAAATACTGCTATTGTTTCATCCCATTCTGCGTGAGAAAACAGAAGCCCAGGGAGGGACAGGATGCTAATTCTGTAATTACACCAATAATGCCACCTTCCATATTGGTGGTTGGCAACCCTTTTATTCAGTTATGCAAGAACATTTAAGCCAAGTCTAGCAAAATGATCCTCAGTTGTGATGAAGATCTAGATTTTAAGGATGATCTAGATTATTCAACTGTAGCATTTTAGATAACTTTTCAAAGGTGATGAAGCAAGGCAGAGACCTTGCTTCCTCAGAGACCGATACACATTTATACCATTTGCTGTCACAGGAGTTCGGAGAAACTCCTTAGTGATTGAAAAAAGGATGGATCTGCATATTCTTAAACCGCTATAAACCATGATAAATTCATCTCAGAACTCAAGGGGTTTATTTCTTCTCAAGAAATTCCTAAAGCAGGTTTTGAATTCCATATAAGAAACCCCTGGAGCAGATGCATTTCAGAATTTAGAATGTTCAGTTCTGAGAGATACCAGAGGACAGATAATTTATACTGTGTGATTCTCCCTGGAGGTCTGGGCTAGCACCTCAAGGTTAAACATCCTGATAGCTCTGCAGAGAACTGTACATGTGAGCTGAACACTTACACTTAGTGGGATATATAAACACTCTAAGCAGGTCAGCATCGGGTTTCGCCACCAAATTAGATTCTCGCAGACAAATAGAAAAGCCTTGGGCTTTCAGAGCCTTGGGACATCAGAATGGCAGACAGGTGGACGTGTAGTGAATAGTGAGCCCAGGCTGCCATGAAAAGCTTGGTTTGTGTCTCACCACCAACCACCAGCATTCTCTGCGTGGGCACTGTTCTAAACTGGTTTACATGAATTGGCTCATTGGTTCTCAGAGTAACTATCAATGGTAAGTAACGGGCCCAAGGTCAAGCACTAGTGAGGTGGAGCTGGTATTTAACCTTGGGCATCTGAGATCAGCTGGCGAAGCTTCCCAGCCAGTGAGGCATTTCCAATATTTTTGTCTTCTTCCCTTACTTTTTATTTTTTGGTTCCTGCCTTTCAATTATAGTTTTTTATATTATTTTCTCTGTGTTTTTCATTGGAATTAGTAGGTAGAGGAGGTATCACAATTTTTTTTTTAATATGGACCTTCATCTCATACTTCTTAATGATACAGACTTTAAATCCTTTGTGAGGTTTTTGAGATGTAGCCCAGTTAGCTTCTAACAACGCAACCGCAAAAACGTATGCATGATTCAGCAAAACAATTTCTAGTAAACAGAATCCTAATAAGAATAAAGCATGGATCAAGGGGGCGGGGGCTGGGAAGGGATAGACTGGGATTTCAAAATGTAGACTAGATAAACAAGATTATACTGTATAGCACAGGGAAATATACACAAGATCTTATGGTAGCTCACAGAGAAAAAAATGTGACAATGAATATACATATGTTCATGTATAACTGAAAAACTGTGCTCTACACTGGAATTTGACACAACATTGTAAAATGATTATAAAGCAATAAAAAATGTTTTAAAAACATGTTGACAAAGAGGTAAAAAAAAAAGAAAAAGAAAAAGAAAGCCATTGTGGCCAGAAGATAAGCTAAGATTTTTGAGTGATCTAAATTTACTTATAACATTTTTTCTAACATTTTTTTTTTCTTAAAATTAACATCTATCTAGACCCTGGGGACAAGAGAAACTCTAGTGTGACAGCTCCAGGAAATGCCATTCTGAAACATCTCCGGTGTGGCTTCATCTGTTAGTGCATATGTTTCTAAAAGGTGATGCAGGGTTTCATCAACACTATGATGCTCTCAGGGTCTGAGAGCGTGAGATACAAGGGACTCAGAGGTGTTTTACATTGTAATATGTTGATTATCAACATTTTAAAATCACACACTTTCCAAAACTTTGGAGAAGAAACATGGGCACATTGTATATCATAAAATTTTGTATTCTCCTTACTGCAAAGAATTTTTAGGGCCCTTAGGTACTGAAAATCATAGTATAATGATGTGTTCCCGCTGCTCAGTTAAAAATAAATTCTACTATCAGTTAGTTCAATCATCACAAGATATTTTAAAATCATTTTTGCTGTTCAAAGAGCACTTTTAGAAAAAGCTTCTGTTCCCAAGTTTCTTTTTATTAGCTATTATTTCAAAAAGTGATTCTGTTAAGAAAACTATTATAATTAAAATTTGGCATTTTGATACATGCATTAACAATACAAAGGAACATCATTTATTCAAGTGAATGTCTGGGGAAATACTACATTGAAGAACTCACATTTCCCTAGGGTCTTGTTATTTGGCAAGAGTAAATAAGTGAGGAATTTGTGGATGACTAGTCGATAATACAAAATTTTATAGCAGATAGGAGTTTGCGATGTATCTCCGTGGTCTGAAAGTTATCTTGTACTTCATAATTAAAAGTACTTATAACTGAAAAAAAAAAAAAAAGAATAAAGCATGGACAAAGGAAGTGACGAGTTTACTCCAGAACCTCTGGAGGTTTGAGAAGGTTGAATTCGAAGTCTCTCTGTTCAATTCTGCAAATTGAGGGTCTCTATTGGTTTTCCCAATTCATGGATTCCATTTGACGCCACACTTTTTTTTAATGTCTAAATTTTGTAGAGAACGTAGATTAACAAAAGGAATAAAAAACACTCCAAATCCATCATCGAGTTGTAACAACTAATAACATCGTGGTGTCTCTTTCTCTATTGTCCTAATATGACTACTACATGTAAGTTACTGAAAACAAAAAAGATCATCAGACTGTAGGTGCTGTTTTGTGACCTGTGTTTTATACTTAATATGTGTTGAAGACCCATTGGTTGGTTGTAGAGACCTGGAGGAGATTGGTGAGTAATTACTCAAGGTGCACAGATATTTGTGCTGGCTGATAAAACTGCTAATTAATTAATGTAACAAATTTATGTCACATGCCTAGGATGGTATTGGTATATAGTCAGCACTGGATACTTTCGTCACATAATCCTCCAACAATCTGATGAATATAATGATCAGACTTGGAATATTATTCTATTTTTTTTTAAATCAACTGTCCTTCAATTAAAAAGCAAACAAACAATCCATTTAAAATATGGGTAGAAGAACTGAACAGACATTTTTCCAAAAGAGGAAATCTAGATGGCCAACAGGAATATGAAAAGCTACTCAACATCACCAATATCAGGGAAATGCAAATCAAAATCACAATCAGACACCATCTCACACCTCTCAGAATGGCCATCATCAAAAAGAACACAAATAATAAATATTGGCAAGGATGCAGAGAAAAGGGAACCCTTGTACACTGTTGGTGGGAATGTAAATTGGTACAGCCACTATGGAAAACAACATGGAGGTTTCTCAAAAACCCAAAAACAGAACCAACATGTGGCCCAGCAATTCCACTCCTGGGCATATACCCAAGAAAAACAAAAACATTAATTCAAAAAGATACATACACCCTGCTATTAACAGCAGCACTATTTACAATTGCCAAGACATGGAAGCATCCTGAATGCTCATCAATAGACGAATGGATAAAGAAGATGTAGCACATATATACAATGGAATAAACTCACCCATAAAAAAGGTTATTTTGCCATTTGCAGTCCTTCATTCACTTTTTTTCTCACTTCAAAAACCAGAATTTTATAACTAGCATAAACATTTCCATTGCATGAAAACAACAAAATACCTAGAAATAAACCTCCCCAAGGTGGTTACCTATACTCTGAAAACTTTGAAACATTGATAAAGGAAATTGAATATGATACAAAGAACTGGAAAGATATCTTGTGCTCTTGGATTGGAAGCATCAATATTACCAAAATGGCCATACTACCCAAAGCAATCTACAGATCCAATGCAACCCTTGTCAAAATACGCATGACATTTTTCACAGAATTAGAACAAATGATTCCAAAATTTATATGGAATCATAAAAGACCCCAAATTGCCAAAGCATCTTTTGTAGGTCTTTTTTCTTTTCCCCCTTTCTTCTTTTTGTTCTCTTTTCTTATGGTTTGATGACTAGAGAAGTTCCTTTAACATTTGTTGTAAAGCTGGTTTGGTGGTGCTGAATTCTTTTAGCTTTAGTTTATCTGTGAAGCCTTTGATTTCTCCATCAACTCTGAATGAGAGCCTTGCTGGATAAAGTATTCTTGGTTGTAAGTTTTCCCTTTCATCACTTTAAATATATGGTGCCACTCTCTTCTGACCTGTAGAGTTTCTGCTGAAAAATCAGCTGATAACCTTATGGGAGTTCCCTTGTATAGTATTTGTTGCTTTTCTCTTGATAATTTTAATATTTTCTCAATTTTTGTCAATTTGATTACTATGTGCGTTGGTGTGTTCCTCTTTGGGTTGATCCTGTGTGGAACTCTTTGTGCTTCCTGGACTTGGGTGACTGTTTCCTTTTCTAAATTAGGAAAGTTTTCAGTTATTATCTCTTCAAAAATTTTCTCAGGTCCTTTCTTTCTCTCTTCTCTTTCTGGGACCCCTATAATACAAATATTAGTGCACTTCCTATTGTCCCAGAGTTCTCTTAAACTATCCTCATTTTTTTTCATTCTTTTTTCTGTTCTGAAGTAGTGATTTCCACTAATCTGTATTCTAGCTCACTAATTCATTCTTCTGCCTCATTTAGTCTATTCTTGGTTCCTTCTAGTGTGTTATTCATTTCAGTAATTTTATTCTTCAACTCTGGGTGTTCTTTATATTTTCCAACTCTTTGCTAAAAACTTCACTCTGTGCATCTATACTCCTCTTGAGTTCTCTGAACATCTTTGCTATCATTACTTTAAACTGTTTCTCAGATAAATTGCCTATCTCCTCATCACTTATTTCTTCTGGGATTTTACCTTGTGCCTTGGCCTGGAAGATATTCCACTGCTGCCTCATATTGTCTATCTTTTTATTTGTATTTATAAATAGGCTAGTCACTTTCTCAACCTTGGAGAAGTGGCCCTCTGTGGGAGACATCCTATGAGTCCCAGCAGTACACTCCCCTCTTGTCACCCAAGGGCCAGGGTCCAGGCAGTCCCAGTGTAGAGTCTGGCCTGTGTTTGTGGATTCCTTCCATAGGCTTTGGGGTTGTTGTTTTCTTATTTCTAGTATCTGCCCCCTGGTGGATGAGGCTGAGCTAGAGGTTTATGCAGGAGGAGTCAGTGCCTGTCCACTGCTGGTGAAGCTTGGCTCTCTGGTGGGTAGGGCGGTGTCTAGAGGCATTTGTGACTCAGGAAGTCTGCTGATGGATGGGAACACAACTTAACTAAATGGAGATAAGTAATTTACCCAATAAAGAGTTCAAAGTTATGGCCGTAAAGATGCTCATTAGACTTGGGAGAATGGAGGAACATAGTGAGAACTTCAACAATGAGTTAGAAAATATAAGAAAGAACCAATAAGAACTGAAGAATACAATAACTGAAATATAAAATATGCTAGAGGGAATCAACAGCAGATTAGATGGTACAGAAGAACAGATCAGCGATCTGGAAGAAGAATAGTGGAAGTCATCCAAACAGGACAGCAAATAGAAAGAAGAATTTTAAAAAATAAGGATAGTTTAAGAGACCTCTGGGAAAACATAAAGCAAACTAGCATTCATATTGTTGGGGTCCCAGAAAGAGAAGAGAGAAAGAAAGTGGCAGAAAATTTATTTGAAGAAATAATGGCTGAAAACTCCCTTAACCTGGAGAAGGAAACAGATATCCAAGTCCAAGAAACACAGAATCCCAAACAAGATGAACCAAAGAAATCTACATCAATATATATCCTAAATAAAGTGGCAAAAGTTAAAGAGAGAGTTTTAAAGGCAGCAAGAGAAAAACAAGTCACATACAAGGGACCCCGCATAAGACTATCAGCTAATTTTTAGGCAGAAATTTCACAGGTCAGAAAGGAGTGGCATAATATATTTAAACTTCTGAAAGGCAAAAAATTATAACCAAGTATGCTCTACCTAAGCAAGGTTATCATTTATAATGAAGGAGAGATAAAGACTTGTCCGGACAAGCAAAATCTAAAGGAGTTCATCACCACTAAACTGACCTTTCAAGAAATATTAATGGTTGTCTTTAAGCAGAAAAGACCATAACTAGAACTAAGAAAGTACATGAAAGAAAAAAATCTCACTGATAAAGGCAAATATATAGTAAAGGCAGTGGATCAGCCACTTGAAAAGCTAGTAGGAAGGTTAAAATACAAAAAAAGAAACTTCAAATATAACTGTAATCAGTAGTTAAAGGATACACAAAAGCTATAAAATACGTAAATTATAACATCAAAAACATAAAACATGGGAGAGGAGTAAAAATGTAGCGTTTTTAGAATGCATTCAAACTTAAGTTTAATGCATTAACTAAAGTTTAAACTTAAGTTTAAATCTTAAAATAGACTAATATATATAGATAGATATAAATGAATTTCATGATAACCACAAACCAAAAATCTACAATAGATACACAAAAAATAAAATGAAACGAACCCAAACATAACATTAAAGAAAATTTTCAAACCACAAGGGAAGAGACCAAAAGAAGAAGAAAGGAAGAGAGAACTACAAAAACAACTACGAAACAATTAACAAAATGGTAAGAAGTACATATATATCAATAATCACTTTAACTGTAGCTGGACTAAATGCTCTGATGAAAAGACACAGGGTGGCTGAATGACTTTAAGGAAAAAAACAAGTTCCATCGATATGCTGCCAAAAAGAGAATCACTTCAGATCTAAAGACACACAAAGACTGAAAGTGAAGGGATGGAAAAAGATATTCCATGCAAGTGAAAACAAAACAAAAGCTGGGGTAACAATACTCATATCAGACAGAACAAAATTTAAAACAAAGATTGTAACAAAAGACAAAGAAGGGCATTACATAATGATAAAGATGTCAATCCAAGAAGAGGATATAAGATTCATAAATATTTAAGTACCCAACATAGAAGCACCTAAATATATAAAGCAAATGTTAACAGACATAAATTTACAGTAATACGATAATAGTAGGGGACTTTACTACCTAACTTACATCAGAGGACAGATTATCTACACAGAAAATAAATAAGGAAACAGTGGCTTTAAAGACACATTAGACAAGATGAATTATATATATTCTCCACATGCTACACCACAAAACAAATCTCAATAAATTTAAGACTGAAATCATATCAAGCATCTTTTCCAACCATAACCAACTAGAAATCAACTATGAGAAGAAAACTGAAAAAAAAAACAAACACACACACAAACACTGGAGACTAAAGACATACTACTAAACAACCAATAGGTTAATGAAGAAATCAAACAGAAAATCAAAAAATACCTTGAAAGAAACAAAAATGGAAATACAACTTTCCAAAATCTTTCCAAAAGGACACAGTAAAAGCAATTCTAAGAGGAAAGTTCACAGTAATACAGATCTACCTTAAGAAGAAAGAAAAATCTCAAATAAACAATCTAACCTACCATCTAAAGGAATTAGAAAAAGAACAAACAAAGCCCAAAGTCAGAAGAAAAAAGGAAATAATAAAGATTAGAGCAAAAATAAATTAGAGACAAAAAAAAAAAAAAAAAAGAATAAGATCAGTGAAACTAATGAAGAGCTGGCTCTTTGAAAAGATAAACCAAACTGACAAACTTTGAGCCAGACTCACCAAGGAAAGAAAAGAGAGGAGCCAAATAAATAAAATTAGAAATGACATAGAACTTATGACCAATACCACAGAAATACAAAAAATCATGAGACTACTATGAAGATTAAATGCCAACAAATTGGACAATAGAAGAAATATATAAATTCCAAAACATACCATCTTCTAAGACTGAATCAGGAAGAAACAGAAAACGTGAACAGACTTATTACTAGTAGTAAAATTGAACCAGTAATCAAAAAACTCCCAACAAACAAAAGTCCAGGACCAGATGGCTTCACAGGGAAATTCTATCAAACATTTAAAGAAGAGTTATTAGCCATTCTTCTCAAAATATTAAAAAAAAATTGAAAGGGAAGACATGCTTCCAAACTTATTCTACAAGGCCAGCCCTGATACCAAAACCAGACAACCACAAAAAAACAAAAAAACAAAAAAAATTACAGCCCAATATCCCTGATGAACACAGATGCAAAAATCTGCAACAAAATATTATTAAACTGAATTCAACACACATTAGAAGGATCTTACACCATGATCAAGTGGGATTTATTCCAGGGATGCAAGGATTATTCAAATTCCACAAATCAATCAACATGATACACCACATTAACAAAATGAAGGATAAAAATCATATGATCATCTCAAAAGATGGAGAAAAAGCATTTACAAAATCCAACATTAACTTATGATAAAAACTCTCAACAAAGCGGGTATGGAGGGCATACCTCAACATAGTAAAGGCCAAATATGACAAACCCACAGCTAACCTCATATTTAATGGTGAAAAGCTGAAAGACTTTCCTCTAAGATCAGAAACAGTAGGCATCAGACAAGGATGCCTACTGTCACCACTTCTATTCAACATAGTATTAAAAGTCATAACCACAGCAGTCAGACAAGAAAAAGAAATAAAAGACATCCAAACTGGAAAAGAAGAAGTAAACTGTCACTATTTGGAGGTGATATGATACTACATATAGAAACCCTAAAGACTTCACCAAAAAACTATTAGAATAAGTTAATTCAGTGAATTTGCAGGATACAAAATTAATATATAGAAATGTATTGCATTTCTATACTTAATAATGAATTATCAGAAAGATAAATGGATAAAGCTATCCCATTTACAATTTCATCAAAGAGTAAAACACCTAGGAATAAATCTAACCAAGGAGGTGAAAGACCTATTCTCTGAAAACTGTAAGACACTGATGAAAGAAATCGAAGACAATACAAATAAATGGAAAAGTATGCCATAACCATAGATTAGAAGAATTAATACTGTTAAAATGTCCATACTATGCAAAGCAATCTATAGATTCAATGCAATCCCTACCAAAATACCAAAGGCGTTTTTCACAGAACCAGAACAAATAATCCTAAAATTTGTATGGAACCACAAAAGACCCTGAATAGCCAAAGGAATCCTAAGGAAGAACAAGGCAGGAGGTATCACACATCCTAGTTTCAAACTATACTACAAAGCTACAGTAATCAAAACAGCATAGTACTGGCACAAAAACAGACACATAGATCAATGTAACAGAATGGAGAGCCCAGAAATAAACCCTTGCTTATATGGTCAAGTAATCTATGACAAAGGAGGTAAGAATACACAATGGGGAAACAACAGTCTCTCAAAAATGGTGTTAGGAAAAGTCTGCAACTACATACAAATGAATGACCACTTTCCTATACCATATACAGAAATAAACTTAAAATGGATTAAAGACTTAAATGTAAGACCTGAAACCATAAAACTCCTAGAGGAAAACGGGCAGTATGCTCTTTGACACTGGTCTTAGCAACATCTTTTTGGATATGTCTGCTAAGGTAAAGACAAGAAAAGCAAAATAAATGAATGAGATATAATCAAACTAAGAGACTTTTGTATGTACAACAGAGGAAACCATCAACAAAATGAAAAGGCAATCTACTCAATGGGAGAAAATATTTGTAAATCATATATACAATAAGGGGTTAATATCCAAAATATATAAAAAACTTACACAACTCAATATCAAAAAAAATTATTTGATTAAAAAAGGGGCAGAGGACCTGAACAGACATTTTTCCAAAGAAGATATACAAACGGTCAACAGGTTTCTGAAAAGATGCTCAACATCACTAATAATCAGGGAAATACAAATCAAAACCAAAATATCACTTCACACCTGTCAGAATGGCTACCACCAAAAAGACAACATGTAACAAGTGTTGGCCAGGATGTGGAAAAAAGGGAACCCTTGTTTGGTAGGAATACAAATTGGTGCAGCCACTGTGGAAAACAGTATGGAAATTCCTCAAAAAATTAAAAATAGAATCACCATAAGACCCAGCAATTCCACTTCTGGGTATTTTTCCAAAGAAAATGAAAACACTAACTGAAAAAGATATATGCACCCCCAACGTTAACTGCAGCATTATTTACAATAGCCAAGATACAGAAGCAACTTAAGTGTTCATCAATACGTGAATGGACAAAGACAATGTGGAGTATATATATCCAATAGAATATTAATCAGCCATAAAAAATAAAATCTTGCCATTACATGGATGGACCTAGAAGGTATTATACTAAGTGAAATAAGTCAGACAGAGAAAAACAATTACCTTATGATCTCATTTACATGTGGAATCTAAAAAACAAAACAAATGAACAAACATAACAAAACAGAAATAGACTTATAGACACAGAGAACAAACTGGTGGTTGCCAGAGGGGAGGGTTTGGTGGAGGTGGACGAAATAAGTGAAGGGGATTAAGCACAAAAACTTCCAGTGATAAAATAAGTCACAGGGATGTAAAGCACAGCATAGGAAATATAGTCAATAATATTATAATAACTTTGAATGATGACAGATGATAGCTAGACTTATCATGGTGATTATTTTGTAATGTATAAAAAATATCAAATCACTATGTTATACACCTGAAACTAAAATAATATTATAAGTCAATTATACTTTGATTTTTTTAAAAAAGGACAAAACAACAACAAAGCCATAATAACAACAACAGAAAGGTAAGTGTGATATGGTCCCCACTTTTAAGGAGTTCATAGTTTACTGGAGAAATAGACATGAAACCAAATAAGTAGAATGAGTAAGGGCACTGTGAGAATTCAATGAGATAGGTAGGGATATCAATAAGTCACTTAATCTGCACACGAACACTTTGAGGGAGGTATTGTTAGCCCATTTTACAGCTGAGAAAACTGAAGTTATAATGGTTAAATCACTTGTCTCAGTTTGCACAACTAGTAAGAGACACTGTCACCAGTGTGCTGGGACATGCTTCCACAGGCTGTGAAAGTCAATTTTGTCCATCTCTTCCCAACTCCTTATTCAGTGACATCACATTGATAACTTGAAATCCACCAACAGATGGGCCACAGAAATTGGCAAACACTACAAATCAGGAGACAGCCTGGACTCAAACCCAAGTCTGAAACCAAAGACTTTTTCCAGTCTCACCCAGAATTTTTTCTGGATTACAGCATTCCCTTCTAAAAGGCCTGGCTCCCCAGGAGAATCACACCGGGCCATGCTGGACAAGGCCAAATAAGACAATGGATGTGATCTGCCTTCTAAGCACAAAGGGCTGTGCAACTAAGTTGTCACCATCTATTCCCTTAGCTCTGAGCTAGCATCTTAGCAGACACACAGCAGCTGGGACATGCCAAGTGGGTCTGCGATGGGAGAGCATGGAGTAGGGGCCACGAGAAAGAAGGAGCTTTCTCTAGAACACTGATCTTGGTGTCACTGGTATGATTATTTGATTAATCTCTGTCTCCCCAACTATCTCCACAAGGATAAAGTCCTACAAGGGCAAGGACTGTGGCTGGTTTTGCTGATCATCTTAGCTCAAGTGCCCAGCACCATGGCTGGCAAGCAGGAAGTCCTACATCAACCAGGGTTGCATCAATGAATGAATGAAGCAGGAGGGCATCAAAGCCAAGCTATACACGGAATTGCCAGGCCCAGGCATGCCTCCCTCCCAGCACATTCTACCCACCCTGTAAGGGAGGAGGGGCGCTGAAGCCCACCCCAGCCCTGAGACGGGGCTGTGAGAGAGCCAGACTGCCCTGGGTGGGGGGACCCCATTATGCCACTTACTAACTGGCAAATCTGTGTTTCAGTGCCCTCAACCGCAAAATGAGGTTATGGGGTTGTTCTGAAGATTACAGGAGTTAACATAGTAAGTGCTGTGTGTTTGTTAAATAGGTAAGAAAACCACCCCCAACTCCCAAAATCATGTGCAGAGATATTGCCTCCTCTGCTCTTGGAATGCAATTTTCCAGTTTCCAATTTTCCTATTCTAACCCAGACAGGACTTCCCTGGGGAAAAAGAAGTTCCAGCAACCTCCTCCTCTCCTCACCCTTCTCTACCCTACCCTGCCCCACCCTGGGCATCCCGGCCCATCCACTTCTCTATAAAGGACCCTGAGCCTTATTCAGCCCCGCCGAGCCCCACAGCCTGGGAGCCGCTGCCCCAGGCTCTGGGAAGACACCTCCTTCCCTTCGCCTCCTCTCCCCAGTGTCCCCAGAAGTCGGGCTCCCCAGTAGGGGGTTGGGGAGGCGAAGGCAAGATGCGCCACCTGGAGCCGGAGCCGCAACCCGAGCCTGCACACCGCGGGCGGCTGCGCCACCCAGTGGCGACCTGCGGAATCGGCGGCGGGGTTCTGCCTGCCTTGGGGCTCTGCCTGCCCTGGGCCTCTGCCTGCCCTGGGCCTCTGCAGGGACAAAGGGAGAGAAGGCAAAAGAAAAGGAAGGTTGGCGGGGAGACAGAATATCACCAAAAGGGCTGGTAGGATCGAGGTCACAGGAAATTAATTCATTTGGGAAAACAGGGCTGTCTGCAGGGGCTCTTTTCTCTCTATTGCACAGCCAGCCCCCAGGCTTCTCCTTCCATAAGAGAATATTTGGCTGGGGGGCTGAGGGTGCTATCCACTGAAATCCCCAGCTCCCCTGTACTGCCCTGGGCTGATTAGCAGACAAAGATAGAGGAAGTCTGCAGCCCTGAGGCTAGGAGCAGCCCTCCTCGCCCTGGAGATGAAATCCAGGGAACAGGACCCAGGGAGAGTCCAGAGTCTAACCCCAACTCTGCCTGGGCTCCTTGTCCCCTCTAATCAGCAGATTCCTGGATTTCCCCACCTGGGGGCGACGATAGTAAAAAATAAATGCCTACCCACCTTCCCTCAAGAGAAGGCTGAGGAAAGCATTTGGAAGGACAAAAGCCATCACTATTCAAAGTTTCTGACCCTTAATAACTTTAGCAGCCACGTGACGAGAGGCAATTACAAATACTCTTGCTTAAAGAGGAAGACCCGCAAGTCCTGACTATTAAAAACTCCTCAAATGAGAGATTTTTATTTGGAGGTGAGTGAAAAGAACATGCAGTTGAGTTCCAAAGACACCAGGTTCCATATGGGAGATTTAAATGATCAAGACTGTCTCACGGGTTTTACTATATCGAATTTAGAAAGCAGCTTACTCTTTAGGAAACCAAGGGAATGAACAGGCATTACAATCCCCAAAAAGATCTGGAGGATTTGGAAGATGAAGATGCAGCCAAAAGTTACATAGGATCCTACTCCAAACCACTGCAAAGGCAGATCGCAGAATCCGGGGAACACGCCTCAGCCTGGGACATCCCTGGCAGCCGCCGGTAGCTACTCAGAATTCGCATGAACACCGCCACTAGTCTACATGCAGAGGCATCGTCCTTAAATGAGAACAGATCCACCTGCTGGTACCATTCTGATCTCCTTAGAGGTGGAGTCCAGGCTAGACAGGATGAGAGCTGACATGAGAGTAAGGGAGAGAAATAAGAGGCAAACCTGGCCTCAAAGCCCACCTCAAAATGAAGCTGTGAGCCAACCAGCATTACTCACTGCCTCTCCACCATGGACAGAGCCAGAAGACCGGCTTCAGGAGAGCGGATGGGGCAAGCTGACCAGAGCCCCCACATCTGGCAGGGGAGACAGGAGTTTGAGGTTTCAGTTCTTCTGTTTGATGCATGTCTTAAAAATCCCCTTTGATACAAGATCCTTATACAGGTTCCAATGGCCCCCTTCCCCATTCCCTTAACCAGAGAGAGTTGTATCCACTCTCACAGCCCAAGTATTTCCACTTTCCAGTGGTTTTGTCCTGATTTGTTCTGCTTCTCAGGCTTTCCACCCTCTTGGCTCCCGTGTCGCTATGCAATATCTATTTCCCCTGTGATGGTCTCCCAAAGAGAGCTAGGATCTTTGGGTGTGAACCTTGAAATCTATCTCTTCTGAATCCTCCAAGCCCAGTGGGTCATTGGTACTTATTGATCACGGCTGTGTGTCCTTGCAGGGAGGCAGGGAGAGGGCTCACTCTGATGCCCATTCTACCCAGTCTAGGGGTTTCAGGTCTGGACCCTGAGGTGAGGGCAGACTCAGACCATCACTCATACTGGCAGTGGTTTCAAATTAATTCACTGAGTCCCTTTTGCTTCTGTGCAGTCTCTAGTGCTGTGCTGGGTGTTGGGAGACTTCAGAGGAGACATCACAGGGCTCCCTCCCAGCACACCCCACCCTCCTCCCATGTCATTCTGTCCCAAGGAGGGAGAATGCTCATCTGATTGGTCACAGACTGGCCCATATTTGCAGGTGGGTGTGGTCACCATTCCTAAAACATGGGCTGGGGGAGTGGCTGGCCCTCTCTCTCCTCTTGAGGCAGCAGACCAGTTCGCTGGCTCAGGCCGACCCCTCTCCCTGGTCTGTCCATGTGGCTGGCCAGGGCACAGCAGGAACAGAGATTCGGGGAGAAGAAAGCCCCCAGGCTCAGCCCAGCCTTGACGTGTGGGGTGTGGGGTGTGGGGCCCAAGCCCAGCCACCATCGAACGTGACTTCTTTCCTCTCCTCTCTTCCTCTAACTCTCCCTCCGGAACTTTGTGGGTAGTGGTTGCTAGGGTTTAGGTCCTGTCTACCTGGGTCCTCTGGCTGTAACACATGTGATAGCCCCTCACTGCTGCCAACCTTGAGAGCAATCTCCCATGCTCCAGGAGGAAGGTTAGAACTGTGCTGTGATACGAGATAGGGGCTATAAAATAAGATTTATCAGGCAGAGGGGAAAGGCTTCCCGGAGACAGCAGAGTTGGAGATTGGCCTTGAGAAATACAGAGGAGCCCAGAGACATTTGGGGACATGAGGACAGATATTCCAGGCAGAAGGAACTCAGATGTTTTTGGAGAAGAATGAAGAGTCCAGTTTGGTGCTGGCTACATGAATGTGGATAACGGAAGAAGATTCTCGAATGTTAGGCAGAACCTACAGTTTGGTGTCCTGGCATGCTGAGTCGAGAAGTTTTCACCTAATTTAGTAGACACTTGGGAGCCACTGAGAGCTATTAGACAGGGAGGGCTGTAGCCAGGACTGAGCTCTTTATCTGGCAGAAGTATTTGGGGGTGGACTGGAGCCAAAAAAGACAAGGGCAGGACCGGTTAGGTGGTCTGTACAGTAATCCAGGCAAGCAGAACAGAAGGGCAACGTGGTAGAACTAGAATGGAGACCCCAGGTGGGCACAGAACGCAGAAAACAAGAGTCCCAAGGAAGAGAGAAGATGGGCTGTGAAGGGTTGCCAGAAAGGTCTCCAGGAGAACAGAGGTCCCTCCACGGAAACTGGGAGGTCAGGGAAGGTGGGGCTGATATGCAGAAAGATGCGCTTGTCCACCTGCCCTGGGCCTCCTACCACTGCCCAAATATACTGTCAGCTAGTGCCCTGCACTGCCTTGTCAGTATCTGGAGTGGCCTCTCCCACAACCCCGTCCCCTTTCTCACCGGGTGGCCTCTCACTTACTTGTCAGTTCTCAGCACAAGATTGCCTCCTCCAGGAAGCTGTCCCTGAGCCCCACCTTGGGGATATAGTTCAAGTGCCCTCCTCCAGCTCACCTCCACCCTAACATGTGTGGGGTGTACCACAACTACCAGTTCCCTTCTCTGCTTCCCCCATCATCCCAAAGTCTTTTGAGGACAGGCGTTTCACTTATTCAACATTGCAGGCAATGCTGTTCAGTGAGCACCTACTATGTGTTAATTCCCAGGTGTGGAGAACACACAGGAAGCAAAGGCAGCCCCTGCTCTCAAGGAATGCTTGGTCCAGTAAAGGAAGGAAGGGACCCGTTGCACAGAGACTGTCCACGTGATAGGGACCACCTCTTCTTTGGTTCTTTATCTCCTACCCTCAGTGGGCCAGTCCCTGAGAAAATTCTAGAAATAATAGTTGAGGGAAGGGAGACATGTTGACTTTGAAGTGTGGCAGGACATCCAAGAAAGCAGCTGGGTGCAGAAGGCTAAAGTTCAGGAGTGATGACCGGAACAGGGGTATTTGGGTAATTCTGCCCACTCACCTGTAAGTCACTGTGAGTTTCACTAAACCTGACGTGGAGAGTACGTGGGAGTCCCAGAGCTTATCTGGTACATGTGGAGAGTGAGGAAGCCTCTGCACTTTGGACACCACTTACATTAACAGGGGACCTAGCCTCACGCCCAGGGCAGCTGCTCCTACTCAGAACACATCCCGGTTAAGGAAGTGGGACATCAAGTTGCCTGCACCCGGGGGCCAAACATCCACCAAAAAGAAAACACTTACACTCTGGAATGTTTCTATTCAGGGAGGGGCTAGAGTTAGTGGGGAGAAGGGGGGGCTGCCTCCATGCAGCGTTCTGGACTGCAAATCATCTCTCCAGACTCCAGACCGACCAGTGATTATATTTTTCCTAATTTGAGGCAAGACCGCCCCTGCATCTGAATGCCTGGGGCACTGAGCAAATCAAATGTAGATCCCAAAGTGACATCCAAAAATGGAAAGAGCCTGTTTTGCTGGTCCTAAAAAAGAATGATCCAAATTTCCACTCTGGAGCTCCCCTTCTGGCTCCCTGAGGTCAGGGGGCTCCGGCCCCCTCCCTCCCTCACCTGTGAAATGCATTTTACCAGTTCTTGCAGAAGAAGGACTGCTACCAATAGCTTCTGGTTGTCTGAAAACACTTGCAGGTAAACAAGCCCTTCCCAGTCACATTGCATGGCTTGGCTTTGGAGGCTTCTGGACTCCCTGTTCTGAGTTTTACCCTCTCCCACCCCTCCTTGGTAGTGAGGTGTGAAGCCCCATAAAAAAGACCAGCAGGACCCCCAGGCAGGGCCACTACCCTCCTGCCAGCACCATCCGGTTCCCTGGCCCAGCGGCATTATCTTGCTTTTTGCCTTTGAAATGGCTTACTTCTAGGAAAGTGGAACTTACCCCTAAGATTCTATTGGTTCCCTGAGCTAACTCCTGATTGGTCCGTTTCTATCACTCCTGATTGGTCCATTTCTATCACTCCTGATTGGTCCATTTCTACAAAGCTTGTTCCTAATCAGTCAACTTTTGTTACACCTTATTTGCATATGATGTTGCAAAGTGTAGACTGGAAGCCTACAAAAGCCTGTGTAAACCTACAGATGGGGTCCAGAGCTTGGAATGTTAACTCCTCTGGGCCCGCCAGCATAACAAACCTGAGTTCTCCAACCCTCTGAGTGCTGCTTGGTCTCTCGTCCAGATCCAGGTTGCTGTCACAACTGAGCTATAACACTGAGCTGTAACACACTTGGCTGCAACAGTAGTTCCTGTGACCTCCAGCTTGTCCTCCAGCTAAACCACTGTCATCTAGAACCTGACTGAAAGCCCCATGAGGGCAGGGGCCATGTCCTTCTGCACACCAGTGTCTCCCCAGCATCAGTACCTTGCCTGGCACAGTAGGCCCTTTTTAAGTATTTGTTATGTGGATTCAACAAACTTTGGCCAAGCACCTCTCCTGTATAAGGTACCTTCATAGGACACAGCAGAAAGGGCAACCAAGGCTCTTTCTACCAACAGTCCCCTCTGCAGA
Source organism: Camelus ferus (assembly GCF_009834535.1). Taxonomy (NCBI): domain Eukaryota; kingdom Metazoa; phylum Chordata; class Mammalia; order Artiodactyla; family Camelidae; genus Camelus; species Camelus ferus. The sequence goes on from NC_045716.1 coordinate 3,531,856, forward strand.
CGAGACAGCAGCTCTGAGGGGTCCTGGGGTCAGAGGAGCACACGTCCAGCCCCTCTGGGGCCCCCTCTGCCTAAGCACAGGTCTACACAAGACCTTCTCTTTAAACCTACAACGAATGCAGGCTGGCCTCACCCCTTCCCAACCACCTTCCTGGTCACCCTAGTGCTCCTGTTCCCTCGGGGATGTTTCCAGGAACATCTGGCACCATTTCAGAGATGATCAAACGGTGTGGCTTCCTAAGCAACCCGGAACACTTAAGGCACCCAAGTTCCTACCTCACTGGGATGTTATGAAGATTAAATGAGATAATCCATGTAAAGCACTTAGAAAAGTGAGTGCAATAAAAATTAACTTTTATTCTCATCATTATCTTTAATCACAGTTCAGAAAGGGCCCCACTAGAGGGTGTTTACTGCAATTCACACACACAGGCTCCCTTTTCTCCTAGTGTAGGGTGGGTAATTACACCTCACCCCTCTGACCCCAGGAGGACCCTCCCCACTTCCTCGTGGGAATACCTCTGCCAGATACCACTCTCTCCCCCCTCAACGATAGTGACCTTATCACACACCCTCCTGTATGCTCTGTATTAATCAGCAGAGCCTAACTGCTATAACAAATACCCCTAAAGCCAAGGGCTAGACACAACAAAGCCTTTTGCCGCTCGTAATCCAGTATCGTCAAGGATAGGAGATACTCTGCTCCACAAAGTCATCAGGCACCCAGACTTCCTCCTGGGGCGCCACCCTTTTGTAGCGACATGGAGCCCCACCCTGGGTCCTCTGTGTCCAACAAGCAGGTAGGAAGAAAGCACATAGACAGTGCACGCAGGCTTTAGGACCATGCTGGGCACGGGTGTTTGTTCCTTCAGCCCTGTCCACTGGCAGGAGCTCAGTCTCATGACACCACCTGACTGTAGTAAAAGCTCAGAAACAGTCTTTCCATGAGTTCAAGAGAAAAATAAAATCAGTTCAATGATCACATGTATATTTTTCTGCCAACTACTCTTCCTGAGATTTCTCTAGAAGGGAACTTGAATTTTGTTTCCTTAGGGCATTCTCTCGGAAAATAGGCCCAAAGCAATGCTCCACATGTTTTCCCTCAAGTCCCCGTGCAGACAACACCTCATCCCACCGGGGCAGCAGACGTGGGAGAAAGAAGGTGTTCTCTGGAATGGGACAGAGGTGGGCCCAGCTCACAGCTTTGTCACTTACTAGGACAGCTTCCTCTTTTACAGAGTGGAAGTGGTAACAGGGCGGTTACCAATCTGGGGTAAACTTATAAAGGGTGGCCGTGAGTGGAATTTTCTTTGGCCCTCCTCCTCCCATCCCCCAACTACACCACACCATCCTTTCCAGGCCAATGACCCTTCAAGCCAACAGAGTAAGAGTCAAAGCCACCACAAGGGCAGGTATTCTGGTTTGTTTTTCAGCTGGTCAACCTGGCTGATTCTGCCCTAACAGTTGGATAGAAGATGGAGGTCAAGGTGGTCTGTGAACATAATTAAGTGAATGCAAAATCTGGAAACCGAAATCCCTCTTCGCCCCAACCAATGCCAGTTTGATCCTTTCGTGCCTAGACCCCACCCCCAATCCACCCCCAACACTTCATGCTCTGATCCAGACCTCTGTGGATGCACAACACCAAACAGCAGGGGGAACTGGATGTTTCATAAGCTCCCAGACTCTGTCCCTAACTGCAAACCCATTTGGGACATTTTCTGAAACAAAGGGCTTTGCACTAACCACTGGTTCCTAAACAAACAAATATGAGGGCTCAAGTTTTTCCCCTCATTCTCCCACTCACCTGGCTCCTCCCGCACACCTTGCTGTAAAACAATTACTGGGGAAACAAAAGGCACCGCCCACCCTGTGCCCCTGGTGATACCACAGCAGTCGGGAGTGCCTGTTCTCCTGGCAACACAAACTGCCCTGGCTGCATGTATTTGGTGCTTGGATTACACCTGCCAGCAGCCGGGGGAGGGCATGTTGCTAGGAGAAACTGAACTTGAGCTTAAATGTGAAATTCTTCACTGCCACACAGCTTTTTCTCAGCTGCCAAGAGATACATACACTCAACAGCAGGACCCCAGCGCTGGGACCCTCGTGGGGAATCCCAGCTCAGATAAGACGGTTGTGGCTCTTTTTTTTTCCTCTTTTCTTCCTCCTGAATTCCAAGCTGAGCCACCAACAGACAAACAAGAGTTACAAAGGATTTTCCACTGGACAATAGTGACTCAGCATCCACGACTGCCAGGCACTGTTCTAGGCCCTGGGACACAGCTGTGAAGGAAACGGGCAAGAACCTGCATCTAGGGGGAGGGGTGATAAAGAGATACTTTATTCATCTCCAGACAAACAGAACCCGTAGGAAATACATGTGTGTACATATGTGTCTACGTAAGTGCTTGTATAGATGTAGATATAGAAAGAGACTAATTTCAAGGAGTTGGTTCATGTGATTGTGGGGGCTGGCAAGTCTGAAATCTGTAGGGGAGGCTGGCAGGCAAGAGCTGAAGCTGCCGTCTTGAAGCAGAATCTCCTCTTTCACAAGAAAACTTCAGTTTTGTAGTTAAAGTCTTTCTACCGATTCCACGCTATCGAGAGTAATCTCCTTTCCAAAAAGTCAACTGATGGGAGATGTTTAGCACACCCTCAGAATACCTTCCCAGCAGCACGAGGTTAGTGTTTGATTGAATAACTGGGTACTGTAGCCTGGCCAAGCTGACACTGAAATTAACCACTAGCGGTGTATATCCGCATGGGGTGCTGAGAAGTGCGTGCACTGGGAAAGAAGAAAGCAGGGTGAGGGGCGGCAGGGAGCCCCGGGCAAGGGGACAACAGGAGACCCACCTGTGTGAAATGTAGTATGTCACTCAATACAACCTGAATGAAAAGTAAATAAATGAACATATTGAAGTATTGCACTCAAAAAGCACAACAAAAATCCTCACCTAGTTACACATCTGCTTAATCACGACCATGTTGCATGGTAACCAAGACCAGAGAGACACCGTCTGTATAGCTCTCACAAGTATTACTTGACACAGACAAAGCCAGCTTGTCCAGTCTCCTCCACCTGTTCATTCTGCAGCCCCCCCAACCCCTCCTGGCTGACGCTTCTGCACATGCTCCCCCCCCTGCACTCCGCTGCCCTGCCCATTGGGGGTTCCCAGGGCGCTAAGGACCCTTCCAGGCTGCCTCTTTCCTCTTCTCCCCACCTCTTTTCCTGCATGCCCTCTTCCCATGGCTCCATCCCACTGGCCTCCTGCCGGTTCCCCAATACTCCAGCCCACTTCTGCCTCAGGAGCTTGGCCCTTTCTGCTCCCTCTTCTTGGAAGGGACCCCTCTCAGCCATCTCCCGGGCTCTCTCCCTCACATTCTGCTCAGAAAGACGAGCAGTGACTACCCTGTAAAACAGCACCTCCCCGTCACTCTCTGTCCCCTTAGCCTGTCTTCTTTGTCTTCACAGCACTTCCCGTAAACATATATTTCTTTGTTAATTGTCTCCTCTCCACTTGAATGCAGGTGGGCAGGGACTCCGGGTTTTCTGTGTCTGGGTGGTAAAACAGCATAAAATTTGCCATTTTAAAATGTACAATTCAGTGACATTTAGTACATGCACAATGGCATGCAACCATTACCACCACCTAGATCCCGAACATTTTCATCACCCCAGAAGGAAACCCCATGCCCATTAAACAGTTGCTTCCCATCCCAACCTCCTCCAATCCCTGGCAGTTGCTAGTGTGCTTTCTGTCTCCATGGATTTGCCTATTCTGGACATTTCATATAAATGCAATCATAGAGTATGTGGCCTTTTGTGTCTGACTCATTTTACTCAGCATAATGCCTTTGAGGTTCGTCGTGTTGCAGGAGATAGCAGTATTTCATTTTTTTAAGGCTGAATGACATTCCACGGTATGGATATGCTGTGTTTTGTTTGTCCACTGGTTTTGTCCATAGGTCAGCCGGTGGACATTGGGGTTGTCTGTGCCTTTTGCTATCATGAATAATGCTGCGGTGAACATTTGCAAGCGAGTGTTTGTTTGAAGGGGTCTCTGTCTTGATCACTCCGTATCCCTGGCCTGTGAACAGATCTGCACTGGGAAAGGCTCAGTAATTAACATCTATGGACAGTTTAACCCTCAGACAAATAAATAATAGTCAAGGTTTGAGCATCTAATGTCCCTGGGCTCCAGACCGCCCCCATCGAGCCTCTGCCACAGCCCAGGAAGCCCAGGACTGAGACCTCTGCATCTCCCTCTTCCCACACCCACTCTCTCCGTGTCCTGGAACCACACTGCACCCAGGAGTGGGGCAGGGGTCCAGCTGGACTCCTCCCCAGCTGCCCCACCCCCAAAGACAAGCACATCCTGGCAGTTTAGAGAAATGGGCCCTTCTGAATTCTCATGCAGCCCCAAGATCCCCCCAAAACACAAATCATTGGGTAAACTTCAGGTAAAGTCCGATTAGTAGGCTAATAGAATGCCAGAAATTTCTTTGGATAGCATAAAATCTCAAATTTCACAATTAGAAATAAGACCCTAAAAAAGATCATATCCCTGTGGTAGTTCCCTAGGGCTGCCATGACAAAGTACCACAAACTGGGTGGCTTACAACAACAGAAATTTATTCTCTCACAGTTCTGGAGGCTACAAGTCTGAAATCAAAGTGTCAGCAGGGCCCTGCCCTCTCTGAAGGGTGTAGGGGAGGATCCTTCCTTGCCTCTTCCCGGCTTCGGGTGGTTTCCAGCCATCTTTGGCATCTGTCGACTCACAGCTGCATCCCTCCAATCTCTGCCTCCATCTTCACGTGGCATTCTTCCCTCATATCTTCACATCAAATTCTTACAAGGACACCAGTCATAATGGATTAAGGACCCTCCCTGCTCCAGTATGACCTCATCTTAAGCGATCACACCTGTAATAACCTTACTTCCAAATAAGGTCACATTCTGAGGTACTGAAGATTAGGATTTCAACATGTCTTTTGGGGGGAATACAATTCAATTCATAGCTTTAGAGAAGGTAATGAGATACATATCCTTGATGTGACTAAAGTGTAAATGACTGATAAATTATTGGGGAGAGGGGAGTCAGGGGGTGTTGTATAAAAGAGAGGAGAGGACCATGCATAGGCCAGTGGTTCCACTAATGAGGAGAAATGGGGTAAGAAAGAGGAGGATGGAGCCACAAAGACTGGTTTCCTTGTCTGTTTTGTAATGTAGCCAAGGGCCAAACCTTCAGCGGGCCCAAGGCCCAGTGGCAGAACAGAGAAAGAAGGTGTCTCAGGTCACCAAGAGGGAATTTTTTAACACTCAGACCAGCTCACTCCCCTGCTCAAGAAGGCTGCCCTTGGCACAAGGCCCCATGCCATCCACCCTCTGCTTCTGCACACACTTCACATCCTGTCACTGCCCCACCACTCACTCTGCCACCCTGGACTCCTTGTTGTCCTTGAAAGTGCCCGGCATGCTCCTGTCCCCTGCCTCTGTTCTGCTATTCCCCCTGCCTGGAATGTTCTTCCTTCAGAGAGCTCCGTGGCTCAGACTGCATCCTATCAGGCCCTCCCTGACCACTGTCTCCTCCGTCCACCCCAGAATTTTCTCCCCCCTCACCTTGATCATTTTCCCCACGGTGCTTACCACCACCTGATATACAAGTACTGGCCTATTTCCTGCCTGTCTCCCTCCACTAGACTGTGAACACTAGGAGGGCAGGGGGCTTTGTGCTATTCGCTGCTGTTTTCCAGGCCCCCAGAGCAGTCCCTGGCAAGTATTAGGTGTCCAGTAAATTTTCATCAGATGTAGGAAACTGCTTCTGTCACACTACGTGCTTGGGGAACCCTGCAGCTACACAGAGGAGCTCTGTGATTACAGGGGGCCCAGATGGATAATCCAGGAGCCTCTTCCCATCGCCAAGATCCTTAACTTACTCACGTCTGCAGTCTCTTTTTCCATAAAAGGCACCATTCACAGATTCCAGGGTGAGGACGGGGACATATTCAGGGCCCGTTACTCAGCCAACCACAGGCAGGAAGCGCAGGCCTCCTCCTCACCCACTGCTGTGACATCCATCGGCTGCCTGTCAGTAGTGCCAGGCCACCTGCCCGACCCGCCCGAGGGGGGCCCCGCCTCCGGGGGTCCTTCCACCAGCCTCTCCCAAACCCAGCTTCCGGCACCTGCGGCCAGATGCCCCGGGCCCACCCCAGGCTTTCACGCCCCCGGACCAGCCGCAGGCCCCGGGTCATACCTGCGTCCTCCGGTGAAGGCTGAACCAGGCCGAGCAGTCTCGGGAACCAGTGTCACAGAGGCCAGGACAGCGGCACCTTCTTTGACTTGTTTTAGGGGGAGAGTAGAGGCCAGAGGTGGGTGTCCCTCCGTCTCTTCTGCACTCTTCCTTCCTTCTATACTTTCACCTGCTTCTTCTGTCCTCCAAGACGCACTCCGACTCTTCTGCCTCTTACTCTCCATCCTTCCCACCTCAGCTGGTGACGCCCAGTGGCCCTGGGCACTTTCCACACTCAGCGCCCTGAGGAGAGTTCTCTCAGCTACTCCCTCCCGGCTCCCTCTCCCGTGCGCGCGCTTTCTCTCACACACGTGCGCATGCGCACCCACGGGAGAGCGCGCAAGCGCACAAGTGCGCACATGGAGCTCATAGGCTGTCACATTCTGAACAAAGCTTAAAGATCAAAGAGGCGGAGGGCGTGGACCCTGCCCCACCTCAGCGCGGTGTGATGACAGGAGCCATGGAGCCAGAAGGACCAGCTCCCATCGCCACCATCACCCCTGACTGGCTTAGAGAACTGACTCCACTGACATTCAGTGTTCTCATCTATAAAACGGGGATAAGTCCCCTATTGGGATGGGCACCCCATTCCCGTTCCCCCAAATCCTGGCATAACTACAAAATATCCCCGAGGTGGAAGAATCTTTGTAATAATTGAATAGGAAAGATCATGGCTGCAAGAACCTCAGGAGATTCGCTGGGCGCCTGGTGTCAGAGGTCGGGGGAATCCACAGCGTCCAGACCAAGCAAGCCTTGACCAGAGCCAGCTCCGGCTGTCCCGACAAGGCTCCACACTGGGACAGCCCCGGGCCTCTCCCTGGGCAACAGAAGGGGTCTCCTGAGCAATCCTGCCTCATTTACACACACACACACACACACACACACACACACACACACACACACACACACGGCATGGTCCTTTGAGGAAACAACTTCCCAAGACGGTCCCAACAGGGCTAGCTGGTTCTAGGTTCTAGTCAGGGCGGGACAATGCTGTGGGTGTCTGATCTCCTTCCTGTGGCTCTGCCTTGAGAAGCCAGGTAGATACGGGGGGGGGGGGGGGGGGAGTGTCCTCCATTCCTAGCTCTCTGCTGATGAGGGTAACGGCTCAGCAGCTAACCTCAGGTTGGTTATCTCAGGGGTCCTGAGATAACATGAGGAAAGCACGTAATAAGCCCTCTGTAAATCCTAGTTCTCCCACGACTCCCTGCCTTGTGGGGGACCTTGTACAAGTCCCCTGGGGTCTCTGAGCCTCAGTCTTGGGTTACCTGAGCTTCCCCACTGGCTGGGCTACTTAGCGCGACTCATACACAATAATGTATGTGAGGGACACCTTGAAATGTCTGTAACACACATACAAATAACGTTACCTAAACGAACAATGAGGAATAGATAAAACAGAACGAAATAACTGGTTAGGCAATGTATTCGTTTCCAAATTCGTATACCAAAGTCCCACAAGCTTAGTGACTTAAAACAACAGAAGTTCATTGTTTCACATTTGAAGCCAGAGGTCCAAAATTGAGGTGGCAGCAGGGCCACACTCCCTCTGAAGGCACTGGGGAGGGAAATGTCCCATGCTGCCTTCTACCTTCTGTAGCCGCAGGCATTCTTTAGCTGATAAATATATTTCTCCAATCTCCAATCTTCACCTGACTCTCCCCGTGTGTCTTCGCATTATTTTCCCTCTGTGTGTTCCTGTCTCTGTGTTTTAAAATGCACCTGGGATCTTAGTTTTATTCAGGTACAGTGAGAGCAACAGCTCAGAAGACAATTGCCATTGAACAGATAGTTTGTTACTCAGAGTTCCCAAGAGGAGGGGCACACCATGTCACACGGGACCACACAGGGAAGTACCAGGGTCGGTCAGGAGGCAGAGGGAGTGAAGAGAAATGTAGGCAGGGGTCCTTATTGTGGTTTTCACGGGGGAAGGGATCAGGAAGGCATGGTAAGCAAGCAGACTAGGCTTAGGACTGGATAATAGTGGCCTATAATGAAAATGAATATGAAAAGGAATATATGCATATACATATATGTATATATGAATAATCATTACTGAGTCTAAACTCATTTTGCTAGCTACACAACAGGCCAATAAATTGGGAGACAAGGTGTTGGGGCAAGGAATAGTGACTTTATTCGGAAAGCCAGAAGACCGAGAAGATGGCAGACTGATGTCTTGGAGAACCATCTTCCCCAAGTCAGAATTCAGGGTCCTTTTATGCTAAAAAGGGGAGGGGGAGTGGTTGGCTGTTGCAAACTTCTTGGTGTAGGAATTCTTTGTTCTTGTAGCTGTCCACATGGGTCAGGTCATGGTGCCCCTGTAAAACCTCTGACAAAACAAACGTTATTTTCTATTCTGCAACCTGTTATCTTTATATAAGTGCAAAGGTGTTAATATCCTTAAAGGTCAGAGCCTTGAGAAGAGGCTCTCCTGTATATTTCAAGCTAAAAGTGACATTCTTTTACAAAACGAGCAGAGCTAGCAAGACTAAGACTAGAAAGCAGGGCACAGGGTTAAAGCCAAAGAAACAGATCTAATATGGAGTCAAATTTGTTCTTTTCTATTACATAATGTCCAGACTCTGCGCTGTTGAGGTGGTCCCCAGTTGTCCAGGAAGGCCCTAGGATAATTAAGAATATTGCCCCTTGGAGTGTGAGAGCCAGACAGAAGAGGCAGTTTGGAGTGTGGGCTCTGGATTGGATAGTCTGCATTTAAAAGGCATGCTTCTCATTTGCTGCCTCTGGGAATAGGCTAGCCCTGGGTTGGCTCACTCCAGTCGCTGAAGCCCCAAATGCCAGAGCATCAAGAATCTACAAAATGAGAAAATAGGGTTAATATACTCGGTGTCCCAAATTCCCCATTTTTATAAGGAAAACAGTCATCTTGGATTAGGGCTCCTTCTAATGATCTCATTTTAATAACTTGATTACACCCCCGTAAAGACCCTGTTTCCAAATGAGGCCACATTCTGAGGGACTATGGGTTAGGACGCCAACGTGTCTTTTTCAGGGGACGCAATTAAACCCAGTAAATTTTTCAGTAAAAGGCCAGATATAGTGAATGCTTTAGACTGCTTGTGTCACAGGAAAACAGCCACAGATAATACATAAATGAATGAGTATGGTTACGGCTTTTTTTAATTGAAGTAGAGTCCATTTACAATGTGTGTTAATTTCTGGTGTACAGCATAGTGACTCATATACGCATATATGTATATGCATGTATTTCTTTTCATATTCTTTTTCATTATAGGCCACTACAAGGTATTGAATATAGTTCCCTGTGCTATGCAGTAGGACCTTGTTGTTTATCTATTTTGAATGTAGTAGTTAGTATCTATAAATCTTGAACTCCCAATTTTTCTCTCCCCACCCCTTTTCCCACCTTCACTCTGAGTTAACAAAGCTCTCGATGAATTCTGTTGAACACAAATTAATAACTAAACATTCAGAAAATCAGTTCACCTGGATTGTCAAGAAATAAAACCAGAAACAGGGTCAGGGTCCTAATGGCAAGATGCTAATTGTGCTTGTTTAGCTGTGTCATAAAATTTCACCCTTATTGGCCGGTCCTCTTCACACATCATTGAAAATCCATTAAAACAATGGCTGGACCATTAACCCTGGCTTTCAGGCAGAAGCTTCCCTTGGGCACAGTTTTTGACTAGGGTCCCTTCATTAATACCAGCTTAATTGCTTGGAGCTGGATGATTGTGATTATATACCACTATTTAAATATGGAGGAGGGGCGCTGAAGGCTCAATCTTTTCTTTGCATCTTTAAAATTTTTTAATATGAGTGGACTCATCTGCCTCCGGCAAGATGAAATATTAAAACTCGAATTTTTAAAACAAATAGAGGGCTGATGACTCAATTTACAAAACAATTCCCCATAGGATTTCTGAAATAGTAAGCTCCCAGAGCAATCAAAATTGTTTGATTTACAAATTTTCAGTTTGCTAGCATCTTTTCCTTATTATGACTTGAGCATAAAGGCCATATTTGAAAAAGACACACGACTGCTAATGAGTACCCTAGTGACAGCAGAGCGAGAGGTAGACTCTTGCATTTATAAACAGGGTGGCCAGAAGGCGTATTTTAAGGACACGTTGAAGAACAGTCTCAAAGCCTGAGTTAGGGCTGTGACCTGCTAGGTCATGCAGGGCAGACAGATGAACCAAGGGGGACATCAGTCAGAGAATAGCGGACCCAGAGATCAGACTGCAGTTTGGAATGACATCAAGTAGACACTCCTTATGAGTGTGCAGAGGGGAAAGCAGCCCCTGGTTCCTGAAAAACAGGCTCTTACCCCCTCCATTTCCCAGCCAGATGCAGTGAGAAAAACTTACCCAGCACCACTTCAGATATTGCCTGTTATGAAGCCCAGGAGGATATTAACGTCCTTCCCCATAAAACAGTGGCTTCTCTTTTAGTATTTCACCACCTTCCATTGCTCTGCATTAAAAACCAGCCACGTGAGACTGCAGTGCCATCCTCCAGATGTGTGGCAACAAAGTCTGCAGGCTCAATTGAGTAGTAATAGTTACTACTTATTGCTTAGAACTGGATTTTGCTGACGATTTCCTCTTTTAGTTGTGGTTACAGAATAAATTCAAAGTCACCACTGTATTCTCATCACACTCACTAGCTTGCATTTCCTTTTGTTTTTGTGAGGTAGAGAGAAAGGTGTACAGTTGACACGCCAAGAATTGTCCCATAGCCTCGCCACACAGATGTGTGTTCCATTTGTGACCATCAATTGTCCATACTTGGGGAGGGGAGCTGCCTTCCAGAATTTAATACATCATACACCAGTAAAATGTGCACACGAGGTGTGGGGCCCTGGAGAGGACTGAGAATGCTTTATTTACAAAATAGGAACCCTTGATCAATAATCTGTCAATTGCTATGACCATCATTTCATAAAAGAATGAATATATTAACAGCAACAAGGTCAGGAGGACAACCTCCCAGCATTCCCTTAAGCAAGGCAGGTGATAATTTGACATTGATTTTATATATTTAAAAACATGGTTCATATTTTTCTCATTCTGATGCACATTGGTGAAAATGTTCCTCATGAACCTATAAACATTAGTGCAATGACAAGGACAGACAGAGTTTGGAAGCCAGTTGAACATATTCACTGGCCACTAGTCACACTTGGCTACTGAGCACTTGCAGTGTGGCTGGTCTGAACTGAGATGTGCTGTAACTATAAAATTCACATCAAATTTCAGAAACAGTGCAAGGAAAAAAAATGTGTAATATCTCTTGGTAATTTTCATATTGAATACATGTTGAAATGATAATAGTTTGGATACATTAATATATCATTAAAATGAATTTAACTTTTTAAACTTTTAAAAAATTGATGCTACTAGGAAATTTTTAATTACTCTCTGGCTCACGTTATATTTCGACCAGACAGTACTGCCTAGATGAGCAGTGTCAACTGGAAAATGTTAGGTGCCTTTGAGGTAGATTATAGCTTCTGATTAAACCAAATAAATGGGACTTGAATGTATGTTTCCATACAGGACAGGGAAATTAGTGACTATGAGGACCTTAACACGCGCAAGACAAACTGTCCTGGTCTTGGGGCAACTTTGCTTGCTGTTCTGGACAACACATTTGATGCCTATTGTGGCCACTAGAGGGCAGTAGCGTATACAAAAATGTGAGTTTCCTCACACCCATTAACTGAGAAGACCCCTCAGGCAAAGCCATTACAAGGGAGGCACTCAGTAATTATTTGAGCTGATCCTCTTTCTCTCGCTCTTAAATGCCATTTGCCTCAGGAGGAGGGAGAGAGTACAGAGGACTGCGTGGAGCTTGAGCTGACCCTTAAACTATGAGTGAGGTTCAGACAGAGCAGCAAAGCGGGAAAGCCACTCTAAATGAGAGAAATCACATTCAAGGGCAGGCATTCAAAGACCCAGGCTACAGAGTCAGTCTTACCTCCCAGGCTCTGCTACTAACAATGTCTGGACCCCAAAGCAAGTCACTGGGCCCCTGTTTCTTTCTCTATGAAAAGAGGAGGTGGAGTGAGGTGAACTTTAAGGCATCTTCCAACCTCAGCATTCATGCTATACTTTCGACAGTAAACCCTGCAGGCCTGGTGTTATCATAGGTCTGATGGGGAGTCAAAAAGAATAGTAATTATAGGACTTGAAGGCACAATACTGCTATCAATTCTTGCTTTAAGTTCCCCTCTGCTCCAAACACTCAACAATAACAGACAAAATACAAAAAGTTAAAAGTCAAAGACTTGCTCAAAAAGATCAACATCTCCAAGGATCTGAACAGCAGAGACATAGCACTCTACGCTGGGGGAGAGATTCATTAGTTAGAAGGCAGTCCCAAAGAAATCACCCATAAAGAAGCACAACGGGAGAAAATGTATTTTTTAAAATATGCAGGGGGAGGGTATAGCTCAAGTGGTAGAGTGCATGCTTAGCATGCACGAGGTCCTGGGTTCAAATCCCCAGTACCTCCATCCAAAAAACAAACAAATAAATAAAACTAATTACCTACCCCCTGCAAAAAAATTTTTTTAATTAAAAAAATATATATATGTAAGAGCAGTTAAGAGGCATGGAAAGTGGACTCACAGGCACCAACATACAGCTCACAGAGATTCCAGAAGAAAAGAATGGATGAAATTAGAGAGAGTGATGTCCAAAGAGATAACATCTGAAGTTTTTCAGTATTAAATTTAGAGTTCACTAACAGCTCTAAATATGGATATGCAGGAACTTGTATTTTCACTATGATATTTCTAACTGCCCACACATCGTGAAACTGAAAGACATGTAGGGATAAAGAAAAAGCATCCCAACCGAGAAAATAAGACTACCTACAAAAAAAAAAAAAAAGAAAAAAGAAAAACCTACAGTAGCAGAATGATCAGCAACAGATGCCAAAAGACAGGGGAGGAACTCTTGGAAAGTGCTGAGAGAGTTACTAACCAACACAGAATTCTATACCCAGGCAAACTATTACTCATTCAAGAGTGAGCGCACAATCACTAAAAGAAATTACAGCCCATGGGCCCCAAGTAAAGAATTACTAAGGAATGAAATCACAATGAGAATTACAAGAATTAAGAACCCAGCAACAAAAGCACAGCATATCTGAACAGGAATATCCGTAATGGCTATGATACGTTGCTTTCGGCAATGAGCCAGGAACTATATTAGGCATTTCCCAAGTAGTATACCTCTCAGCCCTCAAGGTCAGGTTGTGAACTTGGCATTGTTAACAAGGGTGAGAAAACTTTCTGGTAGAACAAGATAATCATACCTGCTATGGAATGAAAGTTTGTGCCCCCACCTCCCCAAATTCACATGATAAAGACTTCATCCCCTACGTCACGGGTTTAGAGGTGGGCTCTTTGAGGGCTAATTAAATTTAGGTGAAGTTATGAGGGTGGTGGCCGAGTGATGGAATTAGTGCCCTTTTAAGAAGAGGAAGAGACACCAGCACCTCCTCTCTTTGCCATGTGAGGATATAGCAAGAAGATGACCATCTGCAAACCAAGAAGGCTCTCACCAGAACCCCACCATGCTGGCACCTCGATCTCAGACTCCCCAGCCTCCAGAACTGTGGGAAGTAAATGTCTGTTGTTTAAGCCTGGTATTTTGATATAGCAGCCCGAGCTAAGAAACACACGTAATATTCTGGGTCAGTACGTAGATAGGGAGCCAATGAAGCAAGAAGGGAGGTTCAGGTAGAGTTTTACTGACCCTTAGGAACAAGAATAGGGGGCCTGTGCCTGGTTGAAACAGCTGTTCCACAGGGAAGAGGTGGACAGTAGTCTACTCTGAAGTTTCCATCATGCTGGCAGTTAATTACCCTTTGCCCTCTCACCTTTCCCCTGGCCCAGCCTGAGTTTGCCTCACATTAAACACTGTAATATTGGGAACAACTGCCCAGATTTTAGCCAGACTGGTAAAGAGGCATTTACAGGAAACACACAAGTGGACTGAGGTTCCCAAGCCAGGAACCCCTTGGGGAGCTTTCCCGCCTACAGATGCCCTCCCTCGAGTCACATTCCTCTCAGCTGCTACCTGGGCTGTAGGGTTTTGTAAAGCTCTCGGGAAATACTGCTGTTCAGTCACAGCTGAGAATCACTGGCCGAGAACAGGGTGAAATGAAGGAAAACGTTCTTTCTTGCCCCACGAGGCTGAACATGGCGGCGGGGCCTGGCAGCCCCTCTCGACAGCCAGGACCAGCGCTGGGGCAAACTTCAGAGGCCACTGTTCTGACAGCTTGGGGAAGTGGTTCCCCTTGCCCTGATGGAAAAGTGTAGCTCTTCTCTGAAACCAGGAAAGAGGAAGCACGGGGTACTTGTCAGCAAAAGTGACGGCTCTCCCGGAGTGGAGGAGGGGAGCTTCCTCTTCCCTGGACATCACCGGCCAGCAGCCTGGAATCAAGGGAGGGGTGAGGGGACAGTTCAGATCCTCACTGGAAATGACCTAGACAACATCAGTTCTGTGAAAACACACCCCCTCGGATCTGGAAAGCACTCCTCCCCACCTCCTCTCTCTCTGTCCCTGGCCCTCGCCCCCACCTCCCAGCCCCCGTGTTCTCTAAATCTTCGTCCAGCTCCACTCACTCCCATATTCCTAACCCCTGCTCTTCATTACAGACCCTGTCCCGCTGCTCCTCGCGTTCCACACACAGCCCCCACCTCACACTGCCGTCCCCTGCCAGCTCAGGGTCCTGGTTGCTCATCTCCTTGGCCACTGCCCAGGATAACTAATGCCTGAGTTTGCAGCAGGCCCTGTATGGACCGCCTGCCCTGGCGGCTCCCCACCCCGGACCGCCTCGCAGGAGATGGAATTACCTTCCTATGCTGCCCCTTGTCGACTGAACGTCATCTCCCTGATTCCCTGACTCCCTGTTGCTGATTATATAAAGCCCCTCCTCAGCAGGAGCTGCAATTCTTCCGTCTGCCCCACCTCACCCCCTCCCTCTCCATCATCTCTGTTTTCTGGCCTGGGACTCTCCACCCCCCCACCCCCACCTGAGTGGCCAGGCCCCACCCCTCCTCAAACCATGGGCTTCAAACTTCAAACTCTGACTCAAACCCTTTCTCGCTTCCCCCTTCATAAGCCCCCATCCTGTCCCCATCCACACCTGCTCCCCTGCCCCTGCCACCTAGGGCCTCAGAGCTCTCCCAGGCAGGGGACTAGCCACCTCACCAGTCTGCTCCTTTCGCTGGACTTCAAGCCGAGTCCCTAATAGAAGCAGAAGCTGAAAGAGCCATAAGGTGGCCACTCCCAGTTGGTCACCGGGCTCATCCCGCTGTGCCCCAGACCTGGTGGGTACCCAGGGAAGCAAATGGCACTGCCTGAGCAGCCCCAGAGAGAGCTGGAGCCTTCTGTCCACCCACAGGGCCCAGAGGCAGGTTGCTGCTCCCATACCCCTAGGACTTCACACACAACACAGCAGCAAAAGTCTCGGGGCCTGTCCCACCTGCCAGGGGAGCGCTTTCCTTCATTGGTGGAGCAGCTGCTGAATGCCAGGCCCTGCACTGGACACAGAGGTACAAAACTAGGGGAACAGGATCTCTCCCACCCCATCCCCCACACCTCCCTCCCCATACACATCCCACCCAGTGACTCGGCTGCCTCTGGGCTTCCACTCATGCTATTTTCTTTCCTGGAATGCCTTCTCCTCTCTCTGTTGGGTAAGTGGAATCCTTCCTTTGAGAACCAGATCAAGCCCACCTCCTCCATGAAGACTTCCTGAGAGCCCCAAGCATCGGCGTGCCCCTCCCATGGCTCTGGCTATCTGTGGCCCTCCCTCCCTCAGAGCACCATCTGCCCTGAGAGTCTACACGGCCTCTCTGTGCAGTCTGTCTCCCCACAGACGGTCAGCCCCTCACGGGCTGGGACCGGGCCTTCCGTTGAGCTGGACCCTGGGCAACAGTGCTGGGTTGCATAGAACAAAGGCATATTCTCCAGATTGTGCCGACAGTGCGTAGGTTTCCTGTTCAACAAATTGCTGCCCCATCCCCCCTTTTCAGAAGGCCAGAGCCTCCCTTCCGTGGCGTGCGAGAGTAAGTGGGCTGCTGGAATGGGAGGAAAGCCCGCCTGCTTGTCCCATCCCCAGAGAGGGCCACCTATGCTCAGAGCTGAGCGCTGGGCATCACAGGGCATCCCCTGGACCACAACAAGAAAGATGGCCCCTCCTCTGGGACTTAGAGCCAAGGTGACTTAGGAGTCCTCAAAGATCACACCTTTCTGCCAAAAAGGAGCCAATGGCCTGAGCCCAATCCACCTGATCTGGGTTCCCACCCACCATTCCCACCTCAAGGTACAGAGAAGTTACCCAGTGCCCTGGGCCGCGGCTGCCCTGTGGCGGACCCCCCTTTCCAGAGGTCAGGCCGTAACATATATGTGATAGACGGCAGCTGGTGTGGCAGCAGCTCTGGGTCGGGGTGGTTGCACGGGGGGGTGGTTGCTGCAGTTACACGGTCTTTGCAGTCGTGTGGTCATCTGGCTGTGGTGGTTGCAGCTGTGGTTTCTGTGGCGTTTCTGGTCACCGTGGTTGTGTGGTTGTTGCAGGTGTTCAGGCTCCTTTGGCACCACAGCGGGAGGAGCAGCCAGCCACTGGGGGGAGGTGGCCTCCCTCACCGTCTCACCTTAGGCTGTGCCCAGGCAAACAGACAAAGGGATAGCCAGAGAAAGGACGCCTTCTTGTCACCTTCTTGTGACGAGCTTCCACCAGCCCCACAGCCCACCGCCTCTCTCTGGCCGTCTCGGACTCCCCAGCACAGCTGTGCAGACCGTTTATCCACTTCTCTGGAGCTGGGGTCACGTCCAAGCACTTGAAACCCTGAAGGTCCTCCTCCATGCAGCACCACCTCCATTTGCAAAAACACTGTTCTGGGCAGAAACCCATTCTCTGCATCATAGGAAATATACCCTGCCCATCCCGCTGCCCTGAGATGGGCCGAGAAGGCCCATGCAGCTAATGGCCTGGGGTGGGGACAAGGAAGCAGGCTGCTGCTGAGTGCTGTGGGGTGAGGGGTGGGGGGTGAGACATGATGAGAAAACATACAGATCACAGCAGAGGCTCAAGAAGAGGGCCCAGCCTGATGCCCACTTCCCTGACCCTGGACCCAGAGTCAGCATGAGGCCAGGCAGGCCGGGTCAGCCCTCCAAAGGGCAGGGCCTGGGCATCTCCCCGCTCACCTCCCCCCACCACTCTTACAAGGACTCCCAGTGCCATGGTCAGGCCACGGTTTCCCCAGAATGGTGGATAGACACCCTCGATTCCCTGGTACCCGGGACAGAATTTTCCATCTGCCTCAGGGAACCTGGGTCCTGTGCCTTACATCCCCTCTCCTGAACCCTGCTCCCAGTCAGAAATGTATGTTCGCTTAAAATGTATTAATAGCTAATACTTCACGTGGTCCATAGTCTAATAGGGGATACAGTGAAACACACACTCTCCCATCCCCCTCCCTTAGCCACCCAGAGAGAGAGTCATGAATATACAAGCAGATCTGCATGTGTATCCATACGAAGGAACATGGTGAAGACAGTACAAACTCGGGGGCTGGTCTGTCTGAGCTCAAGACCCATTTCTGCCCCCTTCCAGCCTGGTGACTCGGGGCACCTCTCTGTGCCCTGGTTACCCCACCTGCAGAACAGGATATAACCACAGTCCCAACCTCATGGGATGGGGACAGAGTTAAACACACATTAGTTCTCACTGTAATGAATGTTCTTTTCTTTCTCGTTTTATAGAAATGATATCACCCTGGTTCACACATATGTTCTATATCTGATTTCTTTCACTTTCAAGTGTATCTGGGAGCTCATTCAGTCTATTTTATTTATTTGTTCATTTTATGTTTAGTTCTTTTTTTTAATAACACCACTGTATTTTTTTATTATTATTATTATTATCATTATTTTTTGGTGGGAGAGGTAATTAGGTTTGTTTGTTTATTGATTGATTTAACGGAGGTACTGGGGATTGAACCCAGGACCTCGTGCATGCTAGGCAAGCACTCTACCATGGATCTATACCCTACTTCCCTTCATTTAATTTTAGAGCTGCATAGTATTCCATTGCCTTGATCAATGCACCATAATTTATTAAAGTCACTCTTTTT
The DNA here is from genome assembly GCF_009834535.1 of Camelus ferus. Taxonomy (NCBI): domain Eukaryota; kingdom Metazoa; phylum Chordata; class Mammalia; order Artiodactyla; family Camelidae; genus Camelus; species Camelus ferus. The sequence goes on from NC_045716.1 coordinate 3,550,284, forward strand.
TTAATAGATGTTTTGGTAGTTTCCAGTCTTTTACAAGCAATGCTGCAATGAACAGCTGTGCACATGCTATGTAATTTTTTACACCTCTGTTATACCTCATATTATTTCTTTTTTGTAATGAGAACAATTAAGATCTAGTCTCTTAGAAGCCTTGAAGTTTATAATACAATACTGTTGTCTATAATCATTCTGCTGTGCATTAGATCTTAAGGACTTATATATCGACTGGTTGCAAGTTTGTACCCTTAAACAACATCTCCACAAATAGATATACTATACTTTGTCTAAAAATGATTAGGATAAATTCCTGGAAGTAGAATGCTGGTCAACAGACGTGTGCATTTGTTACTTTTTGCCGTCCAGTGCCGTCTAGAGAGATTGTACAGAATCAATGTTCCATTGGCAACATATGAGTTTCTGTTCCCCAAGCCTTTACCAACAGTTTATAAACATACTTTTTATCTTTGTCAGTTTGGTAAGTGAAAAATAAATGCTCTCTCTGCATTTTTATTTTATAATTTTTCTTCTTATGAGTAATGTGAAGCATCCTTGTATGTGCTTGTAACTCTTTTGTGTTTCCTTTTCTGTGAACTCTTCTGCCCATTTTCCTATTGTATGGTTAGTCATTTTTCTTATTAATTAGTAAAAGGTCACTACATACTAGGAATATTACTATATTATTCTGCTTTGACAGTACTAGAATTTTCTTGTATTCATTTTTCCACACATAATTTTCATGCAATAGAAGTTATCATTTTTTTATAGCTTCTGTAGTTTGTGTCACACTTTGAAAGTTCTTCCCACTCCAAAATAGTCATTAGATTAGTTTTAACCCTCCATAGTTTCTTCTAGCATGTTAAAAAATTTAAATCAATGATTTCTCCTGGTACGCATCCTGATATAAGAAATGAAGTATGGATCCAACTTTATTTTTTCCCAGATGGCTACCAGTTGTTTCAACACCATTTATTGAATAATTCATTTTTTAACCAATGATTTGAAATGCCATTATTATCATAAGCTAAACTCCCAATAAGTTTTGGTCTATTTCTGGACTTCCTATTTTGTTCCAACTACGAGATGTCCTAAACTATTTTAATTATTCAAGTCTTATAACATGCACTATACCTTATAGGGCTGGTTTTCCATTCGTTTTTCAGCTTCTTTTCTCATATGAGCTGTTAGTTTTATTGGGATTTCTTTTCATTTACAAGCTAACTAAGGCAAGCTGATATTGAACATATCAGTGAATATGATGCTGGGTCACTTTCGGGTGAATACTATCCTCCCAGAAAGGTATCTAATATATTAGGTTTTGCAAAGTTAGCAGGTTCCCAAGACCATCCTCAGGTTCAAAATGTTGCTAGAAGGACTCACAAAACTCAGCGAAAGCTGTCGTAGTTGTGGTCAGTTTATTACAGCAAAAGGATATGGATTAACACCAGCCAAGGAAAGAGATGCACAGGGCAGAGTCCAGGGAATGTCCAAGCAGAGTTTCTACTTGTCCTCTCCCAGGGGAGCCATGGACAGCGCTCCCTCCCCCACAACAATATGTAAGAGTACGAGCAGAGTATTGCCAACCAGGGAAACTCACCTGAGCCTTGGTGTCCAGAGTTTCTCTTGGGCTTCCATCACATGGACATCCCTGGCTGCCCACATGGCTGGCTTTCAGTCTCCTGGTGCTCCAGACATAGAGCAAATACTGCATGGCTGAAAGCTCCTGTCATAAACCATATTGTTAGATGGTCAGGTATGGCCCAAGGCCCCCAGGTAGACAAAGACACTCTCAGCAGGCAGGACAATCCAACAGCACAGAGATTACCTCCCAAGAGCCAAAGACCAAGGCCAGATCTCTCTCTGGCTAAGGTTAATTTTTACCACACTAGTTTTTACACTTATTTGCATGGACTTGACCAAATCATCTCTAAGGATTCTTTTCATCCCCCTACCTGTGGTTGGTTTCCCCTTAGCATTTCTTATTTGTGCCTTCTTCCCTCTTTTCTTTTGACAAGGTTAGTTGACAGTATGTCAATATTATTGTTTTTTTCAAATAATTAATTTTGAATTTATGTATTATTTGTAATTTATTAATTATAAAAGTTTTTGTTTTCCAATTCATCCTGCTTCCAATTCATTTCTGCTTCAGCATGTATTAATGGCTTCCTCCTGCATTCCTGAGGCTTAGTTACTTTATCTAACTACTCTATTTGGATGCTTAGTTCATTTTTTTATTCCTGTTAAATTTTTTGTTAATTCATTAAATAGGACTGTGTGTGTTAGTCATGGTTCTCCAGAGAAACAGATTCAATGGGATATAAAAAGAAATGTATTATAAGGAAATGCACATGTGATTATGGAGGCTGAGAAATTCCAAGGTCTGCAGACGGCAAGCTGGAGACCCAGGAGAGTCAATGGTGTAAGTCCCAGTCAAAGTCCAAGTTCAAAGGCAGAAGAAAGCCAATGTCTCAGGTCAAAGATAGAGAGAAAGAATTCTTTCTTAGCCTTGTATTCTATTCAGGCCTTCAACAGATTGGGTGAGGCCCACCCACAGTGGGAGGGCAATCTGCTTTACTCAGTCTGCCAACTGAAACATAAACCCCAGATAGAAACACCTTCAACAGGCACACCCAGAATAATCTTTGACCAAATATCTGGGCACCCTATGACCCTGTCCAATTGACACATAAAATTCCACTATGCATGTTTCTCAGGGCACTGCTTTAACTGTACCTCCTGTTCTGATAAGTAATGCTTTATTTTATAGTCAACCATTCCATCTAGAAAGTACCTTATGGCTTACAGGAGGATGCTTTTCTACTAAATTTTGACCAGGCAATAAATACAATGACTCACCTTTTCATATAAGTTTGATCTGATTCTCTTGAGGCCAACACAAAAGTGAACCAGGGCGTCCTCAGGGCCCAGAAGTTGCTTTGAAAGGATTCTCTCAGAACCTGGAAAACTCATTTAAATATCAATGGAACATGCACCTACTTGCCTGGATGAATTTCTCAACAACCAACAGCAAGAGATCCCCCTGTTAAGTCTCAAATCTAAGAAGGAAAAAAGAAGCTACCACCTTTCTCCCATTCAAATGATTGTAAATCATAATATAATTGACAAAAATTATAATACCTACCATAATATGTTTCCAGTGCTTTATATAAGTCATCTTATCTAACATTTGCATGGGTTCTGAGAGAGATATCATACTCTGTATCTTAAAGATAAGAAAGCTCAGCCTCATAGGGGTTACATAACTTGCTAAGATCACACCTCTTTTTAAGTGGAGGAGCTAGGTTTTCATGCTGGCTCTGTCTGATTTAAGCCTTTGCATGTTTTCAGGTTGCCTCTTTCGTCTCTCCTCTGCCCCAACTTGCAGCAATAAGGTGGTTCTGCCTCTCCTGGCAAAACTTATTTTCCAGGCAGAGAGATTACATCTGCCACAGTCCACTGTCAATTAGGGAGGAGCCAGCACAGAATTCTGGGACTGAGACGCAGCAGGCAGCCCACCAGCCAGGGAAGGCCTTTGCCTGCCGAAGCCATATGGATGAAGACTCTGAGCCAAGCAATAAGGAAGAGAAAGGGGAGGGAAGTCAGGGTGGGGGCCAAGAGAGTCGGGGACAGGCATGGCTGCTTCAGCAGGGGGCACAGACCACAGAGCCTGCAAGGGCCGGACACACCCATCACCCGTGCCAGGCCCATCAGGTTCCTCTTGGCTGCCGGGCAGCTGCCCTCTAATGACACGAACAAACGATTTCCTATATGGAGGGTTCTGGTTAGAGTCGTCAGCCAAGTCTCTGTGGGAACCAGAGAAGACGACCCCGTGGGGACTGGAGGCCCTGGTAGCAGCAGCCAGAGCCCGCTGGCACATCTCCAGGCGTCTACCAACTGGGCAGATTATCAGAACCCTGCTGCAAAGAGATAAAGAACATCCCGATCCAGCCCCTAGAAGGGCAGGGCTTTATATAGCAGCCTGAGTAGGCTGCAAGAGAATGTCCTGGCTGAAGGCCCCTCTCTAGCTGAGGCAGAGAGGGGAGCCGGTGGGTGGGAAGGAGGGAGCTTATAAAGAACCCCATGTGCACAGATCTGCTCAGGAGCCTTGTCTCAGCAAGGCCTGAGATCTCAGGTCGTGTATAGATCATTTAAATTTTTTTTATACTTCTATGTTCCAAATTTTCTATGGTGAACTTAAACTCTTTTTATAGTCGGTAAACATGAATACAATTTTAAGAAACTAAAAAAGAAAGACACAGAAGGAAATCCTTCAGCTGGGAATCTTCACCCTGCTCATGGTCCCCCAGTCATGGACCAGTCCCCTCCCCCCTCCTCTGGTCTCTCTCTGGGGAACCCTCCTCTGTGCTAGCCTTTGCCTGCGTTGCAGGAAAGGACCAGTTTTTTCTGCTCCTGGGTTCCTCGTACCCTCCCTGCCCTCTACCAGTTCAGATGTCACAGTTCTTGGCTTTGGTGTCTTTAGATAAGGCGTCCACATCCCTCATGTCTGCTGGGGTGCCAAAGGGTCACTCGGGTTCTGTCTTGCCCCCTTCCTGGCCCCCAAACACTAGCTTAGTAACACAAAACAAAAGCAATGGAGTCCCTTACATAGAGTGTGTTTTGCATTCTTACATCTCGGGCTCCTTGTCTGTAAAATGGGGTTAATAATAGCAATTGCCTCATAGAGATGATATTGAGATTAAAATAAAACAGTGAATGTAAAGTGCTTGACAGTCTGGAAATGCCCAATTACATATTTCCTGATCATCAGTCTACCATGCCTTCTTGTCCACACCCACCCACCCACCCCCTGAATAGCCACACTTAACACATTTGGCCAAGATGACTTCCCCTGTTTCCAAAAATAACTCCTCCCAGGAGGTGTGAAGATTCACCTCCTGATTCAAAGCAGGAATTCCACAAATGCTTTGAGAGGTGACTGACTCCTTGGAATCCTTCAAAAAGCCTCCCTATATGAGGCAATGCCTTCATTTTGATGTGTGTCAATGTAGGCAGCTGGACAAACAGATAAATGAATTAACGTGTTACTTTGTAGTAACGATCGTATGTGGGCTGAGTTCAGACCATGACTCTGGAGCAATTTTTAGGAAACAAAAGTAGGTGAACTACCAGCTGATCTCTATTTTTTGAGCAGGTGCTATGGGCAAAAAGGCACTGTGCTAAGATTCCAAAATGGAACATGAAAAAACATGAAAGTCTCTGCTCTGAAAGAGATTACAGTCTCATTGAAGTGTTACAGAAACCTGAATCCTGTCGAGAGACCAAGCAACATTCGGAGGGTTGTAAACCAGGGGTCGAGATCAAATCTCGCTGGGGCCTCCAGAAATGTTACAGAAACCTGAATCCCTTTGAGAGACCAAGCAGCACTCAGAGGATTGGAGAACTCAGGTTTATTTCGCCCGCGGGCCCAGAGGAGTTAACACTCCAAGCTCTGGACCCCATCTGTAGGTTTACACAGGCTTTTACAGGGTTTTAGGTTTCGATTAAGTTTGTGCAAATGAGGTGTTAGAAATGGACCAACTGGGAGTGAGCTTTTGGGAACCAATGGAATTTTAGGGGTAAGTTTCGTTTTCCTAGAAGCAAGCTGTTTTACAGGAGCACGAAAGCGGGAAGGCAATGGCCCTGCCTGGGAGGTCTTGCTGGTCCCTTTGTGGGTTTTGTCCCTTCAGAAGAAGTAAATTGCAGAGACAGAAATAGAAAGCTCACTCAGCAAAGCAGGATATGATCCATGCAGGTGATGGGGTAGAGTCTGGAATAGAGTTTCCTCTGGGCTCTGGAGGCCAGAGCAGGCTTGCAGAAGAAATAAATATCGTTGGTAAGTGGGCACCAGGCCTGGTAGTATCTGATGCAATCAGGATGGTCTGAGAGAAAAGATCGCAAATGTTACTGTCAATAAGGCAAGGTGTGGGGCTGGTACCCGTGGAAGTACAGCATCTTCTCTGATCCTGACAACAGTATCATGTGGTGTTATCATTCCTGTTTTACAGATAAGAAAGCCATAGCTCAGAGAAGCTCAGAGAGGTTAAGTTTTATGCCTAAAGTCACACAGCAGAGACAGAATTCAAACCAAGTTCTACCTGCTCCAGAGCCCACGTTCTTGCTTCTGTTACCGGGCACTGCTAAGACCTCCCTTAAATCTGGCTCCCAGAACAGACGTGGGCTGTCTGTGACCAGTCATGGGGCTCTCGTTCCAAGGCTGTGGCCCTCTACTCAAGAGGACGCTACCCAGAATGGCTGGCAAATTCTTTGAAAATACACAGGCTTTATATTGCTTGCCAGTATCATGGGACAAAATGACTTCTGAAGTCTATATCATTGTAAAACTTTTGACTACATTTTACAGTTTTGAATATTTAAGCCCCTCCTTCCACTCCATAGTATTTTTCCCAATTCAGCAATGTGTGCTGTTCGCATACAGCAAGCCTAAACCAGCCATTGTCCAGGCCAGACCACTGCCCGGCATTCTTTATTCCTCCCCACCCCTCAGGCCCCTTATCCAGTCAACCACCAGGTCCTGACCTATTCTGAACTTATCTGAACTCTCTCTACCTCTTTTTAGCCCCTCTGCCATTCCTTGGTCTAGGCCACCGTGTCTTCTTCTTGGATTTCTGCAACAACCACCTAATCAGTTCCCCTGCTTCCAGACTTGCTCTCAGTCGGTCTAACTGCCATACCGCAGTGTGTAGTACGAAATGTGGCCTCACCCAGAGAGAGATCAGGCCCTTGTCTGGGCTCCTGGAAGGTAACCTTTAAACTAGGCAGTTTCTGCTCTGAGAGAAGTACCTGTGTTATTCCAGGTGGGCCCCTCATTTATGCTAATGAGATGAGGCAGGGTAGGGGCTGGCCTTACCAAAAGATCAACGCATGACTGTGGTTGGGGCTTTGGGCCACAATGTATCTGCCTGACCACCAGAGAGGGGAGGGGGCCTGGGGATGAGTTCAGCCATGTGGGCACAGTTATTCAATCAACCGTGCCTGGGTAAAGAAGCCTCAGTAAAAACTGGACACTGAGGCCTGGGTAAACTTCCCGGGTTGCAAGACTCATGTATGTGGTCGCATAGAGATGCTGGGACATCTGAGGACATGCATCCTGAGGACACGGGAGCTTCTTGTTTGGAACCTTCTCAAGTTCCATCCTGCTGATTCGTTGTATCTTTGATTCTAGTTTGTTTGTTTTTATTATAATAAAACTCCGCTTCCAAGTATAACACTTCCCTGAATTCCATGAATTGTTCTAGCAAATTATCAACTCTGGGGATAGTCATGGGAACACCTGAACTCACAGCCAGCTGCTCTGAAGAGAAGATGATCCTGGGGGCCCCCAAACTTGGAGGTGGGGTCTGAAGTGAGGGCAGGCTTGTGGAGACAGTGCCCTTAACCTTGAGTTTGGCCAACTCACTGTACACAGCAAGAAGGGCTTTCTAAAATGGGACTATGGTCATGTCACACATCTGCCTAAAGCACTCAAGGGATGTGTTACTCTCCCTAGGATGACATCCAAATGCCTAACTATGACATACAAGACTTCTGATGATCCAGGCCTGCAAACGTCTCCAGTCTCACATCCTCCCAAACCCCTTCCAATGGGCTGTTCCAGTGACATTGCCACTCACTCCCTGAGTGCTCTGTGCTCTCTCACTTTTCCAGACCTTAGAACATGCGGCCACTCCTCCTGTAGTATTCTCCGCTCTCTGCCTTCCTCCCAAGCTGATTCTCTTGGCTAACTCCCACTCGTCCTTGAGGCCTCAGCTTAGATGCCACCTCTTCAGGGAATCCTTTCCACATACACTCCACCCAGTCAGGGCTGGGTGCTCCCTCCTCTCAAGGCATTTAGCACATGGATTGAAATGGCCTGGTTACTGGTCTTTCCCTCCAACTAGACTGAACTTTTTGAGTCTGAGGATGGTGTTTTCTCCCCATCATATCCCTCCAATGCTTAAGAGACTAAAATATAAATTTCAAAGAGAGAGATGATAACTTTGCTGGGGAAAAACCTGGTGGACACTAACATGACTAGCATTGAATGAATGAATGACTGCACAGGTAGGTTTTGGAAGGCTCTCCAGCCTCCTTGATGGAAACATGGAAAGCACTCTGGTTGTATCCACTACTCAGTCACAAGTCATCTTTCAGGGTGGCTCCACCCACAAGTGGTTAATCTCATTCATTACAGGCTGATTTTTGTTGGCTTCAACTTCGGAGGATAATTTTTTTTCTTAAACTTTGTCTGCGAAATTCTGAGACGTGTTCCTGAGGCATGTACCCAACTGTGAATTATCATCTAGACATTTCTTTCACCCTATCACTGCTATTTTATATTTCCCACCCTACTCCACCTACCTACAAGGTTTTATGGCATTTGCGAAGAGAGGGACATCAGCAGTGCATTATATTTTAAACATAAATAATTGGATACTTTATTAAAACAATATTAATTACCAATTCATGCATGTAGTGCATTCATCTATACTTTCTTATTATAGATAAGCACATGCTGGTTAGGTGAAAGGACATCTCCTTCCCCTTCCTTTTAGCTATTAATTAAAACAATCTGCACATCCGTCTTCTTTCTTCCTTTCCTCTTCCCTCTCTTCTTCTTTCCCTCCCCTTCGTGGCATGGAAGAGTCATCATGGATACTGACAGGGAGAGGGGGCTGCCAGGTGGAGGTGCTTTGATGGTGTGCCTGTTGGCGCCCAAGTGCACAGCTCGCTGGAGGGTGGAGCTTCCACAGACGAATGCTGGGAGGCACAGTGCAGCTCCTACTACGCTCTATGCCAGACACCACACTGGGTGTCAGGGTATAACGATGGCCAGACAAGTGTGCTGTCCTCACGCGGATCACGGTCCAGCTGAGGCTGACATGAGAACAGCCAGGATCGATCGCTGATGGATGCAGTGAGCGGAGGGAAGGGGACGTGGCCCACCCTGTTTGCAGAGTCAGGAAAGGCTTCATTCACAGGGTGGTGCCGTCTGAACTGGCCCTTGAAAGAACAGGTTGTCACCAGCCAGGGAAGGTTATTCTCTGCAGATTAGAATCAGAACTTCAATTAGAGTTCTGTAATAAATGATTAACACTTTGCCAAGGTCCGAGGGTCCGCTTTTCTCTGGCCCCCCATGTTACTTGTGATATTTCATCACTTTGCACAACAGGATTCCCTCTTCATATTCTTTAATGTAATGACAACATCTTCATCCTCTGCTCATTTTCTGATAACATCTGGAACTCCAACATCACGTCAGGGCTCCAACATCCTCTTTCTCCATGTGTCTTTCAGTCTATCCCTAAGAATTTCTCTTCTTCTTGACCTGTTACTTCCTGTTTTCCTAACTTCAGGGGCTTTTTGTTCATCAGGGGTGCAAGGTTTTATTCTGCCTTGAAGCACTCTTCCTATTAGCTAGGGGATTTTTTGACAAGAAAGGTGTGGCTAAGCCCATTTTCTGTAAAATCTGTCACTGCCTCAGTGGTACCCTGCTGCTCGAGTCCTCATTCGTCTCCGTGGCAATGTTCTGAAGCTATTCTGCTTGTGTGAGTAAATTCAAGGCCCACCAAATTATGTATCACAACAGAGCCAGCGTATCCCACCAGTGCACACACGTACACAGCCTGTGCGTCACAGCAGCGTTTGTAAATGCAGCCACGGTGTGGTCTGCGTTCATTTCAAAAACAGCACACATCCTGTGAAATGGATAGCCTGCTGATCATCTGACTTCATTTACTCGTCCATCCATTCATTCATTCATTTAGGCATCCAGGCTTAGTGGGGGAGACAGAGACTTAAAAATTTACCTCCTCCTTGGGGGATGGAGGAGGGAATCAGGAATGGCTTCACCGAGGAGTCATCAACTGACCACTGAAGGGAAGGGCTTTTCTGACAAAGACAACACATGGGCAAAAGCATGGAGATATGAAGGAACATTCGAGATAACAAAGAAAAACTCTCCACTAATGAGGCTGGGAAATGGGATGGAGGAAGGTGAGGGAGGGAGGTACAAAGGGGAGACAGAGCTGGAGCCAGAGAGAGGGGTAGCAATGAGGTCCTCAGGAACCTGTAATAAAATAATAAGTTGTCTGCACTCCGTAAGCAATGAGGAGGACCCTAAGAGGAGATGTAGCATTATCAGGTTGACAATGAAAGTCTACAAAGTCCTCTTATGCTACTGCCCTGGGGTTTGATTGAACAGGGAAGGCCCAGAGCTAGAAAGAAGCCAGGGACAAGTTGATAAGGGCCTGAGAGGATCAGAGACTGGAGGTGTGCATGGGAAAGATTCAAGCATCACTTTAGAGGCAGGTCAGGTGGGACTTCATGACCAGTTAAAAGGAGGAATGAAGGATAACTTGAAGATTTCTGGGCATGAATTGACGATGAATTGTTTAGTTTGGGTCGTTTTCAGTTTGGGGAGTCTCTGTGACATCCAGGAACACAATCAGAGACACCCCAGTCCTCCACTTACCCCACACCCTTAATTCTCTATCACAGGGATAAAGCAATTAGACACCCTAATCCCTGCTAAGGTAGAATTACCACGTAAGGGTTAACAAGTGACTTTCCAAGAGAGTACCACTGAGCTAATGTTTAATCCAAGGAATGGCTTTCCTCTAGTGAAATTCTAGGCAATGGGATAGGCAAGCTGGGGGCATATTTCCAGGTAGGGGGATCTTCCCAGCATCTCTGGAATCACATCATGGAGGCTACACCTAAAACTCTTGTATAGTGAAGAGAATGCTGTTGAAATTTCACCTTCACCCCCAAAGAATCCGGTTCACAGCATAAGTAAAGGGATCTTTCTCCTGGATGGGATGATGGCAGAGCAGATGTGACAAAGCTCTGGGGTCACTGAATTCAAACCCCAGCTCCAGCATTTACTGCGTATATAGCCTTGGGCACATTATTTAACCTTTCTATGGCTCCATTCCATCATTCATTAAACATGGCCTGGGAACACCTGCCTCTCCCCTGGGGTTGTTGTGAGCTTCGATTTAAATGAGATGGCTGCAGTAAATAAGGCTCTATCTGCCATTCTCACTACCTCCACCATTTATCTCAGTGTCTTTCAACACCCCATGCACTTGGAGAAGCTTAATTTTCTCCACGTTCATGGGCTATTAGCTGCCGTGACAACTTTACGTGATGAAAAGCCACCATTCGGGCGGCACAGGCTCAGAGCCGCAAACCCGGTGGTGAGGGCTGTGTCCCCGAGCCGCCTGCAGGGGGCAGCATCGGGCAGCGTAAGGCCACACGGAGGCTCCCTTGTAAAACGCTGGAGCGGCTCTGGGAAGCACAGGGGTGGTGGCGACTGAACTCAGACTCCAGTTGACAAAGGACCTGGGGTACTCCACATGGGTCTCACACGTGGCCTCCCAGGGAGCGGGGTCTCTGATGAACAGCGGAGCGGGGAGTGGTTTGTGAAAGCACCCCCGGCCTCGACAAGTCCAGCCGGGTTTTTCCCAAGCCCACACCAGGACTGCCTACGTTACCTTTCCATTTAGCGCTGATCTGATCTGGCCAGGAGGGTGCAAGACGTGGCTTTCTTACCTACCCATAGGGTCTTTGCTGCAGATGCCTCCTCCCCTCCCCGCGGTAAATGGAGAAAGCGCCTGACAAGGACGAGATGGGGAGCTTACCACCCTTCCCGCCCTGCCAAGCGTTTTTAGTTTCCCACAGCCTCAGCCCCGAGGGGGAGTCCTGGAGAAGACAAAAGAAATAAAGGGACTCAGCTCCCAGCTTTTAGGAGCTATTACTATTGTTGAAGAGACATGCAGATATGAAACTGGAGAGAGACACAAGGACACCGTGGTCCTGTGCTGTATTTCTGACTCAGCGTGGTGGCTCCATGTTTCCAAAGCCCCAGGAGGCGTGCTCAGACCTAGGATGCTTCTCTGTGATTTGTGAATGTGTTTACATGGAAAAACAAAGGGGCAGAATGCATAAAATCAATCAAGACTGCCCCGAACATGGGGTCACTGATGGGACAGATGATCCAGGCTGTGGGAATTTGGAGAAGGGAGCTACCGAGGTAGGCGGCAGTAGGTGGCCTGCAAAGTCCAGAGGACTTGGTCACTCCGAAGAGAGCCTCAGCCTCGGTGCCCGTGAGACACACTCGAATCGTCACTCACTCTCCTACTGATCTGGCTGCGGAGGGAAACCGCTATGTCACCGTGACATCACCACCTTCCAGGAACCACTGAGTCAGCTTCGGGCCTGAAGCAGGACCCACTCACTTCCTCCAACCAGGCAGAGTGGGGGTGCTTCCCCTCCCCCAGGCAAAGCTTTGGTTTCTTCACCAAGAATCGGGCAGCTCTGCAGTAAGACCCACTGGGCACTGCCGGCTGTACCCACTCCTGCCCGTGCTCTCAGGCGAGGGAAGAGGGGCCCCCGGTGGAGAGTGACACCTGGTTTGGGGTTGAAGTGCAGTGTCCCTGGGAGAGGGAGTACGTTTAGCTTTGTCTGGCCCTTATAGCTCCTGTGAACAAGCTGAACTGTTTCTAAGGGGAAACATTGTGACAGAGGAATTAGGAGGGATTAAGAAAGAGGGCGCTGGCATTGGGGCTGGCGGAGAGTCAGAGCAGCAAGCTGATTTGGGAAGGTTCAAAGACACCCTGCGCCCACGTCACAACTGAAGGCTGCCACAGATGGTGCCACACCACAGACAGCCATGGGGGTCTTGTCCAGGCCCACTCCTTTCTCAAAGGACAGTGGGCACCTGCACAGCCATACTCATCTGTAGCCAGAGACCCAGGAACAGGGCCAGAGGGTGTCTGTTCGTAGTCCTCAGAGGATGACTTTCTCTCACCCCTTCCCCAGGAGAGTCACAGGTGCCCCTGTCCTCCCCATGTCCAGCCCTTCCCTTCCCCGTTAAGAGGATTCAAGCCAGAATCACACCACATCAGAGTCTGTTTCATCTGTCATTAAACCTGATGCTCTGTAAGCTGGTTTTATGAAGAAGAAAATTAGCTGGTAGGCAGTAATGCAATTTTATAGCACTGCCAAGGTCCTGTATTCTCCCTGCTCGCACTAATACACACACACCCCTGCACACAATCTGCTTTGATCTTTTTTTCATCTTTTATTACATTGTTTCACTCAATGCCAACCAAACCCTGCCAGGTAAGTATGGCCATCTTATAGATGAGAAAACTGAGATTCAGAAAGGTGAAGGAAATTCTCCAGGGTCACATAGGGAGCGGCAGAACCAGTCTTGGAAGCCAGGTCTGTCTGATGCTGAGCAGCTGGGATCCTTCCACTCAGATACTCCAACTCCAAGCAGGAATCACTTCTGAGTCAGAAATGATAAAATTAGAACTTCATTCAGCAAGCCACCACATCTTAAGGTTGGAAGACATCTGAAGGCTGTCCAGGCCTATGACCCAGACAAGTGTCTGACTCTCTACATGATGTCCTGGCTTCTACTTGGTTAGGTCAGCTCCAGGAAGGGCATCATGCCCTGATTCAGCCCATGCCAGCTGAGAATCACTAGATAGTTCTTTGGAGTTGAGAGCTAGAATCTCTCTCCCTGTAGTGTCCATACATCAAGGCTGCCCTTGGGAACACGGAGGAGCTAAGCAGTGAGTCACTTCTGAATTGTCTTTCTCTGGACTACATGTTCTCAGTTCCTTGCAAACTCCTCTCACGGGGCCGTTTCTCACCACTCTCCCAGGAAGGGGTCTGCTCTGTCTGTTCAGTCTAACTGTGGGACACGGCGTGACTACCATGGTCCAGAAGTGTGCTGACCCACCCAGAAAAGACTGGGACCAGACTAGATAACCTTTTCATTTTTCTCACGGGTCGGAATATTGCACACTGGGGACTCACTTTGATCTTATCATAATTGAAAACCCTTAAGTGCCTTTCCCATGTGCTGTCCCGAAGCCACATCCTCTCCTGCCCCTTGTCCAGCTGGCTCTGGGATGCTTATGGTCTGTTCTCTCCATGTAGGCTGGACCAGCAAGTACCCCGGGCAGTCTGGCCATCTCCCTGCTGCTTGGCCCCCCTGCTCTGTGCTCCCTGGCACCACAGACCCACTAGGGCTCATCCACTCCTCCCTCTGGCCCCAGCTCTGGTTACCAAGAGGTCCTGCTGACCTAGTCACCCCTCACTGGGGTGACGCTGCTAATTCCCAGCATCCTGATGCACCCCGAGGGGTCATCTGGGAGGTTCTGGAAAGCCCCTCATGCACGGCTTATGGAGCCAAGGGCCTCTGTCTGCTGAAACACAACACAACAGTACTTCCACCACGCCGGGACTGCCCTGTACAGAAACCTGCAAGGATCCAGAAGTGAAGTGGGCGTAAGCCCCGCTCCTTCCTACTTCCTGTCCCCCGATCTGGGCTGATTCTACCACTTGGCGCACTCCACGTGGAGTCCGTGGTGGGGTCGGGGGGGCACACGGCATCTCGCCCTGTGTCCTCAGCCCTCTGAGTCTCACTCCAAGCTTCTCCAAGCTTCTCCCAGCACCAGATGGGTTTTTCTTCCTTCCTGTGCAGCCGGCGCTTCCTTTGTGTTGAACCCTCTGTTCTCTGCACCCCAGGTTAACCCATCACCCTACGCTTAGATCCCCACGCTGTGCCCTAGATATGCTGTGATCCCAGAAAAGGGATCTTCTTGGAAAGTAGAAAACCTCCTCCCTCTCAACAACTAGGCTTTCAGGATTATGGATTATTCGCTTCCTAGGGACGTTTCATATTCTTGTAATTCAAAATGCAAAGCTGAGCAAGGCTTCTCTATCCTAGGATGTGTGAATCTCCCCTGAAGCCACAAACCCACTGACTCGGTGGGAAGGAGCATCTGGATTACTGAGACTGAAAATCCATTATTCTAATATCTCAAAAATAATACCCCATTACTCTCTCCTGGCCCAAGACACACATCTAAAAGAACTTACCTCCTTTGCCTTCCATCCTCACACATTCTGCTCTCCTCACCACCAAATTCTTCACGCATCCCAAACTCTCTTCTCCCAGATCTGTACTTGACTCTTCATAACCACATCCCTAAGTTATCCATGTGGCATCTGCCTTACTCATCAGTCATCCTACCTTGTGGCATAAAGGTCACACCCCGCAAAGGTGTGCTCACACCACTGTGCTTTCAGTGCAGGTATTCGCATATTTAAAACCAATTAAAGTGTGATTATTTTCACCCCCGCCATACCACTCTTAATCGACTTAATACAGATGGGAAAGTGGGGCTTGTGGTTTGTGTAAACCATATACCCGATTTGTTATAAGCAGACATGCAACAAGGTCCTAACCAGAGGCCACTGTACCTCCCCCGTGACCCTCCTGGAAGCATCAGCCCCTACACCACTCCAGTCCCACACTGACCCTTCTAAACCTCCTCCTTGCCCAACCCAGCAGACGCCTTCCAACCACTAAGGCCTCGTACAACTCTGCCTCAACCTCGACGCTGAGCCAGTCCCAAGTGAGCGGGATTCTGTGGGTTTACACAGCGTCCATCTCCCCAAATCCCTTCACACTCTGTAAAATTTCCCTGTTATGGGCACATTTTTTCATTTGCTCTCTCTGAAGCACTCTAGATTCATGCATTCATTCATTCATTCATTCAGCACACACTTATGAACAGCTTTACAATCAGGCATTGTTCCGGGAGCTGCAGTGATGGTGACCCACAGGCTGGACAAAGCTGGGCTCTCAAAATAACGTTCTGGTGAGGGGAACGCAGTGTACATGGACACACGTAAGCAAATGAGCACCACAGACCGTGCGCTCTTTGCAGGAAGTAGACGGGATCGAGTAAGGGCACAGAAGGAGGCCCTTTAGGACTGGATCAAGGCAGACTTCTCTGAGAAGGGGGCTAATGTTTATACTGACACCTGCCAGATGAGAAGAGGCAGGCGGAGGGGAAAGCCAGAGCGTAAGCCCAGAGCCCTGGGGCGAGCCTGGTGTCTGCCAGCGATCCTGGGGTGTGTGGTGGCCGAGAAAAGAAAGGAAGCCGGAGGTGGGGAGGCTGCGCAGGGTCAGGACAGGAGCTGGGTTTCACTCTGCGCTCTGGGAGGTGACGTGAACTGATGACAATTTTCAAAGATCGCTCTGGCTGCTGTGTGGAAAACGGAAGCGGGGATTGGGGCAAGGGAGGCAGTGGGAAATAAAGTAGGGCTATCGCCCTTGTCTCTCTGAGAAACGGGGACCAGGGTGCTGGGAATGAAGATGGAGGAAAGATGGAGATGCAGTTTGGAGGGAGCGCTACACTGGGGGTAGGACTGACCTTTGTCACGTTGTTGTTGTAGGACTTCAGGAACGTGCATGCAGCAGCATCTCACGCTGGAAGTCAGAGACAGCCTGCAGGAAGGAGGGGGACGCGTGCGTCAGAGCCCCGCGCCTGTGCAAGGCTGCCCGCCACACCCGTGGGCGGGCACATGCTCAAGCGCGCACGCGCACACGCATGCAGTTGATTTGAGGGTGCACTGAAAGCCTTTAGAAAGATCCAGTAGAGATGGGGGTAGGAAGAGGCCGAGGCGCATCAGATACTAACCACCTGAAAATTGAAAGAGGCTGTGCTTCTGGCCATGACGTCATTGCGCATAAAGCATCCCTCATAAAGCATCCGAGGGGGCATTTCCCGGTCATAACAAAGGAATGGTGGAAATTAACTACACATCCCAGCTGAAAATTGCTTTCTCCTGTTGTTTCATCATATATAGGAGGTTTCGAGCTCTAGGTGAGCCTTTCTAGGCTAGCTTCAGAACTTTACCTACTTGTGTAACAATAATTCTGTGAGGGAAGGGGCCTTGAGTTCCTGAAACTGACCTATAAATAGATCCGGGGAGCACAACTCATGAGGAAGTTGCTCCCCTGAGGGAGGGTAACGCACATCACACTGCCACAGATCAGCCTTGCTCACCAATTCGTATCTCTGCTGCTCACTCACACTCAGCTTGTGGCCAACTGTGACACTCCAGGATTTATCTTCTTCTGTAGTTTTGCCCAGAAGGGTTTAAACTGTTAGTATTGGTGCCAGTTCATAGTAGAATGGCCCAGAGGAGTCACAGCAGGAAGCATTTTTAAAAGAGTCTTTTAAAGAGGGCCATACCACCTTATGAGCAAAGACTAAAGAAAGTATATTATTTCACAGCCGAGGGTGAAAACAATTCTCTTTTAAAGACCCATAAATGATTTCCCATACCCTGCCAGTCTGAGACAGGGGAGCGAGAGGAACCCACGTTGGGCTGGTTCCGAGCCACACCTGCCCTAGGCTCTCCAGTATTTCTTGATGTCTCTAGGAGGGCTCTTGAGGAGGTTTCCGGAGAGGACAGTGTTCAGGAGCTCAGACAGATGGGGGCTCCCCTGGTGACTAGAGATATGATTTTCCTCATCCGTAATCTGCAAAATGTAAAATCTGAAAGCCGGAGTAAGCCTCACTTCAAGGTATTTTCTAAGGATGAAATGACCTAATACAAAGCACAGTGCCCAGCCTCTAGGAAGTGCTCAATAAATGGCACCCACCTCTATCTACCACCACCCTCACACCATCATCATCATCAGTGCCCATCCCTGCTCCCCCAGAGCGGACCTTCCCTCCCCTCTCCCTGACTAAGGTGTTCTTTCCAGGCGGAGTTTACCATGCCTCTGGTCCAGTGGAGGTTCCCAAGGATCTCTGCAGTCTTAATGCAGTCGGGCTCCTGGCCAGCCTGCCCCACCAGACATGCCCAGGCTTGTCTCCCTCGCCCTTAGCCTCAGGCTGAGCTGCTGCCACGCAAACCCAGAGGTCCAGGGACACACGGCAGAAACACACCGCCAGCAGCCCTGTTCCTCCCTGTCCCTGGCTGCCCCCTCCTGCAAGGAATGCCACCTCCAGGCTCCCAGGCCAGGAGCGTAAGGCCCTGGAGAAACTGGCTCCTGGCAGGGATGCAGATAAAGCCTGCCCATTCCTGAGAGTCTCTGCAATTGTCAGTGGACTCTCAGAGCCATCAACGGTGAAAGTCAAGGAGAAATTGCCTCTAATAAAATCAGGCAAATGGGAGGAAATAGCTGGGGGCACAAGGACACTTGAGGTGACAGGGGAGAGGCAGGGATAACGCAGCAGCTTCCCCAGTTCCTCCCCTACAAAAGCCCACCCTTGGCAACATGAAGCCAGACAACATGGAGGCAGCATTCCCCAAACGGAGACTTAAATGCCAACTCTGTCATCTGTACAGTGACCTTTGACAAGTTTCGCATCTTCTAGGGGAACCACAATTTCCTCTTTTACAACTAAGAGAGCAGCCTAAGTTGTGTGTCCATCAGCAGTGAAGCCATTGCTATCACCTTTGCCTGGGCTACACTCAGTGGACTCAGCTTTGTCTTCTCTGAGCACCTGCTGTGTACACCCCAAATACACCACCCCAAAATATAGCACTTCAGCATAAGGATGATTTTAAGCTGAAAGCAATTGAGAAGAAGACACAAGAAAAGCTCTCTGCCCTCCCTTCATTTGCCAAAAAGCAGGACATAAATTTGTACCTCTCTTTTCTACCAGGAAGGTCAGAAGTCAATCACCATAGACACCTCTAGACCTTATCAACCCAGAGATGGCGCCAGAGACATCTCCATCACAAAGTCCACTAACCTGCCCTTATCTTCCATAAGTTTCCCGTATATTTACCTTCCCACAGTTTGCCACTTTTGGAAGCTGACAACCCTTTCCCTTTGTCTTGTCACTTCTCTACAAAGGCCTTGTTCTTTTGTTACAACGCTATGTAAATCCAAGGGATACGCACCCTTTGGGTTACTCACTACTGAGGGTTCCCAGCGTATGCACGAGGCCTAATAAGCTTCCATTTGTTTTCCTCTTGTTAACCTGTCTTTGTCGGTCTAATTTGCAGGGCCCCAGGCAATGCACCCAAGGCAGGCAGAGGAAAGAGAATTGTGTTTCCTCTCCTATGGGAGTGAAGACTGGTGGCTGCAGGGAGTGAAGGCCGGTGGTTGCAGGGAGCGAAGGCCGGTGGTTGCAGGAAGAATCCAGTCCAGTTGGGGAGAGGAGGCGACAGCATTCCCGTGCTGGTCTGCAGACAGACCAGGTGGTGGGTCAGTGGCCCTCAGCCCCGACTGCAGGTTAGAATCACCTGGGGAGGTTTTAGAATGCCAGTGCCCAGGCCCATCTCCAGACCTGCGAAATGAGACTCTCTGGGGCTGCTCCTGCTGTGCCCACTCCAGAGGACAGCCTCCCTTCCCCCTTCACGGGCAGTTTCCTGCTCACCTCCTGTCTCAGCTGAGACGCGCTCTCTCTGTGAGGACATCCTGATTCCCCTGAGCCTGGGGCGTGGGCCCCTCCTCTGCTGTCTTTACCCATTTGTGCATCTGTACCCCCAACTCTTAGCTCCTCAGGGGTGGGGTCTTTAGCTTATCTATCTTTTATTTGACCCAGAGTAGACACTAGATATGTACTTATTAGATGAAAAGAAAAGAAGGAACAAACTAACCTTATTTATATTATAATTTGCCTCTTCCCAGAGCCCTACCTTCTCACTAAGAATTGGGATAAACCCAAATCCAATATTTGGGTTCAGAAGGTTTTTCCCTCCAAGAATTGCTCCAAGAAGGAATCAGGAGTCGTCAGTCAGGGCAACAGCGCCTTTTCTTTCCCGCTCAGGCAGAGGTAGAGCGAGCAGGAGGAAGCCGTCTCTTCCCTCGTCCAGGCAGGGTCCTGGCCATGGCCTGTGAGCCGAAGTGCCGCCCCCCGCCCCGCGGCCAGCCTCCAGGCTCCTGAGGAGGGGTGGGCAAGCTCTCCCCTGGGAAAACCAGAGGGAGCAGGCCTTGCAGGAACACCCTTCTGTAACCTCCCTGAGGGTCTGAGGGGCCACATCTGGGACCTGGACTGCCTTTGACCCTCAGCACCAGCTGCTGACTAGGCCCCACAGCTCCCAGGACGTCAAGGTTCTGGTGCCACTGGGAGGCACAAAATGTCAGGCCAATCTGGGAGCTCAGCACCTCGGAGGAGAATTAAGAAGCTGAACATTCGAGATGAGGCTTTAGGGTTTCAGGGAGCTCTGGCTCTTCACTACGGCCACCTGGAAGTCCAGCCAGCAACTGACCTCACCAGGTTCAAAGTCAAATCTCCTTTCCGTCCCCTCCCCAACCCCCTCAAAGCACCTTCTCTCTGTGACTTCCCCATTTCTATAAATAACCCCACCTTCCTCCCAGCCAACATGTCAGTCATTTTTTATTCCTCCCAGGCCCACAACTCTCTGGCCCACACGTCTCCTCTCCCCTCCGCGAGTCTCCCTGAGGACGCAGCCTCCCTACTGCTCACACAGAGGCCTCCTACCTTGGCCCCTGGCGCTCTCTATTCCCCTCAGTTCCCCTCTTAGACCACTGCAGGGACAGCCCTGACCTTGTGATGCCCCCATCAAAACTTTCATGGGACTCCACCTTCTACTGAAGAAAACACAAGCTCCGCAGTGGCTTTAAGACACCACAGAACGGCCTGAACTTGCCTCCCTGGCCGGCTCTCCTTCCAGCGCCTCTCCATAGTCGGCACTCTGCCCAAATCCCCAGACGCACCCTGTGCTTTGGGGCCTGCTCTCTTCTCCATTTAGACTCTAGAAGCATCACCCTCCCAAATGTCTAAGTCCTGCTCATCCTTTGGGGCCATTTCAAAAGCCCTCTCCATGAAGCCCCTCCAGGCCCTCCTTCCCGGCAGCAGGGCAGCTCACTGGGGGCACTCGGCCTCTGTTGTCCTGCGGCCACAGCTTGACCAGTGGCCTTGCCCTTTACTAGCTAAGTGATGGAGGGAGAGGCCCTTAGCAACACCTTCAGAGTTGCTGCAAAGACAGCACAGCCTAATTGTGACAGTGCATTCTAGGCACTCAATTAATAGTGGTGGATGCAAAGTCACTTCTATCCCTTCTTCATGGGGCTCAGCTGGACCGGCGTGACACGCGTGAATGGGCATCTCCCATCGAGCCCTGCTCCCTTCAGCTGTCCATTGGCCACATCTGGTGACTTCCTGGCTGGGGGCTTTCCAAGCTACAACCAAGCCTGGCCTTCCTCGGGGTGCACCAGCTTCCCTGTGTGTGCTCCCACCCTGCTCCTCACAGCCCCGCACTGCACCCACAGGGCCAGCTCCACGACATGCACATCCACTTGGGGTACCCCCACCACCCCCAGAGCTGCAAAGTGCTTCCAGAGCTGCCAACTGGTGATCTTCAAGTGACTTTAATGGGGAGAAAAAACCCATCACATGTTGGTTGATGCTAAATGGACCTGTTTGCACGAAATCAATCACACTTAGCTTTGTCGCTGCCTAATATGCTCTCCTGGTGCCTCACTCATGAATTAGCTCCGTGTAGACTTCCCGCTTCAAGGAAGGTGATGGTGATTAGTCCCACTTTCCAAATGGGACGGGGAGACAGATGCTGTTAGGGCCTCACGCAGATGACAGAACATATTTCTGGGAGAGAAAGAGGTCACATCTCAGGGTCCAGGGCTGGGGGAGGCAGCGCTGCCTGGAAGGAACCCAGGAAGGGATGCGAGAACGGAATTCTGAGAGGGCTCCAGGCACGGAGTCTGACGGGAAAGGTGCCAGGGGGAGCAATGCTTCCAACCCAGGGCCAGTTTGTATTGTCCCCAGCAGAGAAAATAGATCATTCTGTATGGCCTTCGTGAAGTCACCGAGTACAGAGCGTGAACCCAAAGGAACACCAACCAGAGAAGCACAAAGCAGCAGACTCACTGTTGTTATTTTGTGTCTGCCCTGCTGCCTGGGGGCCTGCCTGGGGGAGGAGGGATATTCTGCCACATGACAGGGGACAGTTCCCTCAGAGCCACTATAAACCCCCACATGTGAAATTCTTTAAAGTCACTTCACTAACAGCCTCAGGAATGCCCACTTCTACTCCCCAAGTGCACCACCTCAAAGCGCGTACCTGTCAACGCGGCTTTTCTCCCCAGCCCTAGAAACCGACCACCACGCTCCTTCCCGAAAGTCTGCGGGTGGTGGCAGCTCTGACTGGGACCCAAGCTTCACAGCTGCTGGGCAGGGCTGGGCTGGACCCCGGGCTGCTGTGACCGGAAACCAGCCTGCTCTCTCACCACCCCCTCCCTGCACCTACAGCCCACACGCTCTTACTTCCTCTTTCCCAGAACATAAATACACAGCTTCACATGTTGGAGTTGGAGACACTTCGTATTCCTTTTCCTACTCAGGCCTTCACTCTTTTCTGCTTTCATTCCCACTTCCACCCCGCTCAGGTCTTCCTCTCCACACAGCTTTGTCTTTCCTGCTCTCTCTTCCCCTTTTCCCTTCCCACCAAGAGCCCAGGAGCACCCATTCCTTCTGTGCTTTCTTCCCTGCCCCCCACCCCCTGGCAGGCTTCAGTCTCCCTCTGTCCTCGAGGCCTGAGCCTACACTCCTTTCCATCTCTACTCCACCCAGCGCCTTTCTCTTCAGTTCTGAAGAAAGCTGGCCAGAGAAATCTGTCTCCTCCCTGTTGCCTCCCCCTCTCCACTCCCCCCTACCCTGGCACACAAAAGGGGACGGAGGCACCAGATGGCCTGGTGCTAGCAGAGGGGCTCGGGGAGGCTGCTGCCCCACCGAGGCCCCTGCTGGGCCTTCGAGCTAGTCCAAGCTGCTGCCCGGCCTGGTCGCCCAGCTGGGAGAGGAGCAGGGCGCAGGGCCAGCCTCCTCAGCGCGAGGCCAGCTCCCCCTGCCAGCTCCCCCTGCCCAGCCTGCCCCCGGGCCAGCCCGGGAAGCGGGGCAGGCTCACTGGCTGAAAAGCAGAGAGCGTCCCCACGTGTCTGAGCCTCAGCACCCAGGACCAGAGCTCAGTGGTCTGTGAGGACACCAGGCTTTCCCAGGAAGAGGAAGCCCACCCGGCAGCCTGCTCTTCCTATGAACAGGCTGTGCCAAGGAGGGGCCTTGGCGGTGGGTGAGTGGGCCACAGAGGAGCTCCCTGTCCCTCCCAATAACCCCCCCAAAAAGTCTGACGATGCAGCAAATAGTGTTCATGGCTACCATTTATCCAGTGGTGAGCTGAGCCAGGCATTAAGCTAAGTCATTACTGTAATATCCCCAATCCTTCAGTAGTCCTGCAAGGTAAGTCCTGGGCTCCCCATTTTACAGACAAGGAAACTGAGGCTCAGACAATTTCAATGAGTCATTCCAAGCATCACAGCCAGAAAGCCAGTTAACACAGCTCAAAGTTTCTTCTCCAGTTAAGAGTCTGTAAATCTTGCAAAGGTAAGGTTCCAAAGGTGGGTACCTACTCTCTCTTTTTGCTCCAACTGCTGCACTAAATTCCTTCAGGAAAGCCAAACAGTGCAGGGGTGGAAGTTTCCAATCTTGGCTGGCCAGGGCAAGCATGTGAGGGGCTTTTTAAAAATCAAGATTGCAGGACCCCACCTCTGTAGGTTCTGATGCACCCCCTCTCCGGGAGACAGTCATGGAGGAGCAGGAGCTGTGGGCGAGGCTGCCTCGGCCGGTGGGGGGTGGGGGATGGTCTGTTACCAGTCATGTGACTTTAGGAAAAGGTACTTTTATCCCTTGGAGCCTCAGTTTCCTGGTATAAATCACACAGAGGTGATGTTTACTTCACCAGTGCGTCATGAATATTGTATGGCCTGGTGCCAGGCATACTGTAGGTAAACAGGTGATCTCAGCTCCCTTTCACTTCCCTTCAGAAATCCGAGGGTCCGGAGTCCAGACTCCAGAAGGCTAAAGAGAAAGGGGCGAAGCTCATGAATACTGTTCATGTTACCCTGACCTTTGATTCCTGCCTTAATAAAAGTCTGTGCACCCACCCCAGGGTCAGCCAGCTCCCACAAGGCTGCAGGCAGTCGTGACCACAAGCCAGTGTGAGATAGGTGATTTCCAGGGGTGGGACCTCTGCTCTCAGAACTTCCATGGAAAGGGCTCAGAACTGCCCTACTCCACCCATGAAAGGTCAAAACCCAGCCCTGCTCAGAGTTTCTGTCAGTCCATCAAAGTGTTCGCTGGCCTGCCTTCCCTCAGCCACCAAAGCACATATGTCCAGAGCCACCCTTACCAGCTGCCCCCTCTGGATGGTGACAGGCTCGCCCCCAGGTCCCAGCCCTTCTGCCCTCTCCAGCCACCATCAGCCCTCGGGCCACTCCCCGCTGCCAGTTCTGGGCTTCTCCTAGCTCCTGCCCAAAACCCTCTTCCCCACTGTGAAAGGCGACTGTCCCCAGATACCCCCTTCGCTGAGTCAGCTCTGACTTAGCTCTGGCTCACCTTGAGGGTGGGCCCACTCCCCACAGCCTGGCTGATAACCTGTCCTTTACCCTTTTAACAGAGGAGAAGTGGGTTCTCGGAAATCCCAGGGACACTGAGCTCCCTCTCCAGAGTGTCCTGACCCAATATCCAGCATTCATTCCCAGGGGGAGCCCTGTCACACGGGCACCACGATGGGCCTGTTCGCCTTCTCCGCCCCCGACCTGAGAAAAGGGGAGGCGGGGCCATTCCCCGGGATGTATAGACAAGGGTCAGTTACACAGGCACCTGCAGCTGGTGGATGGTGGGCTCAAGATTCAATTCCAGGACTTCTGACCCACGTTAGAGCATCTTCTACCCCAGTGCAGTCTATCGTGAATGTATTGTTTTTGCCCCCTTTGCTGCCGAGTCCACCAGCTCACCTGGGTCACTGTAACAGCCTCCCACGGTCAACTTGTTCCCGTTCTTTGTCCCTAACATCCGTTTTCCACAACAGTCAGAGTCAGAGTGGTCTTTTTCAAGAAGTGATCAAGTCACTTTCTCACTGTATGGAGATAGAAACAAAATCTATCTCCTGGTGGTGGCGTGTAAGACCCTGAGGGACCGGGCCCCGCCTCCCTGCCCTGCTCACCTACACCTCCTTCCCCTCAGCTGCTACCTTCCAGCCAGCGTGCCAGCCCCCTTTCCATTCCTCAAGCTTTCCCCTGTCCTGGGGGCTTTGCACTTGCTGTTTCTTCTCCTCCCCTCCTGTCGCACTGTATATTACCCTATTTTGGTTTCTTCACAGCACTCATAACTATTTCTAAGTATATGATTTACATACTTCATGGGTTGGTTTGGAGGTGTTTTGTTTGTTTTTGTTTGTTTTTTGTTGTTGTTGTTTTGTTTTTGTCATCTCTACTGCCCAATCCCTCCCTCAGCGTGAGCTTCACGAGGTGACTTTGTCATGTTTCCCATGTGTCCCTCGGCCTGGAACAGCACCTGAACAATAGGAGGTCTCAGTAAGTATCCGCTAAGCGAGCAGATGAAGGCTCAGGGGACCTCAGAGATGATGGGCAGCTGGCAGGCCGTCAGAGTAGAGGGAAGCTGGGGCAGTTTCCCCTGCAGTACAGGAACGGCCCGGCAGGGCCTCACAGTCAGCCACGCGAGAAAGCCCATCAGGTCTGGAACGTAAAGAAGGCAGTTGATTGCTTGGCCAAGGAGGGAGAGCTATTTGGCAATTGGGAGGGTAAAGAAAGGAGAATCAAAATGTTGGGTTTGTTCAGGTTGCTGTGGTATTTTAAGGCCACGCAAGGGGGTTTCTGCAGTGGCTCAACAGGAGCAAACACGAAAACTTCCAGAAAGAGAGGAATTGGAAGGAAAGAGAAAGAACCAAGTGACTGGAATGGAAGGGCTCCCCAGGGCTTGTGCTCACGTGTGGGGGCTCATGTGACCTTCAGAGAGGCCTCTTCCTCCAGAAGAGAAGAAAAAAGAAGAGGAAGGAGGGAGAAGAGGAGGGGGAGGAGGAGGGGGAGGAGGAGGGGGAGGAGGTGATGGTGAGGGAGGGGGAGGGGAGGATGAGGAAGAGGAGAAGGAAGGGGAGGAGGGAGAGGAGGAGGAGGAGGAAGTGGATGGTGAGGGAGGGGGAGAGGAGGGTGAGGGAGGGGGAGGAAGGGGAGTAAGAGAAGGAGGAGGGGGAGGAGTAAGAGAAGGAGGAGGGCAAGGAACAGCAGTCGTACACAAGATAGCCCAGTGACCACGAAGTGAGAGTACCAGTTTCCAGATGACCTTCGCAGTGAAGATCACCTGGGGAAATCCGAGCATGTCCCCCGACTTCACAGTAGCCAGCGTAGGCAGGGTGAGAGGTGGAGGGCGGGAAGCAGCACAGCTCCGCTGTGAAATGCTTGAGTTCCTCCTTGACCAGCTCCTGCAGCTGGGGCCACACTCTTCCTGCTCTGAAACTTGTGCTGGCGGTACCTCTCCCACTGCAGGCTGTGTCCCTGGGGACACTCAGTGCCTTGGGATCAACGTGGCACATCTCTCTGGAGCATCGATTTTACTTGATTATTTGGTGGGAGACATTATTTTGATTAAACATATAGGGATTTTATTTTGTAGCAGATACAAGATGAGTGTGAATTTTTAATATAAGACCTGTAGCAGTCTTATAAATAACCCAAGGGGTATTTACTTTCTCCCCTTGTTCAGAGGCATCACTAGGAAGGGAAGAATGGTGAATGGTTAGATGCACAGGCTCTAGTCTGCCTGAGTTTGAATCCAGGTTCTGCCTGTACGACCTTGAACAAGTTACTCAACCTCTCTGTGCCTCAGTTTCTCCATCTGTGAAATGGACATGTGGGTGAAGGGCACAGGGTAAGCACTAGGTAAGTGTCAGTTATTGCACTGCCCAGGACACTTGATTCCATGCCACCTTGAACCACCTTCTCTCCCCAACAAGACCAGTGGTAACACTGGGAGGGGGATAGTGATCTGGCTCTTGGGCATGATCCACCATGTACAGGCACCAGCAACTTTCGCACTCATACCCCGCCCGCTCCAGAGCGCTGGCAGTGAGGGATCTGGGGGCTCTCACCTCAGAGCTCTGCCCTGTGCTATGGGCTTCCTTTACCTGCAAGATGCTTTACTTACCATCACTATCTTCCCCTTTCCTCCCAACTCCTGCCCAGCCTCAGGGCTGGGGCTGGGACTAAAGTGAAGCAAAGTAGATGCTTAGGGCACAAAATTTAAGGGGGTTCTCACTCCCAGAGTCGTGCAACTGCTCCTGGCTCAGTTCAGATGTCACCTCCACCAAGAAGCCCTCCCTGAACCCCATCCATCCAAGTCTTCTTGGATGACCCTCACTACTCTCACTTCCAATCAAATTCCACTGCCTGCTGACTGTCTGGCTCCCCACCAGACCCAGACGCGCTCCAGAAGGTTGGGCACATATCATCACCCTTTTTCCTTCTGCAGAGCCTCAAACTGGTGGAGTGCAGTGGGGAACGCAGTGATTGTCTGGTGGATAAAGGCTGAAGGAATCATTCTTGAGGAGAATCATTCCCTGAAGCCTGCAAAAGTACAGTAATACGGTAATCGCCCAGGTCGGGTGATGAGACTAGAAAAGAGAGGTGAGGGAGGGAGGGGGAAGAAGGGGAGAGTAGTGGGAGCACTGGGGTGGCTTGCAGCAGACATGTCCCCACCTGAGGGGCAGACACCCAAGAGAGGGGGAAAGCACTTCCTTCTCCTTCCTGACAGATGTGGAACTCCAGACCTCACCCCATCATTCCTTCATTCACGCAGCCATCCTGTGCTGAGCACCAGCTGGCACCAGCCACTCTGTTAGAGCGAAGAGGCAGAGGTGGGTGGGCAGACCGCTCCCCCAGGGCTCCCAGCTCTGTTTCTGCTTCTGCCTTTGTTGATTATGCGCAACTACATGCTTGATGCTGACATATGAGTCACGGTGACCTCAGCCTTTGGGCCACCTGTGACCATCCTACTGCAGGAATTGTGCTTCCGGGGAGACGCAGTGAGGTGTGCTGAGCACACAGGAGAAAAATCAGGAGGGTGAGCTGTGGGGCCTCAGGTATCGCTGGTCCTCTCATCCCTGGTCCCCATCCCGTACCCCGTCCCTTGTGACAATCCTGATAGGCCCCCAAATGGCCAAAAGACAACCCCCACACTGAAAACCCACCTCTAAACAGGAGAGGCCAAAGGAGGCAGGGGAAGGAGCAGGGTGGTTGCCTGGATTTGAACCCCAGGCTTGGCAGGTAGCTGCTGAGTAACTGTTGGGTGTACCAGCTAGGCTGTCTGCGCCCCAGTCCCAGCCCTGCTGACTAGGTGACAACGTATACAAAGGACCCGCACCATCGCCAGGAGGCCTCCGCAAACTCGAACTCTTTTCCTTTGAATAATGACTCTGTGATACATCCTGATAGCTTTATAAAATTTCTTTTTATAGTTGGTATGTTTCAATGTCTCTCCAACTTAAAACACTATTTTCTAAGGGTGTTTACTTGTCAGATAACCACCACAGTGTTCAAGTACCAGAGAATTCTGCTTCTGGTCAGCAGAGACCCAAGCTCCATTCTGGGAACAGGGGCACAAAGTAGGGGCAGCCATCTCCACCCGGGGCATCTGGAAATGCTAACCTAAAGGGAGGAAGCTTGGGCTAGGTCAGAAGACATAAACGGGAGTAGGGGCAGTGAGCTGAGACAACAGGCAGAACAGAAAAAAAGGCCAGCGGGAGAAGACCTGCAGGACGGGGGAGCATCTGGCACCCTGAGGGAACTGCAAACAGGTCCCAAGCCTGGGGACCTGGAGAGGGACGTGGCACTACAAGTGACCAAGGTCCAGTCCAAAATGATCTTTTATTCAAAATAACTGGTTTGCGTTTGTCCTGAAAGCCACAGCGAGGCACTCTCCAGCAGAAGGCTGGATGGGAAAGGGCAGGGAAGGCTCCAGGCAGAAGCACTGTAATGACCAAGCTGATAAATTATTAGAGTCTGGATTAGGACAGTAGCCCAGGAATGAAAAAGAGGAAGTGGATTCAAAACATGTTTAGATGGTAAGGAAAGCAAATCCAGAAAGTAGGGATGAGAGAAAGGGAAGTCTCTAGGATAGCTTCCACATTTCAGGCGGCTAGACCAACGGCCATTTACTTGGGCAGGGAACACAGGAGGGGACAATAATAGTGAACTTGGTTTTGAATAAAATGAGTTTGAAATACTTGAAGGACATCTAGGTGGTGTCCTACAGAACTTGGCAAGCGGCCCCGAGTTCACCAAGTCTGGTGAGTACTCTTAGGATTCCCAGGTTTTGTGTTCTCATCTGTAAAATGGGGCTGATACCTACTTCTTAGAATTATTGAGAGAATGCTGACCACACAAGATAGCCATGGGAAAGCGCCAAATCCCCTAACTGGCTCCTAGTGGAAATGCCATGAATATTTGTTGAACCTGAAGGTGATGGTGACCATTGATGTTTCTTTGTTTGAATACCTTTATTTCTTCTTTTTCTTTTTGTCTTGAAGCATAGTTGATTTACAATGTTGTGTTAGTTTCTGGTGTACAGCATAGCGATCAGTTTTATATATATATATATATATATATATATATATATATATATATATACACACACACACACACACACACACATATTCTTTTTCATTATAGGTTATTACAAGATATTGAATCTAGTTCCCTGTGCTATACCATAGAACTTTGTGGTTTATCTATTTTATATATAGTAGTTTGTATCTGCTAATCTCAATCTCCTAATTTATCCCTCCCCTCCTTTCCCCTTTGGTAACCATAAGTTTGTTTTCTATGTTGGTGAGTCTATTTCTGTTTTGTAAATAAATTCGTCTCATTTTTTTAGATTCTACATGTAAGTGATATCATGTGATATTTGTCTTTCTCTTTCTGCCTTACTTCACTTAGTGTCATCATCTCTAGGTCCAATGATGTTGCTGCAAATGGCATTATTTCATTCTTTTTTATGGCTGAGTAATATTCCAGTGTGTATATATGTGTGTGTGTGTGTGTGTATTCCACATCTTTATCTATTCATTTGATGATGGACATTAAGTTGCTTCCATGTGTTGGCTATTGTAAATAGTGCTGCTATGAACATTGGGGTGCAGTTTGAATACCTTTACCACACATGCTCATCATGGTCTCCTAGGGCAGGTCTGGCTATGTGGAGAGGACTGTGGTCAGAGTTGCCAGGAGACTAGCTGCTGAGAAGGGAGCTCTTTGCATCCACCTCCTCAGCTCCCATGCCAGGGAGGTGCCTCACTTCTTCTTGCTCCCCCACAGCCTCCCTGCCCCAACGGGATTCCAGAGACAAGAGGCACTCCCCCGCCTGACTCAGGTGAACTGTCATGCATTTGCCCTGAGGCACATCTTGCTCTGGGAAGATAAACAGGTTTTTATTACCTCCACCTTAGGACAAAGCCCAAGCCTCTGGCTACTGTAGGAGGCTCTACAGGAAGGCTTTCCCAGGAAGAAAAAATGACCTCTAGTTGCAGTATGCAGGCCCCTGGCTAGACTGTGAGCTCCTTGAGGGGAGGTCCCTGTTTCCTCCTGGCACCTAGCAATGTGCCCATCTGAGTACGCAGTCAAGGAAGGTTTGTTGAATTTTAATTCCTTTGTAATTTGTTTCTGCTTCTGAGCCAGGGGCTTCCAACAGGTAAGCAGAGTGAGATGCATTCCTCAAAATTCAACAGGAAAATGTCCTTTATGCTGGGCCAAGGTTAACAGGCCAATAGCCCCTGCTGCTTTCTCCTCCTCCTTCCCAACTCTGCACCCGCCCCAGCCTGTGATGCTGAGGGTCCCAGGAGTAGATTCCTAAGTCAGGCCAGAGACAACGACACATTAGGTCCTTTATAGTGAAAGTTCTGTACACCAGCCCCCAAATTACATCACCTTTAGCAAGAAATCAAGGCAGCTCCAAGTGTATTCTCCTCCCCTATGGCCTCAAACACTGGTCTGTGGAGCACTGGAGTGGGGCAGATGTCACTAGAGCCTGCTCCTTAACACACCCACGGGGGCTTGCCACTAAAAACAAGCCGGCTGCCTCACACCCGCCTTCCTCCCCCTCTTCATCTTCTCTCCCGCTGAGTCACCTCTTAGACCTCTCTGGCCAGCACAAGGCAGTCACCCCAGAGCTGCTTCTCATCCCAACTAGCTACAGCAGTAAGGCATGTGAACCCAGCCCCACACCCTCAACAGCATTTCAGCAAAAGGGTGGCTCCCAGACCAGCCTCCCCTCCCCCACGTTCCCCCGAGCTGGCTGGGTCTCTCATTCAGTGACCAGCCTCTTACCCTCCCAGGTGAGTAGGTAGTCATCCAAGGTTTCCACCTGGAGAACAATCAGTTTAGATTTCAGAGATCTGGGAGGCCTGGGGAGACTTCCCTAAATGAGATCCCCCCACCAGCCACTTCCCAGCACAGACTCCCAGTTGCCTAGCAACCACAGGACGAGATCTGGGAAATCCAGAGCTTCCTCCACAGCCCCCTGCACGGTGATGAGCTTGGCATGGCCCACCTAGGAGGGAATGCACTGCAGCTGATAATTATCAGGGGTAACAACCATAATCCCAGACCTGCTATTACTGTGTTTACCGAGGAGCAATTGCCACAGAAGCTCACACCATTGGCCTTTCCCAGGCCCTCAGCCTTCCCGCCCTGTGCTGACTAAGGGAGTAGAAATCGTTTCAGGGAGTTCCCAGGAGTAGAAGCTACAGCCTCAGAGAGCCCCAAGGCACTCTGACACCGGTTCTGCCACTTAGGCTGCTCCCCAAAGCTGTGAGTGGCCCCCAAAGCAGCAAGAGGAAGGGTGGGAGTGAGGCTCAGGGCACACCCCTGGCCTGGGTGGGGGCAGGGAGTATCCAGGGCCAAGAGAACCAGAGGTGATGTTTGGGATGCCGGGGGGCTGGTCTTGCTAAAGGGATGCTGGGCTCTCTTTTTCCTTTCTACCCTCTTTCCTGAGTGGCCCACTCAAGGCCAGACTAAGGATAAAGAATAGATGTGGATTTGAGGAGGTGATGCCTCCCCCTCCGGCCTCCCTCCTGCCCCTTCTGGTCTCTGTGTCTCCAGCTTTATCAGCAGCAGTAGGGAAGAATAAAAGAACATTCCATCCAATGTCAGGAAGCCAATGAGGAAGGAGGATAGAAGTCTATAAAGCCAGCCCACTTGCTTCTCTCTCGGGAACTCCCTTGTTTGTGAGCTGCTGGCCTAACCTTCATGGGAGAAAGAAAATACCCAGGCTTTCAGCAAATTGTCTCTCTAGAATGACATGTCACCCTTCCAGAAAGACTTCCCCACTCTGCCTTCTGTCTGAATCCTCTGTGCCCTGGGTCTGGAACCCTGGCTCTAGCAGTGACATCCGGATGTGGCCCACCTTGTTTCTTTGGTTTCTCTCCCTCTATGAAAGGGAGAACCCCATGAAGCCTACCTAGATCCAGACTATGAGGACCAAGTAATCAAAGTCCTGGATCTTAGACTGTTAAATTTGGGCATGACATTAGATAGAAGCTAATCTAATATCCCCATTTTACAGATGAGAAAACTGAGGCCCAGAGAGAGAAAATGGCTGACCCATAGTCACACTGCTGGTTAATAGCAAAATTGAAACTGTAGCCCAAGCTTCCTGACCATTGTTCTTTCCAACACACCAAACTACCCGTTAATTCTGCTTATACTTTGGGTTCAGATCACAGAGAGATTAAAAAAAAAAAACCCTAGCATTGTAGGGTTTGATACTAAACACCCTGAACTTTTTCCAAAAAATTTTACAAAGATCTTTCTTAGCCTATCCTCAAAGCATTGTTTTCAGCTAAATGAAGTTGGTAATATTACTCTCATTGTCTAGGATGGGAAACTGAGGCCAAAAAGAGTTGCCCTGAGTCACAACAAAGATGTATTAAAAGTGGGAAGAAGAGTTTATGTTTCCTGACTCTTTATCCAGTGCTCCTTCCACTATGCTCTCTGCCTCCATAAATGAGGCATTGCCACCAACTAACCGGAGTTGCCAAATGCTAGTCACAGGGGCCCCTTCCAGACACTCAGTCGGAACCATTTTAATTCTGAGCTAACGTGCTTTCTCACACAAGTCACTGCTCCCTGAATGTCATCCTCAAGGAGAAGCCACTTTGCCTTGTTCCTTGGCTCCTCTCCCAGCTTCTCCAGGTCCTGAGGGAAGAACGTTTCTACCCCTCTGTTGGTTCCCTCCCCCAGTGGGAGAGATGTCAGGGAGAAGTGCCCGCTCAGCACTTGTGGATGCCTCTGGGGTTGCTGTCAGTGGGTGGGGAACGCCAGCGCCTGCGAACTGTAGGGCGTTCACCAGGAAGCCAGCTCCTGCCTTGGCCTCCCTGCTCTGGACAAGGGATTCTTTGCTCACACTCTTGCAGACAATGTGATAGGCAGTGGTTCTCAAACTTCAGAGGATAATAGAATCACAAGGCGGGCGGCGGGATGGCTGTGGATAAGTTCACATGGTCACCCCGGCACTCAGGGAAAGAGCCAAAATGTGAATCACAGTCCATGATTCTCATCCATCCATTCAACAAATATTTACTGCAGGCCTACTATGAGCCCCATCCCAAGATTTTCTGATTCAGTAGGTCTGGGGTGCGCCTGGGGTGCGTTTCAAGTCCATAAGCGAGGCCAGTGCTGCTGGCCGAGAAACCACACTTTGAGAACCACTATGAAGGCCACGACTTGTACCATCTATGGTCACTCCGCGGGACTGGAGTTTGGGGAAGATCAGAGAGTATGAAAAGGAGGGCTGGGGCTGGGATGGGGCTGGACTGAGGACCAGCCACCTACATTGGAATTCAGCACAGACAAGTGCTGTACACAGGTGTGACAATTTAGATGCTCATGCTGGGATTAGTGTAGCCATTTGGGAATTGGGAGCCTAGCGATGAAAGGCCTTGGCAACTTAGTTGATGATTCTCTCTGCTATCACTCTCCCTTCCCCCTCCACTCTCAATGGCTCCCTCCAGAGAAAGTTCCCTGAACTTTGGCTCCCTGGTGACTCATGGTGGGGGTGGTGCAGAGTGAGCTGAGCCACAGGTCTCTAAGCACACCTGACCGCAAAGTGGGGCACAGTAAGGAGCTCAGAGAGCAGGAGCCGCTGGCCAGGTGGGAGTGGGGCCCAAATGGCAGGGACAGCGAGGAGGCGGGGGCAGTGCAGCCCCAGGCGCCACTGTCTTCTTTTGCTCCCCCCGCCCCCCAGGCTCCTCTAGAGGGCTAAGCCAGAGCCAGATGTTTGCCAGATTTCTGGGAGAATGGGAATCTCGTCCCTTGGGAGGTGGAGGGGGTAATTCTGGGAGACGGGGCCACCTCTGCAGAGTGGGTATCATCCAGACCTTCACCCTGGCCCCAACCTCCCTTCCCACCCACCCCCCCGCCCAGGGTCTCTGAGGGTCAGGAGGCCTGGGAGGAGAAAGACAATTCCTCTGCACATCAGTGAGCATGGCTGCTCAGAGAATAAGACCGCCAGGGAGGGTGAGAAACAGAGGCCCTACCGCTCAAAGAGGGAAAGACTAAAGGCCAAGAAAGCTGACCCAGCCCTCCTGAGTCACTTCCCAAAGAACTTCCCAGTAGCCAAGGGGCTAAATGTGCCCAGGACCTGCCTCACCTGCAGGCTGAGGGGGCATGCAGTGTGTAATTTAAGGGGCAACCAGGCAGATTTCCTGCCCCCCAAACTGTCTCTCATCACCTAGGGTAGGGCCAGAAGTGAGTTTTCATTGCTTTGGGACTCAAGCTATTTTCGGAGGAAAGCATGGGGTGGGGACAGAGAGGAAGGACAAAAAAAGCTGAGATTCTTCTTTTCAGCAATAGGATGTCATCAGGGAGAGGGTGTGGGGTTGGTAGGAAGGCATGTGGGGGGCGGAAAGAGAACTTGAGAAGTCACTGCTTCACACATGTGGCCTCGGGCTTGTGCCAGAGGATCACCTCAGACGCGCCAGCCAGGCCCCGGCCCCATGCGCGAACTGCTTGGCCCCTCCCGGCCTCCACACCCTCGCCTCTTCCCGTCTCCCACCTGTCAGGCATGTTGCAAGACTCCATTGACCAATGTTTACAGAATGCTCCAAAGAAGAATGATACGGTTACCAGATGCCTGAGTCATGGGCCTCGTCACCCTTTGCTCCTCTGGCCTGGCCTTCCCCCTCTCCCGAGAAGGAATCACACTCAGCAACATTTCTTCCCAGGGCCTCACCTCTTAAGGGGCCAAGCAGGCTTCCCAGACCTGCCTTTTTACAAACACAGGCAGGAGGATGAGAAAAGAACCTTTAGTGAGTGCCTGATATGTGCGCAGACTGAAGCAGACACTCTCACATGTAGTATAGTATCCAACACTACAAGCCTTGTGTGGATTCTGACACCCACGTCTCAGCTGAGGCAACAGAAGCTCAGAGGTTAAGTGGTTTGGTCCCAACACAAAGCTAGTACGTGGCACAGCCAGGAGCGGAACCTGGTTGTCTTCACCCAAGCTCCCCCAAGAGCAGAACCTGATTATATGTGAGCAGTGTATTTGAGAATGGGGCCCCACGGAGGCAGAAACAGGGCAGGAGAGAGCACAGTATGTCAGGAATATACTATGACACTGTCCATAAGGATTGCCTGGTTGACCAGTACTATCGGGCCATGTATCTCAGGATCATCCAGTGGAAGAAAGGAGAAAAGCCAAGAGTTGTCCCATGGGCTATGAAATCCTCTGTGTGTCTGAGCTCCATATGCATAAGGCTGGGAATTCTGCATGGAACTGGCCACAGCAGCAGAGGCAGGAATAAGATCCCAGGCAGTGAAGGCCTGAAGTGGTGCCTAAGGGCAGTGCTCTGGTCCACCATATGTCCCGCCATGCCATCCTAGATACTCTGAGTAACTCACACATGGTCACCCCGGCACTCAGGGAAAGAGCCAAAATGTGAATCACAGTCCATGATTCTCATCCATTCATTCAACAAATATTTACTGCAGGCCTACTATGTACTGGACACTGGGGATTAGCAGTGAACAAGGAAGGCAAGATCCTTGCTCTTATAAAGCTTAAATTTTAGTGGGAAAGGGAGGAAGGCACCAGGGACACAGGCAATCAGCAACAGAAAAAACAAACAAATGCTGACTGTGTATCAGGTTCTGTGCTGAGCACTGGAAACCCCAGAAGAAATTGTTTTCTTGTCAGGGAGATACAGAGCAACACACCACAACACTCCACAATCTAACATGGTAACTGGTATGCACACACTTCTCTGGAGCACAGAGAAGGGGCTTCTTACTCCAGACTGGGGAGGGATGGGGGGCATCAGGAAAAGCTCTCTGGAACAGATGAGATACAAGCTCTTTGAAAGGCCAGGCATCTCTGGAGTTGGGGAAGGGAAGGGTGTGCTCCAGGGAGAGGGAACAGCATGGACAAAGGCAGAGAGGAATGAGAGTATGCCATGCTCTGGAAAATGGTAAATAATTCCATGTGACTAGATGGTGCTGTATATGCGGGATAGTGTGGCAAAAGATGAGGCGAAAAGGGTAGGCAGGGGACAAATCACAAATACTCAAGTACCTAATACTGAAGCATTTGGATTTAATTCTGAAAGTGAAGCCAAGCCTCTTTTAGTCCTTTAAGCCCAGTTAGCTCTTGAACATCTAGCCAAGAAGGCAGATAAAACCAATCAGTCAATATAGAAATGGGCCCCAATGACCTCGGAGCACCGGAGAATAGCTGATCTGAGTTGCCTGGGTTACAGATCAACAGCTCAGCTCTCGACACTTGAAGCGCAGGGGCAAAGGGCTCACTCTTGGTCACTCTGCCCGGTGTACCAGCCTCAAGGTCAGTTCCTCTGAGGCTAAAGTGTCCATCCCCTACCTCATGTCTTTCAGCTTCCAACTCAGCCCCTCCCTTCTTCAGCCTTGCCCTTTGCAGACAGAACTCCCAGGGCTGCTGCCCAGAAGTCTACGGCACTAGCAACCTTGAGTTCAGGCGAGGTGCCTCTGGCCCTCCTCTGGTCTGCATAAAATACGTACCAGAGCTTTCCAGTTGACCCCCACTACCAAAAGCTAAAACTAGAACTAGCATTTGGCTGCCTTCTTCACAGAAGCCCATCACATCCATCATCTGGGCAGGAGAAAAGCTTCCTGCAGCCCACAACGGCATCCCGCAATTTCCCTGCAGAGCCCTTGTCAAACTGAGCCCCCGGCTTCCGTTCATTCTTCAAAGCAAAGAACCCTGCGATGATCTGAATGCAGACAAGAGCAAAATTCCCAGCAGCAGCCTTCCTGTTCTCAAATTCAGAGTAGGATGAAATTCCACACCAGCATCCTCCTACCCCAGAGAGGTTCTGAGATGACCCAGGCCACAGTCACAGGTCCACAGGCCCTGGAGTTTAGAGGTGGTTGAACACCTTGAGCCTGCAGCCAGATCTGGGCTCAGTTTCAGAGTCCTTCTGCTCACAGGGATGGAGCGAAGACAGCGAAAATGGCTCTGAACCCTAGCTCTGGTGTTTGGAATTTTTTTCTCCCTTGATTTGTCCCTAACCCCAGCAAAATTCCCTGGTCCTAGATCCCATTCCTTCAGGTTCCTGGTCCGTGATGGATGGCCTCCTGTGCCTGTCTGTCTGCTCCCTACAGCAGACTGGGATCCAGGGCAGCATCACTCCCACAGAGGCAGCATCAGCATTTCAGTCAGAACTGAAGATGATGCTCCAGACCAGACCGACATCCCAACAGAGCTGTAGGCTAGTAGGAGTCATGGCTGGGGCATGAGACTGTCCCCCCTTCCCCCCACCAAGGCCCTTCAAATCGCACAACCAGGTCCTTCTAGAACTACAAGACAGGACCTCCTGAAGGACATTCTGGGCATAAGACTGAGAATATCCACGGCAGTGGTAGAGGGGAGGCTATTCACACAAATGTAAACCAACAAAGCAAGGGTTTCCATCCCCAAGGATGCCAAGGACTCTAATTAAACTGACTCCCAGATTGCTTCCCTGAACAGAGAAGCAAATCAGAATGTTTGTGAGGGACCCTTCCCTTTCCCCAGACATTCACCATTCTGCAGGAACTCCCTCCACCCCCAACCCACCACTCTCCCTGGCTTACAGGTGCCTGCCTTCTTCCTGAGGAGGCTGCCGATGGGAGGGGGTGGGGTGCTGAGCACTGGCCAAGGCAGGCATTCTTGGGGCTTAGCAGGACTCCTCTTGCCAAAGATAGGAATAGAAAGATGGGCCCCAGAGCGGATTCCCAAATCTGCCCAGGCTGCCCAAATGCTGGGATATCACCGTCTTTCTGAGCAGTCATGGCAAGCCCCCACCTGCTCCATCCCCAGGCTCCTGGTAAGAGCCAACAAAACAGATCTCTCTTCATAAATCCAGGCCCTCTAACTGACAAGTCTCATCTTTTTAAAAGACCGAGAGATGAAACATCTCAGTCTCTTCGTGGATCTCAATGACAGATTTTTCTGATTCACCTCATTACCTCCTCCTACAGGGCCCATTCATTTCCACCTCATTTTCCTCCCAGTTCTCATTCCTGTCCCTGTCTTTGTCCCCGCATATCCTGACAGGGCAGCCTCTATCTTTACCCAGATTTCACCCTGCCAGACCTGGCCTCATCCCTCAGCACTCTCTCTGGATTAATATGGGTTCTCTTTTCTGCCCCTCCCTCTCCTCCAGATCAAAAGCCCTGGAAATCTTTCACTACAGTATCCTGGGAAGTAATAAATGACAGGACAATAGTGTAAGAGGATGTTGAACTCTGGGCTTTGATTGAGGAGTAATGGGGGACAGGACCTCTCACTCTGGCCTGGAACCCTTCCTGCCTCAGATTGCTCTGAGCGCTAGTGGCCTTTGTAAAGATCTTAAAGCCCACCAATCACATCTCTGAATCTCCCACAGCATCTAGCAGAGCAGAAGTACAAAGTACGCACTCAATACATAATCGATGAATGGAATCCCTATAGAGTTTGAGCCATTCACTGAACGCTGCCTAGGATCACTAACATATTTCAAAATCGCAGGCTCTTGGAGTTAAGAGGTTCACAGGGGTCATCGGTTGACCCCTCACCCAGCCCAAGAACAAGTACTGCAGGATTTCTGACAGGTGGACATCTCCATGACCATGAATGCCTGAGAAAGCCCAGCCCCTGCCATAACTGAGATTTCTGATTACGAGAAAATCTTTTCTACTACTTACCAGCAGTCTCCACTCACCACTGCATCCCACACCCCTCTTTGCAATGAACTGTTTGCAGAGCTGGTGTTTTCTTGAGGCAGTGTCCAGGGCAGATTGGTTTGCTAATTGAAGG
Source organism: Camelus ferus (assembly GCF_009834535.1). Classification (NCBI taxonomy): domain Eukaryota; kingdom Metazoa; phylum Chordata; class Mammalia; order Artiodactyla; family Camelidae; genus Camelus; species Camelus ferus. The sequence continues at coordinate 3,589,250 of NC_045716.1, forward strand.
TGGTAGCAAATTCTCTCCAGAGCACTGAGCAAGTAAGACAGAAGGGAAGGACGCCAAGCCCCATGGCTCTGCCCATACTTGTTCCAACTTCACAGAGCCTGGTCTCCACCCCTACTGACCTTCCTCCACCAACAAGACAGCAACTTAAAACCAAAAGAAACACACAAGGATCCTAGGGTTGCTGGGCTCCCTGCCTGACCCTCAGCCCCGTTCCAGGTCATCGAAATGTTGATAAGACATGCTTACAGAGAGAGCAAGAATGAGCTTTCTCAGACTGAGGAAAACAAAACCCTACTCCCTCTGCCCTCCACTCAGTGTATTCAGGACGCTGTTAACTAATCCAGAAGATTGGAAGACAAAACAGGTTAATTTTGGATTAGGTTTCAGACAAGTTTGTCCAATGCACAAATCAATTGTTTTCACTCTGAGGCTTTCAAAGAATAAGATGCTGCCTGTGGAGCCAGAAACTTGGCTGGCAGTTGTGTAGGCATTTGGATACTAAGTGAATGGAGATGCAGAGATACATTATGCAAATAACAGTCACATGACAAACCTCTTTTACTTTATAACTAAGCACCTCTGGTACCGGACCACAGACCTAGAATGGACCAAAGCACTTCCTTGCCTGTGTTCCTGAGGCCTGTAGTTTGGGCCTCGGAGCGGAGGGAATATTAGAGAGCAATATTGATAAATATTTATTCCCCGAAAGGCTGAGTTTTAAAGTTAGTGGCTGAAAGGGACTAAGCAGGGATAACAAGAATGGTTGATATGAGGTAGTGTTAAGTGGCAGATCTTTTGAAACTATAAAGCCCTATGTAAATGAGAAGCATTATAGATTGTAAGAGCAGATTCACAGGTAGAAGGTCCTCAGAAAATGTCAGATACAGTTAACTCTGCCCACTTCCCTTAACTATGTCCCCCAAAGCTCCTGACAGTCCCCTCCAGGCTCTGGCAGGAAGGCCCAGCTGGGGCCCTGGGAGGTGGCAGCAGAACCGTGGTTCTGGGATGGCCTTGGGCTTGACTTTGCCGAGCTAAAAAGGAAAGGCCTTAAAACAATGCAAAGCCCTCCCACCGGATTCCACCTTCTTCTGTTGGCCACTTCCTTCCTTCCCTCCTTTTTCCTTCTCTTCCTGCAGGAGCTACTCTGCCCCACCTTCCTTCCTGGAGAGGAGACCTGCCCTTTCCTCTTCTAGGGCTGGTGCCAAAAGGATGAACAATGTGGTGTTGAGGGGGGAGGGCGTGGACAGGGGTGAAGGGAGTCTAGAGGTGGGAAGAGGCAGATGCTGTATGAACTGTATCAAAGACTGGCCAAGCAGAAATGGAATAAGATGTTTACTCCTCGAGTTGCATTTCGAGGGTCTTTGGCCCGTTCCCATAAATTTCCTTCACGAAAGCTTACAAGCAAAGACACAGGTAATGGTGGCCGCAGCAGCATAACTCCCACACTCCCTCCACGGCGCCGCCCAAGGTACCCAAATAACGCGATTTCAGGGTCGCAGGAAAAAAGGGTGCTGTCAGCGAGCTACAAAGGGGCCTTCGATCTAGATAGCCATTTGCAACCTCCCTTCTGCTGTCCACAGCCCTCTGAAAGAAAAAGGTGGAAAGGAAACAGAGAAAGAGGCAAAGATGTCAAGAAGGTCTCTGGAAGTCTTGAAAAGGCTGAGGACAAAAAGTAGGCTGTGTTCGGTAGGGGAGCCAGCGGACAACAGAAAAGGTAAAGTGGAGCAGTCGCCTTCAGAACAAAAGCGTTAAGCTAGCAAAGGAGACGACAGAGTGGGGGAGGGGCAAGGTCAAATGCAGTCGTTTCTTAAGGTAAAGCTCTGGAGAGAGGGCCAAACTTGAGGTGGCGAGCACAAAAGAGAAGGCACCCCAGGAGGCAGCTGTGAGGGGTGGGACGAGGAAATCAAAGAGTCCGTCGAGTGTAGGGGGAGGCGCCAAGGAAACGCTCCCGGGAGGGCCCGGCTTTGTCTGGCGAGGGCGGCGGCGGCGGGGGCAGCACGTGCAGCCTGGAGCGCCAGGGAGGAGGCGCGACGCGCGGAGGGCGGCCCCTTGGATTACCCGGGCCTCTTGCCCGCGGGCCCCGCGCTACAGAAGGGGCGCATTGTGAAGCGCCAGGCCGCAGCAGATTGCCGCTGTCCTGCAATACCCTCGCACCCTGGCACCGCGCCACTGGCACCACCCGGGGTTGGAAATAGCTGCGCCGTTCCCATGGCGACCAGGCAGCGCCTCCTGCCCCCGCCGCCTGCCCCGCCCCAGCCCACCCCACCCGCTGCGCAGGTCCACCAGCCCGCGCCAAGGCGACCTCCCTCCCACCTGGGCACCCCCGGTAACCTTGGCAACGGGGGCCGCGGCGCGCGGTGGCAGGGGCACGACTCCGTACGCGGCCGTGCCCGGCCCCGCCCTCCCGCCCCAGGCGCTGCGCGCTCCACGCCGGCCCTGCCAGCCCTCGGGCGGGGCCGCCGTGGGGCCTGGCCGCAGGCGCCGCGGGAGCCGGCGCAGGAAGCGTCCCCTCCCCGCCGGGGGCCCGCCCGGAAAGGCGGGAGCAGGGGAGGGAGCTCCGCGGCGGTGGAGGCTGCGGGAGCGCCGCGCTGGCCTCGTTGTCTCCTCCGAGCCTTCCCCGGCCCGGCCTGACCTCCCGCCCCTCGAAATCCTCCGCAGATCTCCCCGCACTTCCTCCTGGGATGGGAGGAGACGTTGGCAGAGGGTCCCCCGGCCAGCGCGGCCAGGTGAAAGGGGGACCGGGAAAATAAAGCCCTCTCCTGCCCGAGGGTGCTGGGAAAACCGGAAAGTGTGGGCCGAGGGGGCAATGGGCTGGAGGTGGAATCGCCCTCGGGCGCCGGGGTCATGCGTTCCAGGGAGCCCACAAAGTCCACAGCAGCGTGTGAGAAAAGTCCTTGTTGCGCTCCGTGATGGGATGGCCTGACCCCCTAGAGGAAGACTTCCACCTTGCGTGACCCTCGCGCGTCTTGTTTGTTGGTGTGGTGTGCAGGGACTATCGCAGATCCCCAAGAGAGTGTCTCCAGTTTCCAGGGTTACTAGGTCAGAATTGAGACTTTGACCCATCAAATAGGGGGAAGGAAGGGAGGAGGAAGGAAAGGGTCAGATCAGAGAGGGTTCCACTTAAACCATCCCTCTTCAGGGGCAGAGTCTACCCCTGACTTGGAAGGGGGACTCCTGCAGGGCAGAGCCCATGGCACATAAAATGTTCTGAAGTAAATTAATGTTTAATGAAAGGATATTATTAAAACCAGATAGTGCCTCCCTCGTTCAGTTGTCCTGATTGGGCAGGGCATCCCAAGGAAATACACTAAGAAAGTATTCAGGGTCCCTTACAATTTGATCCCAAATCAAAGGAACATAATAAAATAATACCCTGCATTTGTAAAGTCCTTTCCTCAAAGAATGTCACCTCACTCTGTATATATTTTCTATGTCAAATTCCAGAGCAGGGAAAAGGATTCACATGGGGTAAATGAGAGTTTCGGCAGTCTACGGTCATAGTGGAGAAGCATAGAGATAGGCTTTGCTAGTTCTTAGAACACTGTGCTTTCTTTGAAGCGGTATAGTGGGGTTACCTCTGTATGGTGGTAAGAGTTCAAGGGCATACAGTCAGAGGACCTAGGTGTAAGACTCGCTGGGCCATTGAGTCTAAGTTTCCTCATCTGAGAAATGATTGTTGTGATGAGGTGAGATAATATATGAAATATTCTTCATAAGTCATAGAATATGCCACACAAATGCTTTAGTTCCTAGGATACTTGTAAACAGGTCACAAGTCATGATTCATGAACTATAGATGCAAACTGGTTTCCCTGATTTTACTGGTTATTTTTCTAGCTATTGTAGTATACAGACAACCTCTTTCTAGTCTCCTCTGAGTGGGGGAAGAAATTCAGTTTTACTCTCAAGGGGCCACTCCTGTATCCTTGGCTCAGTTTGGCATTAAAACACCAGATGACTTCCTCTTGACTTCTTATCCTATAACAGCTTCAACTACTTACACACTCCTGGTGTAGACACTGAAACCCAAGCCCAGAAGAGCAGCCCCAAGAAGAGACAGGGAGTTGTAAAAGAACAAATATTGACACAGGACAAGAAAGAAAATCTGTTGTCCAGAGAACAAGAGGGTGCCTGGATTCAGAGGATGCCATATCCGCAAGTTGCGGGGCATAGGTGCATGACCAAAGAGTTCTGTGTGCTGTTGAATCTCCTTTAATATTACAATGGACTGAATTGTGCAGGACCCCCCCCCCAACTCATATGTTGAAGCCCTAACTACCAGTGTGACTGCATCTGGAGATAGGGTCAGGGTCTTTAGGAGGTAATTAAAATTAAGTGAGTTCATAAGGACTGTAGCATTATAAGAAGAGGGAAAAGAGAGATTTCCCCACCACCATCACCAGGTATGTATGTATACAAGAAGGCAGCTGACTGCAAGCCAGGAAGAGAGCCCTCACTAGAACCCAACCATGCTGGCGCCCTAATCTCAGACTTCCATCCTCCTTTGCTATGAGAAAATAAATTTCTGTTGCTTAAGCCACCTAGTCTGTGGCATTTTGTTATGGCAGCCCGAGCAGACTAAGACAAACACGTCTTTGCTCAGGGCTGAGCACCCTTCCTACCACCTCTGCCACCTGGTATTTTGTTCAGCACTTCCACACTTGTCTCATTTTTAATTCCTAACTGTCTGAGTTGGAATCAGCAGGATTTCTTTCAAAATGAAGAAGCTGAAACTCCGAATGATTAAGTGACCTGCTGAAATTCAAACAGATTGAATGGGCCAAACTAACACTCCCCAGACATTTAGTCAGCTAAGGCTAAGTACTTACCACGTGCTATGTTCTGATTGAGATTACGGGGCTAGAGGGAGGAACACGATTTAGAGATGGGGAGGGCAGCTTCTGGTCAGGAAGAGAAACATGTAAACAGATATGACAGCAAGGAGAAGTGTCTACAAGGGAAGTTGGCCCAGCAGGTTCATGGGGAAAGTTCCAGGTAGAGGAATCCTGGGGAAATCTGGCTTTGCGGGGAGCCACAAGCACTGCTGAGAGCAGAGTTCCGTGGGGGGAAGGAAGGGGCAGAGATGCTCCACATGCCTTTGGAGATGCTGCTCCTCTTCTTCCTGCCCAAGGACTCTGATTACCTCCCCAGGGCCCTGGCCAAAGGGGAGAACTGAACTTGAACAGAGATCAAGGGAGTCCTTAAGGGACCTACTATCCCAAAGGAGAAGGAACAGTAAAGTCTTCAGTTAGATTCATATTGACATGCTGTAGTAAATTATCTTTGTTTGATTGTTTGAGCTGGGGGTCTCCTAAGGGTTAGTTTATTACAACCCTAACCGTTTGTAAATAAATAATAATAGGCTTTAATTAGGAGAAGATCTGAATTGCATACCTCTGGCTTTTAATGGCAAGGTGTCAATGTTTCCATAGAGTTGCTGGTTTTCAGAGGCACAAAGTCTTACTTAAACTAATACAGGAGCATCTCTCACGATAGAAATGCAGAAAAGGACCTTAGTCAATAAAGGGACTAACATCTATCTGTTCCGTTTTGGGAGCATTAACCCAAGTTCTCACCAGTTAAAGTCACATACAAGGATTCACTTATCTTCTGCTGTTTTCTTTGTGAGTACAGGTTGCCTACTTGTGTTTATCACATCTTTAATCCACTCTGACTTTCAGGGACTTATTAAATCTCAGCACTCAAATGCCTTCTCTGGGGGAGAGACTGTAGGTTGGGGAAGAAATGCCCACCTCCCAAGGGTGCTCTTTCTTCACACCAGGCCAACAGCCAATTTAAGGGCTGGTCTCGGATTTCAACATCTCTCTGCCAGGGACCAAATGAAGACTATCACCTCTGCCTCACTGGAGACCTCATTAGAACTTGAACTCTGGTCTTTGTTCCTTCCCAGCGGGTTCAGTACAGTGGAGAAGGTGAGGGGAGAAGGGGGGCGGTAAACCCACAACTCCCAGAGCAGCAAGAGTCCGACAGCCTCTGAGAACCAGCAGTAAGTAAACAAGCAATTACCTACAAGCCAGCCTAGGAAACACAGAAGTGGCTGAAATGATTTGATTCTACTCGCTGAGAGGATGTCTGCCTTCCCTCAAGCCCCCTACCCCACCCCAGCTGCTCAAGGCTAATTTCACCCCCCCTCTGCCTACTTTCCAAGTGGTGAGCTTTCCACCCTCAATGGAAGCAAGGTGCCAGGGCTTAGAGGCAGGCGGCTTCTGCTCTGCCTATGTCCTTCTTGGCTTGGTCATTGTCAACATCACTGCTCTTTGTCTATATTGTGAAAAGGGGAAAGAATCAGATGGTGCTGCCACCCCTCCCCCTATTCCAATACCCCTACCGCCTTCAAATCGTCTAGGGAAAGAGAATTTAGGAAGAAAGAGGTGACTCCGAATTTGCTTCTTAGAAACTGGACTGGGAACCCAGCTGGGCTGCTGGAAGTATGGGGTCTGAAGGGAAAACCCCCCTCACATTCCTTTCTCTATTTTGGCTGTGAGCGCCCTCCTGCCTACTGCTGCTACGCCAGCCCCCCCAGCCCCCACCCCCCGCCTTTTTCACTGTTTCTGGTTCAGCTGATATCAATGCAGATCCTGGCACAGAAAAGCCTCTACACAGATAAGATTAAGGTCCAGCATTTATCTTCAAAGAAATGTATAATCTGGTAGGGAAGGGAGAAGGAAAGAATTTCAGGAAGTTATAAAACATGTACCTAAAAAACAATACAAGGTAATGTACAATAGGTGCCTCAAGAGAAGAGCCAATGTCGCTGATAGCCCGAGCGATTTCTCACCTGAACAGCCCTCTAACCGGCCCTGCCTCACCCTGCCTCCAGTCTTTCCTCCTCTTCCACTCCCAGTCTTGCCTCCACACTATAGTCGTGATGGAGCTAAATGCAAATCTGATTGGGTTCCCACGCACTTCCCTCTCCATGCTTAAAAGCCTCTCTTGGCTCCCCCACATTCTTCAGGATGAAACCAAAGCCCCTAACAGGGCACACCTAGCCTTTTGTAGTCTAACTTCTCCTAATCCACTAACCTATTGCTACTCCACATCCAGGCCCCAACAGGAATGAAGCATTTGTGATGTCCAGATACGGCCCAGCTCTCTGGCCTCAGGGCCTTTGCACATGTAGCTCTGTCTGCCTGGAATACTTTTCTTCTTACTCTTCACTTGACTAACTCTAATTTGCCTCAGCACAGAAATAACCTCCTCTTCCCAGGAACTCTTCCTAAACATCAAGTTCCTCGCTCATCTTTGGCACAGAGTAGACAATAAATGATGGTTGAATGAAAGGCCGCATGGCAGGCAGAGGAGTTCGTGAAGAGTATGGTAAATCGTTAGAGGCTTTTGAGTCAGAGGCTGATAGCATCATGAAAACTCTGTTGTAAGGTGAGTCATCCATTAGTTATACGGTAGTGCTGGGGGAAGGGAGGTTGAAGGAAAGGGAAGAACGGAATGAAGTAATAAGGGCTTGCCGTAAAGAATGAAGGTGACAGTGGGAACCGGAGAGAGGGTGGAAATGAGCTTCCCAGTGGAGGTCTCACTGGCGGCTATAGCAAGTCGTTTGGATGCATTGGCAAATGGGGAGGTGGAGGAAGCAGAGGCCAAGGTCTGCGGGTGGGGCTTGAGAAGGGACTTGAATAGAGGCAGCAGACCAAGTCAGAGGAAGGCACGGGAAGCAGGGAGCAGTGGGGAAAGGGCTGCGTGGGAACTTGTGAGAGGGGGCAGTCTGTTTTTAGAAGTAGCTCCAGCTATTTAGGACAAGGAGCAAACAGACTGGAAGAATTTTGAGCTCTGCGCTGATTTTGTCTCTTGGTGGTCCAGGCGTGGACAAACTAACAAGCTCCTTATCTTGTCCTTTCAGAAAACTGTCATGAAGCCCCAGCAAAGATACTGCTTTGTAACTCTCTCCTCCAGCTTCAGCACAAAATGAGCCCACTACCAAGCAGAGCTCTTAATTCTTTTGTGTTTTTCCCGATGTTCCAGAGGACTTTGCTAGGGGTGACATTGTTTCTCCATCTGGTGGGGGCTAGGCTTTGTCACATCCACTGCACTTCTCAGTTCACTACCTTTTCCTTCTTCTCACATTCTTCCTGTTTTCTGACTCTGAGTTTATTTTAGTCTTGTGTTTCTCTTGAAATCATCACAGACATCTGTCTCTTGCCTTCCCCATCCGTCCACCCTTCTCTCCTCTTCCGCTCCTACTCTCATTGCCTTAACCTCTCATCAGTTGCCTTAAAGAGACCTACAACTGCCGGGCTTTCCTCCCTCTTCCCAGCCCAGCACCCGGAGCTGCTTTGTTGGACATGTCTCAACATGTTCTCAGCCTCAGACAGCCTCCAGAACACAGAGAATGAAAAGGGACTCTCTTACTCAGGAGACCATGCTCATTCACAACCAGCTTTCCAATGAAAGCAGACTATGTGTGTGTTTTCTACTGATGAGAACCCCAAATCCTGCTTTCCTCAGAGCACATGCCTGCATTCCGATATTTTAAACTGTATGATATATAAAGAGGATGAAGCATCAGAAATATATATCCTAGATTAGCAGCTGGCAGCACTAGGGTTTGGGGGAGTGATCCTGTATCCTTCAGGATCCTCTCACAGTTTGTTACCTTACCAACTATATGATGGAGTTGAAGCTGGAAGTCTACACGGGCTGAGCTTTAGGAAGAGAATGCAGGCAGCTGATACTAACAAGGTCCTTGGAGTGATTTATTAGCATCTCCAGTCTCCTTTTATTTGACAGGAGAAGGAAAAGAAAGTGTTTATTCCTTCTGATAAGAGACCCTTACTTAGTAGTTTATGTATTCAAACCCCATTCCCCTCAATCTAGCTGTTTCTGAGCTCACTGGTTCCATCTTAAGACAGGCACAGGCCCTTTCAGTTGACCCAGCGTCCTCTCTAGTGATCATCCTGGTTCTCATTTGACTTTTACGCCCAGTTTCTTGGGGCGGAGGCTACAGCCAGAGCCTCCGCAGCCTTCCCTCCACTCCCTTTATAATGGGGCCTTCTCCTCCAACATCTACCTGCACTCTCTCAAAATTAGCCAAAGACAATATTTAGTTCTATGTTCCCTTGTTCCTTGAGTTTTCTGTTGCCCATCTCCCTGGGCGGAAGCCCGGCTCTACTCCCACCTCCCCACCAACTGTTGCTGCTGACAGTGCCCTCTCTACTCCAGCCCCTACCTTTACCTTCCCCTCCATTAGGTCCTTAGCTTCTGCCCCCTCTTTACCTGCAGAGTTTCTTTATGCTCTCAGCTTTAAGGACCATCTCTAAACGTGGACATGTCCCCCTGGGGAGCAGCATATGAAAAGGTCCAGACACCTGCAGCTAGTCCTACGTGGCTAGAGGCAGGCAGGGTGTGAGGGAAAGAATGGCTAGAGGGAGCTAGGCTGGAGTGACTGCAAGCTGAGAAGCTCACACTTGACCCTAAGATCAGTGGAAATATCTGCTTTTTAAGCTTTAATGTACATGCAGATCACTCGGGGATCTTGTTAAAATGCAGATTCAGTAGGTCTGGGGTGGTGCCTGAGATTCTGCATTTCTGGTAAACTCCCAGATGACCCAGTGCTGCTGGTCCACAGACCATCCTTTGAGGAGCAAGGAACTAGGTCACATTTATCTATGGTCAGATTTTAGGGGGTTTTCGATGTTTTTGCTTCTCATCTGGAATGTAACCCGACTTGAGGGCCAGGATCCTGTTGTCTGCATCTTCTTATTCCCTATTGAAGAGTTCCTTCTGGGTGTTCCTGTAAATACTTAATTGATGGGGCCCAGGGCTGAGTTGTTTATATCAACTGGCTTTGCTTTACAAACACTCATTTATCTTCAAATCACAATTATGAGGCAAGTAGATACTTTTTTTTTTTAAACTATAAATAGAAACCAAGAAAGATGAATGACTCTCCAAGTAGTGAGTCACATTTTCAGATTCTGGTCCCCAAGTCCCTGGCTCAGAGGGATCCTAGTGTGGGGTGAATTCCAATTCTGGCTCTGCTTGGGTTCTCACCTGACCATTCAAGGTGCCCTTCTCACTCTCTGGACCTCATTTCCTCTTTCCTGACTGGTAAGTAGGAGACTCTCCCCTCTCTCATAGGGGAGCCCAGGAGCCTTAAGGAGCAGCAAGCTCCCTGTTAGGAAGCCAGATGCCTCAGGCTGAGGTGACTAGAAGGTTGGGAAGCAGATAGCTGGACCAGCCCACATATCAGAATCGCCCACACACTGTATCTTCACAGCTGCTCTTGGCTGGGCCGACTAGGAGCATCTTTTAAACGACATTTGAAGACTGAGGAGTGTGGGGAGAAAACCTCAGAAATCATAGAGTAAGAACGACATCAGCATAGCGTCCCGTGAACCCTAACTTCAACTTCCGAAGCTGAATCCTTGCTTTCAGGGATCTCTCCCATGACCATAAAAATGAAAGCAACTCATCTGTAAAGTAAGTCACGAGGTCAGAGAGAGAGAGAGAGAGAGAGAGAGAAGGCTCACTGATAAATGCAGATGTCAAGGTACTTTCACCCTTTTCCAAACCAAAAATAAAACTTGGAAATTGTCTGAAGAAAATGGGTGGGTTTGGCGCAGCTTGAGAAAAGTCAAAGGAATGAAAGTGCACGGGGCGCTCCTGTCCCGGAGTCACCGGGCAGCACCTTCAGACGTTTGAGAGGGAGAACTTCACTCCACAGCGATTCCTCCAGATGACTGTCCCCCACCCCACGACCTCTTCGTAATCCCCAGCTCACTTCCTGCCCATCACGCTATGGCATGATTCCAGTGGATTCTAGCTACTCCCCCATCCCATTTCGGTGACTCACTCTAAAGTTTCTCTTAATCAATCAAAGCCTAGAGAGGGGAGACAAGGTGAAGAGGCACTGGGGGATATCTCCATCAGGGCAGCCCTGTGGATTCACTTTCTGTTCCAGGAAGCAGCATGAGAAGCTGCAGCGGAGGGAAGGGGAGGTGAAGATGCACTGGAGTCCACGTTTGGGACTCCTGGCTTTGCCTCTCTTTCCTCCATCCACAAGCCAAGCTGGATTATGGCCACTGCTCCTGTTTCTGGGGTGGGTACTCCCACACCCACCGTCCGCTATCATGATGGGGGTCTGGTGAGGCACTGGGACTGGACCACCAGCCATCACAATTGTGTCTTGATCTCTGGGGGGTGGGGGAGCATGGTCTCTGGAAACTGCAAGTCTCAAGGTCAACGGTGCTCCTTCTTAGCTGGTGGTAGTGTTCCCAGTCGCAGCTCTTCCCTGTGCCTCAGTCCCGTCCCCAGGCGAACAATAAATGTGAGTGTCCTCGGAAAAGGATGGAGGGAAGGGACACTTGGAAAGACCCAGGCAGACAGAGACAGAAAGACAAAACTACTGCAGCACTGAAGGAGTATCAGTGCCACAAAGGGCGGGATGCTGCTGGGACTGGAGTGGAAGAAAAAGCCAAGCATGTGTGGATTGGTCTGGAGGAAAACTCTTAACGAGTGGCATCCTGGACTCGGGAAGGGCATCAAGTGTGGGGAGTAGCCTAAAGAAATCCTCCCATCAGAGACAACTTCGGTGCTTTGAGCAGAGGCAACAGGATGGTTTTCTTTTATCTCAGAGAAAGCAAGTTTCCAGCAGCTGCCCAGCCCCAAGACTCGAGAGGTCGAATGAGTAGAACAAGCAGGTGGGAATACATGGCTCTGGCACATCCCTGAGTTCTAGAAGAACTGAAAGCAGCCTTGCGTTGGCATCCAGTGGAATAAGTGGGGTGGGGCAGCCTGACCCAGGGAAAAAGCAGCAGACTTGGATCAGGGCTGACTTCGTCCTAAATAGGTAGAAAAGGGGAAGCTGAGTCTCACTTCATCCTGTAAGCCAGGGAGGTGGCTCATACACAGGCATAGAGACTTCTTGTGAGCAGGTCCCAGGAAGCTTCATTAGACAGCATGAATAGACTTACCAACAAATAGCAACAGGCCTAATTTGCACCAGTCTCCTAAAAGGATTGCCTGCTGGAGATGCTCAGGGGTGATGACAGGCACCAGCCCTTCTCTCCTGCAGCCACGACTCTTGACTCTTTCTCACCTGCCTGAAAGGGAGCGGCATCCAGTGGTGGAGGCAGCTGCTGGTCAGCCGAGTGGGGAGCGCGGGAGGCCCTTTCAGGAATCCAGTCCCTGAGGGCTTCTCCCTCCCTGCTTGTAGGATTCCAAAGGTCTGAGATAAACCCTAGGATACAATCCAGCAAAGACTTGTTGGGCTGTATTCCTCTGGGGGAGAGCAATTGCTAGAGAGAGATTTTATTTTGAAAACCCTTATTCCCACTGTGGCTGGGGGAGTGGGGTGGCAGGCAGTGGGGGGGAAATGTGTTCGGATCAGGAAGGAGGCATCCCACTCAATGTGTGGCTCCTTTTACGTGTTCTGCTCTCACGAATTCCCTTCTCTATTGTACCCTCAAGAATTGTTACTGAAAAACTCCTAGGGCTATGAGTTAAGATCACAGCGACTCCTAACATCAACTCTGTTTCTACTGTATTTTTCCTCCCAAGGCTTTCCACTGGGTAGAATTTTAAATGTGAACAATGGTTCAAAGGCTGAGGGACAAACTGCTCATTACTGGAAAGAGTGCCAGGAATCCTGGGAAGCAGACCTCACTCCCCACCCAAGTTCTGGACCTAATAGTAATGGCTTCTTTCAGCGTCACGGGAGGGTTGGATCATTCTTTTTCATTCTTGTCTTCTTTCAGTAACTGCTGGGATAAAAGCAAGCCTCAGAGAATAAAAAATTCACAAATAGGACAAGAATAAAATATTTAGGGCAAGAGATCAGAAGTTCTTTGGTTATTCAGTGAACTGAACTAACTCTACTTTAAAAAAAAAGTGTAAGGAAATAAATGTCCATCAAACTCCATGTCACAGCGGGTATTAGCCTTTTGACCTCATCTCACAGGCTCTAAGCTGCGTTGTCATGCCTCGCAAGTTGAAGAGACTCAAGACTAATCAGTGATAAAACGGAGTTTTGTCATTATGAATTCCGTTCCCGATATTTACTACGTCTTTATTCTGAGAAGCATTCTACCAGAGTTGTTAAATGGCCCATTCCCTTCCACTTCACATCCTAAAATCCAATCAGTGACGAGTGGTAGGAATGCGAGGGTTACTCTTACTCCATTAGGTGCCTTAAAGAAAACCCAGTCACTTCGGAGGGGCAGTTCCAGCTTGCCAGCTTTCCAGTTTAGTTCTTTTCCCCACAGATAATCAATGGTTTCTGAGAGGGACAAGAAAAGGTTTAAAGAGACACAACTGAGAAGTATTATACTAAACTTATCACCGCTATTCTCTATTAGTATGATCTTGGAGTACTTGTCAAAAAGCATTTTAAACATCTGGTTTTTACACAACAGTACCAAAAAAAAAATTTTTTTTTTTCCCTGAACCAGACCTAATGTTAATTTAGGTCCCTCCCAGAATGGTCAAAAAATGGTTAGGTACTAAAAGTATGGTTCATTTCCAGTTACGCTGAATCTGATTTATTTGTGTTCGTGATAACACCATCCTGGCGCTGGGAAGGCTCTTTTCCAGGACCTGTCAATCAACGCGTCTTAAGAAACATTCTATGCCCAAGCCATTCAGGCTAAAAATAACTCTGTGGGCTATTTTTTTCTTTACTCATCCACAGAAAACGTTTGTTATGTCAACAAGATCTTTGCTCCTTGAGTGTTTTCACTCCTGCTTACTCCTCCCTGAAAATAGAGTTGTTTGGTCCAATCAGGAAAGTCACAGGGCTGGTGTGAGACACACAGAACAGCAGAGCTATTCTGATGGAACTAAGCTTTGTGGACTGCATAGTGTGGAGAGAAAAACAAGAAGAACCCAGAATTCACAAATGGGATAATTTAAAAGTAGATTTTCCTTTCCCCTCCTTTCATGTAAGTACACACAACTCTGACCATAATCGATGATTTATACACACAATTCACTTCTGCATTAACAATAATAATTGAATGCTTACTACGGATGAGGCACTTTTTCTAAGAACATTAGGGGCATTAACTCATTAATTTTCACAACCCTATGAGGTACATACAATTATCTCAATTTCACATTTGAAAAAACTGAGCCACAGGAAGATGAAATAACTTCTCCAGGGTTCCTCAGCTAATAAGTGGCAAAGCCAAGATACGAACCGAGGAAGTCTGGCTCTAGACCCCATGCTCTAACCATTACATACAAAAAAAAAAAAAAACCATAATCTTTTCTGTTTTCCTACAAAGCTGTATTTCCCTAATTATCAAATATGTCCATTTACATTCTCTAAATTAAGCAGACTCACGGTCCCATGGTTCATTCTAATGTAAAAACAGGGATCAACAGAAATTGCATCTCATCCAAAACACATCGACTCTCCTAAACACATCCAATGTTACCCCCTTTCAAATATAAAAATGCCCTGAGACAGCTGTTCAAGCATAAGAATCACTTTCTAACAACAGGAAATGTTTGCAAAATTAAGGCCCTGGACACCTTCAGTTTAAGCAGTCAGCATTCAACATATCTCTTGTGGCTTTAACAGAACTTAAGTAGCTAAATCTCTGAAATAAAAACAAGCCAGTTTTAATGAGACCCTGATTAGAGAATGTTTAATTCTATGAATATATTATTTATGGTGACAGAACATAAAGTAGAAAAATTCCTTAAGCTTAATGAATCACTAATAGATTTGGAAAAATATTAAGACACTGGCCTGCTCAGCTATGACAGAAGTTCATATAATCAGGCCTTTAGGGAGGAAAAGTACCATTTGTATGCTTTTGCTCAAAGGCCATGACCTTGACTTTGTCTCATCTTTCCTCAACTTCTCCCATCTCTTAAAACACCCGTTATTCATAAGCTGTTATAGACCATCTTTTCAAGTACTAGCAACCATATTTTAAGACACCACTCTGATTTGCTTCTGAAATAGGTTATTGAATACCTTTCAAATATTGAACAATTCGTCTTAGATAGAAAGCTCTTCAATGCAGTAATTGTAGTGAAAAAAATCAACAGATTGGCTGACATCACCTAAATGTTTATGAAGACCCAACCACTGATGTCACCATTTGGGTGACAAAAGCAAATCAGGAGTTTTTGCTAAATAAGTCACATTTGTCTAGCCTCCTTCCTTCTAGTTTAACACAAGCAATTTCCTTTCACTGATGCATTTACTTTCTACAGGTACAAGAAAAAAAAAATTTTAGAGCATTGAAATTTCCATCCTGGCAGCCACTGGAAAGCAGAGGGAGACCTGACTCGCTGGACAAGTCAGTCTCATCAGCTTCCCTCAGATGCCATGTGTTTTTCAATAACAAAGTTAAAAGATGACCCATGTTTTATAACAGGAAACTAAAAGTTTTAGTGAAAAGCATCTTTGTCGATGGGAAGGACTTGAGAAGTTGGCACTTGTCAATCAACTACACTTCAATAAAAATTTTTAAAAAGAGATTTGACACTTGTTATTATTAGATACCTTCAGACTGGGATGTAAAAAAATCAAATTACTGAACCGACTTTAGAGAAGGCAGTTGTGGTTGCAGGTGTCAAGAAACTGGCAGGCTACTGATGTATCTAATAGCAGTCCTCTGATGTCGAGGAGAAACCTTAAACGTGTCTCTTGATACTTAGTGAAGTCAGCAAACAATGTCCCCAGTCTGCGCACGACTGATATTAAGAACCACACCTTCAATTTTCCAGCCCTACCACAGTTCCCCTCCTCCTTCCCTCCCAGCTCAGACAGGTGATTACAGACAAGGAGGCAGTGAAGTTGCTTCAAAATATTTAATACGTGTTAGACACGTAAAGTTACATTTTTATACAAAAATCAATACAACGAAGGAGAAAATACTGTACAAAAACCTTGTCAGCTCCCCCAACCTTTATACAACAAAGACTGGAGTCACTATCTACAAAACCAGACGGTCTTTCCACTTAGGGCTTCGGTCTGTAAACTCTGTTTCCTTAAAAACCTTTTAAAAGCACTGTGTAGTAGTTCTGATCTAGAGCTTTTAAAAAATATATCTTTTCTCTATAAACTCCCTATTTTCAAGCTTGAAACTCTTCTGTGAATTTCATCAAGCTTTCCTCCCCGTGGGGAAGACAAGGGCCGCTAACATTCCCCTTTCCAAGAGTAATCACAGGGTATAAACGTTTCTTCAGTGAGAGAAAGGTGGGGAGAGAGAGAAACAATACAAGCCTCTACTCCAGACTAAATCCCTCTAGTCTTAGGAAATCCTGTGAGGAAGCGCCACTCCTGGCCCCGGTGCGGTTCTCGCTTTCATGTGAGGGGTGTGTGTAAAGTCCCTTCCTCCCCCGAGAACGAATGGGGAACTCCCTGGCCCGGCCTTTTTAGCCGCTTCCTTCTCCGAGCTGCCGGCAGAGGAAAGTCCCTGTCTGCCCCCAGTCTCCTAAGCCCAGGGAAGGGGTGATGCATTCCAGAGGGACAGAATAGTCTGAATTCAACAAGACAAACTGACACACACAGATAGATGTACACAGACACAAGAGTTCACGATCGTCCTCTTCCAATAAGCCTCACACCCCAAGTCTCAAGAGCCCCGAGCGGCACGGCACAGCCGGCCGCCAAGCCCAAGGGCAGTCTGTGCTGCCCGGCAGCACCCGGTCCCTCCTCGCGCTCAGCGCCGACGGTCTCTGCGGCGTCCTCGCAGCCGGGGGAGGCCCAGCCCTCACGTCGGGGACGCCCGCTGCTCAACCTGCTTCCCGCACGCGGACCCGGGGGCTCAGAAGGCCACGATGGCAGTGCTCCAAGGGTTAATGTCTCTCAGCACCGGCTTATCGCAGCAGATCTGCCCGGGCTCGGTGGCTTCCGGACCGGTCTCCTCTCCCTCGGCTTCCTCCCGGCCGCCCCCGGGGCTTTTCCGTAAGAGTCCCGAGAAGCTGGAACCGAAGATGCTGATGAGGTTAGCCACGTTACCGGTCTCCATCTCCTCCTCCTCCGCTGCCACCGCCGCCCCGCCCGACTGCTCCTCTAAGTTCCGGCGGGGTTTCTTGAGCGGGGTAGAGCCGGGCGCCGGGCAGCCCGCGGGGCCGCCGCCCACTCCCGCCGCACCGCGCTTCCTGGGGCAGACGGGGGGCGTTGCGGGGGGCTGGTCCCCGGCGGGGCGCGGCGTACGGCAGCAGTCCATACGGGGGGCCGCGCTCAGCGTGTCCTCGTCCCCCGGGGGACAGCCGCAGGGGCGGCGCGCTGGCCGGGGCCCCTCCGGGAAAACGTCCGAGCCTCCGGCAGGGCCCCCGGCGCCTCCGGCCGCCGTCTCTCGCGGTCCCTCCACGCGGCGCCAAGCAGCTTCCGCCGCCTCCCCCTCTCCGCCCTGAAGTGCGTCCCCGGTGCCCGTCACCGCGGCCGCGGTCTCCGCGTCACCCGTCCGTAGCACTTCTGGGACGGCGGGGCGCTCCGGCTGCGGCTCGGGTTCCGGCCAGGCGGAGCGGGCGGCCGGCGGGGGCGGCTCCCCCCAGCCCGCGGGTGGACCGGCCGCCGGCTCCCCGAGCTGCTGCGGCGGCGCCGGGGTCCCCGGGTGACCCGCCAGGTAGAGGCCGGGGCACGGGTCGCTAAGGTAGACCTGGCGGGCGCTGCGGAGCACCAGCGAGACCAGGAGGTTCTTGTGCAGCTTGATGCCGCCGCGCTGGACCCGCGAATTGTAGATTTTGCCCAGCGAGATGCTGACGATGCGATGAGCCTCCAGTTTGAACTCCATCCTTCTCCCCTTCCCAGGGCCGGCGCGGAGGTGAGGGGTTAAGCCCCGGCTAGCGTTCCGAAGCTGCGACAGGAACAAGAGGCGTAAACAAGTCCGCCCCAGGGGTGGACCCTCGATCTCCGAAGACTCAGAAGAGAAACGAATACGGCGAAGCGATCTCTGGCCCTCGCGTCCTCCCCAGTACCGACTACTTGTCAGTTTCGGGTCCGGTCGCTAACTGAGGGCAGCCCGGGCCGCCCTGCACCTTATAAAGGCCCCTCGACAGCCAATCACGAAGGGCCGCCAACCGTTCCGGGGCCGGTCGGCGCGCCCTCGTGCTCTACGCGCGGCCAATCGGAGACCGAGGAGGGGCGCCACGGCCATTCGAACGTTAGTCCCGCGGAGCAGGCTCTTAAAGGGGGCGACGCGCGCGACCACCTACAGGCGGGTCCCAGTCGGTGCTCTGAGCGCAGGTGTTGGGGAAAGGCGGGTAGCCACGGTGTTGTTTGTCCTTAAAGGAGCTGGCTTGTGTGCTTCGTGCTAGTACCAAAGCGAGCTAAACCATTCAAACTTTCATCTGAGTATGGTGGCGGACTTTGCTCTACAGTAAAGTCCCGATCTTTCCCTGGTCAGCCTCCCTTCCTCCCTCCCCCGCCACCGTTTCCCGAGGACGGCACACACCTGTAAGCTCTGGGCCACCCCGACAGAAATGGAGATGATAGCAAAACGTGGCAAAAGATATATCCCTGGATAACAAAGTGTTACTACATGATATTTAACAGATAATAATTTTGGATAAGTCCCTTGCCTCCTAGAGTTACACATGATCTTTAGCACCTATCAATTTTAACTGCGAAGAGATAAAAGGGGGGTTCTAAAAGTTCCAACGTTTCTGGCTACTTATTAAGGCTTTGTGTCTCCAGAGTTTTTGGTTTTCCACTAGAGCTAGCGTCTATCACTTTGTTCTCTACATTCTAGAACCAACACAGTTGTCACATGAGTTACAATGAAAGATGATACAGGTTCTCCACAATGATTTTTCTTCAATATAAGGACTGACCAGTCCACCCTTGGAAAAATCTAGCAAGGTCTAAAAATAGAAATAGAGAAGTCTTGTGTTCCCATCATGATGTCATAATTTTACTTTGTGTCAAGGTAAAAATATAGGGGAAGAATGTTCCAGAATTTTCTGGTCAGTCAACAACTTAGTCCATTTACTGATCCTTACACCATAGGGTTGTCCAGGGTCCTAGACGGGTTCCTGGAGAGTCAGAGTTAGTCCCACCTAAGCTCCACCACAAACCTGCCTGATGACTCTGGGTAAATAACCTCAGGACACTTTAGATTCTGCATCTCTAACAAGGAGAAATCACATACACATCTGCTCTATTATGCAGTATCTTTCATAAATGACAACTCTCAGCCACAATCTGAATCACAAAAGTAAGCACAGTTTTCTTGCAGTCCATATGGCCTGATCTTGCACCAGGGTTTGGCCAAGTGGTGTATTGAGTTAGGAGAGATACTAGTGAAAGGCAGGCTTGATTATGGCTAATTCACAATCAGGCGGCCTCCAAAGGATGTGATGGCTCAGTAATTATCTATTCCCAAAATTTAATGATGATAATAGACACGAGTCCATAGGACCCAGAGTTCCACCCCTCTAGGAATTTTTCAGCTCGTGTAAAGGAGATAAGATAATAACACGAGTAATTATTTTGAGTAATAACATGAGAAATTTTTTCTTCTGCTTTCTCTTTGAGAGCTGTTAGTCATTATAAAACACTAAGAGCACAAGCTCTGAAGACAAGCTTCCTAACTTGGAATCCCAGTTCTAGTTTTACTTTTTGCGTGACGTTTGGAAAATTGCTTCACTTC
The DNA here is from genome assembly GCF_009834535.1 of Camelus ferus. NCBI lineage: Eukaryota > Metazoa > Chordata > Mammalia > Artiodactyla > Camelidae > Camelus > Camelus ferus. The sequence goes on from NC_045716.1 coordinate 3,608,836, forward strand.
TCTGTGTCTTGATCTTACTTATCTTAGAGATAATAATAGTGCCTACCGCTTAGACTTTTTGAATATAGAAAAAGGTAACACATGCAAAGTTCTTAGAACAGTCTGACATACAATAAGCTATCAATGTATGTTAGTTGTTAGGTCACATCACACCTCACATGACCCTGGTGGGGGGAGAAGAGGCTGGGGAAGGAAGCAGCACAGATGAGGAAAAAGAAGTTGTATTTGTGGAGGGCCTTGAAAACCTTAAGGTAGGGTCCACAAGTTCCAAGTGGCAGGAGCAACAGAGTCTGTTGTACAGAATGCCTCATTTGGCAGGTGCGCCAGGCACATATAGTAAGTGGAAAAGGCTGAAAACAGACTGGGGCTACGGTGATAGTGGGTCGTGGATGCCTCACTGAAGGGATGGGGCCTCCTTCGGGGAGCTACTATAGGTTGTTGAGTAAGGGAACCACAGAATGGATTCTAGAATAGTCAGTACCCTTAATTACAACTTAACTATAAAGAAGAGGGAGGTGGGTATAGCTCAAGTGGTAGAGAGCATGCTTAGTACACACAAGGTCCTGGGTTCAATCCCCAGTACCTCTTCTAAAAATAAATAAATAAGTAAAACTAATTACCTACCCCTCAACAACAATGAAAAGAATTAAAATATATATATGTAAAAGGGACCACTTAATTATAAAGCTTTTGCAAGAGTTTAGGCCTAGAGTCATGAAGGTGTGAACTAGGTAGAGGTGGCAAGAATGAAAGAGTGGAGGAAAGTAATAGCTCAGTGGTAGAACATGTGCTTAGCATTGCTGGGGTCCTGGGTTCAATTCCCAGTGCCTCCATTTAAAAGAATAATAACCAAAATAATTTTTTAAAAAGAATGAAAACAATAAGGGACAAAAGGAACTTTAGTGATGATCTAGGATCCTCCCACCCACACAAACAGGTCACTGATGGAGCAAGCCTCCGGGGAATCCTTCATGACCCACCTGATCAGGGCGGTGACCCACCCTCCGCGGTGGAAGCACACCTCATCACTGCTCTCATTACTCTCTCCGTCATGCCCAGGGCGCCTCCAAACTGCGCTTTCATCAAAGGCAGGAGCCCATCTCATATTTGTAGCCAGGAGATAGTGAAAATACTTAACAACTGCGAGACAGGCACTAACCATCAAAAGAAGTCCCGGAGTCCCTTACAGAGCAGGGGGTGATGGCGGGGGCTCATGCAGGAGGGGCGGGGTGGCCTGGAAGGCGGGTGCACACTCGAGGGCCCGGGGCAGAGGTGCTGTGAACGGGCATGGAAGCGTTTCAGTGTCTCAGCGCTTGGGGTGGCCATACCAGTGCATCCCGAGTAACTGTGCGCTTGGATGAATGAATCCCTAAAAATGATATTGTCCACCAGGCAATGGCTAGCCACTTTGCAGGCATTATTTATCATCCTTATATAGTTCTGAGAATAAATGTCCTTATCTCCATTAGGTGAGGAAACTAGGGCTCTGAGAGGGTAAGTAATTTCCCCAAAGTCATATAGCTGTAGGTAGCGACCGTGGGCTTCAACTCTGAACCTAGTTTTTGAATTACTTTTTAATTCTTATTTTTTTATTGAAGCACAGTCGATTTACAATGTTAGTTGCAGGTGTATAGCAAAGTGATTCACTTACATATAGACATACATATTTATTTTTTCAGATTCTTTTCCATTACAGGTCTTTACAAGAAATTAAATATAGTTCCCTGTGCTACCCAGTAGGTCCTTGGTATTCATCTATTTTATAGTAATTATGTTATTTATAGTAATTATAGTATTACATTTTATAGTAATATGTATCTGTTAATCCCAAACTCCTAATCTATCCCTCCACACCTCTTTCCTCCCTGGTAATCACAGTTTGTTTTCTACGTCAGTGAGTCTGTTTCTGGTTTGTAAATAAAATTTGTATCTTGTTTTTTTAGATCCCACATGTAAGTGACATCATATGATATTTGTCTTTCTCTGTCTGATTTAATTCACTTAATACGATAATCTCTAGGTCCATCTATGTTGCTGCAAATGGCATTGTTTCCCTCTTTTTTATGGCCAAGTAATATTCCATGTTATATATACACCACATCTTTATCCATTCATCTGTTGATGGACATTAGGTTGTTTCCATGTCTTAGCTATTGTAAATAGTGCTACTATGATCATTGGGGTGTATGCATCTTTTTGAATTATAGTTTTCTCTGGATATATGGCCAGGAGTGGGATTGCTGGACTCTGAACCTATTGAACTCTGGAGCTAGATTACCTTGCTGTGTGACCTTCAGAAAGTAATTTCACGTGTAGGTGAAATAAGAAAATCCTGTCCTAGTTTTGTAACATGGGCAAGTTACTTCACCCTTCTGCACCTCAGTGATCTATTATGTACAATGGAAGTTATAAGAGTACCTACAGTGCTTAGTGGAGTTCCTAGCCCTGTACAAGCACTTACTTATTGTGGTGGTTTTTGTTATACCCATGCCTGGCTCAGTACTGAATACATGATAGGTGTATTGTTAGTACTTGTTGAATTTTAAAGGTGTTTCCTACTATATCACCTATTATGTGCTCAATAAATGTCTGCTGCCTTGAAATTGAGCATGATCGCAATTATTATCAGATGCTCCTCAAAACCTGAGACAATAAAATGGAACCTCAGGCACTCATCTCTGGAGGACCTGTGCTCTCACGATCAACAAGCTTCACCTCCACCTACCAGAAAAATGTGGGGAAAGTATAGAACACATTCTTCAAAGCTTTAGAAAGCAGAGCTGGAATTTGCTGTCATCAATCTTTGGGATTTTATCAGTTAAAAAAAAAATTGATAGCACAATGAGAAACGCAGTGAGGACAAAGGAAGCAATGGTTCTGAAAGAAGTGGCCAGAGGATAAGCGTCAGGTCAGTTCTGTCCTTCCACCCCCATCTTCTCTGCCGGGCACGGGCAGGTTGGCACGCTGACCGCTGGCCACAGCTGTCCCCACTCAGGCACTGTCTAGGCTCTGGCCTGAGGATTCTCTCAACAGAGCGCCACTGCTGTTGACTTTATTTCTTGTTTGCATAAGTAATTGAAGGCTAAGTATTATTATCAGGTGATTAGAGAGCCTATGTCACCTTAAACTGAGTCCAGATTGTATGAGAACAAGGCAAACTCACTACGGATTATGCGCACAATAGCTCTGTGGGAGGTAACGAGGGGTGAGAAGCGAGTGAGTGAAGTAAGTCACCTGCACGGGACCTGCCTTTCAATGTTTAAGACACTTGGAGATTTTTTTTTTTTTTTTTTGGTCAAAGTTGCTTATGTAAGTGAATAATCATTTGTATGGCATCCTGAGTTCTTTAGGAGGAAAGCTCTATAAAAATTCATTATTAGCACTTTAATATAAGCAATACTCTTGCTCTTCTGAGAACAGACAAATCCACCTTTCAACTTTTTCTTTCTCACTTTTCTGGCATATTTGACATCTTTTTTTTCTCTTGGCTGCTTGATTACTGTAGAATTTCTTTATCTTTAAATAGCATTTGCCTAGGGGTGGACACCAATCCTGCCTGTCTTTTTTCTCCTCCCATTTCCTTCCCCAAACAGAGCCCCACCCACCATCTTGTCCTCAAACTTACGTCTTGGTTCAGAGAACCTTAGGTTGTTTTTATGAACATCTTTGTCATACCTTGCTTCCTTCAATATTCCTGGGAAAAACAAATTCGCACAATAAGGAGAGCACTCAAACCCGGTACAATGAGCCTAATACACCTTCTCAAGCCACAGACTGAGAGAACACCACCATCTAAAACCCTAGATGTGCTGTGTTCCGTACTGTAGCCATTAAGCCAATGCGGTTACTGCAACTGAGAAACCGAATTTTAAATTTTATTTCATCGAAATCTAAAAAAAAGGAACCAGAATAAAGTCCTTTTCCTGAAACCCAACTTTACTGTGTCACATTTTTGACGTTTGAAAGTTTAGCATCCACACTAATGCTGTAACTGTAAAATATACAGCAGATTTCAAAGACTTAGTATCAAAAAAAGAACGTAAAATATTGTTTCTGAGAATGATTACGTGTTGAAATGATAACATTTTCAATATATTGGGTTAAATAAAATATACTATTAAAATGTAACCTGTTTCTTTTTACATATGTGGCTCAAACTGTATTTCTATTGGACAACGCTGCCCTAGGGATAATAAAGGGGAGGGAGGTGTGGACATATACATACTCATGAGCATATTGTGAGCAATTAACAAACGTCCTTCATTGGCCAAGAGGGAGAGGAGAGAAAAGAGAAAGTGAAAAGGAAGTGAAACATAAAACACTTTGATGGTTGTAGAGTTGAGGAGAAAAATCAAAGAAAAATGTAAAAAACAGAAAACAGTTCTTCCTAGAACTGAGAAGTAGCCACGAAGTTAGACAAGCACAATTTGACTTATCCGAATGTAACACAGAAATTATCACAGTATTATTTTGAAATTCAAAATAGAAACGAGCACACTTAAATTTCAGAGAGAAACAGTACTCCCCTGCACAGCATCATTTTCACACGATCTTAGGTGCATTGATTCTTTTCGATTCTAAAGTCCACCTGGAATTGCAGGATCATTTGTTTTCAGTGTGCCATTTTCCTGCACAAAAACCTCCAATAGTTCCTCATGACCTTTATGGCAAAAATCCAGTCCTCTGGCCTGGTCTGCAGAGTACTACACAATCCATTGTCAAAGACAAACAGCCTGGAATGGAATGAGGACTAGAGCTTGGCCTCTCACCAGCTGTGCGTGGGCAGATTTGCAGGTGGTCCTTATCTTGTAAAACTGGGCAGTTGGCCTAAATCAGTGGTCCTCAAACTATGGCTGCACGTTAGAATCTCCTGGGGAGCCTTTCCATCTCCAGCGTCCCAGGCCTCACCCCCAGATGACTTTAATCAGAATCTCTGGGGTGAGACCCAGGCAGCAGAATTTTTTAAGGCTGCGTTGAATATTACAATGTTTGAGACCCAGTAGCCTAGCTGACTATTTTTGGATCAGTTCACGTCTAGTATTCTATGATTCTATGAATCTAGGCAAACCACTTCCTCCAGGAAGCCTTCCAAGCCCACAGTGTGTTCACTTGGGCACACATACACACTCATAACCTGTCATTTGTTACCTAAAACCACAATACCACTTGTTATCTTATGATACCCTTATATTTTTGTTTTGTATTCTATTTACTCACATAGTCTGTATTTAACTTTGATGTGGATAAATCTTATTTCCAATAACATTATAAAGTGCTCACATAAGCTACATTACACTTTTTTGCATCCTGCCTCCGCTACACCCAGAACCCTGAGTATTGCTATGTACACATCACAGGAGCAGTAACTATTTGATAAATGAATGGGTTTCCAAAATTGGAGGCTAAAGCATTCAAACACAGCCAACCAAAGTAGGGGAAGAAGTACTCATTCTAATGGCAACATTAACCAAACTATCACCGCAAATACATTTTATCTCACTCTAGCTCACAATTATTCATGACCCTAAGCTCTGCCATTTCCCTACAAAAGCTATTTTTCACATAAAATAAGAGTTTTTTTTTTTTTTTGGATAGACAATTTGCTTTTTGTGCCATGCTATTTACACATGTATGATACTACTACTGAGAAAGTAGTTGCTTGCCAGCTCTGTTCTAATTAAACATTACTGGTTAGTGATGTATTGAGAATTCTGCTAGGGTATCGACACCTCACTTAGGGGCAACCTATGTATCATTCAGCCAATAAGAAAGTTTTGCCTCAACTCCCCGCTTCCCTTCTAATTGCTGTAACTAATAGAAAGAATTCTAATTCATCAGTCAAGTCCATTTTAGATCAACACAGCTGATCTAAATTCCAACATGAATGCTTATTCAGTTCTAAAACGTAAAATCACTAACCCATCTCAGGGTCATTTTGACTAAGCAAATTCTGAGCAAGTATTTATACAGACACATCCTCCAGTGTAAAAGGAAGTTTCAGATCTGCTGTCTATCCAGGAGCCAGTGTGTGGATTAGCAGATTTCTGTTTATAAGGCAGTCTGAGTTCTTTTGAGGAACAATGATTGTAAAAGAGGCAGCACTCATATCCATCTCTGCATCATTATCTTACAAAGTTCTCTAGTCCAGCTCCTTTCTTACTAAGAGATAGTCCTTTTGGCATTCCCTGAAAATGCCAAAAAGATCACTGTGGGGAAAAGAAAAAAGTGTTCTTTAAAAGTCAAGTAGGTCTATACATCGTTCTATATGAGAACTGGTCAAGGAAGAAAAACTAGTTATAAAATGTTTTGTGGCATTGCCCTTTTAAGAAGCGTAAGATTTTGGTTCCCAGTCTTTTCTCCCCCTTTCCCTCCAGGCTGATGTAATGCTTAGGAAGTTTCAGAGTCACTCGGGGCCCCTGAGGTCAAAGTCCCGAGGAGCCTTTTCTCAGTGTGGGTCTTTTTCTGTTTGAGTTTGAATTTATGCACCCTGTGACGGAGTGAGTGCGTGTCACCACAGATGTCCTAATCAGTGTTCTGGGGCAGAGTGTGTCAGCGGCTGTTGGCGGGGAAGAGGAGATCTGCTTAGTCAGTTTGGCCGCAGTGGTTTGAGTAAATGCTGTCGTCCCAGTCGCTGGCAGAACCCCTGGTGTCTCTTCTGTTATGATGGGACTTCTGTTTGGGTTTTTATGCTTGTTTGTGCGTTTGTTTGTTTTGAGGCATATAAATGATTTTTTAAATTACTTTGATTAGCTCTTGGGCCAATATTATGCTTATGTTGTTTCCAATTGGATGTAAGAATTAGTTTGTTTGGTTTTTTTTCCAAGCATGATGTGCTTATGTTTGAGGAGGAAAAGGAGCCCGTTGTCCCCCTCTCCTCTTGCAGATAGGAGAGTGAAACAGAATGAAGGAAAGGGTATGGCTTTGCTCTTTTTTTTTCCCTTCTAGGAGATCTAACTAGACTGGAAAGGTTTGACAAACAATTAACAATCCTCCCCACTCAGCTGATGTTTCCCAAAATAGCAGCTCCTTGGCTGCCAGGGTAGACGGGGGCCTTCAGGGGAGGAAGACACAAAGGTGCCCTCTTTATAAAGCCTGCATCTCTGTGAGATCTTGAAGGCAGAGGGGGAAGCCCAGGGGATTAAATTAGCAGGCAGCCCAGGCTCCACCTGGAAGGGAAATAGATAATAGGCTTTAAAGACAGGAAACAGCTTGTGCTCCAAAATACTAATTTTCAAAAGCAACACATGATGAATGCTGGGAAGGTCTCCCTCACCCCTACCCCTACCTCCGCCCAGTTCATAATTTTGAAGTAAAATCTCGGTTTAAGATGCAACTCGGTGAATGAGTCAGATCTTCTGGTATTCCTGTAATTCTGCTCCACCTCGCCCCCATGTTGGGAAGGACCGTTCCAGACAGCTTTTTTTCTAAACCTGACTCCCAGTTACAGATTTGCTTAACACCAGGTCTGGAGGGATCTGATTAGGGCTGGTGTTACTTTTTCCCCCCTTCTCTTTTCTTCCTTCTTCAGTCTTTGCCCTGTCCTCTTTCTTTCTTATTTCCCTTTCCCCTTTCCTGCTCTCTCAGCTTTCCATTTTTACCTCTTCCTCTTGCTTTTCTCTGAAAGACTGCCTCTCACACTCCCTCGTGTCAATTTGCTCTGCCAGCCTGGGCTCTCTGGGGTCCTGAAATGTCTCCTGTCATGAGTGGGGATGTGGATGGGAAGGGAAGGCACACAATGCACTAAACAAAGGGAAGAGACCAGCAACCTGCCCTGAGAAGGTCAGGAGCCTGAAGGTAAAGGAGGAAGGTAGAGAAACAGAAGGACCAAATGTGCCCCCAAAGGATTACAAAATTATACATACCAAATAGGATTCTAGGTTTCACTGTTTTTAAATTTTCTTGAAAATATACCCAAAGGGATCTAAAGCAGCCCTTAAAAACAGAAAGCTGTTCCATCAACCTCAGCTGCTAGAAACCACGCGCTCGGCTCCTTTTGCATTGAGTACATGCTTCCACTCTAACAGTTACGTCCTAGTTCATGGTCTGATCGTTCAACCTGGTTCCTCTGGACTGGGACTGCCCTGAGGGCAGCAGGCAGGTCTTCTGTGTATGTTCTCAATGCCTCACACAGCACTTGGTCCAAAGGAGGTACTCAGATGTTGGAAGTGTTGAGGTGAGTGGACAGAAGGATGAATGGATGGATGGATGGATCGGTGGGTGGGTGGATGGATAGAAAACACATAGTAGGAATACTCATAAATTATCTCTTTTTCTCCTGACATTCTAGAAAAGGGACTATACAATTGGTAAGCTTTCTTCTAATAGATAAGCAAAGTAGAGAAGTGATATGATTAACTTTCATTTTCTTACAAGAGTTATTCCTCATATATCCTCTTTGGTACCTAGCGCTATACATGGCATGCACAGGGTTACACTCAGCACATGTTTGTTGCATTAATGATTTAGAGGGGAGAGAAACAGGTATTCTCCCTTGAGGAAAAGGTTTCCAGGAAAGAGGATGGAGAAGTATATAGCTACACAAACATAAAATGTTTAATGACATCTTTCCCAACCTTGGCTTTGTGACACATCTTAAAGACGAAAGACACCTCATGAAGAGAAGGGATATTTTGGAGACTAGGAAAGGGCTTTTACAGTAAAGACAGAGGAATGGGAGGATATATGTGGTGTAATATTTCCAAAGGACCATTCCCACAAAGGCATCTGTGGCTGACAAATGTTAGACATTCCGATCCAGAGATGCTTACATTCTTTTTCACTTTGGCAAGGACTCTGCATGACAGAGGGAGATAAATTAGAGAGCAAGGTTGATACCAGAATAACAGGCAAAACAGAATACTTGCAGCCCACAGAGCACAGCTTCTGCTCTGACCCAAACTGGGGTAGGGGAAAGTCTGTGCGACTCCATGAAGGACCCGGGATGATGCTAAACAAACAGGTGATTATGCCGATCTATAACCAATATTTGGCCTAACAACAAGATAGCTCAATCTGGGATTTGTCACTCAGCTAGTTTTAGTCTGTTCATTTATCCAACTCCTCTCCCACTCCACAAGCCTCGGAAAAAACAACAAAAAGCTTAGGAGAGCTGAGACTTACAAAAGTCAGGAGCTTTACCAAATTCTGAACACAGAATATGCCTGGAGGGTGTTAGGAAGGGCAGTTAACTGGTCGGCTCCTGAATGTGTTCATCCTGAGCAAAGCTGGGTTACTACCTCATTAGCACATTCATTCTACTGACTGTTCTCTGCGCTCCTGTATCACTTAACGTCCCGGGCGTTTCTGGAGGTCGTTTTACAAAATGAAGTTGTGTTGACTAGAATTGCAAACTAAGATTCTTGGCCCGAAAACCCTCTTTCAAGAACGTTTTAGATTAAGGAAAGATAAAGCATGTGCCTGAAATATTGAGCCTCGTTCTCTTTTGCTAAGAAAACCTGTGGCTCCTTGCCTCTCCTGTAGGCACACAGTGAGAGATGAGCGGCCCTCCAACCCCATCTGCTGTGCTAGAAGTGGTCTCCAGGACCAGCGAAGGATCTCCACACCCCCACAACCACTCTCCCTAAGGAGAAGAGTGGGTGCACTTCAGATACTACATTTACTCCGAAGTCTCCTCCAGTCCTTCAAGTGGAGTTCATTGCTGTGTGGATTTTTCACACAACTTATTTTTTGCATTTATTTTCTAGAATTTTCCATGTATGTGTCTTTCTTTCTACTAGATGATAAAATGGTTCGAGGTAGGGACCTTTTTTCACCTCTGTCTCTCCAGTAGAAACCAGCCTGCTGTTTTGTATCACATAGGTACCCCCAGAAACACCTGTTGCTTTGAAGTTTGGGGAGAGAGCAGAGGATAGTGGCGAGAACCCTGGATGAGGATCAGATCTCATGGGGTTCTCCCTCTAGCCAGTCAGGTGACCCTGAGCAAGCCTTGGGGCTTCGTGGTCCACAGGATCCTGATCTGTGAAATGTTGAGGTTCATCTGAGGTCTCTTCCAGCTTCAACACACTAAAAAAAGAAGAATGAGAAAGACTTAGAATAGCTCAACTATTTGCCAAATTAGTGGCAGTAGAGGAATATTTATAGGAAAAAAGAGTTGAAAGGTTTCCTAAATGTTTCCAGGGTTTATTAAAATCCCTGCAGTTCTGATTCTAAACCAACAAAATATCAGAGGACAGAAAGAGCCATCACAACATTCTAGTTAACTCTCTTTTTTGTTTGTTTATTTTTTTGTTTTTTTGGTGGGGGAGGTAATTAGGTTTATTAATTTTTTTTAGTGGAAGTGGTGGGGATTGAACCCGGGACTTCGTGTATGCTAGGGATGCACTCTACCACTGAGCTCTACCCTCCCCCGAACAATATTCTAGTTAACTCCTAGAAAGAAAAAATCATTTGATGTCATTCATCCAATGAAGATTGACTCTCTACTAAGTGCTCGGCCCCATACTGGGCCCTGGGAACACCTGGATGAGTGTGGTCCCATCCAGCAGTGACTTCACACAGCTGACCTCCTTGTAAGGGGGACAGACAGGTGAGAATATAATAGAAATTCATTGGGATCAGTCCTACAATGGGACTACATGCAAAGACAAAGGTGGGATCAAAGAGGGCAAAAGTAATTCTTCTGTGATGCTGGGCAGCGGGGAGGGGCAAAGGGAGTGCTGGCAACCAAGGCTCATGGTGTCAGACAGAGAAGCTTGAGATACTTTCTTCTACTAGTTGCAGAAGAGGATGATATACAGAAAGATGGGAGTGGGTAGGGGAGCTCCTGCCACCATCCAGCCCTTAATTAATTAGCATCTGCCCCGGGAGCAGGCTAGGGCACCACGTGTGTCTGCATTGTTCACTGAGATATCTCTAGCACCTAGGACAGTACCTGGCATGCAGTCATGCTCAAAAAATAGCTGTTGAATGAATGAATAAAAAGACTACAGTAAAACACATTGTCTGTTCACCTTATCCCTAGTTAGCTTTTTGCCCAGCTCAGAATGCTAGAAGCCAGGGAAGGAGATTTCAACAAAGAAGGTGTATTCCGTGATGTTAATTCATGTCATATATTGCAGAAAGGACAAGTGAAATTAGACTGAGAAGTAGATCGGACCATTGCGAGTTTCCCATTGACCTGCCCAGGAACAATCTAACTAGAGTAGTTGCGACGTAAGTCCTTCGGCGGAGTGCTGAAGAGTAATAAGGAAGTGAGGGGAGGCAGCGAGCAGACAGTTTGCTCTTAAGAACTCTGTGAAGATGAGGAAAGGTCTAAAGTAAAGAGAGAAATCCAGGAACTTGGGAGGGTTTCTGAAAGTTGAGAGATGTTTGTTCAAAGGCAAAGAGCCCTGGAGGGAGGGTATATAGCTCAAGTGGCAGAGCGCATGCTTGACATGCCCAAGGTCCCAGGTTCGATCCCCAGCACCTCCTCCCAATAGAAATAAATGGATAAACCCAATTACAACCCCCTCATACAACAAACAAAACAAGCCAAACTTGTGTTTAAAAAAATTAAAGAAGGCAAGGAGCCCTCATCCAGGGGAGGGCCACAGGGAGTAAGAGGAAAGGGAGCCAACCGATGTTGAGTTCCCATTGTACTTAATCCCTCAGCTACTCAAGGGACGATGTGGGGCTTATTGGTAAGGAATTGGGGGTTTTGAGATGGTTTTTAAAACTTGCTTAAGACATGCTACCACATAGGTAAAACTTGAGGCCATTATGCTGAGTGAAATAAGCCAGTCACAGAGACAAATACCGTATGATTCTACTTTCATGAGGTACCTAGAGTAGTCAGACTCAGAGACAGGAGGTAGAATGCTGGTAGCAGGAGCTGGAGAAAGCGGGGAGTAGGTTGTGGCTGTTTAACGGATACAGAGTTTCAGTTTTGTTTTGTTTTAGAGCTTAAGATCACACAGCTTGTAAACAGAGGAGGTGGAATTCAAACCCTTGTCTAGCTGGCTGTGAAATCTCTGCTTTTTTTCTGTACACACCTACGCTGGTCTGTAAAGTGGAAGCTACAGCAGGGAGAGGGACCATTGGTGGAGAAAGGTCTTGGGGGAGTCGGCGAAGGATGGGGTCAAGAGCTAGAGATGGGACCAGCTCAGAACAAAAATAGAATACCTCCACTGAGCCTCAGGGGAAGAAGGAAAACGAGTGGGCTGCAGGTCCCTTTGTGGCTGGGGAGCTAAGGAATGTCTGAGAACCTCCACTTTCTGCCTAAAGCTGGAGGCAAATGTGATGGGATCAGGCAGGGAGCTTGAGGGGGTGAAGAAGGTTTGAAATAGCCGTTGTGAACAAAAAACTGACTGGGGTTGCCTTTATAAATGGCCAAGCAGAGTTGAGCTTCTGGCCATCACACCTAACCACATACATGGATAAAGTCCACGAGGAACTGCCCCTAAGGAACTGTGCAGTTAACTGAAGTTCATTCATAAGGTTGGCCAGTACAGTCACAACGGAAAGCATTAGTCATACCCCTGAGGTCACTAAGGGCCCCAGAAAATGAGCAATTTACCTGTAGATTCAAATTGCAGCTGTTAAAACTAGAAAACAGCTGCTACAAGGGAACCAGCTTAAGAACCCAACAAGCAGAATGGCCGAGGTATAATCAGTCCTAAGTGGAAGCCCTCGTGCCTGTGCAGAAAGGAGCTCCACGTTCAAGTCACCCTGGGCTGCTCCCCACCAAGTGCTGAGCATTTTCAGTCACATCAGTAGATGGAGATGGTGCTTAGTTTAGGTGGGGCATCTTCAAAGTGTAAAAGACGGCAGCCAGATCCAGGCACCAAATACCTTGCACTTTTTCTTCAATGGGGTTTTAAAATTGTGAAAGTGCTCCCAGTATTCCCCAAACAAATTATTTTAATGCTATAACATGAAATTACCAAATTCTAATAAGGCAGCCCTAAGTATCTTAATTTACAATCTAATGATTGCAACCTAAATGGGAGTTTTCTAAAAAGGAATTTTGGAGTAGCTGTGATAACAGCCACAGATCGCTTTAACAAGCTAGAACTGAGTTGATTCTATTATTTGCCCAGTCTCTATGTGGAGCTAGTTTCATGTAAGCCAGATAATTACAAGTATCATAATAGAAATGAGTTGCTGCGTTGTCCTTCAGTTTAAAAAAATATTTTATTTTGAAATGATTATAGATTCACAGGAAAGTGCAAAAATAACAGAGGTCCCACATACCCTTCACCAAATTTCCTCCATGGTTACAGCTTGCACAGTTATGGTGCAATAGCAAAACCAGGAAACGGATACTGTGTGTCAACATGTGTGTATAGTTCTATGTCATTTTATCACATGTGTAGATTTGTGATCAAGATACAGGTCTACTGCAATCAAGATACAGGTCTACCATCACAGTGACGGCCTCTTTCATGCCACATTTTTATAGTCACACTAGACCTCTTCCCCTCAACCATTCCTAATCCTGGCAACTATTAATCTGTTTCCCACCTCTGTAATTTTGTCATCTGAGAGTGTTATAGAGATGGAATTACATAGTATGTAATCATCTGAGATTGGCTTTTTTCACTCAGCATAATAACCTCGAGATTCATCCAAATTGTTGCAATATTTAAAAGGTCATTCTCTTTGCTCAGTAGTTTTCCATTGCCTGGAAGTACCATTGTTTAACCATTCATCTGTGGAAGGACATTTTGGTTGTTTTCAATTTCTGGCTGTTACAAATAAAGCTGCTATGAGCAATGTATACAGATTTTTCTGCGGACATAAGTTTTCATTTCTCTGGTGTAAATTACCAGGAGTATAATTTCTGGATAAATAGATATTTAGTTTTTAAAGAAATGATCAAACTATTTTCCAGAATGCTTTTCCCATTCTGTGTTCCCACAAACAATGGATGAATGATCCAGTTTCTCTACATCCTTACCAGCATTTGGTGTTGTCACTACTTTTTATTTTAGCTGTTCTTGTAGGTGTGTAGTGGTATCTAACTGTGGTCTTAATTTGCATTTCCCTAATGACTAGTTATAAAGATAAGAAATTTATAACTGGTTTCAGAGTTTCTTTTGGCAAATCATTTTACTCTCTCCAAGCCTTGATTTTCTCATCTGTAAAATAAGAGAATTCAACTATATAACCCCTAAATGACATCCTAGTTCAAAAATTCTATGTACCGCTGGACCCACCTTGGGAGAGTTTTTTGGGTTTTTTTGTTTTTCGTTTTTTTTGCCGGATGAGGAGCTTTTAATTTTCCCTTTGCACATCAGCTACTCCCATCTGCCAAGAATTATCAAGGAGTGAATCCTGCCCTTGGGTGTCATTGACATTTCTGTGAAATGGGTGACAACTTCCTGTTTGCTTCAGTTGGCCCTATTCAGCATTTAAGTCACATTATCAAAAGCTGAGCAAAAAGACTCAGACTTCCACGAATTTGTAAGAGTCTTTATTAATTTTCTGATTCATTGTCAAGTTTTTATTCCCAAGGTTCACTGTAGAACATAGTTCTGTAGGTAATACCTTGTAATTTTCATCAAGCATCGCTTGAGGGCCTCCGGGTGCAGAGAGGGTGGTGTCCTGGAAAGAGCACAGCTGTGTGTGGAGGAGAACTTGGGTTTGAATGATCTGCCGTTTATTTACTGCAACCTCATCAAGAAACATATCTCATCTGAACTTCGGCAAAATGAAGACACTCTCTGCTGCTGAAGTTACGAGGAAAGAGAGAGGACATATGTAAAGCGCCCAGTTCGGAGTAAGCGCTCCATACATGGTATGAATGCTATGAATAGGGGGGACGCAGGGAGCAGTCCCTGGAGAAAACCTCGAGGAAGAGACAGCCCGTGGCACGCCCTGCTTCCCTACACATGCATCTTGTTTAGCTCCTACACTAACCCTGGGAGACAGGTGCTTACAGACCTGTTCTTATAAAACTGAGGCTGAGAAGTTCCATAACTTAAGGTCACCCTGATACTAAGTGAAGGAGATAGAATTCAAACTGCGTCCTTAAGGGATGTCCAGTCCAGCCAAAGAGACAACCTGTGCAGAAACAAATACCAGCACAGAGCATCCAGTGTCCTGGCGTGGCAGAGCCAAAGGGCACTGAGGAGTTGAGAGAGGGAGTTAATTCTGAGCACTGGCCAGTTGGGGAAGGCAAAAGGAAGCTAGAGGATGAGAACTTCCTCTGTCTCGCTGGGCATCTCTGAGTTCCTAGATGTCACCATCACAACCGCCTGTTGGTCCGGGAAGCCCAGGCCAGCTGCTGCGGGGAGGGAGGCAGCACTGGGCTCTCCCAGGCCTCCCTCTCCCCTCCCCCTCCGCTAATGCAGTATTTATATGCAGGCCCTCCAATTTCTATTAGGCTCTTAAGTTTTATCCAGCCTCTGTTATTTAGCATAATCGCAAAGGATCAGTCAGAACTGTATTTCTCCTATGAACGTGAGACCCAGGCTCTATTTTACAGAAATACATTCCAGATTACCTTCCCTAGAATCATTTTCTATCATGTGAGCTTGACTTGCTTATAAGCACATGTCTTATAAGGGCCATCTCTGCACTTGCTAATCTTCAAAACATCATTGAGTACTATTGCCTGTACCCTACTGTACACAGTAGGCATTACAGAAATTCATTTAGTTAATATGTGCATCTATTGAATGCCTACTAAGTGCCAGGCACTGCAGCCTCAGGCCTCAGGGAACATACACTCTATGAATGGGTGATTAACTAGTGAGGGCCGTAAGACTTTAACTTAAATACCAATATCCGTGGCACATATCAGTATGAAATTAAAGTAAATAAACTCTGCAGCTTTAATGAAAATTAAAGTGTAGTGTAGTATAGACAGTGCCACAGAGAGAAATGACTAATTTGCTGTGGCAGGGGACAATCCTTGAAGATGCCATCATTGGGCCTATAAAACACATCATCTTGTAGACCGATCTCAGGTCTATGAAGCTGGGCAAGTTTACAAGTCTTTGAAATTTGATCTCAATTTCAGTTGCAAAGGCTTAAATTGGGTTAGAGCCGCTTGCATTTCGTCCTCAACCCTCCTTGATCCTCAGGGATCAATGACTAATTCAGTTTTTTTAAAAGCTGGGTGGCAGGCAGCCCAGGAACTCAGCCTCTGGGGGTTACATCTGGTTTGGCAACTTCCTGTGGTGTGTGATGCACAGAGCATGATCTGTGGCCGTTATGTGAGTAATGTGCGGAGTGTGTGCTCTGGGACCTTTTACAGTACAGCAAGGCGTTGTATTTCAGCAGCTGATGGGACTCCAAGTGTTTTGGTTTTTATTACTCCAGCCCTTTAGATTTTCCCGGAATTGTCACCTTTATGAGTTTGTGTCTTCTCTGTGTATTCCCAGAATTCTCTATTTAGGCTACTGTCATGTGGCTGTAAATAGAGAGCTTTTACTCAGTTCAGGTAACAAATTCATCCCGGAATCCACACTGATGCTTCAAAAAGGGGAAAAAGTGAAGACGGCTTCAGCTTGGGGCTGGTTGTCTCATTTCTCCCTGGGTTTCACTTACTTTTCCATCCTGGTGGCTTCCCATTTCGTTCCCTGAAGTTATTTTCCCTTTAACAAGCCGTTTTCTCAGAAGCTGTTTTTCTCCTCTGTTGTGCCCACTTTCTGGCCCCTGTTTTGCTTTTTCAGGGGTCTGGCTGCTGCCCCCGCACTTGCCTGGCCCCTGCCTTGGCTCTCCAGGGCTCCCGGCCAGCCCAGCCTTCCAGCCACCCCTCCACCACCCAGCTCCAACTGTCCGCCTCCAGCAGACTCAGAACCTTCTGGTCCCAAACATTCTCTCATGCCCAACCCCCGCCAAGGACCAAGTGTAGAAGCTCCAGCTGGGTTCAAGCTCACCCTGAGTGGGAGGCAGGGGGAAAGGGAAACATAACATGATCAAGTTATAACAAGCAGTTTCATGTACTTCATAGGCATTGGTGAGAACTGATGGAAGTCACGGTTCAAGAACTTTCATGAACTAAATGCCCAAGTGACAATAGGAAGGGAAATTCAGATTATATAACAGCTCTACTGGCCTTAAGAATGACAAAGATATACATTAAGTATCAGATACTTGGGCCCCCAAGATGGCTGAGAACTCAATTCTCAGCATCTCTTCTCAGAGCCTTTAAGAAAAATGGTGCCTTATGTAAGAAACTCTGAAATCTGTCCTTGTACCTAACCTGGGTTGGGGAGGAGTGTGGTTAGGATGTTTGGGACCCCCAATAACAAGATAAACTATTAACTAAGGAATGTTAATGCTGATGAAACTGCTGAAGAACTCCGATGAATCCTTGGAGTGTTCACCCTGGGCCCCTCAAATGTCATATGATCCCGAGCGGGATATTTCCCCTCGGTGACTTCACTTGTAAGATGACACTGTTCTTTTGCACCAGTACATGAGGATTAGCTAATTAAAATACTGTACTAGTTCATTCAAGAAGTATTTACTGAGTTCCCGCTACATACAAGGCAGCATGCAAACGGGCTCTCTAAGGTGACACAAAGATTTAAAAATAGATCACCATAAATAAACGCATGATAGGATTATGTAAAACCTTCCAGATAATTTTAGCTGTTTTGATACACAAACAGGGCTTCTGAGTCTACCATTTTGAATGACTTGACCTGTATTTTTCCACCATCACGCCTCCATTCCAAATCAATTCATTCATCATAGGCTGCAACTGATTTCACTCTATTTTCTAATGGTAGGACCAGAGCTGCCAAGCAAGGTTGTGCCCTATGTAAGGACACCCCACTGAGGGGGCAGACGGTAGAAATATACCCTACATTCTGCTGGCTAAGCACTGTGACCCAGGCTCGGTCAGTGTCCACCCAGAGGAGGGGAACAATTTTCTAATTTGCACAAATGTCTTGGATGGGTTAGCTGTGGCCCTCCTCAGCTGGTTCATGAGTCAGAAATAGAATAAATGGGCAGAGTTTAGTTTTGTAATCAAACAAGATTTACAACAAAGATACATTTAATGGCGTCCTTGGTGTTTGTCTAGCTATGTGGTAAGTCACTCATTTAAGTGGCTGAATTTGGTATTCTTTTAACTCAGCCAAGCCAACTATGGGGAAGCAAGAGGGAAGGAGAGGAGACCACAGTGAAAGTTTGGTGAGTTCCCCTGGAGCCACAGGTTGGGTTTCTTCATCAGTAGGGGGTTACCCACTGTCCAAATGCTCCCAGAAATCTTACGCCCAGGGTCCTGAGCTCATTTTAAACCTATTGAAAGACACCAGCATCTCCCCTCTGGCAGAACCTTCTTATGAGGATCAAAGAGTAGTCATCAGAAGCCTCAGGCTCTGGAGGAGAAGCCGTCGGGCATGTTGATCAATGAGCAACTCCACTACCATCAGGGATGAACACGGGAGACCAAGAACACCTTCCCTTGTCCTGCACAGGTTGGGGATGAGCCTTATAAATGGAAGAAAACTGAGCAGTGTGATTTAAAGGCAGGATTATTGTCCCCTGAATTCCCCTAGAACCATCAAAATTCTGCCATTCTCATTTGGCTTAATTCTTCTCATGGAGAGTTAAGGTAAGGTGGGCTACTGACCAGCCACTCTCACTGTAGGGAGAATTCACTTCCTTAGTTTGATTTCCTAAGGACTCGCTGATCCGCTGCAGCAAACTGAGCTTTTGCTGGACTGAGGGGAGCCTACAGAGCCTGGTAGGGGTGTGCTGTCCTTGGATTGTGTCCACCCAAAACGCATGTTTAGATCCTAAACCCCAGTACCTACGGATGTGACCTTATTTGGACAGACTAGTTGCAGATGGCATTAGTTCAGATGAGGTCCTACTGGAGTAGCACGGACTAGTACCCTTATATAAAGGGAAATTTGGGTCCAGAGAGACACACTCAGGGAGGACATCATGTGAAGACTGGAGTTATACAGCCACAAGCCAAGGAATGACCAGAAGCTGGGAGAGAAGCCTGGCACAGGTAGGTCCTGAATGACTTCAGCGGGAGCACAGCTCTGCCAACACCTTGGTTTTGGACTTCTGGTCTCCAGAACAGGGAGATAAGAACTTTTTGTTGTTCTAGAAGCCACCCAGTTTGCAGCACATTGTCACGGCAGCCCCAGGATGCTAACACAAGGTGGAACGGGGAGAGGATGAAGGGGCATGGTAGTTGTGACAGGTTCTGTCTTTCCCCGAATGGCCACAACACCACCTCCACCCACACGTTCTTCTCACAATGTGCCTTTGACAATCTTCCCATTGAGTGTTGGGGTCTCTCTACTCTCTTCCCCCTTGAAACAGAACAGGATTTTGTGACCTCTTTGACTAATTAGACTATGGCAAAGGTGACATTATGTGACTTCCAAGAGTAGGTCAGAGAAAGGCTATACATTTCTGCTTAGATCTTTTGGGATCTTTGCTCTGAGGAACTCTAGTTGCCACGTAAGCAGTTGCCACCAATGCTGTGAGAAAACCCCAATCTAATCTAGACAAGGAGACCACACGGAGAGCCCCTGAATCTACACAGAGAGAGATGCCCACCCCCTGCCCCCAGCTGCTCTGCCCCTACTGTTGCAATTCCAGCCAGTATTTCCTGCCACCCCAGGTCAGAACTGCCTGGCCATGCCCCACCCAAATCCCCAACCCGCAGAAACTATGAAAGATAATAAAACGATTGGTGTTGTTTTAAGCCACTGGGGTTTGGGATTGGTTACACAGCCTGCAGGGTCTGGGGCAACCAGAAGAAAGGGGGACTTTGGAGAAACGGAGCCCAGAGTGGAAGATGTTACAGAGATACAAGGCTAAAAGGTGGCAAGTGTCCAAGGAAAGAGAGGTGGTGAAGGCGCTTCAGAAAGTGCAGTGGGAGACTCTCCCTCTGCGAGGGGCAGCTCAGTCCAGTGGGAAACACCTGGGCTCGGTGGCTGGGGACCCCGCTTCCCCTCCAGCCCTGCTGCCCACTGCTTGAGGCTTGGGGCACACATCTCCCTGGAGAGCGCTCTGTGACTCATAACGTGTGAACGAACAGCTAACCCTGGAAAGAAGGAGGAGCTAAAGAGCAAGAACGTGCCCTGTGCGCCCATTCTGGGGCCACCTCGCAACACTCTGATCGTGATTAGTTGTTCTCACATTGCCCCAGATGCTGGAAGACGAGATCACCAGCTGAGACAAATATCTGACCCACTGGGCAATCGTGTTTCTCACAGTAAATTAATAAATATTTAATTAAATTAAATTTCTCACAGCATTCTAGTTTATGTCCCCGTGGGGACATTCAACCTGCACTTGTTAAGCCAAAGACCCCAGACATGGGTGATCCAAATAAAGTGTGACTACTTGGAGGGACCCTGCCGGGAAAGTGATAAACTGGCCTTACAAGTGAACCACAGCTGTGGAAACAAGCTCCTCTAAGGTCAAAAGCAGAAAGAAGAGGAAAAACAACGTATGTAGGTGCTCAGAAGTAAGGGATGGCCCAGAAGAACTTGGAAATAGTGGGAGGGGCAGAGGAGGCCAGTCCTCTGATGGGACAGCTCGCCCTGCAATGGAGGAGTCTGGTCCAGGAGAGCCTTGTCTGACTTTCCCGCTGCTCTTCAAAGGGCTTTCCTCCCTTCCTGGTTACACTGCATTTGAAATGTACTACATTTTGGTCTGTATGTACTTAAAAAGGAAACAGAAAATAAGTTGGATTAAAAAAAAAAAAAGACAAAGAAGAAGTGAAGAGAGTCGAACAGATTTCTCATCCAGTGTTCATAACCCAAATATTAGGTGAAGATAATCCAAAATGATAGCACAGTTCTTTGTTTTTAATGTTTAGATCATGTTATCAAATAGATCGTAGATTCTAGTTACCAAGTATCTGTAATCAACAAACATGAGTTAATGAATCCATAAGCTTAAAATTAAGAAATAGTGTAATCTTGATTCACTAGTAAATTGAAGGTTGTAAAATTTTAGGTATTATTGAAAATCATCCCTTTACATGATATTTATTTGATAACACTCTTTATATTATAAAATCCCCAAAGGGGAAACAGAAACACTACAAGTGCATTACAGAATGTCTCATCCCCACATCCTTGCCCTTCCTCCGCCTCCTCCTCTTCACCCGTGTGGGCATTTTTATGATGTGGTAAGTGTAGGGCAAGGTCCTAGGAGCACAAAAGGCTTTGATCATTTTATGTCTTTGATGAGAGTACCTTGCATTTGGAGAGATAAGATATCTACATAGGCAACATCACCTGTATCGCTGTAAGTGTTCCTCCAAAAATATTTTAAGTCCTAACTATTCTAATTGTAAACAGAACCATTCCAGAAATAAAGCTGCTCTCTTCACCGTACAACGCTGCTTAAAAGATGGTATGGAAATTGCCATGGCAGCACTAAAAGCAAAAATAAACAAACACAATTTGTGCTCTTATGCAACTCAGCTGGCACCCGGGAAGAGAAAGCAGTGGGAGCGTCATCCATGGAAGGAGGTGGGACAGTGGAGCAAGGAGCAGCCCCGACACACTGGGAGTGTCTCTACCTGTGGCTGTGATGACCAAAGCTGGAGGGCAAATGTCATGGTCACGGGAGAGCAGGGTCAAGCCTGAGGTATGTGTTTAAAGTAAGTTGTCAAAGTTGGGGCCACTGAACTAAGTGTCAGAGCTGAGGTATGTGGTGAGACAGGGTCAGTGACATGAGACAGATGAATGTGTAACTGATGGTCAACCCTGGGCCAGCAGCTACACACGGCAGGACAAGAGGTAAACGGTGGTGAGGATTTTAGAGGGTCGGGAAGATTAAGGAGGATGAAGGGGATGCCAATTCTCACAGTGGATATGGATAAAGGTGAGTCGGGCCCATCTACAACCGGTCTATGGAAGAAGGACAGAAGTTAGAACTGAAGCCTCTTCTGAGACATAAACAGACTATCATTTTTTACATTAAAAGATTGCAACTGGGTCCAAGTCTCTGTAGTTCCACTGAAGGAAGTATGTCTGATAATTCTTGTTTGTAACTTTCCCACAAAAGACAAAGAATGAAGACACCTCAACAGATCCGACCAGGTGTATCCCCAAGATTCCAAGCCACCGGGGAGAGCTGCCACAAGAACATGGCACTTTTGCTTTCTCTCAGGCTAGGAAAGGTATTAAATGATCCGGCCCTTCACAGGTCATTCTCGAAACTTGCCTGCTACCCTCACAGGGTGTCCAGCCTACCCATCTGTAGGGTCATGGTACCCACAAGCTCTGGCACAGTAAACACTCATGAAAGAAGAGAAAGGCCATCTTATGATGTAGTGAAGGGCCCTTCGGTAGTGGTATTCAAGTGGAGGCTGGATGTTCAAGTCCAAGGTACTGGAGAAGACATTTCTGGCCCTAGATTGAAGGTTCCTTCCAGCTCTGAGGTTTCTCTAACTTACCTGCAAACCATTGTTGACAGATGGGATATAAGGAAATGTTGTGTCATGAGACAGATGATATTTAGTGGAAATGTGATAAAGGAGTCCATCCAAAGAGATTGTGAACTGACAGCCTTTCTGGAGCCAAAGAATAGATAAAATTTTGTGGCTCCTGTCTTTCTGCCATAAGTGCTCAATCTTGCAATGTCCGTGTCTGTTGTGGGCGTGGTCAAGAGCTCTGAGCGCTGGGCTTGGGTCCACCTGGGACAGAGGAGACCACGGTTCCCAAAGGAAAGACACCTAGAAAACAGCTAACTCCCATCAGTGATCAGATGGAGGAAGGTAGAGGACTCCATTTTGCTCTGAAAGGAAAAGAGTTTTTAGTCAGATAGATGCATTTTTCCTTATAGCTCAAAAATAAATACTGCAATGTTCAGCAAAGTCTGAGAAGTCGGCATTGACATTTTTAGCCTGCTTTATCAAGATTCTCTTAGTACTTGACAAACTTTAACCCAAATCCACAAACTCCAAAAAGATAAAAAGCAGGAACTCACAGTGCGTATCATTGTTGACAGGTGTGTCATTGTGAAAAAAGAAAAAAAAAATTTTTTCTTTAGCAGCTATCACAGATTGGATTGGGATTAGTGCTATATTTTACTTATAAAGAAAACATAATGACCCATTAACTCTGAGTTAATTTTCTAGTAAAGGGTTGGTGTGACTTTGATCTAATAGCATGCTTTGTTCTGTATCACCTGAATTGGGGTTTAAGTCTGTGGCTATGAAGCAAAGCCAAACTCCTGGCCCACGCTGGGTTCAAACCCATAATCCAAGTCTCATCAGTACTATGCCGTGATCAACTTGAGCGCCTAGTGAAGCCAGAGGTGGGGAATGACCTTACAAGACTAGACTGCAAGCTCCTAACAGGGA
This sequence comes from Camelus ferus, assembly GCF_009834535.1. Taxonomy (NCBI): domain Eukaryota; kingdom Metazoa; phylum Chordata; class Mammalia; order Artiodactyla; family Camelidae; genus Camelus; species Camelus ferus. Next base: position 3,632,084 of record NC_045716.1, read on the forward strand.
TCATGTCTGTCTGTATCTCAGCATTCAATACAGTGCCTAGAACATAGCAGGCATTTAACATGTATTTATCGAATGAAGTTTTTCCCCAAGGTATCTAGAGCCTGTATGTCTCCCATTTCTCCTTTCCTTTTTCCTTTCCCTGAGTTCCATTTCCCAAAGATATCTACTCTTCCACATTTCATGTGTTGAAAGATGAATTTAGAAGAGAAAGGACTTCCATGCGATTGGGGCAGAATCATGTTTGTCAACATGAGAAAACTTACTGAAGTCTTGAAACAAAGGGCAAAAATTCCCTCAAAAATCAACAGTAATGAATAATAATAATATAGTTTGGAAAAAGACAAATTAAGGTTACTATATCTTCTTTGACCCAACTTCTAGGAAGACGGCCCACTTGGTCAGGAGTTAGACTACTTTGTTGATGTCAGGCATCACCTGTGAAACGCTCTCCTTGCAAGCATCATCCATGGTGTATGTTTCCTATATGGTGGGAGAGGTGGTCCAGGTCCTATCATTGGAAAGTGAGACCCCACCCATTTCTAAATGGAGTTTGGAGTAGCAGGAGCAGAAAATACAACTCTGTGGAGCTGAAGGAGAGACAGTCTGCAACCCCCTAGGATCCTTCCTCATGCCTCTCACCTCGACGCCGCCTCCTCCAAGCTAGGATGCCAACTCCAGCCAGGGCAATGGCGAGGACGATGGACCCAGCAACAGCTTTCATCACCAGGGGGATAGTTTCCGATTCTGAAAGTAAGCCAATGAGGAAAAATTCACAAGTGCCCCTCCCCTTCTATGTTAACTTTTTTCCCCGTGGTCGTCAGGAAGCCAGCACTACTTTCCTTACTGTCACATCTTACTTCACAGCTCCATGGAAGGTAGTAACCTAAAACAGAGGAACAGTAGTTCCCAAAGTGCGATCCCGATCCATTAGATCTAAGCCACAATTTCCCTTTTTCATCTCCATCTTTCATATGTGCACAGGGGAGTTTTCTAGAGACCACAAGATGTGAGATGATATCATCGCTCTGACAGCTAATGGAACATGTGCCTGTGTTTTCTTGTGTTTAAATTATTTAAAAATTTTAAATGTGTAATACTCTTAAATAACAATAGATATAACCCACATAAACAAAATTGACTCTTTGGGGTCCTTGATAATTTTTAAGAGTATAAAGGAGCCCTGAGACCAAAACTTGAGAAGACATCTGATTTAACAGACCCATTCTAAAGCACACAGTGACCCATGTTCCCTGCTCGCCCCCTTTCCTCCCTGTCCCTCCCCAGACAGCCGCAGCCCGGCCCGTACCCCAGGGAACCTGGTGGACTGTGTGGACACCACCATGCTGCACGTGACAGGTGTAAACGGCGCTGCTCTGAGGCTCCAGCTCAACTGACACCCATGTCTGATAGGTCCCATCCCCACTTGGAAGAATGTCTCCAGAATCCATTTCTTGGATGATTTCTTCCCCATTTTTCTTCCAGATCATAGAAATTTCTGGGGGGTAGAAGCCATGTGCTCTGCAGTGAAGAGTGGTAATCCCTGGAGAAGTTTCTTTGCGATTTACTCTGACCAGCGGGGGCTCTAGGACGAAGGAGGCAGAGCTAATTAGAAGTGTCTTATGTACTGAGCACACACCATGAGAACTTGACAATCGCATTTCCCAGTTCATTTTCGTCATCGCAGGGAACACCTAAAACCAAGAATGACCCAGAACCCAGAGTCACCAACAACAAACTCTTTCTGCTTAAGTCATTTGGAGTTTCCTGCAACCATTAAAATTAGATGGTTATTCAGCTAGCGAGTGGGAGAGTTGAAACTCAAACTCCAGTCATTTACCTCCAAAGCAAATGCTCTTGGACAGAGAGTCCATATTCATATCTGTGGGTCAGATGCCTCCCTGAGGGGCCACCCCACCACAGCTCTGGAGAGTCCTACCATTAACAGCCACTCCTGTGGGAAAAGGCACCTTGCATCTAGGAGTTTCCCCACAGCGTGATGCAGACGTAACTCATTTTGCATAATGAGATCATATGCGAGAAGCTCTGTGTTAAGTAAAAGTTGACCGTTTGAATCATATCTTTGATGTATAAGAGGAGCTTTTTACTGGAAGGAATCTTATCATAAATCCTTTAGTAAAGCAAAGACCCTCTACTTGTCTTCTCTGTAAGCTCAGATTTTCACTCATACTGGTGGTGTGTGAGCCCTGGGTTACTACACAACCTGAAGGATTGCATCACCTCCCAAAGTATTTCCCAAATTATCATTGACAAGAGATGGAAGGATTTGCCTCACTGGATCCCACCAAAAGGAGGTGTTCCTGGAGGTATTCCACTCTGTCAAGACAAGTGAAATTGCTGGATGTCATCAAAATGCTGATTAAAAAGTAACTAGCGAGAGTTTTCGTGGGGAGTTCCAGATCACCAAAGTCCAACGAATGAAATGGATTTCAGAATAGGGTGACTTTAACTTAGATTAGAGGATGTTCTGTATAAATCCACGCATTCTAACGATGTGGGGATGAGGTGTTCTCCCCCCTCTTTACCTGTCCTCTGTAGGGTATCTTTCCCATACTCCAGGAATCTCTTTAAGCAGGCAATACATTCTTCTTCCAGCCAGTTCTTCTGATACTGTAACTCATGCCGATTGGCCTCCCATGCCCGCTTGGTGATGTGAGCCACGTTATCCATAGCCATCCAGGACAGGGTATCTTTATTGAAGATGAGGAAATCCTGTCCGTCATATGCATATTGGAGAAACCCTGTGGTGCTTCCATCCTCCAGCAACTCACAGCCCATCATTCTCTGGTAAGTGTGAAGCCCTGGAATACACATGCAGGCAGGAAGGGAGGGGTTGACATGGGGATGTGGAGGTGGGTGCCCAGGCGATGTGACTGGGGGCTTGTCTGGAAGCATCCTCTGCCCCGGAATACATCACTGCACAGGCCCGCCATGGCATCACTGAGTCTCTAGGAGGTTCCTGTGATGTCAGCTCACCTATCAACAGATAATCTGTGGAGTACCTACTGCATGCCAAAGGAGTATGATAATTCCTGCCTGGGGACTTAGCCTATACTGGGAATGACTAATAAACGTTTTAGTGCTGTGGAGGAGGGAGAGATATACAGGAACCAGAAATATCCCTGGGAGAGTTAAACGTAGTAAGTTAACATAGTAAGTAACGTAGTAAGTTATGCGTAAGTGAGCACCTCACCGAGCCTGGCCACCAGGAAATGGCACACACCACAGCCACATTCAGGATGGGAAAGGGGAGCATACAGGTCAGCAGCCTGAACGGGGACGGGACAGGGGTACGGGGGCAAAGGGCTCCTGGGGAAGAAGCAGACAACTTGGAAGACGCCCAGGACAGATGGCAGGCACCGAACCCCATCATCCAGACTGTCCGAGCTTTGCCAAAAGAACGCAGCTCAGCAACTGCTCACATTTGCTGCCAGCCCAGGGACCTCTCTACTGGGACGGGAGCAGGAGATGACAAGAGTCCACCTCTGCTGCCTTCATCACCTGAGTGATTGTAGTGATGCCGCAGCTGCTTCAGTTCCACCGTGAACGTCTGCTGCCAGCCCCGCAGCAGCTGCGTGTGCCTCTCCCAGTGATCAGGCGCCAGGTTCTCCGCCACCCACAGGGCCCGCGGCTCCTTCCGCCGAGAGACACTGTCATATGTGGTGATGGGGTGAGAATCCACGTACCCAACTGAAATAAATTCGGGGATCCCATGGCCGGGATCGGAAACGCCCAGGCGAAAGTATCTCAGAGAGTGAGACCCTGGGAGGGAGGCAAAGAAGACAGAAATTTAGAGTCACAGACGAGCCCGACCTACAAGCTGCGTTCCATTTAAACCTCACGTTAGTCGTCCGTGTTCGGCCGCACCCGTTTCTCCGGGGACCCAGCTGCTGCTTCCTCTGACAGAATCACAGAGCCCAGGGACGGGGACCTGGAGAGGACTCGAGAGCTTTAGCCGAGACTTGAAGCCTGTTTTGTTCAGGTTTGGAAACCTTAGGAAGCAATTTTACAGGTAACTCAGCTTGGAAGTCAAGTAGAGTGTTCTGTGGGGGGCGGGGGGAGAGCCAGGACCACCCACTGGAGCCCCCAGGGAGAGCTGTCCCTGAGGGACTCTGAGGGTTTGAAAACCTTGAAAACCTAACACCACCGCCTCGCCATTTTACCAACAAAGGCTCCAGTGGATAAATGAGGGCCCCCACCTCTCCACTGTGCATGCACATGGGTGTACGCACGCACACACACTAGTCCCCTTGACTGACCCACAGTGAAAACCCACATAAGGACTCAGGTGTCCCAGAGAAAACTTTTTAAAAGCATAGCACTTTTCCCGTTATACCAAACCAGCCCTGTCAACCATTTTCCCATACTTTCTACTTTTTCCTCTGTCCACACGTCATGATAAGAATCATGAGAATCACTCAGGGTCAAAAGGAGGCTAAAATGGAACAAAACTGGCGCTCTCTGCCGCTTCCACACTGAACATCTCTTGGCTCATCCAGGAAGCTCCTGGGCTGGAGGAGACAGATGAGGCAGTTTCCAGGCAGTGGGATGGGTGTCATGATCGGGTCAGTGCAGGGTGTGGGCCCTCAGGGAAGACTTTCCAGAGAAGAAACATCTTAGGGGAGATCTCGGGACAGGCAGGAGGTGAGCAGGCAACAAGGCTGGGAAGGGACACAGGAGGGAGGATGTGGGGACCACGTGTGCAGACAGGATGTGGGACAGTGTGGCCCGTGGAGGGAACCAATGGCCCAGGACCGCTGGAGCACAGCAAGCATCACAGAGAAGACTGGGACAGACGACACCTGAGAGGCAAGCAGAGCCCAGGCTGAGAAGGCCAAGGGCCTCCCTGCCGTGCCAAGAAGCTGCAGGGATAAGGCGCTTGGCACGATGCCCTTCTTCCCTAACTCTGCTCAGTGCTGTCTGGAAATGCCCATAGCCCAGCCTTTTGTCCGGCTGCCTCTTGCCATCCTGACCCATCTAAATCCTCCCCAGTCAAAAACCAGCTCCAAAGACACTCCCAGGACCAGCCCTGACATTTGCATGCTTGAGTCAAGAGGATTAAGGAGGCCCACAGTCCAGAGATCCAAATATTTAAAAGGGATAAATCAAGCTAACAAACTGCTAAATAACTTGTATCTTCCACCTTGACAAATATCCTTTCATATGACCTCAAAGGCCAAGTTCAAATTTAAAACTCTCAGACTTTGCGGTGGCACAGAGAAAGCTGGCCTGAGACCCTTGGCCTGAGTCCCAGCTCTTTCTCTACCTACCCCAGCTCCTCCCAGCCCTGCTACAGGCCTTGTGCCCACATGCAGACATCACTGCTCTCTCATTCAAGCTCCAGCCACAAACACTGCCTCTTTGCTACCTCTTGGGCCTACTAGAACCCTCACCAGCAGCCTAGTCCAGCCTTAGGCGAATGGACCAAAGGAAGAGGCCTGTGTAAACCCAAACAGCCCCAAGTCATCTAGGCAGCCAACTGCAAGCTCCCGGACACCTGCAGTTTGATACAGACACAGGGCGAGCACCTCCCCTTGACCTCCTGGATTACTCGCTCTGCGGGGAAGGATGTGGATAGGGGAGGGCTGGAGCAGGGCCCTCTAAAGTGTGAGGCCACATTCACAACTTCTCTTGCCCGTGTCTAAGGGCTGGACTTAGACATCACTTCCCCTGATTTTTTCCAGGCAGCCCATACCGACGCTGTTGTCCCTTTTGTGAGCTCCCCGAGTACTTAGACCTTTGGGCATGGCCCTTGGCATTGCGGAGAACCTCGGAGGGGTGTCAGGCCCCCATTCCCCAGGCTGAATACCACTTAATGATGTTCACACCTTCCTCTTCATTTATAAATACATATTTAAGAAGAAAGCCAAACTGAAAGAAAACCAGTTCACAAAATGGTTGGGTAAGTTTTGTTCATGAAAGTCTATAATTTTCTTTTTTCTAAAACTGTTTCTGAAAGAATTCATAACGGCAGATTATCTTTTAGAACTGACTGCCCTAAGGCCAGGGAACACTTACCTTAATTACGAGGGGAGATAGGGTTCTCTGAGACTGAACCAGGCCTGCTGGGCCCCTTCCAACAGAAGACACCAGGTCTGTAAACACAGTGCAAGCTCCCCGTTCTCCCTGCTCCTCTAGCTGGGGAAGGGGCAACGTGGCAGGGTTCAGAGCAGGCACTAACCCTGGAGGTTGTATCCTGCATGTCAGCTGCAGAGCTGAGCAAGACGGAGGCTGGTCTCCCCCAGGCCTGGGCTGAGCATAAGGGCCCCAAAGTCCTTCTACTCTGCTTTGATCTTTTATTCCACACCCCTTTCCCTCCCTGTGGGGTAGCAGCTGGGGTGGGGAGGCAACTCAGGGGACGCCTCTGAGGCTGGATATAAGATCATCGTAAAAGTGTTGGTTCTTATGAAAACAAGAGCCAGGTAAAGCAGAAGTACCAATTCTCTCCCCAAAACAACAGCTGCCTCTGTTCTCTTAATCTTTATTCACCCTCTGCCCACTTCTCAGTCCTAAGGTACTGAAAACTGGGACTCGGCTTCTTCCCTCTGTACTTCCCGCAAGGCCTAGCACAGGGAGCCTGGCCCATGGTGGGAGCTTCTTAAATATTTGTGAATTAAACTGTCAGTAAAACACTTTGTTTCTCTCCTTCAAAACAATGAAATATGCTGAAATGAATAAGAATCTATTTAATCTGGAACTTATATTTTAAAAAAAAGTACTTTTCATAAAGGCCAGGCTGGTGAGTGGGGAGCAGAGCTGAAATTTAAGTTACATCCAGTCCGAAGTCTGCAAAAGGTACATATGCTTGAGTCTGCAACAGATTTTGCAAACAGTTCTATTTCTCCCCCTCTGGAAAGGTCTGGTGGCTGCTCTGCAGATATGCACGTGTTTAAAGATGGAGGCCAAAGGAAGAGCAAGTCATGAAGATCAGTTCCCACACTCTCTTATTAATCGTTTGTGTATTCAACAAACATGTGAGCACCTCCTCTGTGCCACATGCTGTTCCAGGCCCTGAACACACCATTGACAAAACAGATAAAAATGTGTGCCCTTCTGGAGCCTACATCCTCACGGAGGAGGGGAGGAGGGAAGACGATATAAGATAAATACACATAACATGTCTTTTTTCAAGCAATGGAGAAAAATAAAACAGCAAAGAGGACTAAGCTTTATAATTTTAACCATCAATAGTTAAGGAAGGCACCCTGAGAAGGTGACTTCTGAACGAGTGCCTGCAGGGAGTGACGGGGCCAGGCAGACATCTGGGGACCGCAGCCCAGGCGGGCGGTGGGGGTGGGGGCTGTCCAGAGGCCCGGCGGAAAGGACACGCATGGCACACTCCGGGGGCAGCAGTGAGGCCTGGGGCCGGAGCCGAGGGAGTGAGGGGAAGAGAAAGAGACAGGAATGCTTCCTCAGTTACTGATGGCAAAAACGTCACAGAAATCAAACTCCAGGCACAGAATGGGAGAGGGGAGGGAAGAAGGAATTTGAAAGGAGACTGTGTTACTGATTGGGATAGCACTTGCCTTGGAGTCTGGGTTTCCTTTTATGACATCTGAGGTCTACATGCTTGGTAGATGCCAACAAACAAAATAAAATAAAATAAAATAAAAGTATTAACAACTTGGGGCATTACTGCTCAACAGGATTTATTCTAAGCGAGTATCAGTGACATCATCTCTACTCACATTGCTTAGAATTCGTGTAATTTCGCTTTCTTGTAAAAATGTAACTTTATAAAAATCCGCATTGTCCAGAGTTTATAAGAGGTAAATAGAGAGACACATGGTCTGTTGCTAACACTGTCCAAGGACAGTGGAATGCCCTTTTCTCCAGCCTCCATCTCAGTCTAATTCCTGGTGTAGGAGCAGTTTTTCTCCACTAGCCAGCCCTGACTTCAAAGGCTGCTCTGCCCCTGAAGGCTGGCCTCCATCTGCCGGTCATCTGCCCGTCCGCCCTCGTGCAGCCGCGGCGTGGCTCTGCTCCAGGAATCACAGCCCTGTCCCCTTCGTTTGCCATGGACCCAATTACCCATCTGGTGTGTCCACAGGTACAAGTCATGCTTGCTCCTTAGCTGGGCTTCCAAAATGCTCCCTCAGCTGTGACGGGAAGCTGGCTGACAGATGTGAAGTCAGTAACTCAGAACAGCAAAGGCAGGGGAAGCCAGTGGTACCCTTTCTCTCACGGTACATCAGACCTTGTGATAAGTTATATCCTACGGCCATGCTGCCCGGATGACGGGATTTCCACTATAACTATGAAGGTTGAATCATCTGAAAAGACCTGTATTTGACCGTTTTTAATCTACCAAAATGGCAATTTCATATGATTCCATCTAACCTGACTATTTCTTCTTGCTGCAATAATTATGAAACTAGGTTTCTCTCTCCCTTTCCATGAACAGATTATCAGCAGCAACTCACTTATGGAACTGAAATTTACAATTTCGAATTTGGTCCAGGCCAGTCAAGCGGCTTCTCAAAGGGCACCTGCTACTCTGTCCCAATAGCCCGTGACAGACGTTGCTGGAACGCCCAAACCACCCAGCCTAACAGCAGTTAGACCAGACGCTAACCAGTGACTGTATGTCCTCAGTGATGTGCCCTTTAACCTGGACCATTTTGACAAAAGGCTGTGAAAATCACTGGATTATAAAATAATTGATAAAGTGTTTTCAGGTATTCGTCGATAGGGGAAACTGATATTTACTGAGTTCCTTCAAACATGAACAAGGAATCATGAGACAGTGTGAGGAAGGGAACATACCAGACACCAGTCACTTCCTCCAGGAACTTAAGTATTATCGGACAGCTAAAGCACGTGACATAAACGAATGCAACATGAGAACACGTGACGGCAGACAGTAAGTGCCACAAAAGAGGTACCCATAGGGGTAGGAGGTATAGCTCAATGGTAGATTGTGGACTTGGCATGCACGAGGTCCTGGGTTCAATTCCCAGTACCTCCGTTAAGGGGAGCGGGTGAAGAAGAGGTACCACCGGAGTACTCCAGCAGCTAGAGGAGAGAGCGCCTACTCTCACATGGAGGAATCCAGGAATGCCACAAGGAGGAGGTGGAAAACCTTCTGGGAAGTTGGGCCTTCCGTGCACCGTGAAGGGCAGCAAAATCAGAGTCACAACCCTCAGAACTGCACCGATTTCTTCTTTCTTTCTTTTTTGTATTATTTAATTATTTTACTTTGGCTGGAGGGCAGGAAACTAATTTGTTTTTACAGGAGGTACTGGGGCTTGAACCCAGGACCTCGTGTATCCTAAGCATGTGCTCTACCACTTGAACTAGAGCTCTACCCTCTCCCCCAGAACTGCACTGATTTCTTGAGCACGTGCCATATAGTAGCTACCATGCTAAGCCTTTGATAAACTTGAGTTACATTTATTTACTCCTCACAGCAACCCTTTGAGGTAGGTCTTAAAATTCCCTTTGCACAGATAGAAAAGGGGTGCAGAGAGATGAAGAAAATTGCCCAAGATCATCCTCAGAATCCCTAAGTGAAGGACCCGGGAATTACACTCTGACCTCTCAGGCGGGAAGCCCCTCTGCCTTAGACTACCCAGCTGGTCCTAAGCAGAGGCACTGCCCCATCCCAGGCTCTGTTTCAGGCTCCTGGGCCAGCTCACCATTGCTCTCTGCCGCCCCCTTGTGTCAAGGATGACTCACTGTCTTGGATTTCCCAGTTCCTGGGGGCCCGGGCCCAGACCTTCCTACAAGTGTGTGTGGGTCCTGATTGGATAACTGGTTCAACAAAGTCCCAATTATTTGCTGGCCCTCCCAAGTAGCCCAATGCCTTAATACAGTCAAAATGATTGTGATTCCTGGGAACCACTCTCTGGAATTCAAGACATCGTGAGAATGAGGGGGAGAAGTGGAGGGTGATATTTTTAGTCAAGAGAGCCTTTGGACACTTCTCAAACTATGCAGTGATGTGGGCGGTTCTCTGCGCATTAAGAGCTGCCAGTCCCTCTCCTAACAACTCCTCTCACTACAGGCCAGGAAGTGCTGAATGTAACAGTTTGACTTCTTGGTTACTCTTTTGAGGCTACCCTTCGGAGGTTACCAATGTCTCCTTTCATTTAAGATTTATTCTTTTCTGAATTTCCAGTAGGCACAGTCCTAGCTGCTAGGGATACGGCAATGAACACACCAAAGCCCCAGCCCACTGAGCTCCTTTCTAGAAGGAAGACTGGCAATAGATAAATATCTGATACAAGATTAGCTGATAGTGGTTGTGGAGTGAAATAAAGCAGGGAAAGGAGACAGAGTATGAAGACGACTGATCTTTTAGGTAGAAGGACCAGGGATGGCCTCTCCAAGCAGGTGGCATTTGAGCAGCGATGTGAATGAAGTAAGGAAGTGAGCCATGAAAGAAGGACCTTCCAGACACAACAGCAAGCCCACGTCCTCAAGGTTGCTGCATGCTCCACGTGATGAGGAGTGGTCCCCAAGGAGACCACTGGGGGCCACACAAAGATTTGGAGAAGCTGGTGGGCTTTGTTCTCAGTACTCTCTGTATACAAGGATGACCATACGTCTCCTATTTCCCTGAAGAACTGCAATTTTATGAGTTTTATTCTTTTTAAATGATTCATTGAAATTGCAACCAAAAGTGATCTGGTACTTATACTCTTGAAAGGTTTTCCATAATAAATATAAATTTGGACGTCAGAAAGAATGTCCTTTCTCATCTGTCTCAATTTGGGTTTCATAAAGCAAGTGTTTAAGGAGCCACGTGTTTGATCTTTAACCTAGGCCCCCTCCTTCCAGCTCTTGGCAAATCCTCTGGAGTAAGAGCATGATTGAGGTCAATGGATTTTAGTGAGAATAGAAAGATACTCCAACTAGTTAGGAGAAAATCTACAAATTAGTTGAATTGCTCAGATTTAGACGGATTCAATGTCAACCAAGAAGAAGACGGCCTTAGGGGAGTAAAACATTATCTTGGAGAAATTTCCACTGCACATACCTTGGCAACAGCTCCATGGAAACAGACTGAAGTCTAGTAAAGTCTACAGCAAATGCCCATATTTTCGCATGTTAACTCTTTGAACTCAAGGTCATTTCTAAGCAGATCATCCTCAAGTCTGTCTTTTAACACTAGCCTGGTTGACAATTTAGGGGGCTTATCCATCATCAGTCCTTGTCTGTGAAGGACTCTGTCATTCATGAAGCAGACTGATACATCCATGGAGTGATGAGTCGTATCAAGAGACTGGCCTTGGCTATTTCAGGATCAAACACAGAAGCCACATATGGCTCTGCAAGAGAGATCCCCCTGCGTGCTCCACCCTGACTACACCCACCTACATCACTAGCTCAGTTTCCCACGGGCTGAAATGAAGAACAAGATGAGTTGTAAAGCATGAAATATCTTTCTTTTTCATACAAACTCCGCACTGGAGTAAACCACAGTTGTGAGTTTGCAGTCACTGTTGCTGCCCACATTCTCCAGGCCTCACGGTCAGGTCACTTTAATTTCTTAGGGACGTCACCTTGGAATATAAATTTACTCAGAAGTCAACTATTAAATGCCAACTGGTCACTAGGGAATGCCAGGGAAATAAAGAAGAGAAAACTGAGGGGCTCTCTCCCCGCGTTTAACAGAGCCTTGAAGGAGAGATTCTTGTAAACAGAGAATTATAACACTGTGAGCAGGAGCCATGGGGGGACAAAGGAAAGCGCGGCCTCCTGCAGGCTGTGGAGTCGATGAAAGCAACGCACTGGAGGCGATGCTGGCATGATCTTGACATTGAACTGTGATCCCAAGTCCTCTGGTGTCTCCTCCCTGCATTTCCATGTCTACAAGCTCCTACTCAGGGCCAGCATTAGGCCGAAATATCAAGCAGACCGAGTCTTTTTTCATAACCTCGTCTTCCTTCCCTGTCAGCATCCCTCAGTGCTCAGGAACACTCAGTCAGGGTTCTGGCAGGCAACAGCCTTCGCTCCAGATGAGTGACATGAAGAAACTTTAATGAAGGTATGGGCCAGGTTAAGGGAACAAATGAGGGATGATGGGGCACCCCGAAGCCAGCAGCTATAGGAAGCCACTCCTACCCCTAGGGTTGCAGAGATAAGAGTAGCAACTAGTGTTACTGAAGCCCAGTGGGAGCTAGAACCGTGAAGAAGGGGCTATTCCAAGAAAACAACAATGCAGAAGGACGCAGCTACGACCAGAGACACTAGAGAAGGAGGGAAAGGAGGAAGAAGGAAATAATACCCCAGCCTCTCTGATCGCTCTCCTTTCAGTGTCTCCTATTGGGTGAATCCAAACAGAAATCGGCTTGTAGCAGTCAGTCGCCCAAGGCACAAGACAGGACTGAGAAGGATGAAGTTGAAGGAGTCAGAGGAAGAATAAACAACACAAAGTGACCTCCCCTGCCCTTTATACTTGACTGGTTTTATTTCTCATTCCACTAGTCATCTAAGTGCCAAGCGTCCACATCCAGAGGGGCTGTGATGTTGTGGGAGAGCCCTGGACTGCGGGCTAGGAGACCTGCGTGCACTTCCAAGTCTGCTTATCCTGTGAGCTGAGTCAGCCTCTCCGGGCCTGGGTCTCCTCCTCGTGAAATGGGAATATTTTCTTAGCCTGCCACAAGGGTTAGAGAGACCGTCACATGAAACGTTATGTGTAGGGGACATTGTGGTCACCTTCTTGGAGAGTCCTTTAAGGATCAAATACAGGTAATATATAGGGTTTTCGACCTTCTGGAAATATCACCCTTTACCTCCCTCCTCCTTTCCTTTTTTCATCCTGTGTCTCTTACCCTCATCCCCAGTCCTTCCCATTTCTGACCTGAATGGTGGGACTTTTCTGGATTAAATTTCTATACAAACAGAACCCCCGTCTGTCTTGTTCAGTGTCATGTCCACAACAGTGTCTGGCACATAGTAGGCCATCAACCAATATTTGTGCAATTAACACACCGCTGATTTGAAAGAGCTCCTTCCTGTCCTGCTCATGGATCTCCGCCTATGTAGGTGGCCCAGGCCCACCCGGCCCCCTGGGAGTGTGGCCCCTAACTGGGCAAGTGGTCCCTTAGGGCAGAGAAGCCCGGTGCTTCCAACCTAGAGGCCTTCTTACGTGCTTGGGGCAACAGAGGGCCTCTGCTTCCCTTCTAACGTGGGTCTCCTAAACAGTGAGGCGCTCCTTCTGCTCAGCTGATACCGCCTGCACCCAGTCAACAAGTGCAGAACCGTGCTTCTGTCTTTCTGGGAACCTGTGCTACAGGTAGGGCTTGTGGTGAGGAGGGAAAAGAAGTAACCCTGAAGAGTGGATCTGCTCCCTGTTCAATGGCCCTGAAACCCTGACTGCATCCTCATGAGACTTGCCAAGCTAGTGGAGAGAAAAAACAAAAGTGAAAGAAATAAGCAGAAAAGAAAGAGAGCATGCTCAGAAGGGGAGCAGGAAGTTACCCAAAGGGTCTTTCCAGAATGGCTCCCATCCCCTCAGAAGGTGGGTGACATCAAAATCCTGCCCAACACGAGCTGGAAAACCGCGCAGCTAGTCTATCACTCCGACAATTCCTGGGTTTAATAAACACACTTATCCGCCCCTGGCTTCTTTATTTCACCAGAAGTTTTAGGAAGTTGCTGGTTCCCCGAGGCTGCCTCAGCCGCGGGCTTGGGAGCAAAGAGAACTTGGGGTACTCACGAGCGTCGCTGTGCTTCGCCGTTAATACAACGATGAGTGGTAACAGGAGCACCATCGGCCCCTCTGAAGTCCTTCTCTTTCCCATTCTGTTAACCAAAGCACTGACAGATCCCTGCTGGTCTTTCAAGAACCTATACATGCGGCTCTGGAGTGATTCAGCAACTGAGCGACACTCAGGGCTCTCTCCCAGTAAAAACAGGGGAAATCGTGTTGTCAGTTGCTAGGTAGAATAGAGAGAAAACAAAGTCCCGCCTTCCGCAGTGCTCTTTAACCCTTTGTTGGTCCTAGACTCTGCTTGCTCCTTTTGCTGTGTCCATCTTGATTCTGCTCCCAACTTTCTTTGTTTTGTTTTGTTTTTTATTGAGTTATAGCCAGTTTACAATGTTGTGTCAATTTCTGGTGTACAGCACAATTTTTCAGTCATACATGAATATACATTTATTCGTTTTCATGTTTTTTTTCACTCAACTTTTAAATATTGATAGAGCACAGCTATGTGAAAGACACAGGGAACACAAAGATTAATTATATCTGGTCCCTCAGGGAGCTCAGAAGAAAAGGAGCCTTTGCTTGTTGGCTGGAGCTTAGATTTCACCCCAAGGTCCATTAGAAAGAGTCACACACAGCTTCCAGGACATGGAACTCCCTGCTCTGGCTTCCTACAGTGCCACAGTCTGATACAGTCTGTCGCACAGCGACTGTCCTGTCGTTCTTAGCACAGGTCTTTCCTGCTGCTCTAGCACCCAGCACAATAGCTCAAAAAATGCTTGTGGAATTTAAAAGATTGAGAAAAAGCCTAAAAGAGGATTTTGAGGGGCACCTGCTTGGCTTGCTTGGTTAGCAACCCTCAGCGCCAAGCCATGGCTACATTGTCATCAGGAGAGCATGATGAATTCGGAAACAGAAGCTTAAACTTGTCCAGGGAGTTGGAGGACAGGCTCAGACAGGAAAGAGGAAATGGAGGTGAGTGGGAGGGATGAGGGGGAGGTAAGCCCACCAGGCAGGCTGGCTTGCTCTCTGGTTCAGGGGCATGGGTTTGCATCCCAGCTACCTGACCTTGGGCAGAGTCCCATATTGCACTGGGGCTCAGTTTTCTCAACTATGAAAGCAAATCCTGGCATCCATTTCACACAGTTGTTGAAGAATTAGATGAGAGTATGTTTATGATGTACCAGTAAGCAGTAGAACATATTGGTTTCCTTCTGTGGGAGGCTGGATAACGTCCCCTTCCCTGCCCTAAACATGTCCACATCCTAATCTCCAGAATCTGTGAATATGTTACCTTATGTGGCAAAAGGGATTTAGCAGGTAAGAGTAAATTAAAAATCTTGAGATGGGGAGATGATCCAGGATTACCTGGTGGGTCCAATCACAAGGGTCTCATAAGAGGGAGGCAAACAGGCTCTAGAACTGGAAAGAGAAGGAGCAGATTCTCCCCAGAGCCTCCAGAGGGAACAAAACCCTGCCAACACTTTAATTTTAGCCCATGGAACCCACCTAGGGAGGTCTGACCTCCAGAATTGTAAGAAATACATTTGTGTTGTTTTAGGGCACTTGGTTTGTGGTGATTTGTTATAGCAGCAATAGGAAACTGTATGTCTTCCACTTCCCAAAAGAGAGAAAGAAGCCAAATAATGAAATTAATATTTGACACCCTCTCGGCATCTCCCAGCACCTTCACTTCTCAGATTTCTTTCCTCCTTCCCTCCTTTGCTCTTCCCTTACTTCTTCACTTAGCAAATGTGGGGCACCCATGTGCCCCTCCCAGGGCCCCCAGTAGCCCCAGGTAGCTCTCACTAGCACTGGGGGTCCATGGCAGTGTATTTGTTCCTCTGAATTGCTGTTCATATCTTGTTCGAAAACTGCCAACTGTATTTTGACCTCCTACATTTACATTAAAAAAAGTAGGTATGGTGACGATGTTTTTCATTCTTAAAGTCATTTTATCCTAAGTGCAAATTAGCAAATACAATCCAGAAAACTTGAAAAAAAACCCACCAAAAAACAGAGTAATAAGGTAAAAAAATCACTCCTCAAGAAGGCAACTGTAACATTTTAGTGTACGTCTTTTCAGTGCTTTTGCTATGACTACACACACACACACACACACACACACACATTTTGGGGGTTCATTTTACCAAAACAGGGATTCACGTTCTGATTTTTTTTGTAATTTATTTTTCACTTAGCAATTTCCTAATATCAACCTGCATTTTTTATGGCGTAGCTTTAATAGTGCTTAAATTTTTAAATAAACAGATTTGATAACAATCAAGGTCTTCAGGGACAAGTGAAGACTGCGCCACTAGGCCAGGAGACATTGGGGTGGGGAGTGTCATGTGCTTTCTCCCTGCGAACCAGCTCTACCTCTGAGCAATCGTCTATCCTTGAATCTCAAGCTGTATTTTTCAAAGTGGCTTGTGTTTACCTTGTTTATTACGGATCCCTTTAATTATATCTTTGGCTTTTAATACTTCCTTTATTATATATATATCTTAAGGCCCTTCTGAAGAATCTGACCCATTTACAAATGGGACAAGTCATCCTCAAAAATTAGAAGACAAATTATTAAGTTAGCAAGAGGGTCTTTTTCATTAATTCTGTTGTTTCCAATATACTGTAATGTATTTTATCATGTTCAATAAGTAGTTTCCTCTGGGCTGTTTTAAAAAAAGATTCAAAAGGGTGTATAATAATAAGACACATGGCATGCGCACATGTCTGTGAAATCTGATTTGAGCCACTTTCTGGGCTCAGGTAAAATGCATTCCCCAGTTTGGGGGCAAGGTTAGCCCTTATACAAACGGGCAGTAGAGTTCTGTCAAAGAACATGGGTTCTTACAAAGAACATGGGTTTAGGAGTCAGACAAACATTTCAAATGGGGCTCTGTCACTTCCTACCTATGAGACTTAAAAAATTTTTTTTCTTCCAGTTTTATTGAGATATAATTGACATATAGGACTGTGTACTTTTAGGGGAGGGAGTGAGATGTAATAAGGTTGTATTTATTTATTTAAATGGAGATACTGGGAATTGAACCCAGGACCCCATGCTTGCTAAGCATGCATTCTACCACTGACCTAAACCCTCCCCCTCTACCTATGAGAGACTTTGGGCAAATTATTAACCTCTCTAATCCTCAGATTTCTCTTGTGGAAAATGGGGGTTATAACAATATCTGCCTCGCAGAGCTGTTGAGAGGATTCAGTGAAATCAGCAGTGGTGGAACCAATAGGTGACTTGTCACTTCTTGGGACTTTAGAGCATCATCATCACACACACACACAATCGCCATCCCAAATAAACCAGTAATTTAAGAAAATACCGTGGGTCTGCCATGTAACCTCAGTTCAAACCTCCTAGCCCTGCTGTCCAAACAGGTTACATGCTAAAACCAGCCCCGTGTAGAAATTCTGGAGCCACTTCTGAAGAGTATGCGTGTATATCACTTAGCACCGGGTCTGGTACATCGTAAGTAAATGTTAGCAATCGTTATGACTGTTATTATCACTCACTAGTTTGCGGAGAGAGATCATGGTTTTTCCTTCCCTGAGCTCTGGCAAATTCATAGAGGATGGTAAAGGTCATACCTGCCCTCCTATAATGGTCCAAATTCACTGTTTTGTCAAGAAGTTCACTAAATTCCAATCATGTATTTTAACTTTAAGCGCTCACTAATATCCATTCATTCGTATGTTTCTAACTTGCCTTATTCTAAAAAGGACTTAAAACTGCTAACCTTTGATGTATTTTTTTATACATGGTCACTTGGCTCTCTCACTTACCTTTCTTCAATTTTTCTTCTCTTTTTTACTTTTTATATTTCTGATTATCCAAGTAAATATTTCATTGTCGAAAACTGCCAAACTTTAAGTAGAAATCATGTCATAGATACAATTTTGTGTCTTGCTATTTTCAATACATGTCATTACACACTTTTAAGCAGCATTTCTAGTGACCATCAAGTGGACAGTCCATAAATTTTTAATCACTTCCTAGTGTTGGATATATAAATTGACGAAAATTCCTGTTGGTTTATTTTAATCAGTGAGTAGATAAGGGTGGAGGTGTTGGTAGCAACCAAGGAGAGGAAAGAAAACATGACCAGTGTGTGGATATTTCCTGTGGTGGGTTCTGGGAAATGCAGACAGCCAGAGCCAGGTCAGTGGAAGCCAACCAGAGCGAGCATTTCCTGGAGTGTTCCAGAACACACACATGCATAGCAGGACTTTGAGAAGACTGCGATAATGATGAAGAGTATAATACCTAACTTCTACATCACGCTTTTCTTTCTGACTCTGTCTTGTTTCGAAAAGAATTTAGGGGAACCTCCACAACAAAAAGACAAACAACACAATTTAAAAATGAGCAAAGGGGGGAGGGTATGGCTCAGTGGTAGAGCACATGCTTAGCATGCACAAAGTCCTGGGTTCAATTCCCAGTACTCCCATTAAAAAATTACCCACCCTGCCAAAAACAAACAAAATAAAAATGAGCAAAGGACTTGAGGAGACATTTCTCCAAAGAAGATATACAAATGGCCAATAAGCCATTTGTTTTTATAGAGAGAAATTTCTCAAAAAAAATGTATTTAAAGTTTGGCAATATTCTACAATGAAATGTTTACATGAAAAGATGCTTGACATTACTAATTATTAGGGAACAGCAAATCAAAACCACAGAGACAGCACTTCACACTCATTAGGATGGCTACTCGAGAAACAAAACCACACATACAGAAAATAACAGGTGCTGACAAAGACGTGAATAAGTTGAAATCCTTGTGCACTGTTACTGGGAATGTAAAATGGTGCAGCCACTATAGAAAACAGTCTGGGAGTTCCTGAAAAAATTAAAAACGGAATTGCCATATGCTCCAGCAATTCCGAGTATATACCCCAAAGAACTGAAAACAGGGTTTCAAAGAGAAATTGGTACAGCCACGTTCATAGCAGCATTATTCACAGTTGTCAAAAGGTGGAAGCAACCTAAGCATCCCTCAGCAGATGAATGGATAAACAAAATGTGGTACAGACATACAATGGAATATTAGTCAGCCTTGAAAAGGAAGGAAATTCTCACACATGCTGCAACCTGAATGAACTGTGAGGACATTATGCTAAGTGAAAAAAGCCAATCACAGAAAGACAAATACTGAATGATTCCACTTTTATGAGGTATCTAGAGAAGTTGAATTCATTGAGATAGAAAGTAGAATGGTGGTTGCCTAGGGGTGGGGAGAGGGGAGAAGAGGGAAGCGTTTAATGGGTACAGAGTTTCAGTTTTTGCAAATGAAAAGTTTTGGAGGATGGATGAGCAACAGTGTGAACATACTTAACACTAATGAACAGTATGTTTTAAAATGGTTAAGATGGTAAATTTATGTCATGTGTATTTTACCACAATTAAAAAATCTAATGTATATATATATATGCATGACTGGGACATTATGCTGTATACCATAAATTGACACATTGTAACTGATGGTATTTCAATTTAAAAAAGAAAGAGAGATAACCTGAAAAAAAATCTAAATCTAAATCTCAGTTGATCCTTCAAATGACCTAGTGAGGGAGCAGGTTGGGTGTTACTCCCACTTGAGAGTAAAAGATATTCCGTTGCAGGAGTGTTATGGAACTCGAATAGCTTTGAGGAGATAGGGGTGGCTCGGGTCTACCCTGGCATCCTTAGCAGTAGGGTGTGATTTGATCCTTTCCGATGTTCATCTTCACAGGATCCGTGGTCTTGTGGCCTGTGCCCTGTTCTCTGCATTGGCATTTCCTGTTTCAGCACAAGAGGCCATGCAGGACTCCAGTAATCTCCCTCCATCACTCACTCTCCTAACTTTGGAGACTCACTCAGAGATCCGAGGTTCTCGTGGATGCCCTCTCAGGACTCTACACAAAATTCAAGAGTTGCAAAATTAGCCTTCTCCAGCAAAGTGGACAGAATCTAAATGTTACAGCTTAATAAGCTCTGACAGCCTCATACACCTGGATAACCCTCACTTCTATCAGGATATAAAATATTTCTATCACCCAGGAAAGTTTCCTTTCCTAGTCAATACTCCCCATCCCAAGGCAACTACTGTTCTGATTTTTTTTTTAACTCCACGGGAATTTTTAATTTTTTTTTGGAGGGGGAGGTGGGGGGGATAGAGGAGATGGTTTTTTGCTGAGTATTCTTCCCGAGTTATTGTGGTGTTGTTTATACCAGGATCTGTGGCCTGTTTTTAAAACAAAAGAGAGAAAGAAAGAGAGAAAGAGAGAAAGAAAGAGAGAAAGAAAAAGAAAGAAAGAAAAAGGAAAGAAAGAAGGAAAGAAAGAAAAAGAAACAGCTTCCTTTGTTTCTCCTTGCATTTTAGCTATGCTTCCCTTTCCCTGGGGCAGCGGAGGCCAAGGTCTAGGTTGGTTTGAGAGACGGTGACGGAGGGTGACATATTAAAGAAAGGGAGAACCCCCCCACACACACATACATTTTGCTTCTCAACCCTCCACTAACTTCACAGTTGGTACTTTTTCCAACCCCCTAATGATGGGACTTCTCTAAGCCTCTGTCCTCCATCCCCTCTATTTCTGCTTATAAAACTCTGACCTCTCATTTGTGGTTTGATTAATACGTTCATGGAATAGATAATAAGAGACGATGCCAGACACTGAGATGATAACATTTAGTCTCCTTCCCTCCAAGAGTTTACAGTTTAGTGGGGGAAACCAACACACTAGCAGCTAATTTATATCCACCCTGAATCTAATCCACCTGTGTTCTCTTTCTTAGGGGCTGAAACTAACAACCACCCACTTCCAACCCCAGAACCCTCCCTCTTTGTTCATCAACCCTCCAACACCCTGAACAATTCATTCACCAAGTCCCCGGGTTCTGCCTCTCAAGTGTTTCTCAAATGTGTCCCTCCTCTCCATCCTAGTTGCTGTGAGCCTATTTCAGGACACCCTTTTCCCTCCTCTGAACCATGACCTTCCAGCTGATCTTTCAGCCACCTCAGCACCTGTCTCAAATGCCAGGATTATCCTGGCAATTCCCTCAGCTGCCACGATCTACAGTAGAGAGTCCACAGTTCAACCTCACAATCAAGGGCCCCGATAAACTGGCCCTGCCCATTTCCAGCCTTAGTTTCTGCTGCCACAATCTCTTTCTTTCTGTTCCAGCAATGCCCCCTGCCATGGCTCTTCCCCCACAGGCTGCCATGCTGTCTGCCGGCAGCCTCTAGTCATTGTTTAGATGACTCCCCCGCACACCTCCTGGCTCCAAATAAACTGGTAGCTTGTCTTTGTGTTTCTATGGCAACCCATGCCCTTCTCTCATTGTGTGTATGGCCTGTCTCCGCCACTAGTCTGAGAGTTCCTGAAGGCAAGGACCAACCAAGCCTGCTCATGTGTGTCCTCGCTACCTAGCACATAGTAAGAGTACAGTATGTGTCAAGCACTGTCCTAAGCACTTCTCACACATCAATTCATTTAATCCTCAGGCCACTATGTGGAAGGTGTTTTTATTGTGTCCATTTCATGGTTGAGGACTGTAGAGATTAAGCAGCTTGCTCAGGACACGATTGTCAGGGAGGGAAGTAGCAGAATTGAGATTTGAACTCAGGTAACCTGGCTGCAGCTATTGCTCTTAATCACTGATCTCATCTGCTCCTCAATTTCCATGTGTGTGTTGAATGAATAAAAGATGATTAGTTTTTACTTCCCCATTTCAATATGTCCCGAACCAAAACAAACAGTTTTCTCCCAATAGCTTCTCTTTTCCCCACATCCACCCCCCACTGCCCCTGCAGGGTCTCAGAGAAGCCTGGAGTCTTCGACTTTCACGTCTCTCCTTCCTAACCCCATTCAATCTCTCATCATGTCTAGGTATTTTGTTTTGTTTCTCCTTGGAAACATCTATCAGATTCTCTCCATTGACAACTGCTGTCATCCTGGTCTGGTCCTCATCCCTTCAGGCCATCTAGATGACCACAGCATCTTCCAGACTGGTTTCCCTGACTTCACTGCCTCACTCTGTCGGGCCCTTGGAGTTTCCATGCATTTTTATTCAACCTTCACAGCAATCCATGAACGAAATATGACTATTCATGTTTTATAGATGAGGAACTGAACAACAGAATTCAGGTTCAAACAGGGTTTGACTGGCTCCATGGGCTCTTCCATCGCTAAGAAGACTAGTGACTTTAAGCAAGTCACTTAGACTCCAAGAGTCTCAGATTTCTCATTTGTCAAATGGGAATAACAACAGTAATTACCTCATTGTGAGAGCAACTGAGACGAAATTTAGCACAATGCCTGGCACACGGTGAGTGCCCAACGGTAATCAGCAATTAAAGTTCACACCCCCCCTCACATATGTAGCATACGAGTTCAATAACTGTTGTAACCAAAACACTTTCTGGAAGATCTCTTAAACCATAGAGCAGAAGTTGCCATACTCGGCCCCTTCTCTGTCCCCGAAAGGTGTCTCTTCCTGGGAAGCACCATATGATGTAAGAAAAAATTACCTTACTGGTCACTTGAAGAATGCACAGCAAAAGAAAAACACATCCCAGTCTAGAAGACAGTGCACAGAATTTGTGGCTCTGCCGCAACCAGGCTGTGTGAGCACACAAAATCTTGAAACCTCTCTGACCTTTTCTTATCTACAAAATGGGAATAATAACATCTTCCCATCCAAGAATATTGAGACAGTGCACATACAGCCTTCGGCGCATTGCTGGATACAGTAAGAGCTGCAGAAAGGAGTTGTGCAACATCATTATAGTCAATGTATACCAGCTGGCTTTGTAAGTCGAGGACGAAATGGATTTCTAAATCAACATGTTATCACAATCAAGAATTAAAAGTAGAGGAAAGGTGAAAGGATTATGCAAAGCAGGTATTACTGCGTATCTTGGAAACCTAATGGCCTCTCCAGCAAGGGAACAAGCAGATGCTACCCTTGAATCTTGAGGGGCGAGTCAAAAGAAGACCCGCCCTCCTCCCCCGCCCCCAGAGCCCCGCCTCCAGGATCTTGTGACGCGATGCCCAGGCCCCACCGATGCGGGGCGGGGCCAGTCCGGGTCACGTGAACATGGGTGCGGAAGTGGTGCCGCTGACGGCGTTCGTGATTGGCCGAGGCTGAGAGACCCAGGGGGCGTGGCCAGGCGGCCGGACGCGCCGGGAGGAGCTGCAGGAGGGGGCAGCCGCGGGGGCCGGCGCTGGAGTCAGGGATTCGGGCTGCAGTTCCCACCTAGCGCTGGATCCGCGGCCGGCCGGCGCACCCCGGCCTGCGCGCGCCGCTGCTCGGGGTCCCCTAGGCCGAGGCGCCGGCAGCTGCGCGAGGCAGGTGGGGTGGGCAGAGGGAGGTTCGCCGGGCGCGGGCGCCCTGTGCGCGGAGCAGGCGTGAGGCGGCCGGGGGCCGGGACGCCATGTCCATGGAGGACCCCTTCTTTGTGGTGAAAGGGTGAGTGTCGCCGAGGGCTCTGCTGGAGGAGGAGGTGGCCGTGCTGCATGCCCGCACCTCCCCGCTCTCCTCGCTGTAGGGGGAGGGGAGACAAGTAGAGGCTGGTGAGGGGACAGGGGGGACTGGGCTTAGCCTTGAGGGCCATGATCAAGCATCCAGGGACATCTCTTCACTGTCCTACCTGTACTTTGAAATCCTTGTCCACAGTCAGGCTCCTGGGGAGGGGGTCCCCTTGGGTCTGTGCCCTGCCCTACAACTTATTTGTGGGAGTGGTGGGGTTCAGCAGCTCTGCAGGTGGGGAGGGAGACATGCGTCCCAGCCCAAACTGGGGCTGTTGTGGAGCACGGGGCCCTGCTTCGAAGGGGGAAAAACAGCATCTGGGCAGGAAAAGGGAAATGGCTCTCCTGAGCTTTGTAGTTGGCGTGGACGGGGGTGAGTTCCCATTGTCCATTGAGTTCGGAGCGCCGGCCCGCAGACTGGTGAGGCCACAACATGCCCAGAGGCGTCTGAGCACGTTTGCAGGCAGGGAGGCGGGGGCGCGAGGCTCCGGAAGACATCTCAATTCAGTGGGGGAGTTTTTACTGAGTAATGGGAGGGGAGGAAAGCAGCCGTTCAGGCTCAGTGATGATGTTGGAAGGAAAACAAAATGAAATCAGCCAAACTAAACTTTCCTTAGCCTTCTATTAGTACCGGGATTTTCCCACAGTGCTAAAGGAAATGAGTGGTTTCTTTTTAACTCCCTGATTTCATCCAGGCTCTTTGACAGGTTTCCCCCATTTCTTCTGCCTTTCAGACTACAGCTGCCTTAACTTATTTTTCCCTGTGAGCTGTCGTGACTCCATCTTTGATTGCTCAATTGTTTGGAGATAGAAACTTTAATAGCACTCTGTTATATAGGTTTTGTAGCCTTTAAACAAAGGCGGTTTGTTGTTATAACTTGTCAGCTTTTGTTTAAAATATCAAATAAATATAAAAAACCTGAGAACTGCAAAATTTCCTGGAAGATAGTGCTACTAACTTTAAAAGTGTCCATTTGCTTTCAACTAGTTGCTACTAGCTTCTTATTTCTCTAGGGGTAAGAGCTGACCCGTTGCTTGAGTGATTTTTTTTTCTTTCCAGGGCCCGCCTCAGAAAATTTAAATGGTACTTTAGAGAAGTACTTTATTATCCATGATACAGTAAAATATATATATATTTTAACATTTCCCTAAAAAGGTTTTTCTTCAGTTTGCCTTAATTTAGATGGGAAAATGCTGTTTAGATTATTCGTAATGTGTGGCTCTCTACTTGGAAAATGTGCTGTTTATTAGAATGATTTTTAGGCGTTAATTTTTAAATGCGAAAGCTGTGTGTTTTTCCCTGAATGAATGTCCTTAATGCTTAGGTTGCAAAGGTTATCTCTCAGTGGAGACTGTAGACAGTTTTTTTTTTTTAATGGGATTTGTGAAAATGCTAAATCGCTCTGCCATCTTGACATTTTTTTCTAATAGTATCCAATACAGTTTACCTGTGATTTTTCACTGGTTTGATACCACTGGTTTATTGGAGCATTGGCCTGGAGTTAACTTTTACATCATTTAGCTCATGTCCTTAAGATGTCTGCAGGAAAAGAGACTCTCCAAACCTTCTGTGTTGGAAAAGTAAAATTAGCTATATGAGTGTCTCCCAGACTGTGTGATGGATATGCAGAGCCATGTACTTCTGTTTACTAAAAGGTTTTAAAATGCACCGCACAATATGGAAAAATTAAAGATGCCTACATTGTGGCCCTTGGCCTAGGAGCTGATAGTCTAATCTGAGAAACGGCTCACCCCAAAATTAAGTAAAAATGACAAGTGGTAAATGATGAAGTTTTGCAGTGAGTGCTACAGAAGATTGAGTCCCCCGATATTTTGGAGAAAGGCGTCTCACTGGGAATGGTTCTCATTGGGAAAGCTTTTTGGAGGTAGCAGTAGGTCTTGAATTAGGTTTTGAAGATGGGTGGAGCTTAGATTCAGGCCTGTACCTCCTCTGGACTCTTACCAGAAAGAGTCTCTTAGTTGGTCTTCCTGCTTCCAGTCTTTGTTCTCTTTCATCTGCCTGGGTTCTTGGATGGTGCTCTTCAAGATGCAGTGCGAGCCCTGCCTGCCATTGTACATTTCCTAGTAGACACGGTCAAAGGAAAAAAAACAGGTGAGGTTAATGGCATCTTTAACCTAGTATAGTCACAGTCCTTTAACACGTGATTCATATGAAGACTATTAATGAAAGGTTTTACTCTTTTCATACTAAGTCTTCAAAATCTGATGTCTTTTACGCTTAAAGCACATCTCAATTTGGACGCTAAATCATCAGTAACACTTGATCCATATTTAGAGTTCATTAAACTTACAGTTGAAAAAGTGGATTCACAGACCCAAATTGTTCCAAACATACTTTAAAAATTTTCGGTAACTAAATTGGGTATCAGTTTTTAAATTTAAATTAATTAAAATTTAAAATTTAGTTCCATAGTCACACTAGCACAGTTCAGCAGTTGCATGTGGCCTACGTATTGGGCAGCACAGGTGTAGCTCTTCCAGAACCCAAGTAGGCGGTCCCTACTTAACATCATTTAGAGGCCACCCATTGCCTACAGAATAAAGTCTAAACACCTCATGACTCCATAATGCAGCCGTCCTCTCCCCTCCTCTCGCTCCGCCTGCCCTTAGCTCAGAGCTCCAGCAACGGGAGACTCAGCACAGTGACTGTGACTGCAGTGCTGGGTGCTGTTACTCCACATGCACCCACTCCGCCCGGTTCACCCACTCAGCTTTCAAGATTCAGTGTCAGCGTCTCCACTGCCTCCGGGAAGTTCTTCCGTTGGCACCTGTAACACATTATTGCGCCTCTTCCTCTGGCTGTCCTTCAGTATTAGACTAGGAGCTCTGAGGGTTGGGAACGGTTTGTTTTTCCTGTATTTCCAGCTCAGCACCCTGAGTATATAGCGTAAGTGTTGAATACATTTTCTTTGGTGGTTGTGATGGTGGTTAAGGAGTGGTAGATGGGAACACCACCAGCAAAGACTTTGAGATGGGCATTGTGTGTTTAGAAATCATCAAGGGGAGCTTCCTAGGTGGAGTAGGAAGTTTATGTAGAGACATAACAATAATAGCTAACATTTAAAGGACGCACCTCTTGTGCAAGGCGTTGTGTGCTGAGTAAGCAGTTTATAAGAATTTTCACTTTACAAGAACAACTCTATGAAGTGGGTATTAGCCCCATTTTACAGATGAGCTCAGGGAGCACAGAGGGGTTGTTACTTCCCCAGGGTCACACAGCTAATAAGTGGTGGACCCAGGATTCAAATTTCAGCTGCCTAATTCTACTCATACTGTTAACACTTCACAGTACAGGTAGAATAGGGTCAGGAAGAGGCTCATCTTAAGGCCATTGGGGATTTTTAAAGCAGGGAAATGACATGAGATTAGGGTTTCAGGAGTATTGATTTGGTAGTAGTGTTGGATGCATCAGTGTGAAGAAAGGCTAAAAAGGAGACCAGTTAGAAAGCTGTTTTGATTTAAATATGCAGTGATTAGTGCCCAAGTGTGTGAAGCTCGTTTTGTGAGGTTTGACCCTGTCAGTACCTTCTTCGTGTTCAGAGCAGGATCCCAGAACACAGGAGAAAACCAGCACAGTTGGGCACCTGGGCTCTTGGGGCAGATGTGGCCCTGCCTGGCACAGACATTCGCAGCGGTGCTTCCACTCCCACAACTCCCAGCTCTGCTGAATCACCTCGGGCCTGCCCTTAAGTTGTCGTTTGTCTAGTTGACGCTATCTTGTGTGTTCTTACCAGGGGAGCCTGATGACTCCCATTGAGTCAGGTCCTCCCTGTGTATCTGTGCATATCCCGTACCCCAGTCACTCTGATCCAACTCTTTCCCGAGTGTTCCTCTGTGTTTTGTGCTAATTACTTGACATCCCCCATGCTGTGGGGTGGATATCTTCCCTTTTTCTCTTTTTCTTTTCCTTCCCCCCTTAGCCCTCCTCACTCCTGACTCTGCACTCCCCTTCAGTCCTGTGTCCCCTAGGTCATCGGGTCCTATCAGTGCACCCCCTGGATATGTCTGGAGTCTTCTCTTCCTCTCTGGTTTTGGTTCCTCCACCCTCGTTCTTGGCCTTTCCCACCTGGACTCCTGTCACCGCTGCTACATGTGACCACATAGACACGATCAAGTCATAACTGCCGGAATCCTTCAATCTAAAATACTTACCGAGTGTCTGTTTCCTATGTGCCAGGAGCTAAGGGTACAGCAGTGAACAACATCCCTGTCCTTATTAAGCTTACATTCTAGGGACATACAGCAAACAAGTGAACAGATATATGGTGTGTCAGGTGGTGGTAACTCCTGTAAGAAGAGTAAAGCTGGGTAAAGGAAACGAGTGTTCTGGGTGTAATTTTTCTTTTAATGTGATTTCCAGAGGCAGTGAGGTTTGGTGAAAGAACTGAGACGATCAGGCTGACCCAAGGTTGGAATCTCATCTCTGTCAATTACTTGGTGTAACTTTTGCCACGTTAATTATCCTCTCTGAACCTGTTTCTTTATGTACAAAATTGGCTTAACAATGTCTGCTGTACCAGTTATGAGTTAATTCATGTAAATGGCCACAGCACAGTTTGGGGGCACATATTAAGTGCTCAGTAAACGTTTTTTAAAAAATATCTACTTCTATTTCTCCTAAAAATATCCAAGCTGGCTGCCCTTTCTGAGAGGAAAGACGGTGTCTTACTAGTTTTGGAGGTTGGTTGGTTGGTTGGTTGGTTTTAGAGTAACATTTAAAGTCATATATGCTCATTTTAGAAAACTTAGGAAATAAAACTATTTAAAAAAGAGGATTAAAAATTGATTGCAGTGCCACTGTCTAGAAATAATTAGTTAAAATGTTGACGTCCTTTTGATCTGTATTTCTACTAGTGATTTTATGTAATACTATCCATCAGTTTCTGATCTCATAGATCAGGCACTGTGCTGAGAACCTAACTGGGATGGTTTTTTTAATCCTATGAAGTAGGTACCAGTTCTATGATTACTATCATTTTACAAAAGAAGAAAATGAAACTTAGAGAATTAAAAAAAAATGCAAACTTCCACGTTCATAACCTGTAAGTGGAAAGGCCAGGCTTTATATAAATGGGTGTTATTATTATTATTAATCATTTAAGAAATTGAGATGATGCTATCTTATAATCTTTTCATCTGTATGCTTTATATCTTTAAAATGCCTTAGGTGGGGAGGCTTTTTGATGACTTCCTTGTATTTTGTCATATAAATGTAATATAATTTACCATCCAGGTTGACATTTATGATGTTTCTAACTTTCTCACTATTACAGTTAATATAGTGGCAAGCCTGCTTGTCACAGGTGTTCGCTGCTGCTTCTGACTGTTTCCATAGCCTGTATTCCTGTAGCAGAATTGCTCATTCAGAGGGCATGCACATTTCAAAGCTTCTGGTGTGTATTACCAAACTGCCCTCCAGGGTACACCCCTGTCTCCACTCTGCTCCTCACACCATCACCCCAAAAGTTTGAGGGATCCACTTCCCTCGATCCCTTGCCAGTACTGAGATTCTCATTTTAAGAAATCTCGACTAATGAGCTAGGTGAAAAAAATGCCATATTTGAATCATGTCCTTTTCATCATTGTGTTCAGAAAGCACTTACACAGTATTTAATGAGTGAACTCATTCCAGGTATTGGGTTCCATAGTATTTTTCCCCTCTCTGGTTTACAGCTTCTAATTTGAACAAGCCATTAAGAAATTGAGCTTTGGAATATGGGAGTATTTCAGTACCACGTGAGCCTCTCCTATAGGTAGAAGGCAAGAATGTTGTGATTCTTTAATGTTTTGCTGGTTTGGAGGCCTTGTGTGTCTGAGCAA
Source organism: Camelus ferus (assembly GCF_009834535.1). NCBI lineage: Eukaryota > Metazoa > Chordata > Mammalia > Artiodactyla > Camelidae > Camelus > Camelus ferus. Next base: position 3,661,122 of record NC_045716.1, read on the forward strand.
GGATAGTTTTATTTCCTGGTTCTTGGCTGTGGATCAGTGTTGAAATAATGGGGTAAGTAAGCCTTGAGCAGGATGGTATCTGTTACATTGTATTATTTTCTGACCATCTCTGGTCTGCATGTAAAGCCTTTTAAACACTAGATTATGAGCTCCTCTAAGGCAAGCATTGTGCATTTTATTCACAATGTTGAGAAACCTTTGTTTATTGCTATAGTCACTGAGAGAAAAAGTTATCCTTGTTATGCACAGTAATTTTATCCAGTAAAATTGAATATAGGTCAGATCTCATTTTCTACTTTTTAAAAACCAGTCAGATGTTTCATTGTAAAAGCAACTTTGCAGACATTTGTTACAAATTGGTCAAATGCTTAATGCTCTGTTCGGCTCCTGAAATTAAAGTCTGCTTTGGAGAACACTATGCAGGTATGTGAAAGTGTAGCTGAAAGACAGTGCGCGCTGTGTGTAAGATTTTGGAAGAGAGCTGAGATGCTGTGGAGATCAAAAAAGCTTGGAAAAGCCCCAGTGGAAATACTGGTCAGGGACACTTCAGTGAAGCAAGTAGGGTCTCAGTCTGGGCCTTAGAGGAAACGTCTGCTTTTCATGTGCAGGGGTGTGAGGACTCTTCCTGCTGGGGGGCAGGGAGCGAAAGTCTACAACCAGGAATGAGAAGAGGGAGGATGGAAAGAAGACCTGCCAACTGAAACAGATTTTGTTTCAGGGAGAAATCAGGTTGGAGATAAAAGTTGGCCAGTTTTAGAGGAGGAGGAGGAAGAGGAGGCAGTGTGGAGCAGACACCCAGCTGAGGAGTTTAAGTTTAATCTTTCCTGTTGTAAATTCTTAAACAGGAGGCAGTTTTTAACTCGCAGTTTCTACTCACTTGCCTGTGGTTAAACAACTTTTAAGGGCTCAGACTCAGGTCTTCTGATTCTGCAAAGAAAATCAGTTTGTCTGGAGGCTTTGCAAAGATGGGGTTGAATAGGTCTTGGTGCTGGAAGGCGCCTCATACTCTGGGTCAGAAGAGGCCGGCAGCCCAGAGGTCTGAGCCTCTGCTCTCTTACTTGGCTCAGTGAGTACAGACTAGCTATCCTGAAAGTTCCTTCCAGATCTAAAATGCAGTGATTGGGCTTAAGTAGAGGTTGTGCAAGGTGAGAAGTAAGAGGAACAGCCAGACAATGCTTGTCTAGACAAGTTTTGAATCTTGGAAAATAGTGTCACTATTGACTAAAATGGGGAAGTTAGAGAAGGAAGCAGGGTTTTTTTTCTTTTTTGTTTTGTTTTGTTGTCTGAATGCTTGTTTTTTGTTTTGTTTTGTTTTGTAAGGAGGATATGATTGGTTTGGCTTTAGACAAATGGAACGATCCTATAGGCAGCTAAAAATAGAGGAATTAGTCCTGGGGGAGTGGTTGGGGTTGGAAGTGCTGTTGGAGAGTCGTCAGCTTCAAGGGGCCTTTTGAACCTGCCAGTGTTGATGAGCACCTCGAAGCTATAAAGAGTGCTGAGAAGCGTCGGGACCAGGTGAAGGAAGAAGAAAGAGAAAACTGGTAGAAACTAGAAGAGCATAGTGTCACAAAAACAAGGAAGTCAGAGTTTCAAGAAAATAAGGCTGCAGTGTCAAGTACATGGGAAATGCAGACGAGTTCAAGTCGCCCCTGACCTTGACCTGCAGTGTCATTGGTGGCAGCAGCAGTGCTGACCCAGGGGAGTTGTGGAAGCAGCAGCAGGCTGAGGTCAAAATTGTGTGTAACTGTAGGTAACTAAGTAAAGACTGCCCCCCACCCCGCCCCCTGAGGATAATTGCGAAAGATACCACAGTGCAGTTGAATTTGGAAATGGCAGTAAGGTCAAGTGAAGGGCGTGTGTGTTTTTCTCCTTAAGTACAAGCATGTGAGTGTGGAAGTCAAACAGTAAAAAGAGCTCCTCCTCCCCTAGCCTGAGGGGTTGGTGGCGGAACAGGCTGATGGGATGCGGGCTGGTGATAGGGTTGCAGAGGCTTGCACACCCTGGGCTTTTCAGGTTTCGTTAGTAGAATGAAAACCATCTGCCTTCACTAGCCTCTCAGTACATTGATGGAACTGGGACCTCTGTAAAGAGCCGTGGAGGATGGATGCTGCCCCGGGTATAGGAGTTGTGGCATATTGTGTTTTTTTCTAAAGATGGCCACCCCAATTATATCCTGTCCCATTTGCTCTTCTTAAATTGTGAAGCTGGGGTTCTATCAAGCTGGGATCCTCGTTCCTTTCCCTTGAACCTGGGCAGACCTTTGTAACTGCCTCAACTAACAGAATGAGGCGGAAATGACACTGCTTGACTCCTGAAGCCTAAATCCCAAAAGACAACCAATTCAGCTTCCGCCTGCATCTTTCTGACTTGGGATGCAAGCCTTGGGAGCCCTGACTTCACGTGTCAGAAGTCCAGCTATACTGAAGCCTCTCCACTAGAGAGCTTACGTGGAGAGGCCACATAGGGACAGTTACTTATGAGGAGCACCTGCTCCGACAGCCCCAGGCTGTTGAGGTTTCAGCTGAGACCCCAGACATTGTGGAGCAGGGACAAGCCACCCCTTCTGTGTTCGGCATGAAATCCCGACCCACAGAATCCAAGCACATAAGTGGTTGTTTGATGCCATTAAGTTTGGGGGTAATTGTTACACAGCTGCAGTAACTGGGACGGATACATGCCAATTCAGAGCCTATCAGTGTGGTCAGAGAAGAAGGGGAAATCATAAGGTTGAGGGAGGTTGTAGCTACGATCATCGTGCAGTTTTGTTGGCACAACTGAATGACTGGTTCTGGGAGACAAAAGCTTCCTGATGGCTGAAGTACTTCTTCCTCCCATTTTACTGACAAATTTGGTGAGATCTAGATAAGAAAACTTTGATTTTATGGACATCTGGATGTACTGCCTGAAGCCCTCGGGGTTGGCTGGGATGGTGAGCCCTCCTCCGTGGTGGAACAGACTGGAACGTTGCATCGGAGAGGTTCAGCTAGCAGTGACCAGGAGTTAGTGCTGGGCTGGCTTCAAAAGCTAACTGGGTTGGTTAGTCTTGCCAGTGTCAACTTTTTATTCATAAGGAATGGAAGAATCTGATTTTGACTTTATTTTTGCCAGAAAGATACGTTCTTCAAAGATGTGGATTGTGTTTTCACTTTTGACAGTTGCTTACTGAGAAAGAAGCTGTGTTGCAGGTCGTCCCGTGGGCATTGGCGTGGATTGCGATGAAGGACCTTCATTCTGATGTTCATAGGGAGTTCATATCCATGAGGATACGATGGGTCCCATGATTCTGATGGCCCATTTGGTGGACAACAAGGGAAAGAACCTCATCCCTGGTGTTTCCAACCCTGTGACTCTTGTTACCCATGGAATGTATAAAACAAAACTGACTTTGGAAGCATCTGCAACAGATGTGGGAGCAGAACATCTGCTTGACTGTTGCGGGAGATAGCCATCTCTCTCCTTCAAGGAACTGAAAGATTTCTCTGGGTCAGGAGCTAAACCTGTACTTCCTAGGAAAACAGTTAGCAAGTTTGGGGTGAAATGGTGTCAGACATGATACCCAAAGCTGTCTGTGAGCAGATTATTATTTACCAAGAAGTTTGCCAAGCTGAAGAGCTCCATAAAGTCAAAGTATACTTGGCCCCTCATGGAAAGTTCTGGGTGTCAGACTTTAATCATTCCCATTACGTAGTTGGAAGAAAAACCTGAAAATGTCTAAACCAAACTCTACAGGGAAAAGAGGCGGGATCTTGTGACTTTGAACTTTCTGGGACCACAGGTGAAAGTGGATCGCCGTTGATTGAGTCAGCAGCCGTGGCCCCTCGCGGGGTGCTGCAGGCTCCCTTGGGCCAGCTGAGCGCTGGGCACCATCTGGGGGAGCGGACGATGCTGGGCGTGCGTGTGCGGGAAGCGCCTGGCCGGTTCATGCAGAAACACCTCCCTTCCCTTTCCTGAGAAAGTAGGTGAAGAAAACTGGATCAGCTCTTTTTCTGTTAAAACCTTCACAAATCTCAGACAGCTGACATGGTTACATTCTCCTTTGTCCTGTTCATTGATTTATTTGGACTGCCAGGTGGTTCTAAATACTTAGTCCCAGGTATTTCCAGATAGTTCTGAATTGAGCGGGTTAGAGTCTTGTACATTATGACATGTGTCTTATGTTTCTTGAAACTATTCAGAAATCCCAATTTCTTTTGGATATTCTGGTTACCATGAATATTTGGCTTAAAAATAGGCTTTTGTTTGTGACACAGGTTTTCTCTCCATTCATGCCTACTTTTTCAGGCTAATGCTAAGCTAAAATGATAATTTGAAGAAGAAATGTTGGGAGATGCTTTAAACTTTTAAACCATTTGTTGCTATAACGATAAGATTCCTTGACACACTGCGGATTCTGGCTTTCCAAGATCTGAACCATTGCTGACAGTTCCCACCTTTGTGAACCCTTCAGACAGATCTTAGAAATGCAAAATAAGACTACTTTGACTTTCTTATGTCTGTGCTATTAAATAAAAACTAAAAATGAACCCCCTTTTAAAAACGAGATTGAGAGTGAAATAAACCAGGTCTCCGGCCAGGCCTGTGGGGGTGTTGAATGTTATCCTGGGGTTGCTCTGTAGCATTTTTCTAATTCCTGCCATTTCTTTCATTTCTTCTTTAGGACATGCTCGAGTTCTTGCATGCTGAAGAACTCTTTGATTTCACTCTGTGCTGCTAGAATTGAATCCACCCACATGCCTCCTTCCCCCTCAGATCTGAGTGTCAGTGCCTTAAGAGTTGTGGTTATGAAATTGTGGCTTTTGGATTGCAAGGGGGTTTCGAGATCCTTTCTTAGAGGAGCCCCTCAGCTTAAGATGCTTTTCCTGATAGTACTCAGATGTTATTTGCATTTTTTTCACCGTGTTGACATTTACCTTGATGGTGCAGAGGCTGTGGCAGATCAAACTGCTGGTGCCTTAGCCTAACTCAGGGCAGTGGCACCAAACTGTACTGATGGTCTCTGTAGTCCTCCCTCACAGTGAAACAGAAAAAAGAGAGTCGTATTCCCTTGAGAGTGTTCATGAAACAGTTAAAAAAAAATCTTATCAAATCTTGGTTCTCGAGAACACTTTTCCTTACTTTATTAAAGTTATAATTTACTTACAGTAAAATTGACCCTTTTTAGTGTATACTTCTGTGAAATTTGACAAATGCATATAGTCGGTAACCATCATTGCCACAAATAAGTTACAGGACAGATCAGTCACCCCTAAAAGTTTCTCTGTGTTCCTTCTAGCCCCTTCCCCCATGCCCAGCACCCGGCAACTACTGATCTGCTTTCTGTCCCTATAAAGTTCTGCCTTCTCCAGAATGTTACAGAAATGGAATCATACAGTGTGTGGCCTTCTGACTCTAGCTTCTCACACTTTGCATAATACATTTGAGATCTGTTCATATTGTTGCATGTATCTGTGCTGTGTTCCTTTTTATTGCTGAGAGGTATTCCATTGTGCAGGTGTACCACAGTTTGTCCATTCCTTAGTTGAAGAATATTTGGATTGTTTCCCATTTTTGGCCGATATGACTCAAACTAATATAAGAATTTGCAGCTCGTTGTGTTGAACCTGTGTGTTTCTGTGTCACCCTGAAGTGGGGTTGTTGGGTCATATAGTAGGTGTATGTTTTCTACGTTTCATTTCAAGAAATAGTCACGCTGTTTTCCAAAGTGCCTGTATAGTTTTGCATTCCCACCAGTAATGCATGAGATTTCTGCGTGCTCTACCGAGTGGTCAGCACTTGGCATTGTCAGCTGGTAGGTTCTGAGTTTATAGTGATTTCTCATTGTGGATTTAATTTGCATTTTTCTAATGACTGATGGTATTGGGCATTTTTTCCTGTCCTTGGTTGTCATTTGTACATCATCTTTGGTGAAGTGACTGTTTAGATCTTTTGCCCACTTTTAAATTGGGTTTGTTTTCTTAAGTTTTGAGTGTTTTAAAAATATATGTATTTTAGATACAAGTCATTAATCATGCATGTAATTCACAAATGTTTTCTCTACTTGTAATTGTGATTGACTGTAATACTCTACATGATGAAATGAGAGTGTCCATTGTGAGACAAGGTGTCTGACTCCAGGGAAAGCCCTTCTGTGATGGAGTTGCGAGCTGAAATAGCTCATTTTTTCCTCCATGGAATCTCATTTTTTTCTTTAAAGAATCACTGGCAGGCTGGCTGTTGAGACTCACTTATGTTCTCAAATCTCAAAATTATCTAAACAATACTTGAAATTTTCTCAAAAAATGAATGAGGTGAACCTGTCACTTCTTGGGAAACAACTATTTTTTTGTGGATGATGAAATTAGAATCTTTTTTTTTAAAAAGCAGAATTTTGTAAAGCTTATTCCAACTACTGTCGTCTTACAGATTCACAGTAGTTAACTTTTTCTGATAATGAGATTGGTGGTGGTATTGTCATATGATTTTGGATATTGTATAATAAAATGAGTCAGTATTTGGAAGACCTCTGATACTCATAAGCCAGTACTTTACAAATGATTGGTACATGAAGTTATAAAATCACACGTGGGTAAAAGATCCGTTCAGAACACAAGATAGAGCAATGGGTTGTAATGTATGAGAGTTTGCAGTCTTTGGTACAGTTTCAGCTTCCACACTGCAACTAACCTTTAAGAAACTGCCCCTTTTGAGTTTTGGTAGAGTGTCAAGAAAGAAGATCCACAATTATCTGAAAAGACTATTAAAATACTCCTCTCTTTCCCAACTATGTATGTATGAGGCTGGATTTCCATTGTATACTTCAACCAAAACCTGTGTGTCAGCAGGCTGAATGTGGACACAGACATGAGAAACCACCTCTTTACTATTAAACCAGATATTAAAGAGATTTGCAAAAATGTGAAACAGTACCACTTTTTTTGTTTTAGAAATTTTTTCAAAAACATTAACATATAATAATTTCATTGTTATGCTTGATTAGTTGATGCATTTTTTGAGCATTTTGATTCTCTAAGGAGTCTACTTTTTTTTATTGAAGTATAATCGGTTTATAATGTGTTAATTTCTGGTGTACAGTATAGTGATTCAGTTATACATACATACTCCTTTTCATATTCTTTTTCATTATAGGCTATTACAAGCTACTGAATATAGTTCCCTGTGCTGTACAGTAGGACCTTGTTTATTTTATATATAGTAGTTAGTATCTGCAAATCTCGAACCCCCAGTGTCTGTTTGAATGTCTAATATGGTAAATGGCAATAAACAACCCACATCTGTCTAAGTTCTTTGGGGTTCCTTTACAGAGTGAATAATTTTTATATTCTTCAGAACGAAATACCATTATAGAATCCTCTGTAACTCTTGTCTTCTGTTATCGTAGATGATATTCAACACTTAGGAATAAACCAAGCACTTCACATTATGGGAAAATGTACACCTCTTTACCAAATCAGCCAGACACCTCAACAAAGAGTAAAAAGAGTAAAAAATAGTGGATTTACATGTCACTTACTTAGGCCTTCCTCTTTTTGCCTCATATGGAGTTTCTCTTTAGCACTGAAAGCACAAGGCTGATGTGAGAGAAACAAGGAGGGGGCTTGCCTAACCCAGGAGCTGGGTGTGAACATACCTTGGGAGAGTCCTTGGGGGTCATACACTCAGTGCTTTATTCCGCTTGGCCCAGTGGCTATATTCTCTGTCTAACACTCGGCTTTTCAGCTCTCATCAGTCTCCACAGTCCAAGGTATTGTAAGTCCCCTTTCTTCATTTTGCTAATGCTGTCTCTTCTGTACTCGAAATGTCACAAGGAGTAGGGTGCATGCAATTACTCTTTTAAAGACAACAAGCACCTGATTGAACACCCAGAAGAATTGGTTAAGAAATCACAGATCAAAACAGAGCTCTTATAATCTTTGTACACAAGAGGCTATGACTATAAAATGACTCTTTTTTGGCTGTTATATGTAGTAATGCTAGATTATAGCATTTAAATAGTGGGTATTGGTCCAGTGGAGGGGAAGGAGAAGTTTTTAAGGCCTTTTGACTGTATCTGATCTAAAAACATAATAAACCATAGCACTTAATGGCCTAGTCTCACTCTCTACACATGAAACTCACTAATCTGCTATACAGAGTCACTTAATCCAGGGAAGTAGATATATTTAAAGCTAATAATGTTTGGAAATCTTCTAATGAGATTTTGGATTTTTAAATGTCTCAGATTAAAATACTTATCTTCTAAAAGACTAACTGTGTAAGAGGACCCTTCCCCCACCCTTTTTACCCCCCTTCCTACACCAGCCTCCCCAAGAAAAGGAAAGCTGTATTAGGGCTTTTTCATCTGAACACAAATTATTTCACCCCAACTGGCAGTGTATGTGCATGTTAAGAGCCCTTTAGTTAATTTGTATTACAGCTTCTTATACTACTTTTAAGTATGGTCTGTTCAGAGAAAAATTTGTCCTCAAACTTTATATCATAGCTGCTTAATAATGGCTGTTTTATTTTAAAATCAGCTGAGAACATAATACTCAGACTATTATTTTAAAGTTTTGAACTTCGGTATTTGTCCATGAAGAGCCTCCTATAACGACTCAAACACTTCTGGGAATGGTGGTTCCTGAGGGTGGTGTCTGATCAGAAAGGTTTACTTAAGTCCTGCGCTAAGTTGTTCATGGAACGTGTTGTCTGTGGTTTCTCTCCTTTCCCTTCGCCTGACTACAGAGAGGTACAGAAGGCAGTCAACACCGCGCAGGGGTTGTTTCAGAGATGGACGGAGCTCCTCCAGGACCCCTCCACAGCCACGAGGGAGGAAATCGACTGGACCACCAATGAGCTGAGAAACAACCTCCGGAGCATAGAGTGGGATCTAGAGGACCTTGATGAAACCATCAATATCCTTTTCTGCGGTGTCTCTGCTGTGCGAGGCAGACAAATGAACATGTTTTTTGTCCAGATCTCTCAAGTACACGGATTAGACATTTCCTTTTTGTCATCGATTGATGTTGCTCCTATTTGTACCGTGACACACTTAAAATAGGTGCCCAGTAAGCTAAGATAGGGTTGCCAAATTCCACAATATCCCGCAACATAGCGGAGGCGTGGCATGACGGTTAAGAACTTGGATCCTGGACCCTGAAGTCAGACTGGGTGTTCAAGTCCTGGCTCTGCCAGTTACTGAGTGACTTTGGGCCATTGCTCTCAAGTTTCCTCTTCAGTAGAAAATCAGGGTGACAGCTGTACCTAGTTCATAGGGTTGTTGAAAAGTTTGACAGGAACGATGCCTTGGGCCAGTGAGCCTCTTTGAAAGTGATAGCAGACATTATTACGGAGAGGTATAGACAGACCAGTGTTCTACAGTGGTGATTAGAGGTGAAAAGAAAGTCCTTTTCCAGATGTTTTCCTGTTCAGGAAGTGGAGTTGCAGTGCCCCTGTCCACTGGAGAGGCGTCTGCGCCATGAAGGTGCGCTCCCCACAGTGGGGCTGTCGTGCTAAGCCATGCTGTGGGTTTTAACTAAGTCCACCGACCTGCCTGGTGAAGCCGAGAACTGTAAAAGCTGGGTTATTTGGCCTTTTTTTCAACTGGAAAAATCCCATTTAGCCAACTTTAGATTGAAGATATGCCAGATGCATGTTCTAAGTTCTGTTTTGTTTTTTTTCTTTTCTAAGTGTGGTAAAACATCATGGAAACCAGCTTTTGTCAGGATCCCTCTGTAGTCAGCACACAGGTTCATATGCAGTTGATGTGTGGAATGTAGCGTTTCTATTAATCATAATGACCCCGAGGTACCTTTTAAATTATCAAAAAAACAAATATGTTCTCTAAAATCAGTGAAACAAAATATGTGAGGGTGTGGGATCAAAAGCAGAGTTGCAGGGGGATATGTCTTCCCTTGAGATAGGAGGGAAGAGAAGAAGATTGAAGGAGATAAGAGAAATTGTGAGATAAAGGGGACAAAAGTTCACCGAGCTAATAGTTACTGAGTGCTTTGTGCTGGACGTTTTGTTGGTTACTGAGGTTGGACTGGTAAGCAAAACTGTACCAACTCCCATGGAATTGGGGGTAGAATGGGGGTTGGGGGTGGGAGAGCAGACATCAAATAATAGCACAAATGTGTACTTGCAGACTATGAGAGAAAAGTAGAGAGAGCTGTGTGAGGGACATGGGGCGGCAGAACCAGCCTGGAGGGCGGGAGCACAGGAAGCTTCACTGAAGAAGCCTTGATCTCTAAGATGCAGAGTTAGCTTCTTGACGGAGATGAAATGGTTTGGAATGGCAGATGAAAATGGCTTGCAAAAGCCGCCATGGGAAAGGTGACCTGAAGTCAAAAAAGTGCTGGCAGGCATCTGGAAGAGCCCAGCTCAGCTGTGGTCAGACACCTGTGGGTTTGTAGTGAACCAGGCAGGTCGTCTCTGCCTCGGAATGCACGGATCCCCATCTAGCTGTGGGCTGAGAAAGTCTGAGAATGATTAGTGTCAAGCTGACTGTGTGTTCAGAAATGCTGGACCAGATTTTATTGCTTACCTGTGAGAGACTCTGTGGTTTAACATCATGTTGGTTGTTAGTCTTTTGATGATGAAATTGCTTTACCTTGACTTTTTGACCCACGCATAGTTGAAGCAAATCCTAGAAAATTCAACCTGGATGCAACCGAATTGAGTATAAGAAAAGCCTTCATCACAAGTACTCGGCAAGTCGTCAGGGTAAGGAATGCGGTCTTAGTTGTGTTATTTGTGCAAGAAATAGCCAGACCTCTCAGGACTCTGTCCCTTAATTTAAACTAAGAGGTCAACCCTGAAACCACTTTTTAATACGAATTAAATGCTAGGTTTCCACATATAATTTCTCTGAAAAGAAATCTGTTTTCAGTATCATCAGGCTTATTTCTCAGAGCAAAACTAAGAGTAGACTGTTGGCTTCGGAGAGCTTACTATAATGGTATCCTTCTTGTCCATACATCTCATTCCTCCAAACCAGTGATCTTGTTCCCGCTTTATTTCTTAGTATACTGTTTCTGGACACAAGGAAGAATTGCTATTGTAGAAACCATTTGGTTTCTTGATTGATTGGTTGTTACTTTGCATTGTGTGGAGTGACGCTTACTGGGATTGGATGGCGGCCTCTTCCACCATCTGAATTGCTTCTGGAACTCTTGCAACCCAGTAACTGACATTTCCATACACAACTGCCTGACAGCCCTCCGGGAGTTATCCAGAGCAAGCAGGCATCTATCGGTGTGTAAAAAAATCAGTCCAAGTGAACAAATCTTTAGTCTCAAATTATTCAGATAATAACTTATTGTTAAAAAAAAAAAAAAACCTAAGAGAAAACAGCATTTAAGTGAAATCTTGTATCGTTAAGCTATGTTTGTATTTTGAAACTATATGGCTAAGGCAGTTGATTAGCATAACTAGATGTACGAGAACCAGCTGTCTTTAACATATGTACTAGAAAGCAGCTTCCTTGAATAAAAAGACTTGGGATCATACCAGTGCTAACATATGGCTTTTTAAGAGTCATCTTAGGCAGGAACCTTGGTATGTGTTTGCCAAAGACTCCGTATCATGTGACTTCCTTTTGAAATTATTTCAAATGGTAGGTTATCACTGAACTTGAAATACTCTTGTTCCTTGTTTTACTCATTAGTTGCCTTTCTATACATATATATATAAACTCACATTTTAATGGGGCAGTAACCTTTTTAGACTTAGGTGCCCCATCTATACAGTGAATATTTGGATTAGACACCCCTAATTTCCAGCCAGTTCAGAGGCTATTCTGATAAGGAAGCCCTGTTGTTAGGTGCTATATTTTTTGGTGAGGTAAAGTTTTCCAATTACTTATTTTATAAATGTGTGCTCTTTTATTTCTTGTGATAAAAGATTTTTCTGAAGGACACTTCTGTAGATGTTGGTATTTGAATGGTGCCTTGCAGTGAAGTGTGTGTTCTTGACCTCAATCATTGTATTTGTTCTTTTTGCAAGGTAGTACTTGTAAATTTTGGAAGTTGAAATTCAGAGGTCAGTACAGTAAAGGTTGAATGAGTTGGTATAATTGGAAGTTTAATCCAAAGTTCGTTTTCTAATATTTGCAAAGCTTTTTAAAGTATATTCTTTGAAAGAAGTATTCTAAATCAAGTCCATACTTCGCAATGTTGCAGTCCTTTTAGAGCTGAGATCTAAACTAGATGCAACTGTGTGATCCAACTGAGTGTTTTAGAGTTTTTAATCACTCTTCTTTTAATTTATGACCCCTTTGTGGAAGCTGTTGCTCTTTGCCAGTGGTGAGTTATAGTACCTAACTCAGTTTTTGCTCATCTGATTTTAATAAATTCTAACTGAGGTTTGTGGACTAGAAGGAAGTCATAATTGATACTAACTTGATTTTTTTTTCAGGCACTTTGTGTTGATTCAATATTATTGCATTCTGCTGAACAGTATTTGTATCCAAAACTCTCTGGGTTCCACATGGAAGAGGTTGATAGCGTGGAATCAGAGACTTAGCAGATTAGGGACATGAAACAGAAGACCGTGCTCAGATTCGGAATTTGTACATCACAAGCTTATCTAAGCTTCTCTGTCACCATCATCAGTGGAGTTTCGTTTAGTTGCTTTAAGGGAATATATTTTGATCTGCATTTATGCCAATTGTGCTTCCTCCTCCTCAGGGCAGTCAGTGATGCATTATGTGTTTTTTGTTGTTGTTATCTCTGAAGAACTAAATCTTTTCTCCTGTGTTTCTTCTCAATTAATGTCCACTGGTTTTGCTTTTTAGTAAGCCGTTTTTGCTTAAAGTGTCTCGTGTATGTTTTTTCCAACTGTCTTTTAAGTTTGTGCAATTTTTATTGAGTTTGCTGGCAGTTTTTACTAAAGAAAGCAAAATAATTCTTGTTTTTATGTATATAGCCTTGGTATTCTTGAGGTGATCATTTTTGCCTTTGTGGTAAAATACATCAGAGATTTCACGTGTGAAATGTTTGTTATGGGAATCTATTCCAGAAGTGACCTTGGGTTAATTTAGTAGTGAAAGGTCTTGCAATGTGTGGCCGAATGGTGAATGAGAGGTGAAGAGGCCTTAGAACATTTCCATTGTGGCAAGTCATATAGCCTCTCTGGGTCTCAGTGTTCTTTATCAACGAAATGACCCTCACTAACATTCTCCAACTTTGTTTTAACTTTCAAAGTCAATCAGAACTATCCCACCCTCCCCCCAAAATCCAACCTCTTCAAACCCAAAAATTGTTCACAGTCAATCATAAGTCAAGATAGAAATGGCTTTGGTTAATTAAAAAGGGTGAGGGATGTTGTGTGGGCACAGATGACTCTGGGATGTGAGACCTCTTGAGTGAAGCACTGGGATTTGCTGTCTCATTCACTCAGCCTGGAGGACGGCTTAAAATGGGAACAGAAACATAAATAACCTGGACATTTGTTCTTTTAGCAGGTGAACCATGTTTTATCAGTACTGACTGCTTGTTCTAAACTTCATGTCTTAGAAAGAAGATGAATAATTATGTTTTTGGCAGCACAGATTGTTACAAAATGCTCAACACCGTTTAGTGACATGGCCTAAAATTCCAAATCCTAGTAGAAGGTAATGTGTGGACGGTGTCTGGCAGCCTTTATCCTGCGTAGGAGAAATGCCATCCTGAAAGTGAAAGCCACAGCTCTTTGCCTTCTGTTGTGGCCACGTACAGGGTGCACGCCACACAGCTGTGGTTCACTGACCACCAGAGCTAACACACTCACACATTTTATTAAACAGAATGTAAAAACTGGAACTTTTAAATGTGTATTTCATTATAGTAATGTGTGCTCATTAAAGAAAATTAGAAGAATTTTGCAGTCAGGAAAAAAAGAAAAATCTAGACCCAAAATAATACACAAACAGAAAACTTTGTTGTATTTTTACATGGTTGTGATCGTACTGTGATGCAGTCATAAGCATTTTAATTTTAATTTTTAAAATTAAAAATGATGCATACTTTCTATTTTTATTTATTTTATTTCTTGTTTATTATTGAAATATAGTCAGTTTACAGTGTGTCAGTTTCCGGTGTACGGCACAATGTTTCAGTCATACATATACGTACACATACTCTTGTTATAGGTTACTATAAGATACTGAATATAGTTCCCTGTGCTATATATACTTACCTTTTTTAAAAAGCAGATAATTCTGATGAGTAAGAAAGATGAAAATGCCCCTCCATTCTGTAGTTCCACTCCTTAGAAATAATCACTGTTAACAGTTTTATATATTTTTTTCTATCCATTTTATGAATATTGAAGTACATTCTTAAAATAAATGACCTATTGGTCTGTAATTTTTTTCTGTGGAAAAATATTGTGGACATAGTCTTTATCAATACAAATACAGTGAGAGCAGTACTGTCCAATAGAAATACTAAAATGCAAGCTATCTTTATTTTTCTGTAGTCATAGTAAAAAAGTAAAAAGAAACAGGTGAACTTACTATATTTCATTTAATCTAGCATATCCAGAAGATTATCATTTAAATGTATAATCAATGTAAAAACACTGAGATTTTGAACAAATTTTTTTTAACTTTTTTTTACTAAAACTTAAATCTGACATATTTGTTGCACTTAAGCACATCTCAATTCAGACATGTACTTTCCATTGGAGACACTTGATTTGTATTTAGAGTTTATAAAACTTACAGTTGAAAAGATTGATTTGCAAACTGAGTGTTTTCCAGACATATGTAAAAGTTTTCCAATAACTGAATATAAATCTAAATTAATTAAAATTAAATAAAATTAAAATTTTCATTCCTCGGTTGCACTAACTCCATTCCAAGTGCTCAATATGTAATTGTAGTTGGCTGATAGCTACTATATTGGACAGAGGAGATTTAGATGATCCTTTTTAATGGCTGCATACTTTATTAATTCCTACAGTGACCCTATAAAATATTACTTACACAGAAGAAATAGGCACTTAGAAAAATTGAGTAATTTGCCCAACTTTGCATAGCTAGTAAAAAGCATAACTAAGGCATGAACCCAGGTGTTTGACATGAAAGACCATGTCTTAACCTCTCCGCTAGCCTGGGACTATCATGACTTGTTTGATCGTTGACCCTATTGGTAGTTATTTAGGTGGTGGTTAATTTTTGGCAATTGCAAACCATACTTCAGTACCATCTTTGTGAGCATATCCTAGATATTTAAGTACTAAAAAGCTCAATAAATATACACATTTTAAATATTGGTTAATATTTTCAAAGTATCCTTATAAATTATATTTCTAATAACAGAGTGTCAGATTATGTAATATTTCTTAATACCTTCAACATTAAGTGGTGTCAGTCTTTTTCATCTTTCCCAATCTAACTAGGAAAAATATCTCTTCACTTGCACTTTGTTGATTATTAGTGGGTTAGTGCAACTTTTCATGTTTGATCATTTGTGTTTTTCTGTGAATTGTTGTGCTGAACTCTCCTCCTAAGCTTAATGTCTAATACACAGTATTGTTATGTGGGTTTACGGTAAATTACTCTTCTTTTGCTTGGATATGATGATTATTTCTGCTTTTATTTTATAAATAACAGTGCAGTGTACATATTTGCATATTTGTTTTGAGGTATATTTATTTATTTTTATTGAAGTACAGTCAGTTACAATGTGTCAGTTCCTGGTGTACAGCACAATGTCCCCAGTCGTGTATATACATACATATATTTGTTTTCATATTTTTTTCATTGAAAGTTATTACAAGATACTGAACATAGTTCCCTGTGCTATACAGAAGAAACTTTTAAATCTATTTTTATATATAGTGGCTAACATTTGTAAATCTCAAACTCCCAAATTTATCCCTTCCCACCCCCTTTCCCAGGTAACCATAAGATTGTTTACTATGTCTGTGAGTCTGTTTTTGTTTTGTAGATAAGTTAATAGTGTCCTTTTTTCTTTTTTTTTTAGATTCTACATATGAGTGATAGCATATGGTATTTTTCTTTCTGGCTTACTTCACTTAGAATGATGATCTCCAGGTCCATCCATGTTGCTGCAAATGGCATTATTTTATTCTTGTTTATGACTGAGTAGTAAATATACCACAACTTCTTTATCTGGTTATCTCTCAGTGGACATTTGGGTTGTTTCCACGTCTTGGCTATTGTATATAGTGCTGCTTTGAACATTGGGGTGCATATATCTTTTCAAATTAGAGTTCCCTCCAGATACATGTTTTGGTATGTATTTTATATTATTTCCTTAAAACAAATCTTGTTACTAGAATTACTGGGTCAAGGCCGTGGATATTTGATATCAAATATCAAAGCTCTTAGTACAGAATGTCAAATTTATTTTCAAAGGGTTTGTCTAGTTTACCTTCCAGCTGTTGTTCAGGAGCAGCAGTGTTTTAAAAGACATTTTTATTAAATTATAACAGTACAGAAAAGTGCAAGCATCCCAAGTGTATAGCAACAGCATCGTGGTCTCATTTGAAGGCTGCCAGCATTTGTGTGGATCCGAGCTTCTCAAGCTTGAGCGTTTGTGAGACTCACCTGGGAGACTTGTTAAACTATGCCTTAGAGTCTGACTTAGTGGGTCTGGGTGGGGTCCAGGGACCTGCATTTTTGATAACACCTCAAGTGACTGACTCGGGTAAATCTCATACATTTAAGAAACATGGCTTATATCACTGAGTTTCCCTTGGTTTAAATATACCAATAACTGTGTCTTTATTTTTATGGTGAATACTTCTTTTTTACTAAGTAAATTTTTCTCAGTTTCCATGGGTGGCAGTCTTAGATTTTTTTGTCTTTGGAGGTTTATGAACAGATGAAAATAGGTAGAGAATCCTAGAATTTATGTGTCAGCTGGAGCACCCTCAGATGCCCCACCTACCTGCCCAGTGTCATTTCCAAGGACTCACGTAGCCCTCTTGTAGAAGGCCCCCAACATCAGATCACTTGTTCCTACAGCAGCCTTTCCCATCCCGGGCAGCACTGTTACCTTCTGACATGTGGCGGTAAAATGATCTCTTTACTTCTGCTTAATTGCCAACATTTTTCACAGAGTAACCAAAGCGATCTTTTAAAGCATAAAACAGAATACACCACGGCCCTAGTCAAAATATTTTAAGGGCTTCCCATTGCCTTAGAACAGGGGCCTGCAATCTGTGGCCCATGAGATCTAAGGATGGTTTTATATTTTTTAAAGAGTAGTTTTAAAAAAAAATGTGACAGAGGCTGAATATTTAATATCACTCCTTTATAGACAAAGTTTGCCAACCAGCCACTGCCTTGGAATAAAATCCCAGCAGCTTTGGCCAGCCTTGTCCTACCTCCTCCTGCCAGCACACAGTGGCTCCTTCTCAAAAGCTAAAGCATCCAGCCTTTCCTGCCTCCAGGCTTTTGTGCTTGCTGTTCCCTCTGCCTGGAGTTCTTGCCCTTGCTCTTTCTGTGGTGGGCTGTTCTCGGCCCTCAGGTCTCGATCAGATCTCCCCGCCATCCTTCTCAGGGGTATTCACCCACTGGATTTCAGCCTGGTTGAATCCCTGCCTTCCCAGCACAGTAACCACCTTGTTGAAGTGTGTGTGTGTGTGATTGCTCTCTGCCTCTCCACCATGGTGTGAGCTCCGTCGGCCAAGGCCCCGGTCTCCACCATCTCTGCTGTCTGCAGGCACACACTGGGCATTAGTTAAGTATTTGCTGAATGAAGGAGCGGGTGGTTTGAAGGTTGTAGCCAGGCGGTTATTATTCACACTTACCATGGTGAGAATCACGGGAGCGCGTCCCTGTCTTATCTACCATTCGCTTGTCAGGGGTCTTGGAAGAAGTTTCTAAAAGCCAAAGACCTCAGCATTTGCATCTGTAAAATAGCCTACCTGCCAACTATAAAGTATTTTGGCAGCCTTTTGTTTAAAGAAAGATAGTATTATGATAATCATGTACTCCACTGAAATCATTTTAAGGCACATGGGTTGTAGTTAAATAAGATGCAGGTGGCTCATGTTTAATAAAGTGTTTTGTTTTAGATGAAGTAATGGACCCATTCATTTTTCTTCCTGTTACAGAATGGTTTTTGATACCACTCTGGAAATTCTGGTGTTAGAAATGGTCTAAACTTCACATGAATCCAACTCAGACACAAAATAAGTGACCTCTTTCTCACTATTTGAAAGCATTCTCTGGTGTTTAATAGTAAATATACTTTATTTTAAAGTGTGTGGGTTTTTGCATGTTTCATCCTTGAAGATACTAGCCCTTGAGCACAAGCTTCTGTGTTTGTACCCCAGGGCTGTGTGACCTTGAGAAAGTACCTCAGTCTTTCTAGGTCTTAAGTCTCCTCAACTGTAAAATGAAATTAATGCCAGCTTCACAGTCACTGTGAAAAGTCAGCGATCATGTGTGTAAGTGTTTAATAGTTTCTGGCCTATGGTAGGTACCCAGGAAATACTCCCTCTTTGCTCGTATTTAAATTTAGTATCCAGGTTAACTTCTTTTTAAGGGTACGTCCTTCTCTTTATTTCCTTTATTTTTGAGACTGAAAATAAAAGTCAAAGGAAGCTGTCTTTGTGTTTAAAAAAAATTAATAATAAATTATGGGTATTTTGCCAACGTGCAAAATATTAACCACAGTTTTGTTTAAGGATGTTCATTTGTTTTCTGGTCTTCTACTTACATCATTAGGACATGAAGGATCAGATGTCCACCTCATCTGTGCAGGCATTAGCTGAAAGGAAAAACAGACAGGTAAGTAAACATCAGAAATATATAGTATCAGTCAAAGAAAAGACACAGATACTTGGAATTTAAAAATTCTGGCATCCGTGTATCATGTGCTCAAGCAGAAGACCTTGCGTGCTGAGCCCAGAGTGATGTTGGCATGTTTTGTGAAAGTCCCTGTCAGCCTCGCCTCCTCTCCTTCCTCTCTCCCCCCTCACACCCTCTGGTTCTCTCCTCTGGGCTCCCACTGAACCCTCTGCGGACCTTACAGCCCTTGCCCCACAGCCATTTATCCTGCACCTGTTGAGCACATTCTGTGCCAGGCACTCTGTTCAAGGCGGTAATTGCTTAGTTTCTCGTCTGTTTCTCTGCTGGACCCCAGGCTCCTTTGTGAGGGAGGAGCGATTGTGTTGTGGTCTTTTTTTTTTTCCTTTTTTTTTTTGTTTTTTTTTTGTTTCTAGCTGCTATTACATTGTGCATAGAACTCACTAGACATTTAATGATTGAAATTTTATGTAAAGCAGTTGAGGAACCTTAAATTTGTGTTAATTTGATGTGTTACATCTTTCATCGTTTTAAGTATCTTGTTTTTGATGTGAGGTCTAGTTTTTATTAGTTATTACAAATAAGTTAGAAACCTAGTACATTTCAGAAACCAAAGCCCAGATATTGACACATCAAAAATAGGAGCTCCAAGAGACCCAGTCCCTGAATTTAGTAGACCCTTAAGAAATCAGCTCACCGTTTTAAACTAACTAGGCATCAGTAGTTATGATGTAAATCCTCACTTTATATCTGTAGGTGTTTCTGGACCCACTTAATTTTGGAAAACAGGTAATACGAAAGCTTAGGGGAGAGGACTCTCCAACTATCACCTAACTGAGTTTTCCTTTTCCCTTCCCTGCATCTCATTTTCCAAGTCATCGCTGTTGTTTTTTCCTTCCTGTCCGCCTCCCTTGCTCTCCACAGTGCAGCTAGGAAAAACCACTAGCTAGTCCATTCCATCTGGCACTGACTCTTGAAAGAAGCTGCTGAATGACCACAGGCTGGCAGCTTGGGAGTTCTCTTTTCCTCTTCAGCTCACAGGCGCTAAGTGACACCATACTGAAAGTGGACAGTGTGTAGGTGACACCTGTCCTCTATAACTCCTATTTGAATTTTATTCTCTAGATAGTCTAGTTGAGCTGACATAAATGTGGATTTATATGTAGCCTTTCCAAGTATGACTTGGAATTTTGTTTGAGGCAGTGAGTGAAATGTAGAGTTACAGATTTTCCAGGAATAGCGGGCAGAGTCCGCCTTGCTGTGTGCCCCAGTCCTGGGGCTGTGCGGCTGCCTGCTCAGCCGGGACCTCCTGCTCTGACACCTACACAAAGCTGGCCTTCCGGTGCTCTGGGCCCTCTCTCCTTCTTCTTTCCCACTAAACAGATTGTTGGAGGTCAGACTGAGGCCCCAGGAGCTCCAGTCCTCTGTCCGTGGCCTCGTGATGCACTACAGCCTTTCTCTGACCTTGAAAAAGTTGTCACTAGGCCCTGGTACCCTCCATAGAGTTCTTAAAGTCTTTGCATCAGAATAAGCAGGGCCTTTTAAATCTTGACAGCCCTACAACCAGGTTGGGGCAGAGCCATCCTCAGAAAGCCTTGGGTCTGCTTTATACCAGAGACAGTCACCATCCAAACTCCTGATGGAGGCCCTGGGCTGCTGGAAGCTTGTGGGCATCCTGATCTTCTTATAACTACCTCAGGACTTACGACGCGTCCTGGACTTCTCCAGACCTCAGCCCTGAAGGGTGGCCATTTGCCTGAATTCATGGCTGAAAGTCAGGCGAGGTCTGTGTCAGTATTGAGGGGCTATTGGAGGGCTTTTCAGACAGAGAACCAAGTGATCAGGTAGACTTAACAGTTCCAGAACTGAAAAGTACCTGGTGAGAAGATTTGGCAGCTCTTCAGTGAAGAATCCTAGTTGCCAGCGTCTTCTGGTTCTTTGTGCCAGGCTGGTTTGAGCAGGTGCTTTGACCAGCTAGTCAGGAGGGCTTATGGGGACCCCAGGCAGAGGCTGCTGCTGAGACTGACCGCTCACATTCCTGGGTGGCCTCTTCAAGGAAGACGTTCCCAGATTTATCCTCTTCTGGCTTGAAATGTCCTCAGATTTACAGTGGGAAACCCCACCCTGGCGTCTGGGGGCCCAGGTGGAGAACTCTGACTTTCAGGGCCAGCACTTGGCATGGTTATCAGGGTCAGGCACCCACGTGGCCATGCCTGCCTGGGGAAGCAGCCCCCAGTTCCATCTGGGAAGCCTGTAGCCTTGTAATTCATCTGAAGGGCAGTGGGATTTACTTGTGGGCTACATCGAATGGACATTGGTGGTTCTTGTGCCTTCTGTAGGGGCTCTGACTTAGCTTTCTGTCAGTGTCGGGGAGCTCTCTCCTCCCCCTCTTCAAAAAACCAAAACCTTCCCTGTGTCATACTTAAAT
This sequence comes from Camelus ferus, assembly GCF_009834535.1. Lineage (NCBI taxonomy): Eukaryota > Metazoa > Chordata > Mammalia > Artiodactyla > Camelidae > Camelus > Camelus ferus. The sequence continues at coordinate 3,682,295 of NC_045716.1, forward strand.
AAAGAGGACTCTGGAAGTCTGGAAGCAGCTAGACTAGAACCTGCAGCAGGTCTCTGGTGAACTTCCAAGGGTGCTAGGAAGAGCTGGCCTAAAGAACCCAGGCGCTTTCAGTAGAGCAGTGTACAGGTGGGCGTTTGTTGATTTCAAGTTGACATTTATTTGCATTTTAATGGGACAAAGCCCATTTGTGAGTCCTGTTGGGAGAGCTTGGAGGCAGGAGAGTGCCCTTCCTGGCGCTCCTTACGTTGTACCATGCAGGCACCAACCTGCTCCCCTGGTAAAAGGCTGCCTCGGGTGAAGACCAATGATGAGCAGTAGGAGAACCCTTTGCGTCATGGTGATGGAGCCCTCGTTCAGAGATGGTAACGGTTTGTTCCTCCTGCTTCCTGGCCCGCTCTCGCAGGCCCTGCTCGGAGACAGTGGCGGACAGAACTGGAGCACAGGAACGACAGATAAATACGGGCGCCTCGACCGGGAGCTCCAGCTGGCCAACTCCCACTTCATCGAGGAGCAGCAGGCACAGCAGCAGGTACCGGGGAGCCCACCCGCCGGGGCCGGGCGCCTCCCGCGCTCCTCTGCCAGCGGGGCTTTGTTGCTGACGACAGGCAGGCTGGACCAGAGCTCGCCTGTAGCTGCCTGTGTCTACCTGTGTGATGACTGCATCTCTACAGGGCGTTTAAAACCTCCTTCGAATCATGACTAGCTCTCTTAGGACAAGCAGACCAGACACCCGAAACTGACAGAGGAGGCCGTTGACTTAAAGACACGGCAGCCTCTTCCCCAGCCTCCACTGGTGTACTCAGGTTTTTGTTCATTTCAACAAAGGCACTTTGAGAAAAATTGAGTCCTTGTTTTTTCTCTGAAAATTAGTGTTGGTTCCATTATACATAAAAATGATTGCTTTGGCGGAGGCTAAGGGGTAGAAGGAAGCTGGGGTTGATGACACCTGCGTTGTTGCTTCTGGTACGTAGTTGTATTAATAAAAGGAAGCTAATAAAGTATCTGGGGGTTTGAGGATTATCTCTCCATCGAAACTATTGGCTCTTAAATACTGTGTTTTATTTATGCATGTCGGTTATGTGTTTTTTGGTTCTTTTTCCATTAGCACATCTGCTTAACTAGTTGTCTACTTAAATCGCTATTAACTGAGTGAACCTTTTTTTTTTTTTTCAATAAAAAGTGAGGCAGCTGCAACACAATTTAAAAAAGTAACTACCGCTCAGAGGTTGTCCTCGAGGTAACTGGCTCCCACAGAGCCCCTTCTCGTTTGTCCTTGAGGACCCGGCGAAGGACTCTGTTTTCCCGTGTACAGAGAGCGGCCAGACTTTCTCTTGTAGTTAAGCTGTGGCCAGCTGTTGCGGATTGAGACCTTGACCCTGGCAGCAGGCTTCCTCTTCCTAGGCATCCGCATGGGTCCATGGTCACAGCACAGGTGCTCTCGGCCATTGTCTGTCCCTTGTTGGACTTCAGCCAACCAGAGTAAAGCTCTCCGGGTGGTTTCAAGCCCCGCTGACTGTTCACAAGTTGGATCAGCAGGAGATATCGGTAGCTTGACAACCCAGCCTTTTGAGCAGTGTGTTCTGGGAGGCGACGGTCTGGTCCTTTGATTTCTGGGCTTTGCTTCTGAATGTGAATTGTCCTGAGTTGGCAAAGAAGCTAGCAGCTGCTAGAGTGCCGGGCTTGGAACCAGGTAAGAGGGATTTTAATTGCTTATTTCCCATTTCCCTGGCACCAGCTGATTGTAGAACAGCAGGATGAGCAGTTGGAGCTGGTCTCTGGCAGCATTGGGGTGCTGAAGAACATGTCCCAGCGCATCGGAGGGGAGCTGGAGGAGCAGGCAGTGTGAGTACCGAGACGCCCCTCTCGCTGCAGAGGAATGGAGGGAAAGCCATTTTATGGGAGCCCTGAAAGCCTGACAGTTACGTGGCTAGTAAAACCAAAAGCTGTTTTGTTTATAGCTGCATCTTTATTCTGTTGTACAGCCTAACCTTTCCAAAAGAAGCAAATCTATCAGATAAAATTTTCAACAGGGTTTAGGCAAAGTTATTATTATTAATATGCTTAAACACTGTCAGAAATAGGTACAAATTCCTTGAACAGATAATCGAAGTGTTGCTATGAATGGGAATGTGAAACCAATACGGCTCTGTTACCTCTGTGGAGACTCTTGTTGCAAAGAGGTTAGGACACGGAGTAATCATCCCATGACTTTCGCACTACACAGAACAGAACTTTTTGCTCTGCATCTTAAATTTGAATTTTATGGGAAAAAAAGTATAAGTTTAATTACAATTAATAAAAAAGTCTTCCCCCCTCAAAAATAAAAAGTAAAAGCACAAGAAAGCATAATTAGATTTATTTGTTCTTCATTAAGAACAATCTCTTTTTGCAATCCTGAAGTATGACACCAAAAACAGTGAGAAATGCTACCACATAATAGCTTTACTCTTTTACAGATATTTTTTCGGGGGGGTGGGGGAGACAGTTCCACTAGGATATTTCGGGAACTCTCCTACCTCAATTTTGTGTTCAGCGTTATAGATTCATTTATTATAAATTCAAACCAGGCATCTTGTTCTGGGAGGCCATTGCGTGTCCACGGAGGAGAGAAGGGAACAGCATCTCTGCCGGCAGAGAGTTTACTGTTCAGTGGGTGGAGTGGACATTACATAGACGATGCGAGTCCCGGAGTGGTGACAGAAGTGGAGGGCTGCCGTATGGGAGAAGCGCGTGGTGCCTTGAGGGCCCTGGCAGACTACACTGCAAACCTAGCACAGTCTGAAGTCCCTGAGAAGAGAAGAGAAAAGACAAGAAAAGAGAAGAGAGGTTTAACTGGAGCTGGCAGAAGAGTGGAAGGCAGCGGGTGGGGTGATACGGAGGGTTGGAAGGGGGCTGAGGGAATGGTCTGTTGGGAAGAAGAAAGAGCATCCAACAGGGAGGTTTCGAGTGACTGGAGTGTGGGGATGGGGAGGGAAGTTGCAGAAGTCAAGTCAGGGAGGCAGGCTGTTCAGGGAAGGCCTTAGAAGCCATGAACAGGAGTTACGACTATTTATTCAAAGGGCGGTGGAGAACACACCCCAAGCGAAGGTTGTGTTGCAAGTAGTGCCACGGTCAGGTTTCCATTTTGGGAGGAAGAACCACAGTGGCACAAGACTGGAAGCAGGGAGACCAGGTAGGAAAGCTGGGAGAACGGGAATGTAAGCATGCAGTTTAATTTCTTTCTACAATGCATTCTTACCCTAAAGTTTGTTTTGGGGCTGGGAGAGGACTGAGTGCTTGAGCACTTCCCCTGGTTGGGTGGACGATAGAGCCTGCAGGCTTCCAGTTAGAAACGGTGGATTGAGCACAGCCTTCATCTCTGCTCCTCCTCTGGAGTCCGTTAGAACAATATTAGTTTTTTTTTTTTAATGGCATGAAATCTCTGGGGACATAGAGCTTGGAATAAGAAACAGTGACCAAATTTTAAAAAGGAAGAGAGAAAGAGAAAGGAAAGACAGACAGACAGACAGACAGAAAGACCGACCAGACCACAACACTTTAAGATCCTGGAAAGTAGAAAGCCGAATGGTTACTGACTCAACAGACCAGAGAAAGCTGACTCCTAGGCCACAGACCCCCGAGCTGGGAAGAGTGTTTACTCACCCATGATAGTGTAAACCTTGAGTGTTGACCTTATCAAACTGTGACACAGTTACATTGAAAGAAAGGGGGAAGAGAGGTGGGAAGGATGCAGAGGTGGGGAATGAAATGGGAGGAGGGCTGAGCCCTAGCCTTCCGTACTGCGGAGTCAGCAGGAGCAGGAGTCAGCAGGAGCAGGACTCTAAGGTGTGAGCCTGTTCAAAAACTGGAGAGAGATGGGGGAGAGTATAGCTCAGTGGTAGAGTGTGTGCTTGGCATGCACAAGGTCCTGGGTTCAATCCCCAGTACCTCCACTGAAATAAATGAATAAATAAACCTAGTTATCTACCCCTCCCCCCAAAAGAAAAGAAACAATTAAAAAAAAAGAGAGAGAGAGAAAAGCAAAAACTGGAGAGAACCAGGAGCATGACGTGAGGGGCTGAAAGCAGTTGCTGCAGAGGAGGGGCAACTGTGGTTTTTATACACAGAAAAAGACTTGTAGGACCGTTTAGCTCTACAAACTGTGTATGTGTATAACTAATGAAAGTTACAAGTAAATTAAAAAGAAAAACCATGGGTCTTGGACTTAAACCTGTGCTGTCCAAAAAGCCACTAGCACACGTGGCCATTGAATACATGAAATGCGGCCAGTCTGGACTGAGATGGGTCCTGAGCATAAATTGCACACCAGATTCTGAAGATTCAGACTGGAAAAAAAAAGTAATATTATATGTTGAAATGATGTTTTAGATACACTGGGTTAAATAAAACATTAGAATTAATTTTGCCCGTTTTCACTTTGATATGTATGACTAGAAAATACTCAGTGACATATATGACTCACGTTCTGTTTCTTTTGGGCAGCCCTGGGTGAGTTAGATCTGGGCTAGAAACTTGGTTAGTGGGTGTCCTTGGGCTGGAAGTTGGATGACTTGCCCAGTTTGTTTTCAGCGAGAAAAGTCAGGCCCAGCACACAGAGGTAGCTCTTGTCAGCACTTGGCCCTGCCTGGACAGGTCTGCCAGCTGAAGGGCCAAGATGCTACCAGGATCTGAAATGAGCTAAAAATGTTTTAATTTGAAAATTTAGGTAAGGGACAAAGACTTGTTTGTTTAGTTGTCAACGTGGAGTTTATTTAATGATTGGCTTAATGAGGAGTTTGTCGCCCGAATCCTGCAGGGCTGTCAGGTGCCTCGTGTGTGCACAAACCAAGACCAGTAGTTTCTAGCTCCTGTTAATGCTGCCAGAGTAACAGAGCCTTTTTAGTAAGACCTCTGGTGCTAATTGGTATGTTACGCTGTCCTCAGGATAATCATATATTAGTCCAAAGATGAAAAGTCTGGAATGCTTAGTAATTTATGAAATAACAACTGTTGAAATAGAGTATTTTGGTGTTTTCTTTCCCAGCTGCACTTCGGACAGCAAATAGTGTTAGCCTCGGGGAGCCCGTCCTCTGCGGGTGTAGAGGAGGAGCCCTCTGTCTGACATCAGCCTGAGGCCGCCCAGCTCTGTGGTAAAGCACAGGGTGCCTTAAAGGAGATGATTATTTGATTAAAGTGCATTTCTTAACTCACTTTGCTGTAAAGCGCTTTATGTATTACGTGCTGCTCACAAGAACCCTGGCGGGGAAGCTGCACTGATCGGACTGCCCCGTTTTACAGATGAGGAAACAGCTCCCGCGATTGTAGGGTCCCTTGTCCAGGGTAGCAAGTGGCAAGGCCTGGTTGGCTTCACATAGCCTTCTTTCTGCTACACTGCACTGCTGCTGAGTTTGTATTATATGGTCAGGTCGACGTTGCCTTGTCTGCCGTTCTGAAATCTAAAAAGCTCAAAAAATTAATGTTTAAAAATTTCGCAGCAAGCTCATGTTACAGCAAAACCTGACTTGAGCCGACTGCAACTGTGACTCCACATAGTTTTCTGTGCAGAAATATTAAGGTGTTTGATGATGGGGACTGCCCCAGACCCTGCTGGGGGGACTAGCTTAGTACACAATGCATATATAACTTACTACTTTTAAAAATTTCCACAATTCTGACATCAAAAACGTATCCTGGTTCCAAGGATAAAAGCCTGGGGGTTTGAATCCCAGCGTTGCCTGTTTGATGCGTGCTGCACCCCAGCCCTGGGTCCCGATTTAGCTCCATGGCAAATGCATCACAAGACTTTGTGCTGACCAGCTACCTCCTGCATCTGCTTGTCTTTCTAGCATGTTGGATGATTTCTCCCACGAGCTGGAGAGCACTCAGTCTCGACTGGACAACGTGATGAAGAAACTCGCAAAAGTATCTCACATGACCAGTGGTATGTATGTGCTTCCAGGCTCCAGGGTTCTTGCTTAATTCCAGAAGCACAGTCTGAGGGCTCTCTCATGGGTGTGCCCATTCAGATCCCTTTCCTCTGGCACATTTTTGTCTTGCCTTGGGGTCAGAGACGGAAGACTAGCATGCACAGGCTTGTCTTCTGCTTCTGGCCTTTACCTGGGAAGAGTCTGTGGTTCCCACCGGGCAAGGCTGGCGGGGTCGGGTGGCCTTTCTTCTGGGGGAGTAACCCTCTTTGCACTTAAAAAATCCTCTTTTCTTTTCTTCCTGTTTCCTTGCCAAAATGGGGGATTTATTTTAAAACAGTAATTAAGAAGCCAGTTATTGTTTCTCGTGTACTGACTTTTCATTGAAAGAAAAATCCCTACCATTTCAGAATAAGATGGCCTTGCAGATCTCATCTTACCTGTTTGTTTTTTTTTTTTTAATCCATAGTGAACTGCTGCAGCAAATTTCTACCAGGCTGGGGATGAAGAAGTAATATTTTTCAAGTTAGTTACTGTGTAGGCAGATGTGTTCCAGTGACTCTGGTTTTTGTTGTTAATACAACACGTCTTCCCTGTTACATGGGAAATAATACATTTTAAATCAAAGAAAATCCAGTATCTCTTTTTTCTCTTTATTTGGTACAGGGAGGAACTGAGACAGTCTTTGAGGTAACTTTAGTGTTCTTGAGCCATGGCACCCCTCCCCCAGCAGAACATCCTGTTTTTATTTTTTAATTTCTTCTCATAAGTTGCAAGAGTATCCCCTGTTTCTTGACACTTTGTTCTTCTGTTGGTTTCTTCCTGTCAGGTACGTGTTACAGCGTCTAATAGTTTAGCCTTTTGAGGCAAGATTTAAATACACATGTATATGTGATTTCCAGCAATTTAACTCATAGTCAAGTTACATAACACATCTATGGGGCTTATATTTTTCCTTATATATTTAGATAAGGTTGATGCCTACCTCTCAAGATCATTGTGAGGATTAAATGAAGTAATAATAATTAATGTACAAGTGTTTAACAGTGTCTCCCATGCATTAGTGCACAGTAAATGTTTGTTGGGGGGGAAAAGAAAACGTAAGGCAGAAGATGGCCCTGGACCTGTTACATCCAAAACAACGGGAAGCTCCTAGCCAGGCGAGTTTCCTTCTTTCTCTCCAGGGGCAAGTGTCTCCATGCTTCTAGCGGGCTCCTCACTGCCAGCGGCAGGCCCAGCTTAGTCCACCTTCCACGCACCTGGAGGATGGTTTGCACAGTCCTCTTCCTGCTTCCCTCTGTTCTCTTCCGCCCCGCCCCTCTTCGCAAAAAAACACAAAGCTTTTATGAAGTATTATATAACCAGTTTAAACACCAGACCTCTCACTAGTGTGTATATGAGTTGCAAAGTCAAGTAGCTACTTCAGCACCAGTTTTGTTTGGGGAAGAGCGACCGAACAAAGATGCCCTGTGTCCTTGCTCCCAGCATTCCGGGGGTGAATAATTTAGAAAAGCCACTCGCATTGTGATAAGTGGCTCAGTGTGTATAAATAGCACTGAGGCCGCCTTATGCTTTCTTCTCCTTTCTCCCGAAAGAAAAGTTTGGGGAGCAAAGGAAGAATTTTAGTTATATTTGTCTAAGAATGAGAGCCAGGAAAGAGAGCATTTAGCCTGAAAGGGCCCTTCAGTTGGGACAGCTTACCTGTGGTGTTCATTTTAATCTCTGCTCCCAGAAGAGAGATGGCTTGGGGCCTCCTCCTTGGCCGTGTTGCCTTCTGTTTGACGACGAGGCAATTTGTATTTGTCCCTGTTCTCCTCCGTAACTTTTGGGACGGTTCACTGCTTTTCAGTCAAACGTGTACATAAAGACTGACGTGTGATTAGGCAGTAACTGAGCACACACGCTGCACGCGTCTGGAGCGGCGGAACCCTGTCCCCTCCCCAGGGCTGGTGCTTTCCTGGGCAGAAATCGGCCAAGACACCAGCCTTACTTTTTTGAATGATCCAAGAGAGACACTCATCTCGTCATTCTCCCACCCAAAGAAAGTGTATTCTTTTGAGTAGATACCAAAGTGTTCTCCCCTCACTTTCTAAAATTCTGTGGTTCCTCTTTTCTCTCTAGGGGAGGAGAGTCTATTGGGGGGACCTCCCTATGGGGCCCCCTTTGTTTCCCCTGACTTCTTGAGGTAGGTCCTGAGCTTGCAAAAAGCTGTTTAGAACTTTTCACTTGAGGTCACAAAAGCCCCTCGTATTAACACCCGCCCCTTGTGGGGAAACGTCTGCTAGGGTAACAGTTCCCCGGGGGTTGCCCGGTGCATGCCTCATAGAGGCAGCTTCCCACTTCAAAGTAAAGTGGATTTAAAGGCACATTCCTGGGTTGTGCTAGCTTGTGTGATGGCTGTTCTCCTGGACGAAAACCTCTGTTTAGTGCAGTTGCAGACGAGAAGGTGGCTGGAGGTGGGAGGAGGGTTGGGCAGGGCTGATGGAAAGCTGGTTCAGTATGGGAAATCCGGGCCTGACTGGAAGGTGCCTCCGGCAGGGCAATTAGGAAGCATTTACCTTGACTGTACCATCCTAGAAGAATAGCGACTAATCATTTTAATGAGAGGGGTTTTAGATAATCGTAAACAATTTTAAATAGATGAAGGAATGCTAGATGTTTTGAGTTTTCTAAGCCATTGAAGTGATACTTAAGCTGATTAATAATGTTACCTGGAATCGGCCCACTTGGCCTTCCCACGCCCTTTGGCCTCGTCCTGCTTCAGAGAAGGAACAGGTGGACTTGAGGTCTCTCCCCGAACCCCAGTCACTACGTGAGCGCCTGTCCTGTCTGGCGGAGAGCTGGGTGAGCCACGAAGACGGCTTTACTCACTCTTGTTTAAATGCAGTTCTCTCGGCCAGTTCTGAGGCTTGGCTCTCCATCACGTAGAAATCATTCAAGCACACGTTTTGTGGACTTAGCCTTGCTGTGTGGAAAGTCTTGCAGGCTATTTTCCTAGATTCTGATCTTTTTTACGTGACTCTGTGGTGTGCTAAAATCTGCTTTTAAGTAAACTTCTGATGAACTGGTATATGTGCCTTTGTATTTCTGGCTCCATGGAGCTCGCACTTCGTCAGTTGAGCTGCGCCGTCACAGGCTTTCTGTCAGCCTGACCGTCTTCGGGAAACGGCAGGGCTCCTCTGCGGGGAGGCAGCTTGTCCTTCCTGCGTCTGCCCAGTGATGGACGCGTCCTGACGGTGACAGCGCTCTGTGCCCCAGCTGTGGGCCTGCGTGTGAGAGGGGTGTCCGTGTTGTGTAGCTCTCACAGCCGCCCTGAGAGTTAGGGGGATGCGGCAGCACTGTGGGCAGGAGCCTGCGTGGGCCCTTCTCCTGTCCCTCAGGGCCTCCTTGCTCTCGGCCGTTTAGATGGACTCTGGCCACTTTTTCCTGCGCCTGTTCTCAGTTGTGAGGAGGGCAGGAAGTTTCAGAAAAGGCATTCATTCCCCTGTCATTTACAGATAAGCTGTGCGTTACTTTAATGCGGTTGCTGGTTAAGTTACCTTTCTCGCCGCGGGATGGTGTGAAGTTCATCATGCCTGGTCACCGCGGCTGGCGTTTTCAGCTGTTTCCTAACGTGACCAGCAGTAGCTTTCATCTCCTTTCCATCCTCCCATTGCTCTCATTGAGAAAAGAACATGATTATTGTTGAATTAAGTGATTTGACTTTGGTGGGAGATGAAAGCGGACGAGCTCTGATCTGTGATACCACCAACACCTTTCCTAGGGATGCGGCACCTGCCAGCGGAAAGCTGTGATCCACAGATCTTCCTTAATTAGAGACTCAAGACACAAAGCAAGCACTTATGACGAGACCGGCTTTCAGGGGACGGGCAGGGTTGTGAGCGTGCGTGCCTGCAGGCCAGGCGCAGAGCAGCAGTAAAGTTACCTGGCGCCTGGGCAGGTTCATGGCCTCTCTGCCCGGCATGGCCCGTCCTGTCCCATCTGCGTCCAGGTGTTGCCTCAAGTCCAGGTGTGTCCCGGGGGATGTAGAGTCCTGGGAGAGCTCACCCTGGTGTCCTGCCTTCCAGATCGGCGCCAGTGGTGTGCCATCGCTGTCCTCTTCGTGGTCCTGCTGGTCGTGCTGATCCTCTTCTTGGTGCTGTGACGGCGGGGCCTGGGGCCGCCGCCTCCTGCACGGGGACCTGGTGGAGAGGGAGCAGCAGCGCGCATGGTGTGGCCGGCTCCTCGCGTCCCGCTCCTGGAAACACCGCCTGCGCTGACTTTTCTCTCTGTGACCCCACCATCGAGACAGCGCCTCCGTCCCTGCGCCAAGAAGGCCGGTGGGGAGAGGAGGCCGATGACTGCACACTCCTGGCGCCTCTGCCTTGTTCCGAGGGCCTCCGAGGAATACAGAAAAACTCAGACTCGGCTCGTGTTGGCTATTGCTCATTCCATCCGTCTTTGGCAGCTCTTTTCTCCCGCTCAGATCCTTCGCCCCGTCAGATGACATGCGCTGTCCCGTCCAGAAGCGCCGGCTCCTGGGTATGTTTTGTGTCCCGCCCCAGGAGCGCCCTTCACTCCTGAGAGCTGGTGGTTAATGGGGACCCAGGGCTCAGAAGCACTTTGTGACAGAAGATGCCGTGATTGGCTTTTCAGGGATAAGTGCTGGTGTGAAAGTGCTTTTACAGGCCCATTTTTTGGTGGGAGGAATAACTAATGAAAAAGAATGAAAAGCAAAAAAAAAAAAAAAAAAAGAATGAAAAGCACTGGGTTTCGGGGGATGCTGGCAACTTGTGGCTTGAATGGGGAGGACAGGGCAGCGGGGCACAGCTGTGGGAGGGTGAGCTGAGTGCCGGGGTCGGGGCCTTGGTGGATTCACGCCACTGTCCTATAGCCTCCTCCCTAGAGGTGCAACTTGCATTTTCAGGGTGACCTTTACGTGAGCAGCTCAGTGGCTCATGAGTGTCTGAGATCCCAAAGTAGCGTCACTGGCAGTAATTTTATTCCGGTAGCACCCTGCCTTGGGGGCTGCGGGTGGTCAGTACATTTATTATATTTACTCAGAAACTGGAATGTCAAAAGAAGGCTAGTTCTGGTCCGGATTTTTCTTACCTTGTGAGTAACTACAAGGATGGGTAGGTGAACTGGGTTCTTTTCTTCCCCTAAGATGATAACTCGATTATGTCATCCATTCAGATAACTGAGCCAATCCAAATTTAAATGACAGATGCTGTATGAGACACTGTACACTGCAAGCTTCTGATGGCTTGTAAGAGGCCTCCCGTGTACACATGTATAGAGGATATTTTTATAACCTCCCTGATGAAAACCTGATATTGAAGTAGCAGCTGAAGCCAGAGCCAGCGCCTGGCGGGGAGGCTGCCGGTCTCTGCCTCACCTCCCTCTTTCGCACTTGGAAAGCACAGCAGTGTCTGGGTAGACGTCTCGCTCTGGCTTTTGTCTCATCTTTCGGGGTCCATTCCTCAGCACGCTTTTTTTTCTTGTTTTGTTTATAGCTCTTGTTTTTCGGTTTGTGTTGGGCTTTTGTCCCCCCCCCCCACCTTTTTTTGTGTATGATTTGCAATGATATGCTTGCCCAGCTAACCTCTGAATTGCACTTTTTAATAAATATTTTTAACAATTTTTTTAAAGAAAGGTATTTTCTCGCGTTTAGGATCATGTTAAGGAAATCTGCCTGTTGAGAGCTAAAAGCAGATTCATAAAACTAAAAGGGTGATTGACATCCACATTTACACTCAATTCTCTATTTGATATAGAAATAAGTTATTATTTTTCAAATTAGAAAAAAAGTGATTATGACAAAGGGCTTCAGATGTAGGGTACTAGATTATTTGTTTTACAAAGTTTTGAGACTTATTAAAATAGCCTTTTATAAACAGGACAGGGCTGGTCCTTAGATTTGCATTAAAATATACACGTCTTTGTTAACCATCCACGTGGCCCTTGTCACAGTACTGTGACCCCCACTCTCCATGTTACACAAAGCAGCTGACGTCTTGATGAAGTCCAGTCTCGCCCTATTTAAACGCTGTTCTATTCTCTGGGTGGTAGGTTTACTGTGCCCCTTGAAACCGTCACATGTCGGCAGGGCCTGTTGGGAACATGCCTGGTCATTAGTAGGATTCTCCCCAGACTTTAGGGACCAAGTTTTGTGATGCTAGGGTGATGTGATATGAGGGTTAATTACTAAATGGGGATATTTGGAGTTAGCCTGCTCACTGATTCACGGTGTTTGCTAAACAGTGGTTATTGTAGACCAGACTGGACTGAAGCTAAGGAGCAAGCTAGTTAGAAGGAGAAAGTTTACTTAAAATCCAGGCACTGCTCCATTCTCTCTGTAGGCCCACTGCTTTTCTAGCCTCCAAAGAGTTATTTGATAAGCTGCCTCTTAAACTGTTACCAGAGCCGCTCTGTCCCAGGTGTCACTTCTGGTCCAGGCTGGCTTGATCATGGGTCTGACTCCATTGTACCTGGACTGGGCAGTCACTATAGACCAGTGTTCATTTGAAGGCTCCCCTCTCAGACTCCAGCCCGTGGCAGAGAGCATGCCAAGGGCTTAGGTTTATTTTTAAGGACAAATGTTTCCTCATCAGTGATCCTACTGCTACTGGTCCTTTGCACGCGGTCCCTTAACCCTGAGGGGTGGCACAGGGGGAGGCGGGGAGGCCAGCAGAGCCCCGCTGGGCTCAGAAGCACTTCCCGTAGCTGCAGGTTTCCCTTCAGCCTCTGCACCTCGTGCCGCGCTCCTCGTCGCTAAAGGACTGGCAGGATGCGATGGGTAACAGAAAGAGCTCGATTTCTGTTTATTGGAAGAACAGTTTACTCATCAGCTGATTTTAGGGGGTGAACGGGGGAGTGAACTGTTGAATTTGCCAGAGTGGGAATCCAGCTGGAAAAGCAAAATACCTTTAGTTTTTAGTCCTGATTTTTGATCTTGTCTTTGTGTGAGCAGTGAAAAATCACAATGCTCTCCGTGTGCCACTGCCGTGTGGCAATTGGAAGTTGCAGCGTGTGTGTGACAGGAGGGTCTTCCCGCCAGAGCCGGGGAGAAACTTGGTAACTTGCCCATTATTCTCTGCTTTTAGCCAGAGTTAAACAGACTGATGGGTCTGGTAGCCAACAACTTGGCAGCTTCCGTTCCTTCTCACCTCGTGAGATTAAGGGCTGCGAAGAGAAATGTAGTCTTAACAGAGACAGATTTCTGCTGGAGTTAAGTGTTTTACCTTCTGTAAGTGAAGGTGGCGGAGCCAAGATTTTTCTTTTGGTAATTTCCCTGACTGTCAAGTGAGACCGTTACCACCTTTCTAGAGAATTCGTAGCATTTGAAGATCTAAAACCAAGTGATAAATATGAGTTGCTTTTCCACCCTGGAATTTGGACCATTTGGCGTTACCTTATACTGCAGGACAAATTTGTAAACAAAACAGAATTCGGATTGTCTGGAAAGCGAAAGTTCCAAAATACAGAACGCCCTACCGCCAGCCCTCCCTCTTTGTCTTCCTCTGGCTGGCATTTCTTTCCCTCCTGGGTTTTTTAAGAATAATTTTTTTAAAAAAGAATATTCTTTGTCCATGAAGTGCAGAGAGGTGAGGCCAGAGGGCCCATGGTCACGTTGCGCTGTCCTGACCACGGAGGCAGCGCCCGGGGAAGGCCCTTGGAGGCCTCCTTTCTGTCCTGTCCAGATGCCCATCCCCAGCTCCCAGCCCTCACACGCTTATGCTGGAAACGAGGAGCCCCAGTTCTTGCAGGGCCCCTGCCAGCCAGTCGTATGAAACGTGGGTGCTGCCCCTGATCAGTCATGCTCACAGGGAAACTGCTGTATTGCTGTTGCAAGAGAGTCCTGAGTAGAGAGAACTGCCATTCAGCCCAGAAGCGACTGGAACAGCCCTGCCGTGAGCCTGGGGGCGAGGCCTGGGACTGAAGCTCCAAGCTGATGGACTTCTGGGGTTCACGTCCCTAATGGTAGACTCAGAAGGACTTGGGGTCCCTCAGCTCAGCCCTCTTGTTTTAGGGATGAAACCCGGCTCCCCCAGCTGGCGGGGGAGTCCCTTGGTGCACTGCGTCCTGGACTCGGCCCCGGGAGCCCACATTCGGTGGGACCAGCTGACCTCAGTGACCTCCCGTGAGGTAGCTGACGGGAACTCGTGCTCCCCCCTCAGCCCCGACACCGAAGCTCTGAAAGTTACAGTGGCGCTCTGGTCGTGTTGCTGCCGCCTCTGTGCATCTGCGAGTTCCTATCATATGATGAGATAGTCTCTACTAGTGTAGACACGTGGGGAGGTGAGGAAGAAAGAAAAAGAACTTGGTTTCCCTCTGACGTAAGCTAACGTGTTGGTGCTGTTTTCCTTCGGACATGACCTTTGTCCAGAAACGCCCTCCCTGGGGCCGTGCAGGTGGGACTGGCTTACACAGTGATCATCCCAGTCTCCTGCCCTGTTGCTTGGTTTCACATGAACATTTAATGGACCTGGTTTGCCAGCTGCAGCCAGACCCTTGTGAGAAAGTGTATTTTACCCTTTTTGTTTTTTTTAAGGTTATGAGTTACCAAACCGAGAAGCCACTTGATTATCTTGGGGTGGGGGATGGGGGGGTTAGAAGCGAGACCACCCAGCTTTGTTATTCGCTGACCAGAGCTCTCTGGCTTGTTCCCTGGCGGCAGCCCAGAGCTCCGCTCCAGCCTGGCTTTCTGTCAGCCCCGGGGTGGGAGCACGTCCAGGGTGGTTCTTCCCTGCTCTGCAGAAAGTAGACTTCGGCTGTGACCCTGCAGTTAGACCCTCCTAGTTCTGGGAGAGGCAGCTGTCCTGATCCTCAGGCCAGAAAAGGAAAATAGTGTGTCTCTGCCCTGCTGTCTATGGGGGCGAGGAGAGGCCAGGCAGGTGTCCCACGAAGAGGTTATTGGAACTGTTTGTGAGCACCATGCGACGTCGTCCTGACTGACCCAGGCTGGGAGAATGCCCAGGGTGGGGTGGGGGGCCTGAAAACCAGGAAAGGGCCAAAGAAAGCAAGCTGCAAACGATGATGAATTCAGTCTTTGCAAGTGGAAATATGCTTTCACTGGCTCATTTGTAATCAGAAATTAGTGTAATTAAAAAAAACACAATGTGTAGTATGTGGCAGTACTCAGCAGGATGAAACCATTGTATTTTTCTTCCAAGGATAATTAAAAAATAAAACGCTGGAAGGTTATTTAACTAGAAGGTACAAACTGAAGAGGTGAGATCAGAGATTAGAAATGCAAATGCCACAGTGAGTTCCAGATGGTGCTTCTCCCCCCGCCCCCCCCAGCCTCCTCCCACCCACGAGAACAGGCCAGAGCCCTAGGCCAGGAGTTTACAGCCCTCCCCAGAGGCAGAGAGATCTTGCTTCCTCTACGAAGGGGGCCTCCCTCCCAGTGTGGTGTGTGACCAGCAGTGGTAGCATCCTCTGGGAACTTGCTAGAAACACACATTCTCAGCCCACCCGCCCCCAGACCTGCCAAATCAGACTAGGGTGAGGCCAGCGCAGCTGTGTTTTACAAGCCCTCCAGGGGAGTCTGAGGGCCGCTCGCATTGGAAACCTACTGCCCCCGCATTGTGGACTTAGGCTCCAGCAGACCACCTCTGTAAAACCATTTTCATGGCCTTGACTGTAATCCTGACATTAAAATTTGATGACACTATAAACTTGAAAACTTTTAAAGATACTTGTATTTCAAGAAGCCTCAACTAACCCTTGTTAAAAGTGGTATTTTTACACCCTGAAGTCTATCAGTAATGTTTCTTCTACTCTTGAAATCATGTTACAGCTGTATAAAGAATACTGTTCAGTATTAAAGAGAAATGGAGGGACCATGAACTTTGTCCTGGTTTTTTATTTGGTTGGTTTTGGTCTTTAGTTCTTTTCATACCTAAGCACGGCTTCCTCCCCGCCTTCCTCCTCCACCAGTAAACACGGACACGTGCATGTGCCCGCAGTGGGGAAGGTTTGTGGCTGGTGGAAGATAAGCATTCTTAAACTCCAAACAGCCGCACCGGACATTCACAGTGTTGTGCTGCACAGTGTCAGCTGGGCGAGGAACTTAGAAAGACTGGACCACAAAAGGAACTGAGTCCCGCATTTCCCTCTCTGGAGGGTTGGCAAACAAGAACGCTGCCCATTGGAGTCGGCAGCTGAAAGCTCCTGCATTTAGCTCTGTGTGGGGCCACCTGACTAAGGCTACTTCCCTTAAGGGTGGGCGTCCTCACTCAGAGGAACTGAGCGCCTCCTATGTGCCAGGCGCTGATCTAGGAACTGAATTAACACATACGGTACTGTAAACGGCTCTGGGAAGCAGTGAAGTTTCTCTCCTAATGTCTCAGATCTGCACATGAGGAAACTGAGACACAGAAGGGGTTTCTTAAAGTCCAGCTTCTTAAGAGGCAAGTCATTTCTGAAGGGGCAGAGCTGCTTCCTGTGCCCCCGAGCCTCACTCAGAAATTGGCCCAGCAGTGCCTCCCAAGTCCTCAGCTTGATACCCCCAACGGAACAGCCAGAAGGGGCAGAGGCGTCAGCATCCTCACAGCCTCGCTGGAGGAGTGAGTGATTATTTTGAGGGTAATGGTTGCTATTTCAGGAGGAGGAGATGGTTCTGTGTGTCTCCTGGTAAAGCCCATCACCGCCCTGCATGCTGAGCACGGTGTGGCCTGGGGCGTGGACCAGGGAGGGCAGTTGTGTTCCCCCTAGCACCTTGCCTCCATTCGCAGCTCTGCTGAGCACCAAGAGTGCTGTCGTTCCAAGTCCTCCTGGCTCCAAGTCTGACATTACACTTGTTGGAGATGTTAAAAGGCAAGGCCCAAGGCAAAAGTGGAATTCACAGGAAGGGAAGACTGGTCCACGCTGCCAGTGTCTTCACCGTCCAGGACGACACATTCAAATCAGTACGCACCCCCCCATCCTTGGAGGGCCCCTCCTCCAAGGCACTGACAGCCAGACGCAGCAGTGGCTCCTGTCTGGTGCTGGCACAAGCAGAGCCCAAGCACAAATGTCCCCACTGATACCTCCCAGAGGGAGTGATGAGCCCCCGAAGCTGCCTTGGACTTGGACGTGGACTCCTGAAGCCAGCCTCTGACCTCAGCAGTGCTGCTTCCTCCAACCCGCTCCCCGTCCTCCCTCACGTACACCGTTAAACACTTGGTCTCCATTCACAGTTCACCCTGAGCTTGGCCGGCCTTTGGGGAGGGTCATCAACTCTTCCAGGAGCAAATTTCTCAAATTTGGTATTGCATTAGTGGCTAATAAAGCTAATACTTCTGGCCAGTATTTGAAGAGAATCTGATGGGCCAGGCATGTCTTTGACCAAGGCCCTAGGGACATTTTGGGGGAGTGAAACACCTTTTTTGTTTCTTCTCACAACCCCATGAGGGAAATACTGTTGAGGCCCATTTTATACCTGAAAACTGAGGCATAGACAATTAAGAAATTTGCTCAAGAGTACAACTTGTGAGTGTAGAGTCAGAATGAGAGCCAAGTCTGACTGGACCGATACGTGGCCTCCCTGAAAAGTCACCGCCCAGGCTTCGGGGGTGGCAAGCAGAGGTTACTTTCACAGGGCCTTGCTCTAACCAGAGAAACAGTAAAGCTGAGGGGAGGAAGAGGGATCATATGAGCTGCAGTACAAGTTTAAAGCATCAAACTAGAAGTGCCGAAGATAAAGATGGACACCAGCCACCTTGGACCTGACCGTGGCTCAAACCCTATACGCCTAGTGTAGAGTTCTAGAAATCTGGTCAAGAACCTCAGGCAGGTCAGCCCTGCTGACTAAATATTCTGGGGCTTTTGTTTATTTGGCTAGACATGCAAAAAATAAGTGAGCCAAACTTAACAAACTCAGAAACCCCTGGAGAGTCGGTCTGAGGAGCGCAGGATGAGAACGCTGTGGCATCTGACGGCTGCTGCGAGCAGCCCCCGCGGCTGCCAGCATTCCTGTTCCTGAGATAACACAGAGCTGGATGGAGGCGGCGAGCCTGGGGCTGGCTCTTTTGGGAAGCCTCTCTGCTCACCAGGTGCAGTGGGGCCTCCTGCCCGGAGCTCCCACTGTAGCCCTTGGCACACTGGTTTGTCTCTGCACAGCTGTAGCGCCTCCACTCTGGGGATGTGGGCATCCCAAGGGCAGGGCCGGCCTCTCCCCGGTGCCGGCATCTGGCCAGACCCCTGTGGGTAGCTTCACACTGGAAGTTGGGGCCTGAGTCCAGATTGCGGAAGGACAAGACAAAGGCAGGCCCAGCAGGCAGCCCGGCAGCCACAGGAGAGCCCGGATACCCTCCAGGCCTGGCAGGGCAGCTGTTAAGGCCTGGCTCTGCGGGCAGAGTGTCAGAGCCAATCCCAGCAGCCCCTTCCTCCAGCCCAGCACTCTGACCTGGCCAAACCCACAGCTTGAGGGAGCTGGGCAGAGCAGCTTGCCAAGGAGGGCTGTTGCCATTTCTGAGCAGGTGCTCTGGCTCCATACGATAAAGGAAAACTTCAGAGAGGATGATGGGGAGGGCGGGATGGCAGGGGATCAGGTGGCAGCCTGGCCTTTTCAATAGCTCCAGAACCAGCCTGGGGATTTGGGGTGGGAAATGGGTTGGGCAGGTGGGCCGGGTAAGTTTGACGGAGGATAAACAAGTAATTCTATGGGGAAAGAACCACAATGCAGAGCCCTGGGTACCAGATTCATTAGGAGGTAAGGGGGCCACAGTCAGCACGCAGGTGTCATGGAATGCTTCCCAGGGCGAGCACCTGTAATATTTCCGAAGGCTGCCAGGGGTCTGTGGGCGAACAAGGGGAAAGTCGCTCCAACAAAGGCGCACAAATAAGCTAAATAAATGAGTGGATAAGTGAATGCATAGAGTTTGGACTTGGCAGAATGGGAGAACCAACAACTGAAGTTCCTGCCAGTAAATGCCCACGTGGGGATCCCGTGGCCAGAGGCCAGCTTGAGGGACCAGGAAGTCTGGTCCTGTCACTGCCCTCCACCTCAAGGGACAGATCTCCTCTTGATGACACAGATGTAGGAGTGAGACAGGAAGGAAGGGGGCAGGGCACAGCCATTGAAGAAATTGCAGTTGACACCAAGGTGGTGGAAAATTCAACTCTGAGTAGGACTTGAGGCCCAAGATGGAGGGAGATTTGACTTCTAGTAGACCTTGAGCTTCATCATTGGCTCACTGTAATATATCAGCATGGTAATGGCCTCCCACAGGTACTGTGACAGTTCTGAGTTTAACCATAAAAGGTCAAAGGGTGAGTGGTGATGGCCCAATTCCTGGGAATGCCAGCCCCTTCCCCAAAGTAGTTGGACTAATCTTCCCACTTGTTAGCATATGAAGTTACTTAGCCCATAAAAATTAACCTCCACACCTGGTGGCTGCTCTCCCTTCTGAGTAAGATGGCCCACACTCTGTCTACGGAGTGTGTATCTACTTTTACTTTAAGCACCCAACCCCGACACCTCGTGGCCTTTCTCTTGCCTTCTGAAACAACCTGCAGAGTATGTATCTCTCTGAATAAATCTACCTTTACTCAACTGTGGTTCACTCTTGAATTCCTGAGATCTGGGACAGGGCCATCCTCTCGCCCCATGTTCATTTTTCCTGTATCAGGAGCAAGGATGCCTTTTTCCCCAGAGGCCAGGAACACTCCCCAGCCCGCAGGCCAGGTTTTAGCAGCTTCCATTCGGCAGGGTGGAGGGGCCTGCAGCCTCCCAGCCGTAGCCCCAGGGCTTGTTCCCTCAGTGGTCCTAGGTTCAGTCCCCGGTACCTCCATTAAAAAAAAAGATAAAACTAATTACCACCTCCCTGGGGAAAAAACAGAACCCCCCCCCCCACCTCAGGACACACACATCTGTAAGAAGTGTTTCCCACACAAAATCTACCTTTACCTTGTGCGAGGCACCGCTATTTTATTTTTTAATGCTGAGTCTTTCTTTAAAAGATAGATATTGTGACCCACTAGTGGGTTGTGCCTGCAATTCAGAAATACTGTTCTGGAAAACGATCTGCCTCCCCTATTCCCCTCTCCCCGCAGTGGGCAGGTGACAGCACCCGCTCCCTTCCCCTGAAGGAAAACCAATGCCAAGCGCCCTGATGCCCACACTGGTGAAGGTCAGGGCAGCCCCGGGGCCCGTGCAGGGAGGGGGCCGGTGGTCAAGAACCTCCCAAGTAGGTGGGCCCCACAAGGTCCCAGGAGGATGGAGTCTCAGAGGGCCAGGTTCAAATCCTGCCTCCAGTAATTACGTGCTATGTGACCTAAGCTTGTTAAAACCTTAGTAACTTAACCTGAGTCTCAGGCTCTTAGTGTAATAGGTTAGGGGGTGGAGGGCGTCCCTGGAGAAAGAACCAGGAATGGCTTTCTCGACAGAGGAGAACCCATTTTAACTTAAGCCATTTAGGGATCTAAGCCACAATGCCTGCCCTTGAACATGTCTCAGTCATCAGTGATCTTAAGGGAACAAAGGAATGCAAGAACAGAGAAAAGACAGACAACAGTGCAGTGATAAACAGAGTCCTAGTCCATCCTCAAGGGATATACATTAATACTTCAGAGTTCCTCAGGAACTAAGGCTCCCACCCAGGTGGCGGACAACAATGATGTTGACTCTTGACTCCAAGACTGGGACTCTGTCAACCTTTGCCCCACTTCTAGGTCAAATCTTCCTGTGCTCAAGCCCTTTCTGAATACGCACGTACCCTCAGCTTAAAACTTACCGAGTTTTGCTGTTCCGGGGAGACATGGTTTGGGGAAAGATCCCCAGGTTTCTCTTCACTTGCTTCAAGTAATCCTTCCTCCGCCTGCTCTTTGGCTTGGTTGTATCCACACCCACCAAGAGTCGAACCCAGTTTTCAGGTAACACTAGTCTGTAACCCCAAGATTAGTCCCTCCCTTGCAAGGGTTCAGGATTGTGACCTTAGCGAGGAGCAGGCAGAGCAAGGTGGGAGACTTCATAGCGACTGCACGTCCCTGAATTCCTGCGTTCACCTTGGTTTTCAAAATTCGAGCGGTGCCTGCGGTTCCTACAAGCGAGAGCCCTTCGGACACTGCACACCCCGGGTCCCCATTCCTGGGCCCCCGCGTCGCCTCGTTTCCCTCCCACCGGCCCCAGCTCGTCCCCCCGCCCCGCTCGGCGCGCGGCCACCGCCGCCTCCTCTTAGCCGCGCGCGGTCTCCCCCGCCCCCTGCCGTGCGTTCCTCGAGGCTAAGGTGAAGGTCGTCTTCCTCCCGGCCTCGGGCGCCGAGCCGAGCGTCTGTGCGCGCGGGTTGGGTAGCGTGTAACCGCCCCCCAAACCCAGGCCCCGTCAAACTGCAGGCTCCAGCCCCATCCCCGGCCCCGCAGAGGCGATGACCCGGCCGCGCGGAGACTGAGGCGGGCGGGCGGGCGGGCGCGCAGCGCAGCCCCAGCCCCCTGCCGACGCGGCGAGACCCCCGGGGCCGCCGAAGGGCGGGGAGGGCGCAGCCCGCGCGGAGCCCCGCCCGGCCGACCTGACCCGCGGGCGACACCCGAGGAACAAAGTAACGTCGCAGGGAGGGCACGGTGGGCACCGGGCGGTTGGTCCGCGACAGACCTCGGTCCTCTGGCCGGGGGCAGCCGGCCTCGCCCTGCGGAGACGGGCTCTCACCTGCAACCTGCCCCCCACCCCCCTCCATGAGGCGTTCTTGAGAAAAAGCCAAAATCGGCGTCGGGAGTCGCTCGGCGCCCTCCCTCCCAAAGCCTGCCCAGCGAGCGCAGGACCCAGGGATTCTGAACCCGCCGTCCCCCCCGACCCCACCCCGCTCCCGTCATCTTAAGGACATTGACAGGCCTGAGGCCAAAGTTGCTGCCACTTTGTCTCGTACAGTCGCAGTGCCAGGTGCCTACCTGTGGGAAGCGAGGCCTGGACAAGTCGTGTACCATACACTGCCACCGCAGGGACAGAGGGCGGACTCCGCAGAAACCCGTACCTGCGCACATGCTGTTTATTTTCTGTGCCTGAACGTCCTTTCCCTTACCTTCCTGTAAGTTCCTCCTGGATTTACAAAACCCTGAGCGGGCGCACTCCCCCCCCTCCCCCCCGCATAAGCCCGCCTCCCCCAGCTGATTACTGATCACTCAGGCTGGCCAGCCAGGTGCCTCCTCTTGTGGCACCACCAGGCCAGGTGGCGGTGTTTGAGTGTCTCCCCATACCGCTGCGCCAGAGAGGTTGGGTGGGTCTTTCTCATCGCCCTGGGCTCGGGCAGGAGCGGGACCGTGGCCTGGCTCCTAGTTAGTACACTAGGTTGTAAGAGGTTCTGATGATCCCATGGGAGGCGTGGTTGATGGGGCCTAGCTTTCCGGATCAGCAGTTCCCCAGGCAGAGCAGATGGAGAAGGTCAGACAGGAGGCTGGCCAAACCAGTCTCTCTGGGGCCAACTGACATCCTTCAAAGTCCACCGTCCCCCCATTCCTGGGATCTCAGATGTCTGCCTGTGATCCCTCAACAGATAAAGTGCATTCTTTACTGGGTGTGTTTCTCTAACAAACTGTTAGTCCTAGGCAATGCCTAATCTCACAGTCGCTCAGGCTGGCTTGTCTCAGCCCACCTTTTCAGTTATAAACCCCACCACCCTTCACGGACCCGCTAAACTTCTTATATCACCTACAACCAATCAGAGACTTGTGCACAAGCTGATCAGGCACCTTGTGACCCTATCTCATAAAAGACCCCAACACCCGGCCCTCGGTGCGCATGTGGGCACTGCTCATCTGTGTGGCCTGCTGTTGTCTACGGCAGCACAAACTAATAAACTCCTTTTCTATTCTCCTCCTTCATCTCTGGTAAATTCTTTTACCAACGCATGTCACCGTGTCACTGACCGGCCCGTCCTGTGTCCCACAACTGTCCCTTCCCACCCATTCAAGTCTGGGTCCAGCATCAGGAAGGAGCGCCTTCTGCCTCTTTGGAATCAGAGCAAGGCAGAGCTGCTTCACACCAGCCCCGAGTGCCTCCCTCCCTCCCTCCCTTTTCCATCAAATCTTTTCTGGCATGGGGGGGGGTAGGGGAGGGAGGGAGGGGGCTGCCATGGGAAGAGTGGGCCCCAAGTCAGGGCTGAGTCTGAACGCCGTCATTACCTCTGAACTTGGTTCTCCATCTGTGTAAATGAAGACAATAAACAAGACATCCCTGGCAGAACTATTTTAAGGATGAAATAAGATGTGTCAGGAACCTGGCCCCACACCTGGCCGGTAACGGAAGCAGCCAGCGGCTCAGTACTCCTTAGAGACCTTTCCCTGCCCGGTCCCAGCCCACCCCGCCCCCATGTCCACTTCTTCCCAGCTTGGGCCGGAAAGGCCTGTGAGCCTCCTTATCCTCGCCAGACAGAGAAAACAGAAATGTCCCTAGAAGTGTTTTTCAACATGAAGTTTCCCTAAAGTTTTATGACCACAAGGCCATAAGCCGGGGTACAGGGGCTGCCAGGGTTTCTTCACTCCTGCAGTTTCTGCTATGGGGACATTTTTATGCTTTGGGGACCCCAGGTTGGTCTCTGAGGTGTCCCAGTGCCCTCTTAACACCCTGAAGACCTAAGCACTTGTTCCCCTGACCGCTCTACTCACCTGCCAGAGCCTCCTCACCCCCCCTTCACCCCAACCCCAGGTGGGCCCAGGCTCTCCATCCTGCAGTGCTGGGGGCTCTGGGAGCCCCCTACCCCCCAGCCTCTGGGGACAGTAAAGAGGGGTTTTAACTGGCTCCTGCTGAGAAGGTCCTAGAAGGGGAGAACACTGAACACACACCCTCCATGGGATTGCCTGTCTCCTCCTCCATCACCGTTCCTTCAGACCACGTGCCTCCTTCAGTGACCTTGCCCGCTGAGAGCTGCCAAGACACTCATTTTAACTTGATTCTGCTGTGTTTTGACCACAGCCTGCACCCAGCCAGTTATAAAGCAGCTCTGGACTGCCCCCTCCCCCCTCCCCCACCCCCGCCGCTCCTATCCAAGGCCGCTTAGCTCCCTTCTGTCTCCTGCTCCTAAATGCACCTTGCCCAGGGCTCCTCTCCCAGCAGGGGATCATCTCTGGCGGCCTCTGCATCAACCCTGGCTGTCACCCCAACCCCAGGGGCCTCCCTAGCCCTGCCCAGTCCCCCTCTAGGCATGCCCAGCACAGCCCACTGCTGCGCCTGTGTCCTCTTACCCCTCCCCCCCCGCCCCGGCCCATGCCAGGCAAGTGAAGGTCCAGTGAGCATGCAGCCCAGAATGTAGCACCTCAGAGTGGCAGAAGTTTCAGCTTTTTTTTTTTTTTTTAATAATTTAAGACTGACACATGGCCATCTACTCCCAGAGTCCCAACCCTTAGGGCAGTGAAGTGCCCAGACAGGACAGCCCATCCCCCTGCTCATGTCCTGCCATCGGCCCACCCACAGCTGCCGTCAGGGAGTTGGGGCGGAGAGCCTGTGGCTGGGGACAGCCTGGCACCAGCTGCAGCCCATGTCCGAGGTCACGGGAGAAGGAGGACAGAGGTCCTCACGGCCAGGCTGCGGCAGCTCCAGCCTTGCTCTGGGCAGAGGCGGGGGTGGGGCGAGGCTGGTCTGGCCAGACCCACTGGCCACAGCTGCACTTCCCTGAAATTGGTCTCAGTTTCATTTTTTTTTCCTTCAAACTTGTATATATCACAAAGATTTCCCAGAAATTCTTAATATTCTGCCTACCAGATTAACATCTCCCAGATGTTTTCAACACCAGACCACATATGCCAATTTTTGGTTTGGAATATATAGTCAATGGCTGTCAGGCTGTTACCCCAGGACGCTTTGCCCATTTCTGGGAAAATAGCAAAGGTGCCAAATGGGAGCTGGGAGAAGTGAGACTGAGGCCAATATGGCCAAGCACTTTCTTTGGTTCTGGAGTTGGGGAGGGGGTGGCTGAAGGAGCCCCTGACAGAGTGGATGGGACCTGGGGGTGAGGCAATGCTCAGGGACCAACCGAAGGACCCACTGGATCTCTCTCCTCCGCTGCCAACAAAGGTGTAGGAAGAGGTTGACAAAACCTCAGGTGTGGTCAGGGTGGATTTTTTACCCAGTTCGGCATAAACTAACACCCTTCAACAAAATACACACACAGGCTCCTCCCCTCTTGCTAGGGTGGTCAGTCACAGCCCAGGGGTCACACGCCACCGTATTCATTTTCAATAGACAAAGCAGCTTTGTGTAGTGCATTCCCAGCCCCCCTCCCCAGGGTGGTTCAAGGTCTCCAAGGGGGTGATAGCAAAGGCAAAGATACCTTCGGGTCACCTCGGGACCGGCCTCTGCCTCAGCACACGGATTGACAAACTCTCCGCGTGGGCCAGGAGCTCCTGAATGTGAGCCAAGCCCAGCCCTGCAACCTTGGCCCCGTTCACCTCGAGGATCTCGTCCCCCACCCCCAGCAGCCCCGAGTACAGCTTGGCGGTGCTCTCGTCAGCCATCTCCTGCACGTAGAACCCTGCAAAGGAAAACAGGAGCACGTGACACGTGAAATCCAAATCAAAGACACACAGCTCTGTGGAATGCTGACCAGGTGGGTACGTTTGGGGGCAGGGGAGGCAGATGCTCATGCAGGGCAGGTCTACACACAAACAAACACACACACACACACCCACACACACACACACCCCTCGTTATTCCACATCACAACCACGGCTGGCTGCATACACATAGTGCGCCCGCCTCCATGGTACCACTTCATTTCTCCGTCCCCTCTTTTAAAAAGCCCCTAGTACAAATAATGCTTTAAGCTGCTGTTATTCACGGACACCCCAGTGTGAATGAGCTAACCTTACCTTTTCCTGAGATGAGCTTTGATAGTAAAATAGGGAGGAAAACAATGCTGCAAAATTAAGACCAAGACCTACCGTGTGCCTGGCACTGTGAGAGGCGGGACTCACAAATAAGACCCAGCTGCTGCTCCCAAGTGGCTGGGTGGTGGAACGTATCGCTGCAGCAGCGAAGGTGGCTGAGGTCAAGTCCAAACCTGGTTTGCCCCGCAGGGCTGTCCAGGACTAGCCCTGGCCTCAGCCTTCCTTGGTTATGGTTCCTCACTTAAGATTAGGAGGCATCTGGGCAAAAGTCCAGGAAATGTAAAATTCCTAGTCCCTATTTAAAGTGGTGGCTCACTTTCCCTCCTTCACACACACCCTCTCCCCACGCACTGCCCCCAAGAGGCCCCGCCTGGCTGGGGTCATTCCCCGGGTCGCTAAGGGAGACTGAGCCTAGGAAGAAGTGGCTTCTCCCTTTTTTCCAGGTGCAATTCGAGGAACTCACATCTGGGGGCCTTGGGCCAGCTAGGCTGGGTTCCCTGCCTCCCTGGTCACACAGTGCAGGATGGTCCAGCTAAGGGAGCCCCTTTTGCCTCAACTTCTGCTAAAACCTTTCAAACTCCCCTCCCCTTCAGCTGCTTCCACCTGAGAGATAAGGGAGGCACAGGCTCCTCCCGGGAAAGCTGGGCGCCCCGACCCGGATGTGCTGAGTGAGCACAGGTGTGCAGAGCACAGGACCGGGCCGCTGGAGGACGCAGGGTGGGGACTCTGCACCCGTAGGAGTCACTCCGCAGCTTAGCGCCACCTAAAACACCCTCGCTGCTCTCCAGCTCGGGCTTGGCTGGCTGATTAGAAACATTAAGCAGCTGCCCGCACATTACTCTCTGCTTCCTCTTCCTAAAATCAGCTTCCTTAGAAGGGACCAGAAAGGACATCCCATCTGGTTCCCCAGCTTCTGGCTTGAAGCCTTTTAAGATGTCTTGGACTAGTCGGAAGTCATGTCTATTGTCCACCCAGCCCTGAAGGAACTTCTGGCCCCAGCAGAAGTCAAGCTTTTCAGAGCCCAACCTCTGAAATTCAGGTTTGAAAGTGCATTGAAATTTCCTCCATGGCACTTGCGGGTCTGCAATTCTAAGTACAGCAAATGCAATCTGCGGGCTCCCAGGCCTGAGTTGCGGAACTCCTCGGTGCTTCTTGACAGAGCTGAGTCTTTCCTGCAAGGCCGGCTCCCTCCGCACAAGGTCTGCTGCGATCTTGGTTGCACAAGGCTCTTATCTCAGCCCTTGTCCTAACCTTTCCCTCTTCTTTCTGGGTGTTTTAGCAGCTTGCCTGCCCTGTCTGCGTGTCGGTGGGCCACAGGCAGGTTAAGGAGGGGAGGGGGGAAACCCGCAGATATAGCTGCCATACAGCAGGACACCCCTGTGGGAGTGACTAGAAAGCCCAAAAGAATGCAGCTGGAGGACCAGACACCGCTGTCATACCGCCATTTTGGGGAGACTCTGAGGTAGGTTCCACAGTTGAAAGTCACGACACAGATATGACAGAGAGACCGCTACTGCAGGCTCTTACTGTCTGCTGGAAACGGCCTTTGTTAAGGATGTATGATCTCTGTGTTGTATTCAATTAGAAGCAGAAGGCGAAGCCTGCTGTTCTCACATCCTTGTATGGAACCAGATATGACAGCCAGCAAATTAACACCAGCATCTTTCAGTGAGGAATGCAAACCAGCCCCAGCTGACGGCCCCTCAGAGGCCCAGGAGGAGGGACCCTTGGCTGCTGGAGGCTGGCCCCTGACAAGGAGGCACCAGCACCAGCCACGTTCCATGTGCGTGGGAATCTCTGCGTGACATCCAACAGCCAGCTGCGGCAGCAGGAGCAGGGCACCACTTGGGCAGGACAGGGAAGAGCTCGCACCAACCCAGGTTAGGGGCGCTCCGGGGAGCAGGCCAAGCTCTTTCTTGGTCATTAGAGAGCCCTGCCCATCAGCGCTCCATGAAAGGTGATGGGGGAAGGGTCTCTCTCTGCCTGTAAAGGGGCCTAAAGGGACTTTGGGGAAGGATGGGGGGATAGAGTTCAGTGCCAGGTTGGGTATGATCTCACAATGACAGGTGATACACACATCATGTCTGTCCACATCTGGGGTTCTGCTCCCCAAATACACATTCTTTTCCTGAAGAGGAAAGGGAAAAAAGTGCCAGGAACTTTCCTATGTATGTCACAGAATGTTCCTTATAACTCTTCCAGGTAGGGTATCATTAGCTTCATTTTACAGATTAGAGAACTGAGGCTCAGAATGGGTAAGTAACCTGCTCAAGGTCACACAGCCAGCAGAGGCACTGGAGTGCAAACCATGCTCTGCGGTCTAACTCTACCTGCACACTGCCTCTCCTGGAGGGCCCGTGTCCCTCACCTAAGGAGAGAGGAGGCTGAAGGAAGGGCAGAGTGGCTAACAGCTGTGTGACAGTCAGCATATGTTCACAAGTGCCATCTCCCTGCAAGGACAGACAGGTCCTGAGGGCCAGAGTGGGGAGAAACCTGTCCTCCCTTCCTCTCACACTCATGTAAAGTCCATCAGCAAACAGTGAAAACTGCCTTCAAGTCAACCAGAATCCGGGCACTTCTCACCATCCCCACAGCCACCCCAATCTAAGCTGCCACCACCATGTCTTTCCTGGACCACTGAAACAGCCTTCAAACTGGTTCTGCCTTCATCCCACTAGGGTCTACTCTCAACAGCACAGCCAGGAACCCTGTTAAAAGCGTTATATCAGAGCAGGTAGCCTCCGCTCCAAAGCCCCTGGGGCTCCCGTCTCACTGGCAAGAAAGCCAAAGCACTCTGCTCAGTCTCTCCCCCATTCCGGCCTTCCTGACCTCAGCTCCATCTCTCCCCCTTGCCCCTCTCTGTCCAGCTTGACCTCTGTGCAGGTCCTCCCCTGGGCCGAGCTCACTCCCCGCCCTCAGGGCCCCTGCACTGGCCGTTCCCTGTGCCTGGACCGTGCTTTGCCCACCGGTGCTCCCATATGCGCTGCCCTTGGCCCTCAGCCTGCTTTGTTTGCTTGTTTGTCAGTGCATTTCACTACCTGAGAAAACCCAAAAGAATGCAGTGGGGAATGCATAATTTATATATTATGTGTTATACATTATAACACGTAACATATAAGTATATTTATGACACAAAATATATAAACATATACACATAACATGTAATATATGTGTTTATATACATATATATATTTGTAGATAGAGTCCAGCTCCCTCACTCCTGAGAAGGAGGATTTTGTCTGTTCCAGGTACTGCTCTATCCCCAGTATCTACAGCACCTAGTAGGTCATCAATGTATATTGTTGAAAAATGAATGACGGAATGTGCAAGAACCCCCTGTGGTCTGCAACTCTGACAGCAGGCAAAGTTTTGCCAGCTAAACAATTCTGACCCCCGAGAGCAAAGCAAAGACTAAATAAACCCTTTGCATAGAGCCCAGGGAGGGCAGCTGCTGAGCCTGTCTTCCTGTATGTCTCTCCCTTTCTCTCTTCCTCCTCTCTCTCCCTTCCTTCCCACCCCTACTCATCTTATCTGAGAAGTATGTTTCAGGGTCCCTCGCCCTGCAATGGCTTCTGGCCCACAGACCTTGGGTAAGGGCCTGGGGAGGTCGTTTTGCCCTGAAAGATTCATGGGGCAGGGCTGAGAACTGGCCAGAGAACTGGCAGAAGGATGTCCAGAGCCCCTCCCTGATCCTGCCACTGCTGAATCAAGACCCAGTGGGCCGCCCAGCCAAGCACGGGGAGCCAGGATCCATGTGATCTGTGTGAACATCACTGGCAGGAGCCGGCCCTGGGGGAGGGGCCTGGATGCATAGACAGGCAGGATGGTCCATGAGCCCGGACTTCTCTGCATCTAGAGGAAGGGAACCAGATAAACACAATCTCTCTCGATCTGCAATGAAAAGGTGGCGTCAAGATTCTGATTTCAAGATGTCAGCAGGCAGCAGAGGGACAGTGGGGCAAGCCTGCCATCTCTACCCACTCCAGGGGAGAATTCCAGTCCTTTCACCGAGGCTCCCTGAGTTCCGAGCCCTGTTGCTCAGCTAAAGACAGGAAACGACCACAGCCAGAAGGCACTGCTGTGGTTTGCTAAGGCCCCAGGGCTGTGGAGCCAGAAAGGGCAGGGGGCCTACCTGAGTCCCGGCGCCCGTTCCCAGAGGCCACACAGAAGCCGAAAGTGCCCTCCGGGGAGCGCTGAAGCTGCAGCTGGCTCGTGCCATCCGGGAACACCTCCAGCACGCGGCCCACAGTGCGAGCCAGGCCCGGGGCACTCACGTCCTCCACGCTGAGGGCACGCCGGGGCGGCGCCTTGGCTGGCCTGCGAGGGGCCAGAGAGTGAGGGCAGGGCGGCCGGCGCCGGGGCCCAGCCCCTCCCTGGCTGAAAGACGACTGAGGCCACTAGCTGGGGCTGAGCCTGGGGTCCCACAGCTGCCTGCTGCAGACCCAGGAGCTCCCACCCCTCAGAGTAGTGGTTTTTAATCTTTAGGTGCAGAGATCTCTTTGAGACTCTGGAGAAAGCTATGATTTTATCTAAAATTTCCAGGAGTTAATGGACACTCTGAAGCCCCTCCATGGAGCCCCAGGTAAGAGTGGCTAGCCTGGACGGTCTCCTCATGGGGTGGATTTCTCTAGGCAGGGTCACAGGTCAAGGGCCTCTTTGGGGGTCCTGTCTACGGATCTGTAGTCAGATCTTTAGCTGGGCTAGGGAAGCGCTCTGAAACATTCTGATTTCAAGATGTCATCATAGGGACGCAAGAATCAAACCTTCCAACTCTACCCCTTCCAGAAACCCCACCCCTCTCAGAGCTCCGCTGCACGGGGCAAGGGCACTGAGGTTTGGGCTCTAAGAGGCAACCTAAGGCACAGGGAGCCTCACTTTCTCTTTAAAGGGACCCCACTCGGGGCCATGCTGCTAAGGCAGGGAGTCCAGCTTATAGCGTCACCGTCCGTGCTCTGGGTTTACCCCCTAAACCACTTGTCTGCTCTTACCTGCCGGCTGCTCTGTGGTCCCCTGGCTCCCCCACCAGGTAGAGGTTGGACCGGTCTACTTTGCCACTCAGCAGAGACTGGAGGCTCTGAAAGGAGGCAGCTTTCCGATGTTGGCGAGAGGGTGACACCTGGTGGGAAAGGCCCAATATTGCAGGTGAGAGAAGCCAGCCAGCAAGGGGCTGACAGAGACCAGATGGAGACCGTGAACCTGAGAGCCTGCTAAGAAGGGCACAGCGTAAGCTTTTGTCATTACTTCAAAATTCTTACCAGGAATAACCATAACTTACATAAGGAAATGGGCCTACGTAGGCATTCTGAAATTTCAAATTAAAAAAATTTTTTTTTTGGCTGAAATAACAGTTGAATACAGTAACACTAATTATCTCATTGATTAATAAAATCTATCTCACTGATTAAGAAAAAAGGTAAAATCAAATTAATTACAGAATAATATATACAATTTTAGAGTTAAAATCTTAAACATTTTAATTCTTTAGTATCCCTTTTATGACTGCCAAGGTTAAACATTTTTTATCTAAGTATGTACCTTAAAAGATTGTGCATAAAAAGATGGACAAGACAAAAGTCCTTCAAGGTGTTCATGCAGTTATGGGGGTGGGGTGAGCACAGGTAGGTCCAAAGCCCTGAATGCATGTCGTAAGCACTAGGCTAGAAGCACGGCCGCTGGTGTGCAGGAAGCAGAGACAGAGACCCAGCTCAGGAGGCGCTGGGACACTGGAGGAGCTGCTACCTAGGCACAGCCTAGAGCATGAGCCCTTCAGGTGAAGATGGAGGTGGGTGCTCCAGGCAGAAGAAACAGCATATGCACAGACAGGGAGAGCCAAGAGAAAGCATCGGACCTTCTGGAACATACTTATGGTCTGGGTGGCTGGGCTGCAGAGGTGATGGGAGACAGGCTGGAGCCAAGGGCCAGACCTAGGAGGACTTTATGTGACCTGCTGGAGAACCACTGAGCGATGTCAGTCAGACAAGTTATAAGGTCAGATCTGTGTTCTAGAAACTGACCCAGTGAGGCGGCCATTCTGAGGGTGGTGGTGGGGTGGGGGTGGTGGAGGCGGAGGCAGGGAGAGGTGGACTTTTAAACAAAGACTGCACACATTTATCATATGGGGAGTCCGTGCTCTCAGAAGACAGATTATCAGGAAGGTAAGAGGGCGCCCTGACCTTGCATCAGAGTTCAGGAGGGCATCCTGGGAGAAGTCACGTTTAACTCAGACCAGAAAGACAAGCTGGGGGTCACTAGGGAAAGAGGGGAGGGGAGAAGGGAGGTACCTTCCAGATGCAGGCGCAAAAGTCAAAGAGCCACAGCCAGCGTGGTGGGCGTGAGACTGGGGTCGCTGCCCACCAAGGAGGGCAAAGGAAAACCAAGCCAGTGAGGTGCCCCTCCACCCTCTCACGCACACACTCAGCAGCACAACAGTCAACAGGAAGTGGGTCACCCTGAGACACGTCGTGAATATTTCTGGGCAAGACGGATGCTTCTTTTAGGTTCTGTTCTCAGTTCCTGAACTAGTCTTTCTGCTGCTCAGTCCTCCCTGCGCTCGCTCCCACCTGTCTCGGCCAGCTCACTTTCTCCCGCTGCCCACTCAGCTCACACGGCCGAGGACCCCTCTGCCACACTAATGGGCTGTCACCCCCTTTGGGTTTACAGAGATTGCAGCTCCGATGGCCATACATCCAGGCCCCCGCTCAGACACTCCAGGGACAAATCTAGCTTCATGAGAAGAGTGAATTCCTGGAGCACAATGTCACTAGCTTGTTGTCCCCAGCTTGATACCGCTCTGCTTTTGTTTTTTGTCCTGCATTCATTTATCCAGCAAATATTTACACTGGACGTGGTGCAAGACAACCAAGGGCATTTTCATTCAGCTTGTGTCCTCTTCCCCGCTTCAGCCTGGAAAAGGCTCCACTGCCCCAGACCACGGATCGTCCTCTGCGTTCTGCCCGGTGGGAGGGGGCAGGGAAGGTTAGAACAAACACAACACCTGGGAACACCTGGCCCAGAGCTGCCCTTTCAGAGACCTAGCCGAGAGGCAGGCGCCGCTGCTGGTTTGCCGCTGGTCAGCACACGGGAGGGGGAGCTTGAGCAGGCTGCCCTGCGTTCACTCACTCACTCGCTCTCCCCTTCACTCACTGTGTTTCTGTCTGCTGTCTGTCTACTACACTAATCATCGTACTGCCCTCCGGGAGTGTAAAGATGTTCCCTCCAAGAACAGACATTTCACTGAGGGGAGACAGACAGAAATCAAATAAAAGACCACGTGACATGTTCCAGGAAGGAGGGGAGCGTAGGCTGAGAAGGGAACACGGAGCAGAAGCC
Organism: Camelus ferus; assembly: GCF_009834535.1. Taxonomy (NCBI): domain Eukaryota; kingdom Metazoa; phylum Chordata; class Mammalia; order Artiodactyla; family Camelidae; genus Camelus; species Camelus ferus. The sequence goes on from NC_045716.1 coordinate 3,715,306, forward strand.
CCCAGCTCAGCCCAGGGAAGGGTGGGAAGCGGCTTCCTGGAGGAGGCGATGCCTTAGTGTTGATGGATGAGCAGACAGGAGCAGGTGGGGAGGGCGGGAAGAACAGCTCAGGGGAAGGTTCAAAGTCAGGCTGTGTGGCATGATTCCAGAGCTGGAAGGTTGAGGACAACTGGGACCCTGTGTCAGGAGAATGATGAGCAGTCAGATCACGGAAACCCTCTGGCAATGTCGAGTGGCCCGAACTTCATCTTGAGAGCGATGAGGGGCAAGGGCATATGTTTAACAAGGGGGTGGCAAGGCCAGATTTGCACATCAGAAGGTTCACCCTGGAAGCCACATGGAGAAAGACAGGGCAGGGATGCCAGTCAGCAGGCCGCTGAGGTGATCCAGGAGTGAAGTGATTTGTGCTAGACTAACAGTTGCTGTGGCCACGGAGAAGGTTCCAGAATGATCAGGCAGTGGATGCCAGGACTTGGCAGAGGTGGCAGAGTGAGGGGAAGGTAGCGGGGGCGCTGTCTAGGTGAGCCCAGGCTGGGACAGCAGGGTGGAGGAACAGAAGTGTGGGCGCTGCCCACCCCCCAGTCCAGGGAGTCCACGTCTCAGCATCGGCCGAGAGGACGCCAGCTCCTCTCTCTCCGCCCTGGCTCCTTTCACCTCTCGTTCTGACGATGGCCACACCCCCACTGGCCTCACACGCCCCTGGCTGGGGCCTTGGGACTCACCAGATGCAGGGACTGTAACGACGGGGCTCTCTTCACTGCAGGGGTGCTGCTGTGTGAAGCCGGGCCAGGCGCAGGGGGCTGCAGCTGCTCCACGCTGTAGCTGCGGGACTTGCCCATCTTGGGCCGAGGGCCCTGACTCAGGGCCAAGAAGAACTTCTTCAGCCCCAGGGCGGAGGTGGTGCTGACACCGCTTTTCTTGTTCCTGTCCGAAGGGGCAGCTGAGGGCGGGCCGGGCCCCGCACTGGCCCCTGGCGGTGTTCTGAAATGCAAAGGTGGACATGAGGTGGTCGGGAGGCAGCTGGGGGAGGCCAGGGCGAAGGGCACCTTAGGGTCCTGTGGGCCCCAGACAGACCAGCACCAATGCCTCATGGTGGAAGTGACAGCCAGCCTGCAAAAAGGCTGAGCGGACTCCTGCAGGGTGCCCTGTCTGGCAGCTTTCAGGGAGAAGCTCACCTTCGGTGTCACCCAAACATCCACTCATCCAGTGTCTCTTCAGAGCCAGCTCTAGGCCTCCTGCCGGCACAGGGCAGGTGCAAACAGCTGGGGTACGTGGTAAACACAACAGACAAGGTCCTTACTCTCAGGAGCTTATAAACAACAGACCGGTAAACAGAGGAGAAAACCCACCAGTGACTGATAAGCAGGGTGAAGCAGAGAGTGACAGGGTGGCCAGGGAAGAAGACATTTAAACCAAGAGCTCGATGGCAGGAAGGAGCCGGTCCTGCCACACCCGGAGGTGAGAGTTCCAGGGGGAGCGAACGGCGGAAACCACAGCTCTGGGCAGGAAGAGGCTCGGTGTGTGGTGGGTTCAAGGACGTAACGGGGCCAGGCCCTTTGGACTTGGACAAAATGAGCAAGCGGGAAGGAGGGCCCAGATGGGGTCGCACAGGTGGGCCGAGGCCAGATTACACTGAGCTCTGTAAGCCAAGGTAGTAAGCAGTTTGAATCCTATTCAAAGTGAGGGGGAAAACCATTGGGGGGTTTCAGCAGGAGAAATGACATTATTGAATTAAGGTTTTAAAAGATACCTTGGACTGTCACATGGAGAAGGAACTGTAGGAGCAGGAGGGAAGGCAGACAGCCGGTAGGGGCTCTTAGATTTGCACAGGAAGAAGGAACTCAGACCAGGAGAAATGACGTCAGGGTGGCTGCAGGAGCCGGAGGGGTCTTGCCAGTGGATGAGGGTAGGAGAGAAGGGGAGGAAACAGCCAAGATGATGCCTGGACTAAGGTGTGAGCACTGTGTGGATAGTGGGGTGCGGTATGTTTGCAGGGGGTTGGGGAGGCGGGGGGACCCAGGGAAGCAGCTTTTGTTGGGAATGATCCAGTTCCATTAGGCCTCAGGCAGCCTAGTGGAGATGTCGGGGGAACTGGATGCACAAATCTGGAGTTCTTGGGGAGCACACCTGGCCTGGGGTGGAGATCTGGCTTCAGTGGCATGTGAAGTGTGGGGCCACACGTCACCAGGAATGGCACATTGTAGAGAAGAGCAGGCCTGGCCAGAGCATCAGCTCACCAAGGCTCTGAGGCTCCAGAGCAAGGACACAGACCCTCAGGACTGAAGGAGAGCCTGGAAATGCGAATGCTGGGCTGTTTCCCAGCCCAGAGTCAGGAGCAAGTCCCCCCAGACGGAGAGCCCATCCTGGGAGCACCCTGAGGGTGGGGGCTGTCTGCGCAGCTGTGCCCAGCACAGCGCCCGGAGCTCCAGGCCGTTCAGTGAATGCTGGGTGAGAGAATAACCATGCGCACTAGACTGAAGAGGGCTGGGGAAGGCATGTTAGGGTGTCACGCTTGCACATGGTCTAGGAGCCCTCTGAGAACCTGGGAGCAGTGAGGTTATCATGCTACCACTCCAGGGGGTCTCCTTCCCCACCCAGCGTCCTGGTCCCCCACCTCCTGCGGTCAGGGCTCTTGCTCCCATCACTCACCGGGATGACACCTGTCCTGCAGAACTCGACTCTGTCCTCTGCAGGCCGCCCTCTGGTTCCTGGCTGGACCCCAGCTCCTCTGAGCCCAGGGAGAAGCTGATGCCCACGGAGCTGATGGTGCCAACAGCTGCTGAGTGGAGACAGCCCTGGGGTCCTCCTGCAACAACCACAGCATCCCTCGCATGTCACCGACCCATCCCCACGGGTCACAGTGCAGGGAGACCTTCCCAGCGACAGAGGCAAGAGAGCCAGAGGGAGATGGAGAGAGGCGGGGACCCCATGGAGAGCAGCGGGGACAGTGGAGAGACACACATGAAGCAGGGGTGGGGTCCTGTTTAGTGCTGCAAGCCAGTCACCCCCAGCACAGCGCCTGGTACACAGCAGATGAGTAATACCTATCTGGGAAGTGAGGGGGCGCCTGTGGTAAGTCATGGCCCCCCTATTCCAAGAGATACTCGGGGCGGGGGAACTGTGTCCCTGGAACAAGAACCAGAATCTTGTCAACTGTGATGTCTAGCAGCTCACACTGTTTTTTGAGCATCTATGATATTCCACGCAATGAGCTAAACCCTCTACAGAGATTATTTCAGGGGTTCCTAGGAGATGGGTTCTATTATTACTCTCAGGTTACAGCAGAGGAGACTGGCACACAGAGGGGTTACCTGAGGAGCCCAGGACTTCCTGGCTAATGAGAGGAGGAGCCTCACATGGCCCTCTGCTCCAGGCCTCGAGGAGGTGATGGCCAGGCTGCCCAGAAAGGTCAGCAGCTCTCAGAATAGAAGCCCCACAGGAAGCTGGTAGGGAAGCCAGCAGCCAGCCTGGAGCCCACCCGAGGGAAGGAAACCACACCTTGGCACAGGCAGGAGGAGCTCAGGGTGGGGCCTGCTCCCCGAGGTTCGATCATGTGAGCAGGGGAGGGAGAGAGAAAGTGTTCGTCTCTGTGTGCACTGGAGGGGTTGGCCGGCACGCCCGGAGGTGGGGCGGGTGGAGGCGGGGTGGGCGCTTGGCGCCCGCATCCTCAGTAAGGTCACTGTGGCCTGTCATCTCTCTGCCCTTGCCTTCTCCACTGTTTCCAAGCCCTGGATCCCTCCCAAGCCATCCCAGCCCTGGGGCCACCAGAGCCATGGGCACGTAAAGGCAAGGCTATGTGTGTGTGTGGTGGGCCTAAGAGTGAGTGGTCGAGTTGCTCACCTCAGATCACCACACGGGGATCAGAGCCTAAGGCTGCTGACGCCCAGGATCTGCCCATGATATGAGGACCCCTTCCAAGGGCAGAGGTGATACCCTCCTTCCTTCAGCAGCCTGCCCGGCAGGGTCGGGGGTCTGGGAGGGCGGAGACGCCAGAGAACCACCCCAGCACTCTTGTAGGAGCTCCGCCCGCTGGTCACCGTGCCCTCTGGAGAGCACGTCTACCTGGCCACAGAAGGTCTCAAGGGCAGGATTCCCGCTGAATTAATTCACTTCTGCGTCCACCACAGGGCCTGGGATGGTGCCTGGCATGCGAGGGGTGCTCAGTCAATACTGCATGAATGAATGGATGAGTGAATGAATGAAATGAAGATGCTGAAGGAGGAGGACCTCAGCCATGGGATCATTTGGCATTTGCTGCTCTAAGCAAACAGCACATCCTGGAGCTGCTGCCTCTTCCCGCTCTGTCAGGGGTAACAGCAGCCACAGAACACCTCAGGGTTCCCAGCAGTCAGAGGGCATCACCACTGCCTCCCCAGCTGCTCTGCCTCCACTGGAGGGGAAGGGAAGTTGGCTAATCCACCTCCAGGCTAGTGTTGAATCCCGTAGCAGCCCACAGACCCCCAGCCCCCAGTTTCCCCAACACCTGCTGCTGCTCTTGGGGCTGCGAGAAACGGTGTGTGGCTACATCGTCTATCAAGATGAACGGTAAGTGAAGACTGAGTGCCCAGCGGACCATAGACTGGCCTGGGGCTCTGTTCTAGGACCGCCCGAGCCCTGGGGTAATCCCTTACCATCTCTGCAGTCCTCCATGGATGCTGCGGGCTCCTGGCTGCAGGCGCCCTTCCCCTCCGCAGGGCTGGCTCCTCCCCAGGGCTCCGGCAGCCCCTGGGGTGCACTGTTATTGCAGTTGTTGGTGGACAGGGCCCGCAGTGGGTGCCTGATGTGGAGGCTGCGGGGCTGGGGCTGTGGGGGGGTGACCTCACAGGTTCTGGGAGCTACACTTTTTGAAGGAGGCAGAGGGATGTCCACAGGCTCTCCCTGGTCACCCGGCCTGTGGAGCCCAGCCAAGGCTGCCTTCCTGTGAGACACGGGTGAGGTGGTTTTCTTTGAGGCGGGAGGGGTTGGCACCCAGCCTTCAGGGGAGAGGGACGCAGCTGGCTGCTGGGCCTGGTGGGAGGCAGAGGGCTCTTCATGGCTCTGTTGTGGGGAGACAGTTCCCAGAGACTCCTGAATTTCTGTAGCTGGAGTGTGTCTGCCGGACCCCGAGGATCCCAGTTTCCTCGCAGAGGCGATGGCACGGGCTCTCCTGTGCAGAGCGAGGGAATCCAGGGGGTGAGCCCAGTGATTCTCCAGCCCTGGCCCAGGCTGCCCCTGGGGCCCCGGGGAAGCCCTCCTGGAGTCCTGGACAGAAGGCTTTGAGAACTCATCTTCCCTGGGGAGCACAGTCCCCTCAAGCGTGTGTCCCGTGCCTCCTGCCACCTCATCTGACACCTCCAGGGGCTCCAGACCAGGCAGGTAGTGTGGGGCCTGAGGGCTCCGGGGCGGCTCCGTGTCAGCCTTGCGGAACAACCTGTGGCCTCCTCGAGGCCTGCAGCCCCGCGGACGGGGGCTGCTGCCGCGGGCCCTGCTGGGCTGGGCGCTCCCGGCCTCCTCACTGTCCGTCCTGCAGCTGTCCGAGGTGTCCGTGCTGTCCAGGGCGGAGTCCACCTCCTCGGGGCGCTCCTGCTCGCCGATGTGTGTCTCCCGGATCGACTCGGTGCGGAGCCGGGGTTCGGCAAGGAGGAGCCGGAGCGGGGCGCTCAGGCCCCGAGAGCTGCGGGGCTGCGCCAATGCCCCCCCCGTGCTGCAGGCAGCTTCGCACTCCAGGCGGACTCGCGGGTCGGGGGTGACGCGGTGGCCGCAGGCGCGGCACCTCCTCTCGCTGACCCGAGCGGTTGGCGGCGCGGGGAGGCCCCTGGGCTCCAGTCCGCCCAGCAGAGGGTGGAGAGTCCCCGCGCCCGCACCCCGGTGCCGGCAGCCCCCGTGGATGTAGTCGGCGAGGTCGGGCTTGGAGCGCAGCGGGCCCTGGTCCGCCGGCTGGAGCGCGGAGCTCAGCACCTGGCGCTGGCGCTGCTGCAGCCGCTCCAGGTAGCGGGACTCGGCGTCGCGCGCGGACTCATCCTCAAAGCGGACGTGGGATGGGGAGGCGCCCCGCTTCGGCCACTGCCCGCTGCTGGACTCCCCGCTGGAAGAGTCACTCGTGTTCCCGTTCTGGAGGTTGTCTTTGCAGGCCAAGGTCATCCTCGGGTCCAGAGCTGTGCTTTTCCGCCCATCTCTGATGGGGAGGCAGGAGGAGAATGGTCACGGGCAGCAGGAGAGGAGGAAGGGACAGACTCCTCCCCGGGCACGTACCAGCCCTACCCCTCCACCCTGGGGTGCTGTTTCCCACGATGCTCTGTGGAACTACAACCCAAAGGTGCCCCAAATCAGGTTCCTCGGGAGTCAGGCAGCAAAGCAGAGTCGCTTACAAGCCTGTGCTGATCCTGAACACAGTGCCAAACAAGATGAATACGACCTTCTTTACTTTTGGCTTTCCCTCTGTTGCCCGGCTCACCCTGAGTAAGGATGAAACATTATTAAACTTGGGATTACACAGAGGATGATAACAAAGTCCTTGTCTGTGTGTGTGTGTTTAGGAGAAGTGAGCCTGGCCATCATGGGCATCTGCTGAATTGTGATGAGTTGTGCAAAACTGTATTTGTTATAAAGGTTTAACGGGAACAGCATGTTTTAAGTCTCTATGGAGATTGTGGGGGACCTGCAGTCAGGGTTTCTAGGCATTCCTGCTGTCTTCTTGCTTGGACAAAATTTAGACAGAGTGACACAGGGGTTTCTCCTTGGACTCTCCGTCTTGTCTGTTCCAACACCCGTTCCTGTACCTGCCTGCTCCCCACCGCCCCAGCCCCTCACACACGCTCTGGTCCTGAAAACTGTGACGACAATTACTGTGCCAGGAAGAGTCTTCACGTCACCATCAGCCTCTGCTCTGGGAGACACTGTGGCTGGTGGTCAAGTCCTGCTCGGCTCAAGAAAACACCTGCATAAATCTCACACCAGGGCCCCTGGAGCAAGGTAGCCCAAACCACTATGCAAATCGACCCAGGCCCACAGGCTGTTTCCTATCCAAGGCCACATAAGTAAGGACCATATTCCTCCCTTACTTTCCCTGCAGTGCTACCCCACCAATCTACAGCTAAGTGGCTGGGATTCACATCATTTCTCTCAGTTATCACTTCTTTATCACTCACACTGCACCCCTGCGGTGGCCTCTTATCAATTGGTCCTCCTGGAGCATAGTGTCATCACACCATCCCTCAAGGGGGCATAGCATCAAGTTCACAGTCTTTGGGGTAAAAATACAGGCCTTCCACATTCCTCTCTGCATTCTTCTCCAGCTCTGCCTCCCACTATCCGCTTGTAAGACTTCCAGGCTTCCCACCCCATCCACCTCATGTGGCCCTCCTGCCTTCATTTCCAGAATCTTTCTTCTTAACATGCCTGCCTTTAATCCTAGTCATTAGCCCTTACCTGTGTATGGATACCATGTGTGATGGTTAATTTTATGTACCAACTTGGCTGAGCCATGGTGCCCAGGTACTAGATCAAACATTATTCTTGATGTTTTTGTGATGATTTTTTGGGGATAAGATTAACATTTAAATCGGTGGGCTTCATATAAAGCTGATCGCCCTCCATGGTGTGGTGGGCCGCATCCAATCAGTTGTAGGTCTTAATAGAAAAAAGACTGATCTCCCCTGAGCAAGAAGGAACTCTGCCAGCTGACTGCCTTTGGATTTCAGCTGCAACTCTTCCCTGGGTCTCAAGCCTGCCAGGCTACCCTGCAGACTTTGGACTTAACAAGCCTCCATGATACTGTGAGCCAATTCCTTAAAATAAATTTTTCTCTCTCTATATAAACACACATCATGTTGGCTCTTTCTCTGGAGAACCCTGACTAATACATCATGATGATGTCTCCCCCTCTGAACACCCGTGCCACTCATTTGTCATCAGACACAGAAGATGTCAAGGCTGGAAGGGACTGCCATGATCATGTTTCTAACAAAGGAGAGGCCACGCAAGACCAGTTCCTGGGTTGACCGGCCCCTGAATGGCTGGGAAAGGCAAGTTGCAGGAATTTTTTCTCTCTCAGAAGGAGTCATGAAAATAGAACTAGATATTGACCATGCTAATGGTCAAGTCCTGTCTGGAGATGGGCCTGGATTTTAGAGACCTGCTACTTCTTTCCAATTACCAAGACAGTCCCCACATAGACAGTTATCTATGTCGGCACACTTCATGTTTTATGCTACTGTTTTTCGTCCTCAAAGCGCCTACAAAGGCTTCCCTGACTATACTCTATTCCAAGCACAATTTGCTCAAGCTTGTCTTGACACTCCAACAATTTATTATAATGAAATGCATGTGAGTGACTGGTTGATTTACTAATCTTTCCTCTAATTGGATGCTTCAGTTATTCTGGAAGAAGGATGCCAATGCTCTCAAAAAGGCTGCCTTAACATGATTTTCTTCTTCACCAAATTTATAGCTACCCAACTGAAGGACAGATATGGTATGCAATTAAAAGAAAAGGAATTCAGATAACAGCAGGAAGAAACCATCACTGCTTAACAATTACTGTTGGGAAGGGATAAATTTGGGAGTTTGAGATTTACAAATGTTAGCCACTATATATAAAAATAGATTCAAAAAGTTTCTTTTGTATAGCACAGGAAACTATGTTCAATATCTTTAATGGAAAAAAATATGAAAACTAATATAAGTATGTATATGCATGACTGGGACATTGTGCTGCACACCAGAAATTGACACATTATAATTGACTGTACTTCAATTAAAAAAAAAACTTAAAACAATTATTGTTAAAACATGCCATGATATCACTCATATGTGGAATCTAAAAAAAAAAAAAAGGGACATTATGAACTCATCTACAAAACAGAAATAGACTTGCAGACATAGTAAACAATCTTATGGTTACCAGGGAAAGGAGGTGGGAAGGGATAAATTTGGGAGTTTGAGATTTACAAATGTTAGCCACTATATATATAAGTAGATTTTTTAAAAGTTTCTTCTGAATAGCATAGGGAACTATGTTCAATATCTTGTAATAACTTTTAATGAAAAAAATATGAAAACAAGTATGTGTATGTATATGAATGACTGGGACACTGTGCTGTACACCAGAAATTGACACATTGTAACTGATGGTACTTCAATTAAAAAAATTTTAAAACAATAAAACATGCCAACCAGTGGGGAGAGTGGCCACTGAACTGGTTGATTTCTATAACTATACATGGCATTGACAGGACCTGACAGTGTGTCCTTCCAGGCTGTCTTTCTGTATGGATATATGGCCTTTGTCTGACTCAGGTGGACATGTGTACACCTGTGCCCTGAGGGTGTCATCCTCTCCCTGGCTGCCTGGACGACAAAGCCACTGACTAGTCTCATCGCCCTGATGGGTTGGAATGGTCTGGATCCCGGACGATGTGAAGTATGACGTCTAGAGGCTGCCCTCTAGGGTCACGGGGTGGGCTGAGAGGTCAGAGTTAAACTGTCCAAGACTGATTCCCTGCAAAGCTCCCTGGGAACCAGCTATGGCTGAGAGCGTAGGGCACTCGCTCACCTGTGCCATGTCTCATCACTACAACCTCAGATCTTGGATCCCTGGTCTCTGGTCACACCAGGAGAGGGGCTGGTGTTCACCCAACCGTGACTGCTGAGCTGGCAGAATAAAGCTAGAGCCACGGTCCTGCCGGGTCATACTGCATCATACCCTAGTCCTCGATCCACACCAAGGAGAGGGCTGAGTGCTCCCTAAGTCAGGCAGCTTAAAAGTGCCACAGTGCAAGCTCTGGGGGCCTCCCTGGGGCCTGACACTGGGCCTTTACACTGCCCTGGGATGCGGTGGGGGGGGCCTGCACACCTGCCACCACTCCTGACTCCAGTATTTTCCTCCAATCAGCACTGCTCCAGGAGGATTTTTTTTCTTTTAAAGAACTACTGGAAGTAAGTGGATCTGCCTGCTCTGAGACCTGAGCAGATCCTGTGCTCGAAAGGGCTGTTCTGAGGAATACTGAAGAGCTGCCAGTCATCATGTCTTCTGGAACCCACATTCAGACAGGGTCAGCCACAGTGCTTAGGGGCCACAATTCCTCCAGGAGCCCATGAAAATGTTTTAGTTTCTTTTAAAGTCAAAATAAAATAAATAAATAAATAAACAAACAAACAAACTTCTAAGCCACAGAGAACATTGTCAGATACAACAGTAATATATTCACCTTTAAGCCAGTATGGTCATAAAATACAATTTTAAACTTTGTTTATGGAGGAAGGAGCCCACAAAGGCAAGAGTGCATAGGGCCCCCAAAAGTCATAACGTGGGCCTGCATCAGGAGAGGGGCCCGTAGCCGAGACATAAACCTCCTTGAGTAGGGTCACTCCTCGTGAGGGGGGTGCAGTCTCTCTGCTTGTCAGCATGGCTAGGGAGGTCCCTCTGATCCGCCTGCTGGTGACAGTTCTCTGTTAGTGACCTAAGCCTCTGTCCCTGAGGACCCCATCTGGACCCGCATCTCTTCAGCCTGTCAGGATCGGGGAAGGGGCTGTGGAACCATCACCCTGGTGGCCACCCCATCCACGTGGGGTTTCTGGCTCAGCTCTCCAGAGCAGTCCTGCCCAGGAAAGGGAGGCCCGAGGCAGAGGAAAGCATCACGTCACTCCCTGGAAACGAGAAGAGCCCCCTGAGCAGAAGCTCTGCCCCTGCTGCACAGGCAGGATGCCCTGGCCAGCCAGGCCCACCTGGTGCAGGAAAGGCCCACCAGGAGAGTCCCTACCTGGCTTAGACACAGCCATCCCAGAGCAGGCCCCAGAGGGCAATGCCCTGCTCTGCTGACCACATGTGGGTGTACTTTCTGGGGAGGAGAGAAAACGCCCAGCTTTACAGGCGGTACATTCCTAATCTCATAAGCAAGTCCAGGTCCCGTCAGCCTCATCAGCGACCTTAACTTTTACATTCAAGATGGTGAACTGAGCCGTCCTGGAATTCATGCTAAAGGTAGGAATGTTATTTTTGTTCTAAAAGAAGAAATGGAGAAATGCAGGAGAGCTTAATCACATAAGGTGCCTTCCACTCAGGGACTGAATCCCAGAGGCTTCCACCAGCGGTACCGGGACCAGGGCACAAAGGTGCAGCGAGGATCTCGGAGACCAGGGCTGAGTGATGAAGGCACTTCAGCAGATGCCTCGGTGACCACGCCCCTGGGGGAGGCTGCTGTCTGCTCAGACTCTGGAGTCGAGCGGCCCCAACGGGAAGGCCCCTTTCTACACCGATGTCGCCCTGTCACACAAGCTCTATATGGTCTCACACGGCCACTATCTGACACAGGACAGTAGCACTCACAGTGGCACCCTTCAGGGCCTGCCTCTTGCTGGGATTGGGTGTGCTTCGGTGTTCCTGTCCCCCAAACGGCAAGAACTTGTGCTTCCAAGAGCTGCTCGGTTCCTACACTGATCTGCTTCCAGAAATGCAGCTGCTGCTTTCTACCTCTTCCCCTCCGGGAGGCCTGTCTGTCCGGGGTCGCCCCAGCCAGCTCCAGCTAGAGCGGAGGTAAAGAAGGCCTTCTGGAGACGGCGCTGCCTGCCCCCGCTCTCCTGTCATCTCTCACCAAGCTGCTCTTTGGAGGGAGTGATGCCTCCGGGCCGCCCGCGGGGCTGGAGGAGGGGCTCAGGCATCTAATGAGGCCCAGGGCCTGTGTGGCATCTCCACGTTAGCTCAGCATGGCTCTCCAGGGTGATCTGACAAGCGTAACCTTTAGAAGCATCTGCAGCAAGCCATCTGGCGTTGGTTTTTCAGCTATACCCTCTGAGGATTCACCAGTGCTGCCAAGTCAAAGTCATTCTTTTCTGGACACAGCAGCTGCTGAAGTGGGTCACCTTGCATTTCTACAGCATTTCTACAGCCGGCCAGGGAGCAGCCTGGCAAAAGGGAACCTACTTTAAGGTTAGTGACTGGGGTTGTGAGCTGCTGATGCGATTTTGGGAAGAGGAAGTATCCGAAGTATATTTTCACCATCAAGTCTGTTTCGCAGATAGTCTTGCCTGTTTTGAGGCGATCCAACTCAATCTAAGTACCTCTAGAAAGTGGAGCAGGAGGGCTCCATGGCTGTCTGAGGCTTTGGGCCCCAGCCCACATACACATGGAGGAGAATAGTTAGCATCCTTCAAAGGAGCCATGCCTATTTCTAACTAGTGCCGTCCGGCCAGAGAGAGACTAGGTACAAATGTGGAAATAAAAGGGTAGCCTGATTGGTACCTAGGGCCAGGATTTGGGGTCTCCTGAGCCCCTCTCCTAAGGGTCACAACGACACTGAACACAGAGGCAAGCTGCAGCCCCCTGCTCATGCTGGAGTCCATCTCAGAGGTGCCATGAAGGTCCTCAGCCTTTAACAAGAGGGCCCAGCAACCCGGTTAAAGAGCAAGTGGTCCAGTTCTGCTGAGAATCCTCGCTCCCCTAGTGCCACGTGGTGATGGAAACCGGCAGACCCAGCACGCCCGCTGTGCCAAAGAAGCCACAGGCCTTGTCAGCCACAGACGGTCGTGCTGGGGCCTGGGGTGGTCTGGCACGGGCTGGCGGCCTCATTGCAAGCCCAGGTGCATCGGCAAACTCCATGTGTAATTCCTTGAGGTGCACTGTATGTGGAACAGGTACAATGAGGGGGGTGGGATGTCACTCAAGGAGCAGCCACGTTCGTGGAGTGCTGGCCTGAACATCCTTGAACTTGTTCTTGTCCCATCTCTTCACCCCTGGTGAGCTCACCCTCACTTCTGGCTCCAGTATCGCGACATTGGGGTAAGGCCCAATCTGCAGTTCTGACCTCTCTTCTCCTCTACAGATCCTGCATCCAACTCCTGATAAGCAACCCCAGTGGATGACCGTGGGCAACCCCTCCAAAGCCTGGCCCAAACCTCAGCTTCACCCCTCCGCTAAGGCCCCACCAAGCCTCCAGACACCAAGTCAGAACCCTGGGCTCCATCTTGGATGCCTCCCCTCTCATGCTTCCCACATCCGATTGATTAAACGATTAATAGTAAGAGGCAACACCCCACACAGTACTCACTTTATGCCAGGTGCTGTTCTAAACACTTGACAGACATTGACTCATGTAACCCTCACAGCAACCCTGCAAGCCAGGCACTAGTACAATTCCCATGTTGCAGGTGGGGAAACTGAGGCACAGAGACTTCCCCATGAGCACACAGCTAGTAAGTGGCAGAGCCAGAACTCAGGGGTCTGGTTCCAGAGTCTCATCCACTTCTCTGCTGCCTCATTAAGCCTGATGGCCCTGGCGCTTGGCTTGGGCCAAGCGTCTTGTCTCCTCTCCCTCCTCCCTCTCACGGCTCACCAGGACCGTGGTGCAGCCCCCTCACTGCCTCCAGACCCCCAGATCCAACACATCTCTGCAGCCAGAAAGGCTTTACTGAAATGCAAATGTGCTCATGCTTAAAATCCTTCGGTGGCTCTTAGCTATTACGGCGGCGTCCAGACGGTTCCGCAGGCCTCGCGCCGCGCACCGCAGCAAGTCCCAGGCTCCAGCCGGGCCGAACTCCTGAGCACAGAGCTTCTGCTCACGCTCCACCCTGGGATGCCCACCCCTGCCTCCCTCACCTGCCCAGTGACTGTCTACGTCTCCTTCCAGCCCCAACTTAGAAGCCACCTCCTCTCGAGCCTCCCGTCCTTTCGAGGTGGAGTTGCAGGGTTCCTGCCCTGCACACACATCTTTCCTCTCCCACACCACAGCCCACAGAACTGTGCTGACCCGTCTGCCTGTCTTTCTCCCTGGAGCCTGTGACCTCTGTCCCTGCAGGAAGCTAGGACTGTGTTCCATCACATAACAGCAGCAGGCCTCAGCGAAGGTGTGCTGACGGCCCACAAGTGCCTGACGTGGGAAAAACTCACGCACGGATGGAAGGGAGGCCTGCGCAGCGGCACTTGGGCCAGATCCCATCTCTTCTCGGGCCACAGCCCTCCCAGGCTGGCCCGGCCTGAGCCCCACTCACCGGCTGCCCCGGGCAAGGGTGGGCACGACGTCGTGGCTGGCGCGGAGGGGCCGGGTCCTGGCCTTCATGCGGGCTCGCTGCAGCAGATGTTTGGCTTCCTCGTGCCTGGGGCTCAGCCTGGGCTCCAGCTTGGGACCAAAGGTCCTGCAGGGCGGCACAGGGGCCAGCGCGGGCAGGGGCGGGATTAGGAGAAAATAACACAGATTAGGAGGGCTTTAACACTGTCGAGCATGGCGGTGCCAGAAACGGCCCTGCCTGTGCAGCGCTCCTTGTCCAGCTCCCATGCAGGGGACACCCAGCCTGGGGCCTGACCCTGCGTGACTCTGGATGGGGCCAGGGAGCTGGCCCACCTTGGACATCTGCTCAGAGGCTGGAGGCAGAGACCCCAGAGGATCTAGAAGAGGGTAGGGGAGTCTCCAGATTATTCTATTGTTCCTTCCCTGGGCAGACAGGGGAGTTATCTGGGAGGAGGGGGAGAGAAGGGCCCGGGGTGGCTGGGCTGGGCCTGTGCCCAGCCAGATGGTCTTTACACGCGTCACCTCCCTCTCTCCTTCTGTCTCTCTCTGCACCCACACACACCCACTCAAGCTCACACAGCACCACCCTGAGCTCCCACTGCACACACAAGGAATCAGGGCTCTGCTCATCACAGTTCTGCTCTGTGCGGGGAGCGACATTTTTCTAAGTCCTGGTGTTTTCTTGCCTCAGTCCCAATCCCAACCTGGCAGGCGTCACTTCAGGGTTGGGAGAAATTAAACTGGACCCACAGCAAGTCAGCAAATGGCTCAATTTTCATAATAATAAGGGTCCTCTAGCAGCCCTCACCACCTCCCAGATGTGCTGCCTCCCCAGCCAGTCCAGAGCTGCAGAAAATGACAGCAGCCCTTTTTCAAAGCTGTCTTCTGGACAGTGACACACAGCCAGCGCCAGGTTACAGCGATAACAGCCTCCCACTGGCAAGACTTTCTCTCCTGTAGCTTCTGCTCCCCAGCCAGGCTGGCCGAGGGCAGGTGATCTCTCCACTTGACAGATGAGGGTGTTCTGGAGCAGAAAGAAACATTTGGCACATTGCTCAAGGTCGAGCATCAAGTGAGAGCAGATGACAGCCAGCCCCACTGACTCCAGCATTCTTCCCACGTCCGCTGTCCTCTCCCCACCCCGGGTCCCAGAGCAGTTTGTGGCTGGAGTCAGACACACTCTTTGATGTGACTTCCGCATCCCCCACGGCTGCCCGTGTCCTCACTGCCACGTGTGCTGGGCTGTCCTCACGAGGGAGGAGCCACAGAAGGAGAACTCAGGCAGGAAGAGGCTTAGCCTGGCCTGTATCCTCAGACTGCAGCCAGCCCAGCCCCACGCCTTAAACACCCCTTGTGTCACCCCGAGAAAGGGGCCTTGTCTTGCCAGGGGGACAGTACCAAGTAGTTTCCTAGGTGACAGATAACAGAGATGTGAATGGAAAATGGTACAACCTTGAGGTCTCCTTGGGACATCCTCGGACAAGCTCTGGGAAGTCTGTGATTTTTTTTTCTTTCTTTCCTTCGTTTTTTTTTTTTTTTTTTCCTTTTTCTCATTATTTGTACCTAATCCTGCTTTGAGGTCCAAGGGAAAAAAATCCTGCCAGAATAAAGGCACCATCTGTGCCTATGAACCCTGGCAGGGCTCAGGCTCAGTTCTGGAACCAGGATGGCTTATGGGAGTGATGTGGAAGTGGGTCTCCAGGCCGCTGCCCTGCAAGAGCAGAGGCCTCCCTCTGCACAGCTCCTCCGGCAGGCAGCTCCTGCCGGCACTGCGGAGAGCAGCTGGGCTCCCTGGGGCTCCGGCTCTGCCAGCAGAGATAATGAGGTTACCAGCCTGGAGACGCCCCTGCAGCCGCGGGCCTCTGGCTGCCAGCCCGCTCACTCGGAGCCTTCCGGTGACAGCTGTGGTTCCCCGGCTGTCGGAGGGCATTTGTCACAAGACCTGGTGGGCAGGCAGGAGGGCCCCAGGCAGCTGGCCAGATGCTGCGAGGATCGGCCTTCCCCCCAGGTTTTTAAGCCATTTTCCAGCTTTGCTGTTTCCTTTCTGCTCCCTCTACTTGGAGCTGTTAATTTTTTTTTTCCATCAGCTGCCCTGCTTTGGTTCCTGGCAGACAAGGCTGGTTTCTACACTGATTAAAAAAGCAGGGTTTTCAGACGCCTGGAGGCATCCATACAGTAACAAACTGAGCAGCGGGAGAACGGCAGCCACCTTCACAGACGGCAGGAAGGTCAGCGGGGCAGGCAGCGCTCGGTCACGGTGCACCCTGGAGAGGGCAGGCCCTGACAGCCCTGTGGCGGGAGGGGGGTCTTGCTCCCAAGTGGCAGAGGGCAAGCAGTGCAGTGCTATGATCCTGTCCCAGTCCAACTGCTCCCCAATCACTGCATCGTACTGTCCGTCTAAGGGGCGTCAACCCCACCAGGCAGACTTCACCTGAGGGAGACTTTCCAGTCTAACCTGACCAGAGCCCTGGAGCCAACCCCTTCCCATCATAAACCATAACCCACAGTCCCAGCTCCTACAGTTTCTCTGGAAATTGCCTGGAAGTGTTGGGGCAGCCCCTGTGTGTGGCTCGGTAAAGGCAATTCCATCTGAGCACAGACAGCTTTTGCCACTGTCTTGAAAGCTTGCACATCTGAGGCTCATGAGCTCAGCAGCTGGGGCACAGAGATAAAGTGGCTGAGTGCCTCAGTTTCCCCTTCTGTAAACAGCAGGAGTCACATCAGGGAGAGGACTCAGGCTGCTGCCCTGTAAGCCTGGGTCTGTGGCCAGGTAGTCTGGAGGACCCCGAAGTGGGGTGGGGGCCCTTGAGTTCCTCTCCTCGGGGGTTTGCATCACAGATGTTTGGCCCTAACAAAGCAGCAGTGCCTACTAAGAGCTACAGTGGGAGTTCCAGTGAGAATTCGGGCCCTTCCACTGCTAGCCCTCCAACCCTCAGTATCCTAAGCGTCTTCCCAGTACAAAGGGCAGCACGCTGCTCCCCGCTCCCCTCCACACACACACACACTCCAGTCGCTCCATCTAAGTCAGTGTCCGGGTAGAGAGGCAGGCTCCCCTCCCAGCCAGGCACAGCCAGGGAGGTCAGGAAGACAGAGCAGCCTCTTTCTGCAGCCATCATAATCCTGGATTAAAATAATAAGCTCCGGCAAGTCTGGTTTTAACCCTTTCATCCCAGGAACACGAATTAGGGAAATTAATTTGGAACGTAAAGAGATCTGACATTTCCCAGATTCCAGGATGCAGCAGGTAGAGGGGAAATATGTAGTGTTCAGGACATATAGGGGCCTTTCTGCCTAGTATTTGTGCCACTTTTATATATTAGAAAGCTTTCGGATGACCAAGGATAGAGCGCTCCTACTGTCACACTGTGTGCAGTTTCCTGTGTGAAGGCAAGAGGAAAGGTGGGCTCGGAACTGATTCTGGACCCTGTGCTCCCCAGGAAGGCGGGGGCCCTGTCTGGGCTCACTACCACTGATGCCCTCTTCCCAGGGCTGCAGACACCGACAGGGCAGAGCCTGGAGCCGTGGTTAGAAGCATGGTTCTGGGGCAGCCTGCCCGGGTTCTAATTCTGGGCTGCCACTTACTGGCTCTGTCACCCCGGCAGGTCACTTAGGGGCTAAGGCTCAGCCTCGTCCTCTCCTAAATCAGGGCTCAGTCATCAGGTGAGACTGATGCCCTAACAAGAGCTGAGCACAAAGCCGGGCATCTGGTGAGGTTCACTTGATGTTAGCATTTATTATTATTGCTTTTATAATAAGCACCATTATTTTGTTAAGTTACTCTCGGCCCCTTACTGAGAGCAAAGGATGCAATCCTTGAACATGAACTCAAATCACCTGCCAGAGAGACAGAGCTCCCCTTGTCATCTGCCGGGAAGGCGTGTTTGGAAGTAACGAACCATCCTGACGCTGAAGAGGGCTCGGTGGGTTTTATTCTGGGCCTTCACAGCCCTTGACAGGGCTCCACGGAAAAGACAATTTCCACAGAGCGGGAAGCTGGAGGAGGCTGTTTGGTAACAGAGAGAAGCTGCTGCCCAGACAATAAATAGGCGCTTCTCTCAACAGAGAAGGAAGAGAGCCTCCCTAAGAACGGCCGCGCAGGGTGGGCCTCACTGGACACCTTTAAAGGCATCTGGGTGGAGGCACGCAGAGCTTCTTCCAGGAGAGCAGAGTGGCTCTGTCCTCGCCTTCTTGAAGAAGGCTAGCCGACTCCCTGTGGGCTGTCCTGCTGGTCAGCAGTGCGTGGCCTCCGTGCGAGGAGGCAGGTGACCAAGAGACCCCCACGCAGGGGGCCAGTGGCCAGCTCAACTCTGGAGGCCACGGAGGGGGGCTTCCTCTACCCGACTTCCAGCCCAGCTCCTCACCGATGAATGGTCTTGGGCAAATTAAATTTCTCGAGCCTCTTTATTCATAAAGATTGGGACTGCATAGAGATTTTCATGTGTGGGGGGTACGTGAGTGTGACAGTGGCGTGCATGAAGGTTGCAGGGGGCGCTAGCTGTGAGGCAGGGCATCCTTCCTTGTCCCCAGGACTTAGGGCACTAGGTACCTGGGGGGCACGGTGCGTAGCTGAAAACACTGGCAGGTGGTTAAATTGAATGTTTTTCTTTTTAGTTCTAGTCTGGGCAGGTTTGGGAGTGGTAAGGGGACTGCCTCTAGTTTTCCTTTGTGTCCGTACACCTGAGTCTGTGCGCAGGATGGGCAGGAGCTCCATTACCCCCTCGCCGGGGGTGCTGGCAGGTACACCCACAGCCCTGTGAGTCCCGGGGGCGGTTCAGGAGAGTCTCTCCTCCCCTGCTCACCCCCAGGGCTTCTCATGACCCCCTGAGACTAGGACCCAGAAGATCCAGAACCTGACCAGAGAACCAGAATGATCTCCAGACCCCTCACCAGGCTGCACGGGCACCAGGGCACAGCAACGTCCCAGCACGGCCCGGAGCTGAGGTCAGACCAGCAGGAAGGGCGTGGGCGCGGCATGAAGGAGACAGTAACTGTCTCTCCATTTCCTCCTGCCCTACTTAAAACCTAAATTCCAAGGCTCTCCATAAACAGCCGCAGCCCACCTCCACGCCCTGTATCCTGACGGTGTCTTCCACGCAATCCGCCTCACTCCTCTCCCATGCGTTCCTGCAGGTCTTACCCATCTGGAATGTCCTCTCCATCTGCATCCATTCTGACCAAGCCCACAGGGCTGTCCAGCCCCTGGAGAGCCCTCACTCACACTTGTGCACGCGTGCCTCTGCCAAACACTTTCTGAGTGACTGTTCTGTGCCAATACTTGGCAGGCACCAGGTCCCAGACACGAGAACAGCACGGCCCCTGCAACTGAGGAGCTCCAGAAGGAGATGCCCCGGCAGCAGCTGTGGCCGAAGCTGGGGCAGGCAGAGCGTGCAGTGAGAACTAAATGGGAATTCCGTCTGAAATTACGCACGGAGGGAGGGCAAAGGAGAGGCTCCAAAAATGCTCGTTAATATATTAAGTTTTAAAAACCCAAGATTTTCCCACAGCTGTGGTCCTGACCACTTGAGCCACAGGCCAGGCCTCTGAAATTCCTGAGGGCTCCGTCTGCCGCTCCTTTAAACTGGAGTCTACAGGGAGTTTTGATCCCAAGCCATCCGAACAGGGGCCTGGACATTGGGACCCGCCAAAGTCTGAGTTGCGGCGGTCTGGCACCCTGTTCCTTCTCTTCTCGTGACAAAGTGTGCACACCGGAGACTGGGCTCCCAGCTCTGAGTGTCTGTCTCTGTATCTAGAAACAGACACGATTCCACCACAGGGATGAGGGGGACATCAACAGCCTGGAAATCCTCTGAGCTTCCCTCATCATTATAGCCCAGACCCCCCTCCTCCTTCATCCCACAGCAGAGCACTGGTTAAAGCCCCTGCAGACACGCGTCAGGATCTGAGCCCCCAAGCGCTCGTACACAGAAGGCCCTGGTTTGAAGCAGAGCGGGCCTCTCAGGGGGCCACCCCGGCATGTGCAGCCACCCGGCGCTGAGTGCCTTTTACATGCCGACTTCCCTTCGGTGCAGGGCCTGGGGTGAGCACTGCACTGACTGCTGCTGCTCCTCTGGTTTCACATACTTTTTGCACAAGCGGGGTTAATTTGCAATCCAAAGGCAATCTGTAATCCTGCTATGCCCTCCTCTCAGGGCGCCAAGATAGTGAAGAGGCCCAGTTGGCCACTTTACAGAGAGTGGGGATGGGACGCCACAGGGCTGCAAAGAACGGATGAGGCCAGAGCTGGCCCTGAGCAAAGTGGCCTCCCCTCCCCCATCTCTGATGAGCCCAGTGCCCAGACATGGCCGTGCGCAAGGACACTGACGGCAATGACCCCGGTTGGTCCTTTATGAAGTGCTCACCTCAGCCTCTCCCCCCTAAATCAAAACCCCATTTCCCAAATCATGTCAACAGTGACTTAGGAGGGAAACAAGCTCATCCCCAAGCCATCCACCCTCTTTGCCTATACCTGGGACCGCCCGGCTGGGGAAGCCTGACCCACGGCAGGGCCTGCAGGGTACAAAGAGGGCAGCCCGTTGCCTACTGGTTAGAGCGCGTGGGGCCGAGCAGCTCGGGGTGCGAATCCTGGCTCCCACACTTAGCAGCTGTGTGGCCGGGCAAGGCGCTTAGGCTCTCCCCGGAGGGGCCTCTCAGTGAGAGAACAATGGAAGTGGATAAAGCGAGGGTGCGGCACGGTGCAAGGGCTGGGAATGAGAGCCGGCGCCGTCTTCCAGAGGGAGGGGCTGGCCGCCGGGGCGTCCCGGTCCTCGGAGGCTGAGCCTCCTCTTGTCCCTCAGTAGAGGGGCTGCCCTGGGGTGGGGGAGGGAGGTCTCCTCCGCATTTGACTCTTCGCATTGAGGGTCCTGGGGCATTTTGGGTGTTCCCTTAGGATCTCGGGGGGCTTGCCCGTGACCACCCTGCCACAAGTGGGGTCAGCCCCTCAGTCAGACACTGACGGTCTTGGGCTCTGTGGTCACTGTCATTTCATGGCTTCTTGTCTTATCACCATGCAGCGCGGTAACAATTGTGGACGTAATTAAATACATATTGGGTCAACTTGGTCTAAATGGCTATTTGGCTGCAACACTGAACTGCACTGATGCTAAACTTGACTGAGTGGGAAACTGGACCTTTAGGCCTCAAACGCTGAGAAGATCTGAAGGGGTCACTGCCAGAGCACGTCCTGACTGATGTCCTGGCCCCCTTCAGTATGGCCATTGTGATGGTGGCCTCAGTCTCAGAGCACTCTGCTGCCCAGGGCCCCAGCCCCTCAGTACAGACCCTGAGCCCAGGACTCTGGTCCCACGTGGCCAGGGGTGTAGAGCCGAGGGAAGTGTGCATATTTCAAAGGTCTCTTGGGAAGTTCACCTGTACAGAAGAGGCATCAATAAATTCATCCTGCCGAGGGGAGAGACGGAACCCTGCGGTGTCTTAGGGACCGCTTTAACATCTGCCAGGGAGACTCAGGAGCCAAATGAGGACCCCCGTCCCAGGGGTCTCGAGACATGGCTGCTTTTCCCCCCATCCTTGAGCTAGACATGCTCTCTGACCCTTCAGCCTGGGTGTCTACTCAGCCGGGGCCTGAGTGTAGATCTCCAGTAAAGGACCTTGGGGCGCTCTGAATGACCTTCCAAACAAGTCAGAAGACAGTTTTCCCTGTGCCAGCTCTATGCCTGGATATACGCTGAGCAGAGTCCTAACGCTTACTGAGCGCCCCCCTCCACTTTATTCCACACACGCACACGTGAGATCATCACACGACACACACATGCACGCACAAGCACACCCTACCTGACCCTAAACTGCTGCAGATCGCCTCGCAGGTGAAACAACAGTCCAGAAATCCCTACTCTGAGGATTCTCCACAAACGCCATCTCCCTGCAGGGCTGGGGGAAGCCTCTCCCGGCCCCAAGGTTGAGGGTCCTTTCCTTCAAAGTGGATGTTTTTATCGCTTGTTATCCAACAGGTGAGGCGGGGGCTTCGGCTTCTCCTTGCAACAGTGACTGCTGGACAAAACCCCCCATGGCACATCCTGCAGCTGAGCCTCCCTCCCACCCGGGGAAGCAAGGGTGGGGTGGGGGCGAGGAGCGGCTGCAGGAGGACGGGGCCCTGCCTCCGCTGGACACAAAGGTACATCTGCCAGGCTGTCTTCTCTGCGGCTCCCCAGGGAAGGACAAGGGGACAGGGCAGGACCACGGTCACACTCCTCCACGCCATGGCCGGGCGATGTAAGGATGTCAGGAGAGGCTGAACGTGGTGGTGATGGAGGTGGGAAAAGACCCCTGGCAGAAGAGGGCAGCCGTAATTCCAAATCATAAATAATGAGGGACGAAGGAGCCAGGCAGCCCCTTCTCCACCAGGCCCATGGCCAAGGCCACTGAGAAGGCCGGGAGCCCAGCAGAGGCTGAACCGCCCCAACCTGGGCAGCCCTCATTTTGTGAAAGCAGGACTGGGGGGCCCTGTCCCCGAGCTCTGAAGGGGAGGTCACACTAAGTGCAGTTTATGCAGGGAGTGGCCTGATAATGGAGAAGGGACCTTGTTGATCTCTGCCTCCAGGAGAAACACCAGACCCTCAGGAGGGTGACGTCACTGCCCAGCTGGGGAAACGAGGCCACTCCCAGCTCTGGGACCCACTCAGCTTCCTGCACCAGGAGCTCAGCAAAGACTGAGGGTGAGGCTGAGCCCTGTGCAGCCACCAGCTTAGGCCCACTGATGGCCCCTCCCCCGGCCCGCAGGGTTACTCTTCTCCTGCCAGGTCAGGACACTGCCCTGCCCCCACCCCCCCAGGTGCCCAGCTTCCCCAAGACATTGGTGGAGGGACTGGAGCAAAGTCTGGGAGGCTGGAGGAGGTGAAGTCC
The DNA here is from genome assembly GCF_009834535.1 of Camelus ferus. NCBI lineage: Eukaryota > Metazoa > Chordata > Mammalia > Artiodactyla > Camelidae > Camelus > Camelus ferus. Next base: position 3,738,141 of record NC_045716.1, read on the forward strand.
TTTACACCATGCAGCACAGCCCCTTGACTGGGAACGGAACCGGTGGAGTCAAAGCCTTGTATTCGCATCCATCCCCTAAGGACTGTTGCATCCAGTATCTTGTGTTCAGCCTCACAACAGCCCTGGGAAGTACGTCACACAGGCACAATCTAGCCTGCTTTAAAGATAAAGCGACAGAGGCCAGGGCAGGGAGGTGAGTCCCAAGTCGCAGTCGCTCTTTGCACTGAGCCCCGTTCCCCTTAGTTCTGCTCAAGTAGCAGGGGCACGGCCTGGGCCACAGGGGTGGCCGGCACCTTCTAGGAGGTCTCCAGGATGAGGCAGGTGGTCTGAGGGGCAGGGCTTGCCCACCCCTCCAGGTCTCCTACACTCCTGATGCTGCATAAATGAAAGGACAGGCATGATGGCCAGGAGGAAGGGAAAGAAAATGTGTGCAGAGCCCTTACCTGCTCTGGTCCGAGTCCTGCAGGGAGATCCCGGAGTCCCAGTCAATATCCCCTGCTGGTCGCTCTGGGACCCAGAACAGAAGCAAAGATCAGGGGAGAGCCAGAAACTGGGCTCTCAGCTGCCACTTAATGAACATCAAAGAGAAAGAGCTCTCCAGAAGACATTTACTCCCCAGATAATTCTGAGCCCTGCTTATGTGTCTCTCAGCCTCAGGACAGGTGTGGTGACTGCTGGTGGGCATTGTCATGGCTGAGGGGCCCACGTGGGTCCTCTCAGGTGCCAGGTGAGGAGTGGGCTCTGGGGATGGGGAGGAAGGAAGGGAAAGAGCCGTCTCTGAGGCCTGGACACCTGCAGTCATGCTACCACCTAAGCTCCGCCCACTGACCAGCCACTGGACCTCTGTGGAGAGCGGCTCCTACCAAGAGGACAATGAGGTCCGCTAGGGGATGTGAGTGTGTCATCTGAGGGAGGTGCAAAAAACCACTCTAGAAAGAGCTATAAGCCACAGGAAAGACATTGTGGTAGCCTCCACCCCAAGGACAGAGAATGGCCTCCCACTGGCCTGGGATCAGAGGGGCCTTTAGCAGACGAGACTGGCTGTGAGGTGGTAAAGAATACATGTCAAAGCCAAGAATAAGAGGACATCCTGATGAACTTGGTGACAGGCAGCTGTGCTCCCCTTTCCTGCCCCCTCCTTCCCCCTTCCCTTCTGCTGGATCCCCTCTGGCTGCCCCCACCACCCAGACCCACAGCGTGGGCCTTACCTGGCACAGCTCTGTCCCAGGATGAAGTCCAGGCTGGGATCCCCACCTTGGGGGGGCCCTGCCCCCCAACACTCAGCATCTCCTGCAGCAGAAGGCGATTCCTCTCCACTCGGTCAGACAGGGACAAGGTGCTGCCCTCAGTGCCTGGGGCTCCCAGGTCTCCAGCCCTCCAGAGCTCCCCCAGCAAGGCTGGCCTGGGGACACAGTCCTCCTCGGAGGTCAGAGACAAGCTATCCAGGTCTCCCCTCATGACTAGACCATCCTGCAGTGGGTATGACCTTCCTTTCCTCCGGTTGGGCACATGGGTGGTTTTGCTACAAGGCCCAGAGCCCGCAGGCCGGCCTGAAGTGACTCTGTGGGTGGAGCTCTCTTGCGAAGAGCCAGGCCCTGGCTGCAGAGCCCTGTCGTGGTCAGGCCGTGTCCGAACGGCTTCTGGAGTCCAAGGCCTCCTCTTGTTCCAGCACTCAGGCCCGGGAGCAGGAGGAGGCTTGGGAGGCCCAGGGCCCCCATTTCTGGAGGACTCCTCCTCGGTGACGCTTCTGCCCAGCTGCCCGGCACCGGGGCTCTGAGCATGGAGGACCACCACAGCACTGGGCAGGCCAGGGCCCTCCAATGGAGTCCTGGTTCCCCCCACCTTGACGCGTCTGCATTTGGGTTTCTTGAGGTTTGGCCGCTCGTGGGAAGTGAGGCAGGGGCTTGCCCCCTGTTTGCCTGCTGTCATCTTCTCCTTCAAGGCTCTCACCTTGGACTCCAGCACCGAGGGGCTGCTGTGGAGCTGTATACCCCATGCCCCGGGAGGCTGGGGGGCCATTAGGCTGGGTGTTCTGTCTTCTTGAGGACAGGGCCAGTGTCTTGGGAGGTGTCCATTCTCCGGCTGTGGCTCAGGGCCACTTCTCTCCACAGCTGACGTCACCTCCATGGAACTGGCTGTTCTGCTCCCTGTTTGGGGCCCTCTGGAGGAGAAAACAGACAGAGCTCCTTAGACTCAGCACCTGGCCAGCCCCAACCACCTCCTGGGTCCCAAAGTGCCTTGGTAGTGAGCCCTGTCCCGAGGTAAATAACTTGGGGTCAGAGCAGGTGATGCCCCTTGGATACTGTGAAAGCACCTCAAAGAGTACAAATTATTGGATGGTACAAATAAGGTATTACTGAGTTTTTTCTTCCAAATTCGAATAGTGGTCTCATTTTCCTACCCCCATTTTACAGGTCGGGCACAATGAAGCTTCCAACAACAACTAATCTTCTGTCCAATGTGGACCAGACTGAAAATGGGGGCCAGGTTTCCTAGTCCCTGGCTCATTTTGCTGTCAGGTGGTGTCCGGGGAGGATGCCAACAACTGCTAATAGCCAACAAGCTCTTCCCTTTCCAAGGCAGAAGATGGACTTCAGGAAGGTACTACCCAGGATCTGACCCTCCGGTGGAAGGTGCTGCTGTGCACAAGCCACAGGACAGCAGCGTGGGGCTGTGCCCACAGGGCGGCCGGGATCTGTCACCAATGCCTATCAGCCTCTGCTCTCAAACACCCTCTCCCAGATAATCCTCACGCAGCCCTGCCTAGAACAGGATTACTATCCTCATTTTCACAGAGAGACTGAGGCACAGAGACATTAGGCCACAAGGGTGCTAAGGGAGGCCCGGTTTGGAATGCAGAGCTTCTCCTCCCGAGGCCCGGGCTCTTTCAAAGCGTTCAGTGACCGTTTACTCATTCACCACTTGTTCTTATGAGAATATTGGTCTAGACAAGTTAAGTGATTGCCCAAACCACACAGCTCCTTGGTGGCATGGCTGATGTCAGTGTCTTCACAAGGAATAGAAGTGAGCACGGGATTTTATCCCCCAAGATGTTCTGTACACACCTACATGCCACAATGTCTTAATATTTCTCCTGCTCTCTGAGCACGCTCCTTCAACAACATACATCTAGATATGTCCCACTTGAAGTAAACTGCATGTAGACTCCATCCAGGGTATGGCTCCATGGTAGAGTACCGGCTTAGCATGCACCAGGTTCTGGGTTCAATCCCCAGTACCTCCATTCAAATGAAACATAAAAAAATAAAAATCTATATTTACATAAATTACAAATTAGGAGATAATTATTCACTTCATATATTGACTAAACAGTCACCACAGGATTCTCTTATATGCCAAATCCCTCTAATCATTTATTACAATTCAATTTATACATGTTTCAGGAATGCTTACATTTCATAAAGCGAAACACACACACAGTGTGAAAAGCTACATCAGTTTTCAGCCTGTGAAGTTTAAGGACTGTCTTTGGAAAGACGAGATCATTTACTCTACCAGTTAACCTATAATTTACCCACTTCATCTTCGCAGTCCAACCACCCATTCCTCTCTTCCAAGGTTCAGTCCAGAAGGCAGGGGATTCGAATGCAAGGGGAGCAATTTCAGTCACAGGAAAAGAACTTTCTTTTGGGTAAGCTGTGGAACAGCATTCCAGAGCCAATCCATCTCCAGAGCCGGGAAAGGATGAGAGCTTTCTCACTGGGGACCGCGGGGTACCGACTGGTGCGGCTTGGAGCCGCCGGAGTCTACGGCCCAAGTGCTGTTCTTGCTCTAAGTGGGAAAGGCTGAAATGCAGATGGACGTGAAGGCTGGGCCTCCCCCGCGACCCTTCCTTCCCGCTCCCCGCTACCGCCGCCTCCTCCGTACTCACTGAAGGCTGCCGCCGGCAGGTCGGGCTGCCGCCTCCATCCCCTCCATCCCCGGGGGAGGCCAGGCCCTCCTCTCGCCCCTTCTCCCTCCCAGGCTCGCTTCGGGGACCGGGGCGCACAGGCTCCGGCCGGGGCTCGGGGAGTGCGGCCCGCAGGCCTCGGCCCTCGGGGCGCGCCCGGCTCGTCTCCCAGCTCTGCGGGCCGCCCCGGGGTCCGGGTGGGGTCGGGCCCGAGCAGCCGCCCCACGGGCCGCGGCCTCCCTCCGGGTGCGGGGAGGGGACGCGGGGTCGGCGCGGAGGGCGCGGGAGGGCAGGAAGCGGCATGGGCGGCTAGCTCATGGCTCGGCCACCAAGGGGAGCGAGGCCAAGCCCGGCGCCTTCCCGGCCGGGACGGGAAGAGGGAGCGGGAGGGCGGAGAGGAGGGGCGGCGGAAGGGGCTGGAGGGGCGGCCCTCGCCCCCACCCCGCCCCGCCGCCTTGCAGCCCCGCCGCCCTCCGCGCCGCCGCGCCCCGGGGGCCGGCCGGCCGCCCGCGCCCGGCCGAGCTGCCTTTCCCGCCGGCGGCGGCAGCGGCGGCGGCGGAGAGCGAGGCGCCCCAGACGTCTAAGCAGCCAGCGCGGCTGTGAGTCTGGGGACTCGGGCGGGGCGGGGGCGCCTTCCGGGCCGCCCGACCTGAACCCTGGCGGCCCGGCTCGCCCGGCCCGCCCGCCGAGCGCCCGCAGCCGAGGCCTCGGGGAGCGCGCGGGCGCGGGACGCGGGTCCACGCGGGCAGAAGCTGCGGAAACACCACGTTCTTCCCGAGGCTCCCGAGAAGGCGTGTAACCCTACACCCGGGCGTGGGGAGGAGGCTCGGCTGGCGGCTGGCGGGGTGGAGGCTGAGGAATGCCCATTGTTTAGACAACTTTTCCGGAGGAGTCGCCCTCCCCAACGGCCTAGGGCGCCGGCTTCTCAGAGGTCAAGGTCGTTTGTGCCCGCTTTCCAGCGGCGACGTGAGGGGGACAGAGTGGACGCGGGTTCCCTCATCCTGCCCTGCTAAGGGGAGAACCAGGTGCCTGCATCGACGGTCCCCTTGGATAGGGATCGATTTTCGGGGTCCTGGGGACTCCTGAAGCTACCTGGTCACTTTTTCCAGACCTGGGAGGGAGTAACAGCAACGGACTTTACCTGCAGCTGTGGCTCCAACCAACGGAGCTTTCGTTCTCTTTCCACCCAGAGGGAGGGGACGGAGCCTCAATCATTTCCAAACCCGTGTTCCACAACAGACGGGAAACAATAAGAGTCAGGACTCAGGAAATTCCGGAAATCTCTAGAAAGGGAAAGTGCTCGCTCATCTTTCCTTCTGCCAACAGGCCTCACTTTTAAGCGGGGCTGCGCTCCTATTTGTGCTGATACACTGCAGTCACCATCTAGATGACAGGCACAGTAAGGACCCACTGTGTGCTGAGTGTGGGTGCAGCCGCAGCCCTGAGCCGTGGTGGGGAGGCCTGCCCTTGAGTGGGTGGGGTTACCCTGCAGGAAGGGGGAAGGGGGCATCTGGGGAAAAGCACACAGGCCTGAGAGCAGCTGTCTGGGGAGCTGTGGGTGGACTAGACTTGGGCTAATTTAGGAACCTGGGAGGTTATCTAGGGCAAACCTTCTGTGTTACAGGACAGGCCCAAGGTCACACAGCTCTGGGGACAGGTGGTCTCCAGAGTTGTGGGTAATTCTCTTGCGGTTCATCCCCTGCCCCCTCCATATTCCCAAGAGCAAGCGGTTCCTCCAACAGGGCACCTATCACCGCTCTGAGCTTGTTCATACTGATCACTTCATAATATGGTAACGGGTACCATTTCCAGAGGGAATCCTGTGCACCTGGCATCAGGCTAAGCACCTTCCATTCCTTATCTCATACTGCAGCCTTGAGAGGTGGGTACTGTTCCCTGTCTCCTTTCACCAGATGAGGAAACTGAGCAAGGTAACCTCCGCAAGGTCAAAGAGCCAGTAAGTCCAAGACCCTCCCATTAACCACACAGCACAGCTATGTTGCCAGCATCCTGCATGTTCAACATGGGAAGATTTAGTTTAAAAAAACAAACAAATTGTGAAGTGCTGTGGTAGTCTAAATCTGCTGCCAGGGTGGTCTGGCCCTTCCTTTCTGACTGCTTTTTTTTTAATTCATTACTTTTTTTTAGGGGGAAGGTAATTAGGTTTAACCACTTATTTAACTCTAGAGGAGGTACTGGGGATTGAACCCAGGACCTTGTGCATGCTGAGCATGCACTCTACCACTTGAGCTATCCTCTCCCCCTGGCTTTTCCTTTCTGGATCCTTTCTGCCTTCCTAGTCTGCCCCCCCACCCCAGGTAAAATCCTCTAAACCTGAAAAGACTCCATCCTCTGCTCCGCGTGCAATGTCAACCCCACCAGCAGCGATACTATTACTGTTATTCGGGACCTCCTATGAGGCAAGGCATTCCACATAGGATCTTTTCCATCTTTACGACAACCCTGCAAAGTAGGCATAGTGTATCCCCACTTCAGGGATACGGAAATCGGGGTACAGAGAGGATAAGGGACTTGCCCCAGGTCACACAGCTCCTATAGCCAGAGCCTGAACCCAACTCTGCCTCAGTCCAAGATCTTCTCCCTGGCTTCCTTCTTTCAGAGGCACCACTTTGGAGCTCACCCTTAAAGGTCCAGCTCCATGCCTCCTGCTCCCACCCCTCCCCCAGAAGTTAATGATCCGTAAGGCGAGCTTCTGAAAGTTCTAACAAAGGCTTAATATTTAAAGGAAACCTGTCCCCAACCTTTTAAGATACAAATAATCACCTTCAATTTACTCATAAATTTGTCATTTTGCACTTAATATGGGGGTGGGAGGAGTGGGATGTCCTATCTACTTAGAGGGTTTAAAAGGCATCTGTCCTAAAAACACCAAGAAGCAAATCCTTAGAATGCTGTTACATTATCACGGCATTCGCATGTCTGAGGGCACTTCTCATTCACCTGGGTTCTGTTTGGTTCAGCAAATAGCTCTTGAGTTCCTAGTGAGACAGGTAATAGGGAAACAAAATGTAGGACCACAGACCCTGCCCTTAAGGAATTTCGGGTCAAGTTGTGGAGTAGGGGGAGGAGCGGGTGCATAAACTTGCTGCATAGGTGTCCCATCGAGGTGAGCATAGCGTGGAGGTGTGGTGGTTCACAGGAACAGCTCCATTGAGATGTGTGTTGTGTGTAGGGGGTGTCACGGAGAGCTGCGTCTTGCAGAATGAGCAGGAACTAGCCAGACAGAGGGTACGGGGTGGGGGAAGGCATTTCAGGAGAGATTAGCATAAACACAGGCATTGAGTTGTTAAACTGCCTGGTTTAAATGTTAAGTGTAAAAATTAATCTGGGAAAGGCTGGGGAGGGGGTGGTGGGGAGCGGCAGCAGAGCCTGGTTGAGGACCTCAGGCCCGGGGTGAGGAGCCTGGACTCCGACCTGTGAGGTGGGGGTCCCTAGGGGGTGGCCTGCCCTGGGCCTCAGCCTGTGAGTCTGGCATGTTTCTGGGCTGGGAACTGCCTCATTTTCTTAAGTATTGGACCCTTTTATTACCATCTTTCCGAAAGAAATCTAGAAGGAACACAGATGTAGTAGATAGCAATCTCGTAGTCCCCTTGCTCATCTGAACCCCCCGGGAAGCCCGGCACCCTAGGAAGCCTCCCCCCTCCTACCCCCCTCCCCCCAACGTGCTCTGAGCGTTCAGCTTGAAGAAGGAGCCTTGTGGGATGTGGAAATAGGATTTCACTTAGGATGGAGGGAAGGGGCAAGATAGTCCTTCGAGGTCACTCTGTTAGAGCAGGGATGGGTGGGAGGGACGCCTCTGCCATCCCTCCACTGTGCTGCCTGAAGGGGCCTGTCCTGCTGGAAACCAGAATTTCCTGGTCGCTCCTGTCCTGGTCATGGGGCACATGGTCCAAGAAGCACTCAGGTAACTGACCCTGGCACCACTCCTGGGGGCGCTGTTCACTGCCCCGGGGCCTTCCCTCAGGTCCTCATCACTGCCTCCTAGCAGAGGCCCAAGAGTGTCGGGACTGGTCCCCCACGACTTCCCAAGGGCCAGGCTGACCAGTGCCTGTGTCGACTCCCCTGGGACTCTGCTGAAAAGGCTGGTTCTGAAGTCTCGGCTGTGGGGACTCTGATTCCTTAGTTGGAGGTAGGCCCAAGAATCTGTCTCCTAATAAACTTCCCTGGTGATTTTGAGGCCCAGTCAGTTTCAAGAAGCACAAGTCCTCATGTTAAAACTCAAACTCCTCCTTAGGCCTCAGCTCTCACCACCCTACAGTCATCCTGCGTGCCCGCCAGATTGAATTACGTCTAGTTCCCGAGAATGGCCACACTGGTTCATGTCTCCCAGCCTTCGCCCAGTCTTTCCTTCATCCTGAAACCACTGCTTCGCTCCACACATGTACCCATCCCAGCCCAATTTGGCTGTCTCCTCCTCGACCTTCCACACGCAGCTCAAACGTTGCCTCTGCAGGGATGCCTTCCCCAGTCTGCTCTCCAGCCCTGCTAACCTGGGTTAGAGCTCTCTGGGCCTGCCTCACTTCCGCCAGAGCACTTATCACACTCAGCTGTCCACATCTGACACTTTGCAGAGTGCTTCCAGATCCATATCCGTGTTCCTGGCCCTAACACGTGGCCACCACATCAGAGGTATTGACTAAATTAAATGCCACGAGGTTAAATGAAAGAAAAAAAAAATCCCTACCTGTTAAGGATGCGGAAGAGGAGAAGAGGGAGCCCCCTGCTTGCAAAGGTCATTTCCAGAGGATTTGGTCCATTCATTCAGCCTGGCCCGTCTTGCCCCAGGGCCTGTGAGAAAGCCGGTCACTGGCAGGGCCAGGACCAGCACCCAGGCTTCCTGGCTGGCTCCCGTTTACACCTGATGCTCGGGCCTCCTCACACCTGCCCTGCCTCTTTTTTCCCCACAAACAGCCATTGATCACAGAGGTGCGGGCCTTACACTTCAATTCTGAGTGAACCTGGAAACTTGGAGATAAAATAGCTCTCAGAAGAAGAAACGGAGCAGGAAGGGGAGAGGAGAAAATGAGAGAGAAGACACCAGATACACAGAATCAGGCAACATGACAACTGGGCACCTCCAGACAGCAGTTACCTGGTCCTCTAGTCCTGCCTCTCTGCAACTCCAACACCCGGGCACACATGTGAACACACGATGCCACGCTCTCCTTCGCCACGCATGCCTGGATTGAGTAAGACCCAGGAAGAACAAAGGCATGGTTCCTACCTGGTCAGGGTCTGCTTGTCCCGCTCCCCCAGGCGGGCGGCCAGGGAGCCTGCTGGGAGGGCTCGGAGCCTGCTGGGAGGGCTCGGGACCTGCCCTGGAGGTTCGGACTCCAGACTTCACTGCCTTTGATGCACACACACCCTGGACCCACCCCGACTCTGCCTGAGTCCAACTGTGGCTTTTCATTTCATAATCCTAATCACAGGGAAACGACTGGGATTAGGAAAAAATTTTTATACTGTCCCTCCAACTCCACCACGCCTGCTCTGTGGGAGGCCCTCACCAACATGGGGAGAGGGCACCCAGCTTCACTCTGTCCATCAGTAACCGCTGTCATCTTGGCCAAGTCAGTTTTCTCATTAACAGAAAGAGAGCAGATTCAGGGAGAGAGATCCCGGAGGACGGCTGACAGCTGAAGTCATGTTTGTGACAGCTGTTGATCTTGAGAAGAGACAGAAAGTGCTTCGTACTGTGTTAATAGTTCAATTAAGACATATGAGAGACTATGAAAAAAAATTAGTATCATCCTCACACCAGTAGTTCAATAAAAACTATCATTATTTCAATGAAAGTTAAAAAGTTATTTGACAAAATTTGACACCGTGCCTGGAAACTCCAGGGCCTACATGTGCAGCCATGTCGGTGTGCAGCCATGTCATTAAAAATTAATGCTAATTCTGTGGAGGTTTATTAATAAGAAACAATGTTTAAAAGGGGCAATGTTGCTCATTCTGGTTCTGAATGAGTCTTTTATACAAAAAGTTATAACCCTTGAATCAACTATACTTCTATTTAAAAAATTATTTAAAAAAAAAGCCATGGCCTTTGCAGCTGTGCAGTGGTTGCTCCCTGCCCCCAGGGGCTGGGCTGGGGGCTGCAGGATTCGGGGCACTGCAGGCCTCTCGCTCTTTGTCTCTCAGCCCCTCTTGGATCTGCCTCTTCCCTCAGTTGCCGCGACCTCTGTCTTTCCTGGTTCTACCCACTGGTCTCTAACTGCTCCTTCTCAGCTCCTCTGCCTGCCCCGTCTGTCCCCAGGGCTCTGTCCTCCACTCTCACATGTGCAGACTCCCCGAGGGACGTGCCATCCACCCTATATGCTGACGATGCCCACTTGACACCCCCAGGCTGCCCTCTCTGCTGAGCTCTGAACCGTATTTACTCACGGGTATTTACAAAGTTCCTACTATGTGCTGTGTACTGGGTGGAGGACATCTCCACCTGCTCAGACACTTCAAATTTGAGATGTTAGGACTACCGAACAGGTCGTCTTCCCCATTTTTGAGCCCTTTCCCAGCAAATGGCATCATCAGTTACCCAAGCCAGCAATTTGGCAGATACCCACTTCCCATCTCTTGGAGCCACGACTGTCTCCCCTCTCCACTACCTCTACCTCGGTCAGGAACACCGGGATCCCCCACAGAACTGAACCTGCCTTCTGCCTGGCCTCCCTGCTCCAGTCCCTCCTCCTTAAAGCTGCCTGCTGATTTTTCTAAAACTCAAATCTGATCGTGCTTTCTCAGCTGATCGCCTCGTGACCAGTGAAATGTGGTCCACGCCTTGGGCTCCCAGCTCTAAAACCTCCTTACCCACCTTCTCCAGCCTCTCTGGTCCCTTCTCCTCCCACATTCTGTATGCACCCAATTTACATCACCATGGAATTCCCATCCCGTGTACTCCCTACCTGGAAGGTCCCTCCTTCCCCACCTGGGGTCTCTCATGGTCAACGCCTTGTGTCCCAACACCACTCACTGTCTGCAGTGCTTCTGGGTGGGTTTATTCTCATCTCTTCCACAAGTCTGTAAGCTCTTTGCAGTGATTAAGTCCTGAATTCTAGAATTAGGCTGACTTTCCATATGTTACTTAGTCTAATCCACAAGCCAACCCTAAGAGTTGATATTGTTGTCCGCATTTTATAGATGAATAAACTGAGGCTCAGAGAGACTAACTACTTGCCCAAGATTCCCCGGCTGGTGAATCCCCAAGGTCCCCAGGTTCAAAGCTGGTCACCTGCCTCTGAAGGGTGTCTGACTAGACAGGGATTTTGTCAAGGGTGGTGTGTGACCAACCAGTCTCAATTGAGAGAGGCGGTTTTGTTCATGTGGCCCATCTAGTCCCGCCTCGTCTTCCCTTCTCTGTCAGTGGGACCTGAAATATTTCTGGACCAGATGTCTCCTTCCTTCCATGCAACAACCACAGGAGCCTAAGCGCAGGTACCCCTCTCCCCCCACGCCTCTGGTTCCTGGCATTGCAGACGACCTGAGGTCACAGGTTGCCTGTGGACTAATTTGGTCGAGGGTCCGGCTCAGGTCTGGGTGTGAGCTTGGTCCAGTGAGATGAGGGTGATGAGGGCAGTGGAAACGGGTTTTACGTGTTAAAGAAACTCTCTGAGGAGGTTTTCACTCAGGACTGAAGCGCCGGGGTCTTGGGTTGGGGACATCCCTCCCCATCCAGTGTCCCCCCCGCCACTATGTCCTTAGGGACAGGAGTTAAAATGCTGCCATCTGCCTCTGTCTTCCTGTTGTGCGAGGCAGGTGCCAGTGTGCACATTAGAGCAGCACTTCATATTTTAAAATCGCCTCCCAACAACCATCCCAAGTCAGATTTCGCAGAGGAAGCAGCTCAGACCCAAGGCCTGGGAATTTGGCCAGTTACAAAACTGGTGAGTGCCCCAGTCCCCAGCCCCACTCCAGGCCTGGAAACCACATTTCTGGCTTCGTGATAGCGGGCACTAGCCTTCCAGAGGCAGTCCCACACATGGCCCCACCCGACCACTGCTCTCAGATGGGGGGCCCCCAAGAATGCTTCCCTCTCAGACCAGAGCCCCCCACTAATATTCAAAAAGAGTGGTCACCTGGGGCACAGAGGACAGCTACATACTGTGTCCCCTCCCACACCCTTGGGGCAGGTGGGGAGGGAGGAAGTTCTGCCTCCGCCAGTGGACATCGGACCTGGGTGGGAGGGGACTCCCCAGAGCCCCAGAAGCTGGTTGGGCAGAGGGGACAGCACATCCTCGCTGCATGGAAGGCAGCACTGTTGCACTGGAAAGCCACAGTGCTTTGTTTTCCCATCTTTCTGGTATGCTTTCTCTGGACTGGGCGCCTGCGGCTGCTCCCGGGAGGGAGCCCAGTACCCATGTGCCTTGGACACTGCCTCAAGCGAGTGGGGCGGTCAGCATGCAGTCCTGCCGACCACCCCTTCTGGCTGGGATGCTGTTCATCAACTCTGAAGAGCAGCCGGGTCCTCTCTCCCTCCTGGAGACATCGTCCCACCAAGGCGAAGCCAGACCCCTGGAAGCCCCACAGCTGCTCAGCCGGATGGCCTCCGACTGGCCCAGGCCACGTGACGCGGGCTTGCAGGGCGCATCAGCGGAGACCGGTCTGCAGGGCCCAGGTGCACCTGCTTCTGCTCATTTTGGAGCTGCCCTCGGGGCTTCTGTGCCGCTGCGGAGCCCTTTCCAGCCCCTCGTCCTGTAGGGGTTCCTCTCGCCTCCACCTGCCTGGGAGGGTTTTCTGAGGACACAAAGAGCCTCAGAAGCAACCTCTTTCTGAGCAAATTCCTCGGCTTCTGGAGTCCATCGGAACTTTTTTTCCTGGGTTAAATGAAAGTACTTGGTGGGTGAGGTGTGGAGGGAAAGACCCAAATTTGAAAAGTCCAGGATTAGACTTGGGCAACCAGGGGTCTGCTCTGCCTGGGCCACGTCTGCTTGTGGGACCAAGCGTGGAGCTCGGTTTCCTCATCTGGAGATGGTGGACCTGACTAACAGGGCCCCATGAGGTATTAGCAGGTCCCCTATGGAAAAGAGACTTCAAGCCCAATAAATTTGGGTGCTAATACCTGCTGTCTCATCCCCCAGGCAGGTCCTTAGGCCCAAAGGCATTTCAAAGGCTCAGGGAAGTCCTTAAGTGAAAACAGAACTACACCAGTTTACCTGTGCTTAACCCTGCCTTTCTCAGAAGTAACTGACCATAGAACCCACCCCACCCCGCCGCCACCCCAGTAGCAATTAACATCCTAGGGAACACACCTGGGGCAGCCAGGACCAGGTGACCTCAGGTCTCACTGGGACGGTCTAGGCCTCCCCACCCACGGGGGAGGAGCAGGCAGCTGCTGTCCAGCGAATTCCAGGATCTCATAGGAAGGGCCAGGCTGCAAGCAGGTAAGGCTCCCTCGGGAGGCAGGTGGCAGCCCATCCCAGCTTTGTCTTATTTTTTCACAAAGTCTAATGCTATGAGGAGTTAGAGACCAAAAAAGGGAGACTTAAAAAAAAATTCTCAATTTCCAATCTGATTCAGTCAATTCACCTTAAGACTAAGAGCCTCAGTTTACCTCTCTGAGAAAAGGGAGAGTCAGGGAGACTTGGTTGCACTCACTCAACCTTGGCCCTCAGAACAGAATTTCCCAACCTGGGCTCCCCAGACACCTAATGGGGTGGGGAGCACAAGCTACAGCCCATAGTTACAGAAGCCTAACGGAGATTATTCATTTACCATGAACAGTGTCTTTGCTTTTGACTGGTATTATGTCAGCTCAGTGTGAGGACACTGGTTGTCATGGAGACAAGGATTATTATGCGATAAAATGGTTGGCTTGTTGGACAAAATCCTTACACACTTAAGGTCCAGAGAAGTAATAAAAGGATCAGCTGGGAACAAAGCCTAAGGAGCTACTGACTCAAGGGGTTGGATCCAAAACCAGTTTAAAAGAGCTGTGGTGGAGAGTGAAGGGGTGGCTGGGGCCTGGGGGAGTTCAAAGGGAAGATGCCGCCCCAGGGAGCCCTGGGGGCCATCTGGGGTTGTGTGCAGAGGTGTGTTTTGTGTGTGAAGCGGCTGTGACACTGGCCCTTTCCAGAGCTTGCTGAGGGGGGCTCTCAGTGGGCTGAGGTGGGGAGTGAAATGCTACCTTTACTGAGCTGAGGAAAGCAGGACCTTCAGAGTCCCCACGTGGCCAGTCGGCTCTGGGGTCAGGCCACAGTAGATTCTCTATAACTTCTTAGAAAGCATTCTGGGAGCGCCAGTGTCTGAGGGTTTGCAAGCACTTGAAAGCTGTGATTTTATACATGCAAAGTCCTGCCCCACTGGGCCCCACATCACCCCTTCGTGAGCAGCCATGTGTGGAAAGGTTCTCTGCAGGGTTCATGGCTGTTTACTTTCCCCTCCCAGAAGCCGCTCACCCAGCATCACCCCTGTGGTCTCCTGCTCCCCTCTCTCCCCCTTGGGCCTCTTCACCAGTGTCTCGTCTCTCCAGCAGCATCTGGCTCCATCTTTGCTTCAGCCTTGGGTGCTGGGCCCTGGGGCTCACCTCTGCCCCCCAGAGGGCGGCGGTGGAAACCACAGCAGGTAGGCCCCCATCATCACCAAAAAGCTGCCTAGCTTTCCAAAGTTCTTCGAGGTGGAGCACCTAAGACAAAAAGCCCTTCTCTTGCTAATGTTGATATTGCTAGTAATATCTTTTACTAGGAGTTGGGCCATTTCCGTGAAGATTTAGGAGAAACAAGTGGAGGACGGAGTGGATTCCATCTGCCCCAGGACCTGAACCAGGCTGCTGGCTGTAGCTAATGGGCCAAAGCTGGAAAAGATTTTTCTCTAGGGTGTTGAGAACAACACATTTTGGGGGGTGTGTGTGTGTCCATGTGTGTGTGCTTAGTTATGTCAAATGACCTAATAGATAAATGCGTAATTTGGGGTGGAGTTAGCCACTAATTAAAGTGTAGGGGAAAATGTGAAGGACTTTGAAATGGGCCCCAAACATTATTGGGTCTACTGCCTAGTGCATCCAGTCAGGTTATCTGAGCTGTTTTACAAGTCTGTAAGTTGTAGAAAAACTGAGAGTAACGCAAATGATTTTTGTCCATAGAAATGCCAATTATATTTCTGGAAATGAGCCATGAATATCGACCGGTTTTGCTGATTTTGCATTTATTTGTAAATTTTTCTCAGCATTCCAGATGTCTGTATCCTTGTCTGCATTTTAGATTCTCTTTTGAACAGGTTGTGACTTTGTACTGGTTCTCTTATTAATTAATGACCTTAATAAAGCCTCTGACATGTGTTCAGTTTATAATTCTGTGAAAGGCATCACTGTGCCTTGTTTTAAAAATTATCTTTTGTTGTGTCCACAGAGAAGGGGGCCACGTGAGGACACAGTGAGCAGGCAGCCATCTGCAAGCCAAGCACAGAGGCTTCTAGAGAAACCAAGTCTACCGGCACTTTGACCTGTACTCCCAGCCGCCAGAGCAATGAGAAATACCTTTCTGTTATTTACGCTTCCCAGTGTGTGGGGTTTTGTGGCGGTAGTCCTAGCAGGCGAAGGCAATTTAGCTAATTTGTTTATCTGTCACCTGCCGATGGACATGTGATTGTTTCCAGTTTTTTGCAATTGTAATTAAAGCTGCTATTAACATTCATACACAAAAAATTATCTTTGGTCACATTTATTCAGCTAACATTTCTTAGTGTAAACCAGGCATTATGGTTAGACACCGAGGATAGAAAAACAGCATCCGTGCCCTTGAGAACAGCCTAGAAGGGGGGAAAATTGGGGCAGTGGGTAGAGATGAGCAGATGAGAAGACTCAGCAGAGATAAGGGGTCACTGGTGGGGTAGGAGAATGAGGTCGCGTGAGTTTTCCTGAAGGAGTGAGTGAAGTCCAGGGCTCGCTGGTCCTTCTGGGCAGGTGAAGGGCGGGCAGGGACAGTCTCTGGAGGATCAGCCTCACGCATGGGGGCAGAGAGCCATGCCTTCCTGGAGCTTCCATTCCAAGGATGCTAGAGGTGAGGGTGGACTAGCAGACGGAGTCAGATATATGTCGAACATACATATTGTAGGACGATTGTAGGTAACATTTCAAATTACAGAAGAGAGTAACATTTTTGGCTCCTCATATCTCCAGGCAATACCTAGGGGGAACAGATGCCGTGGTCTGAGAAGTCACTGATGAAATGACATGGTTGGATGTGTGTTAATAAACAAAACAAAACAAAGTTCTGATCGCAGAGGGACGATGGATTAGAAGCGAGGGGACTAGCACCACAGGGTGGGTTCTCCAGAAGGCACTGAGAGGGAGTTTGGGGTACACATGTCTGTCAGAGACCTACACCTGTGAAGTTAAGGGGAGATGCCAGGCTGCAGAGAAGGGCTGGTAAACCACTGTCCAATGCGGCACAGGACCCTGCAGTGAATATTGCCCCTCTGAGTTCTCATGTGTTGGGACCAGGTTGGCTGCACCTTTATATGCCCAGTATAAAGTACAGTCACCCCATGTGGATTTGTCTAGTCACTGGTTGTGGATTGTCCCAGGAGGGGGCACCTGTGCCCCACACCCGTGCCCCCAGACCTGTGAAGCAAGTCCTTCCTTGGACAGAGATCTGGGCGGCGCACTCTGTGTGCACCAGAGTCCACCATGTGTGCCCTGTGGCTCCCTTTCCCACACACGTTAAGACAGCAATTCCTCCAGGATTGTAGCCTTTCTTCCCAGGGGAAACTCAGAAGAGGGAGGTTAGCAGGACGAGCCAGTCCCCACTGATGTGGTTACTCTCCGGGTCACAACTGATACTCGTTCATTCTAGATGCCTCTCATTGTCAGTTATCAGCTCTCCTGGCTTCAGAGGCCAGTCTGATGACACAACCCAGACCCTACCCCCATGGGCCCTGAGCCCTGGTCACCATGTCCTGGGGCTGAGGTTCCTGTATCTCTCCACTTACACTCAGAATTGGGCAGGGGAGTGTCAAGGGTGCTCGGGTCACCTCTGTTAAAAAATAACTTTCTTTTCAGAAAAAAGACCAAAAAAATCATGACTCAAACAGACATAAAGATGAATGAGATATGTGTATCTATACAAAAGTTCAGGGAAGTCAAAAAAGCACAAACACATATGACATAAAGAGATGTTGGGATTAATTGCAGGTAGAGGCAAAATATTTTTCCACAGTTGGAAGAAAGTCAATTAAAATCACTACCAGACAAGACAGAACTTACCTATCATTACCTACAACTTACAAAGAGTTGCAAAATAGCTTGAAGATGAAACAGGACTAGACTGACAATCCTGAAGGGTTGGCTATAAATGACACATCGTGTTCATTGAAACCCAAACCTTTTTTCTACACCGGGCACCAAACATGTTCCCCCCTGCCCCTATTGTGTAGCCAAAGCCCTTCCTCGTCCTGCGGATCAGGGCCAGTTCCTCCGCCAAACAGTGACACCTCTTCTTGCCTGCTGGTGCCTGGGCAGAGGGAGCCTGAGGTGCCCTCGCTCATAATTCAGGGGGACCAGGACTTCCAGTCCTGCAGAGCTCAGAGTTAGGGGACAGAAGATAGAGAGTGGATTAATAAGGGTGAGGCTAAGAGGGGCTATTCCTGCTCCCACACCTCAGCACTCAGACCCCGTGCCCTTCCCGTGGGGGCATGGTACCATCCGTACACAGGTCTTTGGCTCAGTGCACGTGTGGAATTCTGGAGGATGACACCCCTGCTCATGGAGTTCTGCCTCCCGTAGCCACGTCTTCAGTAGCCAGTCCAGTGCTCCTTCAGGCTGGCAGCTTCTACGTGGTGAATTCCCTGGCTATGAGCTCACTCGCATGCCTCCCACGCTGTCAAGTTAGTCCTCTGGCCTGAGGTGATATGATAAGGAATCCCATGCCAGTGATCAGATACTCGATAAGCCTTCAGATGATGGTGCTGGTTGAGACCCTGTGGTGGAAAGGCAAGCCCATAACCTGAATATGTATCTGTTCCTCTGAGAGCAAAGAACAAACTTCTGGGCCTTCTAGTATGGAAAGGACATAATGTAGTCAACTTGCTACCAACTTGCCTCTTGAAGATGACCAGCCAATATGGTGCCATACTGGGGACTCAGTGTTGGTCTCAGTTGCAGGCAGGAGGACCTTGGTGGCAGCAGAAATCAAATCATCTTTGGTAAGAGAGAGTCCGTGCTAGTAGTTAAATAATAGCCGCTTTGTTCATGTCTGCATCATGCCAACGCTGGAGCGGCTGAGGACAGAGGCTGGCGGAGGCCAGAGAGCTGAGTCATCCGTCTGCTTGGCTGTCCAGTTCTTCATCAGTGGTGGATGCTCTCTAGGGGAATATTAACATGTGGTATTGAGACTTGACCACTTCATGGCCACTTCGATGAGCCCATCCACATACCTCTGCCCTAGACTCCTTATCCCTAAGCTTCCTGTCTTCCCTGATTAGCCAGCCAGGCCACTCGCCACTATGTATTCTAACCGTGGGTGACCTCTCTTTTCTATGCCAAGTGGCTGGCCAGCACACTACTCAAAGCTCTGACCATGGGGAGGATGCTCCCTCCTTGCTATCTTTCAAGGCCGCTCCTGTGTGGGGCGGCAGTGCAGCGGCTGTCCAGTTGCAGCTTGCACCCACACATGGAGCCAACCCACCCATGAAACAAGCTCAGCCTCTTCCCTCCTCTGTCAGTCGGTCTTCTAGGATTGCCCAGACCGCCAGCCGTAGGGGTGCCCTAAGGGAGGAGCGCTCGGGCAATCATGGTGGATGACAGGGGGTTCCGGATGACCTGCCCACCAGCCTGCTTGTGTCCTCCGTCCACCCTGTGCTCAATCCTGGAGGCACCACTTCCACCTGACAGTGGATTGTTGCTGGGCCAATCTACCCACTAGGTCTGATAGGAGCCAGAATCTGACGGGGTTGGTGACTCCTGGTTAGACATTCTTTCTCTACCAGGGACCACTAGCAGGTTAGAACTTGTTTTTCAAAGGCATATAATTCTTCACTGCAGGTGGCATGGTCTTGACCCAGAGCTTAGGGGTTTGCATTGTGACTCTCTCACTGGACCTTGCCACAGATTGTGCGTCGTCTCTTTCCCCATCACAGATCTCTCCAAGCCCCTTGGGTCTGCCCCATCATCTGGCCCAAGGAGCAGGACTGCTCACGTGGCATCCCACGCTGGCCACAGGGCCTTTGCTTTCACAGCACCTGGTACATGAGTCTGAGCGATATCGCTGGGTGTAGAACATGCTGACTTAAGGACCTGAAGAGGCTTACCAGGCATGCTTCCTTCTTCCTGGTGGGAAGTACAAGATGCAATAATTCATCTTTTACTTTGGAGAAGATGTCCTTGTTACTGGACTCCTGAACCCGATTAGTGGACTCCTGAAAACGTTACACACGTGCAGACTCCTGAACCTGCTCAGGGTTTAGGTTTAGCGTCAACCCTCTGAAATGTGAGTGTCTCCATTGTGTTAGCCACCTCTTTCTCATCTGACCCAGTCAATATAATGTCATTGAGGTAATGGATCAAGGTGACATTCTGTGGATGTCCAGTTGGCCCAGATCTCTTTGGACTTAATATAGCCTTAGAGCAAAACTGCTCATGTATGTTGTCATTTCCTCAGAAACGTGACCTGTTTCTGATCCTCTGTTTTGGTTGGAAGAGAAGAGGATGCCTTCACCAAATCCATGGCTGTGTACCATGTGTCTGAGGTGGTACTGAGTTGGTCTAATGAAGATGCCGCATTTGGCACTGTGCCCGCAACTGTAATTGTACTTGACTGAGCTGACGATGGTCCACAGTGACCCTTCCTAATCCATCCAGCTTCTCCAGGGACCAGCCTGGTAAGACGAACAAGGATGAAAAGGTTGGAGAGGGGGCGGAGAGGGCTAGAATGCGGCGGTAATCTTTATTCCTCTCTCCCCACTATATGCATTTACATTTATTTATTTATGCCGTGGGGGAGGGTTAATTTGAGAGATGCTGTGGGTCTCTGTAAACTGGACATTGGTCAGGAAGATGTCTATTATCTGGCCCCCATAGGACCCACTCTGTCACAGGGGCCATGATGAATCAGGTCTTTGGGCCTCAGTGACAACTCAGGTCCTACGTCCCACAGTCTTCACAATGTCTGGGAGTTCCCTTTTCCCTACTGCACAGGTGCCTGAGTAAATGGCCCCAGGTGCTTGGGGCAGAGATCCAGGGGAATCATTACTGTGACCCTTGCCACGAGATCGCAGTGCTTTTCCTCCTATGGACCCAGCCTCTTCTGTCAGTAGTTTCGGGTTTGAAAACTGACTCAGGTTCAAAACTTGGGCAGGAGAGTGTGACTTCTCCCCGGGAAATTGCCCTTCGCCTCCCGGGCGTCCGCCTTTGTTTTCCTGCTGGTATGAGCTGAGCAGTAGAAGCTGCGTGACTGCCCGTCTATTTTGTCCCTAGGGACAGTGTCCTAGTACCATTCTTGTGACTCTCTGTGGCTCTGCCCCTCTTGGCTGCCACTCCACCTGACACTGCCAGTCGTTACAGTGAGCACAACCTTCTGGCTTTGCACGGGTTTGTGCTGCCACCTGGCCTCTCCTGTTGCGGAGTCCTGTCGTCCCCTCTGCTGTCAGCCCACACAGATCTGTAGTGGTGTCTTCACAGAAGAGCGTCACCTCTGAACTTCCAGTGATGCTGGTGTACCTCTGACCAGTGCCTTCCTTATGACCTTGTCCACAGTATGTCCTCTTGGCCTTCCAGCCCAAGAGGGGTGCATGCAGTACCCCCACTTCCCTGAGCTTTTTAGCCCCTGCCTTCACTGTCTGCCCTGGCAATTCTAGGATTTTAACTTTGCTCAGCATGGGCTCTTCTCCCATGTTCCTACCAGCCATGCCAGTAGCAAGTTTGCACTGATTCCTGGTCTCCTTGCTAGGGAGTTAAATTCTGTATCTTGGAGAGCACCTCCAAGTCAAAAATTCTTCTCTATTCAGTCTTCTATTCTGGCTCCTTTCTTCAAGCACCCTCAGGATCTCCTCCAGCTCCTGTCAGTACACGCTGCCTCTATCTTATGGCTCCTTTAGCGTGTAGTTCCTGTCTCCCCTCGAGAGGCCCGGCGTACCCCAGGCTGAGTCATGGAGGACCCTGAGGGGTATACGTGTTGTCTTGCACAGGAGAGGCCTCTTCAACGTCTCCCACCATGGAACGGGGATGTGGCAGGCTAGTGAGGATTACCAGGAGGTATGTCTGTAGACTCAGACTGTTCCAAGGGGTCTGAGGAGTCAAACTCTGGGACGGGTCTATCCAGATGCACCTGCTATGCCAGGTTTTCCCAGCAGGGGCCCTGACCGAGCATAACAGACTTGCCTCGGCTGAGTGTTTAACTGTCTTTGAAGCTTGGCTACTCTATTAAGTCCTGGGCCTGGTCCTAACTTTCTCTTCCCTCCCACTGTAGGAGATGAGAGCGTCTTTGTATACAAACAAAGAGGCCCTCTGGCTCTACATCTGACTTTCAATTGTCCAGCACTTGTCCTCAGCTGTTCATGACCCTTCTGCAGACATCAATGGCACTTAGCGACAGCCACCCAATCTCACTGCTCTGTAGCTCCAGTCTCTTCTCCACATCTCCAATGCCCAATACATCGCAAATGCGTCTTCTCCAGTATTCCATCCCAGTTCACCCCCGAGGAAACAGTTGGTAGGAAGGGAAGGGAGGGAAGGAAGATGGCTGGCTCAAGGGAGAGGACTCCTGTGCAAAGCAGTCGATGAGGGAGCTCATTTGTCTTTAGTATTTAGTTTTAAAAAATTCCCAAGAGCTGTCTTCCCTGGAGGGGCAGAGGACAAATTCTCAGTGGAACAAGTGTGTGTGTGTGTGTGTGTGCGCGCGCGCGCACGCGTGTGTGCGTAGGGAGGGAGGGAGGGAGGGGAGTGTTCTTTGGTTTTCTTTAAAATGGTTCTATTCTGATCTGACCAGGCACAGCCTTTGAAAGAAGCAGTAATTCACAAGCCACTTGGTTTTGGCCGCCAAGCAGCACATTCTCTCCATGCCACCCACCTCCCACATTTCTTTCCTTTTCCTTTAAGGAAGAGAGAGAACGTGGGCTATCGAGCCAGTCAGATCTGAGTTGTAATCCCAGGTTCAGTAATTACCGGTGTCCACACCCAGTCACTGAACACTGTGGATTTCTCCTCTGTAAGTGATGCTAACACCAGGCGACGTATGCAGACGTGAGATGGGCCTTGCCTGCGGGGGGCATTGCGGGTCAGCAGGGCCCACTCTGCCCCTGAGGGACCCGGTCTGCTCTCTGTGGGGCAGAACAGAAACCCCACAGGATGAAGAAGCATCTGCTAATTGTAGGCAACGGAGCATCAGAATCAAGTTTTCACCCAGCTTGATTCAACACAGGATCAGAGTGAGGACACTGACCAGCCTGCCAGTAAGCAAGCTCTCGAGAGAGGCTCAGCCCCTGTGGCACTGATGAAAAAGCCAGTCATCTCCTCAGGAGCTCATCTACTGACCGGCTCTCAAAGTTACCTTCAGTTTAACAAGTATTTATTTAGCCCCTGCTACCTACCAAGCACTTGATACATTTCAGTAAATGTGATTTTGTGTGATCTCCTGGTGACAAAGCACACTTGGAAAAAGAATGTCTCTTCTCCCCTGAACTGTATTATTGCCTGAGTTCCAGTCCCTCAAGACTAGGGCGCTGCCACAGAGGAACTGCGTCTTTCCTGAGACGCTGACAACGGCTGGCAGCTGGGCGTACACCCCCTCCAGCGAGTCCTTTGATGAAGGCTGCCAGGGAGGGGGTTAAAGTTTTCTAAACGATCTATGGAACTGTAGGAAAAATGTCTACATTCAACAGGTGACAGAACAGTCTTTGAACTGGGCTACAGGAGCCCTGATTAACTAAAATTTTGAATTTTATTGGCTCATCTAGTCAGAAGGATGACTTAAAAAGGATGAACTGAAAACACAGAATATGCTTCGATGTCTGTCTGGGAAGGGGTGAAGAAGAATAACTTGAGATGGAAAATTTAGCTTATCCTGGGTGCTGACACAGTCTAGCTTTTTTGGCAGTGATTTCAGAAAGTAGTTTGTAAATAATTTGATCATCTCTCCCTGCTTGTCTCTATAAAACTCTAATAGTGAAACCAACTTCAACTGAAACTACGTATTAAAGTAACACCTAGCACATGATAGGAACTCAGGAAACTCACTAAATTGGTTTTTTAAAAATTCAAAAATTCCTCAATTCCTTTAGGGAAAAGGTGAGAAAGTAGAAAAAGAAGTGAATCATAAAGTGCACAATTAATCATAGTTATTCTCATAAACTAAGAAAAAATCTAATCAAAATTGTCCATATGAAGGTCACTAAGCAGAGTCCAAGGATTCTGGCTGAGTCTAAGACGGATGACAGTGGCCTCCAGTCACCTGGGATCGCACACCCAGCCGCTCCAGCTCTTTGTCTCTTCATCTGCAGACTGAGATGACTTGCTAACCCATGTACCTGAGATGCTAGACGTTTGGAAAATGTAAAACTATAGTATATTTATATGCATATAGGCATGCAAATGTTGAGCATGTATATTATCACGAGATTATAGAAAGGGGTGTTGAGTACATGAGACTCATGTATATTCACAGCGTATCTTGACTTTAACCTGGGAACTGCACGTTGTCATGTTCTGGTTTAGCCCAGACAGAAATACGGTAAGAATAGCACTTGTGATGTTAAAATAAAATGAAAAGGCTTTTAAGCTTTAATCAATAAAATATCTTTTCTCTTTCTATTTGAGTCTATGCATCCCAGGGTCACTTAATTTTATAATTTTTCCTGGACGGATAGAAGGAGTAGTAACCACTCCAGGAACTTGCACAGAAAGTTCTCTGTTCCCACACAGGGTGTGGGTATGTAGTCGTAACCGGTGTCCTGCTCTGTCTCAGCTGAACAGATCATTTCACCTACTATTTGAGATTCTTTGTTTAAGTTTAAAATAAACAAAAAACCTGTTGCATCAACCTCATTGCTTTAGATACACACTTCATGCATTACCTAAAGAAAAGAGGCCATTTAAGATTATTTTTTAATTTAGTAAGAGTTTAAAAAATGCTCACCCTTGAGGTCTGTTTGCTCTAAATCCTTATACAAGCTAGTCCTAAGAGGAATCATGTTCAGGATCCAAGAAACCCAGAGAAAAAAACACACAGTCACAGAAACCATTCGCCAGCGACAAAGGAGTCAGCAAACCGTTGGAAAACAGAGAGAGCTTGTAATAATGAAAAAAAAGGACAGAGTTTTGTAACCAATCACTTATTTTCTTTTAAAAACACATAACCACATTAACTTTTTGCTTTATACAACCATCTAGAAACTATAAAACAGTACCACATTGTGCATTTAACCTACTTATCAAGAAGGGAAATCCACACTTCGTAAGAATTCTACCCATGTAAGAAGGAAAGAGGAGACAGCTAATAGCATAGTCACAGATACAACATGAGTCCAAGCAAGCGTCAATTCTCTGACGTCACCTTTTCCATTTACCAGAGTGGAGAGAGTAAGAAAGCAAGCAAGTGAGGAAAAGAAGGGAAAGAGGCACCCACAGGGACTATCACGTTCCATAGTTACTTCTGACAACTATAGCTCAGGGTTTCAGAGAATCTTATCATTTGACCAACACAGTGTGGTGGGGGGTGAAGGAAACATGAGTAGAGGGAGAGGGTTCAAAAAGACACGTACATTTTACACCCTATTGCCCTTCTAAATACTCTTCACGGATACAAGCATCTGTGCTAATCCGGAAAAACAGCAAGAAATGAATCTTCACAATGTGGCAGAGCTGAAGAGTTCTGCTCTCTTTGCAAATGTGACTGGCTCACAGTTTCACTTCACAGTTCAAAAGAATATCAATGTCATGATCAGTGACTCGGGATTCCCCACGCTCTTTCTCACTATCCCCACCGCGCTGGTGTTGCTAGGACAACGGGGGAAGTGTGGGAAGGGGCTTCAGAGAATGATAAAGCGATAGTGAGATGGAATCCTTGCTCCTTCTTAGAAGTCCGCATCTTTCCGGTAGTAAGTCCTTCCTCTGATTTGCGGTGGTACAGAGGAAAGGGCACAGGAAGAACTAAGGTAATACGGTGGAAGTTCAGTCAAGTAACGGGTCTGAAGGTACACAAGATGAGACTGTCATTAGCAGACACACAGAATCCAAGGCAAACAATTGGTTATTTGATTGTCCTTAGGTTGATGGCACCATAAAAAAAAAACAACAAACTGAAGGTGGCTTTGATTTAATAATAAAATAAACCAAAGGTCTGCTATAAGGAAACATACTTTAGATGAAAATCAGTATGATATGCTTCACTTCAGGGGAAACTCTCATCTTGTCCCTCTGACTCCCTCTTCCACAGCAAGTATGCAAACACATTCCGAAGGTTGTTTGTAAGGGGCAGCTCAGTGATTATCAGAGTTTTGCCAGTTCATACAAGAAAGGCATCCTGAGCCATACCGATTAGCAGGCTCCTCTCCATTCCCAGGCAAACTTCCCATGCTGCTTAAATTAAGCTCTTCCAAATCTAACAAAATCTGCTTTTACTTTTTCATATTTGGTGAGTGCGGCTTAATGCTGGTTAAATTATTAGTTTGTAGTGCTGACTAGCACAAATTTCTTATGCTCTAATATAATCAGTTCTTTCCCACATTACCACTGTGCTCTGACATTGTACAGACTGAAAACACAATGCAGAAAGTTAGCTTTTAAGATTTACTATCAAGATTGATACCTGAAATGAAAAAACGTATGTGTGTTTAACTTACAAAATCTTTGCCTTTCCTTGCTTCGGCTAATCATCAAAAGAAAGAAAGAAAATGTAGATGCATCATAAAAGAAAATGAATTAAGCTGATAAATTTATTTTTCATTACCTTTTCCTGGTATTCTATTAGAACTTTCACTGTCCAAATCTAGTGACTATAGATCTTATCTGTTATTGGCTTTAAAAAAAAAATTAAGATTTGACAAAAGTATGGTGATTTTATAGTTGAGAAAGCCATAGATTCAACATAATTTTTTTCAATCGAGAAGCTATCTTAATTTTAAAAATTACAGTATGTTGTATAGAAAGAAGTACTTGTTTTTTTTTGGGATAGCTACACAAATTTCATGCAAACGATTTCAGAAAACAATAATCTGAAGTTTGTTTACCAAATAAAGTGCAATCACTTGAGAGAATCCTAGGTTTTTGAATAAAATAATACCATGGATAGTTATTTTCTAAATTATCTTCCTTCAGCTAAACAATTTTTCTAGTCATTGCTAAGAAACCTGCACTTGCGTGAAAAGAACTCAAAGAACTTTGCATTCTGAATAATGCAAAGCAGTGGAGAAACATGGCAGGAAGGTAAAGGCAGGTCTCTGGCAGCAATACAGCCACTGACAGGAGAGCCAGCCAGCCATCACCGCCTCCATCCTGGAGCTCACATCCCTTCCCCACTGCCCTGCTTCTGCTGCCACGGCCCAACGTGCTCTTGCTCTTCTCTGCTGTCCCCACCATTATTTCATTTTTCTTCGACTCAGTGTCTGCTCATCTGATGCCTGTGTGTCTCAGTGAAGGGCTACTTTAGTCTACTCTCCACTTGCCTTAGTTCACCTGTTAGGAAAGGACAAACTGCTTTCTCTAGTTACCTCTAGTACTTTGGTCAAACCACGTGGAAGGATACCATATACCAACACGTTACTTCTAATAAAATCTCAGTTAAAATCTTAGAACTGTCGTGTTGAGAATATTGGGATGTCACAGATCCCAGGGGCGGGGCCCCACTTTCCGTCTTTAAGGGTCCACATCGGTTACTGCCGAGGTGACTGACATTCTCCCCTCATGTCACTGCTTCTGTACCTGAAGTCAAGCAGCTTTTTTAAGGAGAAAAATGGCTGATGCTGGAAAAGAAAGCCACACATGGATTTTCACCTTCTTTCCAATCTTACAAATAACTCACAACGTCAGTAACGGTGACTTTCTATGCGATCATGTTACTGTCTCTCTGTGTGATGTGGAAGCTTGGATTATTCCATTTTAGCCGTATAAGTAGCCTTAATAATAGGTGCATATTTGTGCATAGAAAGTACACTCCTTTTGTCTTTTACCTTCTCTACACACATCAATGCTTCCCATACTATGTATCGTAAAATGAAAAAGGAATTTTATTATTTTATTTATACTCCCTTTTCATTCATTTGGGGAGTATTTCTACTGATATCATAAATTGAGTGATTCTCAAATAAAATAAAACTAGAATTTCTAAAACTAAAATCAGACGAAGTTTTACCTTTGGTTAGATTGCCGCTACTTTAAAATGACTCTTTGATATTCATTTCCTAAGAGTCCTATTGAGAGTTTCAGTGTACAGGAAGCTCCAATAAAATTTTAGGTACAACACAGAATTCATAACTGCTGGGCATATAAGAGTTAGGAGAGAAAAATGCCCATAGCCTTTTTTTGGAGGAAAAAAAATTAAATATATATTCTGTCTACCAAACTGTTCCCTCTTGAGGAGGAATAGCCCTCTTTTTACAGCTTTAGGAGGAACATAAAGCTGCTGGGTTTAAATACATATCTGAGCGTCTGTCATAGTAAGCTGAAAGTTACATAAGTCTTATCATTCTTGAACAGACGATGCCAACAGCACAAACATCAGGAAAAGAACACATTCTAACACTGCAAAAAAATAATACTGATTAGGGCCTAGAATTGTGACAGTTGAAGAAAGACCTAATTGGTCATAGGATACACTGCAGTAAAAACCCTTTGGAGTTCAAATATCAGAAGTCAACTGTCAGCTTTTACATGTGTCATTATATAGGTTTACTAATAGAGAATGAAGTTGACAATTCAAATTGCTCTGGATACACATTAGTACCACCAATTTTATTTGTACAAGGAATGACTGGTCCACTGGACTGATCTAGGTAACTCAGTAATAATTACTGCTATTTCCTGACAGACCAGTGATACTCCCCCATAGTTTTAAAGTACAAAAACAGGTTGGAAAAAAAATCCCAAGTATAAATAATGCAACCTTTAACCTGTTAAGGGTCACCAAACTGTCACCACTGATTACTATAAATGATTCAATTTATTTAAACTAACAAAAAAAAAAAAACCCAAATAATTAAACTTCTCATTTTCAGTTTCAGGCCAAGGAATGTGCTTGGCAAAACAAAAAAGCAATAAAGGCCACAAAGTTGTATGATTTTTCAGGGAAAAAAAAATCCCAATTCAGGGAGGGAACACATTTTGGAAGCTTGTCAGAATAAAGGTGAAAGAAATTCCTTTAAAAAACTATTTGTCAGTTGATGGAAGTTCGGTAGTAAGTAACAGTAACTTCAATTTACGGGAATTACGACAGGGACAAGCAGACTTGTGGAAGGCGGGAGAAGAGCTGATGACGAGAGGGGCATATTAAGGGGTAATAACAGTATGGTTTTAAGACTAAGCAAGTGAAAATGCTAAATTTAATGCCAACCACATTTAAGAAAGTAAAATCCCTTACGGTTTTGGGGCTTATGTGGATAACTGAGGAAACAGGAAAGAAATCAAAGAAGTGAAAATGAGCACTGTCCACACACCATGACAGTCTGCACTTTCTAAGTAATATACTTCTTGTGTAGAACCAAGCTGAGGCCCCCCAAATTTTAAAAGCAGTTTTTCTATCATAGGAGGGCACAAAATCCAATGTTCATCCTTTAAAACTTCTGGGAGAAATGGCTGCCAAGGTCTGTTTTATCAATATGATGTGAAACAGGAAGGACAGTTTGATCGATGCTCTCAAAAGCACGGTTTCCCCAAGACTGACTTTTACTTTGATCGAATTCTGGCCAAAGTAACTAAGCCTAGAACAAAAACTATCCGGTGAGGGTGCGGAGAGTCTCTGCAATAGCCGTGTCTTCTAATTCAGAGTCAGTAAAGGCTGCACTTCAGTTACCCTACTGCTGAAGCTTCGTAAGGCATGACTTCAGTTGTTATGGCTGGAATATGGGCAAATGTATTCCACTTCTGTTTCTTAAAAAAAAAGTATCAGACCTATTAAATAATTTTCAACCAGTTATGTGGAAGTGTGTGAATGCTTTGTTATGAAAGACATGCTCAGGATTCTAAAGCAGCAGCAACTTAAAAAACCAGGAATAAAACTTTGGCTTAAAATTAAAAGGAAAGAAAAAGTCAAACTGATGCAAGTTGTCTCATGGAAGAGGTACTGCGGACCAAACCCTCGTACATGCTGTCCAGCACTGGTTTCCCCTGTCTTCTTTCACTGTTATTACCTTCGTTGTACAGGAGTTGTATCATTCTTTTATGGTTAAGTTCATAAATAATGCGAAAACTATATGTAACAAATACATCATATTTCCCACCCACCCAGCAACCCTCCCCAAAATAAGAAAAGTTACATCAAATTAAAAAGTAGCTTCGTGAATGAAGGTACTGCTCTAAGTTGCACTTTCCCTGCAAGTGCAGCCAGTGCTTTTGCGCTGGGTATGAAGGAAAGGAAAAAATTCTCCACATAAACTGACAAAAAATTTAAAAACCAATGTCCGGTTTCAACCAGTCAAAACCGGGCCAAGCGGAAGCCGAGGTATCTCGGTACCGTCCCGTCAGAGGTCCTTGCAATGCCTGTTCTTCTTCCCGATAGGTATCTGTGTCCTTGTGATTGTAAACAATCCAAAAGATACTATGTTTTTGTTCCTTAAAATGTCCTCTGATTGGCAAAATGAAGTAAATATTTATTTTAAAAATAGAAAATGAAAATTAAACCAGAAGAAAAGAAAAGAAACACAGTGAGCTTGTTTGGAGTCCATAGGATCCGATCTGGAAGAGCTCGGAAAATGTGTTATATGTCTTCTCCTGTTTTCAGCTGGAAAGGTTCTAGAGGTTGCGTTGGTCGAGAAAAGAATTGTAGAGTAGGAAAACCCAGGATGTTAGTCTAGACTTCAGAGGATTCAAGTGTTAGCTTCGTCATCTGTGTCTTCTATCAATACCTTAGTGTCACGAGCCTTGGATCTAGTAGTAAGAGGGGAAAAAAAACCACAAAACAGTCCATTACTAAAATACAGACACATCCGAAGTATTGGGTACACTTCCCATCCTACTCCCGTTAAAAATACATCCTAACCAGGAACGGGCACTATACACTGTGCCAGATGGACTATTCCTGGAGTTCCATATTCAATTTCAGGCATTACTGGAAAAACACTAAGAAACCAGATTGCAACCAGAGGACGAAAGCAAGAACAATAGCAGGTCACATGCAATGGAGGGACTCTGATTTTATGATGTATCACTTTAACCTCTTTGAGAGCCAATTTCCACCTCTGTAAACACCTATTTCACACAATACTACTTTCACCTCCTGGAGATAGTACGAGTATCAGGTAAGAAAATGGATATAAAAAGCATCAGTAAAGCATTAAACAAATATGAAGAATGATGATGAAGATGACAGAAATGTCATTTGAGGTACACATGAAAACCCAGAAGAGTTAGCCAGCAGCTAAGACCTAAGGAGAGACAGGACACTTGTCTTCCAACAGTTGGCAAAGTATGATATAGAAGAGGGGGGAAATTAAATTCTGTTGGAAAGTCCAACCAGGATCAACTGGTTGAAGTCACAGTGAAGCGTATTTCAGGCCAACATAAGCTATCTGCCACGATAACTACCCAGCTATAAAATCAGGTGCTTCGTATAAACTTCACTATCACTGACGCCTGTCAATCTACGCGATGACTATTCAGGATGCTGCAGAAGAGATTCCTGCACTGGATGAAAAATGCAATTAGATAGTGTTAAAATATCCTGCAACTCCTGAGCCTGATGAGGTGAAGTAGGTATTATTAGTGGAAACTGACATTCAAAAGGTTAAGGATGTGCTGAAGGCTGCATGAGTCACACAGGCAGTACTCAACCTCAGACCTTCTTATTTCAGACCCCCTGCTCTATCCATTGTTCTAAATGTCTTCCTCTGGTGGCAATCTAGTACCCCAGTATTTTTCCACTGAACACCTGAAACTGAACATAAAAGTCTATTGCCAAAGAGCGTCCCTGTTTCTGAAGGAGAAAGAGTGTATGTTTAGATTGCCCTCTGCTGGTACCTAACAAGGATCAGACTTTCATACTTAGGAGCTCAATGAGAGGATCGCCTATCCCCGCCATCTGTGGCACTTACTTTTTGATGCCACCAGCCTCCACACCCCTCCTCCTGCTTCTCCAAACTCTGCTTCCTGCTATAATGGTATTATGCTTTGTTTTGATGTTCTTCCTACCGACTTCCCTCACCATTCCTTTCCCGCCCCATTTGTTTGTTCTTTTTCTCTTGTCTGTGTTTGTCCCCTAAGACTCAGTTCCTTGCTCTGCTTTTCTTTTCTCTACCTTCTCCTCTTCAGAGAACTTCTACATTCTATCCTAAGCTCAGGCAATTTCTATTCTGCTCCCCTGTGGGTTATTACCACCTCCTATTTTTTTTTTAACTGCCTTTAAAACGTCTCCGTACATTTGTTTTCAGTCCTGTTGTATTCACCCTAATTCAAGCCCTCTATGCTCCGTACTTAAGGAAACCGCAGTGGCCTTTTAGCTGACCTTCTGGCCTTCAGTCTTCCCTTTCCCAATATACTTGCACAGAGTCACCAGAACTTATGAAAATACTACTTTCATAATGTCATTCTACGAAACAATTCTCTGACTCCTGCCTACAAGATCAAGCTTGCACTTTTCAGCCTTTTACAATCATACTTTATCTATTCAGCTAAATTTTTTTTACTATACTTCTAGTCACATGGCCTTTCTTTCTGCCCCTCATTTCCACCTTCATGTCTTTAATGTGTCTCTACCCTATTCCAGCACTCCCTTTTCCTTCAGAAAACTGCTCATGCTTGTCTTAAGTCTCCTGCTTCATTTTAATCCACTGTGATATCTACCACCTCTAAATTTCAAAGGCAGCCACAGTATACCCTACATTTATTGTTACTTTAGGAACATACAAAGTCAATGACTGATAAAAACACTGTTGTAGGTATTTAGTAAGAAAGTAAAAATAATAATAGCCTATACTTCTTGAGCTTTTCCTGTGAAGAGATGTCTAAATCCCACATCATAAATTTAGTCCTATGAGCAGGGAACATGTTAATCCCAATTTATACATGAGGGGTAATAAAGTGAAATTAAGTGATTTGGCCAAAGTTACACAGATGGCAAGTGGCAGAACCAGGATTCTTAAAGTTTATAACTTGAAAAATGATCTTTATGCAAAACATACTGTAGAGTCAAGTAAATTATTCTCCAACAATCCTTCCCCAGTGTACTTTTAACGCCAAATTAATAGGCTTTAATTAATGCATTAATTGGCATGTTAATGACATCTTACTCTGTGTTCACTAAGACAGTCTATAGGTTGGAACATATGAAGCTGCTGTTATTGCTGGTTTTGCAGGTGAAAAATGGCTGAATGCTGACAATTTCATTTGGTTCAGCCTGGTGGCTTCCTAGCTTAACTGTTACCAGTACTAAATCCTGAAGCGAAGCTGTCTCGCAGAAGGGGGTGCTGTACATACTGAGAGGCGAGGCGAGGCCGGCGCAGGGAGATGCTCTGGCTGTACTTCCATGGCCGGTTCTTCTGGCGGTTCCGCACCCCGTCCTCCTGGTCCATCATCTGCTCCAGGAGTGTCTGATCGTCTGCGTTCAGAGGGGCCACAGAGATGTCCCGCACAGCACGGAACTCACCACAGTTATTCAGGTGTTCGTTCTCCAGGCGGAAGAAGTTCCACACAAATCGCCTTAGCAAAATGGGGTAGAATGGGCAAATTACTTAAAAAATTTGAACATACTACTACTATCACCCAAGTGATATCTCAATGTCTCAAGTTTCTACTCATAGAAAGAAAAGAAGGAACTAAGGGCTAGAATATTAAAATAAAATAGAAAAAGACGGCATGGTGTGGGGGGGGAAGGGGACAAGAATGGAACAGGCAAAGGGAAGGGGCCCATGGAATGCAGTTTCAGAGCACTCATTCCTTTGCTTTATTGAGCAAATATTTACTGAGTCCCGGCAATATGTCAGGAAGAAGCACTGAATGAGACACACAACACCTCTGACTGCATAGGTGTAATTTCTACTGGCAGAGACAGGTAATAAGCAAGTAAACAGCTAACGGTTAAAAGTGCTCTGAAGAAAATAAAACAGGACAAGGAGATGAAGCGCACTTCTCTGAAGAGACGGCCTTTAACAGAAACCTGAGTGATGCAAGGGAGTGAGTCATGTAAAATCGTGAGGAAGAGTGTCCTAGGCAGCGGAAACAGCTAGTACAAAAGGCCCCCAGCTGGAAACAACTTTGGTGTGTTGAAACAACAGCAAGAAGGCCAGTGGGGCCAGTAACAGGAGGGTTAAAACAGCAGAAGACGAAGAGGGAGGGGTAGAAATGGCCCTGATCCACAGAGGGCCTTATAAGCCAGAGGAAAGAGTTTCGATTTCAAGTGTGATGGAAAACAAGGAGAGTTCTGAGCTGGTGATTTGTTTTAAAAAGATGATTCTACCTGCTGCAGTAAGAACAGATCAAATGAAGACAAGAACAGCTGAAGGAAGACCAATTAGAGAGGCTGCTGCAGTAATCCAGGACAGAGATGATGGAGACTTAGATTCAGGAGGGGTAACAGAGGTGATGAGAAGCAGACAGACAGGGATGTACGAAGATGGAGCCGACAGGACTTACTGACATGGGAAGTGAGCGGCCTCAGGTTTCTGTTCTCAGTGAATGGTGACACCATTTCCCAAGGATCTAGGTTGTTCCTATTAGGCCAGAGCCATTAGATAAACAAGAGGAAAATTCAGTAGCCAGACAGACATGAGCCTGCAGTTCAAAGGAGAGTCTAGGACTGGCGACAGCATTCGAACAGTATTTCGAGGCATGGGCTTAGGAATAATGTAAGTGGAGGAGAGAAGAGTTAGGAGGACTAAACCCTGGAGCACTCCACCACTTACAATTTGGGAAGAGGAAGAACAAGAACCAGCAGAGGAGTTGAGAAGGAAGAGACAGTGAGACAGAAGAGTGTCGTTTCTGACAAATCAAGTGAAGAAAGTGCTTTGTTGAGAGCTAAAGTAAAATCAGTGCAGCGAACTAAAA
This sequence comes from Camelus ferus, assembly GCF_009834535.1. Classification (NCBI taxonomy): domain Eukaryota; kingdom Metazoa; phylum Chordata; class Mammalia; order Artiodactyla; family Camelidae; genus Camelus; species Camelus ferus. The sequence continues at coordinate 3,772,184 of NC_045716.1, forward strand.
ACACTGGATTTAGATTAAGAGGATAAAGAGGCAGCCTGGTCTAAGAGCACAGATTCTGGGAGACTTGTAGATTCAAATCATGGCTCCACCACTTACCAGATGTGATAACCTTGGATGATTTATTTAACCTACACTTTATCAGTAAAATGAGACAGTAACAGTACCTACCTCACAAGCGTCGTGAGGATTCAATAAGTTAACACACGTAAAGGGCTCAGAAGTGCCGGGTACACAGCAGGCAACGCATTCGTGTGTGCTGCTGCATTACATTACTTATTATTAACAAAAGGAGTTTAGTTTGAGTATTGGGAGAAAAGACTTGAGGTGAATTAAATAAAGAATGGGGGAGGAGTGAGGGAGCAGAGGCATCAAGCACATCTCTTAGAGTTTTGCTACAAAGGAGAGCAGAAAAATGGGCAGTAGTTGGAGCAAAAAGACTCAAAGGAGGTTTTTGCTTTTGCTTTAAATGGGTGATAGAACATCTTCTACAATTAAGCAAATAATTTTTTAAAAGGAAAAAATCAAAAATTAAAGAGTAATTGAGCTCCTTTTTTTTAACGAGAAATTTTTTTTTTTTTTTAATTTATAAAGCAGCACACATGAAAGGGAAAGAAATGGGTGAGGGGAGGTGTTGATAGTGACGTAGAATTTCAGGTCCTGGACCCAGACATCAGGGAAAGTGAAGAAGGGAAGGGGGGCTGGTAGTTTGGAGAGATCTCTGATGGCAACAAGGGCACTGTTTCCAGATTCAGTCTTATCTTATCAGGCCATCCTGATAAATGTGCCCATCCTGACTCAGAAGAATGCTACGTATCTGTCTGAAAATTTCTTTATTTCATCTTCATTTGTGACATACTTTCACTGGGCAGAGTTCTAGGTAGGCAGTTATTTTCTTTCAGCACACTGAGGACACCATTTTAAGGACTTCTGGCTTTCACTGATGCTGCTGAGAAGTCATCCCTCAGTCTTATGGCCATTTCTTTGAAAACAATCCTTTCTTTGGGGCTGCTGTTTTTTTTTTTTTTTTTAAATAAGCATTTTATCTAAAGCACAACATAGATATATAAAAGTGTGTGGATTGTTAAGTGTGCAGTTTGATTAACTATTACAAAGTGATCACTCTGTGTTATTTACTACCCAGAAGCAAGAAATAAAAAATGACCATACACCCAAAGCTGCCTTTATGGCCCCCTTCTATGTTGTCTTCTAGACAGTATATTGATGTACCTTTCATATTTAGCTCTGCAATCCACCTGGAACTGATTTTGTGTACACCATGCAGGAGAAGTTGAGATTAATTTTTTTCCCAAATGGATATTCAGTTGACTCAATTATCATTTACTAAAGAATCTCTTTCTATTCACTGCTGTCTAGACACCTTGTCATAAATCAGGCAGTGTCAGTGCATGTGTGGATCTGTTTTTGGACTCCCTGTTCTGTTCCAGTGGACGACCTGCCTGTTCTTTCACCAATACCAGACTGCCTTAACTACGGTAGTTATAGAATAGGTTTTGATATCTGAGAGTATAAGCCCTTTAACTTTGTTCTTTTCAGGACAGTCATGGCTGTTCTTGACCCTTACTGTTTCCATATAAATTATAGAACTGGCTTGTCAACTTTCACACACATATTATCTTTCATTAAATTTATTCCTTTAGGTATGTGATATATTTCAATGCTATTCAAAATGGTACATTAAAAAAATTCATTTTCTAGTTGTTTGTGACTTTTTTAGAATATTAATTTATATCAACCTAATATATATTTTATATTTATTTATTTATTTCTTAATCGAGGTACTGGGGATTGAACCCAGAACCTTCTGCATGCTAAGCATTCACTCTACCTCTGGGTTATACCCTCCCCCCCATATCAACCTTATATTCAGGAACACAGCTACATTCATTTTAATAGCTCTTTGTAAATTCTTTTGAATTTTCTGCATATGCAATCATGCCATCAATGAATAGTTATAATTTCTTTCTTTCCAATCCTCATCCTTATCCTCCTTCACTGCACTGGCGATACTTGCAGTATGATGTTAAATAAGAAGCAGTGACAGCAGGCATACTTATCTCATTCCTGATCTCAAAGGAGAGCTTACGGTGTTCTACCCTTAAATATGATCTTGTTTATGTTTTTGTAGTCAATGTTTTTCATAAACAGGTATTGACTTTTCTCAATGGCATTTTCTACATATGTTGAGGGTTGTTTTCCCCTTTATTCATTGCTGTCCTAAGTTACACAGATTGATTTTTAAATGTTAAATGATTTCTGAATATTACATCTTACATTACGAGAATGAACATAACTTGATTGTGATGTATTATCCTTTTTATATATTGTTGGGTTCATTAGCTAATATTTTGTTCAGGATTTTTGCAACTTTGTACATGAGACAGATTGGACTTCCTAGGAATGTCCTTGTAGGTTCAGACATCAAAGTTATGCTGGATGCACAAAATGAACCATGAAGTATTCCTTTATTGCCTTGTTTCCCTAGAAGAGTTTTGTGTAAAACTGGTAATATTTCCTCTTCATAAATGTGGAAGAATTCCTTAGGGCTGCAGTTTTCTTTGTGGGAAGGATTTTAAATATGGATTTAATTTCTTTAATAGATATAAGCCTATCAGATTTTTTATTTCTTCTTTACTGGTTTTGGTAAATTGTGCTTTTCAAGGAATTTGTTCATTTCATTAAAAAATTTAAATTTATTGGAACAAAGTTGCTCATAATATTGTCTTACTCTTTTAAAAAACATCCTTAGGATTTTTGATATTTGTAATTTGTGTCTTCTTTCCTTTTTTGCTTGATTAGTACAGTTTAGACATTTAATCAATTTCATTAGTCTTTTAAAAGAACTAAATTTCACTTTTAATTTTCTCTATTATGTGTCTGTTTTCTATTCCATTAATTTCTATTTTTTATATTTCCTTCTACTTTCTTTTGGGCTTGACTTGCTATTTACTTTTCAAAAACTTTCTTGAGCTGTATACTCTTCTAATATATACACTTAAGACTATGTCTCTTTAAGCATGGCTTTAGCTACATTCACGTTTTCTTCTGTCATATTTTCAATTTAATTCTATTCAAAATATTTTAAAATTTCCATTGCAATTTCAACCTCAACTCATGGGCTATTTAGACATGTGCTGCTTAATTTCTAAACATCTGGGAATTTTCAGATATCTTTTTGTGATTTTAATCCTCTGAAACTTGTTAACACCTCCTTTATAGCCCAGCATATGGTTAATTTTGGTAAGTGTTCTACATGAATTTAAAAGTATTTGTATCGAGCAGCTGTTGTGGGCAGTCTGCGACATGTCAAATAGGTCAAGTTGGTTAACTGACTACTTGTTTACTACTAAGAAAAGCATGTTAAAATATTCCTCTAAAATTATAAATTCATCTACTTTTTAGCAATGTCAACTTTTCCTTCACATATTTTCAAGGTATGTTACTAGGTGCATATAAATTTTAACTGGCTATCACAAATGAATCTCAAAGTCTCTAGATTTGGCAAATTTCTTTAGTATAAAACTGGCTTTAGTGTTCTGCTTATCTTGGGGTACCTGCTTTTACTTAGAGTTTGGGCTATCTTGTCAGATCACTGATGTTTCTAGGAAGATTTTAAAAACATTTTATCTGACATTCTCACTGTTTCCACTGAGAAGTTTGGGCTGAATAACTCAGGCTGCTAATTTGCAAAAAATGATTCTCAAAAGATTTTAATTCTAATTTCTGTTCTAAGACTTTTTACCCCCCTATTTCCACTTAATGAATCTTCCAATGAAACCCAATTCTAAAAAAATATTCTAAGCATCAGAAGTTATTTTAACTTTGTAAGAGTTAATCTCTTGGTCCTTCAAGCAGGATTTTCCAAGTCTGAGGCTGATGAGAAGTTTGAGAAAAGTTGGAAAATTCAAGCTTCTCAAGTGTAAGTTTTAGTAAATACTATTTGTAAGTATTGAGCAACTTTTTAGGTAAAAAGAATTTCTGATAAACTTTTGAGTAGTTTGCTTACCGGAAAACCTCAAGGGGAGCAAAGACAGTAGAAATGATGTCCCCAGCATGAGGCAACAAAGTCGTGGAGGTAATTGAGATTTGGATAGTCCAAGCAAAGCGCAGTATCACATCCTCTATGATGGCACAATAATAATAGGCCTGAGGAATAATAAGCAAATTGAGTACACTTACCACCATGTTTCTTGCAAATAAGCACACTTATCACAGTAACAAAAATCACACAGCCCACTGACAAGCACAGCTCCTCTTTAGAGGAAAAACAGTTTTATATTTTAGAAAGATTTCACGAATTTAATTTTTTCCTTAATGGTACAATATTCAAAATAAAGTTTGACTAAATTTTGGTAATCACTTAACAGATAAACTTCATCCCCATAGTGTGTATCAGACTCTCTTCTAGACCCTAGAAATACAATGCTCTGACTAAGATTACATTCTAATATGTATGTGATACAGTGATAACTCAACAGTTAATATTAGAAAAGATTAGATTTATTAACTCTGTAATTTGCACTTTTATTCTCAAATTGCCCTACCCTCCATGTGAAAAAAATTTTGCCTTGCTTTTTGATGTCAGTAAATAAAATTAAGCTTGGATTTCACAAACATAGTTAAATTTAAGGACTGTTCCATTTTCACATGGGGAAGACAGCACTCAAATAATTCTTCCAGGTTACTAGTACCTAGTATTTAAGAGCAGTTTTAGCTACACAAAAGTCTTGAGTACACAAACTGCCAATAGACCAGAACTGTAATTCATGGATTTTCTCACTACTAATCTCTGCATAATTAGCTCTTTAACAATATGCATTTAAAGGCTGTGACATTTTATGGGAACTAGAACTGCTATGTATTAAGCTGTAGCATTGATTTTATTTTAAAAAATTTAACAAAGAAATACCAGTCATGTTAGAGGGCTATTCAACAAAAAAAACAAACAGCAGTCCCCTTGCACCTCCTAGTCCCATTCTCTAGAGACAAACATTTTCAAAAGTTGTAGCTATTTCTCTCTCCTCCTGTAGTATTTATCCTCCACATTTCTAAATAATGTGTGTATATTGCTTTACCTTGATTAATCAATTTTAGACATTATCCACTGCTTATTAGGATTCACTTTATGAAGATTTTAACATACTGACATACCTTCCTGTTTCCTCCCCCATCCATCCAATATAGTGATAATGTAATTTTTGAATAAATTCACATGCCATGAACTCATTACTAGGCCTCTCAGTGAAGAGCTGCAACTTCATGTGTCTCTAAGAGCCAGTCTTAAGCTGATCCACAGTTGACTGATATAGATGCTGATGTTATCAAAAACTGAAAGCCTTTTTGGAGGAATACACTTAACTTGAGGTCAACAGACAGAAAAGTTGGATCTGATTTTCAGGTTCATGTAGCTGTGTTCTTAGTTTTTAAATGAAGTGCCACAGGACTCCACAAATAGATTCTTCCCTTTTCAATTAGAATGAATTTTATTCTAATATTTGCCTTTTTAAAATGGAAAGGGATATGGTGATCTCCCAGAACACTTTCTTGTATATTTGAAAGTATAATGTATAAAAAGTATATGCTTTATTTTCTAGGGTCATGAAAATATGTAATAACAAAGAAACTGAAAGATTCTATTAACTAATCTTATTACATAGAAATAAAAATTTAGAACTATTTAAAAGGAGGAATGGATTAATACTTACATAAAGATATAAACAGTTCAGAGCAACCAGCATAATAAGAAATAAATGTATCTCTCAGTAAGGCAAGAACAGTACAAGGAGTAATAAGGCGCATATATTTGGTGAACACAAAAGTCTGTCTTTACTTGGGCGCCTGTCTGCTGACTTGTGCTTACTATTACTGATTGTCTTTTCAAATGAGACATAAAGATATGTCTAGTATCTTGGTCATATATTCTAAATTTGTACATTGGGATTATTGTTATAGCTTGTTAAAAAAAATCACTGTCGAAGTAAGCCAGAAAGAGAAAGAAAAATACTGTATGATATCACTTATATGTGGAATCTTAAAAAAAAAAAAAAGACACAAATGAACTTATTTACAAAACAGAAACCGACTCACAGACATACAGAACAAACTTATGGTTAGCAGGGGGTATAGGGGATAGAGGATAGGAAGAGATAAATTGGGAGTTCGAGATTGGCAGATACTAACTATTATATATAAAATAGATAAACAAGCTTATACTGTATAGCACAGGGAACTATATTCAATATCTTATAGTGACCTATAATGAAAAAGAATATGAAAATGAATATATGTATGTATATGTATGACTGAAACATTATGCTGTACACCAGAAATGATACAACATTGTAAACTGACTATACTTCAGTAAAAAAGAATGCAAAACAAAAAAAACCACTCACTGTCACTGAATATCCCCTTTTCTGCCTTCAACTGTCTATATAAAGTTATCCTAAAGTAACTCCATTCTTCGTATCCACTCTCCTATCATTTAACTTCAGTCCTCACACTTGAAAACAGCTTTCCCTACTCACCAATAAACTATTACACATTCATATACTTTTCAAAGTACAATTTGAGGTACCAGTGACATTTTGCTGTAGTATAAAATATTAGTGACCCAAGCTACACGCCCCTCTGCATCACAGAATCTGAGGACTGGGGAAGGACCAAGGGACAATCTAGTACAACACCCGACCTTCTGGACGAGAATACACTGCAATCTGGTTCCCTAAAGTTACAGAGCTAGTTAGTAAGAGCTGGGATTAGAACTCACTTACAAGGATTCCTAGCTCATTTGCTCAATTTCTTTCAATCTCTGAGTAGATACTCTTGACCTTTTGACTAATTCAGCCTCTCTCAACCTTTTATTCATATACAGATAAGATGCTAAAATAATTTCTAAGTAATTATCTATGTATTTCTGGATTAAATTGGAACTTTAACAAAACTGGTTGAAACAGATGAAAGGAGACGCCTTCTTGATGCAGTCAAGCACAGGCAGCACTCCCCTTTCCCTCGTGCTTTCACAGCACTGCTCACTCATTCCTTCCACAGACAGTAAGTCTACTGTCTGCCAGGAACCATGCTGGGCAGTGAAGGACACAGATACCTAAACAGGTAATTACAATACAATATGACAACTGTCATAGCAGAAATCTGTATAAGGTAAAATGGGATTAGGATGAAAGACTTCTTAGAGCAAGTAGCACTTAAACTGACTTTTAAAAAGAAGGAAAAAGAGTTTGCAAGGCAAACAAAGGTGAAAGAGGGCATCTGAGACACGTTCAAAAATAAATCATAAATGGTAGGAAGCTATTTATTCCTCTCTTCTAGTCTTTATCTTGTATTGTAATCTGCTTACTTATCTGTTTAGAATATAGATTATGGTCTCTTTGAGAACTAGAATTTTATTTTGTTTTTATTTCCTATAATGCTCAGCATACAGTAAACATCTGATACATTTTTAAAATTTAAATTTAATTTAGTTTTTTTGGGGGGAGTAGGTAATTAGGATTGTTTGTTTATTTATTTCTTTAAATGGAGATACTAGGGATTGAATCCAGGATCTTGTGCCTGCAGAGCACGCATTCTACCACTGAGCTAGACCCTCCCCGCAATCGGATACATTTTTGATGACTTGAATAGATTAGTATTTTCTGGTGATTATTTTCTCTAATTATATTAGGTTGGGACTGGGTACATGTTATAACAGGTACACCTGAGGTTTTTTTTTTTTTAAATAAACACAAGCACTCTTTGTACATACTTTTTGGGGGTATACAATTTCTTCCCGGAGGAAGGTGTTTTCTCCTGCATTCTTATCAAAAAGACCCCAGTCCATCTTCAGATCCCAGATGAGGGTGTAACAGGAACTGATGATACAAAAGACGATCCACAGGTAAAAGAACACTATGGTGTCTGAGTGACCGCGTTCTGAAGAAAGAAAGGGGAAAGGGAAAAGAGAAAGTTACTAGATTCAAGCAAAATTCTTTATTAAATGAAACTACTTAACAGATTTTTCTCCAATTCCACAAAGGAAGTAAGATAAAATAAAATAAAGTCCAAAGTAACCATCAAACATCTATCAAATACATAAAATTCGTACAAATGTATATTTAGAGTTTGGAGGCTCTATGCTAAAAACATAAGATTTCAAATAATTGTGATGGAAGTTTTGAATATTACAAAAGATGTCATTTTAATTTTTGCCATCAGGTGGCAGCTTAGGGTCAAAGATGAAAAAAATTTACGAAACACCACTAACATGGAATGTGCTGCATTTGCTTCAGGAAATTCTTGGATTGTTTTTAATTTAGAACAACATTTCCTTCATTTACTTAGATCTTATCAATACTTACTGTGAAAGCAATCAGATAATTTTAATTCTAGATAAAACGCCAGAAAGCAAAAGATTGATGAAGAATGTAACCTTAAGATTATATATAAAAGCAAACTTCTCTCAAATCACAAAGCAAAGCTTGATATTTTTGCTTCTTTTGAAGGTTGTTTAATGATACAAAGGCCTAATTTGACTTTACGGTGAGAACACTATAATGTAACTTTGGGCTTCATGCTGAGAACACTATAAAGTGCACTAAATCAGAATCATAAAAATAATTTGCAAAGGTAGTTATACAACTTAGTCTCTCACTCTCAAGTGCTTTGTATATTCTCTAATGAAACTCTTCTTTGATAAGTTTGAAAGTCATCATGATGTTATTTGTGTTCTCTGGGTGTAGGATATAGGTATGTAACTACTAATATGGTCCTCAATTATTCGGAAAAAAAAGTACACAATCATCTAATTCAAGAAAAGTTTAAATTTTGGTTAGTTTCCCAAAGGCTTAGAAAGTAAAGGATGTATTATCCATAATCTTTCCTATTAAAATAAGTAAGTACTCATTAATCATTTTTAGATATTAAAGTATTAAGTAAGGCACCCTTTAGATTATTTATATTATAATCTAGTAAGTTGAAACAGTCACTTGTTATTGATAAATTTGAGCTCAAAATAAAGCATAAGCAAAATACTATGAGAATATCAAGAAGAATGGGAATGTTTCCAACAGGAGGAATTAAGAGGAAGCAGTATTTGAGTTATTTCTAGGAGGATAAATAAACAGTGTTGTAAAAATCACGCAGACGAGACAAGGCTATTCAAGGCTAGAAGAAGATAATGGAAAGGCATGAGGGTGGGAAAGTGCAAGGTATGTCTGAGAAGCTGCAAGTAATTTAAATCTAGTGTGGGTGAGACACCGGGGCTGTGAGGGAATGGGTATGATTTGAAATGAGGCTGGAAAAGACATATTGGGTCTGCCTGTGGAATGCCATCTTGGTCCTTAGGATTAGATCTGTATTTCAGAAAAATAACTGGTTGACAGGTTGCTTTCATCAGAATTACTTAGTTGGTTAAAAAAATACAGATATCTCAGAGCTCCAGTGTTAAGAGTGTGTACCAGCTTATGAGCCGATTGTTAAATTTTCAAAAACTTTGCAAACTGGTTGCTAAACACAGTCATTATTAAAAATTAAGTTACATGAACTTATAATTAGCTATATTAAAAACAAAGGTAATAAAAATTCAAAATTCATCACTTCCTAATTATTTTACTAAGTTTTGCTATTATTATACTCTTCTAGGTTGTATATGTTTATTGTATCTATATGATGGAAACACCATACATCTTTTTCTAGCAGTTCCGTGTTAATCATGTTAGTAGCTTGAAATTGGCTATGTTGGCAGTCTGTATTTACACCACGGAAATGAGCAAACACTGCAAACCAGTGCCCTCATCCCCACTTCCACCTGAGACTGGTTTTTAAACATATACTAGCACACCACTGTTTAGCTTCTCCTCCTGGGAAGTCAGTGGTAGGGAACAGAAACAGGAGTTTTTTAAATGGGCCACAACTGATTCTAATGAACAGTCAAGCTTGGATATAAACACATTTTCAGGTTTAAGCTATTTCTACAAAAACTGTTCTCTGTTGAAAGCAAACTGGGCTAATATTTATACTATAACATTGTGCCATATGATTCACCAATTTAAAAGGCCTAACAAAATATTTACTTGTTATCCAAGTTTAGTTAGATGTGTTCTCACATACCTGTTCACGTCTTTCTATAGACAGATACAGACTCTAGCTGAGTAGTACTGTTCAGTAATTAGCATCACGGTTGTAGTAAAAAAAAAAAAATCCTGTAACTCATCTATTAAGGTTTGCAAAGAAAGCAAATTCAGCAACTTAATAAAATTCACTTTTCTATTTTCAAAACAAGATCAACACAAAGAAATAAAGACAAGCAACTCAACTGTAAATTATATTTGCAATTCTTTTTTTAACTAAATGCTCACTATGTGCCAGATGCTTTAAATACATTATCTCATTTAGTTTTTGTAACAATGAGCCATCATCTTGTTTGCTAGTAAAAGAAGTAAAATGAGAATAAAGTCATAGTCACATTTAACAAGAGGTCAGGAAAAATGAGTATTTCTCAAGTGAGTGTAGGTAAGTAATATCAAGTATTATTACTGAAAGTTAATTTCTTTCCTAATTACTGAAGAAATCATTGTGTTCAAATTATTATATAAAAGGAAGCTGTGGGGGGGGGAGTTAAAAAAAAGGAATTAATAAAAATAAAAATAGTGTGCTAATTTTCTTTTATTTCTTCTAGATTTTAAACACAAGTCCTATCCTTAGAGTGTAATTCTTAAAATGGTACAATGGATCAAGTGCCTTCCTCCTTTCTAAGCCCATATTACTTCTATGAAATTTCTATGAAACATACACAAAACCTTACTGGCTTTAAAAAAACAAATACTTTAACAGAATACTTTGGAATAAGTAATTTTTATCTCATGGACTTCAAATAATGATTAACATGCACCTGGTCTACATACGCTACATTCTGTTTTTTCTTTTAATTATTCCCCTTACTGGATCTCTCCCATCTGCCAAATGAGGAGTGCTTCTTCCTGAAATCATCTGCCTTCATTGGTATTCAGGGGATGTGCTGGGAAGATATTACCACCTTAGGCAAGCACTTACATCTAATTCTCTCTTGGCTACCTCTGGTAGCCCACTTTAGTAATGTTCAGAATCACAGAAAATCAAGTCATTGCTATTCTACCCTAAGCTTCTATTACACAACCTGCCATCTTAGAAGCATACTTAATACCAGACATATGTATGGTAATGGCATCGGCTAAATCTAAAACAAATAAAAAAAAGCTTCTTAGAGTTTTGTGCCCACAGACATCAGAGGAAGGATTAAAGCAAAATAGTATGTTGGGAAAAGTGCTAAGAGAGAAACCAGAAAAAAGACATACGGGCATCATCCTGAACTATATTTCAGGTAGGATATTTTAAAAATGAAAAAAGTGGCACCGTGTGAAGAGAAAATGAATAGTCTTCCTTCAGCCAAAACCATTCTACTCTGGTAACAGCTTACTAGTTTTTAATCTGAAATTAAATAAGGAAACAAATGAAAATAGACTGGGGACACTGTTTCAAAGCCCAAACCTATATAAGTAAGCTGAGTTATGAATGAGCTTGACATCGCAAAAACCTAAACAGCCAAAAAAAAAAAAAAAAAAACCCCCGTAAAAATTAAACTAAATTATGAGATTAATATGGTTCTCTGAAAATTAATGAATATAGATACTTCCCTGATCTTTAGTGTATCTGTTACTATGTGAGGTCACATGTACTACACCTCCTCAGGTTATTATCAATTTATCATAGGGCATGCAAGACAGACATTTTTACTCCCATTTTACAGTTAAGGAAGCCGGAGTTCAGAGAGAGAGTCAAGTCAAGGTAACTGGATTTGAAGTTAGAAGATCTCGGTTTGAATCCAGACTTTGCCTCTTTTCCAACTCTCTGATTATAGAAAATTCATAATCTTAAAGTGATTGAGACAAAAATGGAAATCACTAGGCCCACCTGAGGATAAGTGAGGAAACTAGTAATAGGAATCTTATCCAAGGAACTTTTTCTGTACTAGACAGAACTGTATCTCTAAGTCCATCACAGCTCAAAAAACAGGTCCATGAAACTATTAAGTAACATTAAAAACATTTCTAAGGTATGTGGAAAACAGAATTTAAAAACTATACATATATTATTATTTCATACTGTATATAACATGTTTACAGAAAAAGACAGGGGTAGCTAACCCTTATGAAGAAAGATCATTAAAGGATTCACTTTAACTTTCTGTATTTCTGTATTAGTTAAATTTTATTTTTACAGTGATACATACATATCCATGTTTTACCTGTATAATTAAAACAAAGGAACAATGTGGGCTAAGCAAAACATGCTTAGGGTGAGAATGCTAAGCATTATGCTATTAGGGTGAGAATATTTTATAAATAATTTAAACAAGTGTTTAATGTTGGTTATTGTTTTTATAATTAAAAAGTACACAGGAACTCATTTATTTATTCAACAAATGTTTACCGAGTGTCTACTACTATAAGCTAAAATGCTAAAACACTACTATTTATTATATAGTTAAAATACTTAAGATTAGTTCCAAAGAAAAATCTGTTTACTTCTACATTCAATAAACATATGCTGAACGTCTGCTGGGTAACCAGGTATATTTTAGAGAATGGGGATGTACTGATGAATTATTAAGGGCTAAGTGGAGAGAGACAAAATAGACAAAACCACAGTGTGTAAGTGCAATTGTAGAACTGTGCACAGAGGAGGAATCAATACGCCAGGTCTTCAGGATGGGGAATAGCCTCGAAAGGCTTCCTGGAGGAAGCTTGAGCTGTCTCTTGAAAGTTAACGGTCTTGAGTTCACCAGGTTTGTGAGGCAGAAAGAGCCATGTCAAAGAGCAGAAACTATTCATTCAACAAATGAACCCCTACTATATGCCAGATATCATTCTATGTACCATGTGCACAGTAAGTGAATCTTATTCACCAATTGGCAAATTTCTTACCCCAATGAAGCTTACTACTTAGTTGGGGTAAACAATTATCAGATATACAAATAAACAAGATGACATCAGACAGTGAAGAGTGCCATGAAGAAAACAGAACACGGTGACATGACTGAGACTGGCGGAATTCCTTCAGAGAGTGTTCAGGCAGAAAAGGTCTCTAAGCTGACACCCGAGTAATGAGAAGGAGCCAGCTACATGCAAGGCTGGAGGAAGAGTTACACATACAACATTACATTTTCTAGTAACCATATTTTAGAAGGTAAAAAGAAACAGGTAAAATTAATCTAAATATATTTTATTTACTCTAATATATCTAAAATGTTATTTTAATATATAATCATAATATAAAACATAAAATTATTAAGGAGATCTTTTACACTTTTTTTAATACTAAGTCTTCAAAATCCAGTTTGTATTTTACACTTGCAGCATATGTCAATTCAGACAGGGCACATTTCAAGGGCTCAACAGCTACATGCAGCTAGTAGCTGCATTACTGAACAGTGCAATGCTAGATATTGCAGAGGAGATGAGTTTGAGGAGTGAGATTGGAAGTGGTGTACTAATGAAAAGCCTCTTGTAGTAGCCCAGTGAGAAATGACGAGGCCTAGAGCTGAGTGCAGATATAAGGTATAGGGAGGTCAGACAAACACCGAGAAGTATTTAGGGACTAAAATTGTCAGGTACTGGTGAACTGTGAAATGAGATAAAGGGTAGAGTCAAGGATCACTCCTAGTTGTTAACCTGGGTGACTGGGTGGGACAGTGTCATGAACTGAGATAGAGAAGACTAGGGTCGAGGGGAACAACGCTGAAGAAACTTTGGGGGAGAAAACTTTAGATTTGGAATGTTGACTCTGAGGTACACCTAAGAGACATCAAGGTGGAAGATGGCCAGAAAACAACTGGAAATAAAAATAAGACACTTGAGATACAGATTTGGGAGTCATATACATATAGACAGTGCTTGACATCATTTAGGAACATCCAAAATAATACAAGCCCCTTCTAAGGAAATGGCAATGATATAATCAGAAACAGAAGTTTTCTGTCTACACTGCTTTTGACTAAACTTGGTTGAGTTTCTTCTCCCTGTGTTTCTTTACACCAAAGAGCCAAAGAGATGAGCGTTCTCTCAAATCTTACAGACCTTCTCTTTAACTCTTTCAAAGTATAAATTCTAATTCGGTATTTGTAAACATTTCAAGATTTGTAAATATGTTTAAATTACGGTATAAAGTCATTGTGACTATCAGAATAGAGACAGTGCGAGAAGGCAGACGACTGTTTTGAGATACAGGAATGAGAAAAAGAAATGGATTAGACCAGATGGCTTACTGAGACAAGGAAGATCTTTTTAGGGTGAGAGACTGTTGAATATGTATATAGGTGGAAAGCAATGAGCCAGTAATGATGAAGAGATTGAAGATTTAGGAAAGAAAAGGGGTGACCGCCAGAGCAAGATCCCGAAAGAGAGAGGAGGAAAGGAGGCCAGAGCACTTAGATGGGAAAACTTGTTCCCAAGTCTGGGAAAAATATGGTGAGAATATGTTTGGATTAAACAAGTATGTACAAAGGGAGAAGATAGCTGAAGGAAAACGCATCCTGACAGGTTCAGTTTTTCAAGGCAGTAAGAGACGAAGGTAGTCTGTACAAGTAAAGAGGGAAAGACTGAGTTGGGGCCTTGAGGAAAGCAGTGAGAGTTATCATGAAAACTCCTTCCAAGTTAACATTTCTGAGATGACTAAAGCTTTAATAATAAAAGTTAGCAAAGGATAAAATAACACATGAAAGTTTAAAAAGAAGTTAATCTCTCCTTCCTATGATATTCTTTTTGTTTGTGCTTATATTCTTTTATTATGGTATCAACATACTTTTTTCTTTCTTATAAGACTGTACCTTACCTAGCATTTAAGAAACAATTTAACTTCACAAAGGAGTGAACTGTGTATGTATTTGTATTTTCAATTAAATTGTAATGTCTTTTAGGGAAAGGTCTCGTGTCAGTACTTTTCCAGGGCCTACGCACTGCACTCCACATGGTAGAAACTCAGTATTTGTCAAACTGAATTGAAGGCAAGAACTGTGTTTTACACATTTAAAAATTTTCTGCATAATGCCTTACCTTCCAACAAATATCTGGGGAAGGCAACATGGTTCCTGGCAGCCTACACATACAATGTGTCCCTGAAAACTTGTATAAAACTGAATATGAAAAAGTCGAGTAACAGATGTACATGCTATATAAGGATTTTGTTTCCTGAGAGCTAAAAATAAGAAAATAAAACCCCTTATTATATCTTCCTTGTCTTTTAGACACTATAATGACATTATTCCCAACATTTTACAGACATTCTTCATTTTTATCCTATACAACAGAACACAGCTAATCTCTTCAAATCCTTAGTGTTGGCACTGATGCTTAAAAGTTGCTGCTTTCAAGATACATGCACCCCAATGTTCATAGCAGCACTATTCACAATAGCCAAGACATGGAAACAGCCTAAATGTCCATCAATAGATTTCTGGATAAAGAAGATGTGGTATATTTATACAATGGAATACTATTCAGCCATAAAAACCGACAACATAATGCCATTTGCAGCAACATGGATGGATCTGGAGATTGTCATTCTAAGCGAAGTAAGCCAGAAAGAGAAAGAAAAATACCATGATACCACTCATAGGTGGAATCTAAAAAAAAAAAAGAAAAGAAAAGAAAAGAAAAGAAAAGAAAAGAAAAGAAAAGAAAAAAAGAAGATACTAATAAACTTATCTACAAGATGGAAACAGATTCACATAGTAAACAAACTTATGGCTACTGGTGGGAAAGGGAGTGGGAAGGGATAAACCGGGAGTTTGAGATTTGCAAATACTAACTACTATATATAGAATAGATAAAAAAACAAATTTCTTCTGTATAGCACAGGGAACTACATGCAATATCTTATAGTAACCTATAATGAAAAAGAATATGAAAACAAATATACGTATGTATATGTATGACTGAAACGTTATGCTGTACGCCAGAAAGACAAATTGTAACTGACTATACTTCAATTTTTAAAAATAATAAAAATAAAAGTTGCTGCTTTCAGCATGCCTAATGATTTCCATCTTTGTTTTAGTTGTATTAAATTTGAGACATTTCTTTTTAGTGATGAAGTGTGCTATCATTTATAATTTCCACTCATTTTAATAAAAATGTACAAAATACAACAAAATACTCAGTCATACAAATGCACTAGTATTTGTGAGAAATACGGTGTTGCTGCCGAAGCTGTTAGCTGGCAGATAGTGCTACCAAGTAAAAGCAGGAAATGTTTCAAATCCAAAGGTTAATTAAGGTGTGTGTATGTATCTGCTAAATCTCGTAACATACGTCCAGCTTTCAACTGAAAATCAGTAGTCATACCAAGAACTAGAAGATCTCAGATTGAATGAAAAAAAGTCAATCAGTAGATGCCAAAAAGAGATGACACAGTTGTTGGAACTATTTGATGAACATTTTAAAGAAGCCATGATAAAAATGCTTTAAGTCAAGCCACCAAGAAGATGTAGCAATTCTGTCTGCATCAAACAACCAGAGTAGTAAATTACATAAAGCAAAAACTGATAGAATGAAAGGAAAAACAGACAAATCCACAATTATAGTTGGGAGATTTCAACTCTCCTCCTCCAACAATTAATGGAACAAGTAGACAGAAAATAAGTGAGGATACAGAACTCAACAACATCAACCAATAGGACCTAAAAAACATTCCACCCCATAACAGCAGAACAAACACTCTTTTCAAGTGCCCAATAAATACATACCAAGATAGGCCATAAAAATCAACAGAAAAATCTTCAGACACTTGGAAACTAAACAACATACTGCTAAATAATTCTTGGGTCAAAAACAAAATCTCAAGGGAAATTTTTAAAATACATTAAAGTAAATGAAAATATAACATACCAAAATTTGTGGGGCAGCTAAAGCACTACTGAGAGGAAAATGCACAGCACTATACATATAATTATACAGACAACTGCATACATTAGAAAGGAAAAATAGTCCCAAATCAATAATCTAAGGACCCATCTCAAGAACCTAGAAAAGGAAAAGCAAAATAAATCAAAAGCAAGCAGAAAGGAAATAATAAAGCAGAGAAATCAGTGAAATTAAAAGGAAAACAGAGAGAAAAATCAATGATACAAAAAGCTGGTTCCTTGAAAAGATCAAGAAAATGACAAACCTCTAGTATAGCTGATAGAGAGAGAAGACACAAATTACCAGCATGAGGAATGAAAGGGGATATCACCACCAACTCTGAGAACATCAAATGGACAATAAGGGAATACTATAAATAACTCTAAAATTTTGACAACTAAGATGAAATGGACCAAATTATTCAAAAAAACAAAGACTATCACAACTCACCCAATATGAAATATATAATTTAAATAGTCTTAATAACTACTAAGGAAGTTAAATTTGCAATTTAAAAGCTACCCGAAAATAGATCTCCAGGCCAAGATGGTTTCAATGGAGAATTCTACTAAAATTTTAAAGGAATTTTCTACAAATTAGGAGAAGAGACAAAGCTTCCCAATTTATTTTATGAAATTAGTTTTACACCTATACCAAAGCCAAAGACAGAACACAAAAAGAAAAGTACAGAGCACTATCCCTTATGAACACAGACGTAAAAATTCTTAACAAAATATTAGCAAACAGAATTCAGCAACATATTTGGAGAATTATACATCATGTTCCAAAGATGCTACACTGTTTCAATATTCATAAAACAGTAATGTAATTCACCAAGAATGGGCTAAAACTCAGAAGAAAAGTGACAGGATCATATCAAAAGATCTAGGCAAAGCATCTGAAAAAAAATTCAACACATATTCATGATTTAAAAAATAAACTCTTGGAAAAACAGGAATAGAGAGGAACTTCAACTTGATAAAGCTTCCTCAACCAAAACTCTATAGCATTAGTTGAGGAAATTTTACTTATTATACTCAATGGTAAAAAACTGAATGCTCTCCCCCTAAGATTAGAAACAAAGCAAGGCTCTTACCATCCTCATCCAACACAGTAGTGGAAACTCAAGCCAGTGCAATAAGGTAAAGAAAAAAAAAAAAAAAAAAGGAAGCAAAAGGCATAGAGATTGGAAAGGAAGAAATAAAACTGCCCCTTTGTGCAAATGACACGATTGCTTATGTGGGTAATTTCAAGGAATATACAAAAAAAAAGCACAAAAAACCCTCTTTGGATGAATGAATTCAGCATGGTCACAGGGTAAGATAAATATACAAAAATCAACTGTATTTTTATGTACTAGCAATGAACACATGGACACCAAAATTAAACAATATGATCCTCTACAATCACTGAAAAAAAAAGGAGAAGACTTATACACTGACATATTGGAAAAGGCAAAACTATAGAGATAGTAAAAAGATCAGTGGTTGCTCTGGGGGAAGGAGAGGAATGAACAGATGTAGCACAGGAGATTTTTTAGGATAATGAAACTATCCTATATGAAACTGTAATGGTGGATACATGTCATTATGCATTTGTCAAAACTCATAGAACTGTACAATACAAAGAGGGAATCTTAATGTGAACTTTGGATTACAGTTAATAATACTCTATTTACATTGGTTCATTGATTGCAACAAATGTACCACACGAATGCAAGATGTTAATAATAGGCAAAACTGTGAGAGTGGGGGCATGATGGAGGTGAGGCAGGTATATGGTGCTTATTCTGTAAATCTAGAACTGTATTAAAAAATCAAGTCCACTGATCGTTAAATATTATCCAACAAAGGGCTAGTATCCAATATGTATGAAGAACTCTAAAAACTCAACAATAAAAAACCAAAAAATCCAATTAGAAAATGGACAAAAGAAACAAATAGGCATACAGGATATATAGACAGCAAACAGGCATATGAAAAGACATTCAGCAGAATTAAAGCCACAATGAGATATCGTTACACATGTAAAATAATAGCTGAAATAAGAGTGACATTGTCATATGCTGGTGAGGATGCAGAGAAACTAGATCACTCATACTTGGCTGATGAGAATATAAAATGGTACAGCTACTCGGAAAACAGTTTGGCAATTTGTAAAAAAAACTAAACATACAGCTACCATACTACTAGCAATC
The DNA here is from genome assembly GCF_009834535.1 of Camelus ferus. Taxonomy (NCBI): domain Eukaryota; kingdom Metazoa; phylum Chordata; class Mammalia; order Artiodactyla; family Camelidae; genus Camelus; species Camelus ferus. The sequence continues at coordinate 3,791,330 of NC_045716.1, forward strand.
AAAATCTTGGGCATTTATTACAGAGAAATGATGATTTATGTTCACCAAAAACCTGTACATGCATGTTTACAGCAGCTATATTCACAATAGCCTGAAATTGGAAACAACACAAATATCATTCAATGGGTGAATGGTTAAACTATGGTATATCCATACTACGGAATACTACTCAACAATAAAAAGGAACAAACTATTGATTCTTTCAACAACTTGGATGAATCTCCAGGAAATTATGCTGAGTGAAAAAAAAAAGGCTGATCTCAAAAGGTTACAGGACTATATGATTCCATTTATACAACACCCTTGAAACAAGAAAATGATTAAATGGAGAACATATTTAGTACTAGTGGTTGCCAGGGGTTAGGGATAAAGTAGGATCTGGAAGGAAGAGGGTGTGAATATAAAAAGGCAACATGAGGGATCCTTGTGGTGATAGATTTGTTCTGTATCTTGACTGTATCAATGTCAATACCCTGGCTGTGACACTATACTATACTTCTGTAATATGTTACCACTGGAGAAACTGTGTGAAGGGTATATGGGATCTCTGTATTATCTCTAACAACTGTATGTGAGGAAAAAAAGTTTAATTAAAAAAATTTGGCTCTTCCTCAAAATCCTTACTGAGTTAACCACTGCCTCTTTTGAACCACCTCAGTACCCTACACAATACCGATAATACAGTATTATTACAGTTTTCATGTTCTATTTTGTCATTCTCCCTTACTAAACTGTGGGCTCCAAGAAGATGTCTTAAAGGCAAGATATGTTGTGTTTATCTGTTCATGCCTAGCATCTAGCACAGTCTGACACACTGTACGTGTTTTGTAAATGTTTGTCGAATAAAATAGATGTGATAGATGTAATCAAGAAGGCAATTCAATTACTAAATTGTATTTATATACAATTTACTATTTGTATACTTATTTACTGACTCTTCAATAACAAATGATCTCTTCAGTGATTTTATTAAAGACTGACTTCAGTCTCTCCTCACTCCTTTTGTATTATAACTAAATAACAATAATTCTGGAATGGATAAAATTGCGTGTTTCTGTCTTTCCTGCAAAGAGACAGTTTCATTTATTCAACTAAATGGAGTGCTATTGACTACAATCAGTTTCCAAAGAAATATAAAGATCCTAAAAGTTTTTGATACTGTCTCAAGTGCTTCTATTATGAAGCTGTAAAAAAGCTTCAGGTATTACATTCACATGGATAGCAACATTTTTCTTAATTGAGCTGAAAAAAATTAAGTCATAAACACAAACTGAAATTATGGCCAATTAAAAATGGAAATGAGATACTGTAAAAGACTTAAGCAGTCATAATAGCAGGATACAGTAATAACTGAATAAAAAATAAATACAGATCACAAAAATGAAATATAGAAATATAAGAAAAAATAGCAATATATATTCTACATGATGATTAATTAACAGATCTAGAAAGAAGGAAGCGAGAGTATATGTAATAGGAGGCATGCACAGATAGAGATGGAATGCAAAATCTTCTTCCACCATTTTCCACACAACCTGCCAATATTCTAAACTAGTATAACATACCAGATCTAAAAAAGCCATCTGAAACAATTCTTAATCTCAGAGTCCCAAACTGTGAAGCCTTTTTATAGAAACCTTCATTTGATGCCTTTTCTTTCAAACTGGGTATTAGAAATAGAGTAAAACCTGTATTATCCCAAATTTTACCAGCCATTTCTGAAACACCTATTCAACTATTTAATCCAGGAACCATCTCATCAATCACAGTATTAATCCACCTTGAGTGTTAATCAAAAAAAAGTTTACATAGTCTCTAATGACTTTAAGCAGAACAAAAGCTGATGGGGAAACAATCCTTTTGTCAGTAAAAAACCCTTGGTACTTCTTTCTAGATTTGTGTGTGTGTGTGTGTTGAGACTTCCATTAGAGTAACACTTCTGGTCTGTCTCTGCCCTGCTCTCATTCCTCCCTAAGAAACTTTTTAACACATATTTCCTTAAAGCTTTCTTATGAAGTGGGGACTTCTTCTTTATCAGGTAACATGCCCAAGGTACAGTGATCCAAAGTCCATGTCCTTATTCAGGATGTCCTATTGCAATCTCTACCAGTCACTGCTTAACTGTCCAAGACCTTACACATAACACAGTAAGAGAAAGCAGTATGCAAACCCAGTTGTTTCTACATTAAAATGTAAGTTATATTTTAATTATGTTAAAAATATAAATTTCTGGATCATCACCCTAATCCTATTAATTCAGGATTAGGTGGGCCCCAAATTATGCGTTTTTAAAGTAATAATCCATGGCAATTCACACACATACCAAAGTTTGAGGATCACAGCCTTACATCTTGTTGTCTTGTTGGAGAGTAGAAAAAGGAATGGATTCAGGGACTGAGAATTCTGGTTTTGCTACTTACTGCCATGTGGCAGGGCAGGCAATTTAACCTTCCTGACTTATTAAAATATAATAATAATAATAATAATAATAATAATAATAATAATAATAATAATAATAATAATAATAATAATAATAATAATAATATCCACTTTCTCTCAGGGTTAATATCAGGTTCAAAATGAAATAGCATGTGCTAAGATGCTACACATTGGCTCCACTAAAATAATAGAACATAAAGAGTTGAAGGGGCCTTAGAAAGACAGTCTAGACCAACTTCCTTTTAATTTATTTTTAATGAAAATAACTATTTTTGCTGTTTATAAAAGAACTGTACACTCACCATAAAAAATCTAATAAAAGGGCAAATAAAGTGAGAGCACCATATTATCTGTTAGTTTTATTCATGCTTTTAAGTTTTAATATTATTACTTTTTCATTTTCTTGTATAATAATGATAGTCAGAATATGAAATAATGATGATGATTATAGACATCCTTGGTCCAGATTTTAATGAGAACATCTCTAATATTTCACCTTTAGTCATGATTCTAGCTGCTGGTCTGGGATTCTGATCGATAGATGTGTATGTGATACATACATGTATATGGATATGTGTGTATACCATAATATATACCCAGCACTTGCTATATTTAAGAAGTATTCTTATATTTTTTTGAGGGAGGAGGTAATTAGGTTTATTCACTTTATTTTTTTAGAGATGGTACTAGGGAATGATTCTTATATATATTTTTAATTAATGAGTGTCTCTTTGGCATCTACCAAGATGATCGATCAATCACATGGTTTTTCTACTTCAGTCTAGTGATATGGTAAAATACTCTTAAATTATCTTAGTTGTGGTAACTTCAAAGCCCATCTTCTTTCTCTCAACATGAAGTAGTACCCTTCATTAAGATGGTGCTTCTAAAATTCTTCCTGGCAGAGGATTTGACTAAAATTGAGCAAAGAGATGGATCTGGTTTCCTAAGTGAAGACACTCCACTTTCTGCAATAGAAGGGTAAATAAAAGATAAATTTTAAAAATTGACTTCAAATAACAAATTTTTTTCAGTTAAGGAAGGAAATATACTTAGTCATATAGTCATAACTGAGAAGAGGAAAATTATACAACAGATCCTAGACTTTCAGTTCATCCTTCCTCAGTGATTTGGTCTTTTCTACAACAGCTCTGAAACGCTGTGTAAGTGTCAGTATTTCACTTTATCTGATAGATGTTCATTTCCTCTGAGAAGACTTCCTGGTGAGGATAAAACAGTTGCAAGCAATACAATTCTGCCTTTAAACGAAATATGCTCTAGGGTATTATTCAGAGACAACCGAAAGTATTTACAGAGAGCCCTGAGAATCCCGCAAGAGAGCAAACAAAGAAACAAACAGTAGGCAGATGCTTTATTCTCCTCCCTATTAAGTAGCAGCACTATTTTTTTAATATATAAAGAAAATACTGCTTTTAATATAAGAAAAATTTCTTAAACTCTAAGCATTTCAATTAAAACCACACCTTACACCTCATTCAAAATACTGCCAATGAAACCAAGTATTAGGCTCACTGGTCTTTCCATATTTTGTTTACTACATTCTAGGAAGCATGCTGGAATGTTTATTAACAATATATATTAAGGAAATAGCCAATCAGCTTTAACAAATACCTAATAACCTCTGGTATTTCTTAGGAAGTGACTTTAAGACCCTAACAAAGAATACAACTCTAAGCGAATTATTCATGTCAAACCATTCTCACATCACTTGAAACACTAATATGCTAGTGTTTGTTCCCTTCCAATTCCACAATGACTTTCAATTCTGGCAGAGAGAAATTATTTACATAGTTGGGCTGACTCCACATTGCTCGTACTAATAAAAGTGTGTCACTGTTAATGTGGAAATAGCCAGTTCCCAGCAATGTCTTTGTTTTTCCACGGATGTGGCCATTAGGACAAAAGGATTAGAAAGTGGACCTATCCACATAAAAGTCAGTTTAAATTATTCTCTCTCAATGTACCTCTGTGCTTTCCCAAACACAAATTTATTTGGCACTTGTAGGGACAGCACACTGTCTTATCTGATGTTTCTTTCCTTACCATGAGTTTAACATTTTACCTTTGGGGAGAGCTCAGGTCATTCTGTAACATTAGAGGGCAGTATGGTAGAGTAAAAATAATCACAGGACCTGGGTGTGAATTCTATCTTTGTCTCCTCCTTGTTACTTGACTTTAGAACTATACTGTTGTATTCAGATTCGTAACCTAGTTCTTCCACTTTACAGCTGTTGGACTTTGGCAAGGAACTCAACCTTTCTGTTTTCAATTTCCTCACCTAAAAAATGATGAACAAGTGATCACCTCTGACAAAGACTCTCCTTGACCTAATTTGAGTCAGGGTCCTCTAAGCTCTCTAGACCTCAAACTTGGTGTTGGTCCTTTTCAAACATGCATTACCCAGTTGTAGGAAGAATCTCGCTAAGTCAGTTTTGAGAGGAACCTTTATCCTCAATATTCCGATCACCCTGATATTTCATCAGATTCTTCATCCTCCACCCTTGGCATCTGATCACCCCGTCTATTTACAGGAAAACTTCTGTTAAGTCAGTTTAGCCAGTAATTTTCCACCCACTGACTCCCACCCTGCTCCTTGGCTATAAGTCCCCACTTGCTCCTTCTATATTCAGAAACAAGCTGAGTTCTGTACTGAGATCTCTTTTCCTCAATTGCATTTGTTCCTGAATAAAGTTTGCTTTTGCTACTTTAACTACTGTTCTGTCCAGCTCTGATTCTAATACCTCATAGGGTTGCTGTGAAGATTAAATGATTTAATACATGTTAAATGCCTAAAAGTGTTAGTCTATAGGAGTATTCAATAATTTTTAGCTTTAAAATATTATTCTTCATCTACTATATGCAGGTGCTTTGGGTTTCTTTTGACAAGCCCCTGTATGTACCACACAGTCACTATAATTAAATTATTCTCCTACTGCTGGACATTTACTAGATTATTTTAGTTTTTTACTATATACTGCTGTGAACATATATTCATTTTTACCCACTTCTCTGATTACTTTTTTAGGAAAAAGTTATGGAAAGGGAGTTACTAGGTCAAAAGGTATGAATGATTTTAAGACTCTTGATAGAATTACCAAATTGTTCACCAATTTACAATCAACAGAAAGTTCATCTCTCTACATCCTTGCCAGCAACAAGCATCATCACTTCTTTGATTAAATGATTTTAATTTGCATATCTTTTGCTATCAGTGAAGAAGAACATTCTTCATATGTTTATTAGCCATGTTTATTTATTCTGCAAAATTATGTTTATATCATTTTCCAATTAGAAAAATCAGTCAAAATTGATTTTCATTTTGTGGTGATTATATTACAGTTTAAAAATACCCACTCCTTTCTTCCATGACTCTTACCCAATTGATGCTGGATTTAATAATTTGATTTGGCTGTTCAGGATGGTCAGTGGGAGGTTAGCAGATATGAAGCAAGCACAGACTTAAAATGTGTTTGTGCAACAGGAATTGTTTCTGCTGGCCCCATGTGAAGTTTTTCCCTGGATAACTGCTGTCCCTTTGGCTGGGGCCCCAAAATGAACAAAAATGTAACAAACACAAGGTACAGGGAAAAGCCAAAAGCCTGGTGGAAACAGCGGCCTGGAGCAGTTCCAGCTCTCCAGCTGAGCCCAGGCCAGTTCCACCAGTTCCCAGCTGACCCACAGATGTATAAAGGAGGATGAAATACTGCTGCTTTAAGCTGCTGACTTTTGAGGTGGTTTCTTATGTAGCAATATCTGATTAGCACACTTATTATATTATACTATGAAATTCTGAAAGAAAGACACTCATGTATAATCTATGACTTATGTTCCCTAGAGTAACATATACCCACCAGGAACTGAAGGCCTTATAATTCATTTGCCTGCTCATTTTTTCTCTTCTTTTTGCTGAAAATACCCAGATACTATAACCTTCTTTGATGTTTATAGTTTTCACCAATAATACTGTCGTGTAAAATTATATATAATATCAAACATAAATTGAAATTTAAAATTTTATTTGTAATTGTATTTAACTTCTTTTCCAATTAGACAAATTATTCCGTAAGTTGAATTCATAAATAATTTTCAGCTTGTTCTTTTAAATATCACAGATCCTCTACCAATATCTGAACAATAGTAGAGACTGTTTTTAAACTTTAAATTGTTGCGCATGAATGTTTCAAAAGCAACACAATTTACATAGAAATGCTAACAAATTACATCTGTTAGTTGCAAGAGCAATTAAGAAAACAAAGATTAGAGAAAAGACCAAAAACAGCATCAGAGTATAAGGATACTTTTTTTTAAAAAAAAACTTCTTCTTTTAAACGACAAAGATGATATAAAATTTATTCAAAGCTATAATTAATATTATAAAAGCAATTTAAGGTGAACTGTAAGTGGGCTATTAGTGTAATGTTTATGAAATCATTTAAAATCAGCACAATGCCAAGTAGATAAAAGCTACTCAAAAATACTGTTAAAGTCAAATTAATAATCAGAAATAAACAATATCTCAAATTTGATTTAATGGCATTAGCAGGATTAAAGCCAATGCTGACAAATGTGAATTCTAAAATAATCTATTTCTTGTCTGTATTATTAGTTAGGTTAGAGAACTATAGTAAAATATATCCAATTTCAGAAGGGTTAAAGATTTGAGCTACTTCCAACAGTAAGCCCAAAATGAAAGCATTTATTCAAATAAGTTGTTTTAAAAAAATTTGTGTACGTCTTTAAAAAGTTAATGGAACAAAAGTTTCCCTAGAAATTAAAAAAAAAATAGCATTTCTATTATAGTATAACAAGACTAAAATTTAGAAATCCTGGCGTAGATGCTATTATTCAGAGTAGAAAGGGTAACAAACTGGCCATACCCCAGAGAGGAAGCACTTCAGGACTGTGTGTGCTCACCCAAAACAATGAGATGACTATTTGCACTGAAGGCACTGAACTACTGCCGAGGAATCCTCATTAGGGGGCACAGCACCCCTTACAGAATGTTAAACAAGAAGCGATCTAGAAGATACAAGTGATTTGGGTGCTGGAAAACAATTAGGCAAATAAATATAAACGAACTCAGCTTTTAAGTGAGTAGAGAATCTCTTTTTTTCAAGTATTTTTTAAACAACTAATAGCGAATGCTAACAAAGAAGTCTAAAGTAAAATATTAAGTATTTTTAAAAGAAGATTTTTTTCCTTCTATGTATTGAGAGAATAGCAAAGAACAAAATCCACTAAGAATTTGTAAATATTTTAGAACGTTAGAAACTATAAATGAAAAACAGAGCATCTAATGAAGTACTCTCTCCCCATCAATGAGTTAGAAAGAACACAATGGCTATTTCTATTATTGTACCTCCCACAGGCTTTTCCTTGCTAAAGCCAAGAAACCTCAAGGACACACAAAAACCATTTTAAGCACTTTCCTGTCTCCTCTACTCCCAATTCCAACAAAAAACTTGTAGGACTTGACTTGCTTGTAATGAAATGTGAATTCTTAAAAATACGGAGATTGGCTGCTAACTAAATTTCTTTATTTCTAAAATCAATGATAGAAAACAAAGTATACTGAAATCTTTAGTGTGTTTACTTCTTACTACAAGTGAGGGCTAGCTGCAATACTATCATACTTACTCTTTCTAAAATGGGCTTAAACCCCTTCCCTCACGTTTTAAAAAATGATCTAGGTATAGAGTTAACTCTTGCACTTCCATTTTAACAAATCATGCAGCATAATATAAGACATAACCTTTGAAACAATCTTGAAAATGCCCGCAATAATGCTGTTACCATGGTAACTCTTGTAGGCTAGTTCTCTGAAAAGACCCAGATTCCTGAGTCTGAACAAGGTTATCTCACCATTTTCTACACTTCCCCCGTCATAAAATTTATCCTTTGCACAACAAGGACCTACTGTATAGCACAGGGAACTATATTCAACTTTTTGTAATGAGCTGTAATGGAAAAGAATTGGAAAATATATATATAACTGAATTGTTTTGGTGTACACTGTAAATTGACTACACTTCAATAAAAAATAAAATACATTGGAAACTATTTTTTTTGTAATTATTTACACTTAAGGTAAAAAGGTTTAGATTTAAACTTAAAAATGTCCTAGAAGTAATATAGTTTAAAATAATAAAATAAAAACAATAAAATAATAATACAGTTTAAAAAGTTCTTTGAAGGGGTACATGAGCAAAAAAAGTCTGAAGATAATACCATCCAAACTGCTGTTTCTAGCTTTAGGTTTTTAGATTGGACTGTTTGCAGATTTGACGAATTCAGATATTCAGCTTCTTACTGATTAGCACCAGTACAGCTAAAGATACATTATGTCCTAAAATATTCAACCAAAAAAAATACTCATTTTTACCCAGGATGGGAGAAAAGTAAAGGGTTCTTGAGCCATTCGGGTACCATGTATCAAATCAATTGCCTGATTTATAAATTCTCTATTAACCTCTGAATCATGATGCATGCCTGGACTGCAAACCAGCATTCTATAGCAAAAGTTGTAATTATGGGAGCTTTCATGGATAGGAAGAATTAATATTGTTAAAATGACTATACTACAAGGCAGTGGTCTACAGAAGTTGTGTGTGTATACACACACACACACACACACAGGAATATTGCTCACCCATAAAAAAGAATGAAATCTTGCCATTTGCAATAATATGAATGAACCTAGAGGGTACTATGTGAAATATTTCAGACAGAGAAAGACAAATACTGTATGATTTCACTTACATGTAGAATCTAACAAGACAAATGAACAAAACAAACAAAACAGAAACAGACTCATATACAAAGAACAAACTGGTGGTTGCCAGAGGAAAGAGAGGTTGGGGGATGAGTGAAATAGGTGAGGGAGATTAAGAGGTATAAACTTGCCATTGTAATAATTAAATCATGGGGATGTAGCATACAGAATATAGTCAATAACAATGTAATAACTTTGTATGGTGACAGACAGTAACTAGACTTACAATCATTTTGTAACATATAAAAATATCGAATCATTATGTTGTACATTTGAAACTAATACAATATTATAAGTCAATTAAATTTAAAAAAAATACAGAATAACTATTAGAAGGCACTAAAAAGCCACCAAAAGCAGGCACAAAGCCTAAGCTTACTCTGAAAAGATACTGACAACAAAGAATAAGAATTGTGAGTTTGTGGCTTTTTGGCTGAGGGTGTTCCCAATACCCTCTTTTCATTCTAGTCACAGAAAAATCAGTCTCAGTGCCTCTAGAACAGTTAGGAATGATGGAACAGATGGATATTTAGGGGGTGGAATCCCTGAAGGGGGAGACCTGCAGAAAGGGTAAGATGCAAAATCTGAGTACAAAACCTACCAATAACTCATGCTGACTGACAAGTAAGCAAGTGCAGTGGGGTGTCTGAGGAGCTAGCCAAAAAACAGGTGCAAGCAAGACAGGAATTGAAAAAATAATTAAGAGAGCTTTAGGATGTGTTTCCTTCACTGAGATACTTAGTTAAATTACATCATTTAACAAGAGAGACTCCATAGTCGTAAAGTTATTGGCTGCATTATCATTATTACTATAATTGCAGAATCTACTGCAAAAAATGGAAGTATGTTAAAAGGTGTTCTGCTGGACCAAATCGCAAGCTTTACAGAAAAACCACCCTAATCTTTCAGGACCATCAGACACACTTTAGATAAGCAGCAATTCTAGCACAGTAGCTAAGGCTCCTAGAATACAGCATCTCAATTAAAAAAAAAATCACCAGAAAAAAAATATTTTACCAAAGTATCTAAAAGTAATTGTAATAATTTCAATTAGTAACATTTCTTTACCACCCACAGATAAGAGGGCAGCCTCTAAGGTGTGGGCTGATATTGATTTAAATAGACAAAGGAGGAAAGCACCTTAGTAAAAGGAAGTGAGATCTTTGATTGACAGTCCTCAGAAAAAGGTTAAAAATTCAAAAGGAGTGACTGCATGTGGCTCAGAACCTAAAAGCTTTTTTCTCCTCCCAACAGAAGAGCAGTCTCAAGTAATAACTGGTTGCCATGGAGATAAGAAACTAGAGAGATCCCGGAACTCAATTTGCAGTTAAATGGGCTGGAAACAATCCTTACTACTGGGTGAAGGAAAGCGATTAAAAATATACATGATTGCCAGAGGGAATCTATTTTACCTAGCATTTCCCAACCTCATTAATGAACAAGTCTAAAAAAAACCAAATGAAAACCCAAGGTATCTTGGATTGAGTCCATCAAACGTAATTCAGGATTTCAAATGTTATCACAAATCCTTCCTATTCTGCATGACTTTTATTCTTTTTAAAGGCACTTGTTAGTATATATTGGAATAAGACTAAAATCGTGTTCAAGAACAAACTAGTGTAACTGAGGGGACAGGAGATTCAGTGGGAAAAAAGAGCACAATAAATGGAAAGATAACCAAAAAGACTCAAGTGGTGAAAATCGGATTTTGAAAAATCTCTTCACAATCATAGAATACCTTTGTGAGTGCTGTAAAGGGCTGCAAACGTCACCGTGAAGAAAGTCGTGGAGTATTTCCCAGCATTAACTAAATGAGGAAAGGCCCTTTTTGTGTCTCGGTATCGGCGCAGGCACTGGATAAAGCGAAGCCAAGCAGGAATGCACTGAACAATAGCCCGCACACCATATGAATATTTGTGGCAAATTTCTGGTTCTGTGAAGATTTCAAAGAAGAAAAAATTACAATTAAAAAAAAAACAACAACTTATTCACATCATTCAGTCATATACTGTAACTACCTGAACTTACATAAAGGCAAGAAACCTGGGTTTCAGAATCACTTTCTTCTTTGCACTTGTAAGGTTGCAAATACATAGTGGTAAATACATAGTGGGGCCTAGTAGGAAAATCTGCCCTCTCAGATTTCTATCTGTTCTGGAATCACCTTCTTTGGAGTGTGGCAAAACTATAAAAAAATTAGGAGATGAGTATACTAATCAAAGAGGAAAAAAAATTAAGTTAGCTCTGTAGCCTGAAACATCTGGAAAACTTACAAATATCACTGGTGACTCCAGTGAACTCCAAAACACTATAATTAATACACCTACTATAGGCTGTTCATTCATGCTTTTGTTCTCCTTTTAAAAAACAGAGCAGATTTTGTATTTTTAAAATGAGAAGAATGGAGTTGGTAAATCAATTCTTCAAATTCTGGAAACGTATCATAGTTGGTCAACGAACAATAGAGTTGTTATCTGCTGTTATCTACTGAAAATATGTTGGCACTGGCTTCATTAACTTTTGTGAGTTAGATATTACATAATCTGTCTAAATTTGGCTTTTGTCATTAAAGTAAAATTCCTTAATAACTTGAACTCCTGGCATAAACTAAGAGTGAGAAAAAGAGCCAGAAGAAAAACAAGGTCCCCAATAAGAATTAAAAAACAATCTCTAACCACTTTCTCAAAGCATTTGATCTAGCTCTCAATAATCAGTATTTTTAATCATTATAATGCAATACTGTGATGGCAATTGTTGGCACTAAAGCATCTATCTGTGATATAATTACCAATGTACCAGAACTTCTTTAGTTTTAAAATTCTTTAAATGTAAGTTGTAAATCTTCTGGCAAATGAATGGCTAAAATTATAATATATGATTTAAGAGCCAATTATATCAGATAAAGAGACTGCTAACAGAGTGCCAAGTACATTTAATTAAGTCTGTAATATTATTAGATGATCTTAAATTTCTCAGCTATCATTCCCAGTGTTTCTTGGTTTCACTGGCAGTTCAGCAGTGTGGATGCACATTCATACCCTACCTTCTGAATCATTTGGCAACAGGCCCCCACTTTCATCCCATTTGAGCTCAAAACTGTAGAAGCAGATCATATATTCCAGGTCCATCAGTATCACTGACAGGCTGTTCAGCTGGTCGGCCAGCCAGAAATCAGCAAAGCCTACCTTATGGAAGGGGGCTGTAAATACTCGAAACTGGGAGGAAGAAAAAAATCAGAAAACACAGAAACAAGAAAATTCTTATTAAATTTCTCTAATTCATGTCTGACTTTGTAGCATGATTACTCTAGTTGATAAAATGGAAACCAATGAATCAATCACAAACACAGGGACCTGGCAACAGTGGCTAGGTTGGGAATTAGTAATGAAGGTTATGAGTTGAATGGGTGACTAAGAAAAGAATGAAAGGAGTAGGGCAGGGGAAAGTCAGGAATAGCTACAGTTAGAAGACAGAAAGCAGAGAGGCGGGAAGAGCTAAAGTTGAAAGCAAAGAGAGTGTGGCAGAAGGCAGATGCACTGAGAGGACATTTTGCTTTAGGGTATAAGACAATTTTTGCTGGAGACCCATGTGCCATAATAATTTCTGGAATATCTTGCCATTTTAGCAATAGGAGCTTAGCTAACTGAACACCGAGCTCCTCTTTGCTTACAAAGGACAGGAAGGGAAGGATGGTACTTCGTCTGAAGCACGCCTTATTCTCTAATGAAAGTCATTTTCATTTCACTAATGCCATGGTGATCATTGTATTTGTCTTGAAATTACACCACAAAAACCAGTCCACATCCCACTGTTACGAAAACAATGATAAATAAATTTACGTTAAATGTACTGAGCACTAATCCATGCTATGTAATTTTCTCATAATGCATTTCTTACAATCCATTAACTACAACAATTCCATGAGCTAGGTATTATCCACATTCCAATTTTACAGAAGACCTATAAGAAAAACACATCCTGACCCTATTCTGTGGAAGCCTGTTTGTTACTGCAAAGGAAAATCCTGGCATTGCAGAGAGAGGGATTATCAGACACTAATCACCAGAAATAGGCTCAAATTGTCCAGAATGCCTTGAGAGACCTAGAGTGAAGTGAAGATGGGATGAGGCAGCTTTCATCCTCACGCTGTCAGACCCTTTCTATCTTACACAGAAAATGGATTTCCTAAAACAAGGAATTCTAAGCATCAGTTTTGAGAAAATGAGTCTAAATCTATAGCTCTCCTGTCATCTAGGTATAGTCATTTAATGGACATATTCAGCCTGAGACACTGGCTCTCTCCTCTCAGACTTGGCCAGTTCTTTCATTCTTTCTCTAAATAATTCCCTTAATTATTTCAGGGAGACAAATGGCTAGTTTACAAATCAATCCTAGGTATCAATTATCTATGACAGATATTGCTTTGGAGCTTTGGAAATTAGACTAGGGGTCTGCAGGACACAATACAGGCTTTAGACATTATTTTCTGGAGCTCATATATTTTGAGTCCATGGTTTCTTTATCACTCGCTTACTCTTTCAAGTAAGTTGTTCAGTAAGCCAGACAAGCTACACTGTTTGCAACCATCAGCTTCAGATACAGCAAATTCTTTTTTGGGGTGGGGAGTGCTGGGGTGGGGTGAGGGGTGTTAGGGATTGACATGTTAATCACTTATGCATGAAGAGGTTCTGGTACCAGTTTATATAGTATTTTAAGAAATTCTAGGTGCAGAATGGGCTTCAAAGATTTAAAGAGACATAAGGAAGAGGATAATTTAGGATATAACAGCAAAGGATCAGGAAGTCTAACTTAGTCTGTAGTTACGGACTTTTGTGAAACTGGTAGGCTATGGCAAATTTCTCATTTCTCACTGACATGAGACAGACTACCATTACTCTTACAACCTGCCAAACCTAGTCTTAAAACATGGCTGTTATAGAAAACCTCTGTAAGAGCAGAGGAGAGGAGAGAGTATTAAATATAAAACAAAGAGACACAGGGATGTGTGTGGCCAGCTGACATCCTTCAAAGTCCAACGACTCCTATTCCTGGGCTCTCAGATGTCTGCCTGTGATCCCTCATCAGATAAAGTACATTCTTACTGGGCATGTTGCCCTAATAAACTAACAGTCCTAGGCAAGGCCAAATCTCACAGTCGCTCAGGCTGGCTTGTCTCTGTCCACTTATCAGAGTCATAAATCCCACTGCCCTTCACAGACCCTAAACTTCTACCTCACCCACAACCAAACAGAGGCTTGTACACAAGCTGATCAGGCACCTTGTAACCCTACCTTATAAAAGACCCCAATACCCGGCCCTCGGTGTGCACATGGGCACCGCTTGTCTGTGTGGCCTGCTGTTGTCTATGGCAGCGCAAACTAATAAACTCTTCTTCTATCCTCATCCTTTGCCTTTGGTAAATTCTTTTACTGCTTGCGACACTGGCCCACCACATTGTGTCCCACAATAGGATGGATTAAAAAAAGGAAAGCAGTGACATAAAGTACAAACTGGGAGGCAGGAAAAATTTACAGAAGAGAGAAAATGAAAAAAGAAGGAAATAAGGGAGGGGTAAATGTTGGTATAAGACAACTAATGAAAGAAAGAATATAATTATACTCATTCATGCACTTAAAGATTTACTGAGTATTTACTATATGTCCGAATAAACAAAACATGATCTGTACCCTCAAAGATCCACAGTCTCTTTGGGCAAATAAATACCTAAACAAATAACGACAGCACTGGGTAGTAACTGCTATTATAGATGTGTACATAAAACACCCTGCAAATGCAAAGAAGGGAGCAAGTAGCTTGGTCAGAGAGGTAGGGTGAGAGGCGGTGGAAATAAACAGGTCATATTTAACTCCTGGACACTTACACATAGTCAAATTCATCTTAGATTGATCTGAATTCTCCTTTTTAACTGAGAATCCTCCTTCCTTTCTTACCCTGACTAAGGTCTTTCGACTTCTACCTCGTTGTGATTTTGATTAAAATGGTAACAATTCACTGAGTAACAATATGAAGAAAGCTAGAGACAATCTTATATGATGTTAACCCACATAAACAAAAAAGCCACTAGTAAGTTACTACAAAGAATATATGCTAATATCACCTTCTAAATTAGTGTAGTCAAGGAGATGAAGTCTTTATTTCTATTTTTTAGAGGCTTGTGGATAATCACATTTTTTCCAAATTTGATTTTTAGATTCCATTAGTTGACCTACTAGATCAAAGTTAAACATCTTAGATAAAGTAACTACCAGGTCTAACTGCTAAAAGGTAGTGTTAAAGAACACAGATTATGGAGCCAGACTGCCTGGGCTTATATCCCATCTCCATTACATCCTGGCTATGTGACCTCATTTAGCTTCTCTGAACAAGTTTCCTCATTTATAAAATGTGGATTAATAACAGCTCCAACTTCATGGTTTACTAAAAGAATTAAACAAGTTGATAAATATAAAATGTCCAGAACAATGCAGAGAAATGAGAACATTTTTCTAATCTATTCTTATAATAGAGATGTGTAAAAATTTTACTATACAACTGAAGAAAATATTGGAAAAACCCATTCCCAAATAATATAGCAAAGGACCTAGTTTAAAAACTTGATGTAGCCTTCCGTAAGAGTAAGTTGGTATTTTTATTTAGAAAATCTGAGGCATTGTTTACACTTCCTAACTGGATTTCCAACTAGGGGGAATATAGATCTAGAGAGAGGATGTATGACGTAATGAATGTAAATAAACTGTATTAATTTGACATATAATGCTAATATCAAAATAAATCAGTTTCTTATAAAAATTAAAGAAAAAAAGAAATGTAATTTACTTTGGATGAGGCTTTAAAAGATGCTATTATCAGAGACACCATAGTTAGGGTGGGAAAATTCTTGTTAATTCACTAGAAATAAGTTGAAGGGTAAGTTTCTCAGTGAGAATTGAATTAAAATAAGTCTAAAGACCAATTACTATTAAAATAATCTATAAATAACATTTTTACTGTTTACAATTATTACAAATACAACAAACCACAATGCTTGTTTCCGTATTTCACTGCTTCTGATAGTACATTTTATTATTCTCTTATTTCTTATTATATCATCACTGCCAACCTATTCCATCAACAAGTCCTCATTTATTAACACACAGCAGATGCACAGATAAATGTCTACTCAATAGGGGATCATTCTGCTAATAAGCATAACTGGTCATGCATGAATCATAGCAGCTTCCTACTTAAACAAAGAGGGGTACACTGGGGAAATGCTCACTTAGCAAACAATGTACACAACTGTATTATTTTGTTATTGCAATGATGCAAATTATATTAACACCTGAGTTTTCTGAGTCTTTCAAATCTCATTTGAAAATAACTATAGAGATTTCACAATTAATTTAGGAAGGAAAAATAGGTGTTCATAATCTTAAAGTTGTTTCCTTGTAATCAGAAGAATACTACATTTTTATGCAACTAACAGTTTAAAAGCTCCGCAAAATCTAGTAATAAAATGACAATCTCAAAATAAGAAAAGTAATCTAACTGGAAATGATTTATTTTTAGTATAAATTTCAAGAGAGAAAAAAAATGGCTCAAATTTTTCTTCTGTTTTAAAAAAAAAATGCTCTAAAAAGCATGTTTTCTAGATGATGACAAAATACACTGAAGGTCATGGTATAAGTCATCTTATCAAAATACTCTTGTACTCTGAGTTCCACACTCAGAATTCAAACTCAAAAGTAGGCCCAGAGGTGCTATACTTAAGGAAATGATTTGTTTTTATTTATTTATATTTAGTGAAGTTGGTGGAAAAGAAGGAGATTCTCAACTTGTGATAAAAATCCTAGTGCAAGAAATAAGAAATACAAGTAAACGTACAATCAACTTTGGAGGGAAAAAACAAGATTTGGGTCATTTTCTTTTTCTGATTGCTATAAATCCTTATCTGTATTGAAACGCAGGTTGCTTTTAATTTGTTGAGTGCTTACTATGTTTTTCTAATAGGAAGGCCACATTTTATGTCTTCAGATTTTAAAATTCAGTTAATGCTAGATATAGGGAGCATACTGCTAAGGACAAAAATAATTCTGCTAACCCTAAGGGGTATACAAAAGGAAACAAAACAAAAAATATAGTTTTCAAGGCAATATACTTTATAAGGTGAAAAATAAAGTAAGACAATAATTACAGGAATTCTGAAAGTTTGTGGACATTGTTCAACTTAATCACTAATCTTCAATCTACTACTAGCTGTAATTCATAATCTAAGAGATAATTATACGAAAACATTCTCAAATTGATTTTCAAAATAGAGCTGGTTTAATTTAGGAGTAAGCAGAAGTCCCTGCCCAGAGTGATTTTTTACAGTATCTCCAAAAATGCAGCTATCATTTTTGTAGGAAATTTTATATCCTAATACTGAGACTGCATGATTTTGAGACCATTAAGAAGTAGGTAAGGTGGAAGATGAAACGGAATTTATTAAAAACAAGAATCAAAGACAGTTTCTCAAATTAAACTTGGTGATCTGATAAGATATCCTTACTGCAGAGAACTGATACTTCATAAAATTGTTTTGTTGACTCTTTACAGAAATTTAACAGGAAAGTAATAGTTTTACCAGTTAAAAAAAAGGAAACATGAAGTTCTACATGTTGTCACAGCTGATTAAATAATTTGTATACTTAAGTAATTTAATTAATTATAACAATTATTATTAGTTATCAAAATCACTTCAGTATCTGGGCACTTCATACTCCAATTTAGGAGGAAAAAAATGCATGAGTGCTTTTCCCAGGGCCACTATACTGCACAGTATCAGGTATACCAGTCACATTGTGTTCTTTGCTCCTGGAGCTGGGGTACCACTCATTTAGACTACAATGTGAATATGGCTTCTAGAGCTGTGCAATACAGGAATCTTGGTTTCATCTTGAAGGAAGCCAATGACCAATATACCACCCTAAAAATATGATACACAAATTTCTGGACTTACCAGCAGCTTAAGCAGCCAAAACCGGGATTTATAATAGAAAGTTTTGGTGGGGTTGATAAGAAAGAAAACCATAAATCCATAAAGGACGAGTGGGTACACATATGTGGGGATGACACTAATTGGAGCAAAGAAGCATGCCAGAAGGCTCAGGCACCACAATATTCCAAGGAATCCAGCAATCTGATAACAGATAGGAAAGACAAAAAGAGAGAAAATTATTTTTTATTTTTTCCACTATTCAAAAATATCTTTAATAAAACAAAGGTAAGAAAAATGCTTAATTATTAAGTCAACAACCCTCTTCAAATAGAAAATAGATTTTAGTACCTACTAAACCAGCTATATAGCTAATGCACACTGTATTAGTGGAACTTTGTCTTGCTTTGATTACCTCAAAGAGATGCTGATGAGACAAATTGCTTCTTGGATTAAGTTCAAAGATGAGCACATGATTTACTCCAGCTTGTCTCCAACCATACGTGTTGATGCCCAGTAGAAAGAGGAATTCAATCAGAAGAAAGCCACCCCGATAGATTCTTATCAAGGGCCATATACTTCTATCTGCTTCAAGTTTAAATACAGCTGAAAGAATATCAATTAATTGGTTAGTGAGAAAATTCGTAATGTCTCCTTTAATTGTTTTTTCTCTTAATTCTCAATGATACAGCCCTGGCACAGAAATTTTTAATAAATAACACCTAAGCCTAGGTTATCTCAAGAGCCTGATAAACTTGCTTCCAAGTTCTTTCTTTTCTTCATTTCACTCTGCAAAATTCCACCAGAATGATTTTCCTAAAATTTGACTTTCAGCATATTTAGTCCATGGTGAAACAGTTTAGAACAGATTAGTCTGTTAGCTGGGGATTTCTGGCATGACACAACTTCTCTGGCTTTGTTTTACCCATTATTAAACTGGATATAGTAATGCTTACCTCACAGAGTTGCTGTGAAAATTAAAAGAAATAGTGTATATGAAAGCAATGTGAAATGACAGTAGTTACAGAATGCTTACTATGTGCTAAGGGTTGTTCTCAGCGTTTTTTTTGTGTGTATATCTATTTTTATCAAAGTATAGTCAGTTTACAATGTCATATCAATTTTGTTCTCAGTATTTTTACATATAACAATTCATCTAACCTTCACAATGGCTCTGTGAGTTAAAAACTATGATCTCCATTTGACTGATGAGGTAAATACAGTACAGAGAGGTTAAGTAATTTGCTCAGGGTTACCAAGCTAGTATAGGGCAGAGCTAGGATTTTAACTCAAGACAATTTTGTTCCAAAATCCACATTCTTAATTACTACATTCAATTGTCCATATGTTCATATAAATGTTCAGTATCACTATTATTCTATAGCTCTCCAATAATTATATCATTCAAATATTTAGCCTCACAATTTCAGTTCTTCACAATCTGATCTACAACTCACTTTCCCCAAACTTACCTCATAGGGCTCCTAAATTAATTCTCACCTCCTAATGAATTTTATTATCCTTTTTTAACATGTTCACTTTTCACATCTGCTTATGTTGCCCCCTGTACCTAAAATGGTTCTTTCTTTCCACCAATTCTATTTCTACCTATTACTTAAGAGTCAGATCTTTATCTATTCATAAATTCATTGAATCAATAGGTTTCATTTTGAGCCTACTATGTGCCGAACATTTCAGTTTGGCTACCAATTTCTCAATTTTCCACGCAACTATAAAGTTTATTGTTAGTACTACTTATTTGAAATTTAATTATATACTATCTTACATACTTAATTTAAATAACCACTTATTATTTATCTTTGTATGCTTTATAGTACATAGCACATTTAATAATTTAAAAATAACAGAGTGGAGAAAGCCTTTGCTTTGGAGTCAAATTCTACAGACCAAATTTCAAATCTTAGCTTTACCAGGGCAAATTAATTTTTTCTAATTCTCAGTTTCCTGGTTGGTCAATGGGCGTAACATCTACTCTCATAAGATTGTTAAGAAGATTAAACATGACATATACTAAATGCCTAAAACAACGTTTGGCTCATTATGAATATTCAGTATATATCAGTTTCTTTTTCCTTTTACTTGAGGAAAATTTATTTTTTCATTAATCTGACAAATATTTATTAGGTGCCTATTACATGTGACACCATTTTAAAAGCTGGAGATTCAGTAACGAACAATAGACAAAATACTTGTCTTCAGGAAACTTCTATTCTGTATAATGTCAGATAGTGAGATAAGGGTTTTGAAGAAAAAGAAAAGTAAAGAAATAAAGAGTGTTAGGTGCTATTTAGGTAGGGTGGCCAAGAAGACCTCTGAGAAGATGGCATCTGCAAAGACTTATGGCGAGAGAGAATGAATCGTATGAATACCCTCTAGGAACAGGGCCTCTAGTAGAGGGAAAGTACAAAGGGCCGTAAGATAGGTATGAGCCTCGTGTGGTCCAGGAACAGGAGAAGGCCAGGGCCACTATGATTGGAATGAATTAGAGGTAAACTGGCAAAAAGTTATCTAGAGGCAGATCAGGTAGGACTTTGCAGTACTTTGTCAAGACTTAAGCTTTTACTCTGATGTATGAAGCCATGAAACATTTTGCACATGAGTGATATGACCAGATTAATAATTTTAAAGGGCTACTCTAGCTGTTAGATGAAGAACAGACTGCAAAGGAAGAAGTACGGTAGCAAGAAAATTAGTTAGAAGGCTAAAAAATATATATATATATATATATATGTGGTTTTACATCTTGATTCTCAAGCAAAGACCACAGATACATTGTAACAGTCGGGAAACAAAAATAAATAAGCCTAAATCCCAAAGAACGTAAAGTAAACAATAGAGCTAATAAATTCAGCAAAGTTGCAGAGTACAAGATCAACATACAAAATTCAGTTATCTTTACATATACTAGCGGTGAACAATCTGAAATGAAATTAAAACAATTCCAGTTACAACAGCAAAAAATAGAATAAAACATCAAGGAATAAATTTAACCAAACAGGTGAAAGACTTATACACAGAAAACTACAAAAACCCATGTTCATGGATTGGAAGACTTGATATTGTTAAAATGGCAATGCTACGCAAAGTGTTCTACAGATTTAATGCAATTCATATCAAAATTCTAATGGCTTTTTTTCTTTTTGCAGAAATGAAAAACTGATCCTCAAATTCATACGGAATTGCAAGAGGCCCCATATAGCCAAAATAATATTAAAAAAAGACAAAGTTTGAAGGATTCAGAATTCATAATTTCAAAATTTACTGCAAAACAGTATGGTATTGGTACAAAAAAAGACACAGACAAATGAAACAGATTGAAAGTTCAGGAATAAATTTATACATCTATGGCTGACTGATTATCAACAAGAGAGCAAAGACCACTCAATGAAAAAGAATATTCTCTTCAACAAATGGTGCTGAGACAATTGGATATCCATATGCAAAAGAATGAAACTGAACCCCTACCTCACACCATGTACAAAAGTTAGTTCAAAATGGATCAGTGAACTAAATAGAAGAGCTAAAACTATAAAACTCATAGAAGAAAATATATAGGTAAATCTTCATGACCCTGGATTTGACAATGGATTCTTAGATATGACACCAAAAGCATGGGTAACAGCAGCAACAAAAATAGATAAACTGGACTTCATCAAAATTAAAAATTTTTCTGTATCAAAGGACATTATCAAGAAAGTGAAAAGACAATCTACAGAACGGGAGAAAATATTTGCAATTAATATATCTGATAGGGGGTCTAGTATCCAGAATATATAAAGAACTCTTCTAACTTAACAATAAGACAACTTAATTTAAAAATGGGCAAAGGACTTGGATAGATATTTTTCCAAATAAAATATACAAATAGCCAATAAGCACATGTAAAGGTACTCAATATCATTAGTCATTAGAAAAACGCAAATCAAAACTATAACAAGATACTACTTCACAACCACTAGGATGGCTATAATTTTAAAAAGAAAAGAAAATCTCAAGTATTGATGAGAATGTGAAGGAAATGGAACCCTCATAAATTGTTGGTGGGAACAGAAAATGGTGCAGTGAACAATTTGGCGGTAACTCAAAAGGTTAAACAAATTATCATATAATTGAGCAATTCCACTCAAAGGTATATATGCAAAAGAATTGAAAACGGGTACCTGGGGTTGCGGGCATAGCTCAAGTGGTAGAGCATGTGCTTAGCATGCATGAGGTCCTGGGTTCAATCCACAGTACCTCCTCTAAAAATAAATAAATTACCTCCCCTGCCCAAAAATAAATAAAATCAAACAAACAAACAAACGGTACCCAAACAAATCCATGTATATGCATGTTTATAGCAGCACAATTCACATTAGGCAAAAGATAGAAACAACCCAACGCAGTTTACATTCAGTTTTGGTAGATACTGCTAAACAATTCTCCAAAGTGCTGTACACATTTCCACTCATTCACCTCAATATCTTCATTGTATTTCATTGTATAGGGGTAATATTATTATTATTATTATTATTTAGCAGTTTCTAATTGACAGACACTTGAGTGGTTTCTAGGATTTTGTTGTTATCAACAAAATGGCAGTGAATGCTCTCTGTTCATATATTTCTTTGCACCTGTGTACAAGAATGTTTGTAGGATAAATTTCTAGAAATAAAATTGCTTAATCAAAGTGATTGTATTTAAGATTTTTACATATACTGCCGAATTATCCTCTAAAGGGACTGCAACAATTAATACTCTTACCTCTGGTGTACAGTGCCTGCTATTTGCTCTTACGTGCACTTTATTTTTTTAAATTATTTGAATTTTTTATTGAGTTATAGTCATTATGTACACTTTAAATGGTCAAACTCTTTGTCAAACCAAAAATGAAAAATGATACACTGTTATTATATCAATTAAATAAAGGTTACTAGGAAACTATAAACAAATCTAAAAAATCTAAACAGTTAACTTTTCATCTTCATAAAATGAAATATCTGGAATTCATGGATTTCAGACAAATTATTAAATATCAGGTCATGTCCGCCTGAGAAACTACAGCAACTGTGCATATTATTTTTTGACGTGAATGTTTGAAAAAAGGATTGCGTGTGGACATGCATTACTACTGCTGTGTTTCTCTTTCAGTTTCAACACTCTCATCTTTTAAGCACCCACTGGGAGATAAATAAGGATAGATAGCTGACATTATTTACCCTGCCTCCCCCCATGGACACTCAAAGATCAAACAAAGAAGGGTTTTGAGGGGTGAGAACATAAATGTGCAACACTAAATGCATAAACCATACACATTAGAAAACAAATTAGACTGTCTCACAAAAACACAGGCTACGTATGTGAATGAAAACAAAATGCCAACTTGTCCCTGAATTTAAGAAAACCTCTTTTCAATTCATTCACGTGAAAAGGATGAAGTTTATTTATCTATTCTTATGTTTTATTTATGATGATGATGATTTTAAGACCACCACATTCATCTTGGAAATAAAAGAAAAAATTTCAAACACAGGTAAGTAAGGTTTTTCCTACAGAAAGAACAATTTCCATCACATACGCCATATACTTTATATTGATGTAGTACCTCACACCTAAAAACATGTTTTACTTACACTTCTTAGCTGATATCTATGAACTGATCTCAAGCTATCTTTTCACTCTTACCATCTGATACTCTCCTTTACCCTAGGTGAATTTATCACTTCTCTCCTTCATAATCCACTCTCTCCTCCTATGCTCCACCCCAGCCAACTAAATCTTCGCTCATCTGTCTCTTTCTCTTAAAATGCCTTTCATTCCATCATAGTCCAGTATAAATGCCATTGCTTCCACAGTCTTCCCTGATGCTCTCATTTAAAAGTAATCACTTTTTCTCTTGATCTGTTTAGAAAACACTTTCTACCTTGTAGTGTATTATTATTGTTATAACGTGTCTTAATCTCCCCAGCATAACGATAAACTTCACAATGAAAGGAATTCTCTTATGTATCTTAAGACCCAAGATATCAAGCATAATCATAGAAACATAAAATTTACTTGTTGAATGAAGGAATTCTAATATAACCCTGTAAATTCAAGGTATCAAGCTCATTTAACAAATGAAATTGTTTCAGAGAAGTTAAATGATGTTCTTAAAGCCAAAATAACGAACAAACAGTTGACCTGGGACTGAAACCCAGGCAAGGCCTTTAGAAGAGAAGTCAGT
Source organism: Camelus ferus (assembly GCF_009834535.1). NCBI lineage: Eukaryota > Metazoa > Chordata > Mammalia > Artiodactyla > Camelidae > Camelus > Camelus ferus. Next base: position 3,815,765 of record NC_045716.1, read on the forward strand.
GTTCTTTCCACAACAGCTAGCTTGATAATCTAGGGCTAGACTTTTTTATTGCAGTATTTCCATACATCCCATCTAAATAAACTGCATTTGCGCCTAGAGACAAAGAACTACATTAAAATATAATAGCAAATCATACCAATATTAAATCATGAGCGTACAGTAGACAATAATAAACTACTTAATTTTTGGTAAAACTAGTGGAGAGGAGAACTCTAAAAATGAAAGTGAAAACACACTGCTAACAGGTGGAGTTCGTATACTATCTAAAAGCCATTACAATTTAGGTTGTAATTTCACAATTTGCAATTTGATAATCTTAACTAAGAAGAATGTTTAGAGGGAATAATGAGTTTAGTAAATTATTTCTTGAACATCTGCTCTATGTCTAGCACTGCATTAGGAACTTGAAATACAAAAATGAAAAGTACACAGTCCCTGCGATCGACAATACTAAGTGTGACAGTGATATAAACCTTCCTTGTTCGGGTACTATTTGGACTAAAAGTGCAAAACAGAATATAATGGAGATTTATACAGTAACATCTATTTCTAAGTCATGTTTCCTTGCAGACTTCACTGAGTAGGATTTAATCCTTTATTAATGACTCACAGTTATCATAAGCATAAGTACACAGTGTTGTGAGGTACACCAGGATTATCTGCCCTTAAAGTAAAAGTCCTCAAATGCAAGAATCTTTGATATTGTGGCTGCTTTTTTTGCTGTTTGTGTGTCTGTTTTCTGAATATCAGTTAATTACATCTCTGTCCTTCTCTTCCACCCATTCAGACTTCAACCAATGCTTTCTGAACCCTGACTATGTCCCAGGCAATGTTCTAGGCACTGGAGATACAATGGTGATCAGGAGAGACAGAAGTCCAAGCATCAAGGAACTTATATTCCAGCAGGAAAGCAGATAATAAGAAACATAAATATGTAATATTATGACATGTAATCACCTGAAAGTGTGCTCTGAAGAAAACTAATGTAGACTAAAGGAACAGAATAGGCTATTTTCGGGCAGGGTGATCAGAGAAGGCCTTACTGAAGAGGCAGCCCTGAACAGAGACTAGACGAAGTGAGCAAGTAAGCCATGCAGACGTCTGGGGGAAGGGCCTTTCAGGCAACTGAAAGGGCTCATAGATGGGAATGAGCTCGGTATGTTCAAGAAACAGCAACAACACAGATGTAGATGGAAACAGTGAAACTGAGTGTGGGGAGGATGACAGAATATAAAGTCAGAAAGGCCCACAGGGGTGAGATCTTGTAAGCCATAGCAGGAACTTCAGTTTTACTGTAAGAGAAGCCACTTAATGGATTTTGAAGAGCAGAGAGACATGATCTAACTTGCGTTAAAAAAAAGACATTGGTGGCTCTAAGGAGGCAGGAGTGGCCATATGCAGACAAATTCAGAAGGCTGTCACAGCAGACTAAGCAAGAAATGGCTGCTTAGACAAGTATGGTACTGGTGGAGGTGGTCAGATTCAGGACATACTCTGAAGACAGAGGAATAGGATTTGCTCACGGATTGGAGATGAGGTATGAGGGAAAAGAGTGACTAAAGGTTTCTGGCCTGAGAAACTGATGAAAAGTGATGCTATATGGAAGAGAAACCATACTGAAAAAATCTGTTCATGTAAGTCTGAGATGCCTATTAGACATCCAAGTAGTCAATTAAATACCATTCAGAGGAAAGAGTATCTATATTTGGGAGTCATTAGCATACAGATGGTATTTATAGCCATAGGCTTCAATAAGATTGCCCAGGTAGGGGGGTGTAGGAATAGTTCAAGTGGTAGAGCACATGCTTAGTATGAGCGAGGTCCTGGGTTCAATCCCCAGTATCTCCATTAAAATAAATAAATAAAGTCAAATTACTCCCTCCCAAAATAAATAAAAATAAATAAAATTAAATTTAAAAATTAAAAAAAAAAGATTGCCTAGGTAGGAAATGAACGTAGACAGAGAAAGAGATTTGAAGACTGAGCCCAGAGGTTACTCCCCAACATTAAGATGCCAAAAGAAAAGAATAGCTAGCAGAGGAGACTGGAAAAGAACTGCCAATGAAGCTTAATAAGAAAACCAGCAGAGTGTGGTTTCCCAGCAAAACCAACTGAAGAAAGAGTTTCAAGAAGGAGTGATCCACAATGTCAGACGCTGCGAAGGGGTATATTAAATTCTGTTGGGAGGTTTAGTAAGACTGTGCCTCCCTTGGTATTATATCATTTCTTGACGTTGGGAATGCACTTGTTTATACCAATTTCTCCTACTTCTTTATAATTTTGAACTTCTATAGAATAGAATATTATATAACGAAGTTTCTTAAACTTATATGCAAAGTAACTGTAAATAGGTTCTGGAAAGGATGTGACAAAATCTCTAAAAAGCAAAGTAAGTGATTTTAGTATATGAATTTGTAATATCTTATTTACTCTCATCTGTGATCAAGGGAGCTGAGGTTCTTGATAACTGAACCCTGAAAATGATAGAGAATAAGAAGTCATAAACTAGCAATGTTTAAAGAGATAACTATACCCAAGAAGAACAAACCAAAGAAACAACCAACACTCACCCCCTTGATCGTTCATAAAAACAAAAAACTTAGCCCCAACAGATTTCTCCTTCAGTAGCTTTGATAGTTTGGTAGTAGCTTTGGTAGAGCGACAGAATATGACATAAGCATTATTAGTAAAAATAATGTAGTTCCAAATTTAAACTACTTACCGGCAAGTACAAGGGTAATATTCAGTACAATGAATATTCCACAAAATAGGCCAACTCTAAAAGTAGTCCATGCTGGTGCAGGCTGTGGACAGAAAAAGAGCACTTTGAGTAAAGGGCAAAATACTGAATACATTTAGTATATGGTGTAATAAATTAGCACTACAAGCCTCAAAGTTCTACCATGAGCCAAAAATATTTTATAATCTGATTTTTCACAAATCTAAACCAGAGAATCATCCTATAATGAATTTATATGAATATATGTTTGCAGTTGTCTTCAGTAAATACCTAAGAGTGTAACGGCTAGATCTTATATGATAGGTGAAGGTTTACCTGTTTAAGAAACTGCCAAACAATTCTCCAATATGGTTATATCATTTTACACTCCACCAGTAGCATACAAGATACCAGAGTTCTTGGTCCTCCAACATTTAGCATGTCAATCTTTTTCATTTCAGCCTTTCTAATAAGTGTGTGTTATCCCACCCTGGTTTTAATTTGCATTTCCATACTAATGATACTGAGCATCTATCCACATGCTTATTTGCCACCTATACATCTTTGATTAAGACCTTTGGCCCATTTTTAAGTTGGGTTGGTATTACAAGCTGCTGCATGTAATTCTCTGTGCTATTTAGTAGGAAGGGTCTTGTTGTTTATTTTGTATGTAGTAGTTTATATCTGAAATATTTTTTTAAAGTAATGAGACTAGTATATTTTATCAGTTAACAGACTGTGTTGATTATAAAATGGGCAAAACAAACCAACCAAACAGCTGGAAGCAGATACTAACCTGAGCAGCTCCCAAAGGGGGAACACGTAAACGCTTCATAGCTTTTTGCCTGTCACCATCTTCAAGTTCATTGGTCACTACAGCCTAGAAAGACATATTATTAAATTTTGACACAGGTTATACTAAATTTGAGTAATGCATAAATAATTCTGAACCATTTATATATATGCTATTCTAATAACCCCTTGGTGAATGTATACTGGCAAAGCAAAAGAAAAAAAATCACGAACAAGAATATATGTATTCAAAGCAAGCAACTAATAACAAAGGGAAATAGAAATAAGGAATTATTTCATTAAAAATAAGACATTAATGTTATTGAAAATATGTAGTATACAAGTGAGATCACTGTACCTCAGTTTCAGAGATGAGCTGGTTGATTTTCTTGCAGGTATAAAATGGGGCTACCTCTACATGAGCCACTCGCCAATCTGCTCCACGAGATGTTTCCAGGATCTTGTCATGCTTTTTAAGGATTTTTCGGAACCCTGTAAAATTCAGATTCTACAGAAAAAAAGGAGAAACACTACTATAATTTCCACCACCATGAGAGAAGATGAAAAAATAATAAGCACTTTGCACTGACTGAGTTGACTGAAGATTGAGCACTGAGGGAAATAGCAATGCTTTCATAAAAGCATCTACTATAAAAGGATAAGACTCTTCTTTCTTATTTCTTTTACTCCTCCCAAGGTAGTATGCTATCAATAATACAAAGAAACTCTGAACTATGAATCCTATTATTTCTATTTTATGCAGATTAATGGAAGTCTTAAAACATCTTTCTTTCCATTTTCCTATGTACGATTATTCTCAAAATAGCTAATTTATTTTATTTTACTTCTTTGATCAAAAGTATATTTTCATTAAAAATTCTGTATTTCTCATATACTGAATGCATTTATTAGTTCTTTGCTTTTTGAAGGACTGGTAATAGCTATGCATTTCTGCCTACTACGCAAGCATGTATGAACAAGTATGGAAAACAGATGATCACCTGTTCCTCTTAACTCCATTTTGCTTCCATTCCTTCTATTTGGGGATGGGAGTGAGAAGAAGAGTCAGTGGAAAAGAAGTGATCATACTTACAGGGTTCTGCTGATAATGGGTTGGAGCTCATACTTTTTCTCTATTTCTACAATATCAAAACAGTGTACTTTTCTACATTCTCAAATTCTGTTATTTTTTGATCAATAGACAAAAAAGCAGGAAAACATGGATTTCCAAAGTTCTTTAAATCACAGATTTCCCAAATTTGCTGATCACATATTCCCAACAGTTTAGAAAAAAAGAGAGGTTGGGGAGAGAAAGAAAGAGAGAGGGATTTCACTCCAAATTAAGCTTTGCCTTGCTGGCTTGTTAATGTTTTTTTCCCCCCATACTTTAATGGATCAGTTTAAACTCTCCTGGGTTACATTATGCTTTGGAGACTGCTTTCAATCAATTTTCTTCTCCTCATATGCAAAATAAATGTATTCTTACAGAACAGACAGCCTCAAAGAACAAAGGATAGATCAGAACTTTTATAATTAATTGTTTTTCAAGGAACTTTTTATAATGATTCAAAACAAAAACTTCTGGCAAAATTAATAAAATAAAGTTTAACAAGAGTATTTCCCCATAACACACAAGCATAATTAATAAAATATGAAATGTTAATGTTTTAAAGCATTATAAACAAGAAGAAACACACTTTTTCTTTTAAAAAAACTTACAAAACTATGGATAAATTTCAAAGAAAAGGAATTTCCCATTATATACCTCTTATATAATTACTTTTTTATTCTTCAATTGTTTTTCAATTGTTTCTTCTTTGAATGATAATATTAAATTACCAATGAAGAAAGCAGAATTATGAAAAAGATGGAAATAAGTGCATGCATTAACAACTTAGATCACTGAAGATATGAGACTATAATTACTTTCTATTTTTAAAACTCTAATATTTACCCATGACTATACTTTTATATATTGGATAACCTCTAGTTTCTATATAGTGTATGATCCTGTGGTGATCCTAACCTTTGATTAGAAGTAATAACCATAAATATAAAATGGAAAAAGAATACTACATAAGGTCTCTATAAAGATTAGAGAGATGGTTTTGCCTATTTAAATGTTTATTATTGAACAAATAACATTTTGCAATATATTCTTTACAGATTTAACTATATAAACAAATCTATAAAGAATTACAAATGAATAAATGCCCTGTATTTCCATAGTTTAGCATACATGGTAGTTCAACTTCAGGTTGGGTTTTAATATTTCTTTAGCAAGTTTTTTTTTTTTTAATACAGTCATATTACAGCCTGTGGATAATATGATTGAAAGGATTCTCACTGGCAAGTTGAAAAGTCAGTATTTTATATGATTAGCATTAGCTGCAGGAAAGTTAACTGTCCAGTTGCTTCTGTGAAAATTTTGCCATAGGTTTGGAGGAGCGTAAATGCTCTTACATAGCCAGCAGTGGTTGGGTAGACAAATATTATTTCTTGTATCTACTCACGACGACCAGAGATGCCTCTAAAAATAGAAAGCAAACTATTACTCCTTGAGTCACTGGCTACTCCTGAATACTGTAAAAAAAAGTTTTGGAAAACTGATCTTCAAAAATAAAAGTCTGGTTAATATTATTTTACCATCTCTGTTACCTGGTTTTTAGTCAGTAAGAACATATGAAATCCTAATAAGAACCAAAAGAATAATGACATGCTAATGAGTCCCCCTTTTGGACTGGCCCATTAGTATAGTTCAAGGAAATTCCATTTATTATAATTGCTCAGTCATTTTAAAGTTCTATTCCCCACACTAGGAACTGAAGTACCTGATAGTTCTGCAGCAGGATAAGACTGAGGTAGAACTCACTAAAGGCCAGTTTAAGGTCTTTAATATTCCTATGTTGGACACGTTCCTCATGGGACAGGTGGAAGACTGGCTTTCTACGTTGTCGCAGAGTAGTAACACCAGTGCTTTCTTTCTGTGCATCCAGTGATGACTGAAGCTCATTCTGAAGTGTGGCAAACCTGCGCTGAGCCTCTGCGAGCTTTTCTATAAGAAATGAAACAGAACTGTCAAATCATCAGAATAAAAAAACTGGTGAAAGTTTTCACTGACTTCTGAATTTTTACTAATTAGTTTATTTTCCTAAAATTTCTAGGGAAAAGAATTACATGTAATATTTAGAACCAGATAGGAAAAACATGTTTTGGTATAACACCCTTCTTTCATTCTATCCCACACTTCCCTCCCTATAAAACCTCAAGCGTACCCTTTCTTTTTACAGATGAAGATTGAAGATACAGAATTTAAAAGCTGCGATGAGAGAATGCAAAATGGTAGATCCGTGTCATAATTTGGAAAACAGTTTGGCAGTTCTCAAAAGGTTAAATACAAAGCTACCTTATGATCTAACAGTTCAACCCATAGGTATATACCCAAGAGAACTGAAAACATACATTCACACAAAAACTTGTATACATACACAAACTGGTATTCATGGTAATCAAAAAGTGGAAACAACTCAAATGTCCATTAACTGATGAATCGATAAGCAAAATATGGTATATACATACAGTGGAATATTGGTTAGCCATTAAAAAAGAATGAAATGCCAATTCACGATACCATCTTGGATGAATCTTGAAGATACAATGCTAAGTGAAAGAAGCCAGGCACAAAATGCCATAAAACTGTGTGACTCCATTTGTATGAAATGTCCAAAACAGACAAACCCATAGAGACAGAAAGTAGATTAGTGGTTGGCAGGGGCTGGGAGGAGGGAGGAATAGGGTGTGACTGTTAATGGGTACAGAGTCTTTTGGGGGGTGATGAATGTTCTGGAGTTACACAGAGGTGACGGTTGTACAACCTTATGAGTATTCATGCTTTGAATCTCTCTCCTTAGGAATAATTCAGTCCCTCTTAGGGGCTTACATGAGTAGGTCAGATTCACCTGGAATAATCTCACTTTCTCATGTTACTGATTTGAGACCTTAATTACACCTGCAAAATCCTTCATAGCAGCACCTAGGTTACTGCTTAAATGAATGTCCATCTAATTCATCTGTTTAGTCTGTGCAGAAGTTGGATGAATTCTGAAGAATAAGTATAGATCATTATAAACCTACTCCAGTGGTCACTCTGAAGGGAGCAGCTAGTCTGGATGTGGTATCATCATTGGAGCAAATCAGCAGTCTCTGGCACGTAGCTATGTGTCTCATAACGCAGCTACTGACCTGCAGTAGAGACGAGCAGTGAGCCCCAGAAACGCTACCCTTCCTCTTGGGAACCGGTCAGCCAGCCAGCGGCAGGCTGCATTCACTGGATGTAGGGGGCAGAGATTTGTCCTCTTTGAAACAAATGGGTTCATGATATGTGTTCGTGCCTTTCTAGCTTATAATGCTTGTGCTAGCACTACATCGACTGGAATGCCTTCTCCATTTTCATGGCAGTAAAGCAATGGGCATATCCATGGACTAAAATGGTTTTACCATATGCTCGGAAATGGCTGGCCTTAAATGAAAGGCTGACTGAAATGAGCTGGGAGACAAAACTCTTAAAGGGTAGGGTTCTTACAGAATGCAGTATTAAGAATACTTAAGAATGCAGTATTACATGGTGCTGTCCTACCCACAGCCGAAATACACAGTCTAGAAATCAACTGAGTGGAAGTAGTGGTGGCTCCTTTCACTATTATACCTCATCATCTACTCGCATCATTTCTGCTTCCCAATCAGCAACTTGAGCTTTGCTTATTGGCTAGTTCATAAGAGGAAATGCTTTTTTTCAGAGGAACACAACAATGGTGCTACTGAACTGGAAGATGAGATTGCCATCTGGCTATTTTGGGCTCATTAAACCACTGAACCAACAGGCAAAGAAGGTGTTTACTGGTTACAGCGATTGATTCTAATTACCAAGGGGAACAGATAAAACACAACAGAAGCAAGGAGGATTGCGCCTACAACCCAGGAGACTCTCTGGAACACATCCTAGTACTTTCCATGACCAATACTAAAAATTAATGGAAAACTAAAGCAATCAAAAAAGAGAACTACTGAGGGTTCACCCCCTTGAAGAATTAAAGTTTGGGTTGTTCCACCCAGTAGAGTGCCTAGCCAGCTAAGGTATGGGCTGTGGGCAAAGGAAATACTGACTGGGTAGTGGAAAATGCAAATCATAGACATCAACTATATATCACTTCTTGACATCCTTGCTGTGTTTTTAAAAATATCTTGTATTTTCCTCTCTACCTCTTTGTGCTGCATTCTGAGTAACTACTTCAGTTCTAACTTCCAGTTTATAAATTCTCTCTTAAGCTCTACCTAATTCAGTTTAATTAAGGTATTGATTTAAATGATTATATTTTCATTTAAGAATTATCTAATTATTTTTAAAAATCAATTTTGATAGTTTCTTATTCTTTGCTCATGGCTTTGATACTCTATGTCTATAGCCATATTAAGCATATATTTTATTTTGTTTCTGATAATTTGCATATTTCTGATAATTTTATATAGCATTTTACTGTTCTGTAGTCTTTCATACTGTAAGAAACAGAACTATTGACCTATTTTCAAATTTCACACTTAAGTCAAAGGGAAAATGAATCTCAAGGTTCTTTTTACACAAGTTAAGCATTTCTATCGCATATGTGCTTGTCTTATTATCCTCATGATCAAAAACAGTACAGAACTTCTTGGGTCACAGTGTTTAGCTTCCTCAGCCAGAGTTGTCAATACATAAATTCTGTAATCATTTACATCTTTCAGTACAAGGATTTTTACAATGCAGGAAGTCCAAAAAACTGGAAAGAAAAAGAACCTGTGTGCCAGCAATAAGCCAGGAAACAAATGGCCTCTCCATCTGGCAAACCTCTTACTTATTTTACAAGGCTAATCACATATATCACTTTCTATGTAAAATCTTTCTTGCCCAGCAACTCTCAGACACAGTTTGAAGCTTCCTCCTTAAGGTTATGTACATGCATACATAGAACACTGCATATAATTTTTTGTTTATTTATTTGCTTTATTTACTAACTGTGAGCTCTTTGAGGGCAATGGCTCTATAATCTTCGTTTTTGAAATAATGAAAAACTTATTTTTAAATAGTTTTTTCAGGTATATTTTACATACCATAAAATTAACTTACTGTAAGCATACAATTTGCTGCTATTTAGTAAGTCTGCAGGGTTGTTCAATCATCACCGCAATCCAATTTTAGAACATTTCCATTACCTCATACATTTCTGCCATTGTATCACTTTCAATTTCCTTCATCAATGTTTTACAGTTTTTAGAGTATAGGTAACCTCCTTGGATAAGTTTATTTGTAGGTATTTTGTTGTTTTTGATGCAAAGGAAATGTTTATGCCAATTACAAAATTCTGATTTTTAAAGTGAAAAAAAAAAAGTGAATGAAGGGCTGCAAATGGCAAAATATCCTTTTTCATGGGTGAATTGTATTCCATTGCATATATATGCTATCTTCTTTATGCATTCATCTATTGAAGTACACCTGGGATGCTTCCAAATCTTAGCATTTATAAATAATACTGCTGTTAATAGCAGTTGCATGTATCTTTTTGAATTAATGTTTTTGTTTGTCTCAGATATATGCCTGGGAGTGGAACTGCTGGGCCATATGGTTGTTCTATTTTTAGGTTTTTGAGAGACTTCCATACTGTTTTCATAGTGGCTGCACCAAATTACATTCCCACCAATAGTGTACAAGGGTTCCCTTTTCTCCACATCCTTGCCAACATTTGTTATTTGTGTTCTTTTTGATGATGGCCATTCTGACAAGTGTGATGAGATGGTATCTCACTGTGATTTTGATGTGCATTTCCCTGATATTAGTGATGCTGAGCAGCTTCTCATGTTCCTGTTGGCCATCTAGATTTGCTCTTTTGGAAAAATGTCTGTTCAGTCTGACTGTACTTTAAACAGATTGGTTGGTTGGTTGTTTGTTTTTTAGTTGAAGTACAGCTGATTTAAAATGTTCTATTGGTTTCTGGTGTACAGCATGGATGGACTTGGAGGGCAATACTGAGTGCAATAAGTCAGACAGAGAAAGACAAATACTGTAATATATCACTTACATATGGAACCTAAAAAAATACAACAAACTAGTGAATATAACAGAAAAGAAACAGACTCACAGATGTTGAGAAGGTACTAGTAGTTACCACGGGGGAAGGGGGAGAAGCAAAATGGAGGTGGAGGATTAAGAGGTACAAACTATCAGGTATAAAATAAGCTACAAGGATGTACTGTATAATATGGGTAATATAGCCAATATTTTATAGTAACTATAAATGGAGTATAATCTTAAAAAATTTGTGAATCACTATACTGTATACCCATAATATATAATACTATACAATTATACTTCAATTTAAAAAATATAATACTGTGGACAGAGACTAGGATGGGGAGAGAATGGTAAGAGGAAACACAGGATGAAGGCTAAAATCTTTGGTATGAGAGTGCAGGCCTTAAGATGCTGGCCATGGCTGATGGAACAAAAAACAGAGGTCCCTGTTTAAAAATGTATGTGTTCTAGTATAAAACAAATCCTGCAGCTACACAGGGAAGAGGAGGTGCTGAGAGATGGAAGGTCATATACATGCAAAGTCCTCAACAGTCAACAGTCAACAGATAATATATCTGCTAACAAATGAAGGAATGTTATTCAGCAATATGGAAGAAATTTCAAGAAGCTGGATAAAAGGATTTGCCTCTGGGAAACAAGACTCAGGAAGAGGAATGGAAAAGGACGATGGATGAATTTTATTAAAGCCCTTCCTTACAATTACAAAAAAAGGGGCACAGGTTTAAAAAGGATGAGAAACACTGTTTTGACAAGGGTCCAAGTCTATTTTGCAATGATACCTCAGTTTTCTAGAGTCAGAGCTCCAAAAAGCTCAACTACGTGGGACAGCACAAAACCTAAAAAAGGTATTATGTGTACTTATAATGTATTTTGGTCTATGAATGAAGATCTACACATATAGTTATAAAAAATAAAAGTGAGTATTAGTAATTTTAAAAATGCTGATTTTGGTAATAAATTCCAATTTCTATTCATGCCAATGAATCAAGCAACTCTAAATAAAAACAGATTATTATTTTAATAATATACACTTAATTCCATAAGCTCATATATAATAAAATATTTGATAAAAATTTCCAATAACCATTTAAGAACTTTCAAGCACCTATGTGTTCCTCAAAGAGCTAAAATGAAGGTTAACAAGATCTTTTTCAGTTTTAACCAGACTTGTATATATATTTTTATTTTTAGAAAAGTTATTTTAGAAATACAAGGTATCTTCAAAATAACAAAGTTATTATATTGTTATGCAACTGAAGAATAATTCTTGATAAAATAAAGTTTATGTCTTAGAATACTTTTATTGTGTTTATTTGTCTTGCAATGTTTTCATTTGCTGATTCAAATTATGGACTTCACTGTTAACTTGAAATATAAAGTAAGTTTATAAAAATGTTGACCCATCATAGATGATTCAGGATAGTTAATATTGTTACATTACATGCAATTTTCCCACTGCTTTTATCTGGAATTCTTATTACCTGAAATTGTTACACCTCAAATACATAAGTCTAAAATCTCCATGTGTGAAAAAAAAATTCTATTATTCCATTCCACTTTTCTGTCTTATAACAATGCTCCTTATTCTCTTACGACTCGAGCCTCAGTGGACTGCTGTCTGTCACGTAATTTAATGCACTATGCATCTGGATAGGCTTTTTCCTTGTCCAACTATCCCCTTACTTCAACTCTTCCCACCACCTCCCCAACAGCCATCCCCAAACACACTCCTCCAAGAGCATTTGGCAAATGCCCATACATTTTCAAAGACCCAATTTAAATGGTACTTATTCTGGAGGCTTTTTCTCAATCCTTTTTTCCTCCAAGTAAAGTCAAGGCTTCTTCATGTCTATTTTCACAGTACTTTGCAAAACTCTAAAATAACAAGTATCATGTTGTACATAAATTTTTTAAAAATAGATATAATCCATAAGAAAATAAATCAGATGTACTCTGATATTTTCCATTCCACTATATTTTATTCATATTTAAAAAAAAACGCCTGTGGTAACCCCAAAGCATTGTAATTTCCTGATCCATTCCAGATCCATTTATTCATTGGGTTGCAATCTATAACTGTTTAAAAGAATGCTGATTTAGACGATAGTTTTTTTTTTTTTTTTTTTGTGAAGATGCCATCCTGAAACTATGTTACCTCATGACTCTAGGCATTCTCCATTCTTTCAGTCTTAGAAATAAAGAAATGAAAAAATAGGAGGGGAGGAGAAGGAAAGAAAGAAGAAGAGAAAGAAAAGGAAGTTGGTTTCCCATGACTTGTTTTTAATAGAAATCTATCAATGACTTTTTTTTAACAAAATGAAGAAAGCAACACTTACTGTGGATAGAACATAAATTGTAATTTAAATTTTCATCAGATATGTTAACAAGAAAGCAAGCCAAACTAGCTGTTTTGATTTACTTCCCCAACTTCCCCCATCCTCCCAACATTTAATAGCTCTTAAGTAACTGATTCTGTTGTAAAGACATAGGAAGAAACTCTAAGACAACAGAATTTTAAACAATATTACAAACCTATGGTCACTCTACTTAATTAAATATATTTAACTGACATTTTAACATACACATAAGCGAAGAGCAAAACTAGTTATTAAGTCATAGTTTAAAATATGTGGGTACTAGATACATATAATCACCTGTAAAATAAACATTTAGTATTTCAGTGAAAGAGATTCTTATGTTTCATTACACATACTCAGTGGTTATACAGTGCCTCAAATTCAGTAAGAATAAAGAAAAATATATAGCAAAACACTGTATAATAGGATTATACGAATAACTGTATAATAGGCATAGTTTTGAATAACTATGGTCTCACATTTGCATGGAGACTAAAAATATTTTACAGCCAAGAAATAAATCTGTTTCTATTACCATAATTTTTCTACCTATAAATAACTACTGCAATTTCCTTCCTTCCCTCCCTCCTTTTTGGTACAGAAAGGAAAAAGCACGTAACAGGGTTGTGAGTTCCTAACATAAAAACTGAAGCCAAAAAAATTAGGACAAGCTAGAAAAAAACTGAAATTGTTTAAAAACAAAGGAAAAAGCATTTAGCTATTTAAAACATTCCAACCAATAAAAAGGGCTTGTCTGCTTGAATTATGGAATATTAAAAGCAACAGATACAGTCTAAGATTTATTTAAAACGTAGGCATGGAAAAACACAGCTTAGAAGCCAAGTATTTTAAACAGAGGGAGAAAACAAGCTAGTCCAAGAAAACAGAAAGATGTGACATGAAGTAATTAGTATTCCCAAAGGAAAAGGACATTCATTGCTGGTCAGCACAAAAAAAGGTTTCTAACACTACAACCTTCAGTTTGTATTGATTAATATCATTTTCAGTGCTAGGAAAGACCTAGGAGATTTCTAGGTCACTGATTAGCAATGTTAACCACCAAAAGGAACCCTCCTTTAGAAAATTTCCCTCTCAAAAAAGAAAATTTTTCCTCTCTTTTCATGGTCTTCAAATGTTTAAAGATTTTATCTACGAATCTAAATAAATACCCATGTCTTATTAACCAAAAATATGTAATAAAAATTAAAGAACAATAAAATAATTTACATCAGGTTTTGTGAAATACTGGAAATAGCTCTGACTCCTCACATGTGAAACCCTTAAGTGCTGGAAATCAATTTGCTCTTTTTACAAGTAGGTACACAGAGGCCTAGGAAGGTTATGTGGTAAACATCTTTCAAAAAATAATTCAAAAATCCAAAATGTAATTGGTAGGAAACAGAATCAGTATGAAAATAAATATCCGTATTTTAGTAGTATGCACTCTATGTTTTGTTTATCTGGCTTTTATAGCATTTTGTTTTGGGTTCCTAAAGGTTTCAGTCAAGATTATATCTCACTTAAAAAATGACCACTTTTAGGTGACCATTAAATAATTTGTGAGACATAACTGAGTGGAGGCAGGTTTATAAGATGAACTCACCCCTATATTATTTATAGTTTTTCATGTGCCCTAGTATCTGAGGATTGCAGTCTACAAGACAATCTGCCATGGAGAAGGAAGCTAAATAAGCAGAAAAATGATACCGTCTAGGAAAAGTGCCAAATTCTATTTCTGTCGATCATGTCTTCATATTACCCATCACTTCCTGACCTGGCAAAAAGTCAGTCTGAAGACTATCAATTTGTACCTAGTCTATGATGACATCAAGAGATATGCCCTAACAGCCTTGCCAATACATAAAGAAAAAGGAAGTCATTAAATCATAGCTCCCCAAATTTTAACAGTAGAAAGCCTAAAATTATTTTTGAAAAGTAACCAAGTCTAAGATACCATTTTTCAAACTGAGGGTTGTAACTCAATATGGGGTAATGAAGCAATTTAGTGTATCATAGTCAGCATTTTAAAAATCAAATAGAAATAGAGAAAACAGAATATAAGTAGTAAGGATAACTATTATTTTCATGAAAAAAATTTTAATCAAATATATTGCTTACACACACATCCAGATGCATGAAAACACACATAACACATACACATCTGTCTGTGTAATGGGGTCATTATTTGTATATTATTTACTGTAACTCAAACATAAAATATATATCTATTGTTAAGAGTAGATATTTTTCTTTGTAAATTAAGAAGCATTATCTATTTTTTGTGATCTAAATTATCCATTTAGAGCTGGGTGTAGAGATCTTTCCCAGAACAATCACAGTAAAAGAAACATGCTAATAAACTTGACCTTGTATATTTCTCATTTACAGCCTTTTCTAGACTGTATCCTTATCTCAGTCTAAACACTCTTTCCACTAGAAATGCCTTCCTCTTTTAGTCTCTTCTTACTCATTCTACATTATACAGCTGCCCTCTCCTCTATCTACATTGCTGGTCCCTCTTTATCCTCTTACTTCCTACTTGCGGAAATTATCTTTGGCCTTGAACAGTACAATACCTTCTGTTCATTTTTTCCCTTGCTGAAAATCTATCCATTTGCATGGTTTCAAATAATATTTCTGCTCTGTCTTGGCCTTCTAGGTACTTATAACCTAGTGAAAAGGGCGTGCATACACACTGTGTCCTTTCACAGCTGTGCTTTTGTATAAACTGCTCCCTCTGCCTAGGAAGAAATCCAGCCATAAATGAAAAGTGAGAAGGAGTTAAGATATTTGCTTCCTTTTTATTTATTTACTTTCTGTTTGAAGGGGATGACTTACTAAGGAGACTAAACCAGTAAAAAGGGAAGTTCATAATGCATTTATTCAGTAAATCTTAGAGGAAATAATTTCTGGAATAAGGTCTCCAGGGGCTGAAATTCAGTTAATAATTGTAGAACACACCATGGACTGAAAAGGGATATCTTTTCTACAAATATTGGAGGAAAACAAATAAGGGTAAGAACGTCCATAGGTATCTGGGGGCAGGGAGTAGCATAGATTTGCCTAAATATCACACACCAATAGGAGTTGAAGGTCTTTATTTTTATTTGTAAAGCAGGAGGTATAATGAGCATTACGGGGAAGATGGCTGGATCAGAGAATTGAAGAGAATGGTATAGGGTTTAGAAAAGCATGGGTTTTGGAGCATGGAAAAGGGCACTGATTAGGACCCGCAGCCAGCTTTGAGAACATAGTTAAGAATGCAACAATGAATTTACACTGCTTCAAATTTGTTCTGTTATGTGATTTTTTTTTCCAGCTGTCCTAAGCAGCCTGGAGGTAGACATGAAGAAGGTAAAAGGCTGGGTTTGTCCACAGCTGGAGTTTTCCTAGGCAGAAGCAACGCAAGGTAAAGGGATGAAAAGCACAAGAACTGATGGAAATGGAAGTAATACTGGGAGGAGCTTGGTCAATAGGAACAGAATGACAGCCAAGGAATATGAGTTCTGTGAGATGGAATAACAGAAGTTAAAGGAGTACAAGAGTAAACATATATAAAAAACAAAATTTTAAATGATCAGACATAAATAAATAGAAATTGTAACGTTTTCTTCTCAACTCTAATAGCATCTTGTAGGTGCCACTCTGGAGACCGTGCCCTAGAGACGGATGAGTGTTCCATGCAACAGAAAGGCGTAAAACTGACATAATTAATAAGGTGCAACTGAGTTGTTCAGACCTGAGACAAATGATAAAATCAAGTTTCTGACTCTTTAATGCTTTGGACTGGGCTATAAAGAAGCTCTATCACTGAGGTCCTGAAATCCTTGCAACTAAAAGAGACTCTAGGCAATGACCATGTAAGGCTCAAACAGTGATGCATTCCTACTTCAGCTAAAGAAAATATGCCTTAATTACAACATAGCAAGAAAAATAAGCTCCAAATTAAAAATGATAGGGAAGTTTCAACAATGACATGACAGAGTTTCTCCTTCCTTAGTACCAAAAAACTACTTACCTGAATAAAATGTGTTGATTTTGGCAAGTTCTTTTTCACAGGTTTGGAAAAATTTTTCTTCAAACTTGGCAAAATACCTCTTTACTGTGTCCTCATCTGTAACTGAAAGCAAGGAAAACAATATTTAATGTCCAAAGGCCAATTCAGAAAACTAGAAAAATAAAATTTTAAGTTACTACTTTCTTAGTCTTCAAAAGACAATATACGTATTTCTTTGAAAAAAATGAACTGTGAACCATATTAAGAAAAGGCTGATCAAAGGCCTCTTCACAGGAACACAAGTGTTTTTTAATTGAATGAGGTTTTCTAAATTTCTACTATAATAAGCTTAAGAGTGTGGAGAAAATAAGTGTTCTAAAACTTCAGAAAAGGAAGACATTACTGCAGACAGAGGTGATGAAGGCAGAGTCAAGGTGTTGGAAGCTAAAATCAGGAGGATTCAGCAGAGAGTAGATTAAATATTTCAGGATTAAGTATTGCATTAAAAAATGCAACAGAAAATGAGAACATGAATAATGTACTTCTGGAAAAAAAATGAGTTGATTGTTCTAACTATATTAAATTGCTATCTACTCATTTTTACCTTAGTTGCACCAGACACAAAGAAAGAGATGAAGACTGATGATGGTTATAAATTAGATATTCCAAACTTTCAGTTGTTGGGTAGGAACAAAAATGAGCTGAGCAAGTGGGCAACTGTGCAAATGTGATAAACAGCAACTGACACATTCAGGATAAGTACTGGTATGGATTCTGGCGAACTGGAGAGCACAAGCCCATCTAGTTAATTGCTGCCCAGGCTGTCGGATAGGAGGAGCCATATAAATCTAGTATTTTTAAAACTGTGTGGGCCAATCAATATATATCTTTGCAGGCAGGATCCACTTTGTGAGTTTCATCACATAGCATATCGATTTACTCAATCTTGTAGTACAGATACAGATACACACACACACACAAACACACACACATATCTTCAGAAACCCCACGCCTAAAAGGGTATGTTTCTTGCCCAAGTGAGCTCTGACTAGATTCCATGTGCTAATCATAATTTAGACCTATCCTATTTCTAGATCTCTGGGGGCACTCTATGCTTGAAATGTCTAGAAATTCTAAAGTACAGGTTCTTTTATGTCTCCTAGATGCTCCAAATCTTAGTGCGATCCCAGAAATTTTTAAACAATTCACGTCCACAAGTAAGAGAAATAGTATTTCTCTAAGTAGTATGTAACACACACACACACTAACTCACAGTACCAAGAGATATCTCTAAAAAAACAAAAGCTTAAAATGAAGTTTTAAAAAGCATATTGAATCTATTCATTTAATTTGAATACATAAATGTAAAATAACATAGCACTACTAATTCTCTATTTCTTATGCTTTATAACTGAACAGCTAATGTAAGATTCTATTGATTTTGCAGTAAAAAAGGGATGGCTACTTTAAGTTCCTCATGTAAGCTCAGCAATTTAGGTACAATAAAGGCTATAGCTACCCAAGGTCAGTGAGAATTATCTTTTCAAAGCATAAAGCAGGTCAGAGCTTTTTTTTAAGCAGACCTTGAGTTAAAGATGCTCCATGGTAACAGATGCTGCTCTAGTAACAGCATTTGTGGCTACAGCTATTTAGAATAACAATAATATCTTATTCTACTTAGTTACCTGATTTTTTTTCATTTTAATTTTACACTCTATTATATTGTTAGAAAAGAAAACCCCAAAGCAAAAAATGAGCTTGGTTATATTTACTTTGTTTCCCTATTAAAAGGCAACTTTCATTAACATAAAATGATGGAATTAAAGTTGTTTAGCAAAGTGATTTAAACCTAGTTTCTGTTTTAAAAATAATTTTAGGGAGTAAGAGATAAATCAGGAGTACAGGATTAACAGACACTATTATATACAAAATAAATAAATAATAAGGATTTACTGTACAGCACAGGGAACTATAATCAATATCTTATAATAATCTATAATGGAACACACACACATATATATAATATAAATAACTGAATCACTTGGCTGTACACTTGAAACTAACACAAAGTTGTAAAATAACCATACTTCAATTGAAAAATAATTTTAACACATATGAATGTTTTTATATAGGTTGCATATTCAGCAAATATTGCTAAGAACCTAGAAACAAAAAAAATCTAAGCCTCTGAGAAACTTGTATGTAATAAATTTTATGTATGAAAGCATGAACGTTCTACCCACAAATCAATCTCATGTGAATTCTTCATTGCATCGATTTAGAGACTATTTTATCTAATACACCAGCAGTCTGTTATCTAGTTTTCTAGTTCACATGTAATTTAACAGCCACAAATCAGAAGAGGGTAGAGTAAGATTACAGCAACAATAAGAAGTAATAGCAAATAGAGAGAAAAGAGGGAAAAAACTATAGGTAAAAGTAGGAAGAGTAGCTGTGCAAAATAAATTAACTGAAAGAAAATGTAATCTTTGTCATCTCGGATTTCAGAAGATACAGTAACTTACTGTAATTAGAAGTACACTATTGGTAAAGAAATTCGAAAAACACAACAAAAGGAACACAATAGAAAGTCCAGAAATAGATCTGCGCATACACAGAAATTGAGATTAAGATAAAGAGGTTTCAAATCAATGAGAAAAGAATGGACTATATAACAAACAGGGTTGGATGAACTGGCTATCCACTTACATAAACTCCAAGTGGAGTTAAAGAAACAATATTACAAAATATTACAAACAATAAATAACCCTATATAAAGAAGGCGTTCCTAAATACTACATGAAACACAGACCATAAAGGGAATGACTGACATTCTCACAAAATGGAAAGTCTCCATTCCACAAGTTACCACAAGCAAAGTTAAAAGGCAGGCAATAGACAGGGAAAACATACCTGCAACATTAATAAAGGGTTCATGTGCAAAATACATTTTACAAAATTCTTACAAATCAGTATTAGAAAGATAATCCGTAAGAAAAAATGGGTAAATTAGAGCAAAGCAAAGAAAAATACGGTCAACGTAGAAGTGAAAGGATGCACAACATCCCAGATATCAGATAAATGCAACTTTAAAACAATGAAATATAATCGTTTAACCATTAGATTGGAAGCAATTTTTTCGTTCAGAATTAATTAATTAATACTGAAGTATAGTTGATTTACAATGTTGTGTTTCGGGTGTACAGCAAAGTGATTCAGTTATACACACACACACACACACACACACACACACACATTCTTTTTCATATTCTTTTCCATTATGGCTTATTACAAGATACTGAATATAGTTCCCAGTGCTATACAGTAGGACCGTATTGCTTATCTGGAAGGCATTTTAAAATAGTGATACTATTTTGGCAGTAGTGAGAGTAAACACTCTCACTCCCTGTTGACAGAATGCAGATTTGTAAAAGCTTTTTAGAAGGACAGACAGCAGCTATCAAAATTTTCAGTGTATTCAATCCCACATGTAGGAAATATATTCTAAAGCAATCTCTTCACATTATTTTTAATCCTGATAAAGAAAACAAAGTGATACCCAACAAAAGTGGAATACTTACACAAATTATATTACACTATGTAGTCATTTAAAAATGATATACATACACCTTGGTATGTATGAAAATTCCAACACACAGGCTGAGGCAAAAATTTAAATAAAAGAGTATATACAGAATGATCTTATTTATTAAAAAATATGAAAAAAATACATACCTAAATTAATATTCGTATGTACATTCATAGAAAGAAGACTGGAAGGACACATACAAACCACTAATTGTGGTTAACACCCTTGAAAGAAGAGTAGGTATGAGAGAGAGTCTCACAGTTTGCTGTCTACACTACTGAATTGTTTCAATCCATTAAAATGAAATGTACTTATGAAGGGTAAATTATATTGTGTAAGTAAAAGGTATTATTAGTTAGAAGAAAAAAAGAAACATGTCACATTCAAGTCTTTAAATTATACCTAACCAGCATAGCTAGCTTAAAAGAATATAGTAAAATCTAACCAGCATAGCTAGTTAAAGATTATCTATATCAGAATTTAGAGGTACACAGAATGATTAAGCTTTTCACTTCAGTTATGAGTTGGTAGAATGCAGATTTACAGAACATGAATTTTTATTATAAGATGCTTCCTGTAACTTATTTGCTGAATAATACTGGAAATAAGTAACTAAATTGAAGGAACAGAGAATTTCAGCATTCAGAAATCAACTAGCCCAATTTCTTGCTTTATAGGTGAAGAAATACAGGTGTAGAAGGCCTAGATAACGAGTTGTTTTTTTTTTCACCCTCTCCAGTAAACGTAAGTTTTACAGAGACTCACTGTATTTTCTTATTATAAAATAAAGAATATCAAAGTGACTACAAGGTGTTACATGGGTAGTATGAACTGAATTGTATTCTCCACCCAAATATGTTGAGTCCCTAATCCCAGTGTGACTGGATATGGAGATAGAGCACTGATGATGTAATTAAGGTTAAATGAGGTCATAAGCTTTATTCCAACAGGAATGGTGCCCTTATAAGAGGAAGGGAAAGAGACCTTTTCTCCCCATCTCTTTCCCCTGCACGGGCACACTGAGGAAAGGCCATGTGAGAAACAGTGAGAACGCCCTGTGCAAGCCAGGAAGGGCTTTACCAGAAGAGTTGGCACTTTGACCTTGCATTTCAAGCCCTTAGAACAATGAGAACATAGACTTCTGCTGTTTTAAGCCACCCAGTATTTGGTGTTGTTATGGCAGCCCTAGTAGACTAATACAATGAACCTAACGTGTTCTGTTGTCAATTCATCTCAAAACTATTAACCTCAATAATTAGTCACAAAAGACTAAGTTCAGTTCAAAGAAAGCTTTTGTAAACAAGTGCAAATCTTAGCAAGATATATCAGCGATAAGATTAGTATCAAGAGAAACAAAGGAAGACAAAGGGGTGGAAAAAAAAATCCAGAATTGACAAAGAATGATTCAGAGAGCACTGCTGCAGAGAACCCTTTGCTCTTAGTTAAATAAATATTAATTCAGTCAGTTATACTAAAGAGAGAGAGAATGAGGGAGAGATTTCTTTGTCATTTTTATTATGGTCTTATCTTTACCTCACATTTGTAGATGACAGACAATTTCTTTCTCATCTACCACTCCCACCCTCAAATTACTAAGTTAACAGCAAATGACTCTGAGAGTACTAATCAAGGTAAAATATTCCTACTGCATAGCAACCACCATCGAGTGCTTTTTACAGCAATTTTCAGGAATACTTTTATTATTTTTTTTTACTATAAGTGTTATCTTACTTTCATATGTAATCTCTTAAAAATTAATTCTTTAAAACCACTATTAACCTCTTCAAATATACATTCCATTCCAGTTTTCATTACTACTTTCAATTTTCTTGGTTTTCAGTTCTGTGAAGAAAGTAAGAATTTTATCTTTTTTTATCTTTATAGATTCTATGCTCAACATAATGTCTGGTATACAATATGTGTTCTGTACACTATTTTTTAATTGTAAATATTGAAACATATGTGTTTCACAATAACTTTGAGAAAATTATGCTTTATTAAAGTTTAAAAAAACAAAACTTCAACAATTGAATATTTATACAAAAAACAATGAAGCTGCACCTCTACCTCACATTATATACAAAAATTGTCTAAATGGATCAAAGACCTAAATATAAAAGCAAAAAGTATATAACTCTCAAAAGAAAACAGGCATAAATCTTCATGACCTTAGATGAGGCAATGGTTCTTCGATATAACACCAAAAGCATAAGCAATAAAAGAAAATAACTGATGAGTTGGACCTCAGCAAAATTAAAAACTTTTGTGTTTAAAAGGGTGCTACCAAGAAAGTGAAAAGACAACCACAGAATGGGAAAAAATACGTGCAAACCGTATGTCAGATAAGAATCTAGTACCCAGAATATGTAAAGGACCTCTAGAACTCAAAATACATGGAAGCATTTCAACATCATCAGTCACTGGGAAAATGGATGTCAAAACCACAATGCCACTTCATATCCAGGAGGATGGCTATAATTTAAAAAATGCTGGAGATATAATGATAAACAAGATAGATGTGGTTCCTGCCCTCATAAGAGTTTGCATTCCAATGTTGAGGTAGGAAAAAACACACAAATTAATCATTACAAACTGGAAAATATTGTGAAGGCAACAAACAGGGTATTGAGATAGAGGGTGGGTTCTGGGATGGGTGATTATCCTTTCTGGCAGGGTAAGAGACAGTCAGAAAAGACCTCTCCTTCGGAGATGACATCTGAAAACTGAACCTGAAAGATAAGAAAGAGCAGGGCAAAATGATTCCCAACAGAAGGAACAGCACATTAGGGAGGAAACAGGGTTGCCTGAGGATCTGAGAGCAGGTCACAAAGAGACTGACAGCACGTGGTGATAAGAGGTAAGGTTAGGGAGGTAGACAAAGGCCTTTTCATGCAGGAAGGCCATATTAAGGAGTCTGAATTTTATTCTAAGTGCAATGAAAAGTTTTGAAGGGGTTTAGGGAAGAGTCTTAAAAAGTAGAGGGGAAAAGTAGAATTAGTTTAGTTTTACCAAATGATAATTTAAAACAGCATTTCCCAGGACACTACTATGTATATAGATGAAGGAAAAGGAGGAGAATTACAAGGAATTCAAGTAAGTTTGGGAAATGTGAATATAGAGTTAAACTGATCTCTTTTGGGTAGTAGATCTCAACTGGGGATGACTGTCACCCAGGGGTCATTGGGCAATGTCTGAAGGCATTTTTGGTTGCCGTAACTGAGAGGGTGTTACTGGAGTCTAACGGGTAGAGGCCAGGGGTGCTGCTAAATACCCTATAATGTCCAAGATATCATCTTCTTTCTCTGCACCATCTCAACAAAGACTTATCCAGTCCAAAATATCACCACCACCAAGGTTGAGAAACTCTGCTTTAAGGCAAAAGAAGCTTTATTATGCGAACATATACTGTTACTACTCTATGAGAAGTTGAAGTATATTGCATTTCCCAAAGTTATTTATAAGAACACAATCCTCCTTGGATGTGGAGGGGGAATGGTTATGGGAAGATAGGGAAGGAGGTGGAGAGTATCTATTTAAACTTTCAGGAATATTATTCTGTGGAACACTAGTTTGAGAGGCACTAACTTTAATATTACCACCATCTCTTTGCATTTTTATTACATTACATAGGCAATAGTTTCTATGACTTCTTAGCTTCTCAAAAACTACTCATAAATTAAGAGAGCTGATAAATAAAAATTAACATGTGACTAGGTTCCATCAAATATAGGAAGAATATTTAGCCCTACTGGTTTCATGCTCTTAAGAAAAAAAAGTGTTTGGTTTTTTTTTTTTTAAGTGCGATTTACAAATTAGGAATAAATAACTTGAAATTCTATTTTTTCCCAAATGCTACTTCATCAACAGATGGGTGAATTATATAAAGCATATGGCAAAGAAGATTTCAAACATAAAAATGTTACTCTAAAATCACTGGTGTAGTAGAAATAGAACTAATCCGGCATCACTCATTCAACAAGCATTAAGTCCCTCCTATACACCAGGCAATGAAGCAGGTGCTAGGTGTATAATAATAAACAAAATACATATAAACTCTGCCCTCAGAGATTACAGTCTACCCAAGGAAACAGACTTTAATCAAATACACAAATATACAAACTGTAATATGGGTTTTGAAGAAAAAGTAAATACAGGTTTTGAAGAAAAAGTAAAGTACCAATCTAGTATGCAAGGACTGGGGGAAGGGTGGTGTGATAATCCCTGAGAGTATCATTTGAGATGAAATCTGATGGATAAGCAAGCATTTGCTAGAGCAGTAGAAAAACACTCCAAGCAGCAGGAACAGCATATAACATGATGCTGTAAAAAGAAACAAACATGGTACCTTGAGAAACTGAAGAGGCCTGTGTGACTGGAAGCCAGGGAGCAATGGGGACAGTGATGGAAGTTAAGGCTAGACAGGCAAGCAGGAGCCTGATTGGTCAGGGCCTTGCAGAATAAAGAACTAGTCTTTTCCCTAAGACCAATAATACAGATTTGAAGGATTTTAAGCAGAGAAATTATTATGATCAGATATGCTTTGTAAATGAGGCAATGTGAGGAGACCAATTAGATCTAGTACAACCGGTATCAAATGAGAGATCACAGTTGCCTGAACGAGAGTGAGGGCACAGGAGAGAGATGAAGTTCAACAGAGATTCCGGAGGTAAAATCAATAGGTTTTAGTGACAGATTGGATATGGTTCTGTTGCCTACTCCCTGTAATAGCTGGAGTAAGTAACTCTCTGGCTCTGTGTTTTCTCTTGACAATGAGGGCATTTCAACAGGCAATCTCTAAGTCCTCCTGAAGCTCCAAATTTCATATGCTATAATTAAAGCTGCTAATTTCTGCAAAATGATGCTGAATCCAAGTAGGCTGAAGCGTTCCTAAACAAGATTTTCTGTGCTATCTTGACATTTTATCATATAAGGTTTAACTAGACAAGATTTTTAAATAGTCCTGGTAGAACAACAACAACAAAAAACCTTTTAATTTACATTAGTGACATAGAAGTGAAATGAAATTAGTTTCACTGGCACCAGCTTTGATATAATCAGAACTATTTATCACCCCAATGAATCTTTACCTAATGTCTGCTTTGTCAAAAAACATCAATAAGTGAAATAGCAATAAATAATTCCAACAAGGGCATAATTCAATAGTAAAGCAAATGGCATATACCAGTGTTTTCAAATTTTGCATTCATAACTTCTAAAAGAATTCTGAAAAATTATGTTGCATATTTTAAAGTTATGACAAGATTTTGAACACATTTAAATAGTTGTAAGCAATGTAACTTCTGTAATTAGTTGTAATTTAAATTAAAAAGACATTGTTTTAAATGTAGCTAATGGAACGTGAATGCCATAGCAATATGATAACCACCATTTATTCATTATGAAATACATAAATAATCTCCCCTTTAACATTTGGAAATTTTATATCATTTTGTTTTCTTCTTGAATTTGTACTTCCATTACAAAATTTATTCTAATATATTTTATAGTTTGAAAGTCATTTATCAATTATCTTATACTTCCTAGCCATTAAATGTATGTAAGTTAAAATTTAAATATAAAAAACTTTCCTAACCATAAAGCTCTAAATATTAAAATTTCTTCTGGATTGGACTATCATTACAATTATTAGATACAACATAAATATGTAATAAACTGATAAATATTAAACATAAAAAGTAAATTGTTATTGGCAGTTTGAAAATAAACCTCATCTTTAAATGGATAAAGCTTTTTCTCCCAACTAGTTCATATATCCATTGATAAATGTTACTTTATTGCTAGAAAGATAAATATTACATTACTTGCTAGAATGATGAATATTACATTATTTGCTAGATTATGAATAGTGGAATGAGATAATTAAGAAGCATTGCTATCCCTATTTTTCATCATATAGATGTAAATTCTGAGAAATCTTGTTCACATAAGTAAGCAGATTAGAATGAAAGTGTGTTGTAGCAATGTAAATTCTATGAACTCCTTCCAAGTGTTTTCCCAAAACTGTATAAGGATCTATTGTTAAACATTAGTTTTAATAATATATAAGATGACAATTAAGTCATTCTTCAATTTCACTGAAAACAATTTGGCTTCAAAAGATTTGTTTGCCTGTTAATCACTCACTTTCCAACATCTACACCAAGTATTTCAATATTTCAGACTATTCCTCTGTTTGGGGGCCAGAGAGGCAATTCAGATTTAATAAGAGACAAGGTTTTCTTTTATAAAATCAGAGAAAGGCCATTTGAAAGGGAATTCCTGGACTGCTGGCAATTACTCAGGCAAATCAATGGCAGGAATTAGTATATACGGAAGATCTGGAAATGGATTCCCCTAAAAGACAATAAAAAATAACCTTTTTTCCAGCACTGTTCTTCATATAACCAACATGACAAAGTACTAATTCATACACAGATGATATTTTTTAAGACAATGATCTATTCTTTTTTTTTTAAGTCTACTAATGTGTTGATTTATTTATTTATTTATTTTTTAAATTCCAGTGTTCAGCACAATTTTTCAGTTATTCATGGACATATACACACTCAGACAATGATCTATTCTTTACTGAAGGATTTTCATTTGCCAATTCTGTTAGCCTAATTATTTCATATAACTAGAAAGTATATGCTATTATTTAAAGCCACTTTGCTAATCAAATCTATGTAGGTAAATCCACTTCAGTTAAATTATTGCTAATCATAGTTCTTTTTCACTTCTGTAAAGCAACAAGCCATAGATATTAT
This sequence comes from Camelus ferus, assembly GCF_009834535.1. Classification (NCBI taxonomy): domain Eukaryota; kingdom Metazoa; phylum Chordata; class Mammalia; order Artiodactyla; family Camelidae; genus Camelus; species Camelus ferus. Next base: position 3,843,109 of record NC_045716.1, read on the forward strand.
TAAGATTGGATTTACTATAAACAAACCAAATACAAAATATCTGATGATTACCTGAGAGGAATTAGTTTAACTGAATTTTCAGTCTTTTTTTTTTTTAACAAAGATGAGTACAAGAATGAACCATAAGAATTATAACCGCTCTAGCTACTTATTCCAAGAATAAAGCTTTCGAAGAACTACAGTTATGTAACTGTTTCATTTCTCTCTGAAGTGGCAGGTAGGTAGCTAAATATAGAATGCATTTATAACATCAATATTCCAGTCAGATATAAAAAACTAGGAAACACAAGTTTCTAACAAAAAAGTATTGAAAAATGAAGTATGTTTTACTCTTCCTTAATTCTTAAAGATCCATAAACTACATATTTGCTGAAAAACTTCCAAATATTCCCCAATTTTATTCTGATTTCATAGCAACATATCAACTAAAAAAAAAAATTAAGTTCTTAGCTCCAATTACCTCAGAAGCAGAATTTTATATGCATTCCCCCCTCCTCTATATTCTGAGACCATTCAGTATTCTTCAAATTAGAACAGAAAAGCAACCACTGATAGAACTCTTCCAATGACTGACAGAAAACTAACAAAACACATCCCAGAATCACACTGAGAAATAACAAAGGAAAGGTATATAAAGCAATAAAATTAAGGAAACAAACTGGCTACTAAAATCAATTTTTAAAAGAGCTTAGTGGTTTTATACATTTAAATAGAAGATCTGGATAGGCGGTAAAGTTTCTATTTCCTTGAGGGAAAAAGAACATATTCAATTCAGTTAAAAAACCTTAACTAATTTCTGATAAAAAAAATTACAGCTTTGGCTCTTAATTAATTACATACAGACAAATTTACCACCTAAGCAACTAAAGCATACTTTATAGTTACATTTCTCATAAAACAAAACATGGATTGAAGGTTCTAGTCTAAGATGGCAACATGGGAGGCTCTTGAATTCACCTCCTCCCACGGACACACTGACTCTACAGCTACTCACAGGGAAGTCCCTCTGAAAGAAATCCAGAAACTAGCTGAGTGACTCTTACACATCAGGCAAATGAGAAAATGCCCACAGCACTGAAGTGAAATGGTTAGGAAAGACTGAGACACATTCTTGCCATAAACTCCACCCCTGACAAAGCACCAGACAATCAGGAGGGAACTCCTAACTCTAACACCCATCTTCTCCCAGAGAGAAGGGGTTGGACCCCATAACTAAGGAAGAAATAGACAGCAATACAGTAAGATAGGGGACTTCAATAACCCACTTCCAACAATGCACAGATCATCCAGACAGAACACCAGTAAGGAAACACTGGATTTGAACAAGTTACACCAGACTTACAGAACATCCCATTCAACAGCACCAGAATACACATGTATCTTATTTTATTGTGCTTAGCTTTCTCGTACTTCACAGATATTTCTTTTTAATTTTTCTTCAAATTGAAGGCTTGTGGCAACCCTGCAACGAGCAAGTCTATTGACACCATTTTTTCCAACAGCATTTGCTCACTTCATGTCTCTGTGTCACATTTTAGTAATTCTCACAATATTTCAAACATTTTCATTATTATTATATTTGTTATGGTGATCAGTGATGTCTGATGTTACTATTGTAATTGTTTTGGGGGCACCATGAAATACATGCATACAAGATGGCAAACTTTATCAATAAATGTTGTATGTGTTCTGACTGCTAGACCAACTGGCCATTTACCAGTCTCTCTCCCTCTCTTCAGGCCTCCCTATTCCCTGAGACACAACAATATTGAAATTAGGCCAATTAAAACCCTACAATGGCCTGTAAATGTTCCAGTGAAAGAGTCACACACATTTCATTTTAAATCAAAAGCAAGAAATAATTAAGCTCAGTGAAGAAGGCATGTCAAAAGCCAAGACAGGCCTCTTGTACCAGTTAGTCAAGTTGTAAATATAACGGAAAAGTTCTTGAAGGAAATGAAAAATGCTACACCAGTGAACACATGAATGATAAGAAAGTAAAACAGCCTTATTGCTGGTAATGGAGAAAGTTTTAGTGGTCTGGACAGAAGATCAAAGCAGTCACAAAACTACGTTAAGCCAAAGTTCAATTCAGAGCAAGGCCTTAAGTCTCTTCAATTCTAGGAAGGCTGAGGGGTGAGGAAACTGAAGTTTAAAACCAGCATGAAGTTTAAGGAGAGAAGACATCTCCATAACATTGAAGTGCAAGGTAAAGCAGCAAGTGATGATGTAGAAGCTGCAGCAAGTTATCCAGAAGATTTAGCTATAGATCTAAGATAATGGATGAAGGTGGCTACACTAAGCAACAGATTTGCAATATAGATGAAACAGTCTCCTGGAAGAAGATGCTGTCTTGAACTTCCATAGCTACAGAGAAGTAAGTCAATGCCTGGCTTCAAAGCTTCAAAGGATGAGATGACTTTCTTGTTAAGGGGCAAGTGCAATGAGATACCTGAAGTTGAAGCAATGATCATTTATCATTTCAAAATTCCTAAGTCCTTAAGAATTATGCTAAATCTACTTTGCCCATGCTCTGTAAGTGGAAAAACAAAGCCTGGATCACAGGACATGTATTTACAACACAGTTTACTGAATATTTTAAGTCCACTGTTGAGACCTACTGTTTAGTGAAAAAAGATTTCTTGTAGAATATTACTGCTCACTGTCAATGCACCCAAGGGTTCTGATGAAGATGTGCAATGAGATTAATGTTGTTTTCATGCCTGCTAACATAACATACATTCTGCAGCCCATGAATCAACAGTAATTTTGACTTTCAAGTCTTATTATTTAAGAAATACATTTTGTAAGTATAGTTGTCATAGACAGTGATTCATCTGATGGATATGAGCAAAGTAAATCGAACACCTTCTGGAAAGGATTTATCACTCTTGATACCACTAAGAATATTGGTGGTAAATGAGAAGAGGTTAAAACATCAACATTAACATGAGTTTGGAAGAAGTTGATTCCAACCCTTGTGGATGACTTGAGGGTTTCACGACTTCAGTGAAGGAAGTAACTACAGCAAGAAAACTAGAATTAACAGTGGAGCCTAAACCATTATTTAAAAATCTACAAAAAAAAAAAAAAGATATACTCCTGGGCATATATCAGGAAAAAACTATAATTCAAAGAGACAAATGCACCACAACATTCAAAGCAGCACTATTTAAAATAGCCAAGACATGGAAACAACCTAAATGTCCACTGACAGATGAATGGATAAAGATGTGGTATACACATATGATGGAATATTACTCAGGCATAAAAAAGAATGAAATATTGCCATTTGCAGCAACATGGATGGACCTAGAGATCACTGTATTAAGAGAAGTAAGTCAGACAAAGACAAATATCATACGATTTCACTTATATATGGAATCTTGAAAAAAAAAAAAAAGACAAATTTCGTTTACAAACCAGAAATATACTCACAGACATAGAAAACAAACTGGTTAACTGCCGGGGGCAGGGGTAGCGGGAGAAGGAACAGATTAGGAGTTTGGGATTAATAGATACATATTACTATACATAAAATAGATAAACAAGGACCTACTTTATAGCATAGGGAACTATATTCAATTTCTTGTAGTGAGCTATAATGGAAAGAATCTGAAAAGAAAAAATATGTATGTATATGTATAACTGAATCACTTTGTTGTATACATGACACTAATATTATAAACTGACTACACTTCAAGAAAAAAATAAGAATTAAAAATTAAAAAAGAAAGCCAATACTGAAAAAGAAAAAAACAGTGGAGCCTAAAGATGTGACTGAACTGCTGCAATCTCATGATAAAACTTGCGTGAATGAGAAGTTGCTTTTTATGGATGAGCAAAGAAAGTAGTTCCTTGAGATGGAATCTAGTCCTGGTGAAGATGCTGTGAAAATTGATGAAGTGACAACAAAGGAATTAGAATATTACATAAACTTAGTCAATAAAGCAGTGGCAGAGAGGACTGACTTCAGTTTTGAAAAAGAAGTTCTGCAGGTAAAATACTGTCGAACAGCACTGCATGCTACAGAGAAATCATTTGTGAAAGGAAGAATCAATCAACATGGCAGACTTCATCGTTGTCTTATTTTAAGAAATTGCCATGGCCACCACAACTTTCAGTAACCACCACCCTGTTCAGCCTGCAGCCATCAACACTGAATTCCCACCCTGTTGTTTCCTAGGAATATTATATTAAGGTCATTATTTTAATAAACTAATACCTTTAAAATGTCATGGGAAAAAATTAAATGAAATAATCAAATCCTTATAGTACTTTGTAATAAGCTAAAATAATTGTAAAACTCTTCTGTTGAACACAAAGATATGCTGTCATCTCTTATCAAAGTACCTTTCTTTTCTTTTTTTAATTGAAGTATAGTCAGTTTACAATGTATCAATTTCTGATGTACAGTATAATGTTTCAGTCATATATATACACACATATATTCCTTTTCACATTCATTTTCATCATAGGTTACTACAAGATATTAAATACAGTTTCCTGTGCTATACAATTGAAACTTGCCTATCTATTTTATATATTGTAGTTAATATCTGCATATCTCAAACTCCCAATTTATCCCTTTCCCCCTGGTAACTAAGTTTGTTTTTTTTTATGTCTGTGAGTCTGTTTCTGTTTTATAAATAAGTTAAATTGTGTCTTTTTTTTTTAAGAGTCCACATATAAGTGATACGGTATTTTTCTTTTTCTTTCTGGCTTACTTCACTTAGAATGACAATCTCCAGGTCCATCTACGTGGCTGCAAATGGCATTGTTTTATTCTTTTTATGGCTGAGTAGTATTCCATTATATATATATTCCACAACTTCTTTACCCAGTCATCTGTTAATGGACGCTTAGATTGTTTCCATGTCTTCGCTATTGTAAATAGTGCTGCTGTGAACATTGGGGTGCATATGTCTTTTCGAATTAGAGTTCCCTCTGGATATATGCCCAGGAGTGGGATTGCTGGATCATATGGTAACTCTCTTTTTAGTTTTTAAGGGAATCTCCACACTGTTTTCCATAATGGCTGCACCAAACTAAAAAAACTGGAAACAGTTTTATAGACTAAAAAAAAAGAATCTCCTAAATGAAGAACATGAATGGGTTTTGAATTCACCTGAAAAAACTAAATATGGAACTGATCCTACCAGTTTGTAACAGCAACTAGAGGATATCAAAGAAGGTGAAAATTTAGTAGGCAAACATAGAGAAAATTCTTTGCATTAATTAGTGGGTAAGATGTGAAAATAAATAATCTGAATAAGTTTGTAACTGCAAACTTCTTCCATCTGGATCTGTTCTTCTTTGTAAGATACGTTTTTCAAATGTGGTGGCCAGGAAAACAAAGTTTCAAAAGAAACACAACTTATGAAAAGAACTTTCAATATCTATATTAAAAACTAAGCATATTCCAAAAGAAATTAAGAAATCAATTCCATTTAGAAAAGCATCCAAAAGAATAAAATATTTAGGAATAAGTTTAACAAAAGTATATAAAAGTTTTACCCTGAAGAACTATGAAACATTGTTGAAAGAAATTAAAGATGACCTAAACAAAAGAAAAGACATATTCATGGATCAGAAGACTTAACTGTTAGTATAGAAATACTTCCCAAATTGGTCCACAGATCCAACACAATACTCATCAAAATCCTAACCAGTTTCTTTGCTTAAATAGACAAGCTGATCCTAAAATTCTTATGCAAATACAAGGAACCCAGAATAGACAAAACAATCTTGAAAAAGAAGAGCAAGGTTGGCAAATTCATACTTTCTGATTACAAACTTACTGCAAAGCTACTATGCTCCAGACACCATAGTAGTGACCTAAGAATAAGCACATAGATGCAATGGAATAGAACAGAGACTCCAGAAATAAACCCTCACATATAGTTCATTGATTTTCAACAAAGCTGCCAAGACAATTCACTGGAGAAAGAACAGTCTTCAACAAATGGTAATGGAACAACTGATTATCTACATGAAAAAGAATGGTGGGGGAGCCCTTCTTTATAACATATACAAAATTTAACTAAAAATGATTCAAAGACCTTCCTCTTTTTCCAGCATTCCATTTTCAGTACCAAGTGTCATAGATGACATTACATTGCTCCTAGAAAAAAATAAGGGAAAATCTTTGTTATCATGAATTACACAGAACCCTCTAAAGTATGACACCAAAAGCATAAACAATAAAAGCGAAAATAGATAAATTAGCTTTTATCAAAATTAAAACTTTTATTGATTCAAAGGACATCATTAAAAAAAGAAAACCAGAAAATGGGGGGAAATATTTGCAAATTATGTAACTGATAAGAAATCTGTACGCAGAATAAAAAACTCTAACAACTCAATAATAAAAAGGCAACCCAATTAAAAAACGGGCAAAGGATCTGAATCAACATTACCCCAAAAGTTATACAATTGCTAATAAGCACATGAAAAGATGCCGTATCATTAGCCATACAGGAAATGCAAATGAAAACCACAATGACAAGTGAAATAAGCCAGAAAGAGAAAGAAAAATACCATATGATATCACTCATAAGTGGAACCAAAAAAAAAAAAAACAAACAAACCAAAAAACACTATGAACTCATCTACAAAACAGACTTGCAGACATAGTAAACAATCTTATGATTACCATGGAAAGGGGGTGAGAAAGGATAAATTTGGAAGTTTGAGACTTACTAATGTTAGCCACTATATATAAAAACAGATTAAAATTTTTTCTTTTGTATAGCATGGAGAACTATGTTCAATATCTTGTAATAATCTTTAATGAAAAAAACATGAAAATGAATATAAGTATATATATGCATGACTGGGACATTGAGCTGTACACCAGAAACTGACACACTGTAATTCAGCCTGTACGTCAATTAAAAAAAAAACCACAATGACATACTATCCTATATCCCTAAGATGGTGATAATAAAAAATTCATAAAATAGTAACTGGTGAAGATATGAGAAATTGGTACCTTCATATGCTGCTGATGGGAATGTAGAATGGTACAGCTGCTTAAACAGTTACCATATGACCCAGAAATTCCACATCTAGGTATATATCCAGGAGAACTGAAAACTTAAAGGGTGCACAAAAATTTATATACAAATATTCACAGCAACATTATGTATGATGGTCAAAAGGTGGAAGCAACCCAAATGTCCATCAACTGATAAACAGCTGAATAAAATGTGGTGTATCTGAAATAGAGTATTACCTGGCAATTAAAAGGAATGAAGTTACTGATACACACTACAAAATGGATGAACTAGCAAAACATTTTGCTAAGCGAAAGAAGCTAGTCACAAAAGACCACATAGTGTATGACAGCATTTATATCAAATGTCCAGAACTGGCAAATCCATAAAGACAGAAAGCAGATTAGTGTTATCTAGGACTGGGGGAGAAGAAGAGGGAAGAGTGACTACTAATGGTACAGGGATTTTTGGGGGGTGATGAAAATATTCCAAAATTTACTATGGTGCTGGCTGTACAACTCTGTGAATATACTAAAAAGCACTGAACCATACACTTTAAATGGATGAATTTTATGGTCTGTGAATTGTCTCAATTGGAAAATTAAACATATACCATCACACTGCTCTGACTGTTAAAAAGTAGTTTTGTGCTGATAAAGTTAATTCATATGTGGGGACTCACAAAATGGAGGCTGCCCCAGTGGCCTGGCCCACATCACAAACCTAAACCTAACTCAAAGGCATTTACAGGAAACGACTGTCAGAAAAACCTAACATACACCAATCACAATCCTCCAACTTAGCTTTAGCAAGATTATTTTACCCCAGAAAATAGGACCTGTTAGCCTTTTTTTAAAAATCCCCAATAAATGACATCCTGTTCCGTGTGGCCTCTTCTAAAGCTCTATAAAACTCTTATCCTGCCCCCAAATCCCTCAGGAAGAGTGTCCCACTGTTTGTGAGGCACTGCACTCCCCCAGTCCATGGGCTGCTTTCCCTTGAATAAAGGACATCAAAATTGTTAACTAAATTGTATTATTTTTGTCATTTGACAGTACTGTTAATAAACATAAAATAAATTATTTTAAAATATATTGCTAATTACACCTCATCTTTATTTTTAAATTCTTATTTTTGTATATTTTATAATGAACAGAGTATTAAGATTAATAGGAATGAATAAGTATGTTTCACTAAAGGCATTTATGCTCAATCTTTTAAAAAGCTTAGAGATATAGATAATATAATACAAATCATAATTCAGCAATTATTCATTTATTACCTTAAGACAACACTTTTAATTTTGTATACTATGTTATTTAAATCCTTACTTAGTTCTATATTGTCATTTAATTTTCTAGACATTTACATTTAGTTCTAATCCTAATAGTAAACTCCTTTGTGAACAGGAACTTTGGAAGTCTACAATTTGCTAATCTCATTTTTAAATTTGGGGGGATAAAAAATACTTTTATTAAAAAAAAGTTTTATTTGGAAACAATCTCAAACTTACAGAAGAGTTTTGTGCTAACTAAAAATTGGCATTGCCATCTGCCTCCACAAGGACTGGATCATGCTGGCACTTGCCATCTAACTCTGCTTGGATTAAATCATGAGCTGCTGCAGCCGCTGGCCTCCAACACTCCCTGAAAGGAGTTCAGGATGGAGGTCAGTAATGAGGCGCAGTGTGCTCTGGGAAAACTGGCTGAACAGGCCTTCAGATAGCTATCTTCAGGAGAAGATTTTATGACCTCAATTCTTGTGTCTCCTCATATCTAGAAAAATCATTAAGGGTGATATACGCTCCTTGTGACCAGCAGTAAGCCTCTGCCTAAAAATATGCTTGACTGCACGTACCCTTGAAATCATATATAATACTGAGTTTTCCCCCTGCCTCTTTGGAACAGTTTCTCAGAGCTTTGCTGTCTCCCGGGCTATAGTCCTCATTTTGCCCCCAAATAAAACTTAACCCACAACTCTCACGTTGTGTGATTTTATTTCAGTCAACAGTTGCAAGTATAGTATCATAGAGTCGTATAATAATAAAAAAAAAATGTGGTCTTTGCTCCTGATTCCTGGCAGGAACTCATAAAACTCTTTGGAATTTCAGAGTGACAGGAATGGTCAAAACCAGTTTATGCTAATGAGCTGACTCATGGCAGCCCCTCCTAGGTTGCTTCAAGATGAGGGTGGGTCACCATAAAGACCAAGCCTGTGATTAGATGGTCAGACCTTTCCACACCATTCCCTGACCTATAAAGAGAGAGGCTTAAGTTCAATTACAGTGGCCAAAGATTTATTTCATTATACTTATATAATAAAATCTCCATAAAAACCTGTAGGCAGCTAGGTTCAGAGAGCTTCTGAACTAACATATCAATGTGCATGCCTAGAGAGGGCATGGAAGCTCTGAGGTTACCACTCCGCATCACCCCTCAATACCGTGCCCTATGCATCTCTTCCATTTGGCTGTCCCATAGTAAGTAGAGCACTTTCCTGAGTTCTGTGGGTCGTTCTAGCAAACTACTGAGTGTGGGGCAAGGGGGTAGGTTGTGGTAACCCCCAAAATTGCAGTCAGTCAAGCAGAAGTATGGGTGCCTGGGGACTCCACTTGCAGCTGGTGTCTAAAGTGGACAAGTCCTGTGGGACTGACCCTTAAACTTGTGGGATCTGATGCTAAATCCAGGTAGACAGTGTCAGAACTGAACTGAATTGCTGGATACCCAGTTGGAGTCAAAGACGTGGTTGCTGGTGTGGAAAAATGACACATCAGAAAAAAACATACAAGTAGAAAAATGATTTATTTCCTTGAACCACCTGAGCATAAGTTACAGGATGTATTTCTAGATACAATGCCATTTCCTGCACAACTCGATGTAACCAACAAAATCAGAAAATTAATATTGATACATACTACCATTTAATACTCAAACTTCATTCAGATTTCTCCAAAAGTTCCAACAGTATGCTTTATAATAAAAAGCTCCAGTCCAGAATTACATTTAGTTGTCAAGTCTCTAAAGATTCCTCTGATTTGAAAAAGTTCTTCAGTCTTTCCTGGACTCTAATGACCTTTAGAAGATTACAAGTAGTTTATTTTATAAAATATCCCTCAATTTGGGTTTATCTGTAAATTCCTCATGATCAGATTCAAGTTATGCATCTTTGGCAGGGATCCCACAGAAGTGTTGCTGTGTTCTTCTTACTGCATTTGATCAGATGACCCATGACTTAGATTTGTCCAATTACGGGTAATGTTAAAGGTGATACCTTAAGTGGTAGGCTTCTCCACTGTAAATGAATTCTTTTTCCCCTTTGTAATTAATAAGCACTTTGTGAAACATGTACTTTGAGACTTTATTAATATCCTATTTCTAGTTAAAATTTAAATTTACTCATTTATTTTCATTTTTCTCCTTTGTAATCAGTAAGTTTTTGTGGAGAGGTAATTTGAGACTATCTAAATACCCTTCATCAAAATTAAATGCATTCACTTTAAAATTTATACCAGTATGCACTTATAGATCTCTATTTGTTACTATCATTATTCACTTACATGGCTAAAATGTCCTATATTTGGCCAGTAGAAGTCTCTTCGAGTGGCTCTCTGTCTCTTTGACATGTCCCCATCATTCTTCAAGCAATACTTTACTTTCTGGCACCACAAGGTATTCCAGGCTCATCTTACATGCTCCCTCTCCCAGCCCTGGAATCAGCCACTTCTCCAAGGAATTCTGGTTTGTTTTAGTGAAGAAAGGTTCAGTCATTTCTACAGGGTGACATACGTGTTCCTCCAAATCACTGCACTATGCAAAGTTGTTCAATAACAACCACAAGACTTATGGGTAAAGTGGGGTTAGTAGAACAAAACTTAAAACCTTCATCAGGGCACTTTTAAAAAGAAGGAACCTAATAAAAATAGTATCATAGTTTTACATATGTTAAGTGGCTAAGAAATACATAAATGCCACATAAGTGTGGCGTTTCACCTTGAAAAAGATCTCAAATTTGCTTCTGGAAGTGCTTGTCTGAAGGGGCTGTAGTTTGTGAATTACTGTGAAGTGGTGAAGAAGGGTAGCTATATGAAATCAGGGAACATTTATAACAAATGTGGATGAGTGTGGTGGATAACACAAGTGGTAAAACGAGATGGTAAATGTTTGAGGTGTGCACATGTGTGCATTTTGTGTATTTCTACACAGCTTGGTTCAAGCTGTGTGTAGTATTCTGAGTTCACCCAGGGCAAAATCATACATAAATAAACACAAAATTGATTTTGTTTTCCACCTGTTCCTTAATACATTAATTGCATTGGAAGAAACTCATGTTTTAAAAACAAGTGTTAGGGTAGTACTAATTACACTTGGAAACTAACACCTGGATGCTCAGTGTGCTGTTATTGGAGTGCTGATTCTCAGGCCTTCTCAGCAGACAGACATAAGGCACACATCCACATACCATGTCTATCTATATACGCTGAAAACCATGAGTTCATCATAATATCTCCAATGTCAACCCAAAACCATAAAGTTTATTCTAGTTTTATCCTTCTCCATATCTGAAATTTCCATTCCTAAAAGTTAGAAACCTGGCTCCTATTACTTGTGTAACCAATATCCCATGGCTGCAGCGACCCACTCCCACCCAGGCAGGTGTCCTCCTCATCCCACTCAGGCTCCAATACCATGCACTGGGCTTTTGGAGTCAGTAACTGGGGAGGATGGGAGAGGAGGAGAAAATAAAAGACTTTTGAAAGAAAAGGAGACCTGAAAAATTTTGAGGGAGGAGAAGAGCCCCTCCATAAAAAGTTATTTTAGAATGTAAGAATAATAAAGGACAAATTTGGGTTTCATATCATTAAACATTTTTCTGGAATAAAAATTAGTTTTATCCTTTATAAAATTCTATCTTATAGGAAATTTCAAATATATACAAAACTAGAAAGAACAGTATAATGAGCTCTTATAGACCTATCAATTAACAGGAATACAACAAGTGGATTGGACACAAACAAACAAACAGTCAAAATAAACGACATTAACTTTTCCACAAGGGGTCATTTATATAGCATAAGCTGTACTAGTGCTCTTAAGGAATTCATTCTCTATACAAAGGATAACCAAGTAATTAAATAAAAAAGATAATTTCAGAGTGCTATAATGGCTACGAGGAAAATCAGACTGGGTAATGTGATAGTGTAACACAAGCAGGGACAGTGACTTTAGAATGGATGGTCACAGATCAATCCCTGAAGAGGTGTCATCTGAGTTGCAACCTGAATGATAAGAAGGAGCTAGCCTTGCAAAGATGTGAGAACAAAAGGAATAGAAAATACAAAGGCTCTAAAGCAAGAGTGAGATGTTTGAGGACAGACAGGTTTCAGTGGTGAGATACAGTACTGTAAGAGAGCTACAGGAAACGCAATTGTGAAAGCTGAGGAGATAAAAGTGCAATTTCAAAAACATACTCACTCATTTGTTAACATATATATGAATATATGTTTAGGACTGTGCTAGCTAGAACTATACTAAAAGTAGAAGATGTTTCCTTCTCTCAGCCAAAATATAGTATGTTGATTTTATAGTCATATATCAAATTGATAACAATACAAGATGATACATAATTAAGTGATGAAATGAATACTGAATTACTACAAAAACAGAAAATTCATTTTCCTCTCCACTTATTTATTAGCAGTACAACTTAAGTGACAGTTCTAACATTTTCAGTACTGCCTCTTTAAAGATGATTACCTTTACAAGTAATTTCTAATTGTTCTACTTCTTTTTTTTTTAGGAGAGATTCAACTATGATTTGTTGAGTGTCTACAATTTGCTAGGTCCTGTGCTAGGGCCTGTGTACACAACAATCTTGAATTGTCAGAAGTCCAATTATCGTTTTGTACAGAGCAAAGTTAGGCTCAAAGAGATCTGCCAAAAGTCAAGCAGAGTTGAGATTCAAATTCAGATTCCGCAGCTAGCACAATATTCTTTCCACATAATGTAAAGCTAAACTATCTTCTGCCTTCGTTTCTTAAAATCATTAAAAGCAATTTTTAGAAACATGCTGCTTACTTACTATGTATTTCTATCAAACTTCTGAGAGTTAATGTTTCAATATCAAATTAGAGAATTATTTTTTAGTTCTATGATTCATAGTACCTATTTAAAATCATTATCAGTATACCATACCTCTATATTTTTGAGTACTCTTTAAAAATACATTGAGACCATCTATGATGATCTAGTGAGAGCCAGAAGACCTGTGATTTGGAAACTGTTGTATTTCTAAAGAAATAATAACTGAATATTCAATTTTCCTGCACAGACATTTCAGAGGCAGTCCATGGAAGAGCATTCTTCCTCTGTGATCTGTTACATCAAAATTAGTTAATCTTCGGTTAAAATTACAGTCAATCAAGACTCTTCACCACAATCAAGTTGGTTAACCAAGGGGTATAATTGAGTGATGGGGAAATTCCTAAAAACTCCAAAGAAAAAATGATAGTAATAATTATATACAAAAATGAAAATCAGGCAAGTTTCAAATGCCAAAAATCAAGCATATAAAACTTTGGTGAAAGTTGCTATTGCTAAAACCCTCAGAAAAGATAAAGAATAGGAAGATACTAATATTGCCTAATGTTTTTTGGTAGAGTTTCAATATCCAAATAATTTTAGCATCTACAATGAAACTATACCAATGAGAACATGAAATTTAGCCATACAATTCCAAAAAGAGAAAAGAATAAATAATCCTTTAAAAAATTTAGTCATCTAAGCTAACTACTACCCTTTGTTTTGTTACATTTCTTCTGTTCTTATTTATAACCAAAGTTCCTTTTCCAATCCACTATATCTTCTGCCAGCCATGGTAAGCATTTGAGTCTGCGAGTAAATGTTAATTAATGCCATAAACATTCAACTTTCACTTGAAGCTTCAATCTTATTTTCACTCATACTCATACTATCTCCTTCCTCTTTTTCCATTACTAAGTGTCACAGATGATACTATCATTATATTGCTTTCTGTATTTATAAGGGTCCAAGCTCATAACCCCAGACTTATGGGCGACACATTTATTCCCTTTAGACATTAACTCTTCCTTTCTCCTTCCTCTTGATGGAAACAATTTTCAATAGTCTATGTGAAAGATGAGCTCACCATCTCTTACACACTTAAAATTACAGACATATTGGTGAGATTTAATTCAATGATTATTGCCATCTGTTCTTTCTATTCTACAGAAAAGAGGGTCTGCCACTGCAAACTGAACTATTGGTTCATTTAAATTATTCTACCTCTGAAAGTGACCTATATTTAACTTTCCAGGAAATGTAGAAAACAGTAATGCATTGTGACAACTGTAACACTATGGAAGAACATACAAAATTTTAAAATGTTATCAGCAGATCTGGCTTCCCTTTTATTTCTTTTTTATATAGAAAACTAATGTTAATGTTCACAAAGTAAATCTAATATAAAATGTCTTAAAATTTTAAACAGTAGCAGGTAAAATAGCTTAAAAGAAGCTTAAAAGAGCCTCAGTTTTCTGAAAAATTAGAAACCTCTATTTTCTAATAAGTTCATTCTAAGTATTAGTTATTAGGTACTAATATGAAAGTCATGTTTTGAATGACTGTCCTTATTAGAAAAGCTATACAAAACAGCTCCTCTATTTATTAATATCAAGAAAATCTGGTCATATGCTCTCAAATTAAGGAAGCTACCAATGATTAGATAAAATACATAAATGAATAAGAAATGCCTTGTAACTTACAGGTTAACAATTATTAAAAAATATAAAGCATATGGATCAGAAATGAAAAAACTTAAAACTATCTGTTTTTATTCACAGATAATATAATATGTATGGACCACATCCTAAGAAATCTACAAAAGCGTTGCTAGAAATAAGTTAACTTAACTAGGTTTTAGATTATAAGGGCAATATACAAAATTCAATTATGTTTCTATATACTAGCAACAAATAATTAGAAAATAAAATTTTAAAACATTACTATCTATGATAGCACCAAAAATATGAAATACTTAGGGATAAACTTTGTGAAATATATGCAAGATATTTAACATACAAATGTGGAAAACTAACACTATGTGGAAAACGTAAAACAGTGCAAAGACAAAGTAAAGAAGACCTAAATAAATGGAGAAATATATCATGTTCATGGATTATAATATTCAACATTAACATGTCAATTCTCACCAAAATGATCTATGGATTCTATGCAACCCCAAACAAAATCCAAGCAGGATTTTTTGCAAAACTTGACAAGTAGATTTTAAAATGTATTTAGGGGTGCAATCCCCCCCAAAATAGCCAAACAATTTTGAAAATGAAGAAAACAGCTGGAAGATTTATATTATCCAACTTCAGGACTTACTGTGAAGCTATAATAATGAAGACAAGTGTTACACTGGCGTAAGGACAAACCCTATGGAATACAACAGAAAGCCCAGAAATAGACCCACATATGTATGGTTAATTGGTTTTCCAAAAAGATACCAATATAATTCAACCCTTCCTGTATATATTTTCAAACATACGTGAGGAGGAAACAATATTACTCCATGTTATTCTTTTGGAAATAATAGGATTAAAACGTGTAACGGCTTAGTTTTCCCTGATTAGTAACACATTAAATCCACAAAGAAAGGTATCTCAATGTTTCATCTTCTCTGTGTTCAGCAATTAGTTCCTCTCCTTGGGGAGCTGGGACGCAATCAGCTGTGCACTACAGAAATACAGCTGCTTTTCTCTTATTTAAACTAGAGAAAGGTAGGGGAAATGAGAACAGACTACATAATCCTTAGGATATATTCTGAATGCACATATTTAAGAAAAAACAAAACCCTGTCAAATAGGAGCTTTAAAAAATGTTTTATTCCAGATTAAAAAATGGAAAGAAAAGCCATCATAATGATGGAAAATGTAATGTTGTCAAAGAATCCATAATATATCTTTGGAATGACTGAAAAAGAGAATCAGCCTGTGCTGTACCCACCATTAAAATGTCTTTTATAAAATCTTTCCTTATTAATATTGGAAGGGGGATAAAGGATAAAAAAGAATGAAAAGTTTCAAAATTAAAACCAAAATTTAAATTACAGGAGTAATTTATTTCTTGGGAAAACATTTTCAAGAAAATGTTGCTAAATGCTATGATTCATTGTTGTTTTTCAATATTCAATAAATATTATATTCTTTAAGGTTCTAATGTCCCTCTTTGAAATATAATGGAGTATTGATATTTTTAGACCTGAAAGCTCCCAGCATACGGAATTCAAAAGAAAACCATCCCTTTATTTGTCCTTTAAACTAAGGTATGTTTTTAATACTGGTGAAAGTGATAATACCGGAGGATACACTAGCCTTGAAGTTAAAGCCAGTGTTAAGATTTTCTTTCAACAACCCTGATTACACTAAGTATGGCAGGTATTTTGATTCTGTTTGAAAAGGCCAAAGGGGAGAAAAGGAAAGGGGAAAGTAGTGTTTAATGAATGTCTGCTCTGTGCCAGACACAGTATTGTGCTAATAAATAATAATCAGTTCTCAGTCTGGGTGTGTGTGTGAAATATATGTATTTATTATAAATTTTACCAATATAAAGGATGAACAGGACACAATTTAAAATTATAATAAAATATATAATACTCTTTATTGTAAATTCTATAGAGCCAAATGATTCTGACAAAATATTCTTGCTGATTTTGTAAAAGTCATGAGAGGCCAACCTAGGGCTGCAACTGTTAAATGAGTGCACAACCTTAATGTTGTCTGATATTTTCATTTCTGTGAAATAGGAGGAAAGTGAAACAACAAAGATGTATGTCATAACCTCACTCTTGTTCAATGAAATGAGCAACTTCTTTGCTGAATTAGATAATAGTTTAATATATTTCCTTAATTTTTTGTGCTATTCACAACAGGGAACAGACTGTTTAAATTAAATCTGCTTTACCGGCATTTTCTCCATCACTTTCTTAAATCCAGACAATCAACAAAACAATAAATTAAGCTCTGGTTTATAGTATTTACCAATTTCCATGGTATAAGTACTACCATGACAGATTTCAAGCTATCAGTATGAAAGTACCAAACACAGTTGGGAAGAGACATGCAATAGCACATCATTATATATTTCACCAGATTTGACAGACATAAGTAACAGCATGGTGTAGCAAAATAATCGGGAAGTGATGAGTTCTGAGCAGTTATCACCTTTGCTTTTAATATAATTTATTTAATTATAAATTCATATAATTTAATTTATAATGATGGCTGTATTTAACAATCAGTTCATAAGATTTCTAAAAACTTAATCGACTCTTGTGATCTGGTATAAGCCAGCTCCAGTAGACTATTGGCAGGATACTGTATAGGTGTTTCACAGACAAGGGAACTAAAATTCAGCAGTGATTTGTTCAAGATCTCACAGTTGGTAAACGGTAATTACTATGATTCAAGATGGGATATGATTGACTCTAAATCTATGCTCTATCATACCAAGTTATCAGAGATATACTTTATATCAAATTTTAATATTAAAATTCATACAAGGATTTTTTTTTTTTTTTGCAAATTCTTAAGTGGGAATCTGGTTTTGGTATGTTCTTTTGATTTCAAAGAACAGACATTCTAATCACTTTAAATAAAGGAAGGTTTGCTGCATGGACATAAGGGTTTTGGTTGAAAACCTAGGGACCCACCCATTAAAATCTTGATAGAGGTGTGCCTCATGGGATTTGGGAAGCCATGACAACTGAGGGACTGGCCAGTCTTATCTCTTATGGCTATATAGTCTCTTTTCTTTTTCTATGTACTTGTGCTTTTTTCACACTACAGATACCTGCATTATCTCATTGTCTTTGCCTTGTAGAGTTCAATTAAAATCACAATACTTCTATATTATCTCATTTAATAAGTAATAAAGCCTTCCCTATTAACTTATATATATATTAAAAAAAAAACCTATCCAAATTCTAGATAACTTATTCACTGAGTATCTACTGAGTGGGAAATTGTAAGTACTAAAGAAACAACACATAATCCCTATATATGAGAACATTAAAAATCTAATAGTAAAGCAAACTAAATTATAAATTAAATAATGGATTCACTTGTGAACTGTTACGGGCTAAAAAGTACAAATAATTAATTCATTACCAAGTGAACAGACAAGATCTGTGAACAGTAAGAGCCTTAAAATCAGTTTTTCTTTTTTTCCCTTATACTCTTTGTATTTTGTGAAAACCAGTTCATATCTTGATAGTGAAGACAAAACTAAGACAAAAGCTATTTATAGGCAACAAAAATAACCCCATGAGGCTAAATTAAGATTACTAGTATTCAGGGGGGAAGGTTATAGCTCAGTGATAGAGCACATGCTTAGCATGCACAAAGTCCTGGGTTCAACCCCGCAGTACCTCCACTGAAAAAAAAAAGATTACTAATATTCTTTAAAAAAATAAAAAACATACACACACAGACACACACCAATTTCTAAGCTTGGGATGTGGGCAATGAAATTACAAAACAGATTCCTTCATCAAATCTACTAATTAGGTTGTGAGTGAAGAAGTAGTTGTTGCAAATAAGCATGTATTGATTAAGAATAAAAGACCACTGGTCATTTAAAAATATAATTAGCAGATTTCAATTTGAAATATGAACCATAAAGCTGATTTCAATCATGCTGCATAAAATATATTTTAAAACCAGTTAAATAAATGGGCATTTTATATACAAAATAACAAACTTTTAAGTAACTCCTCTACTCATATTCCCGCACACACACACAAAAATCCTCTTTCAGAAGCTTATGAAGAGTACCTAAGGAAATGTATTAAAGAATAGCTCAGTTCTAGAGAGGTCTGGGGTTTTATTTGTTTGTTTGTTTAGAGGAGAAGAGGATAGCTTTTTAAATGTCCCATTAAATAATCAAGCAAACAAAGTTTTGTTTTTTGGTAAGATGTAGTAAGCACACACCATCTGTCTCTCACTGAATTCATCTATAAAACTTAAACAGAATGTGTGCAGCAGTTATTGAAGGGCTCTGAAAAGTTAAACAGGAACAGACAGTTTGGGGAAAGCCCAGAGTTTGAAGTATCAGCAAACCAACAGTCAGTTTACCATTTTTCCCCTCTTCGATACCCACTCACCTAGACTCAATGCAACCCCAAACCCAAAAGTGGGCATCAATTTAGACACATTGAGATCCAAAAATCCTCTAAATCTGACTTGAGAAGGAAAGGGATCTCTTAACATCCAGTAGAGAAAATCCCTGCTTTTCTTTTCCTTTCAACCATTCTCTTGCAGTCCTAGTCCCTAAGAAATTCTGTAGTAGTGGCAGCAGTGACAATGGTGACAACAGGGACTTGTAGAACCTGAAACACTGAGGAAAGAAAGGACCTCTGCTGCTATTTTTCTCACTTTCTGATCTTCCACTACTTGGCCCCAGGTGCAGGTGAAGTCACAGAAGTTGCTCAGCGGAGTGTGGTAAATAAAGCCCTAATTATCTGGCAAGAGGACCAAAGGGGGCACTTTAGAGAACTGAAAAGCACCAAGGAAAATGTATGGAGAGAAGAGAAAGCAAGGCCATAAAGTTGTTTATAAATTTCTGGGATCACTTCTAAGCTGTAAGTGTGGAGATCTGAACCTAAACAGCATACCACACACGTTGAGAACAGTTCAGGTACCAACTTGGCCACTGGTTGACAATACATACAGAACATATCTGAACAGCACAACAAAGGCTTTAAAAAAGGCACTAACCTAAAAATCACAAACCACAGAAGCTAAGTTAGAACTTGTGTCTAAATCTGAAAGAGTTAGTATTCTGTATGGAATATTATTCAACACAGGATAATAAGCATCATAATGGTCAAAATGCCCAAGACGTGATCCAAAATTACCTTGCATACAAATTACCAGGAAAATCCCACTACACATAGGAAAGGCAAAGGCAACAGATACAAACTCCAAGATGACACAGATGTTGAAATTATGTTACAAAAACATATATCTGAAGTTGTGATATAATAAGAATATAATAAGAAATTAGTCTTCTTCCGTGTTTTCTGGCACAGAGCTCTTAAAACTGTTGTAATTTCCTGAGTGATGGGTAAGAGGAGCATCTTTTGTAATTTATACCAAACTTCTTTCAACAATACCTGAGTTTATGTTAATAAAATGACTGGTAGCTGACCCCCAGATAGCTTAAGGATTAGGGCCAAATGCCAAAGGAAATAACCATGTGAGTAGAGGGTTATGACTTTCAGTCCCACTCCACCCAACCCCTGATCTCTAGGGTGGGGAGAGACTGGGCACTAATCACTAATGGCTGATGATTTAATCAAACATGTCATTATAACGGAACCTCCTTAAAAACCCCAAATGAAGGGGTTTGGAGAGCTTCAGATTGGTGAATGCATCCACATGCCAGGAAGGTAGTGCACCCCAACCCCAGGGGAATTCCTGTGATCAGGATGCTTTGAGATCTTGGCCTATGATCACTTCATCTGGCTGTTCATCTGTATCCTTTATACTACCCTTTATAATAAAGCAGTGATAGTAAGTAAAGTGCTTCCCTGAGTTCTGTGAGCTATTATAGCAAATTATTGAAATTGAGAAGGGAGTTGTGGGGACCCCTGATTTGTAGCCAAGTCAGACAGAAGTGTGGGTAACCTGGGGACCCACTACCTGCTACTGATACCTGAAGTGGGGACAGTCTTGTGGGACGAAGGCCCTAATCTGTAGGTTTTGTGCTAACTCCAGGTAGGTAGAGTCAGAACCGAATTAAATTGTAGGGAATCAGTGGTGTTCACAAAGAATTAGAGGATTGCTTGGTGTGGGGAAACCCAAACATTTGGTGACAGGAGTTGTGAGTAGAAAAACAGTTTTCCTTTAACCCCAAATGGGATAAATTTAGAGAAATCCATGCCCAGACCATAATTAAACTGCAGAAAACTAAAGATCAAATTCTTAAAAGTAGCCAGAGAAAAAAACAACTGATTACTTATAGTGAAACTATAATTTGAATAACTGCAGACTTCTTATCAGAAACCAGAGAGACCAGCCATGGAGGGGGTTAATATTTTCAAGCACACCAAGAAGAGAACTGTCAATCCAGAAATATATTCAGCAAATATATTCTTCAGGAATGAAGGTGAAATAAAAGTAATATTAACAGAAGAAAAACTAAGAGAATCTGTCAGCAGCAGACTACTCAGAAAAAAATGGCTAAAGGAAGTTCTTTGGACACAAGAGAAATAATACCATCAGGAAAATGACAACATGAGGAATCAAGAAAAAGCAACAGAAGTGATAAATATCCAAGTACATGTAATAAACCATCCTTCTACTGAGCTCTTTAAAATGTTTGACACTTCAAAGAAAAAATTACAACCTTGTCTGAAGGGGTTTTCAACATGTGTTGATGTAATAAATTAGACAACTACAGCACAAAGGGGAAAAGGGAAAGAGAACTGTTTGGTGTTAAGGTCTCCACATTCCAAGTAAAACTGTAAAATACTGATTCTAAGTACACGGCGAAGAGCAAAGTTTACATGCTGTAATTCCTAGAGTGATCATTTAAAAAAACCAAAACTGTAGAAATAGATGTAGTAAAAAATACAATGGATAAATTAAAACAAAATGGTAAAAATATTCAAATAATCTGCCCCAAAAAGAAACAGTAAAGGGAAAAATGAATGAAAAGCATAAAGAAAAACCAAAAATCAAATAATAAAATGGTAGATCTAAAACCAAACATAACAATGGTCACATTAAATGTAAATGACCAATCTAAAACACATCAGCTAAAAGACAGACTGTCACCATGGGTTTTAAAAAATGATCCAACTATATGCTGTCTATAAGAAACTTACTTGAAATACAATGACATAGTTTTAAAGTAAAAGGACAGAAAAAGATATACCAAGCAAACACCAAACAAAAGGAAGATTAAGTGGCTATATTAATATCAAAGTAAAACTCAGAGCAAAGAAAATTACCAGGGATAGAGACATCACACAAAGAAAAATAAGTCAATTCACCAAGAATTCATCAATTCCTAAATGTGTATGCACCTAACAAGAGAGATTGAAAATAAATGAAGCAAAAACTTACAGAACTGAAAGGAGACATAAACAAATCCACAACTGCAGTTAGAGGCTTCAACACAGCTCTTTCAGTAATAAATAAAACGTGTAGACAGAAAATCAGCAACAATAGAGAAGAACTGAACAACAGCATCAACCAACTGGGTCTTTGAAATTTAAAGGGAACACGCCACCCAATTAACATCAAAATATACATTTTTATTCTTTTCAAAATGTACATGAAACGTTCACCAAGAGAGACCACATCCTGGGTTATAAAATAAGCCTTAGCAAACTTAAAAGAATTGAAATTACACAAAGTATGTTCTTCTAAACTGTAAAAGAACTAGAAATCAATAATAGGTAACAGCAAAATCTCCAAACACTTGGAAATTAAACATACTTCTAGATAACCCATAGGTTTAAAAAGAGTATCAAGGGAAATCAGAAAATATTTTGAACTGAATGAAAATGAGATACAACGTGTCAAAATTTGAGGGACACAGCAAAGCTGTCCTCAGAGGGAAATTTACAGTATAAAATGTTCAAATGAGAAATGAAAGTGGTCTCAAATCAACTATCTATAAACTTCCATATTAAGTAATTTAAAAAATGAACAAAATAAACCTAAAGCAACCAGAAAAAAGGAAAAAATAAAAACAGAAATCACTGAAATTGAAAACAAAAAAATTTAACAGAAATGAGTGAAATCAAAAGCTAGCTCAGGGGAGGAGGCTATAGCTCAAGTGGCAGAGCACATGCTTAGCATGCAAGAGGTCCTGGGTTCAATCTACAGGACTCCTTTAAAAAAAAAAAATAAAGAAGTATGCCACGTGCCGGGAAGGTAGTGCACACTAACCTCATGGGTTCAAAATTCAAAACTTTTGCTATGCAAAGGACACTGTTAAGAGAATTTTTTAAAAGACAAGCTACTGACTGAGAGAAAATATTTGCAGGTCACATAATCAACAAAGGACTTGTATCCATAATACATGTATAAGGAACTCCCAAAACTCAATAGTAAGAAAATAATAGTAAGACACTAAAAAATAAAACTATAACAAGATACTATTTACATACATATTAAAATGGCTAAAATTAAAAATACTAACAATATGAAGTGTTGGTAAGGATGCAGAACAATTCAAATTCGTATGTTGCCAGTGGGAATGCAGAATGGTACGCTCTGGAAAACAGTTTGGCAGTTTCTATAATGTTAAACATAGACTAACCAAATGACCCAGCAACCTCACTTTTGAGTATTTAGAGAATTAAAAACTTAACACAAAAACCTGTATGCAAATATTTAAAGCAGCTTTTTCCATAGTCACCAAAAACTGGAAACAACCCAAACTTTCTTAACCAGGTGAATGAAACAAATGTATAAATATATCCATTATAGTGGAATATTATTCAGCAATAAAACGAATAAATTATTGATACATGCAACAACTTGCATGAATCTCAAAGAAACTGTGCTATACGAAAGGAGCCAGTATCAAAAGTTATATACTATATTATTCTATGTATATGACATTCTCAAAAAGACAAACTATAGTGATGGAAAAACAGATCAGTGGCTGATGAGGGTTATGTGTAGGAGGAGACTGTGACTACAAAGGGATGGCTCAAGGAGTTTTTTGGGGTGATGGAACTGTTCTGTACTCTGAAAGCAGTGATAGTTACATGGATTTACACATGTGTGAAAATTCATAGAACTGTACACCCAAAAAACTCAGCCTTTCTATATGCTAACTTAAAAAATAAAATTTAAAATGTTAAGCAATCAAATGACAATATTCATTTATATACAGACACTACTGCAAGAGGCCATTTCCCAGCAAAGAGGGAAATGAAACAAAGAGAAACAGTTTAAGTCTAATCATTTGTTTGAGAAAATGCTGTATTTTCTCCAGCCTTACCAGCCTGAAGTGTATTAGTGGTAACTCCACTGTTTAGTGCTTGCTGCCCTTACTTGTATAATGTCTCATATCTCCTTTTGGCCTCCACTCCCCACCCCACCCCCAACTCCAGTTATTTATGGGAGGCCACAGATGTCTCACAGGTGTTCTTATGCTCTTCACATCCTGTCCCTGTTCTGTTGATGTCTGATTCTCATAAAGCCGTTTAACGGAAGTGCTTCACCATTGCTAATGCTGACCTTCCAAAGCTGCAAATCCTTAAAGAATTCCTTTAGTCCTCAATACATAAGAGACATGCTAGGTTCCTGCTGAGATGAGAAGAATGCCCTCTTCATAATCATTTTAGGTTCCTTGAATATGTCATGTTTTCAACTCAAGATCTGGGTACATGCTGTTTTCTCAATTTGAAAAACTTCCCTACCTTTTCCCAGGCTAATTTATCCTACAAGTGTCAGCTAAAGCATTAATACCTTAAGGCAACATTGTCTGTTCCTCCCAGACTATGTTACATTCTCTTGTCATACTCTTCCATAGCACTCTGCATTCTTCTTCACAGTGCTTACATACTTTCCACTACTTACTCAGTCACTGCTAGGTTATGGACTCCATGAAGAACAGGGAAGCGTCTATTTTGTTCTCTGCCATGTCGTATCTCTGGTGTCTAGTAAACAGTAGACACACAAGACAGGTCGCTGTATGCCTTGAGAGGTAATGCTCTCCCTATCCCTGAAGGTGTGAAAAGAAGGTTACAGGACCACCTCAGTAATAATGTAAAAGGGATTCACACAGAGAATGGGAGCCGTAAGTAGAGGACCTTCAAAATCCTCTGAAATATCTTATAATGTGAATTCCAAAATTTCAAATAATTAGAATACAAATGAACATACAATTAAACTATTTTCAGCATAATCTATTTTATGCCATCTTATTTACAAGTCAATTAAAAAAAAACAGTAGTGCCTCAGAGTTACTGAGTTCAGATAATTTAAATAATTATCATCGTATTGTAGATGAAGGGAATCATTAACAGGGAGTTCAAGTTAAGAGAGTATCAGCTGACCAGCTCTCACCCTTTGATCAATCAATGAAATATTGAATGACTAGTCACAAATCAAACACTTCAAGTTCCGGTGTGACACAGTACTAGTTACTAAACGGCTTAAAATATGCTTAAAATAAAAATTCTGAACAATACTTAATTTAAAAATTAAAGAACCAAACTCAATCTTGTCCTCCCAACTGAATTAACAGATGTTGCCTGTTTTTGTTTGGAATACATGTCATTTCATGGAATTAATTATTTAGCTAATATTTTCTTTCTTATGAAATCTGGTGTTAATTGGAAATCAATTTTTCTTAAGTCTAAACAAGTTAAATGTTTAGAGAGAGTCATAATGTAGTACCCAAATCTGTTTAAAATCATTTATTAAAGACACTATTTGATCAGTTTTCAAATAGACTTGGACCGTTAAATACAGAACAGACACATTCCGCCTGACAGTATGTATTTCCAAATCTAAGTGTGTTTCCGCACTTCAACAGGCATTATTCAATGAAGCCACAATAAAAACACATTAAAGATCAACTCTCCCTTATGAGTAGTCAAGGCAACCAAGTTACATCTCTGCCATTCGCTCATTACAGACAAGATTCTCAGTTACAGAATTTCAGACAAGATTCTCGAGATCCTTAACTAATTATATCTGGAAAAAAGCTGTTTCCAAATAAGGTCACATTCTGAAGCTAATCTTTTTGTGCTCCAACTTCCCCTCTAAAACGAAGAGGCAGTGCTGATTAAAGAAAACTTTAACTTTTTCCATAGCCACCGATGACATCCTTGTTGTTGCTAAGGCAATAGGTCTTTTTCAGTCTTTATCTTATGAGACTCCCTCTGATGCATTTCACAATGCTGACCACTCATAGTTCTTGACAACCTATTCTTCCATCTTGGTTTCCAAGATACTAATCTTCATGGTTGGTTCTTCCTACTAAAGTCTACCACCCACATGACTAAAATACCAAACTCCTTATCTCTGGCCCATATTTAACCCAGCAGGACTCTGTGAGGCCTTCCTGCAACAGAAGCCTCGCACACGTCCTCTGTCTGCCTCTTGTCTGAAGAGAAGCTGTAGCCTCCCAGGCCTCCCCTGAGTCACAACAGCCTGGCTCAAGAATTAATGATTGAAAGGACATGAACATGTAGTGACAAAAAACAGCAGGTGGGCCAGGAGAACTGTTATTTCATAGACGCTAAAACCCCCTCCAAACGGAAGAAGTGAACGACCTGATGACCATGAGCATGTAGCCCTCAGACCTACTGGATGGAGCCTGAGGATTGATAATGTTAACCCCCTGCGAAACCACCCTCACCATTAATCAGTCAGAGAATTGTGCCCAAGCTGATCACACACCCTGCAACTCCCCTCCTTCCCCTTTAAAACTCTTCCCTGTTCCTTGAGCATGAGCAGCCCCACTCTCCTTGCATGGCCCGTGCTTCACTCTGAACCCCACTCTCCTTGCAAGGGCCTTTCTCCACTCTGAACTCCATGTTTTGGTTTGTTTGGTGTCACTGTGGTGTGTCGGGTATGTGAACTTGGGTTCAACAACAACTTACTTCTGAGCTCCAAACTTACACACCATACTGAACATCTGCCACTAGCTTTCCCACAAACACGGGAAACTCAACATATCCAAAACTGAATTTAGCAACTTGGAAGTATCATGTTAGGAGGCAAAGGCTCTGGAATCAAGATTACCTGGGTTGAAATCCTTGCCTTGCCTCTTTCTTATTAAATGTCTGACCCTGGAAAAGATATTCCAATCTTTTTTTGACTGTTTCTCTCATCTGTAAAATAGAATTAATAATTTTGACTATCCCACACCTACAGGCTATAGTTCATAACAGTGAGTAAAATCAGGGTCTGAAATGGTAAATCCTTATTTCACCATGGAGGTTCATGCTATGCTGAGATGTGAGTTTTATGATAATGGGTTTGTGAAACCAAAAAACTACAGTGCTTCTTAGAATCAAAGGCGTATTTTCCACACCATCACATTTTGACAACATTTCTGTTATCAATGATGTGTACATCTTAAAATATCTTTTCTGAAAAGCTGATATTAAATTGATGATAAGTAAGGAAACATTAAGGTAGATCTTACCTTCTCAACATAATGATTATTTCATTGACTAATTAATAGCATCTTTATTTGGGGTTTAGCATTATCAAGTGATGTTTATTCTAGTTAAGTACTACTTACTTCTCTGTCATCACTGCACTTCAACTAGCAGCAGCATGGGTAAGAGAAATCATATTTATTAAAGTTCCTTAAAGTGAATCTGTGGCTTAATTATCAATTTCTTACTCAAGATTTTGCTAATATCAGTCTCTCGCACCCATAAACCCTTACTAACCCTTCAAGGCAGGCCGTAACTCTGCAAATTCTACCCAGACACTTCTGCCTTGGTAAGCCACTACTTCCATTTACAAAAATACAGAAAGTTATATTTTATAACTGCATTAGTATAAACAGCAATATAATCCAGGCTGGATTCATTACTACATAACCATAACTCTTATACTCCTTCCTATTCTGATTTTTAAAACAAATTAAAACAAATTTTTTGGTGGGCTCCTCAGAGAACTGTGGGCCCTAGGCACTGTCCTCACAAGGCCTAATGGATAAATCAGCCCTGTTTCAAGGCTCTGCTTCAGTGTCACCCGTTTTAGATATTCTCTGATCTCCTCCCAAAATTGGCCTCAAGGCAGAATGTAACCTTCTTACTTTCACAGCAACTGATTCTCTTTATAATATTTACCTTGTTGAATTAGACACTTAAGAATCTTCTCCCCTACTATGGCTTACTCTTTTTTTTTCCCCACTGTTACCCCTCACCACTAGGATTTGGTTTGGTTAATAAAAAAACAATTCTGATCTTTTTATTAAACTAAGTGTTAACATAGTCAAGATAGAATCCACTCTTCTTCTCTCCATATTTGTAGAAAGAAGGGTAAAATAAGAACTATAAGAACAGAAAAGACCATGGAGCATCATGGTCGCACACAATAACTAGACAGAAAAGAGGTTTTTAACCACATGATGGCGGATCATGAAACAGCCAATGTCTCAAGAGGCATGGTAACTACTCACGGTCAAAGTACCTGGATGATCCTACAGTGACTTGTTAATTCAGTATAATGAATAACATAAAAAACTGAAGATGGCTTTGGATGATCAGGGCTTAATGGATATAGAACAAAGAGATTCCAGAAACAAGTTGAAGACAGGTAAGGGGAAGAAAAAAGGAGGAGACTGTTTTACTATCAATATTTTTCTGAATGGGGCTGTATTATATTATGCAGTATCTCTAAGCAGACAGCAGTAGTTTCTCAAGAGGTAAGGGCTCTCAAAAAGGAATAAAATGAACGTAGTCCCTGCCTTCTGCAAGGAGAATGTGACAGCAGTTCCTCATGCGCACTCTTACTAGGGAAGACAGCTATCATACATTTATTGACTGAATTTTATTTGGTGCCTTTGGTGGCACAATGGCCCTAAGTACAATAATTGGAATATTGACTCTAAGGTTACTTACATAAATGATATAACAATAGTTTTAGAGCTGAAAAATATGTGCATATGCTAAACTTCAGGAGTTTTTTTTAAGCTGTAATGTTTCTGGTATGTAGTATTGCCAACAGTTACTTTATGACTTTATTGTAATTTTAGAATTATATGAAATGGAAAGCTTCAATAATTTATGAATGCTTTAGGTTCCTAGAGGGTCTGACTCCCTAAAAAACTCCTGTCAAACCCTAGAAACTGGAAAAGGGGGAAAGATGTTTATAATCTGTATGTTCAAGAAGATTAAAAAAAAAAGTGTTTAAAAATTTTCAGTGACAGAGCCTCATAGTTTACCAGAAATTTGATCATTCCAAAACTGAAAAATTCCTAATGAAGAACACCTGCTGTGTTAAAATATAAAATTAAAGAGAATGTTCTCCATCCACCAAACATAATTATTTTCTTTTAAATACAAAGAGTGATGATAAAATTAAATGTATTCGCATTAAAGGTCTTGGGGGACATTTGATAATTCCACTGATCTGTGTAAACACACCACCTGTCCAAAACACACTAGTCTATAAATAATCATAGCTCTTCCCATCCCCAAAATGGAAACATCATTTCAAGAGAAAGCAAAGTAACAGAGACAACTGTGTCCAGTTGAAAAACAGTCTGAACTCTATTTTGGGACCAGTGTTTTGATGGTCAAACATTTAGCTTTCTTAGGCAGTATTTTTCAAAAGAACAGTCAAATCCCAGGGTAATATGCATAAATGAACTAATCAGTTAAAAACAAAATAAAATTACATTTTTGTTCAATTAAGTTACAGTATACATCAGATCATTTTACACCATAGGCCAATCTCTCAACGAATCCTAAATTTCATTTAGTCCTATCTTAAAATGAGAGTTCTAAAATAATATGAAACATATAACTGAATTATTAATTAAAGTAACATTTTAAATGTTTCTAGTTTAAGATTTAACTCTCTCCTCTAAATGTTTCTGTTTAGATGCTCACTGTATAATAACAAAAGTCTAAGCCCTAATAATGTGTCTTAGAAAGACATATTTTACTTACATTAAGACAACGACTTTCAAATTATGACTGACATAACCAATGGCAAAATGACATCCAACCCCTGCCTAACCTAAGACAGGCACAACTCCTTTCCTCACCTCACCTACTTTGATACTATCCCAAGTAACAATCCAGACCAATTACTAACAGCTACCTAAGTCTACCCTCAGTCTATCAAACTCAACATTCCCATACTTACTGGCTAAATGAAAACAAATGGTACCAAAAAAGAAAAAAACACTGAAAATCTTACAACCTGTTGGCATTGAATGGAGAAATTCCTTCTGAATTCTAATGACACCTAGCAACCACACCTCTGATTTTATTCTGTTCAGTTCCACCTTTTAAATATTCTGATATGGATAGTGTAACTGATACGGATAGTGTAACAACTCTTGAACAGAGTAACACATACAGAATTTTGCTTACTGGCTGGTACAGGAAAGGACAATAACACTCTAAGTCTGTGGCACTCACACTTTAGCATGCATCAGAATCCCATAAAGAGCTCATTAAAACAGATGGCCAAGCCTGATTTCCTGATTCAGTAGGTCTGAGGTAAGGCCCTAGAGTATACATTTCTAACAAGTGCCTAGGTGATGCTGATGCTCTTTGTCCAGGGACCATACTTTGAAATTCACTGATCCAATAATGTTAAATTAAAATATGCATTTTCATTTCCTACACACAAAATCGTATCTCAGTTTGCTCTAACTCATTAATTTATAAATGTTACTTTATGCCAACAGTTTTCAAATTTCTTTTACTGGATCATAGATAATCACTGTGGAGACCTACTTCCTCAAGTCTTTTCTATGTTTCATTTCTACCAAAAACGAAAAGTTTACAAAAAGGCTAAAGGGCTATCACATCACCTACTGCTTTAAGACAATGGAACCTGAAAGTCTTCAGAAATTCTATCCTATGTCACTATACAATTACATTTGCCATTCCTCATTAATCAGGCTTATTCTCTAAGACACTATGCTTAGGTTTGGTTTAGATAATTAAATTTGTTTTCCTTTTAATATTTCTTGAAAGATAATCTAATAAACTTTATTACCATAAAAAAAGCAGCTCCTCTCCTATCTCCCAGCACTCTCTCCTCTCTGTCAGAATCACTTATCTTTTCATAACCATACTCTGGTTCTATTGATCTCTAAGATATAAAATTGTTAGAAAGATGCTAAAATGCTTCAGTATTTATTAAATATCAAAATCAAACATTTTGATCCACAAGACAGGACCCTAACAAACCTCTCCCACCGTATCTTTCAGATTTTGTTACACAATCCCTGTTCTTGGAAGTCCATCTGCTAACTTTCCACCAGACTTCATCCCTCACAACTAGAAAGTTCTATGCTCTCCTTTTTCAATTAGTATTGCCTTTAAAACAGCTTGAATCAGGTATTCTTTTTTCCCCTGAATGCTTCAATTCATTCCAGTCATTTTTGATCTACAAACATACATTATGTTTGAATTATATGGTTTTATATCTTTCAAAAAACTGCTTTTTTCAGTCATTCAGTGTATATTTTCTTGTTCTCCAAAAAACTATGAAGTTCTTTGATTTCCTTTGATTTCTTCATTTAAAGAAAACTATATTCCATATAAGATGACGTGTAATAAATGCTTACTAAATATCACAACTTTAACAAATAAACAAGTTTACTAAATATCAATGTGGAAGAGAATGTTAGTGCTTACCAATATAATTTATCTCCTCTTATGCCTGGGACAAAAATAAACAATATTTTCCTGTTCCTCATAATTAGGTGGGGCCAAATAACAGAGTCTGATCAACAGAATGCAGATGGGAGTGATATATTCTAACTCTAGGCCTGGGCAATAAAAATCTCCCACACAATATCCTACGCTCTGTTTCCGCAGCAATCTTTGAAGTCACAGGTTGAAAATCGTAGAAATACATGATGAAAGGAGCCTGATCCTTAAATCACTCTTTGGGAGAAATTTGTCTTGGAGAATGTCCTGATCGGGCACCTCCACATTAGATTTTGTATGACAGAGAATGAAACTTTTCATTATGTTAAGTCACTGAAATTTGGGTTGATCTGATACAAAACTAGCACTAATGATAGTAATATGGTCAATAATGTTCAGGAAATTAAAGAAATCCTTTTCTACAATTTCCCAGCAATTTAGCTTAACTGTACATTGTCCTAAGTACAACCTGAAACTATTAATAGCCTTTATTAATTCACCAATGTTCCTTCACTATGTTCAATATTACAGTAGATTACGTACAGTATGACATAGATGATACATTCTGACATTTAAAATTTATTTGAAAATCATTTCTTACACAATGTTTATTACTAAAAAGAACATATAATATTTCATTCATATTGGAAACTGAACTACACTATAACAAAACCCCTCATGAGGGCTTTACTTCTAAGACCTATGCAGACAAAGTAAATTTTTCAACAATAAAACTGAGAAAAACTAATACTGTAATAGAACAGACTGATTCCACTTAGCAGAGAACAAATCTTAACTTTTAAGCCACATTACCTATGCCATCATGTCCCATAATACTATGCTGATCCAAAATAAAGTAACAGTCAAAACATTTCAGTAGTCACCTGAGTACCACTATCTTGAAAATTATATTACACATACACACACACACCCCATTTGCTATATAGATAACAGAAAAAATGAACTAGGAACAATTCCAATTGTGTACCTATTCTGATTCAAACCATCAAAATTATTTAATCTCTTGGTTTAAAAAAAAACAAAACAACTTTCCTCAAGGGGAAAATAATTTCAAACATACAAACCAACATGGAGTAAAAAAAAAATTAAAATGCTATTTAAGATGTGCAAGTATCAGCAAGGACACTAGGAAGATATCCTAACACAGCACCTTATGGAAAGACCAAGTTATTTTTACCAGTGTTACTCCTGCTCAGTCAGTGCACCTATTTTTTAATTTAAAAGAAAAATATTTTCCCCCTAGTTTTCTTTTCTTTTTTGTTACAACCCTCAGCTTTACTAGCTTCCTAGCCTTATTAACTGATATCACCAAGATAAAATGTTCCTAACAAAAATATGCCTTTCTAAAGGTAAAGAAGTTAAAAACTAAAAGATCACCCCCTACTGCAGAGGAAAACTATAAAACTCTATTATATCGGTAGAGCATGTCTCAAATGCACCCATCTCCCCTAAACTTTTACATTAATGTTGGTGAAGAAATCCAGAATGTATTCAAGGAAGTTGTTGAGTTCCACCATCCACTGGTTAGGTAAAACCTAAGAAGTAGCCTTAGAGCAAAAGCTTATTTGTGGTATTACAGTTCAGTTAGTTTGAGATGACTATTTAGGCATATTCATGGCAGATAAGTCATCTGAGGGCTAAGAGAAAACTATTTTTAAAATAAATTTAGGAGAAAGAAATATGTATATGAGAGGAGGGATTAAAAAAAACCAATAACTTAAACAAAACTTTAGAGACCTTTATAAACTTCCTGTTTCATCTGATCAAAGGAGAATATTTATAATAACTCAACGTGAGATGGAATGGCTAAATATATAAGCTACGATTACTACTATTATTGTTATATTACCATTTTCTCTAAATTATACCTAATTTATACAGGTCATTTCTAAGATGTTACCAAGTCAGTCATGCCCACATGTATATTTGCCAGTGCACTACAATCAGATGGCTATTCAATCTTAATAAGGGTCCTCATTATAATTATTATGGATTAAGAGGTTCAAGGCTTATAGCTAGAACTACACACTCACAGCCCTCACAGCTCTCCAGATGGAACAGTCAAAACATAAAATTCTGAATCTGGAATGGACTTTATCAATCATCTAATCCATTCCTCTTATTTTTACAGATGAAGCAACTGAGGTCCACTGATAGTGATACAGCCAGTTCAAGGCAAAGCAGAGATTAAACTAAGGGTTCTTTTGACTATGAAGTAATTCTTGATTTATTGTCTTCAAACTAGCTACATCTAATGAAGCCAAAAAAAAAAAAAAAAACACTACAGGATAAAATAAGAATTGACAGCATCTCCAACATGAAAAGCTAGTAAGTGTGATAGCTGATAGAAATTTATTTATAACGTTTATGAGGTGAGAGTAAAACCTCAGTTCACCTATTAAGATCAGAGAAAAAACATGGGAATGCACCAAGTTACAAAACAGAGCCAATACATTTATTTCTCTCTCTCTCTCTTTTTTTTTTTTTGTAGTATAGTCAGTTTACAATGCCATGTCAATTTCTGATATACACCATAATGCTTCAGTCATACATATACATACATATATTGGTTTTCATATTCTTTTTCACTATAGGTTACTATAAGATACTGAATATAGTTCTCTGTGCTATACAAAAGAAACATTGTTTATCTATTTTATGTATAGTAATATGTGCAAATCTTGAACTCCTGATTTATCCCTTCCCACCCTCTTCTCCCACTGGTTACCATAAGTATGTGTTCTGTCTGTGAGTCTGTTTCTGTTTTGAAAATAATTTCATTTGTGTCTTTTTTTTTTTTAGATTCCACGTACGAGTGATATCATATGGTATTTTTCTTTCCCTTTCTGGTTTACTTCACGCAAAATGACGATCTCCAGGTTGCTGCAAATGGCATTATTTTATTCTGTTTTATGGCTGAGTAGTATTCCATTGTATACATATTCTACAACTTCTTTATCCAGTCATCTGTCAATGGTAATTTAGGTTGTTTCCAGGTCGTGGCTATTGTAGATAGTGCTATGAACACTGGGGTGCATGTATCCTTTCAAATTAGAGTTCCCTCTAGACATATGCCCAGGAGTGGGATTGCTAGATCATATGGTAAGTCTGTTTTTAGTGGTTTTTTTTGAAGAATCTTCATACTGTTTTCCATAATGGCTGCACCAAACAACATTCCCACCAACAGTGGAGGGTTGTAGGAGGGTTCCCTTTTCTCCCTACCCTCTCCAGCATTTATCGTTCGTGGACTTTTTAATGATGGCCATTCTGACTGGCTGTGAGGTGATACCTTTTATGATTTGCATTTCTCTGAAAATTAGTGATGTTGAGCATTTTTTCATGTACCTATTGGCCATTTGTATGTCTTCATTGGAGAACTGCTTGTTTAGGTCTTCAGTCCATTTTTGGATTGGGTTCTTTGGTTTTTTCTTATTAAGTTGTATGAGTTGTTTATATATTCTGGAAATTAAGTCCTTGTCAGTCACATCATTTGCAAATATTTTCTTCCATTCTGTAGGTTGTCTTTTTGTTTTATTTATGGTTTCCTTTGCTGTGCAAAAGCTTATACATTTAATTAGGTCCCATCTGTTTATTTTTGCTTTTATTTCTATTGCCTGGGTAGACTGTCCTGGGAGAACACTGCTGAGATTTATGTCAGAAAATGTTTTGCCTATGTTTTCTTCTAGGAGGTTTGCAGTATCTAATCTTATGTTTAAGTTTTTAAGCCATTTTGAGTTTATTTTTGTGTATGGCATGAGGGAGTGCTCTAACTTCACTGATCTACATGAGGCTGTCCAGTCTTTCCAACACCACTTGCTGAAGAGACTGTCTTTACTCTATTGTATATTCTTGCCTCCTTTGTCAAAAGATTAATTGACCATAAGTTTTGTGGGTTTATTTCTGGGCTCTCTGTTTTGATTCATGTGTCTGTTTTTGTGCCAGTACCATGATATTTTGATTACTGTAGCTCTGCAGTGTTGTCTGAAGTCTGGGAGGGTTATGTCTCCAGCTTCATTTTTTTTCTTCAGTATTGCTTTGGCAATTCTGATCTTTTGTGATTCCACATAAATTTTAGGAATAACTGGTCTAGTTCTGTGAAAAACGTCCTAGGTAATTTGATAGGGATCATATTAAATCTGTAGATTGCTTTGAGTAGCATGGCCATTTTAACAATATAAATTCTTCCAATCCAAGAGCATAGAATATCTTTCCATTTCTTTAAGTCATCTTTAATTTCCTTAATCAATATTTTGTAGTTATCCATGGATAAGTCTTTCACCTCCATGGCCGGATTTATTCCTAAGTATTTTATTTTTTTCGGATGTGATTTTAAAAGGGATTGTTTCTTTACTTTCCTTTTCTGATATTTCATTGCTGTGTAAAGAAATGCCACTGATTTCTGTATGTTAATCTTGTATCCTGCTACCTTGCCAAATTCTTTTATCAGCTCTAGTAGTTTTTGTGTGGAGCCTTTAGGGTTTTCTATATATAGATTCATGCCATATGCATATAGTGACAGTTTTATCTCTTCTCTTCCAATTTGGGTCTCTTTTATGTCTTTTTCTTGTCTGATTGCTACAGCTAGGACTTCCAATACTATGTTCAATAGAAGTGGTGAGAGTGGGCATTCCTGTCTTGTTCCAGATTTTAGTGGGAAGGCTTTCAACTTTTCACCAATGAGTATTATGTTGGCTGTGGGTTTGTTATAAATAGCTTTTATTATATTGAGATATGTTACCTCTATACCCACTTTGGTAAGAGTTTTTATCATAAATGGATGTTGAATTTTATCAAATGCTTTTTATGCATCTATTGAGATGATCATGTGGTTTTTGTTCTTTCTTTTGTGGATGTGGTGTATCACGGTGATTGACTTCCATATGTTGAAACATTCTTGTGTCCGTGGGATGAGTCCAACTTGATCATAGTGTATGATTTTTTTTATGTGTTGTTGGATTCTGTTTGCTAATAATTTGTTGAGAATTTTTGCATCTATGTTCATCAATGATATTGGTCTGTAATTTTCTTTTTTCGTAGTGGCTTTGTCTAGTTTTGGTATCAGGGTGATGGTGGCTTCATGGAATGAGTTTGGGAGTATTCCCTCCTCTTCAATCTTTTGGAAGAGTTTGAAAATTGGTATGAGTTCTTCTTTGTATGTTTGGTAGAATTTCCCAGTGAAGCCATCTGGTCTTGGGCTTTTGTTTGCAGGGAGGTTTTTTACTGTGGATTCTATTTCACTTCTAGTGATTGATCAGTTCAAATTATGTTTCTTCTTGATTCAGGTTTGGTGGACTGCATGTTTTTAGACTTGTCCTTTTCTTCTAGATTGTCCAACTTGTTGCCATATAGTTGTTTCAATACATTTATTTCTGATATAAGTTTAACCTATTCTCTATAGTCCATTTAGGAACACTGTCTGTAACTCATAGAGCAAAAGGAGATTAATTAAATCACATTAATAAAGAACTAAAGAAACAAAAGAAACAATTTCTGGTATGTTACCGAATGCATTACACATCATGAAGAAAGTGTTGCAGTCACTGAGCTGGAAAAAAACAAAACAAAACACGTCTGTCTTATCTGACTATTAGGTAGTAAAATTGCAATGAGTTTTACAGAGCAAAGTACCTGATACGAAGAAGGGTAAAAGTCTGCAAGAAATATGCCATTTTTTCCATTCTTACATATAACGCCCTTTCAGTTTCCCTGCTCTATAAAGAAGGGATGACAATAAAAATAATAATAATAAGTAAGCATTTTAAAACAAAGGGTAATATTTCTTCCTTGTTTGTACTGTTTCATATCAATGTATTATGCTTTTTAAAGTGTCTGATATGCTAAGGAAATATGGTAATCATAAAATACTTATTTCTTTGCTATAATTTCTTTACCCTCGTATGCCGGAAAAAAAAAAAAAAAGGATAAACCTGATTAAAACTATTAATAAATTATGGAACTCGTTTGTTTAAAAAAAAAATACACAACTCTCGATGAATTCATGATGTGTTGGTATTATTTCTTCTGCTGCAAATTCAATTAACATGTAAGTATTATAATAGAAAATGTTTAAGAATGTACTACTTAAAATAATCCTATCATGTATATCTAGCACATTTTAGGAAATACTGCTCTAAAACATAAGTTTAGCTAAATTCAAAGCCACTTACCAAGACAGATGTTCAACTTATGATTTAAGAGGTTAAAAACAAGAAAAAAAAACAAACCTTTAAATTATTTACCAGACTTGAAGAAAAAAGTCCTTTTATAATCAACATAAAGTAACAGTCTTCATAAAATAAATATTTGTTGAGCACCTACTACATACAAGCAGAGAGTATTGGGAAGAAGTACAAATCTATCTTTCTCTTAATATCTTATGAACTATTAAAAGAAATAAGACATTTACCTAGTTAACTATAATACAAATTAGAATTTGGTCAGTGCCATGAAGAAAAACAAACTACTAGGAATACTAGGAAAAGTACTTCTGACTAGGAGTACTAAAGGAAGCTTTAGGGAAATAGTAACATTTTAAAGAATCTACAAACTTGGACAAAATTTCTAGTGGCAGATATAGGGAGACAACTGCATTCCTTCTAGGAAAAAGACATAGCATAAGCAAAAAATCAACTCACTAAAAAAATGCTGAGTTTTCAAGGAACAGCAAGTAATCTAGTTTAGCTTCAGAGAATACTGAGGTATGGCTAAAAGGTTAATTTGCGGTAAACTCATTTGAAAGCCAAGTAAACAAGTATGAGTTTTATCTGATAGATAATAAAAAGCTTTTGAGCAAGAGAGCAGTAAGATTGGTTTTGGGAAGTGCAACAGGGCAGATTTAGAAAATCTAATCAGGATACTACATTACATCATCCAAGCCAGTGATACTTAAACTCATTGGTCTCAGGACCCTTTTACACCCTTAAAAATGACTGATGACCCCAAACTCCTTTTGTTTATATGGACATATACCGTACTAGAAATTAAAACAGACATTAATAATATTTAGCTATTGATTCATTTTAATATGGTGATGGACGGTAATTAAAGTTAATGTGGTAATTATTTCACTGTATATGGGCGTGTGTGTGTGTGTGTGTGTGTGTGTGTGTGTGTGTGTAATATAAAATCATTATATTGTACTCCTAAAACTAATACAAAGTTATATGTCAATTATATCTCAATTTAAAAAGAAAAAAATAACAAACCCATTAATTAGCACGTTGACGTAAGTAAAATGTTGTATGAAAAATAATTCTACTTTTCAAAACAAAAGAAATTTAGTGAGAATAGTAGCACTATATTTTTTCAAATCTCCTTAGTGCCTGGCTTAATATAAGACAGCTGGATGCTCCTATCAGTTTCTGCATCCCTCACACATCTCTAACACTTTTTCCCATTTTCTCTTCTTAACACACTTGGTGTTTTCTACTGAACTGTTTTCCAGTATACCAATCCTAGCTTCTTCCATGTCCAGTCTGCTATTAAATTCAGTTATTGAACTCTTAATTTCATATATTGTATTTTTCACCAAGCTGTTTGACCTTCTTGAAACATATGACTATTGTGACCCATGGGCAATTAAGGGTAACTGAGGACTTGATAACTGTTGAGATCCTTGCAGAGATCACTAGAGTAGTCCTCTCCCTCATAGGCAGGTTATGCAATTGTGGAGCTTAGGAAAGGAAGAAAAACTAGGCCACTCAGCATTTAGAACACTGTGAAATCCTAGGAGAAGATCAACATCAGCCTAGCATTAGTGTTCTACAGCTCCCCAGTCTCCCAACAATAAGTGGCTGGATTGAGTCTCCCTATAGAGAATACAGAGAGAACAGCAAATAGAAGGATCCCTCTAGTTGCATCAGAATTAAACTGACAATACCACTGTCTTCACCACTATAGATCCACAGGGGTAAGAATCCAGAAAGCAATGGAATGACATCTTTAAAGTGCTGCAAGAAAACCTGAACCTTGCATTATATTCCTGGTGAAAACATCCTTTAAAAATGATGGTGAAATAAAGGGTTTTTGGACAAACTAAATATGACAGAATTCTCAGCCAGCAGATCTGCAGTGAAAGAAATACTAAAAGCAATTCTTTAAGAAAATGGAAAATGATCCCAGGTGGAAAAACAGAAATGTAGAAAGAAATGAAGAATACCAGAAAGGATAAATATGGGATAAATAACTATTAACTATAAAAAATTACAATTATTTGCAGAATTTAAAATATATGTAGAAATAAAATATATAAAAACAGTATGTAAAAACAGAGGGTGAAAGATAAAGTCAAAGATTCTAAAATTCTACTGGGAAAGCGATAAAAACAATAATTTGTGTTGTATTAGAGTTAATAATTCAAGAATACATTCTGTAATGATCAGTGTTAAAAATTTAATATTTATCAGTTTCTAGAAAAATGCAAATGCTAAAGGTCTGCCATCATAAAATCATAAATTATATAATTGGAAAGCAGCTCAGATTTAATTATAATACATAAAGCACAATCTCAAAGCCAAACAAATGACTGCTGATGTGAACTTGCATAAATTAATAAAATTTGATGGAGTAAAAGTCCAATAGAAACCTTTTATCCTAAGAGAAAGATTTCAGGTATAAAACTAAAGAAGCTGCTGTAAGTATAACACAGATATGCTCAGGTTGACAGCCATAAAAGGAAAGAACACAAATTGGGACAGTCACCTGAAAAAAAGACAGTCTAATACTATAACCAAAAGGAAAGAATGGTGGTGATACACATTTATTCCACAGCCACACAGGCACTGGGACATCCCTAAATCTGGTGTCTGATTAGAGCTGATCCAAAGAGAACCACTGCTGATGGTTAGTATACCAGGACATTTACTGGGGAAAAGCAGCTGTAAATCTTTTGGTATAGAGAGTAGCACATCACATACACAATCAAAAAAATAGATGTACTCGAAGAACTAAGAGCAATTTAGAGTCATAGAACTACCAAAGTTCTACTCTAAGTCAACAGAAAAACTTTAAGATGATACATTTAAAGAACTGTGAAATAACAGGAAAAAAAATATATATACAAGGCTCTGTCCTTGGTTCCTAGCACAGAGCTCCTAAAACTCTTGCATCTCCTAAGTGATAAGAGCACTAGGAGCATCTTCTGTTCTAATGTTTGTTTGACCCTGGTTCTTGACACAGAGCTTCTAAGTCCCTTGGCATTTCCTGGGTGACAGGAGCACATCTTTTCTTCCAGTGAGGCAATGCTTGGTGGGCTCCTAAATGGCTGTGCGTCACCAGAAAGACCATGCCATGATCAGAAACTGGAATTTTCAGCCTCATCTTTTGTCCTTCAGGAAGGGGAGAGGGACTGTAAATTGAGTTAATGATCGATCATGCCTACATGATACAAAGCCTCTATAAAAACCCCAAAGGTACAAGATTCAGAAAGCTTCCAGGCTGCTGGGAGAGTGGTGTGCTGGGAGAGGGCATGGAAGTTCTACACCCTTCTCCCATACCTTGCCCTATATATCTCCTCTATCTGGATGTTCATTTATATCTTTTATTATATCCTTTCATACTAGGCCAGTAAACATTAAGTGATTCCTTGAGTTGTATGAGCCACTATGACAAATTATGAAGCCCAAGGAGGGGGTCACAGAAATCCTAATTTATAGCCGTTCAGTCAGAGGTGGAGATAACAACCTGTGTTTGGTGTCTGAAATAGGAGTAGGGGATCAGTCTCGTGGGCCTGAGCCCTTAACTTGTGGGATCTGACATTAACTCCATGTAGATAGTGTCATAACTGAATAGGACACCTAGCCGGTGTCGCAGAGAATTGCCTGGTGAGGGGAAAAAACCCTACACATTTGTGACCAGAAGTGTCAGAAATGAAGTGTTTTGGGTCAGAAGTAAAGGAGAGATACATAGAAGGGGGTTTTCCTACTTAGGAACTATATTCAGGAAATACTCTCACCTCTAACTTGAAGTGTCTTCCACACAAGGAATTTATGCTTTTATCTAATCCTCTGTTATAACCATTGGTCACATTATATACCTTAGTTTTATCTACTCTGGGGACACAGTTTCAGAATCTACCTACATCACACCACAATCTGTCCCACTAATTTCTTCATGGTGATCTCAGGCCAAGAAAAACACCTAGAATTTCCATTTACTAAGTAGTTAGGTCAAAATAACTTAACAACATTTATGTCCTGCTGGGCAATGCATAACTTCTCAAACACTGAAATCACACTGGACACTACCATCTTCATTCCCTGATTTCAGTAATTTTTCATACAGTACTTGCATTTTATTTCAAAAGCCACTGAAAACTTATCTTCATAAATATATAACATCAAAAGGGATGTAGGGAGATCTAACAGTGAAATTGTGAACTACCTAGTGCTAGTAGTTTGAACAGTTTGCAAAAGATGTCAAGCAATGTTGCATTTCCCTCAGAAACATAAAATATCCTGTGGTACCCCCAGGGTATCTCTGTGCACAGTTTGGGCACCTCA
Source organism: Camelus ferus (assembly GCF_009834535.1). Lineage (NCBI taxonomy): Eukaryota > Metazoa > Chordata > Mammalia > Artiodactyla > Camelidae > Camelus > Camelus ferus. The sequence goes on from NC_045716.1 coordinate 3,885,041, forward strand.
GGTACATAAGACATTAACAATGACTCAATTCTATGAAAGAATGAATAAAAGGTTAGTAACAGAGACTGAATAAGTAACAGATAATGAACAAGGGAGAGAAAGAGAGTGAGGGACAGACAGGAGGTTTGACAGAACAAGAGTGAGCAAGCAAGAGAGTTTAGAACAGAACACAGCAAAGAGAACAGTAAAGAGAAAAACAAAGACAGGAAGAGATAGAGACAGATGGTCAGGGGGAAATAGAAGTACAAAGAGAGAGAGAAAGACAAATACGGAGAGAAAAAAATGATGAAAAGAGAAACAAATGGACAGATGGAGAGAAAGACCAAAAGGCAGAGAGAGGGAGAAACAGAGTGACCAACAGTCAAGGACAAGGAGATACTGAAGATAAAGAAATAGACAGAAACAGATGGACATACGGGGGTAAACACAGAAGAGAGGATCAGGAAAGGTAAGACAGCATTAGAAAGACATGGAGAGATTAAGGGGAAAGAGTGAGAGAGATATTAGGAGAAACTGTCAGGAAGAAAGAAAGATAGGCAAGGTTACACAGATATTATTATGACAGAGAAGGGGCAGGGAAAAGGGAAAAAGACTGAGAGAGACAGAGTGGGCACACAATGACAGCAGAAAGGAAAGCAGGCAGGAAGAAAGAAAGGAACTTAGGGAGGGTGGAAGGGGAAGGAAAAAAGAGGCTTCCCCTCCACTCAGGGGAACAGGAATTTTATTCATCAATTCATTACTTAAAGGCATGATCCTTACAGTTTACCAGTGTGTAAAAAAACCCCAGGAATTAGCACAACCATTCTTAATGATGCTGAGCTCTGCACTCCAGGGGTTTTTATGGCCATAGGGGAAACACAGCCTCTCTGCATACTATTAGTAAATATAATCTACACTCTTTTACTTCAGATATTAATATCCTCATTGACAGAATTTCATAGCTTTGTGAGCTTCTAAGGATCTCTGCTTCAAGCAACCAATCGAAGGTAACAATAATTCATTTTTCTTAGAAAGACTATAATCACATAAAATTACATAGGAACCAATTTTAAAAGAGGAAACTATTCAATTCTAAGGCCCTATATTTTCAGGACACACCAGCTATGCATACCCTTTCAGCATATTGTAAGACTAGCATTGGTTTGGTCTTTTTTTTAAGCTATTTATTGAAATTTCAAAATTAATAAAGAAAGAAGTAGAGAACAATACAAGTCCCAACATGCCCAATACCCGGCTTCAACAACTCTTAACATCTTGCCAATATCATTGCCACATTTTTACCATTAAGAACTATAATTCTAAATACATTCACAGCTTTTTTCTTTATTGTTCCATAATTTTAAAATGCATTTTGACTTAATCATATTGGACTTTAAATATTTTACTGCTAATCATTATGAAATCATCATACAAAAGTTTAACTAGTGTTTCCAGAATCAGAAACTCTGTTCTTAGACTCTATATCTACACATTTCCTGAGCACCTATATATCCCAGGTCTTCTAAGTATTTTACAAATGTAGATTATTCAAAATCTATTCCAGAAAACCAAAGTGTTTCCAACTTATGGTCAGAATTATGTTGTAAAATTAAGTTGGAAAATACACTACAGTTTATCTAATCCAGTGATTCTCAGACTTGGCTTCACATTATAATGAGCTGAAGAGCTTTAAAATATACAGATGCCCAAGTCCTGAGATTCTGATGTAGTCGGTTTAGGAAGCAGCCCGTACACTGAGGGTTTTTGGTATTTGTTTTTGTTTTTAATGTTCCCCAGGTGATTCTAATGTGCAACCAGGGTTAAAAATCACTGATCTGCTCCGGCTTCCTACCAGATGCAAAAATTCCCTCCAACATCCTTGTGTAGTAACCACCTGACAACCAATTCCCAAAGTCACTACAGCTCAATCAGTTTAACTTTGGGACAGTTTTAATTACTTGAAAGTTCTAATAAGCAAAACATGCCACTCCATACTCACTGATTCAAATTCTACCGTATCCAGTCATATATAATAATTCTTCTTCTTGTCCATCATCAAAGCTACTCTAAGTATTCGATGCTAAACTCTCCCTCCATCATTCACCCTTGCAACAATTTTCAAACTCATTCCCATATATACCAGTGGTTCATTGCTAGAAAAGTTCAACATCCTCTTAAAAACACAGCACCTATAACCATTCACAATACTCCAGGGAAAAGATGGTCTGATTAATGCTTCATATTAGTAGTATCACTTTTTTCATTGTATACAACTTAATATAGAGCATTAAATTTTTTTGAAAGTTGTATTTTACTATTGGCTCATACCAAAGGAACATGTAAATCCCTAGGGATTTTTATGTTAACTGTAACTATGCTCCCATTCTTCCATCCTACATGTTTTTAAACTTCACATCTATCCCATACTGTTACATTTAATTAGTAGTGTTTTGGTAAATGTTCTGCAAAGTGGCGAACCAATCTGTAGCATTTACCAATTACTGTAATGTAAATACCCCCATTATGGCCAATTTCAAGCTACCAACACTGAACACATGGTTGGGAAGAGATGCAGATAACCATCACAAACCTATGTGAGACAGCTCCAGCAGGCTACTAAATGTAACTCATCATTCTTAACCAGAAGTTTCCACCACAATCTTTAGAACCCCGTTTTGAAAATATATTTCCCAACCCACTCCACCCTGAAGATTTTGAGATGTAGTATGTATATAGACTGGAATTCAAGTATTTCAATATTTTTAACAAACTCCAGGTGGTGCTGAGGTACACTCCCAGGTAAAAATCATTGTTTTAACTCATCAAGATCTTTTTTGAGGTGTCTTCTGTCAAGAGAAACACATTTTTTAAATTGCTACATGAAAGAAAAAATTTAAACCAAGCCTTGTTTTCATTAAACTGATTACAAGATATTAAACTAAAACTTCCCCTTACAGCTGGCACAAAGCTGTCTGTCAATACTCTTTATTATAAGTAGTTCAATTAGCTACAAATCCTCCTAACTATATTATCATACACCTTACATTCTCCCACTGTTTACAAGTATAACATGGCGGGCTTAAAAAGAACTGTCTTCCTGAAATTTTACACCTATGGCATTCTCCTATTCAATTATGAGAACTAACTGCAAAAGAAAATTACGTACGTTTGGCACAATTTGCTTTTGTGAACCAATATGTACTCCTAGAAGATGAGCACACACAAATTGGGAGAAATGCAAACACTCAGTCCATAGCACCTTGAATTAAACAATTCTTAGATCTGATCCATTTAAGAACAAGCTGATAAATTAGACTACATCAAAAGTTTACAACTTCCAATCTGGAAAAAATACTTTTAAGAGCATGAAAAGACAAGCTACAGATTGGGAGAAAATCTCTGCAGAGGTTACATCTGATAAAGATCTGGTATCCAGAATATAAAAAGAATTCTCAAAACCCAAGAATAAGAAAACTAACAACCTAATTTTTTAGTGGGCAAAAGATTTGAACAGACATTTCACCAAAGAAGACATACAAATGGCAAATAAGCACAAGGAAAATGTTCAACATCATTAGTCATTAGAGAAATGCAAATTAAAATCACAATGAGAATATATGCATGACTGAGACATTATGCTGTATACCAGAAATTGACACATTGTAAATGACTATACTTCAATCAAGAAAAGAAAAAAAACTACAATGAGATACCACTATGTTCCTACTAAAATAGCTAACATTAAATACTAACAATAAATATCAAGTACTGGTGAGGACATGGGGAAAACAGAATGTTTATACATTGTAAGTGGGAATGTAAGATAGAACAATCACTTTGGATCTCAAAATAATTAGGCTGACTGAAAGAAGCTAAACAAGAGTACATACTGTATGAGTAAATGCATTTACATAAAACTTTAGAAAATGCAACCTGATTGATGGTGAAAAAAAGCAAATCAGTGGTTGGATGGGATGGGGTGGGAGAGAAGGATTATGAAAAAGTATGAGGACACTTTTGGAAGTGATGGATATGTTCCCTATCTTGATTATAGTGATGGTTTCATTGGTGTATACAAATGTCGTAACATCAAATTGTGAACTTTAAATATGTCCAGTTTCTTAAATATCAATTATACCACAATAAAGCTGTTAAAAACATACATTAATTAGGAAAAAGAGAAAAATTGTCATTTTACATGCCTGTAAGGCTATAGGTATTAGATTATATTTTTGAAAATGCAAATTAGACTTCATTTCATTTGGAGGGACATTTTCTGTATAAATATTTAATTTTATAACACAGAAAATTAAATGTTATCTTTATAAAATAGTTTGTAATTTTTCATTGCATGATATTTTGAATAATAAATTCATTTAAACATTTAAGAAAAGTCATAACTAGATTCTAGTTTCCTGTTTTTCTTACAAATACTTATACCTAAAAGTAGGAGTCAGACCAGGAGTATAGGATTAAAAATCATCTTGTAATAAAGCCGCCACTAAAAAATTTCATAACTGCAAAGAAATTATTCCAGAAAAATGTATTTACTAATTAGATTTTTCTTTCTTTATTGTGGTAAAATAACATAACATAAATTTTACCATTTTAACCATTTTAAGTGTACAATTCAGTGGTATTAAGTATGTTTACAACATTGTGCAACCATCACCATTCTCTATTTCCAAATATTTTCATTACGTCATATGCACATAGTAGATAATCACTAAGTGTTCATGAGCAAAAGCAGGAAATTAAAGATACTTCTAAAACCAGTATTGTAAATCACAGATGATGTGAAACTCAGATGCTACTATTCACAAGAACAAAAGGCAAAAACTACTGGCTAGTGAAAAAAAACCCATCTGATAATTCTGAAAATTCGTATTTGTAATACACGTTCAGTTAAACTGCATTTTTACTTATTAGTCTAAAAAAGTGTCATACTGACTGAATATAGTACCTTAAATAGTCTACTTAGTTTTTCTAAATTAATTTGACCTAATTCTTTTATTCTAATTTCTCACTAGGAGTTCTAAAAGACATAAATAACAAACACTAATTAAAAATGCCACTGACATCCACCACTTCCACAGACAGAATAAGAGACCATGGGAAAAAACTAGTATACAGATTGATATTTATGAGCAAAATCATTACCCTGAAAGACTTTTTACTAAGAAATAGAAGTTAAAATCTAAAATATTTTGCATAAATGCCCAGAACTTATGTTTGCAACAATCAACACTTTGCTTTTCTACTGGGATGTTCCAAATCAACACTGTGTAGATTTTTGGGGAGTTAGGGTAAAAACAAGAGAAAGAAAACTAAAATCAGGAACCACTACCTTCACCCTTCTAGATCCATAACAAACAACATATAATTAGGAACAGGGGAGAATGAAGTCCTATATCGCACAGCCCTATTCAGATAAGTGTTGTACAGGCACTCTTTTTAAAGGCAGAATTTCCCAAATCTAAATGCCTCTATGCATAGTTCTAATTTGAAAAACAATTCCACTATTAAGTAAGTTAAACTACTCCATTCTATTCAAAACTGAACAACAAAAAAAATCTATTCAGATTTTCTGAACTTATTGTTTACTTTTCCAACTCCTATCAAAACAAGAAAAATTCTACCCTGACAGTTATTTCTTTGATTCCCCCAAATTATAAAACAAATATGAATGCAAGGAAGAATTTAAAAAGAAATATATTTCTACAAATGATACAGACTGACTGAAAAATTAGCAAGCAAAAACATATGCCAAAATTACGTTATAGAAAACCCTATTCTCAGTTTAAGTAAATTCTACTTTAAAATGCTGTCTTGATAAAAGTTATAGTTGAACACTGAGTAAACTAAATGCCACTGAATTTCAGTACACTTTATAATTGTTAATTTAATGTTATGTCAACTTATCTAAAAAAAGAAAGTAAGCAATGCTTCCGTGCATATTCCAGGTCACGTAGCTAATTAAAAATTATGAATCTGCTATAGAAAACAAACTTGCGGTTACCAAAGGGGAAAGGGGAGAGGGAGGGACAAATTAGGGTATGGGATTAGCAGACACAAACTAATAAATATAAAACAGATAAGCAACAAGGATATACAGGGAATTATATGCATTATCTTATAATAACCTATAATAAAATGTAATCTGCAAAAATACTGAATCGCTATGCTGTACACCTGAAACTAACACAATATTGTATATCTCTATATTTCAATAGCAATTTTTAAAAAATTATGAATCTGCTTTTTCCAATACTCTTGAAGAAGGGAGCATGTGGCCCTAACTATTGCTGGCAGACAGTTGGAAGACCCCCAACATGTAAGAGGACAACTATAGGAATCACAAAAATAGCAGAGCTGAAGACTGGATGGTACCATATACCTAAAGTCTGCATTCCTCTGGACTTCTAATTGTGAAATCAGTTCAGAACAGCACCAAGACTATCTATTTTTGGAAAGATGCAGAACTGGAAAAAAAAGAACTCACAATGATCTTGAAATCCTCATGTGCATTAAACTAACAGCCCCCAAATGTTAAGGTATACTGGTCTCCCAAATAAAACACAACTTTTAAAAAAATTTAAGCCCTTTGGAAATTTGGCCTCATCCTTACAGTTCACTCTTCTCCTGTAATAACCTTCTGCTTCATTTAAAGCGCTCTACTTAATCTCCCCTGAATGTCTTATGTACTTGTGCCCTTTTGGTTTCGTCCTGCTGCTTCTTTGTGGCTAGAAGGCCCTCTCCATCAGCTATAACTATGCTTTGAATTTGAACCCAATTCAAATCTCACCTCCTCCATTAATCATTCTGTTACTGCTTCATTTATGAAGGTTCTTCTGTGGACACTGTGGATAAACTGCTCCTGAGGATATCTGCCTAATGTACTGTGCTATTCTTGTATTGTTAAAAATTACTCTCTGCTGTAAATACCCCAACTTATTTACCATGTCATGAGTGAATTATATATATTTCCTTAAGAAGAAAGGTTAGTCGTAGGTCGTAGTCTTTTTAAAAAGATAACAACCTATTGAACTACTAAGATGACAGAGTTCTCATACAGAAAAAGAGTATAAAAACAATAAATCTTACAATATAAATTATCTTATTCTGTTCCATCCTTTGTAAAAGGTATACACAAATTTAACTATTTCATTTCTCATTATAATGACCAAAAGATTCCTTTGTGAACAGCCTAATAACATATTTTTGAATTGCACAGCAATTGTGGAACAAAGAGAAACTCTTAAGTATACTTAATCACACTAGGTTTGCAATGACCTGATTCAAAGTCAGATATTTCAACCTCAAATAAGATTCATGTGTCTCGGGTGTACATGCAAAATTAATTGCATGTGATAACACACCAATATAAGTTCAATTTCCTTTTCCAATCTCACTGATTACACCTTTTGTAACAATAACATAGCTGATCAATTTCTCATCACAGACCACAAATTGGCAGTCTTGTAGGTGATAAAGTATGTTTCACCTCTCAACTTTCAGTAAAGAAAATGAAAATTTAATCAGTATAGGTAAACTCCCTACCCCCAACACTCTAATCCTCAAGAGTGTACTCGTGGTTACCATGTCTAGGAGTATCATTCAATTCTAAAAATCATCACAGTTCACCTTTTCAGCTAGAGCACACTTTCAAGCTCAAAGCATATTAAGAATCTAAGCTTTTTATCTTAAAAACAATATATACACACATACATACATATATATTTATAAGCATGTGTATATGTATGCATGTGTGGGTATATATATATGCATTTGTTCCCAATGGAAAGAAATAGTCTAAAACAATGAATAACTCAGTAGCAATGATACTTTGAAAGCAGCGCCAGTGTGTGGCTTCTAAAGGAATTAAGACTTGTTGGTTATCACTAAAAGAATCAAGACTTCTTAGAAAAATGGCTAATTCTGGGTACCAGGCTGGAAATATGTTAGATAAGTCTGGAAAATATGGTCATACCAAATAGAAAAGAGGCTATCAAAGATTTCAAGGGTCATATCAAAAGGAATGAAGAAACCACATGAAGAGGCTTCTACTGGGTCAAAGTTGAAAATTTGATCATTAATCAGGATAAAAATTACTCTGGACCATAACATACTAAACAGGTTTAAACATATTAATTCATTAAAACACTTAAAATCATTTCACTGGTCATCTTTGGAAAATGTTAGAGAACCAATATTATTTTGAAAACTAAAATAAAAGAATTAGGCAATCATCCTACCCTTCCTATACAGTCTGCAGCTAAGGACAATCAAAGAGTTAACAAAGGGAAGTTTCTCTTTATAGAATTCTGGCTAATGAACACAAGAGCATTAGAACATCACTATTTTGTAAACCTTAACAAATTCATGGATCTAGGGTCAGGCAATAGTCATCGATAGCTAGTGCCACCACAAAGAGAAACAATCCGATGTGACGTACCCCTCCTAACAGAAGTACACATCAGCAGTTACACAGTGTTCTTGGGAAAAAGTATATATACATTATACATTGATCTGAATTAGATCAAATCTCTAGATTTAACTACAAATTCACAGAAATATAGAGAACATACACCATGTTACAGTACACCACAGGAGTACAAGCAGTAAAATCCAGATTCTGGGAGATAAATTAAAAAAACAAAAAACAAAAAACAAATGAGATAGTCTGTTCCACCAAATAATACTAATAAACATTTTTAAAAGAAAATAGAAAATGCAAGAAAAATAAAAGAGTTGGAGGGGAAACATACAGATCAGCTTTAACCAATAAAACTTTCTTCAATGAGTGACATGCTCTGTGCTGCCCACTGTGGCAGCCCCTAACTTCATGTGGCTACTGAGCACTTGATATGTAGGTAGCGTGACTGAAGATCAGACTATTTCATTTTAATCGTGATTGATTTAAATTTAAACAGCTACTTGTGGCTCACGGGTACTGTAATGAATGCTGCTGCTACTGATCAATGGAGAATTAAGAGACTTTAATCAATCACTATATATATGATGGAACTTGTTTGAGTCTATTCAAACTGATAACTCTTTAAAAATATGTATCAGCAGTAATTTCTTAACAGTATTAAATATCTATCTGATACTCTTAACAATATTAAGAAATTACTATTAATATTTTTATGTGATAACTGTATTTTGGTAATAGGAGCAGAAGCTATCCTTCAGGAATATTTACAGATAAAATATTATTTCTGGAATTTGCTTCAAAATAATCAAGGGGGATAAAACAAAATTAGGCATTATATTGATAAACACTGAAGCTGAGTGATGGGTAAACTAGATTCTGTATACATTCCCTCTAGTTTTGTATATCTTTGAAATTTTCTATAATAAAAATTATGGGGGGAGGAGAGGACACTTAACCTGTGTGCTAGGAGGAGGTTCGTCTCTTTGTTTCCCCCAGGAAGGATGCTAAACATATAAAAGAAATTCTTAAGAAGGATAATTTGCTTAGAGATAAATAAACAGTCCTATACTATATTTTATACACTCAAGTCTGACTATCCATTGGACAACTTTTCACTTTCTGGGTATCATACTTGAATTTTTCTTTGACTCATTTGACTATTCCTTTCAAAGTGGGTAGATTAGAATATGAAAGCAAATGCCTTGGTTGTACCTCTAGCTCTGGCTCAAAATTTGAAGAAAGAACATTAATTACAATGTATTTTCTCAATTTAGATTTAGGGATAAGCTCAACCAAAAATGAGCCCACCCTCACAAAAGATATCCTTGTCAAATCTCTGGAACCTGTGATGTTATCTTATTTGGAAAAGGGGTCTTTATGGCATAATTAAGGATCCTAAAATGAAATCATCTTAAATTACCTAGATGGCCTTAAATCCAATAACAAATTTCCTTAGATACACATAGGAGAATAAATGGAGAAGATAAAGTGAAAAGGCAGAGATTGGAGTGAAGTGGCCACAAACCAAGGAAGCCAGCAACACTAGAGGCTGGAAGAGGCAGATTACGCCCCCAAAATTCCAGGAGTGCCGCTCTGCCAACACACTGATTTCAGACTCTGGCCTCCAGGACTGTGAGAGAATAAATTTCTCTTACTTTAAGCCACCAAATTTGTGGTAAATTGTTACAGCAGCCACAGGAAACTATAACAAAAGGGATTATCTACTCTTTCAGTTATCGAATACCTTATTTCTTCCTCATACTGCCTCAATAATTAGAAGTTAATGCAAATCTAAATGACTTTTAGAGCTTCTTTTCCATTTTGAGGGCAGGAATTTTTATTTCTTTTATTCAATGATATATACCTAATGCTGGAAAACTACTCTCTGATCATAACTTTTTATGCTTCTTTCTACCTTTCTCATTGGCGTTCTTTCACTAAAGTGGTCCTGCCTAAAGAAAACAAAAAGAGCAGAGAAGAATTTCCCTTAATTTAAATTCTGCCAACTTTAACCTTTAACAATTGTTCCAGTTTTCAAATAGCTAACTTAGGAAACTATCTGAAATCGTCACATTCCTCAATGTGGTATGTTACCTTTTCCTATACAATGTAGAGTATATACCAATAATTCCCAGAGCGTTTTTGTTTCATGACTTAATGTTTTATAATTATCCCTTCTGTACTTTGACTTTTCCTCAAACTTTCTAATAAAAACAGAAAAAACACTGTGTGATGACACAATGTTTTTATGTGTTATTGATTTTTACTCACAAAGAAAAATTTTAAATACTGAAAATATTTTAGTCTGCACTATCACAAAGAAAGGATTACAAGCCTGTTTGAAGCATTTCTTCTAACTTTCTACCTGTATGCTACTCAAAGTTGATACATATTTTTATCACATAATTTTACTACCTTTTTATATCATCATCTGATGTCCTAACAGTATTGAATTGTTTAATCTCCTCCTATGAAAGAGAAGTCGATATTTTGTCAACTCGAATAGCAATGCTATTTATTATTCAGAAGCCCATCTTTACTATTAGTGAACTAGTTTGAAATTAGTGGCATCTTTAAAGAATACATAAGTTTATTTTTGAGAGCAATAGTTTTTTTATCTAGAAGCTGTAATTTCCACGATACAAGTGAATATGCAATCGTTTTCCAATGTACACATGAAATAAGCACACCCATCAAAATAAATAACTTCATTACATGTCTTTGAATATCAGTCAGGTCTTTTGATCCTTTCTAAAATAAGTCTTAATGGAGAATAGAAGATACATCATTCTTAAGGAGATGACAATTATCTTGTTGGCCTGGCTCGTGTCTCAACTTCCATTCTTACTCATCTGTATTTCTTGATTTCAAAACAAGGTTGCAGTGGCTACAGCTATATATAGCATTTCATTTTTGGGGTTAAACTCTCTACTAGTCCCTGGTATACAGTTTTCTCATGTAAATTAACCCACTACAAGAAGAAGGATTTTTGAAAATCGACAATAAATGACTAAACAAAGCAACAGTAATAGCAAAGTAAGACTTAGAAAAGATAATCTCCTGCTACCGCCCAGCTGAAAATGTAGCATTATAGTTCTCCTTATTACAAATATCAAATAATTTTATTTCTAGGTCAGAAAAATTTTTTTAAAGAAACAGTGATACAGGATAACAAAATGGAAAACTGGGGGACGGGGAGACACAAGATTATAAACAACATAAGAAAAGTAATTTATTATGAATGCATAGATTTGACAGTAATCCTATACAAGCAAAAAGTACTTCATGAATTTTAGAAATGTAATTCAAGTCTTCCATCCTCTTGAACTTAAAAAGCAAGCTCACATCTGTCAAAAAAACAAAGACCTGGGAACAGAGGTGGGATGGAAGAAGATGCCTGAAGTGGACTCTGTCCATTCAAGCGTATAATCAGAATGAATAATTTACAAGCATACTTTCATCTTCAGTGCCACTAAGAGCTGAATTCTAAGGAGCTCAGGGAGACTGTAACACATCTGCTAACGAAGCTGAATAAGCAGAGGAGACCTAAGCAAAAATGATCCAATAAAACCCGTTCACAAGATTGGAGAAGAAGTTGGGGAACTAAAAAAGGAATGGCAGAAACAGGAGAGACTAGTGCAGTAGTGGTCAGTGACCTATGTCCTTAACTATACCCATTAATTCTGTTTCAGAAAGTCAGATAGCTGTAGTAAGCTAACTAAATCAGAGAGCTAAACTGGGCTAACATTAGCTACATGTACTCCCCATCAAAAGGAATATTTTATAAGATAACAAAAGAGGCAAAATTAGAAAGAAAAACAACTAAGGCATTTGTAGGTCTTTTAATCAAAATAATCAAAAACATACATTCCATTAAGTAGACATATATGAAAAAAATTCTCCAACAATTCACATGTGATTTTTTTCAAATCCATGCCTATTTCATGTACCTTTGAAAGGAGGCATACCAAAACAAAAAGAAGTGGTTTAACGTCTTACACGAAATATACAATCACCCAATAGCTTATAAAACATGATTTATTAGCAATCAAAGGAAACTATGCTTGACATCAAGACAACACAATGCCAAGAAAATCTTTAAAACAGGGTCTCATATCACCTGTTTCTCTACTGGTTTTAAAGAAATGCTACGTTTGTCACCTCAGACTGTATCTTATGAAATTACAGTCAGCATCATTAAATGACAACAAACAATATGCTTAGCCATCTAACCAGCAGGTAAAATTCTGCATCTAAAGATCAGGAGAAATTAAAAATTAAAAAACAAAAAACAAAAATAAAAATAAAGAAGGAAGCTAGATTAATTCACTCTTTTTTTTTCATAAATGGCACTCTGGCGTCAAGGAAGATTGAGAGAAAAGATTCATTTTAATTCCTACTCCATGTGCTCAGTAAATATGTAAGGTATGTGCCTATTTTAGATACTAGGTATAAAACAGTATTAAAAAAAAAACAAAATCTCTGGTCTCAAGGGACTTACATTGTTTCAAAAGAATTAATAAATCAATGAAAAATACAAGATATCTAAAAGCGACAAACTGTATGCAAAGAAATAAATAAAATAGGGTGATGTAATATAAAGTGACCAATGGGTACATAAAATTGGGTATTCAGAAGGTCTCTGAAGGACACAACCATGAAATGATCTATTGATTCTCAAAAAAGGGTAAGAACTAAGATTCTACTGTAAGAGCAAGCTTGACATGATTTAGGTACAGAAAGAAAGGCAATGTAAGCTGGAGTCTAGTAAAGAAGGGTTAAAATGGCAGAAGGCGAGGTAACAGACATAGCACCAGATTATTTAGGGCCTTGTTAAGTCAGAGCAATACATTTTTACATTATATCCTTGGATTAGAAGCAGCAGCCTCATGAAACTTAATGTCATGCTTTTCATAAAATAGCTGTTAGGGATACTATTCAGCACACCATGCTCTTCATGACTTCCAAAGGAAAAATTTCTCTCAAATCTCATGTTCAGTAAAAGCTGATCTTTTTCTGAGGAACTGGTATAAATTTACCTGACATGAATTCTGAAATTAATCATGCTCTTTATCCTCTGAACTCCAGAAAATTCAAGGCTGAATTTACTATTAGCTTCTGGCAATTGTATAAACCTTATGGCATCTATTTTTTAAAATAAACTTTCTATTTTAAAGTATTCTTATACACACAGGAAAGTTATGAAAGTAGTGCCATATATCCCCCACCCAGTTTCCCCTATCATTAACATCTTACATGATGAATATGGTACATTTGACAAAATCAGCCAATAATTACACATAATTATATTATAATTTATTCAGAATTCCTTAATTTTACCCAATGTTCTTTTTCTTCCAGGGTCTTTATGGCATCTATTCTCTATATTAAATTTACTGGAACTTTATCTCACTATTCTATCTTTATTTTCCTCTTTTTCTAACCTCCATAACTACTGTTACCTAAAACATTTTATCTAATTCTATACACCTTTCCCAATACTTCTGGAGTAATAAAAAAAATTAGTAGAGAGATATTTCTTGGAAGACACAATTAGCTTTTTCCCAAGTCAATCAGTGCAGTATTATTCAATGTAGTAACACTTTATAAATCTTAAAAAATACAGAGACTCAAGGAGATGTCCAATTAAAGATGCTTTTCAAAGATATCATTTTGGATAAAAATGTAAGATGAATATAAAAATATTTTTACGTTTTAGTAAAACGTTCCGTTTAGTTTAATCTCTTGAATTCTCCTTTTGTTGTCTCATACAGCGTTAGTAATCCTGATTGTTCTTATTGAGCCATGCAACCTTAATGTGGTCTCAGATGGCACAAATCTAAGATGAGAGTGAGGCAAAAAGATCTTTTATAAATCCCTTTCAATTAGAAATGTCGATCTCTTAATTCTATGACCTAGGCTAACTGTCAGATTCTCATTTTTCCACCACAAGCAAAGAGTGGAAACATTAATGCTTCTAAATAAAAGATAAATTTTAAAAAGAGGATGGTAAAATAAAGTTTGAAGCTTTACTTGAAACTAATTCAGAGTATAAACTAAAATAGATTGATTAATACAATGTATAAAGTGTCCAAGTTTATATATATATACATATAAAATCATATGTGTCAAAAGTATCAAAAGTATCCTAAGGAAGGGGCAAGTTTCCCCCAAAACAGACGTGAATATTTACCCAAGTGAATTTGACAAAATTAGACTATGTCAAATGGGTACCACAATTTAAGAGTTCTGTTTTCATATCTATAACAAATTGCCTTGCCTCAAAACAATCTTGATTATTAAGATGGGACTGATTCACTGATGTTAAGGACCTCTAAAAGTTGCAGCTTAATTCAATCTGTCCCAAATATCCAATACTTCATTGAGACCAGGATTTGTAAAAAGCTTATATAGTTTAAAGGCTTTTAGTAGTATTTCCAAAAATTTATCAAAACATTATTCCATGAAAGACTGACTCTAAGGGCCCTAAGTGTGTGTCTGCCTCTCCACATTAAAAAAAAATACACAATTCTAGTCACTTTAATACCCTTATTCTACTGTCATGTATGCTCTACAATTCTTTCTGCAGAAAAATAGTAGACATTTTAATTAATTATGCCATTATTGAAAAATCAAAACGTGGTATAAGGTTTAACATAGAATTTTAAGTCCCTTTCTCAGTCATATACTTCCAAATGTAAATGGCTACCAAAAATAAAAGAAGTCACACAGAAGAGTAGGTAATAATATGTATCAAAGGAGACTAGATATAAATTGATAAGGAATGCCTAAGAATATGTCTTTAAGCATTTTATATATATTATTTCACAATATCAGTACTTCCTAGTTACAATCATAAGACAATTATTTTTAAATAAATGTAAAAACCCTTTATTTTCCATGAATCAATGTATAAGTAAATGGGTTCATGAAATTCATCCTCAAAGGATGAATGAAGCAAAATAACCAAGAATCTGAATGTTCATTTATTTGAATAATAAAACATTCCTTAATTTCTTAAGACACTGAAATTACTTTGGTTGGTTGGTTACTTTTAAATGGGAAAAAAAGCCAACTCATCAGTGAAGAATAAAAGATACTATCTTGAAATCAGAAGAAAATAACCCACTAATGTAAAACATAGCAGTCAATTCCTTATCAACAAAAGTTTTCATATACTGTGACTTTTATCTAATTCACTTTTATCAAATAAACCACTTTACTCTTTAAGAATCCATTTCAAGATACTTTTCTTTCACTGTAATTATAAATCCATTCCATGTTAAACAAAAATACTATGAAATATGGACAAGCTACTTATTTTACTATACTCATCTTAACAAATCAACAAAAATGTTTTTAATACTAACAATTATGTTAAGTTATAACCATTTAATATATGTAAATAATTCATACAGGTATTACTTATATTCAGTTCAATGCAATGAACATTTTCATAATAAATATCCTACAGATGCTAAGAAAATAATAATTATTATTATTATTAAACTATTAACAAACTTAAGAAGCCTATAAACCTACTGGCTAATTACTGCCTTAAAAAAAGTTATCATTAACCATATTGATCTAAAATTATTAAGGTTATTTATGGCAAGAGTTCTCGACTTTAGTTTCTGGGGATCTATAAAACTATCAATGCCTAGGCTCCTATTTTAATTGGTCTGAGATGGGTAGCAAGTATCAGTATTTATAAAACAAACATAGAAACAAAACACAAGTAAATTAAGTTAATTGTACAGCAGATTTTAGAATCACCAATTTATGGTATACTCCAGTTTTAAGATTTAAAAAAAAAAAAGAAAAGCCTTGCTTGCTGGTACCAAAGGTCTTAAGTCTACTAAAACTTAAGGTGTAGGAAAAAGGAGAGTGAAGAAAAGACAATATTCAAAAAATAATCAAGGTCCAGCAAACATTTTTTTCTTTAAAAATGTTTAAAGTTGAAAGTCCTATCTTGGACTTTGTGATAAATCTGCTCATATTGCATTACTTTATAGATAACTGCTAAATAAAAACCCAGAAATAGAAACTCAATAGCAAGAATAAAGGAATGACAGAAATGATTATCACTTTGATTTGACATCATATAAAAGATAGTAAATTAACATAGTATTACAATGCAAATAAGAGATAAATTACAGTTCCTTTAATAACTTTTCCTAACCTCAGTACTACACAGAACAATGTTTCCGTAAACCACTTTCTGTAAACCACTTTCAATTCTTCAGTGCCTCTAAAGAGAAAAATTCATTTTAAGAAGATAAAAACTACATGGCTTTAGTCTATTTATCTACAGCGTAGAAAGAATGAAAAAGTGCAGAATATTTCCCTTAGGAAAGCAGCACATAAATCTTCATGATCAGCCTACAATACTCCCTTTATAACAGGGTCCAAAGAAGTTAATGTCTCTGGGCAATGAGATAAAGAAAAAGCTATTAACTATAAATACCTATCATTTTAGCATACTTTGACAGAATTCAGTTTTTCTCTAATGTCAGCTAAATGTGTGTAAGAATTACTAGCAACATGACCCAGCATGGAAGGATGAATAAATATTACTATAAAGCTCAACACATCTCAGTATATCTTTGTTATAAACCAGGCAGCAAAACTTAAAAAAAAAAATTAAGGATACGTAGACCAATCTTAGAATAAAATTAAAATAATCAATATTAAAGCACATTACACAGAGTGAGGAAATCAGTTTAATTTCCATTTTTCTTACATTCTTAAAATATTTTGAGGATATACTCTTTAAGACACATAAAGAGATAATAAACCAATAAAGAACTAAACAGTCTGATAAATCTTGTGTCTTCTGTTAAATATTAGAGAATTAAATATATGATAATCCAAAATTCAATGACAAATTACAAAATTAACACATAAGTTCCAACACCCTGGTAAAGATTTTGAGATGTTGAACGAAGTACATTTTGAATTCAGAATGGTTAGGGATGAAAGACACACATTTCTATGTCACTAAAGACAATGAGTTTTTAATTATAGATCTATAGTTTTAAGAAATAACTTCATAGTCATCTCTCCTGAAAATGCGATGCAAATTTTTAAAAGAATACGAACACTCCCTCAAGAAATAGTTGTTGAATTAGCGCTCAATTATTTACTGATATAAAAACTCCTACAACTTTAACTTACAACTCTCCAAACCTATCAAAGGTGAAATATAAAGAATGAGCTGGTTAGCAGAAGCTGAGGCAACAGAAAAGGAAGGATAAATAAAGATAACTGGAAAGATAACCACTGCCCTTAGATCAGTCATTTTATAACTGCCAAAACGTGCACATGCATACATATACATGCTTATATCACACACACACTTAGAGCAAATATGTTCCATTGTTTTACTAGTCCCAGTCTAAAGGCAAGACTGAAATAGAAAGACAAATCTGTGTTGCCCAGATGAATTATGAACTAAGGATTCACAGATGGGTGGATGGATGGATGAATAGACAAACAGATATAAAAATACATTGTTGGGGGAGAAGGAGTATGACACAGATAAGAACTTTAACTCTAAATCATTATCTGTGATTCACAATGCTAAGGTGATTTAAGGACATAAAAAGAGATCCACTGTAGGGTAAACATGAGCTAAACAAAAAAAAATTTTTATTGAAATATAAAGTAACCATAGTAAATATTATAAAAAAAAGATTTATATAATCAGGCAGGTTATATTAGTTTTATACTGTTCAGTTTAAAATATCTTTCCTTAAAAAGAGGTTTTATGTGGCTAAACGTAGAAGTTAATGCATCTTACCTTCCACAGAAGGTGCCTGGTCTTGAGCTGAATACAGCATATCCTTAAAAGCCTATTAGAAAGAAAGGAAAGAAATACATAAAACCATGAGTAACCTTTACAATACAAGCACTCTGAGCTAAACAATTACTTCTTTTTTAATATCCAGACAATGACTACATATGGGTCCCTAAACTAAGAATTTAGCTAAAACTTCAATTAACTTTAATAAGCTAAAACCCAAATACTATACTTTCATATCAATCTAGTATTGTCCCATTTTTAAGATGAGGGCTAATGTGTACACTTTAAAAATTAAGGGGCATTTGGAAAAGAATGAAAAATCACCTGAGAGATCATAAACTCTATTAACTAAAAAAAAAAAAAAATAGTGACAGAAACTGAGAATGGTCCTAGAGGAATACAACAGAACACTGCATAAGAAAATACAAAACACTGGATACAGATTTTTTTTTAATTGTGTTATCATATACATAAAAATAAAATTCACTATCTTAACCATTTTCAAGCATACAGTTCAGTAATGTTAAGTACATTTACACTGTTGTGTAGACAATCTCCAGAACTCTCTTTATCTTAGATATAAACACTTTTTAATGGAGGTCTGGAAAGTCCTCCATGAGAGCTTAGGACCGTAAAGATACAGGTTATCACTGTTTTTTTCCAAACCAATAAATTAATTAACAACCATATTTAGGTAGTTAAATGGTAGCAGTTTGGTCTCTCAATAAGTGTTTCTGGGACAGGAATGAAAAGCATTCTCCAAATCTATCAAAATGGAAGAATCAATTAAGTGGATAAGCTCCAGACCAGAAGAGCTGGTCATAAGTTTAGGTTACTTTATCCAGTCCCATAGCTTCAAAGCTTCAAATACCATCTAACCATTGGTGATTCCTGAATTGGCCTCCAGCATTCCTCAACCTCGGGACAACCGACATCTGGGGACAGATAACTGTTGTGGGGGGCTGTTCTGTGCATAATAGGATTTTTAGTACTATCTCTGGCATCTAGAGATTCATTAGATACCAGAAGCAATCCTACCCCACTCCCTTACCATCAAAGCTGTGACAACCAAGAATGTCTCCAGACACTGCCATTTGTCCCCTGGGAGACAAAAATCATCCTTCCCCAGAAACACTGGCCTAGAGTCATTCCAGCATATAAAAACCAAAAAAAGAATAAATAAACCTCCAGGGTAACCCACTCTGTATTCAAGTCTAGTAAATTATATTCTTTCCAAGTAAATTTATCATTTACTTTAAATTAGTGGCCAACCTGTCAGTTCCATGACTAACCCTAACAAGTCTGACAATAAAAAGTCAAAGAGACTTCCAATGAAATAAGGAAAATTAAAAATTTTAAGTCAATGCATTTTTGTTAATTTTAGCCCATGCTTTATAAAAAATTTTATAGGAAAATTATGTATATATAAAAATTTTAATGTCATACACATCTAAATCCAAAAATATTCAATACGATTCACTATATAGAAGTTGAGGCAATACAGTAATGCAATGTAGTATAATATAAAATATTTGCTTTTTATTTCAGGTTCTTGGCATAAAGCTCTGAAAATCTTTGCAATTTACTGTCTTTTGTATACTAATGAGATGACTCATGGCTGGGGGACAGGGTGGAGGGGTTCCTTAAGATAACTTCAGGATGGGGGGAAGGGGGTTGCTGTCCAGAAAAACCAACCACCTGATTAATGTGATTAGATGGTTAAAACTTTCAGACCTCTGAGAAAGAGAAAGTAGCTGAAGATTGAGTTCAACCACCAACAGCCAAAGATTTAAACAATCACGCCTATATAATGAAACTTCCATAGAAATTCCAAAAAACTTCAGGGTTCAGAGACCTCCCAAACTGATGAACACATTGATGTGCTGGGGGAGGACTCAGATGTTCTGTGCCACCCCTGTCCCCATATACCTTGCCCTATGCATCTCTTCCATTTGGCTGTTCCTAAATTGTATCCTTTATAATAAATTTATACCAAGTATGGCACTTTCATGAATCCTGTGAGTCATTCTAGAAAATTATCAAACCTGGGGAAGGGAGACTCATAGGAACCTCCAAACTGGTAGTCAGCCAGGCAGAAGTGTGGGTAGTCTGCATACCCGATTTGTAACTGGCACCTTAAGTTGGGGCAATCTTGTGAGGCTAAGCCCTTAGCCTGCGGGGTCAGACAGGAACTGACACTCCAGAGTGTCAGAACTGAACTGCATTAAGACACCCAATTGTTGTCAGAGAAATGGTCAGTGGTGTCAGAAAAAAAAGAACTACATTTGGTGTCAGAACCGGTGACAGAAAACACCCAAACAGAAATCTTTTTGGAAAACCTTTAATTGTGGGCCACAGCTTTTCTAAGATTACGTTTGCAGCTCAGCCTCATGTTTACTGACCATTAATTCTTAAACTTACGTGTTTGCAAAAGCCCTAAGTGAGTATGACAAAGGTATAGAACTTCTTTTAAGAAACATGTATATATACTCACTATATTCTTTACAATTTCAGGTGTCTTAGGGACCACTAACATCTAGTCTAAAAAAAGAATTTAGTTCAGAAGATCTTATCAAACATCAGAAAGTCTTTATTTCAGCTCACAGACTGGAATTTTATATTAAAGTCCTATACAAGTACAGAGTGGTGGTTATGTTATAGTTCTTCCATAGAATATTTTAAGGGGGTAAATGAATAGATTGCTTAGAGCAGAGTAAACCTCTAATAGCAGAAAAATTTAAGAAGGAACAAAAAACTCCAGCCAAAGAACACTTAAGGAAATAAATCTATCATTGGAGCAGGTAATATCAGAGACTCAAAATGTCTGAATGAAGTTCTTCTACTTTTGAAATATGACAGCCATGTGTACCAAAATCAAATGATATTATCAGTAACCAAATAAACCACCAATGACTAGCAGAGTGGCTTGTATGCAGTAGGAGCTCAATAAATAGTTCTTGAATTCAAGAGGGTTTCTTCTTTGGAGAAAATTGCTTTAAAGATGATTACTAATAAGCACATTGAAAAAGCACACTAAGAATCTCTGATATGTAATGAAAATGAAATAATTTGCAAAAGAAAGGCTTACCAAATTAAGTTTTTAAAAGATGATTTAAATTTTATAAAATGAAAAATTATGATAGCCTTCATTTTGATTATAAAACTAAATCATAATTTCATTTAAATCAAGACAACTCTTGGTGAAATCAGAGACAACTCTTTTTACTACTTACTATGAGTTTTCCTCTGAAAAGAAACCCTCTGTTTTTCATAGTAACAGTCTCTAGAGAACTCTGTAAATAGGATACCACTCCCTGCCTGTGACAAGAGAATAGATCCCCAACTGGAAACTAGGGGGGAAAAACCTACAAAGTATTGTCTGTATTAGTACCTATGGACTGTTTGTCTATAATATGAGTCACCCAGAACACTTGCCTAGGTTGAGAGCAGTACATCCAAATACACAAAACAACAAATTCGAAGAATTTCCTCAATTCATGCAAATCAGTATGTATTCATGTGCATTACAGAAGATTTCTTTGATTTCCAAAGGATTCAAAGCAATCCTTTACATCAGCATCTCTACTGCAATTTCTGAGTATTAAATTATTTTTGTTATAATGTTACTGAAATATATATATAAACTAGGACAAAACTCTCAGCACTCATAACAATGCATAAAACAGTAAAATCTTACAAATTAAATCCAAACACAACCACAAAACCAATATTATTCAATCAACAACATTCACATGGCAGGAAAGAAGATGTTTGCTGAAACAAAATCTCAACTGGTAACAGGAATACAGTGCTGACTGCCAATTCACCTGTTCCTTGTTTGGAATGCCTGTGTGACTTTGCGTCAGACGGGAACTACCGTGAGGCTACACAGTACACTGGTAAGGAGCTATGGTGTCAGGGGATGTGCATAACTCTACCAGCTTAGACACTTAGCGCTACCACAGCTACCACCTTAGCTGTGTAACCTTTGGAAAATTAACTTCTCTATACTTCAGTGCCCTCATCTGTAAAACAGGAATAGTAATCACATATACCTTACAGGTCTATTGTGAGAATTAAAAACTTAAAACACAAATCCTCATATTAATTCTGATTCATGATTATATATGAAGAGTACTTAGTGCAGTACTCTATTTGAAACCACTTATAGCACTTAAAATTTCCACCTTATGTTTTAATTATTTGTGTCACTTGTTCCCCATTTGACTATAAAGTCAGGGTTTTAGCCACCTTGCTTGTACTCATATAAAAGAGTCACGTTATAAATATTTCTACATTATTTCATATCATCATGAAAGAATTCACTAAGTTTTATTAATTCAATGAATGTTGTTGGATACCTATTCTGTGCACTATGCCAGGCTCTAAAGAAGTAATGATTGTATTTCAGTAAAACTGCAGGTGGGGGGAGAATATGCATACAACAGAATATTATTCAGCCTTAAAAAAAGAAGAAAAGTCTGTCATATATTACAACTTGATGAACCTTGAGAACCTTATGCTAAGTGAAATAAGCCAGTCACAAAAAGACAAATACTGCATAATACCATTTATATGAGGTATCTAAAGTAGCTGAATTTTTAGAAACAGAAAGTAAAATGGTAGTTGCCAGGGGCTGGGGGAGGGAGGAAATGGGGAGTTGCTGTTTCATGGGTATGGAGTTTCAGTTTTGCAAGATGAAAAGCACTGGAGATCTGTTATACAACAGTGTGCATATATTTAATACTCCTGTACTGGGTTTATTTGTCTCATCATCTGGATTATCACTCATGTTTTCCTGACACTTACACTTAAAAATTGTTAAGACTGTAAATTTTATGTATTTTTTTTTACCACAATAAAAGTAATGGTTAAAATAGAGAAAGAAAGGAAGTAACAAAGAAAGGAAGAAAGAAAGAATAAAACATGAAGACAGGCATATACATAGATAAATTTTAATACAATATGTTAAGTATTTTAAAAATGATCAAAGCATATTGAAGGCCTAATGTGTAGCAGTAAAGAAAAAAAGAAAAAAGAAAAGAAAAAAGTAGGTGATATACAGTAAAGAAGGAGCTACCAAGAAGCAAAATAGAAAGATTAGACAAGCAACTAAACATAAACTAAGAATTAAAGATCACCAAGATTGTGAGCATAGGTAAAGAGAAGGATGGTTAGTGATACAATTAACCAAGGTACAAAAAAAACAAAGAAAAAACTAGGGCAAAGAGAAAATAGAAGTTTGGGTTAGCAAACCACTTTAGGTATCCAGGGGACAACTGAGATGGCCAGCAGACAGATGAAAACAGATACCTACAATTTGGAAAATAGGTCAGAGCTAGTGGTTAAGAGTTGGAAATTATCCATATAAAGGTGATCTGAAACTGCCTAGGCTCTAAGTAAATGAAATTTTTCAGGAAATGAGAAGTGGGCCAAGATCTGAATCTTCTGGAAACAAAACAACAGAGAAGACAATAAGGAAAAAAATCAGATGTATACAGTGCCACAAGAATTAAAGGAGCATTTCAAGAAGGAAGATATATTAAAAATTACCAAAAGCTGCTTAGAGAAGAAATAGCTACACCTCCATGTTTGCTGTAGCATTATTCACAATAACCAAGACATGGAAACAACCTAAGTGTCTGTCAAAAGATAAATGGATAAATAAGTTGTGAGATACACATGCACAATGGAATATTATTCAGGCACGGGAAAGAAGGAAATCCAGCCATTTGTAATAACTTGCATAAACCCTACATATGCTAAATGAAATAAATCAGAGAAAGACAAATACTGTATGATATCACTTGTATGTGAAATCTAAAAAAGCCAAACTCAAAGAACAGTAGAATGCTGCTTACCTGAGGCTGGGGGGTGGGGGAAATGGGAAGGTACTGGTCAAAGGTTACAAACTTCCAGTTACAAGACTAACGAGTTCTGATCATTTAATGTACAGCATGGTGATTATAGCTAATAAGACAATATTATATACTTAAAGGTTGCAAAGACAGTAGATGTTAAATGGTCTCACCACAAAAAAGAAATGGTAATTATGTAATGGGGTAGAGGTGTTGGCTAATGCTACAAAGGTAATGATCTGTAATCTATAAATGTATCAAATACATCAAATACCATACACCTTAAATTTAAACAATGTTATATGTCAATTACATCTCAATAAAACTGGGGAAATTTTTTTTTTTGGAAGTCCAGGATTTGGGTCAAGAAAAAAAGGGAAAAAAAGAAAGAAACAGTCCCCCCACTTTTTTGTGTATCTAAATATGCATTACCAATAGTTTCTTCTTCAGTTGCAATGGTATTCAAGCATGCTTTATCATGAGAAATGATAGAGAGAAACCTGGCATTCAAGATGACCTGAGAATTGTACACAGGAAGATTCTAGGAAAGTTAAAAAGACTGTTCATCATCACGATACTGCTAATGTTGATAAAATTCCTGAAAATTTGATTTAAAAAAGAAGACTAAGAACATTTGAGTTGAAACAGCAATCAAGGAAGGATTCCGTATGCTAATAATTGTTCTGTTTCTTGAGCTGGATGGTGAATATAGATGCCTATTTGTCTGTCTGTCTATCTATCTGTGTATCTATCTATCTAATTGGAATGCTGCAACTGAACTACAAAGAAAGAAAAATAGCTAACATTACAATGCCTAGACTCTGACTTTCAACTTTAGAGCTTATAACTTAAAGTATCCACATGCAAGAGTAATAAAATATAATCTTAAATTAAAGGGAAGAAAGATAAAAAGCTGCTTAGAGATCAAGAAGAGACTAGTCACCTTCAAAAAAATGGTTT
The DNA here is from genome assembly GCF_009834535.1 of Camelus ferus. Classification (NCBI taxonomy): domain Eukaryota; kingdom Metazoa; phylum Chordata; class Mammalia; order Artiodactyla; family Camelidae; genus Camelus; species Camelus ferus. Next base: position 3,910,080 of record NC_045716.1, read on the forward strand.
CAGTCAAGTGATGGGGCAGAAGCTAGGTTAGACTGGGCTGAATACACATGAGCGCTGAAGATCTGACGGCCACAAATACTGGTCAGTTATAAAAGTAGTAACAGTTACCTTTACTGAATGCCTACTATCAGATATTGTTTAGAGTATTTTAAACACACTACTTTAACAGAGGCCCATAACTCTCTGATGTAAATATGATTCTCATTTTACCACTGGAGATGTGAAAATTATTAAAGTATCTTACCCAAGTACTACTCATTCTATAATCCATCTTTCTTTGAGAAAAAGACACATGGCCCTCTATTTCAAGTGAAATCTTACTTTTTAAGATTTACCTCTACTTTTGGCCTCTCAATTTTCTGATACTCTCCCTTTTATTTCCAAAATTTTTCTAAACCATTAAATTTTTATATCAGGTGTGGTAATTAGCCTCTGAAATGGCCCCCAGTGATTTTTGCCTCCTGGTAGTAATGCTCATGTGCAATCCCCTCTCATACAGATCACTGCATAACCAATAGAATATTGCATAAATGAAAGAGCACTTCTTCCAAGACTAGGACATAAAAGGCACTGCAGTGTTCACCTTTGCTCTCTCTTGGATTACCCACTCTGGGGAAAGCCAGCCACGAAAAAACTGAAGTGGCCCCATGGAGAGGTCCAAGTAGTAAGGAACTAAGGCCTCCTGAAAAAAGCCAGCATAAAGCTGTCAACCATCTGAGTGAGTCATCCTAGAATCAGATCCAGCCTGAATCAAGCCTTGAGATGACTGCAGCCCTTACTGACATCTTATGACTTCAACCTCATGTAATATCCTGAGCCAGAACCACCCAGTTAAGCTACCGCCAAACTCTTAACACACACAGTGTAAGATAATAAACATTTATTATTGTTTTAAGCCACTAGGTTTTGAGTAACTTTTTATATAGCAATAAACAATTAATACATGAAGTTAGATTCGAAAATCATTTTTGTATTACAGAATATAACATTATTAAATAATAACCAACATCTTCGGCTGGTCTTGTTCAAAGTACCTAAAATTTTTATTCCTATAAAAATACAAAAATTACGGAAAGGAAGACTATGACAAGGTTTCAAGTAACTGATTTACTTAGCGATAATAAGCAAAACTGTATTCCCACATGTCACAGTCACCAACATTGTAATTTAAGTTACACTGAACGCCCTTAAAGTCATACAGCCGCACTTCTGAGCTGGAACAGGTCTGACAGAATAAAGCAGCATCTTCCTTGTCTAAAGATCCTATTCTGACAAAAAAAAAAAAAAAAAAAAAAAAAAAGCTGGTAACAAATGCTGTCTTCTAACTAAATCTGTATGGCTCATTCTCATTCTTACATTTATTGTGGTAACAGATGTAAATTCTGAGGGCAGAGAGCAATCTCAGGTCAGCTCTTATAGGCCACAGCATCCAGCACAGAACAAGTTCAAAATATGTTTGTAAACTGCACAGACCTTGTAATACAAAACCTAAATATCTAAAGTCAGTATATCAGTTAATTTTTAAGTGTTAGTTATTGTTATTTTATTGAATTATTTTATAGCATTTCTACTGTCATGAAATATCAAAATGTGAATTCCTTTCTTGTCTTTCCCAATTTTCATTACCTTTTATTTCTACAAAAAAACTCAAGCCTCTTTCATTTACTAGTCCCAAGAAAAGTTCTTAGTGCTTTTGGCTTCCAGCCTTCTTTAATATATACGGTTTATATAGGTAGGTAAAAACATGTTGAATTCTTCCCAAATATAATAGTTATGGCAACATAAAATTCTCACTCTGCTCTTAGTAACAGTTTGCCAGCTTATCTGAAAGAATACAAAAAGGAACCTAAAGGTTCTGCAGTGTTGTCTCCTATAAATCTATAAAAATTCTAATTCATGAGTCTCAGACCACTTCACAGCTCCAGTTTGAATACTGTAAAACCCAAATAAACTAGGTATTCTGTACAGGCTAAATAATGTTTCCCACATACATATTCCTATTTGTCAAAACTGAAGGTATTTGTACTTACTAAGATACTACCGTATTTCACTGAGTCTAAGATATCATCAATTGTTAACATGCATAATTATTTCACAGAACATTAAGAAAAACATTACCAATTAACCACATGATATGTCTAAAATGAATCTGTTTCAAAGATACTGGAATGCAGGAACAGGGAATGTGCATCTTTGAATCTATAAAATACAGTCTTTCACTTGGTCAAAAATGTAGTTTCTCAAGCATTGGATTCTAAAAGTTCAGCTACCATCACCTGGCTTCCAAGAAATTTCATGACACTGAAAAGAGGGTCTTGTTATACTGAAAAGATTGAATACCAACACCCTAAAATAAATGCCTGTTGAATAAATGAATAAAAGTTACTCCTATGGTTTATTTTTAATGATGATAGAAATTAACAGGTACTTTACTCAAAAATATCTTCTATAGGTCAGGCCCTTGCTGGCACTTTCACGTATTATTATATTTAATTCTCAAAGTAACCTTGAATGGTAAATATTACCCCCATTTTACACACAAGAAAACTGAGGTTCAGAGAAATAAAATAACTGTTTAAAAGTCTCACAGCCAATAAATAATGGAAATGCAATTCAAGTAAAAAGTTCAGATAAAATTAAAGGTTCTTTCTCTACTTCGAAATGAATGGATCCCATATATCCTCAAAATATCTCCTACTTTATCCTACACATTCCTAAAGGTTCTATCCTATTTTCCTCACTCTGTTAATAGTTAAATTTCTCAAATGAAAAGTACACATGTATTGTCTCAATGACTTTAACCTCTTAAAATCTAGAATAAAGTTAGCCGAAGACAATTTATGTTCAGAATTCACTAATAAGCAACTTTTGTCATATCCAAAGACCTACCCTTAATCCTCATTCTCACTGACCTGTCTACAAAATATGTAACTGCTGATGGTCCATTTACCCTTAAGATCTTTAACTCTAGTGACAGTGTTTTTTACAAGATTTCCTCTATTTGTGTCTCTGTTTTTCTGCCTCAAATACCTTCCCTTAGTGAATTAATTCTTTAATTACTATCTCAATTATAATAAATCCTATCTTTGATAAATTTTTTATAATTTTTCTAATTCTACCTACTTATCTCTACATATAGACATTTCATGCATGAAATCAGCATATTTAAATCTGATTTCATGAATTTACCATCTCCAGAAGTAGCTATTCTCTACCAGTTTCCCTAAGTTTAAATCACTATATTAAATTTTTCCCTTCTTCAACCCCTATATCTGGCTATTCATCCAACTTCTGTTATTTAAAGCATAAATATTGAAGCACCTACATAAACCACTGTGCTAAGCAACAGAAAGCGATAGGTTAAAAAATGTTTAATAGTATTACTTTACATTTACTAATGATATTTTTATTTAATTTCAAATATTAATGAGAAAAAAGATCTAACTACTAAAAGTATGCCTCCAATTATACAACTTGGAAGGGAGATGTTACTTTAACAGGATATTCTGTGTTTAACAGGACAGGTTCACAAAATATGCATTAAATTATTATTATTAATTATTGATATATTGTTTAAAATTTTAAATCATAATTTAAGTTGATTAAACAATGGCTTAATAAATGCTTCTTACATAGGTCTTATGTTAAATAATATTGTCTCTAAAATGGAAGTAAGAAAGGTCAAGGGGGAATTTCAAAATTCTGCATTTGATAGTAATCTCTTTCCCTAAAACATTTTCTTCTCTAATACTCTAGACTTACAAATCAATCCAGAAATTCTAATAAGGCTCTACAACAAAAGTGCAAAAGAAAAAAGGACAACGTCACCAATTTTCTTCCCAGTTTTTTTCTCTCTACCACAAACCAAAGAAACTTTCAAAGATGTAAACTCTTTCTTTCATCAATAACCATCAACACGTAGTAACATAAACTTTCTGTTCTATGAAATATCGGACTTTCTTAGAAAGGAAAAATTCTTTCAACTTCCATTTGTTCAATAAATGAATAAACAGTGTAAGTCATTTTTACCTAGGTACTGTGTCACTGACTCCTTCCCTCGGTTATGTCAAGAGGAAATGAACGTTAATGGATAACTGAAAAATTGTGCTCTGCACTGGAATCTGACACAACATTGTAAAATGACTATAACTCAATAAAAAAAATAAATAAAAAAGAGGAAATGAATCAAGTAAGATACCGCTCAATTATTAGTTTCAAATCACTAGGGATAGATTTGTAATGATGGTTAATACTTACTGTATGTAGTAACTATGATTCTTACTGTCCTAAGTGCTTTTCAATTATTGATTCATTTTATTTCACGTGATCCTCTAAAGCAGAAATTGTTATTATCCTCAGTTTAAGGATAAGAGAATTGTGGCACAGAAAGGCTAAATGACTTGCCCAAACTCACAGGGTCATTATAATTTCAATTTCAGTGGCCTCTAAGTCAACATATTTTCTAATTCCTCAATCTATCAAGAATTGAATTTTTGAAAGTTCACAATGCTAAGCAAACAAATTCTAGAGAAAATATTTAGCAATCCTCTTTAGCAAATAACTAATGGCAGCATAATTTGAAATACACATATTTCAAATACAAAAAGAGAGGTTTAATCAAAAGATGTTTAAATTCTGTGATTAGAGGCAGTTACTCACCCGCTTATCAACAGTTTTGTTATATGCTATTATACAAATTTTGAAAAACGAGGGAAAGAGTATCGTCTCAATTTTGTCATCATTGATCACATTTGAGGGTATTACATAAAACTAAGTAAAAAGGTCTAAATCTGCATTCACTGAATAAACAAAAGAATAAGATCAACTTCTCTAAATTGATACCAAAGTAATTGATTCCCAGGGTTTTAGCCACAATCTGTAGGGAATAAACATGAACTTTTATTTTCTCCATTCACTGCCTTCAACCATACATTTCTGAATCTCTCCTTCACTCTGTTTGACACACAGTGGGCATTCAGTAAATATTATATATTATATATTATTATTATTATCATATTTCATCAAATCTAAGATGCCACTAGTAGTAATATACACCACTATTTCATATGCTTCTAAGAATGAAAAAAAAAATGTCTGCCAATCAATCTATGGCACAGCATTAATTATAAGATGTATCCTGATTACAGATGTTAAAATGTGGGAAAAGTACATATTAAAACTGATTAAATAAGGCACTAATTCAAGCTCTCATTATTTTTGATTATACTATTTGGTTTTACTGTTTTTGGTCTTGGTCTCTCCAATGCATCCTCCAAGATCTAAATTATGCATCTCACTCTGCACGGATCCCTCCCCATCTCTTCTTTAAAATCCTTAATGGTTCACAACCAGAAAATAATAAACTCCACAGCATAGTATTTAAAGCCATTCACCCCCTGAACCCTCCCAGGCAACTTTTCCAACTCACACTATCAGGTCTCCAACCTACCTACTAAACCAGATTTTATTAATATGTTTGGATACTTCCACCCATTTATACCTTTGTTGAATATGACCTTATCTGCCTACACTGCTACCAATGCCCTGTACTTTCTTCACCATATGATCAAACCCCATTCAATCTCTAGTACCCAGTTCAAACACCACCTCTATGAAAGCTTTCAAGGTAAATACCTTTGACAACCTCCAGAGCAAAACCAACTGGCCATTCTTCTGTAACACAATCATAATATACTATGATTAGGAGACCACCCAAGTTATGATAGGTGGTGTACGATAGGACAGGTGTACACTTATTTTTTTACATCACTAGCTCCTTGCACAATCCTTACCAGATAACACCATGTTAGAAGCTCTGAAATAAGACACACCTGTGTGTGTGAATTCTCGTTTTTGTTTTTTTTGTTTTTTTCAGCTATGTGACCTTGGGCAACCTACTATGATTCAATGTCTTTTTAAAACAGAGATAACAAAACCTACCTTAGTGGGTAAGAATTAAATGTAAAATGCCTGGCACACCAGAAACATTCAATAAACATTAGCTGTGTTATTTTCATCATTGTTTTATTATTTTTTTTAAAAGGAACAGGACATTTTATATATATATGTATACATACATGTATACATATACATGTATATACATATAATATATACCACATCTTTATCCATTAATCTGTTGATAGACACTTGGACTGCTTCCATATCTTGGCAATTGTAAATAATGCGCTATGAACACTGGGGTAATTGTATCTTTTTGAATTAGTGTTTTTGTTTTGTTCAGATATATTCCCAGGAATGGAATTGCTGGGTCATATGGTAGTTCTATTTTTACTTTATTGAGAAACCTGCATACTGTTTTCCATAGAGGCTGGACCAATTTACATTCCCACCAACAGTGTACAAAGGTTCCCTTTCCTCCACATTTCTTGCAAACATTTGTTACTTGTTTTCTTTTAGATGATAGCCACTCTGTGGTACACATATGCAATGGAATACTATTTAGCCATAAAAAGAACAAAATTTTGCTATGTGCAGCAACATGGATGGACTTGGAGGGCATTACGCTAAGTGAAATCAAGTCAAGACAGAGAAATACAAGTGCTGTATGATATCATTTATATGTGGAATCTAAAAAAATACGACAAACTAATGAATATAAGAAAAAAGAAGCAGACTCAGATAATAGCGAACAAACTAGTGGTTACTAATGCAGAGGAGAAGCAATATAGGGATGAGAGAGTGAGAGGGACAAATTACTGGGTATAAGACAGGCTATAAGGACTTATTGTACAACATGGGGAATATAGCCAATATTCTGAAATAATTGTAAATGCAGTATAACCTTTAAAAATTGTACAAAAAATAAAATTTTAAAAATTAAAAATAAAAAGGAAGGGGATACTCATGAACACTTAATGAGTTGGTTTAATACATATTCTGGTATTCTCTAGTCAGATACGCCCTGACATTGGCTTGGCAGAGTGTTAAGAGATGGAGAGATATACTCTTCATCTACAGGTAACATGTCACCTGTGTTAACATTCAAATACAGATATGTTACAGAGAAATAACCAAATGATTTTTCAGCTTTCTTGACTCTTGCTCTCATCTCTACCTAACTCCTCAAGCCTTATCATAGTTCCTAGATCCTATCTCTTCACCTAAGATAAGTTTCCACCTAGACAGGGCAATGGCTAATTTTCTGTAGTTGAATAAACAGTACTTTTAAGGTTTGAGTCTCTTAATTTACTCAGTCTTTTAATTGACACACACAAGAACTATTTTAGGTTCTTAATGTGAACTAATGGATTAGATTCAGAAAAATATATTAATGCAGAGTGTTTAAGTAATCGTTAACAAGAACATTTAAATTCATATAGACTCTTACAAAGAAAATTCATTCTTATAATTAAAAGCAAAGAAATGTTATTTGGCAGTGATAAGTCTCAGGGAGGTAACAGCAGTAAGGAGAAGGTCAACATTCTTATTCCAGGCTCTGCTATCAGATAGTTGTGTGACTCTGACCACATATCTTGGCCTTTCTGCCCTCAATTTTTTCATCTGTGAAACAGAGAGGTTGAGAAGATCTTTCTCAACTCTAAAACCAATTCTAGTATTAAAATTTAAATGTCCAAATGGAAAGAACTAAAATTAGATATCCACTAATACTCAAATGATTCACTTAAGCTATTTAGACATACACATGTGAATTTCACCTCAATTTTAAAAAAAAGAAAAGAATACACAGGTGCAGTCTATAATTGAAATGAATATGAATTACAAGCAGCCAAAAAGAACTAATTTATTTCAAAACCATATAATTGTTCCTGGATTTCTTCCTCTGTATAAAAAGTTCACAGACAATTTATTAATATAAATATCACAAATAACAGGAGTAAGAGCTAAAATCAACAAAGCCACTTTCCAAGAAACTCTAACTCGGACAATCCCAGGGGGACAAAATTTGAGGCTCAGTTTCTCTCACAAAAATACTGTTAACCTAATATTAACTAATAAGGTTGGACTCTGTAGGTAACTAATACCATTGAGCTCTGCAGGAAAAATAAATAGCAAATATATAGCTCCTACTACATGCTAGGTATTGTTCTAAGCACTTTACATATGTTAACTCATTTAATCCTCACAAATATCCTGTAACTATTACTATCTCCATTTTACAAATGAGGAAACTGAAGTACAGAGAGGTTAAGTGACTTGCTGGAGGTCACTCAGCTAGTAAATTGTGGAGATGGAATATAAACCTAAGCAGTCTGGCTTCAGAATTTGTTCTCTGTATGTGTTATTAACAAACATTGATTCAAAATAGTTAAACAATAAAATCAATGAGGGTGATTGTGTTAACTCAGTCACTAACCAAGCCATGTGACCTTGAATCACAATCTCTCTGAATCTCATTTCCCATTTAAGTAAGATAGGAAATTGGGCTAAGTAATCTCTAAAATTCCTTACAGGTCTAGCATTCCATGATCTATGATCTAGAAGCCAAATGCCACAGTAATGACCACTCTTCTTTATCTTCCTCTTTTTACCCTTATCAATATATCTCATGATTGTTTTCTCATGGCTCATATTTATAGGTCCTCTATTTACCAGCTGCCTATCTCATAACAGTTACAGTGATAATCTTGAGGAAAATATAAATTAACAGAGTTCAGACCACACTCTACTATCTCCAAATCATGCAGATAGAGACCTTGAACTAAAAATAGACCAGTCATTACTTCAGCAGGTGCTGGAGAACAAGTCAGACTGTGCCTAAACGTGCGTATGTGTAAATGGATGGATATATTTATTTTTCACAAAGCAGTATGATGTAGGGCTCTTACAATGTCACCTCTGCTACCCACAATTAACAGTATCAACATTATCAGCTACTTAATGGCTTTAAGACTCAGGTTCCCCAATCTACGAATGGAGCTAACACAACAACCTACCTAAACAGCTTTCTATAAAGAGAAAATGCTTTTAAAGTAGTGCCATAGTGACTGACACAGTAAGCACTTAAAAAATATCATCTGTTGTTACAGCCGCTGCTGCCACCATTATTATCTACAATTCCCATATAAAAGCAAGAGCTCCAAGGTATGACAAGTTTGATGTCAAATTCTGGCTCTACCACTTACTAGGTGTGTGGCCATGAACAAATTGATTAGTCTCTGTAACCCTGGGTTTCCTCATTAGTAAAAATGGAAACAATAAACCATCTATCTCACAAAACTGCTGTGAAGATTAAATGAGGTAACATAGCAGCTGACATCTGGTTCCTAACTTGTCAATAAATGTTAATTCTTTTCTCCTTAATGACAAAATGACCACATTTCCACTAATTAAATTCAAAGAAAAGAGAATGTAAGTGGGAATCTGAAGGAAGAAAATTTTCTTTGCTCTATCATCCTGTGCAGTGGGGAAGATAACAGAGAAACCCCACCTGTGGAACTCCCTCCATCCTCTTATGTGCTTCCTAACACTAGAGAGCTTTTTCTCAAATCATCTTCAAACTTTCTGAAAGAAATCCTGTGCCCTAAGGCAGCCAACTCTCAGAAACCCTTTCAGGGAACCCAAAAGGTCAAAACAATTTTCATAATAATACCGTAACTTCAATTATTTTTTTTAACTCTCATTCTTTCGAGAGTACACACTGGCGTTTTCCAGAGGCTACATGAAATGTGATGTCATGTCTCTGATGGCTAGTAGAAAGTGTGCTTGTATACGCTTGTGTTTCAGACACTTCTTAGTTTCTAATATAGCATACATCGGTAGAGATTGAAATCTTCAATAATTTTTAAGAGTTTCAAATGGTCCCAAGACCAAAAAGTGAAAGAATCACTGATCTAAGGTACAGAAAAAGCACACCAAGCACATGGATTACTCTAGGAATTACAACTTCACCAATTTAGCTTAAAAAAGTAATTCACACAATAATCTAAAAACTTCTCACTTTCCTGTATGGTTACGTTTCAGTCCTTCAATATTCAAAGAATCACTTGTTCACTAATTATTTATGAATAGTCAGTGACAGAAGTGGGTTTAAGAACTTACACCTCCTTATTCCTGGTCTAGTCTTTCTAAGTACTGCAGTTCATCCTCAAAAACTATGTTTTCTTAACATACTGCCCCTCTTGTTACAGAGAATATAAAAATTGTAAGTTATGCTTATAGCAGGTTAATTATACTTTCCTCTAACCTATAAACAAACAACTTTTAAAGGATTTTCTGATCAGTTCCCATAGATACCACAACTGTCTGATGAGAAGAAAACAGGTGACTAAATTTCCTCCTATAAACAAATTATATTTAAAGGTGTATAATGTAAAGTTTGAAAAGCCAAGGAGAAAGTCTTCCATATCATTTACACAAGTGTTCCAAATTTACAACCATGTTTTAAGTCCTCAATCTGCAATCTTCCTTTTCTACACTATTTATAATTTTGAAAGCACTATGTTGACTAAAATATAAAACAAAAACACACAAAAGCCTGATTTTTTTCTATTTTTAAGAAAACAGAGCTAGAATTTAATGATAAATCTATCAGCCTATAGCAAATAGTAGAGCCCCTACAAATGTGTGTTGAATCAATGAGTAATTTTTTAAGGCATTTGTTCATCATGAGCACTTGGCTTCTTTTAGCATTTACTAGGTAAGGGGAAGATCTGAAAAGGTAAATACAACTGAGCAAGAACCCTAGTGAATTTTGACGATGTCAATCCCAAAGTCCAATTAAATACCAAGCAACCCACAAACTAGCTCTGGTTAAGCTGTACAACTTGAGCAAAGTCTTCCAAACTTTTTTTATGTCACATCACCATCAAAAAAAAAAAAAAGGTTACTATGCACCTCCAACGTATGTATTATTTATAAATTATATCCTTATACACAGAATTTGTTTAAATGGAAGCTTTAAAATGTGAGACAATGATAAAATAATTTTAACATTTCATTTGTGAATAGTACAAAAATATTCCTAATCTCTCTAAAGAAATTATCATCAATAATACTACTTTGAAAGAAAAATTTAACTGAAAAAGTTCATTACTTTAAAGAAATCTTAGTTTAACATTTTGCAATACAATATTTCAAAGATCTAATTCAAACCTCAGGATTCAGTTGATTCTGAAACCTGATCATAGTGGCTAAAAGCTGAAAAATGGACCTTTACTAAGGCCAAACACATAACACATATTTAGGGTGAAGTTCACTGTGGATAACAATGGATGTAAAATTTTATTTCAAAGAATTACCTTAATTATTCTGAAACTTTCTGGCAAAACTTCTTGCCAGGTATATTAAAGTATCACTGTTTTTTCCTGTAATATGGCTGACAAAACGCTCGTACTAGTAGCAGAATTGTCAGCTCTGCCATTTTCTTGTTCACGTGCTTGCATTACTGATACTGCTGTTGAGACTTTTTAAAAGAGTCTTTTAAAGTCATATCCACTGTATAAGGGTTAAACTAGATAATATTCATAAACTCATTTAACTATGCACCTATAAACTGGATTAACTACTATCTATTCGCAGGAAGTGAACAAACAAGCGATAAAACTATTAGCAAGTCTTGTCCCTCTCTCCCTAAGACCACCTCCTAAGCAAAGTCACCGCATCAATCCATTTATTTAATATTAGTAAAATTTCATTTCTTCTAGTCTTATGCATAAAAATGAATATAATTAACACTTCTAAAACTATCTTCTCTTACCCTACAGGAGTGTTGGGTACTCTCCTTTGGGGGCTGTGATGCAAATATACTTGAAACTCCTAGACAGCATAATTCAGTCTCTCAAATGCTTTCCAGATTAGGACTACATTGGAAGCCAGGATCACCCCAGGGCAAATAAGATTCTTAGGTTCTTACGATATGGGCCTTCACCCAAAAACTGATCCAAGACCAATCTTCAGGGATGGATGGACAAGTATAATCTCTCCAGGATACGCACCCTCACACACTTTATTATACAAAGATAATAAAGAACAGAAATAGCTTCCTGTCTTACACAATATTCATTCATTCATTGAAGAAACATTTGTAAATGCCAGGTATTGTATTGACATACTCATTTACAAGTGTTATTTTAAATATGCTATACTGTGCTTTCATTTGCAGAAGTGCCTGAAAGAAAAAGTGTGGTTTGTGCCCCATCGGGTGGCCAAACTGGAAATTTCAAACAAGTTCCAGCAAGGCAAGTTAACCCTAACTAATCAACAGAATACCTCTGGGAAACTGAAGCCTGCAACACAAGTGTTCTCATGGGAGAATTTTATAAATGAAAATCACAGTAATGTTATGGCAATGTTTCCTTACACTTCAAAATAAGGGATATGCAGTTTATGCAAAATCTCTCCTTCCCCAATTCTTGCAACAAAAAACTAATCTATGACCATCACTTTTTATTTATTTCAATTAAATAAAAGTTTCACTGGGCCAGCTTTCCACTCACAGATTAAAATATCATTAAAATTTTTTCAAAGGAAGACTATTAATTTAAAAGGATGCTATTAATAGTAATGCTTTAAGTTCTGTCCTCTTCATATATCAAACATAATTAAACCATTACAATGTATAGAAATTTAGAACTAGATGTGTCCTTAGAAAATAAAAGCTTAGAAACCATCAACTCCAGTTATCTCATCTACAGATGAGGAACCTAAAGCCAGGAAAGAGGAAGTGATCTTCTAAAGGTCACACAGTTAGGGTGACCTGACTCCCAATGCTTATGCATCTGTGATCAAGAGACTAGCTCTGTATATATGATCCTGGGCAAGTAACTTAACCTTTCTGGACCTTAGTTTCTTTGCCTGAAAAAAAAAACAAGGAGACAGATATTCTCTAAATTCCCTTTGAATTCTAAGATCCTGAAATTTAGATACCTCATGATGTTACTATCTTACAAAACTACAGTGTACAGTGAAAAAACCATTCCTGGTTCCTGAGAAACCAAAGGGGCACAGAATCCTAGAAAAGAAAACAAAAGTCAGCAGCCTAAGGCACCAAATATATTTGCTTCTTTTGCTAATATTCTGTAAAACATTAACATAGTCATACTAGTCTACTTGGTTGAAGCTGGTCTAAATTATTTTGATTAATCAATTATAGAGCTCTACAATATAGAATCACTGATTCTAAATCCAAAAAAATGCTCTTATAAAGATTTACTGATGTTCTATATTATATGCCAAGATTAACACTCAAATATATTACTGAAAACAGGGATAGTCTCTTTCCATTTCTGTTTATTCTTTGTAAAAACTATTCACAAATGGATCAAACAGATTTTCTTTATATGGTTTCTCCATATTGCTCTATTCTTTTACGCTTTATTACTCTGCCTATGAAGACTGAGTCTATGAACTCCACAATTCGTTTTTAAATTAGAAAATCTAATAACTTTCAGCATATTTATGGAACATTAACAATTTTAACAATCCAAAAGAAAAAATTAAAAGTTAAATCAAAAACCTATGTGCTACAACAGACCTTGAAAAGCTCTGGCCCTATATTCTTATTTTATAGAAGAGGGAAGAATTCTGGAAAGGCAAAAAGACTATCCCAGGGCCTCATGGTGAACATACATGAGAACCAGTACTTATTGTATGACCATGTATATACAATAATATATACAATCATAGATGTAAAACAACATTTTCAGCTTCCATCTATTGCTTCGCTTATTTCAAGTAAAATTTAGGAGAGCAAAATAACGTAAAAATCAAAAAGCTCAACAATTCATAGTGGTTCACAACACTACAAAGCACAGAGGCTAGAAATCAGAGGTAATACTCCAGAATTTCATCACCAGTACTTGCAAAACAAATTCAAGCATCTGTTCTACTAACAGTGTTTCAAGAGCATCACCTTCATATGAGAAACTACGTGCTACTGTGTTATGAGAAGGTTCTTTTCTCTAGCAAATGCTAACATCTTTTATGATGTCCTTTTCCCCTCAAAGTTTGCAAGCTGCCAAAATTCCTGGACTCTAAAGACTTATTTATGCCTCTTTAACTGCTTTTAAAGGAACAGCACCAGCTCTTGAGAAACAATATACAATACACAGATGCCAACCCTATTAAAAATGTCTTTAACGGCTCCAATTCACAAAGAAAAGTGATTAATTTTGCCTTATTAATTTTGCCTACCTAACAATGAGCTTAACTAAGATAGGAGTCAAGTAGTAGGGACTCTCTGCAGGATAATATTTCAATTATCTGCAACTAATTTTCCAAAAAATAATTTATAATTAACCAAGAAAGATAATGCAGTCACACATATGCTCAGGAATTTTGTTCCTCTGTGACCAACCTAAAGCAACCATTTAGGACTAGTGTCCAAATGGAGTATGTGACTGAGGAGTCCCAGAATCACTCCAGCCACAAAGCTGACATTATAAATCAAGAGGTAATTGCATCTTCAAACTATATCTTATGCTTCTCCTTCCAGGCCCAGAAAGTGTATTCCAAACTAATACAATTCTATGAAACAGTTAACTGCTATAATACTTAAATTGAATCACAGCATACAACCAGCCACTATTACTTCTCCCCAAATGAAGCATTCCATACTATATAACAAGTATAGGATGTTGCTTCAGCATGCTGTGTTCTATCCCTCTATGAAGAACTGGCAGTGGTGCTGAAAATCGCTACTAGAAAGATGAAAGACCAATACCTTCCTTTCAATAAAAACCATCTTCTGGAGTCTAGCCAAGGTTTTAAAACTGACCAAATGTTATTAGAAACAATAAATCAAAAACTCTACAGGCTCAAAAGCTAGTCCCTTATTTCATTCTTAGAAGTGTAGCCACAAAACACTGTAAGAAAATTAAGTGAAAAGAAAGCATTAATAATTCTAGGCCTTTCATTTCTGGCCGTAATCAAATACTGTATGTTACAAGGTGAATTTATTTTACAACCTTCAAGGTTCTGTTTAACCTACTTACATCCTTTTCCTTGTCTTCTTCAATTATTACAACGGCAATATTAACAAATAAACTTGTGCTATTGCCTAAACATCCTATCAATGAACTTAAAACAGAAATTAAACAGAGAACAAAAATATTTTAACTCATAAAATCTAGCTAGCATATTTGTGTTCATATTGATTTTATACTCTTTGTTCCTCCACATTATATAGATTTGAATTCCTGGAGGTTTCAGATAGGTCTTTATCCAGGAGCTGAACTGCCAGCTAGTGAGATTAACGTATTGCAATGCTTAAAGTAACCCTTCAGGTATCTTGCCTTCCGAATATATAAATGGGTTCATTATCTTTACTTTTCCTTGTATTAATGTAAGGTTCCTTATCAATAACTATTAAATACCCTCCCGGAGCTGTTATTACAGAAATTAAGAGCGAGGAGGGCCATGATTTCTGTAATACACGGGTATGTTTTAAAAGTACGTTGTTGACAATGTAGTACTTTTCTCCCTAACAAAAATTTTTAGAAAGAAAACCTGAAATTTTTAATAATTCTCTTCTCTTTTCTCCTTCCTCTTCCTCCTTCACCCCGTTCCAAAACAACAGAAGAGCCAAAACCAAAAATGTGATTACTTTATGTACTTCATGCAATCAGTGAAAAGAGGAGTCACTGTCTTATTATCAAAACAAAATAGTTGATTACAATACACTGTAACCACTGCAAGTGTACAAAGCCTTTGTCAACAGTGAGCAAGTGGGACAAGCCGAAGGGCTCCGGGGAATGAAGGAAATCACTGAAGGGGCTTATCTCGAAGAGAAGGATTCCTTGGTGAGAGGTGAGCAGAGAAACAAGACCTAACCTTGGCGAGGGGGCGCCTGCCCGGGGTGGGGATGAGAGGTCCGGCTGAGCTGGAGGAGGGGATTAGCGCGGAACCGCCGCGACCCGGGGCTGCCCTCGTTCCCCGACTCCCCCACCTGCGGCTCGCCCTCCCACCACCATTCCCCATCCCCGGCCGGCTGTGCAGTCCCTCCCGGCCCGCCGCATGCATATCCGTTACCCCAGCGGCAGCGGGGCTGCGGGGGAGGGGAAGGTCAGCGGGGCCCGGAGGGGGCCGGCCGCGGCGGGGATGCCGCAGTGGCTCCCCGCCGCACAGGGTCAAAGTCCGCCCGGGCGCGGGGAGGCAGCGGGAGAGGAAGGCGGTGGTGGAGGTCGGGACTGGCGAGATGGTGGCCCCTCCGAGCCCTCCCACTCCCCGGCCGCCGCCGGTACCTCATACTGGATGTATTGCTTCCTCCACTCGGGAGTGATGTGCGCGGAGAGGTGTTCGGCGAACTTCATCCTGCCGTTTCCCTCTCACTCCCACACGGGTCCAGCAGTTACAGGCGGCGGCGGCGGCGGCGGCGGCAACAGCGAATCCGACTCCTCCCCACATGGGCCCCGGCGCGGCGCGGCGCTGCGCTTCTCTCCTCCTCCGCCGCCGCCGAGGTCTCCTCAGAGCCACCCTCCCGCCATCTTCCTCCTCCTCTCCATAGCCCCGCCCCGCCCCGCCCTCCATACGTCATCGCCATGGTAACCGCCTACGCCGCACGGACGAAAAGGGCGGAGTGAGGGGCGGGATTTCGGCATATTCCCTAAGGCTCCGCCCCTTCTGGGCCGGACGTGCTGGAGCCACCTCCCCTGACCGCTTCCGTCTGGGTCTTGATGGCCTTACAGCTGCTCTCTATCGCCTGCCTGGAAAGCGGCAGTGTTGTTACTGCAATTAATATTAATACTGGAGCAACAATAATCCAAACAAGACGTTTATATTTGCAAAGATTTGTACAAATATTTTTCCATTTTAATATTTATTCTTCATAAAATCGTTAAGGATGGATCAACATTAATCCAAATTGAGTAACTAAAACAGACTAAAAAGTTAAGGACCAAATGTATTTAAAGTAACCGTGTTTTACACGCTCTAGGTACTCAATAAATGCTTGTTGAATTTAATTAAAGAAGATGTCAGTGCCAAATATTGCGTGCAGCTTCTGAATTTCAATGTAATTATCTAGTCCTAGGGCTACCAAAAAGGCCACAACAACACCTGGACCCAAACCAGGACTGAGGATTTGGGTCCTTGACCCAAATCGACTGGACATGTGACTGAGCTTCCTGGGGATTAGGAGTAGGGTTGAGAAGGAAACCAGTGATGGGAGGAAAGAGAATCCTCTAGAGATATGGTAGGAACTCCACCCCAAGGAGACCAGAAATGGGTCCAGCATCCAAGCTGACTGTCTCGGGGGTGTGGGCATGGAGAATACATCACTCACACAGCTTGCCAATACTTTGAGTGTGAGAGTGATTGTCCTGGAGGGACTGACATGGGATGGAAACCAGGGTCCTTCCCTGAGTGGAGGAGCCCTGGATAATAATAGGTACCATTTGTTAAGCACTCACTGTCTGTGTAACAAACACTGTTCTAAACCCCTTACATGTACAGTACTTTGTCCTGTAATTTTAAAAATTTTGATGAGACCCAGAGACTAAGGGACTACTATGACCAGGAGAGTATTCTGAAATATCAACATCTGCTGTTGGCTTTTTCTTTTTCCTCCATGTTTTTTTTCCCCATTCCCCTTCCTCTTAATTCCTTCCAGTAGGGATTCTGCAGTTATGTCCTCAGGAGAGGGGTGATGCATAATGGAAAACAGGCATAGGCTATGAGTCTTTCTGATTTTTGTTGTAGGAAAGCTTCAGCCTCTGGTAAAAGGGTAATCAGGGTCAAAAAAAGAAGAAGAAGGACTCCTCTCCACTCAGCACCATACCTACTGGCAGCCCACCATAACCATAACGCTTCCCCTCTACTGGAGGTAAATGTTGCCAGAAGAAAAAGACTGACAAAGAGAGAGCTATGCTCCCAGCAAGGCGGCACAACCACAGAGAGGAAATGGCTGCCTGGGGTGCCGAGGAAGGCAGAACCAAGAGCAGCTGAAAAAGAGATTACTGGCCTTTAGCCAGATATGGACTAGAATGGTAGACTTTTGGCAGCAACACCCGTAGACCGTGGCATCCTGCTCCAACAGCAACACACCTTTGTGCCTTAACTGTGTACAAGATTCTGGAAACATGGCCCAATCCAGGGAGGAAAGGAAATCCTCAAGACTGGCTCTATAACCAACAATTCTTAATTTTTCTCATGCCTGATCCACAGCCCTGACATTCAGTTGGACATGAAAATCTTAATTTATCTACAAAAGTAGATGTCACATTAAGTTTCCTATTCCTAGCATTACTTAAGAGAGTACACTGACAGAACCATCAAATACTTTCTGCAGAGCACTGTGCTAAGGCACTAAGAATGGTAATCTGAATGGTTTTACTCTGAATCAGAAGTAACTCTTATGCAGTCTTTTGTAAATAGGCAAATAACTCTGTTTATCAAAACTTTATTTTGATTTTTATAGTGATAAGCTACTATGATGTGCTAGCCATGCCACTTTGGGAATGAAAGAGAGTTCAGAAATAAATAAGACTCTGTCTTTTCCTTGGAGGACATCAAAATCCAGTTAGAGAGACAGACAGATAGACCAATATCTAGACTACAGTGTGATATACACTGTAATTGAGGTATCTACAAGGAAACCAACATTTAACTGACTAGGAAGGAAGGATGGCACCCCAGAGAAAGTGACTTTGAAATATAGTCTTATAACAACAATCTGACAGGGAGAAAGACACCCCCAAAGATCTCAAAGACAAAAAGCAAAGAGAAGCCAGGATTGTTAGAGAATGACAAGAGGTTATCTGACCAGGTTATCCTTTAAGGCAGCTAAATGTCTCAAAGAAACTCTTCCCACCCACCTCCTGCCCTCCCCCATCCTAGCTCTCACACCCCTCCTGCCTCACTCTCACTGTATGGTCAATAATTGTATCAGACTGCGAGCTCCTTGAAGACAAATCGCTCTTTTCTTTCATTTTCTCTAATATAACCTGGTGCCTGGCATTCAAGCATTCAATAAATGTTGAAGTAACAAAGGAAAGGTAGAAGGAAGGAAAGGGAAGGTGGGAAAGGCATCTACACGGAGGGAAGCTGCAGAAAGTAAAGTTAAGCTGCATCGAGACTGTGAAGGAATAAATCATGGCATTGCAGGATCTTTGGAGAAGTCCATGCAGTGAGTGACTAACTCTGGCTTGGGAAAACAGTATAGTATAGCTTCCTAGTTTTGAACATTGGCTCTGGGAGTAGACAGACCTGAATTTAAATCCCAATTCTGGCATTTATAATCTGTGTGACTTTGGGCAAAGTGTGTTAGCTCTTAATGCCTCAGTTTCCTCATCTCCCAAATGGGGATAACACTTCCCTAACAGGTTGTTATGAGGATTAAATGAGATTCTGCACATAAAGCCCTTAGCACAATGACTGGCCTCTGGTTGACCACTCAGTAATTGACAGCCCCTCAAAAGCCTCTGTTAGCAGAGTGAAGGATGGACTAGAGCAGGGACAGACCAGAGACCAATTTAATAACAAGCACCTGTGTAGCACTTACTCTGTGCCAGACACTAAGTGCTTTACAAATTCAAACTTATTTAATCCTCACAAGGACCCCAGGCGATAGCTACTATCATTATCCTTATTTTAGAGATGAGTAAACTGAGACAGAACAGTTAAGAATCTTGCTCAAGCTCACCCACCTAGTAAGTGGTAGAGCTGGGTTTATACCCTGGCAATCCAGCTCCAGACCACTCTTGACCACTGTGTTATGCTGACTATTGATGCAACAACCCACACCAGTCATAGTGATGAACAGAAGGAGGAGTGATGTGTAATTCTAACCCTGGTGGCTGGATAGATAATGCTGCCATGAACTGAGATAAGGAGTGAAAGTGGAAGGCAGGTTTATGGCATTGTTGGATGTGTTAAATAGAATCTATCAGATATGCAGTACTCTGATTGGAAATACAGATCAAGAGCTCTGGAAAAAGAAGGTAAGACTGAAGACCGGGGACATTCACATTTAGGGGATAACTGAGTCCTGATAAGTCAGCCCAGAGAGAGAGGATACACTGAAATGGAAAGGGGTCCACAGGGTCATCATAGTGTGAGCCTGATTTTTAAAAAATGGGACAAGGAAGGAGGTTGGGGTGTGGACAGAATGGGCAGCAAGACAATCAGGAGCGAGTAGTGTCAGGGAAGCCATAAAAAGATGAAAGCTTCATAAAGGAGGTGGGGATTAACACTGTCAGGTGTTACAGACAGGTTCAGTAGGATGACTTCTAGGCTACTGGGTTTAGCAATTAGAGTCATTGGTAACTTCAGAGAAAGTGGCTTCAATAGCACGAAGGGCTGCAGAAGGCTGAGCAGTGAACAGCATTTGTTTTTTGTGGATCCTAAACTGTCTTTATTCTGTGTGCATGTTGTAGAACCAGGAGTGAGAATTTAACAGTATACTCAGCAGTTTATCTAGAAATTCATAAGTGCTGAGTCTGAACACTTTATATTTATCACATGTAATTCTAAGTTTGGGAACAGGTATACTTACCACAAAGTAACTCTTCTAAAACTTAGAATTATGTGTGATAAATATAAAGTCAAACTGTTGCTTGAGCAAATGAGACTGGTGATCATGCTGAAAGGTGAGACACTGACCTGCAGAGAGATCAAATCTTAAGCTACACTTTCCATTGAAGCTGAATAATCATCACAGGAGTAAAGATGATGTTCTCAGTACAGCCCAGGCTCTGAATTATATGAGGCCCAGCCCAGCTTTAAAATATGATAGACTTACAGACCTAAAAGGGGTTCAATAGATGGGCTTCAGATGGTTCATGGCCTCCATAAAATTACATGCAAAACTTTGTGTCTTATTTGAATATTTTTCTGGAGAAAGAATCCATGTCATTTTTCAAAAGTTTTCACACTCTGAAAACATTTGAAATAATGGCACCAGGGCACTAAACATCCCTCCCTCCTCCACTGAAAAAAACTAACATAAAGAATTTATAAGTGAAGTTTCAAATGATTCAATTCAATTATTTCTAGAAATACCTTTATTTCAACACCACTTTGATTAAGTACACCTTGAGTTTTGCTGGTTTTTTTTTTTTAAGACTGAGGAAGGTATTTTGCAAGTTACAAAAGAGTGTTTATAATACTCATTCATTCACTCAGCAAAGATACATTGAGCAGCTACTACGTACCAGGCACTGTTCTAGGCACTCTTCTAGACAGAACTGTGAATGAAACAACAGAGCTTATGGAGCTTGCTGTCAAATGGGAGACACAGACAATAAACAAGTAGGCAGCGCATTAGATAGAGAGAAGTGCAGGGATAAAGATCAAGGAGCGTAAGGGATAGAAAAATCCCTTTATAATTTTATATAGGGGAGTCGGGAAAGGTCTTACTTTCCCTTACTGATAAAGTGACTTTTAATCAGAGCTCTGAAGGGAGGGAAGATGAGAGCTACATAGCTATGGGTTGAAGATGGGAGTTGAAAGGAGGGGTAAGATTCAAAGCAGAGGAATCAAGTGCAAAGGCCCTGAGGCTAAAATGTGCTGAGAAACAGCAAGGATGCCATTGCAGTTAGTGTGTTTCAGGGAGAAAGATGAGGTCAGCTAGGTAGTTGGGAGTCAAATTGTGTAAGGCCTTGTAAAGGCTCTGGGCCAAGGTAAAGACTTGGGCTGTGAATGATTGAGGCCTTTGGAGAGTTTTTTCTTTCTTTTATTTTGGTTGTTTTTTTGTTTGTTTGTTTTCATTTCTTTTGTTTTTCATGCAGTAATTACCACTTTTTTTCCCCAAGACATATCTAAAAATTGTGGTAGTGGGGAGGGTATAGCTCAGTGATAGAGCACATGCTTTCCATGTGTGAGGTCCTGGGTTCAATCCCCAGTACCTCCATTTAAAAAAATAAGTAAATAAATAAACCTAATTACCTCCCCCCAAAAAAACTTTTAAAAACTAAACTAAAAAATAAGAAAGAATAATAGATGGGAAGTAAAAAGAGCATTAAAAAATAAAATAAAATAAAAATTTCATTAAAATACACAGAACATAAAATTTTCCATTTTAACCGTATTTTAAGTGTATAATTCAGTGTCATTAAGTACATTCACAAAGTTGTGCAACCATCATCATTATCTATTTCCCAGAACTTTTTCATAATCCCAAACAGAAACTCTATACCCTTCAAATAATAACTCCCCATTCCCTCCTCCCTCCTACTCTCCCAGGAAACATCTATTTCACTTTCTGTCTCAATGGATTTGCCTACTCTAGGTACCTCATATATGTGGAATTACACGATATCTGTCCTTTTGTGTTTGCTTATTTCACTTAACATAATCTTTTCAAGGCTCATCCATGTTGCAGCATGCATCAGCACTTCCTTTTTGAGTCTGAATAATATTCTATCGCTACCATTTGTTAGTGGTAAACATTAGCCATTTATGCCATTTGTTAGTGGTAAACAAAATACACCACATTTTGTTTATCCGTTCATCTGTTAATGGACATTTGGATTATTTCCACCATTTGAGTACGGTGAACAGTGCTGTACACGTATTGCTTGAGTCCATGGTTTAAATTCTTTGGGGCATATATCTAGCAGTGAAATTGCTGAATCATATGGTAATTCTATGTTTAACTTTTTGAGGAAATGGAGGTTTTTGAATGACATTATCAATCAGATAAATCATATATTTTTTTTCTTTTGCTGTCTGAAAAATAGTCTTCAGAGAAGAGAAAGAAAAAACAAGGCGAATTAGTTTCCTATGGCTGTTGTAACAAATTACCACAAACTGGGTGGCTTCAAACAAATTATTCTCTCATAGTCCTGGAGGCTAAAAGTCCAAAATCAAAGTTTCAGCAGGCTTATGTTCTCTTAAAGACACTCAAAAGTGGTGAATCTCTTCTGTGCCTTTCTTCTGGCTCCTACTGTGGCTGGCAGTCCTTGGTGTTCATTGGGCTTGCAACTGCGTAACTCCAGTCTCTGCTTCCATCACCAAATGAGGTTCTCCCTGTGTGTCCCTGACTCTTCACAGGGCTGTCCTCCTTCCTCACGTCTGTCTTTCCTTCTTATAAGGACAAATGTCATATTGGAGTAGGGCTCACCCTAATTGAGTTAGACCTCATCATAACTTGTTTACATCTGCAAAGACCCTATTTCCAAATAAGAGCACACTCACATATACTGGGAATTAGAATTTCAACACATCTTTTTTGAAGGGAGACAAGTCAACCCACAATAAAGGACCACTGGAAAAGACAGTATTGTAATAACCCAAGGGAAATATGATGGTGGTTTGGATCATGAGGTGAGCAGTGGAGGTGATGAGCAGTGGTTGGAAACTGAATATATTTTGAAGATAGAGTCAACAGGGTTTAGTGGTGGATTAGATGCGGGGTGTGAGCAAAAGAGAGGCATCAAGGATGACTCCAAGTTCTTCTATCTGAGTAATTAGAATGGGATTGGGGATATTGCAGAAGGACCAGGTTTGGGGTAGAGGGTGAAACTTAAGATTTCAGTCTGGGATGTGTTATGACTGTCAGACATGCAGGTAGAAATGCCCGATAGGCAATTTAGAGTTTGGAGGTCATCAGAGAGGCCCTGGATCAAGATATAAATTTGTGAGTCAACAGAATAAAAATAGTATGTAAAGCAATCCATGAGATTGGCCAGGAAGTGAGTGTATATAGAAAAGAGAAGAGGTCTAAAGACAGATCTGTGGGCTACGACAATCCTTACAGGTTGGGAGGACGAGGAGGAATCCACAAAGGAGACTGACAAGAAGAGATTAGGATAAGAAGAAGCTAATACAGTAAAAACTGATGATTCTTTCAGAAAATGTTTCTATAAAGGGGAACATCATAATAAGGTAATAGTTGAATTGGAACATGATAATGAGGTTTTTTTTAAGACGACAGAAATCACAGTAAAACAACAGAATGTATATATTCTGATGGAGGTAATTCAGTGTAGAAAGAAAAAGTGATTATACAGGAAAAAAGGGCACATTAATTTTCTTAATGTAAAACCAGACATAAAACATTCATGTGTTTGAATAGTGAGACAGGTTCAAGAAGAATGTTCAGAATGGTTACCTCCGGGTTAGAGATTTCCAGAGATTTTTACTCATATTTTTCTATGTTGATTTCAGTTTTTACAAACTGCATTTATTAAATTTATAAGAAAACAATGTGTTCTATTTAAATAATTCCAGAACAAGTAATGTACAATGAGTACAAAAAAGTATCTTTGCAGCATTTGATACTGCAAACTACAGGGAAGAAACCAGTGGACTAAAAGATACAGAAAATCCAGGGGATGAGAACCAAGCAAGGTCCCAGAGAAAGCAGAAGAGTGCAGACAAGGGATTAGCCTTTAGAAGGAGGAGGCACGTGACATCATTTGAGACTAGGAGATGGAGGTAGTAGTAAAGACAGTAATTATGGTAGACATACATAGGTTTGTGGCTGGAGGGGAAGGAATCGTCTCTAAAGAAGACAAAATTCATCCATCTGTTTGGGAAAATGGGAGCAGAGTAGGACAAGAGGTATGTGAGTAGCACTGAGGGCCCCTTGAATTTGGAAACTATTCACTTGTAATAGAATCAACTGGAACGATTTTGTCGATTTTTCCAGCAGTTAGTTCAGCCGCCTAGGAGCAGGAATTGAAGGAAAGAATAGTTGGGTTGATCCAAGGTTAGGAATTGCAGAAAACGCCCTAGGACAAGGAGATAACGGCATTGAGGTACAAATGAAAACAAAATAACAGCACCTAAGATTTGTTGTATTTCACATGCATTATTAAATGTAATCCTCATAGCAAGGATAAGGATTAAATGTATATTAGGTTAAAATACCACAGGAAAGGATAACAACCAAGAAGGATATTTTCATTGTACGGACGAGAAAACTGAGGCTTAGAAGGTATGTCAGGTTTGGGAGCTACTTTCCTAGGTGGTGGGATCCCCCATCCCTTGGGTCTTGATAGGAGGCGAGACCCCAGCTCCCACTAGGCCTACAGTGGGCATATATCCCTACCCCAGCTCTTTGGCAGGAAGTATGTGGCCCAGATTTGGCCAATCAGATGCTCCTGCCAGGAATTTTGTGTCATGTGGAAGTGCTCAAAGACATGGCAACAGACAGAGCAGGCTCTAGGAGGCTGCAGCAGACGTCAGAGTCTAGCAGTGAAAATGGCAGCAAGTGTCCAAAGCTGGGCTCTCAAACGCAGGGTCCTGACCTGATTGTTTCTCTGGCATGATCTCTGCTCTGTTCTTGGCTGTAAGCTTTTCTTGGCTTCTGCTTTTTTCTTCAACTTGTTTACAAGCCTTCACATTGATACTGTGAGCAACCCAAATCCATCCAATAAAATCTATTTCTGTTTAAGTTAACTGGAGTCAGATTTTCTTGTTTATAACCATGCACCCTGGATGGGTCATAGGGATTGAGAACTTTGCCTATAGCTGTTGCCAAAGATGTACTCAATAATCAGATACATATGATTTTTATGAATAGGGCTTGGTTAATGGGCTCATGGACCAAATAGTTGTAGTAACAGGGATGGAGGAGAGGCAGGGGCTCAAAAATATCACTTTCCCTCACCAAGGCTGATCTGTCAACTGCTGATAGGGACCAATGCTGAGTCCCTAATATAATTTGGGATGAGTCTAATATTTGGGGTGGGGGTAGACCAGTCAAACACCTGGTGTAAGTTTGATTATATTGCTCTCTTTCCATTGTGGGAGTGCGGGAGAGAGAAAGTAACTTATCCTCACTAGAGTAGGTAATTATTCTAGGTATGGATTTGTCTTTTATGCCAGCTATGTTTTTGCCAGCAATGCCGTCTATGAACATCTTTATTTACCATCACAGTGTCCCATTTAATATTGCTTCCACAAAAGAAGTGAGAGAAAAGAAAGATGTCTCTGGATTTCACTGGTCTCTCCGTGAATCCCATCACCTACAAGAACATGCCCTTACAGAATGGTATCCAAACCTATTGAAGACTCAGGTATGGTACCAGCTAGGAGACACCACTCTGAGTAGTTGGAGTGCTCTGCTATAGAATGAGAGAATGCTCTAACCAGTAGCCAATATATGATGTTGCTTCTCCCAGGCAGACAACATGAGTCCAGAAACCATGGGCTG
Source organism: Camelus ferus (assembly GCF_009834535.1). Taxonomy (NCBI): domain Eukaryota; kingdom Metazoa; phylum Chordata; class Mammalia; order Artiodactyla; family Camelidae; genus Camelus; species Camelus ferus. The sequence continues at coordinate 3,936,097 of NC_045716.1, forward strand.
GAATGGTACTGTCTCTTCTCATTATTACATGTAAAGACCCAATCACAAAGTTTCTGTATTTGTTTCTCATACTGCTTGGCTCTCTGCTGGTGTCAAAAGCTTGAAACCCAGAGAAATATTGCTTCCACCTGAAAACTCAATAATGGTTCCCCTAGAGGGGAAGCTGAGATAGCCACTGGGCCAACATGGGCTCTTCATGATGTCAAATCATCAAGGGGTTCCTGCATATCTGGAGTGTTGGTCCTGATTTTCAAAGAGAAACAAGGGTTTTCACTACAAATGAAATAAATAGAGAGGGGTGGGTCTAAAACCAAGTGTAACCTTCAGGGTATCCCTTTGTGCTGCTCTGTCCAGTGGTAAAAGTTAAGATGTACCAGCCCAATAAAGGCAGGCTCCCCAATGGTTCAGATCCCATATACAGAATGATATATATAGAATGATAGTTTATGTCGCCCCATTGGGTAAAGTAGCTTGATTAGCTGAGATGCTGACTGAAGATTAAAAAAAAAAAAAGAACATGAGATGGGAGTGGAAGAAAGTTATACATACCAACTATGGGCTTGAGGCCAGATGCAGAAATGAGGTCTGTACTAGCTACTCCCTTTTCTTCCTGGCTTTGCAATGTATATAGTAACTAATTTCCTTTGCACATCCTTTCCTTTTTCTCTAATATTTCATATGAGTGTGTTAGAAGTGGTGAACTTTTTAAGTCAGACCTTGAGTTACAGGATATGAAGGTGGTATTGTAACCAAGCTAGAAGAGAAATGAACACCTTTCTGGAGCCAGGAGTTCCTCTAGGGCCTTTCTGATTTCTCAGACAGGTGCCCACTCCTCCAGCCCTTTCAGCATATTCATAAGCACCTATTTCCCTGTGTTCAGTCCATTTTGATTGAAATTGCACCAATAACTTTCTGTTATCTGTACTTAAGCCCTGACCAAAAAGCAAAACAGACAACACTGCAAAGTATAAAGAAGTATAAGAAATGTTTATTTTGGCGATGAATCAAAACAATTATGGGCTAGCACTCTGTATTATTCGTTTTGATTTCTTAAAAGAGCTTCTTCCTCTTTATCCAGGCTATAAAAACTGCTGTGGTCCACGATGTAGCTCACTCTGACATGGCTTTGTCTTTTATGAGTCTCACAGATGTCTTGATCAAAGAAGAATTGCTGTTTTCTGCCAACACTTAACATTTTTAAAGTCAAAGAAATAACTTTTCCCAAAGTGCAGCTAGCTCCTTAGGGACAGGAACCACTCCTACCTGTTTCACTTTTAACAGCACTTAACACAGTTGACTCCACATAGTAATATAAATTGAATCTTTAATATATGCTTCCCCCTGCCACGAGTGATAAGCATGACCACTTTGAGGTCCATGCAGATCCATTCCTGTTATAAAAACATATCATTAGAATCTAAGCTCTTTCCTCCACACTTGGGACGGCTGAAAACTTAAGCTAATGCAAGAGAATGTAAGTGAGACTTGATACATGGACTACACAGAAAAGTGAGAAGCCTGAAGGATTCAGGAATCAGGGGGTCTTGTTGCCATATGTGCCAGAAGTCCTACTGGAGTAAGGAAGAGCCTTTTGGTATTCTGTTCAGTTGCCAGTACTTCCAATCAAACAATTCTCAACCTCAAGGAAGTTTGATTTGAATTGTAGATTTTTTTTCTTAATTACCACATTAATATACACTAATCATAGAGAATTTAGAAAGCACGGAAAAAATGTAAAGATCAGAAATAAAGACCCTCCACCTCATCACCCAGGAGAAACGACTACTAACATGTGAGCGTACTACTTTTGTCTTTTTTAGTGAGCATAGCCGAGAGATTAGAGAAAGTGAGAGGCGGAGCAGAAATGCATACCTCTTCTGTAACTCGTTAGTGTTCCTGGCATCGGGGTACCCACCCGCCTCTGAGGCAAGATCCCCCTCTTCACCAGGACACCTCCGCCAGCTACCCCAAACCTCTGACTTGGCCGTTAAAACAAAGAGATGTTTTGTCTTGACTCTGAGGGAAGGAGTTCCTCTTCATTGCGTGACAGATTGATATTAAGAAAAACCAGTTAGGGAAGCCCAGCATGTTCTTCCCATGAGCTTACAGTGCATTCCATCTCACATCTTTCCAGCTGTCTTCTGAGAGCCAGGATCTGGGTGGAAGGAGGGCGAAAGAGGGCCATGAGAAGAATCAGTTAGATCTGGGGAGATACAGTGTGTCTGCAGAAAGCTGACTGTCAGTGTGACTGGCAGTGGGCAGGGAGTGTAGCTTTGGATGTCTTTGAGCAGGTGTATTTCAAAGATAACTCCTATGGGCTCTCGCTAGTGAATGTCCAGGAAAAAGCAAAGACTGGAGGAGGAGACATCAAGCAGGAGACTGCCTACTGCGTTAAGAAAAACATTCATCATTTCCTGTTCCTGCTCTCTGTGTATCTGAAAGCTCGTTTCTGACAACAGCCTTAAAAACAAAACAAAACAAAAAAAAACCCTTTCATTTGTTCACTTCCTGAAATCCTGAAATGGACCACACAGCCCCAGGCAAAGCATGCACTACAATGAAAGTCGATTTTTCTATCTGCCCACAGGGTTGGGTCTTGTTCTATGTTATATCCCCTGAAGCCACTAGGATAGATTCTCACAGTTGACTCCAGTGCTGAGCAGATGATTAACTTCCAGATTATTTGGGTTAGAATTTATATAATTCAGTGATTTGTATTGGTTAATGCTTTCTTTTCATACTCCCCTAAAAAGAAATTTGTTGATTCTATCTCCAAAATATCTCTTGAATCTGTTCACTTCTTCCTGTCTCCATAGCACCACTCCCTATATTCTCTCCCCTTAATCGTAATAATTGTTTGCTACCTGGTCTGCACTTTCTGGCCCTACTCTGTTGTCCACCAAACAGAGCAAACTTTTAAAACATAAATCCCATCATGCTTTTTTCTTGCTTAAAATCCTCCAATGCTTCCCACGTGGGATCTGTCCTTGCCCTCCCTCCCCTTCATCTGGTCTCACTTTCCTCCTAATTCACTGTGTTCCAGCTTCACTAGTCTTTCTTCAGTTTCTTTGAAGCACCATGCTCTTTTCTATCACAGAGCCTTTCCATGTGATCTTCTTCTGTATGAAATGGTGTCTTCCCTTCTCACTCATCCTTTGAATTTCAGCTTAAGTATTGTCGCCCATCCACACCCAACCTAATTTAGGTTCTCCCTATTAGGTATAGCATCATGTACGTTTCCTTTACAGTTCTAATTAAAATTTGTGAATATGGGAGGGGAGGATATAGCTCAAGTGGTAGAGCACATGCTTAGTATGCACCAGGTCCTGGGTTCAATCCCCAGTACCTCCTCTAAAAATAGATAAATAAACTAAATACCTCCCTCTTCCCCTCAAAATTTGTGAATATATATTTACTTGTAAGATTGTTCAGATCCAGGTCCCTCAAGAGATGGTAGATTCTAGCAAGACAGAGAGTATGTCAGTTTTGCTTCTGTTGTATCCTCTAGTGCCTGTCATGGTACCTAACACATAGTAGATGCTCAGCACTTCTTGAATGAATGATTTTACATCGTCTGGGTTTGAAGTGTTTAAAATAAGAGTTACCAAAAAGGTCATTTCCTTTGTCTCTTTTCTGCCAATGCAGGGCACACAAGAAAACACCTAACAAATATGTATTCATTGATTGACTGATGATTAACTAACTTTAGATTGACATTTTGGTAGGGAAGAGAGGTATCACACCTGGAGACAGGTTAGGATCAAAGACACAGATATGATTACAGCCAATCCTTTTCTCACTGTGGTGAAAGCGAAAACTGTTAGAGTGAAGATTAGGTGCAAACATTTATAATTACTGTAATGATAGGGCCTCCTAGAAAAAAGGAGAAGTCAAGATGCACTAGAGCTGAATATTACTGGGCATGGTTGTGTTGTCTGTAGTGAGAGGCTGTGATTGGCCAGAAGGGGCTGAGGGCTGAAATCCAACATCTTGCTGGATTCCATAGGCTTGGAAAGAGAAGGAAAGTACAAACTAAATGGGAAGTGCGTGGGGAAAGCTCTTTCTCATAGGACAGAAGATGATCATTCAGGCTTTGAGCAGCAGATCCAGGGGGCAGCCCAATCTACCACTTATCAATGATAAGCATCATGCTGTGAATAAATTTTTGTAGAAAATTAATTTAAATATATATCCTAGGAGGCCATAGTTTTGGCTTGAGAAGCTAAACTGCACTCACCCTATGCTTCTTGTTTATATTTCTGGGCGTGTCTGCATTGGCAGAGGTTTTATTTGTACCAAAGTGCACCATAACAGCCACCAGACCAGGGAAAGAGAAAGGCAAGGCTCACAAGTTTGGCTCAAGGACTCTGGTTCAAGGTCAATGTCAGTGAGAGGGATGAGTAAGTCCCAAACTGCATCTGTCACTGTGATTGTCCTCCAGCCCCACTGGGCTTAGGGAGCAGGACCTGCAGAAAAGTGGACAAAAGCAAAGTGTATAGTAGAGTAGTCTACAAACTGTGAGGGGAGGTACAGTTAGGGGTCAGGTTACAATGTGGGACATGTGAGGACTCAGAATAGACACAGCAGACCAACCTTTGGCTGGATCACAGGGGGCTCGGGACAGAACACCAGGCTACAGTGGCATCAAGGAGACACTGGCACCTTCAGTGGGCATTGTCCCTCCGGTGCTTCTTTGCAGGTTTGGAAGTATTTGCAGAAGCATATTGACCTTGGTGGCAGCATGAGAGACATCACTGGAACAAATCAAAATGGAAGAGGAGGAAATGTGTGGAAACAGAGTATAAGATCATGACCACCCAGGGGCACCCCTGGGCACTTTCAGAGCTACTTGAAAGGAATTTGTTGAGAGTTGAATTGTGTCCCCTAGAAAACTGCATTGGAGTCCTGCCCCCAGTACTCAGAATGTGACCTTATCGGAAATAGGGTCACTGCAGGTGTACTCAAGTTAAGATATGGTCCTTTGGGTGGACTCTAATCTGATATGACTGGTGTCCTTAGAAGAAAGGGAAAACGCTAGGTGAAGACACAGACCCACCAGGAGAACTCCAAGGGATGATGGAAGCAGAGAGTGGAGGGATGCAGCTGCAAGCCCAGGGATGCCAATGATTGACAGCTGCCGCCAGAGGCGAGGAAGAGTCCAGGAAGGATTCTCCCCTACAGGTTTCAGAGGGAGCATGGCTCTCCCAATACCCTGATTTTGGACTTCTAGCCTCCAGAACTGAGACCATACATTTCTGTTGTTTTAAGCCACTCAGGAGTGGTACTCTGTTAAAGCAGCCCTGGGAAATCTATATAGAACTTGAGGAAACGACTTTTTCAGAGTAGTAAATAAAGACAGTGCCAAAGAGACATTGTTTCATTGCTGTTATTTTGACCCTAGTTTTCACCATAAATTTGTGAGGCCAGAGAAATACAATTTATACTTGAGAATCATATAAATAACATGCCGAACAGCTAAGTTTTTATTTGCTGACTTGAGTTTAGTCAGTTAATGTGCCACTGTCTGGTACATTTCATGCAATTCTAAGACATGCCTGCATCTAATTAAATGAAATAATGTATTAAAGCTCTTTTAAAAGCACCTGGCACCTAGAAAGCCTTCATAAATGGTAGACAGGGTCATTATCATCATCATCTGATTATCCTGATTTTAGAGCTTTGAACTGTTCATGTCTCTTCTGCATCTGAGAGCTGCTGAAAACTGCTGAGAAAACCTCACACCTAGGCAGTCTGGTGCCACTAAAAATTAAACATCACCAGATTCACCAGCGTCCTCTGCCCTGCCTTGGTTTCCCTAGTTAGTGCTCTCTCCCATTCTCTGCAACTTGTATTTCAAATCATGCTTCCTCGGACCTCTACCACCCTCCATTTCTCCTTAACTCTCACCACCAAACCTATCAACTCACATGTATCCACAGCTGTCCTCAACTTCCCCCTGTTACTTGGCCCCAACAGGTACCCTGGCTTCTTTCTGGTCCAGGTAATCATCATTCTTCCCTCTTCCTCATTCACACTTTCAATGCATAACCAAGTGTTGTTAATTCTACCTCCTAGATATCTTGCCAATCCACACACTTTGGTTTATCTCCATGGCCACCAGCTTGGCTCAGATAAAATGATTGTGTCATTCCTGCTTAAATCCTCTCAATGACTTCCCACTTCTCTACAGACCAAGAAGGTCCTTCGCATGTTTACAAGACCTCCTGGTGCCCCAGACCCTCTTAATCCAAGCTCTTTGGGTACTCTTACCTCCCCTCCATCTGTACTTCTTGCACGCTGCACTCTAGATTAGAGAATAACTCAAAACACCTCCCTTCCTGGTTAAAATAACTAACATTTATTTGCTAACTATGTGCTGGGCACACAGCAACTTGTTCATCAGGACAACAAATAGCATAGTACTGTTACTATCCCTGTTTAAAGATAAGGAAATAGAGTCACAGAAGTTAAGTGACATGCCCGGTTACAAGGAAAGTAAGTGTTAAGGTAGGATTTGAACTGGGAATATTGGCAAGGCAGTCCACACCACTGTGCCATTCTCTGACCTTCAGACTCTTCCCTCAGCCCCAGCAGTCCTCCTCACCCTCTTAATTTGGCTGATTCCTACAACTTCAGGGTAAATAGCCCTCTCTCAGGGCCAGACCTTGCTCTGCGTCCCTGTGTCTTCTGTCCTCCCCTTCCTGGTATTATTTAACATCTATCTCATCTGCTGGACTGCAAGCTCTTCTGGGATGGGGAACACATCTGCTTTGTTCGCAGCCGCACCCTCACTGCTTAGCATTTGCTTGATGTATAGCAGGTGCTCATTAAGTATTTCTTGATTGAATAAAAGAATGGATAATTACTAATCACGGTGAAGAGCTTCTATATATACACAACACATAACACAGTACCTGGCACGTAGCATGGACTTGATAAATATTTATTTGATACTGTGTTCACAAAATGGCAAGGAGTCTGGCTTGACTGGTGTCAAGGGTGTGAGGAGAAGGGTTTGCAAATGGTTCAAGTCTGTTTAGGGAGCTGAAGGAGGAGAGAATTGCATGACGGAAGGGGTTATCAGCAGTATGTAATCTTGCAAAGGCAAATACCAGCATTTCAAAATCCCTCCTTCCCAACCCAAGATGGTTTCGGATTTTTCTTTTAACCACATCATCCAATCTCCTTACAGCTGACTTCAGCAAAGTGTAATTTGGTGTGCTCAGGGGACCTTGGCAGGATCAGAAGTGTGCACTAATGACCCAGGTGGGAACAAAGCTCCACTGTGGACATGTTCTGTGTAATACAAACAACTCCCTCCTCCCCTAGAAAAAGGTCTGACAATCTCAAATTCTAATCTCTACGAGCACAATTGAAGACTTCCTATTCCTATCTCCTTTGGAAAAAGTAAATAATTTATTAACCTCAAAAGGCTTCCTGGAACACTGGGTTAATCCCTTTAAAGGGATACATCTGGACACCCTAACTTCATTACAATTCTAGACTTGAATGCTACCAGGTACATTTTTTCTTCCCCAAACCGAGTGGTGCCAGGGAGTCTAGAGACAAGCAGTTGGCAAGCCAGGTTCAAATCATTGTCTCTTTGAGGCTGTGTTTTGGCAGCCACTGCTACAGCAGGCTCAGCCTTCAAGGAGCAGTAAACTTGTCACCCTTGCGTGACCCTCGATGGGAAAACTGGAACAGGAAGGGGATGACTTCCAGAGAAAACAGCTGATCCACCACCTGTACAAACACGCACCTAACTGGCTTGACATGAGTGTCCTTGGGGAAGGGCTTTGGTAAATCAGAGGAATCGCCAACATGTGAAATCAAGCCTCTGTGCTCTGCACATGCCAGCACCACCGCAGGTCGCGCTGTCAGAAGCCACCCGCTACAGAGCGGCTTTCTATTCCAAGTCATCTTGTTAAATCAGATCCCCAACTACAGGGTGGTGACTGTACAGGACTCTTGTCATGGGATCAGCGTCTCTGGCCCTATTTTCACCGCAGGAGACATCTCTTCTTTTACAGCATTCGGGTCTGTGGCAAGCTCTTAATTATATTTGCCACCAAGAACCGGTTAATGAAGGGATATTTCTTGGCCTTCAGCAGAAATCTCAGACTCAGCAACCAAGAAACTGAAAGCCCTAACCTCAAGGCAGTCTCCCCACGGCCCCCTCCTGATGCATATTTCAGAGGTTTCCAGGTTTTAAAGCATGGATTACCTTTGCAAATGAAAAATTGAACAAGTAAATGCATTTAGTGGCGTGTTGTTACAGTTCCAATGATTTTGAAAAGGCTGCTTGGTTTAACCCGAGGCAGAGTTTCAAATGAACAAAGAGATGAATACCCATTGTTTTTTTCATTATTCTCTGTTTATTCTACCAGGATTTAAAATATTGTATATATTGATCTCACGTAAGGTTCCTTGCTTATCAATATATATGCATATATCAACCAACTGAAAATTGCATATTGATGAAATATTTACTAGCTTCAGGGGCATTCAATATCCAGCCACCAAAAAAATAGGTTGTTTATTTGTTTATCTAAATAGGGTTTTGCATGGTAGTGAAATTTTGAACTCCATTCAAAAGCTAGAGTCTTATTCTCTCAAATATTTTGAACGTTTCATTCATAAGAAAAATGATTAAAATAAAGTAAAAGAAGTCAGCGTTATCTTTACTACTAGTTAGCATTTAGTCACTGCTGGTCAGGCATGTGACATTTTACCGGATCATCTAAATAAATTCGTTGAACCTACTATGTACCAAGTAACTCCCCAAATGAAAACATTACAAACACACAGTCTTTTTCCTCAAATGGTTCAAATCTAGAAGGAGAAACAGATAAGTACAACAATGTGGTAAATATTATGGGAGTACAATACATGTTACCAGTACTAAATGTACAGATGTATAAATGAAGGAATTAACAAAGAAATGAGGGGGAAGGTATAGCTCAAGTGGCAGAGCACATGCTTAGCATACACAAGGACCTGGGTTCAATCCCCAGGGCCTTCTTTAAAAATAAATAAACCTAATTACCTCCCCCACCAAAAAAAAAAAAAGAAAGAAAGAAAGAAAGAAAAAGGAATGAATTGGCATTGATATTTAGGGACTATAATAAATTTACCACGAAAGTAGGCAATAAAAATATAATATTTAGCAAAAATGGAGCATGGAATATTTTTAAATGAAGAAAGTTTCAAGAGGATTCAAAAGAGTAAAGACTTTAGCTGTAGGGTTACAAAAGAAATGAGAAGTCCTACATTCAATTTACTTATGTGTTGAAAAAATCAGACTTAAACATGAAACACATGATAGTAAAGAACTAAGCTGCAAAATACAGAAAAAGTAAGAGAGGAATCAGATCGTTAAATAATGGTATGATTATTCAAACTCTAATTTATGAATGTCTCTGTCCAATCATCATGACATACCTATGTTAATTTCTCCATTGTTACTACACATTGTTAACCACAGTATAAGTCACTTCAAGTGAAGGTGCTAGAAAGTGGTATAAGGTAAAATCGGGCCAGTGCTCCCGATTTGGGCCTTTGACATGCAACATAATACCCATTTTCACTACACAGGGAACAAACCCTCGACTGTCACTACCTCAGAAGAAAGATAAAAATTTTATGTATCAAACAGAACTTTTCAAGGACTTCTGTGGGCTCAAACTTACCCTCAGAAGAAAGAAAGAAAATGAAGGTAAGTGTGTGCCAAATTATGTGGTAAGTTTTGGTCTAAAGAGGCAGTATGTTGTAATAGATTTGATGCTGAGGAGGTACATTCCAACTTTATTATTATTTTGCTATATGACCTTGATTTTTATTGCCTCATCAACAAAACCGGAATAACACACACCCTACCTATCTGCTGAGAACGCATGCTTCTTCTATGAAGTGACATGTGTGAAACGTTTGAAAACACTGTGAAAATATAACAATCCCATATTAAATTTGCTGCACATTAGGATATAGGTGGAATTTTTCATCTATAAAGGGAAAAATACCTTTATTATAGGGAAATGAATGTGTGTTGTAATATATGAAACCTCACCTCACAATCTATGCAATAATAGGAATGAAATAATAGAAATATCACTATTTCTCTCTTTCAGGCGCATCCATTTCTAGTTCCAGGCCACAGTTTGTTTCTTCTTTCTTTCCTCATTCTTCCTTGCTAACCTTTCATCATATCGTCATAAAAATTTCTAAGGCTATTTCTTGGCTTTTCTTTTAAAATATTATTTTGATTATCAAACTTGAATTGAAAACCTGAAGGAAAAAGATCAGAAGCTTGTTCTTTCCTCTAATAAAGTCTAGTCTAGGTTCTGCCAAGAACATCTACAAGTTGTTAAAAATAGCACATTTCTTTATTTGGACTCAATTGACTTGTACTTCTGTGGACCTGTCAAAATGTTAAATAATAAATTGTTATCTCTGAATAGCTTCTTCCTTGTCCAAGATGCAGTCAAAAAACGTGCTTTAGATGAGTCATTCCACCGGAATAATTTCCCTTTGGATTACTAGAGTCATTGGGGGGAAAAAAATAAAACCATGTGAGTAATTTTCCATGTGTCTTGGGTTCAATATCTAAAATGTTTCATAGGCCTTCTGCATCACAAGGCAGTTTATTTAAAAATACAGGCACATCCTCTTCTCTGCTCCTGCGTGTCCCTTCCTCTTTAGTAGCTGAAGGCAGACGCATCAATGGTGAGCAGTGTCAGCCTATACCCCTTGTGCTTGTGTGTCATCGTTCTGAGCTAGGAATGAGCAGGTCTTAAAAAGCCAGGCAGAGAGCTTGTCCTCCTCCTCCTCCCCATCATCACCCTGACCTTTAAACAACAACAGTAATAACAAAAGTTATTAACAACAATGAAAACAACACAAGCACCGTGCAAAGGTACAACTCCTGTGGCTATACAGAATGTCAGCCGAATAGCCACCCACGCGTTTGCTGCTGTTACTGGGGAAAAAAGGAAATGTGGTTTTGGCTCACAGAAAGGGGAGGAAGAGGTGGAGGCAAAGGAGAGGAGGAGGCAGAACCCTGTCTTTAACAGGAGAGTTCCAACTGAGAAAATCATTTCTCACCCTCAGTGAGGAGCAAGTAAGCCACAGAAACAGACAGGAGAGCGTGTGGTTCGTGACCCCTGCCAGAAAATTCAAAGATTAGAACACTCGTCAGGAGAGGCAGCACCCTGCATGAAAATCTCAGGCTTTGATTTTTCAGTTAAAGGCGACATTTCAGAAAAATATATTGCCAACATCCCTACCATTAGCCTGTCTTGCTATTCTATATGGCATGGATGCTGTGCTAGGGAAATTTGATCAATATATTAGATTCCTGGCAGAAAGATGCTATCAGACAACGCATGTATGCCTTGACATAGCTCAATTTCCATCTATCCAAGAAGGTATTGATTTTCCGCTCATGGAAGTGCACACACACATACTAAGAACGCCTACAGAGAATGGGGGCTGGGCAGGCATTTGTTCAGGAACAGACAGCTCTGCATTCCCCAAATGCATTCAAAATACCCTGTGGCTTGGTGACTTAATATTTGAATGATCTATGTAAACTCCTCACATCAGGATTAAATCGATGGCTGATGAGCAAAAACACTATTCCTCGGCTCACTCTTTGAAGGCTAAGAACTCTATCAGCTTCTTCGGAGAAAATGGCCCTCTTGGCATCCTATTCCAGGCTTACTTTATATGATACAGCTTCCTGGAGCCACATCTTCCTAACTTGACTGGAATTAATTTTATATTACTTTATCAATGTCTTCTCGCCTAATACTTAGAGGCACGTTAACACTTCCTCTGCCATTCTGTCATTCTTCCTTCGTTTCTGACAGTCTCTTTCTGACTTAGACCGCTGTGGTAGTTACTCAGGCTGCTCACCGAATATTTCCAGCTCTTCACCTCCTGGGATTCGGCTGGGATTCTACCTCCTGGTCTCTCTGTGGTTAGGTGGGGCTGTGTGACCAGTTCTGATCAAGGAGTAGAGGTAATCTGTATCATTTCCAGGTTGAGCATTTAATTGTTTATGGGAGAGCTGCCAGAGGAAAATATTGATATGTTAGACTTCACAAAAATTAAGAACTTCAATATGCCAGCGACATCATTAACAAAATTAGATGGCAAGAACCAAACTGAGAGAAAATATTTTCAAAATATATAACGAAAGGTTAGTTACCGTACACAAAGAGAGTCTACAAATCAAAATACAAGTGTGCCTCAGATATAAACAGGCATTTCACAGTAGGAGAAGTACAAGTAGCAAATAAACATATTGAAAGATACTTAATCTCAGTTGGAATTAGGGAAATGCAAATTATAGCAACAAGATGCCATTCTAATCTATGAGATAAACAAAATATAAATTAAAAACTCAAAAAGCTTAATATATTACAAAATTGGCAAGAGTGTGGGGAAATAGGCATTCCTGCTAGTATAGTGGTATTACAAGGCAATTAGCAATATCTTTCAAAATTATAAAAATGAATATTTTGGTCCCCAAATTCTATTTCTACAAACCTAACCTACAGAAATGTTTGCATGTACTATTAACAACATTCATTGAACACATACCATGTGTCAAGCCCTGTCTAACTGCTTTATCATATTAATCATTTAGAACCTGTAAGGTAAGTTCTATTCTTTTCCCATTTTACAGATGAGGAACCAGAAGCAGGAAGACTAAGTTAACACAACTGATAAGTGTCAGTGCAGGGATCCAGACACAGAGTACTCCCTTCTGTGTGACACTGCAGACACTGTGCTGTCTCTCTCAAAGAAATATGCTTCGGGATGTATATTGCACCATTATATGTAATTTTTTTTAAAAAGATGAATAAAGGACAAATGTTCAACAACAGGAGAAATGGTTATAAGGCAAATTCAAATTATAGAATATTATGCAATAATTCCAAAGAATGAGCCCCAGAGAATTGAAAACATATAGTCACACAAAAACATGTAGAATGTTTATAGTAACTTTATCTGTGATAGCCAAAAAGCAGGAACAACTCAAAAGGCAACCAACTGATGAACAGATAAACAAAATGTGGTTTATCCATACAATGGGATATTATTCAGCCATAAAAAGGAATGAAGCATTGACATATGCTATGACATGGATGAACCTTGAAAATATTATGCTAGTAAGAGAAGCCAGATGCAAATGGCCATATTTTGCATGATTCCATTGATATAAAACGTCCAGAATAGGGAACTCCAGAGAGACAGAAAATAGATTATGGTTGACAGGGGGAATTGGGACTAACTGCTAATCAATACAGGGCTTCTTTTTAGGTGATGGAAACGTTCTGGAATTAGACAGCAGTGATGGCTGCACAATATGGTGAATACACTAAAAACCATTGAACTTTATACTTTAAAATGAAGGAATTTTATATTATGTGAATTATATCCCAATTTAAAAAAATGACTTAGGTATCTTTGTACTAATACAGTAAAATGTTAAATGAAAAAAATCAAACCTCAAAACAATATGAATAGTATATTGACACTAAAGAAAAAGGAAACAATATATGTGTTCATAAATGCATAGGAAAAAATCAGGAAGAATACATACTGGTTCATTAACACAGGTTTCCTCTGGAGAAAAAAAATCTATTTGGGAGAGAGAAGTGAAAGGCAAACACAGTTTTTTACTGTACAAACTTCTATTTTAAATATTTTTATAATAAGCAGATATTATTTTTATAATTTTAAAAACAATAAAAATGAAAATAAAACCATTTAAATATAACTAAGCTAGTAAACAAAAATAACCTCCAGAAATGAACAATAGGCAGAATAATAAGACATAATGGAAAAGCCCTGCACTTGTACCCAGGAGACTTGGGTTCCTGTTCCTGGCTCAACTCTGCTTTAACGACTTGTGGGTGGTCATCAGAAAGTTCATCTAGCATCTCTGAGCCTCAGTTCCCATTTGTCAAATAAGACATCTGGACTCGATGACCACCGTGAAACTTTCAGCTCTATAATCTTTGGATTCCACAATAAGCCATCCTCCTTTTTTGCTTTGTTGCCAAGGTTACTTGCAGCTCCAGCCTTTCAGACCATGTTTTAGACAAGGCATTAAGTGCAATCATGAATTTACACGTATTCCAAGATCATAACCTTACAGGAAAAGGATCATCAACCTCACTGCCCAGCTTCTGCTTAATTATGACCCTCTTTGTTTTATCTGATGGCAGTTAGTTATGCAGACCTATGGCTGAGTCAAGTAATAAAATAATTCTTGGACAAACAAGATAATTGGCCAGACAAATCATTTTGTTGTTGTTGTTTAATGTATTGAAATCTCATTTCAGATAGCATGCAACCCTGAAATAAGTTATTTTCCTTTCATCATGTACATAACCTCTCAGTTGTCTTTTCATTAAATTTTGCTGGTTCTGGACAAAGAGAATGTTGCAAGAAAGAGAGAGAGAGGCACAGTTGCCCTGGGAAGTCACGGATGCAAGAGAGGAGGGCTCAATAAAACACTGCACATGAATGAATAAACAAATGTATGAGAGAATGAGAAACATTTCTGTTTCCTTCTCCACCAGTGTTCCAGCTTCTCTGCCTGGTAGTCAGATTGCTGCAGTGAACAGCAGAGATTATGTGCATATCTGGAGGGCCCAGAAGGGGGTCCTCCAGAAGCAGACATTCATCCTCAAAGAGCTGGACCAACTCCATCAAGCACAGTTCCGGCACAAGTAGATGCCCTCAAAGTACCAGTATTCTACCCTTTCCCTTCTTTCATGGGAAGCACTGAAGTAGAGTAGATGGAACCCAGACTTTGGAGCTTGTAAGACCGGGGTCCGCATCCTATCTCTGCCACTGACTATCTGTGTGACCTTGGACAATTGTAAGAACTGCGAGATTGTCATGAAGGCTGAACAAGATAACACATGTAAAACAGCATTCCATGGTGCCTGGCACACAATAGGTAATTAAGGAAAAATAATGCTGTTTTTCATCTCTTAATTCTTAAAGGATCCAGGCCTTAAGTTCTGCCCAAAGCAGATACATTAATAGGATGTGCTTCTGATAGCAGCACTGTTTACAGTATCCAGGACATGGAAGCAACCTAAATGTCCACTGACAGATGACTGGATAAAGAAAGTGTGAGATACACACACACACACACATATATATATATATATATACACATAAAATGGAATACTACTCAACCATAAAAAAGAATGAAATAATGCCATTTGCAGCAATGTGGCTGGACCTGGAGATCGTCATAACCAAGTGAAGCAAACCAGGAAAAGGAAGAAAAATACCATATGATATCACTCATATGTGGAATCTTTAAAAAATGACACTAATGAACTTATTTATAAAACAGAGACAAACTCACAGACATAGAAAACAAACTTATGGCTACCAGGGAGGAAAGGAGGTGGGGAGAGATAGATTGTGAATTTGGGATTTGCAGATACAAACTACTCTGTATAAAACAGATAAACAACAAGGTCCTATGGTATAGCACAGGGAACTGTATTCAATATCTTGTAATAATCTATAATGAAAAAGAATATAAAAAGGAATATATATATATATATATATATACACACACACACACACGTAACTGAATCACTATGCTACACCAGAAACTAACACAACGTTGTAAATCGACTCTACTTCCATTAAAATAAATAAATAAATAGTCAGTATGTAAAAAGAGAAAAAAAAAAACCAGGATGTCTTTCTGAGAGCAAGGATATGGTCCATTTTCTTTTTTTTTTTTTTTTTATTTAATGCTTTTAATGTCATTTTCTTGTGCTTTTTGAACATGGATCTCCTCATTTATATTTTGCACTGGGTCCCACAAATTATTTAGCCAGCTATGAGGATGTGTCAAACTAGCTGAGTCTTCCCTTGAAGCCCCCTCCCGTGGCCTGTGGTGAGGAGGAAGGCCCGACTCCCCGCTCGGCCTGGAACAGAGAGGATTACACCACCGCTGTCTCTGAGTCAGCCCTCCACCGGCTTCCTTTATAGGGTAGAGGTGGGTGGTGGCTGGGCCAGCAGCTCCTGCCCAGGTCCTTTATCACTTTGTCTTGGGATGTGTGGATGCTTGGCCCTTATTGTTTTGTCCTTTGCATTTGGAACCTTGAAACTGGGACTATAAGGGCCTGGACTACAAGGGAGCTTCAGCTCCCTGTAACCACAAGGGTGCTAGAACATTCCCAGAAATGTAGATGGACTGGCAAGGAAAGGAGGGGAGATCCCTGCAGTCTTGGCTGGCTTCCTTCCCAGCTGAGGGAACACGTCATTTCCCGGTGGTGGAGGTGGGGTTCCCCGGGCAGGGCACCCTTGTACAAAGCGGTTCTTCATTCCAGAGAGCAACCACAGCTGTGCCCTTAGCTCTCGAACATTCTCAGACAGTTCTTCACGGAGGGGCTGGCCAGGCTGTTGGAGATGACGCCCAGGGTAGCGCTGCTCCAGGCGGGTCGCGGGTCGCAGGCTGGAATCCAGAGCCCTGCTGCAAAGGGCTGACAAGATGGTAACCCTGCTGGAACTTGCCACAGGCCCCGCGGAGATCCTCTCTTGGATCAAACTTCATCCATAAAGCATGGCCTGCCTCAGAATTCCTCACAGTTTTTACCCAGAATATCCCCCTGTTTTGTGTGGTAAAGAGACCAGTCTCCACTGGAAAATGGGCAGTGAGGGTCTTGAGGATTTCCAGTTGTAGCAGGAAACCCGGCCCGCAGGCTCAGCCAGGGCCGGGCCAGTGTCCGGCAAGCGGGGAGACTGGCCTTGACCCTGTGCAACAGTAATTTCTCTGTCGAGTCTACTATTCTCCTGTCAAATTCGTATATGTTACCTGCAGGGCATTCACCTCCTTTCTAGATCCAAGAGGTCAAGTTGAAGGGACATTAAGTTTCTTGCATTCTGAGTCCTTCAGTGTCTGAAGGATGAGGCATATGACCCTTGGGCTGAAACGAAGTCAGGCTGGGAATGCTGGACTTCATCACCAGGACTGATGGTCAGCCTGGCTCTTAAGAGACGGTCTTCTTGGGCTAAAGCACTTTGGGGGAAAACGGTAGTGCACTGGGCACCACTGCAGGTGTTGGGTCTCCAGCTTCTGCTGGTCTCAGTGGTATTTAAAATGCTGTTCCTAGCTTCATTGACTCTCCCTTTCTGCTGAGTGACCATCCAAACCTTCAGTTCAAACCTCCTGCCCAACCTCCATACCCCTCACTCAGCAGAATCCTCACCTCCTACAAAGTTAACCACCCCCATTCTTACTGTCAACTCCTTCTCTCTTATCTCAGAGGCTGAAGTTTCCCTTCCTCTGTCAAGGCCTCTCCCTACGTCCTTAACCTGCTTCCCCTCCCACTCGCTCAGCAGACTCGCCACCTCAGCTCTCGTCCCCTCTCCTACCTTTGCTCTCTGTTGCTGGTTCGTGCTCCTTCCCCAGGCTCTTTGAACGTGAGACCAACTGAAATTCCCTTCCTTGACTCTCCTCTCCTCTGCTTCATGTCTTCCTCTCTCCTTCGGAGCCAGTTCTCCCAGGCAAGGTGGGAGGCTCAGGGAGGCCAGGAGCCAAGGTCTGGGTGCCCAGATGGGGAGGGGCTGGAGTAGAGCCTCGGGACATGGAACAAAAAGAGCACCGAGGGCAGCATCAGGTGAAATAGGGTGAGAACCACAGAGACGGTCAGACACTGTACCAGGCCAAAATATACTGGGCAGAGACAGGGAAAGTGGATGGAAATGTAAGGATCTACGATCAGAAGAGGAAGATAGAGCCAAAAGTTTCAGGAAATTGGAAGGGAGCCAGAGTAGAGAGATTTCTCAAGATGCAGATAACTAGTTCAGCCTCCATTTATAGGTTACCTGTGGCCTTGCCCATGGGTGGAGAGGGAGTAATTAATCTTGAAAAGATTATTAATGAGCTCTGCTCTACTTCTTTAGTCCAGCTTCACTTTAAAACTGACTACAATCTGAATTCTATCTCCACCCTCCCACCAGAACCTCTTGGGGAGAGATCACCGGTGGTCCTGACCTTGGTCTCTTCTCTGAGTGCTGCCCCATGAGCTCCTCCTCTTCCTTTGCCTCCACTGCCCGGCACCAGATTCGTTTTAGGCTCTTCTAACCACACTCACAATCATGAGGCATTTTCTTCTACTCTTGTGGATTTTAAATAACTCTTCTACTGTTACCTTCCAAAGCTAGAACTCTGGTCCTTATTTCTCTCCTGGCCATCAGACTCTCATCTGAACTATTTGGCTCTGAGCTCCCCAAATGTTACTTGGGTTCACATTGTTGGTCAGAAGTGTCTTGTAGCAAATGGAAGAATGGAAGGGGTCGCAGGATAAGAAAAGAAAACGCAACAGGTGGCTACAAACAAGCTCACAGGTTGAGTTCTTTCTAAAAGAACCAGTATTTTAAAATTACCTCTGAGGTGCTTTGCACATTCCCAATCTACCTGCATAGGATAACTAAATTAAAATATCCCAAATATATGCCTGACTTTACCTCTTTCCTAACTAGGGGACCAAGAGTAGACTTGGGTCACAGAACTGTCACTTCTAGGGCACTGTCATTAAGGGATCTCACAGTGTAAGTGGGCTCCTCTGTCCAACTGGCAAATTCTTTTGATTCTGCTAGTTATACTTCCTCTGAAAGAGAACTTCATTGGCACAGCTAATCTTTGCAAGCCAGGCCCTCCTTGGGAGGGAGTTCCTACTTTTGCCTGGGAAATCAGCAAAGGTCTCACAAAGGCTGTAACATTTGAGATAGCCTTAAAGGATGATAGGTGCAGGGCATAGTGTGTGTGTGTGTGTGTGTGTGTGTGTGTGTGTGTGTGTGTGTGACAATTTCAGAAATTTGCAGCATTATTCTAAATCTAGGGCCTTCATTCAATTATTGTTTACTTTTTTCCTTTTCTAAATCGTAAGAGTCACTTTTATTCTTAAGAAACTCCAGACCTGAAAGAACTAGAATGAGCCTCTTTCTCTCATTTTGGTATGGACACAACAAATGACACTAAATTTTAGATCAACAAAGTCTAAAATAACATTCTCTCATTCATTCATTTATTTATTCACTCACTCAACAGTCAGTGCCTGCTACAGACTAGAACATTTTTTGTAGGTTATAAAATGCACTTTACAGATTATTCTGTTTAAGCCTTATAACCACCCTACCACAGTAGTTATTGTTACAAAATGCATTTAACTCAGAAAACTGAGGCTCAAGGCAGTTAAGTAAATTATTCAAGTTCAAATTGCAAGTATAATGGGGGAGGGGGAGACTTGAATCCAGGCTGAATCTCCAAAAACTATGTACTTTTCACTACACCACACTGGGATGATGCAGAAAATGATATAATATAATTAGATACGATATAATTGAACTATGTATCAGTAATTTGCCATCAGGCGTTACCAGCTAACATTTAACATATTTCTAGTGGAGTATTTTCCTAAACTGAGATTTCAGATTATGTAACCAAAACGAGTACTCTTCTAAAATAGTTCTGAGTTTGAAAAGTTCTCAAAGCAGATTAAGAAACAAATTTACTTATTTTTTAAAGCAAGTTTATTATTATTTTTTTAATTTTAATTTTTTTATTTTAAAAATTTTATTTATTTTTAATGGAAGTACTAGGGATTGAACCCAGGACCTCCTGCATGCTAAGCATGCACTCTACCACTGAGTTATTACCCTACCCCCAGAAATAATTTTTTTTAAAAGACTTTATTTTTTTACAGCAGTTTCAGGTTCACAGCAGAATTGAGCAGAAAATAGAGTTTGCACATAGCCCTCCCCACCCACACATATATACTCCCCTATCCTCAACATCCCTCTTCAGTGTGGCATATTTGGAACAATCAATGAGCCAACATGGACACATTATTATTAACCAAAGTCCATAGTTTACATTAGGGTTCACTCTTGATATTGTACATTCTATAGTTTTGACAAATGCATATTGTTATGTAGCCACCACTGTAGTATCATACAGAATAATTTCATTGCCCTAAAAATCCCTTGTGCTCCATCTGTTTATCCCTCCCTCCCTCCCTCTCCCCAAACCCCTGGACCATGATCTTTTTATTGTTTCTGTAGCTTAAAGAAAGTTTGTTTTTAATGAGTAATACCTCAGTAATAGAAAATCCTGTCTCTCTGGCATTTGTCTTTTTCCTCTGTTCTTAGAAGCATATATATAATATTTATTAATATCTAATAATGTTTCCTTCTACATCATGAACTGTTCATTCCTGCTTACGTTTGTTTTTGGCTAGCTCAGCCCATTTGATTGCAGGGCTAAGAAATCAGTTCAATCCTTGTGAGTAACTTTATTTTTGTGTCCTCTTTCTCTTTTGGACTGGAAAAGTAACAGATGCTTACTGTATAAAAGGCAAATCATACAGATGTCTTAGGAAGTAAAAAGTTCTGGCAATCCTACCCCCAGACATAACAGCTATTAATAATGTGGTTCATGGTCTTTCAAATTTCCTCTGTTCCTATACCAACACATCCTATATTTACACATATTTTTATATAAATGGGATCTGCCATACGTACTGTTTGGCAATTATTGTTTGTTTTTGACAATCTTAGCTAGCTTTGTTTGTCAGTATCCATAGATTGATCTCAGATTTCAGATAGTTTTTGACAAAGGAAAACATCCGTTTCACAGAAACAGAATGAATTTCAAATGTTTTGCCAACGAATGCCTTAATCAAAGCAAAGGGCTGGGTGAAAAAGTGGGGATAGTGCTAGCTGTTGAAAAAAATCAAAGTAGCTTAATTGTTGTTCCTACTAAACAGTCTATTGTTGTAACTAACTCATCCTTTAAAAAAAAAAATAGGCCATTACCTCCACTTTTTGAATTAGCAGCCAATGGACAAGAGGTTAAAGAAGGAATGATTTGGAAAACACCCTCTCTGGGGTTGTCTTCAGGTAGTGGATTGTAAGGCTCTGAGGCATTTCAACAGCTTGCCACTCGCTCAAAACATACTTCCCAACACCTCACCACTGATCTGTGAAAGCCTCTCATTTAGTGAGAAACACAAGACAGATGATTCAGCGTGCTGAGCAATTCATTAACCCGTCAAGGGCTTTCTTCCAGAGCCTGGGGTAACAGGCAGAAAAAAGAACGCAATCCTTAATGAATAACAAAGGGCGATACTAGAGGAACGGGAACACATGTACAAGGCATGTGATGGGCTCTCCTTTTCCCTTTGGAACTATCTGCCAGTTGCCTTCTGAACTTACCCAGATTTTCACCATAGGTTAATCCTGCCTGGGAATGAAATTAAGTTTTCCCCCTGCTGCCCTGGAATTGGGAAGTGACATGTGATAGACCACACTCACAGAAAGCCTTGTGTCTAGTACCCTAGGTCTTGGACTGTCCATAAAGAACCTGAGAAGTAGCCTGAGCCTTACCGGCATTTTACAGGACAGAATGTATATTCTCAGGATGAGCCATAAAAATCAACACTAGTCCAGGGATTACCTGAAATATAGTCTGCTGGAACCCAAGTTATATGCCTCAGAAAGCTGGCTATGCTATTACGTTCTATCTTCTTTTTCATGTTTTTACATAGCTTTCGGGCTTATCAGTGAATGCTGAGTCTGGATTTACAGAAACAAATGTTTTGTGATAATGTTTTATTACTATTTTTTCAAAATATCTTTTTTTTCTTCCCTCCATATTATTTCTTTAGTCCATGAGATATTTTGTTTCCCAACTCTAATTCTTGGTTTTGGGACCTTCATTTTTCAAGTGAAAGTTTAATAGTGAAACGTATTTAGAAGCTGATTCTTCCTCCTTTCCCCTAAATCTGTTGGCTGTCATTAAGACAAGATCTGACAATTAGGTTGCTTGGAAGTTTTGTATGCTCTCTCCGGGTAATACCATGGAAGTAAGAAAGTAGGTTTGAGAGGGATTAAAAGGATAATTGAAATTTCTTAAGCTTTTTTGCAGAACTGTCTTAAGTTTTCAGCAATCCTATGCTCATTAATAATGCTTATGTTAATAATTATAATAATTAATAGCTTCTACTTTCTCTATCAAAAGTGTTCTGACTTGGACACTAAATTATATGGTCGCTATTAATCATATTGTTGCCGAAAGATCAGCTCCCGTCCCTGATGAGCCGAATAACCCAGAGACAAGGTCTTAGAGCTTAGAAGAAAAGAGGCAGCTTTATTGCTTTGCCAGGCAAAGGGGCCTCACAGCAGGCTGGTGCCTTCACAACTGTGAGCCCACCTTGGGGACGGGGCAGGGTGATCATGCAGCCATCGCTCAAACAACAAAGCATCAATGACAATCAACAGAATCATTTTCTTCTCACAGACTCAGAGTGGAGTCATGGTGTCTCCAGGTGAGCAAGTCTACAGAGGTTAGTGGTTGCCGCTCTTTCTCCTTCTCTTATTAGCGCCCAAGGCATGGTCTTCTTGGTAATTTAGGTTATTTTGTAAGGTTACAGTCCTGTGACCTTGTCCCTGGAGAACGACTCAGAGACCAGGCATGACTGTAACTTTTGATTACCGGAATAAAGTAGAAACAGTAAGATCAATAGCTTTGGTTTCAACAGTGGGCCTGGAGCTGCGAGTAGCAACTCGTCTGTCAGGTCAGTTGACTGTTTTAAGAGCAAGCATAAGAATAAGCACTCTGTTAGCCTAAGTGTGGCCATTCTATTAATTTTCCTTCAAAATAAGACAGTATTCTGCCATCACGATGGAAGTAGGGTCATGTGACCACTGTGCATTGAACAGTATATTAACTGTACATTGAACGATGACAGTTTTCTGTCAAAATTTTAAGTACACTTATCTTTCATCCTAGAAATTACCCTTCTGTGAACCTATTCTATAGAATTTCTCATGTTATGAGTCGATTATATACATACACACACACACACACACACACACACACACACACACACACATACATCCACGGATCATACACACACACATACACACAAGAATGCTTAGTGAAAACTGGAAAAAATCTAAATGTTTATCAGTAGTCTCATTAAATACAAGGCAATCCTATGTAACTGTTACAAAAGAAGGTGGTAGATCTTTATGTATTGATGATATGGTGAAATGTTCAAGACATATTTTTACATAAAAAAAGCAAGTTGTGGAAATGCATTTATGGCAGTGCTTGCCATGGCTGACTCTGAACAGCCATTAGGTTCTCCCATAATCACCTCCAGCTCCCATCCCCCAAAACCAGGCCAAGTGAACATTCACCTAAATACTAACTGCTCACTATACAAGTGCAACTTCTCTCCTAGCCTTCCCATTTAACCAGATTGCCCCCTCCAAGACTGTCCAATACAGAAATTCTGGAGATGTCATCATCTGCAGTGTAATCCTGTTGTTCTTTTATGTATATTAGAAGGAGATTTGCAAAGCTGTTGACTGCGATTACTTTGGGAGATTGACTGTTACTGCCTTCTGTAGTTTCATTTTAACACATAAGCATATGTTGCTTGTAATTTAAAAAATTAGTCTAAACGAATATATGTATGTATATGCATGACTGGGACATTGTGTTGTACACCAGAAATTGACACATTGTAACTGACTGTACTTCAATTTTAAAAAATTAGTTTGAAAAGAGTACATGTATAGTTAATATATTTTAGGTGTATTTACAGAGCATCTGGGAACTCTTAGCGAGAAAGAACAGAGAGCCAGACCTCTGGCATTTTTCCTGTAAATATACTTTGGAGTGGATGTGGCATATTCTATACTTATCTGCCAATTATCAGGCTAATTGAGGAAATAAAGTTGAAATGTAGCTTTTTGTTTCCAACTTTTTCACAATCATTTAAACTGGATCAGTTTAAACAGATATATTTGTTGCTTCCTCTGAATCTCTCTGGAAGTAGATTATAAAACATAACCTAACTATTCAAAAGGATGGACTTGATTTTTTTTTCCTTCATCATTTCTCTGATTTATCTCCTAGGACAAGTGTGAATCCAAAAGGCTCACAGCAGAGAAAGGAAGATTTGAAGGAACCTAACTGTGAAATTAACAGATCAGATTGCACCACTTCAATTTCCATGGGTTACAAAATGTTTCCCCTTAGTTTTCATTTTAGAGCTAAACAAGAAACAAAAGAAAAATAAGCTGATATAAAAATATAGGGCTGGAACTGGGTCTTTCCTTGGAATTTCATCGAGCACACCGAATTCTCAGGAAATCTGCGTGGGACCAGCAAAGCAGCCGTGCAGGCAGCGCAGGCTCAGAACCACATCTGCTTGTTGGACGTGATCCCGCAGGGTGTATGCATCATCAGGAAGACTGACCTGCGGCCCACCTGCATCTTCCTGCAGCCGCCCCGCTGAACCGCCTGGAGCAGAGGCTGAGGCGGTGGAGCACAGAAACAGAGGAGAGCCTGGCCACCACAGGGGCCAACTTGCGACATACAGAGCAGTAGGGAGCCCGGCCTGTTTGACCTGATCATGGCAACGACAGCCTAGACAAGGCCTTCTGTGCCCTGAAGGAGGAAATAAAGGAGGCGCAAGGAAGTGGCCCCTCCTGAGGAGGCCCTCCAGCTATGTCCCCCGCCCTGGGCCAGGGCCTTGGGTCTGGCACCCAATGCAAGCGGGCCAGGGTGGCTCTGTTCACCTCAGCTAGCGTGGGGGGGTAGGAGGGGTGAGGTGGGGTTCTGCCCATCTTTCTTGCCACCACGTCGTGGTTGTTGGAGGACCTTGACCTTCCCTCAACCCCCATGCCCATTCTAGGCACCCCCCTACCCCAACACACACACCTCCCAGCTGCCCTCCCATCCACAGATCCCTACTCCCACCTCTGCCTCCTTCCTGTCATGAGGACACACACATCTCTGCTCTCTTCTCTGTACTCCTGTATTCTCTTATAGGGTTTCATTTCTTTTTCCTTTTTTTTCCTGCTCGTATCATCTTTTGCACCAGTCCCCACCGCAACCCCCTACCTAGATTGTAGCTTCCTTCAGAGCAAGGACTGATCTGGATTCAGATTCGAAAAATCAGTGTCTGGCACAATACTTGGCGCATAGTAGGTACTTATACATCTTATTTAATAAATGAAAGCTTGGCATAAAAACAAAATGATAGCAACAAATCCTCACCTCTACTCCACAGAAAGAAGCCACAGAAAACCCTCCAAATCATTTTAAAGGCCCCCTGGGGAAGGTGTTCTCCTGAGCAGGTACAGCCTTGTTTTGAGTTGGCACACTGGCGAGAGCTCAGAAGTTTGTCTGCATTTTCCCTCCTCTTGGGTATTGGATCAAAGCACTTTCCGTAAATGCTGCATTTTGCAGTTTCCCTAACCTTTCTTCGGGGAAATTAGAGTGAGATCTTTGGAGGTAAAGAGATGAAACAACACGCATTCTGCATAGACCTATTGTTATTGGTGGCTTAGCTGTGCACGACACTGGATGAGCTGGCGCAGGAGACACAGTGACTCATGTCATTTTCCCTGTAACCAAGGGTGACCTGGAGCACTTCAGGCCAGGAGGAAATTAGTTCCTTGCACTCTAGTTCTGTAGCTCTGACTGTAGATGAGTCTGGGCACCATCTCGGCATCCATCAACATGACTGAATTAGTTGCTGCTCTATCTGATAGTAATGGCGATGGCGCCTGGCTCCAGGAAACCTTCCCTGCTTGGCTAAAAGAGGTTGTGACCTGCCTGCACGTGGATTTAATAGGAGCGTGAAAAATCTGCATTTGACTAAAGCTTTAGTATCACCAATTAGAGACACAGATCAACATTAACTGGGCAACCTCTTTTAAAACCCGTGAGTATGAGGCTATTAGCTATTCAAATGTTGTGAATTAGTTTAATATTTATTGACCATTTTTAACATCTAAGTGAGATCTCCCTGGGAAGCAGGCACTTGGATGGAGGATGGGGAATGCGAGCATATGGGAGATGCCAGCGAGAGAAGTGATTTGGGAGCGCAGACATTGGTTACTAATGACCACAGACCTGGCACTGTGGAGAGGACTTGGGGGGACCCAGGGGCTGTCCTGAGCACTTGGACAATGGGCTGAGTGTTAGACAAAGGTTTAGAAAAGATTTCTGTGAGGCAGAATCAGAAGGCCCCTAAACGTTGTGTATACAGTAGTTCGTTTTTGTACTTGTCATCTCCTAGTCTAGTAGCATGAAGAATCTCACCCAGCTGCTCTCAGGTGGAACCTGCAGGGAACGCTAGCACTGATAAGGATGCACAAGACGGGTGAGATTGTGAGGGCCTACTGATTTTTAAAATAGCAGTTTTTAAAAAATAAATTTTCTGAAGTAATATGTATGCAGGAAACTTGGAAAACATAAAAATGCACAAAAGACTCAACAAGCCAGCAAAACAGAAGTAATTCCATCTCCAGAGATATCAGTCTTTACCATTTCAGCACATAGACTTCTCGTCTTTATCTAAACACACATTCACAGGGGGCATGTGTTTTTTAGAATGGAAGCTATTCCTACTGCACATACTGTTCAACAGTCTGCACCCAGTATATCTTGAAACGTGTTAGGAAGGCAGCCGGGAGCGATTTTTCTTTATTTTTCTGTAGTTCTGTACACTCCATCCTTCCCACCCCACCTCACTGCCCTGTTTCAGGGAGGCTGATCCTATGGAGACGGACTGCTGTAGACTGACCCTGCTCACCCAGGGCCTCTTTGTTCACTGACAGGGTACCAGGGCTCAACTTGAAAAGATGACAAGGCTCTGCTAAGTCGTACATTACTTTGCATATATTTTCTTTCTAAGGGGCTTTTAAGTAGCGGGTAAGATGAAACAAAAAAGATTGATTAATGTAATCTATAAGCTAACATTTAGGGCCCCCCATTTGTGGAACTAAACACTGTAATCACAGCCTGGGGTAAGAAAGCCGATTCTACACACAGAGGAAAGAGCTGAAACATGCCGAAGGAGATGGACATTCACAGGACATTCAAAGGTACCTGCCCTATGCCCTCTCTTCCTGTCTCTTAGCACCTTATAATCTTGATGCTGGCCAGTGAGGCTGAGAGGTTGAGCCTGGAGATTTCCCACTGGGGCCCTGTCTATCCTTCCTACCCCAACTACTGCCTTAATTTAGCCCTCATCTCTCATGTGGATTACTGCAAAAGCCTTGTCTTCCAGCCCCTAATCTTGCCCCCATCTACTCCATCCTTCCCATGTGCAGTTAAAGGATCTTTCTGAAATAAATATCTCTGTCTGTTCCTGTTACTTATCGCTGTGTAACAAGCCACCCCAAACCTAAATGGCCTAAAGCAACCACCATTTTGTTATGCTCACGGATATTGTGGGTCAGGAGTTCAGGGTTGCTCTTCTCTGCCCTGTGATATCTAGAGCTGGGACAACTTGAGTGGCCGGGACTGGAACAGATGGGGTTGGAAGATGTACTCCTAAGGCGCTTCTTTGCTTGCATGTCTGGTGCCTGGGCTGCAAAGCTGAAGGATGGGTTCAGCTGTTGACCAGAGGACCTACGTGTGGCCTCCTCAGCATCCTGGCCTCAGGACAGTCAGACTTCTTCCGTGGTGGCTCAATGCTTCAAGAGCCAGTGTCTCTTGGGATGAAGGTGGAAGCTGCATTGTCTTTTGTGACCCAGCCTCAGAAGTCCTGCAGCTTGATTTCCACTGTGTTCCATTGGTCAAAACAGTCACAACTCTGCCTCACTTAAAGGGAGGAGAACGTAAGTTCCACCTCTAGATGGGAACAATGCCAACAATTTCGTAGCTATGTTTTAAAATCATCTGTCTATCTCTCTACTGACCTGGCCTCTAGATTTCTATAAGCACAAAAGACAAGTTTAAAAGATACATAGCAAACTAGTAAAGAGGAGAGGAGGGAAGGAGACTCCTTTTACTCTCTATACTTCCAAAGGAGGGGGGAAAAACCTAGTGGAATTGTAGGGGATTTTTATTTTGTACAGAAAATTACTTCCCCTACTATCTCAAGCCCGCGAAGCCTAGGGATACCATGGTAGGTCTTAAGCTGGTCCATTCTAAAAGGAAGTTCTAGACCACCTAGCTACGCAGGACACACAGAGACAGCCCATGACCCACCTTCAGGCTATGAAAAGGAAGCTAGAAACCTCTTTTGGGAGGTTTAAGAGGCCAGAGCAAGGACTTCTTTGTAGAGAGTGGCCCTGGTGCTACGTTCCACAATCCACCCATCCCCACCCTGCCGTGGGAAACACCCCCGCACCTTAAACAAAGTGAGGGAGTTTCACAGGCACCATTTGGAGATCACGACCTGTGTCTCTGGAAGTTTGAGGGACGCAGGGTCTGGTGACTGACTTTCACCAGAAGGAACCCAAGTGAAAGGCCGGCTGGAGGGGGCGACCTTGCAGCAGAATGAAGACAGGACTCATCTCCAGGGAGCTGCGCTTTCACTGGTGGGTGGGCCATGGAATGGAGGAGCCCAGTTGCTGGGTGCCCATGACTGGCGTCAGCGATGCCAGATTCTTAGATTGGGAGGATTGTAATACTTCCTATTTATGAAATGTTTCAAGGTTTGCAGATATTCTGAAACTTAAAAATACATGACACCATCTGAATTTCACAAAAATCTATATAGGAAGAGTTACGTCATAAAGATTTTATAGATGAAGAAAGTGAGAACCAGCAAGGTTAGGTGATCTGTCTGAGGTTACAGAGTTAATTAGTGCCAGATCCAGGGCTCAGCTAACTCTAAATTGCGTGATCCATCCTGGGGTGCACACCATGGCTTTCTCTAGCTTGGTTAGTACACGGCCCTGTGTCAATGTGACAAGGCCATTAATAGCAGACATTGTAGCCTTTTGTGATAGAAAGTTCAGAACAAAATCAACAATGACCATATCTCCTAGATGCCTAAGAAAGTAAAGACTATAACAAGAATTCACTTAGCATGTTGGTTTTCCTGAAGCCAGCCCAGGTTTTGGTTCAAATCATTCCAGTGATGAAATTAGAAGCATATCCAGCATCTTTAATAAATAGCCCCACTCCCTTCCTTCCTTTCCGCAGCAGAACTTGGCCGGTGGCATATGAGAAGGAGAGTTATGCCTGTCCCCTGGGATAAATTTGCAGGACAAGGTAAGGAAGATTTTCATTACAGAAAATTTGATGTTAATTCATTTACTCTAGTTATACATCCTTGTTTCTATTTATTTAAAGAGCAAGCATATTTCCTCCGAATACACGGAACAACAAATATAACTTGTTAAATATAGCAAACAGGATTCAAGTCTCTGCTCTGCCAATTACTAGCAGTGACCGTGGGCAAGTTACTGAAACCCTCTGAGCCTCAGTTTCCTCATTTATTAAACTGGAATACTAACATGAGGGTTTTGAAGTTTTCTTGGTGCCTACTGAGTATCTACTCCCCCGGTTTCCATTTGGAGATCCTTCTCCCCTACTCTCTAACCCTTTGGTCTGGTTGGGGGTTCCACCACCTCACTCCAGGAATACAGAATGTGACCCGGGAGAGACTGTTTGAGGCCTCCGGCCATGAGACCAGCTCAGGATGAGCATGTGACCCCATCTAATTAGAGTGCACTAAACTCTCAGGAGGGAGCTCTCTATTTCCTGCCGAGAAGAGAGATACTGGAAGACTGCCTGGCTGGAGCACCTCCAGCCACCTGCCACTACATGGAAACTGAGAACAAAGCCAACATACAAAGACAGGTGGAGCCAGTCCAGGAGAAGGAGGGAGACCAGGCTCTAATAACATTGCTGGAGTCCAGTCATGTCTGAGGCCCTATACCTGGACTTCCCAGTCTCATGAGTCAGTCAGTGTCCTTTACATTTATACCTGTTTGGTCCAGATAAATCAAGACGATCCTAAATTATATTCTACCTAAATGTGAGAAGAAAATAATGTCCTGTAAAGTGCTTCGCAAAATACCTGATACATAGTAAGTGCTCAATAGAGGTCAGCTTGCGTGTGCTTCTTTTGGAATTTATTTCAGGGAAGAGGAGACTTCATACCTGTTTTGAATACTGAGCACATTTTGCCAGGCGTGGTAAAGAGCCAGTCTTTGTGAGAGGCTGAATCCCATGAGATATGATACCAGAGATACTGAGGCGGCTTTCCTTTCGTCTGCAACACCCCTCCTTCCTTGGTACTGATAGATGTCAAAAATAGCCATTAATCTCTCTAAGACCTTTTGAGAGAAGTTTCTCTTTTAGCCATAGCAGCTGTGGGAATGAGTTCATTA
This sequence comes from Camelus ferus, assembly GCF_009834535.1. Classification (NCBI taxonomy): domain Eukaryota; kingdom Metazoa; phylum Chordata; class Mammalia; order Artiodactyla; family Camelidae; genus Camelus; species Camelus ferus. The sequence goes on from NC_045716.1 coordinate 3,966,304, forward strand.
GCTCCATTCCTGATGGCAGATTTTGATAATGGCCCACGGGGACAGTGGAGGCCACTGCGTGCCCTGAGGGAGCAAGAGGGACACAGTCACACCCAAAGGAGCCTGCAGGATGGAAAGTCCAGCTCTTGCCCTGTGCAGTTTTGCACGGGCTGCCCTTGCTAGGCACCCTTGAGAAGCTCCAACCCCAGATTTTACAAGACATGTACTTTTCCTTAACTTAAAGTAGGATATTTGGCTAAAATGTTTGCCAGATAAACCTTTGTGAACCAGCAAAACACCACAGGTAATCCAGTGCCCTGCTTCTGCCCAAGCAGCCACCAGCTCCCAGCCCTCAGCTACAGACGTTCCAAGGAAACCGAGGACCCCAAGGACGGTGGCAGCCAAATGACAGTAGAAGCGGCCCCAGGTGGAGGGACCGAGGAACGGCTGCAGTGACAAGAGAATCGCAGCTTGCTCCTTCAGGTGCGCATGAGGCAGGGACCTCGGGCATCTGTGATTCTCGCCTGCAGAGGAGATGGCTGGGTGTTAGAGAACGGAGATCCCGCCTGGACTGAGCACGGAGTAAACAGTTTAATGTTCTGTCAGAACAAGGACAGGCATGCCACTGGGTGAGGACCTGAGTCATATTTCAAAGAAATTAGGCAGAAATCCCTGGAAGCAACAATCTAAACAACTTCAGATGTTCTGTTTAACCCTCAAGGTTTCAACTTCCTTCTTCCCTTCTTCCCTCCCTCCCTCCCTTCCTTCCATCTTTTTTCCTTCCATCTTTCATCCCTTTTCCTTTTCCTTCCACTCTCTAACTTACAGCCCCTGTTTTCTTCCTTTTGAGCATACATACCCCACAAAAGTCTCATTCTGTTGATATGAGTAGTTTCCTCCTCAAAGTCCCGTTCTGTGGCTACATAGACATTTCCTGCTTCTGGTTACTCACGAGCAATCCCTGGCGGGCAGCAGAATGCCAAAGACGGGCACCACCCGCTTTGCCAGAACAGGTCTAAGGCACGGTCAGCTAGGCCGGAGCACAGGGCTCCAGGGAAGGTGAAATGCCGCTTTCTGAGCTTGGTGACTTGCGCAAGTAGACCATTCACAAGAACCGAGAGAGAACTAATTAAAAAGGGAGTAAGCTTCTTGCACATTAATGTTACTTAAGGCTAAATATCTGCACACCTGAAATTGCCTGGAATTTGTGTCCCACATTCTGAGATAAATTGCACTCTACCATTTTATCATTTTCTACTTCATAGTCACTCATACTCTTGCCCTCTATCTCCCTGGTGCGTTTGCATAATTTTTCTGTACCCACACCCCAGCTGGTATTAGCTCCAATACAGATAAGCATTTCTAAGTGTCCCTATCTCTGTATAACATGCATAAGATAATTTGACAGCCAAAAAAAAAAAAAAGGTATGCAGGATAAATAGGAGTAAAAGGAAATTATCACAGATACCATTGGATAGAATATTATGAGACCAAACATCAAAGTAGGGTATTTCAGCTTCCTCAGAATTGCATTTCATATCAACAACTTGATCCTACCAATTAGAAACATTTTTAATTACTAAGGAATCTATTAACTGGCTTGTATTAGGGTTGTCTAGAGAAAGTATATATGTATATATACGTGTGTGTGTGTGTGTATGTGTGTGTGTGTGTGTATATAGGAGAAAGACATTATTATAGGAATTGGCTCATGCACTTACGAAGTCCCATGATCTGCAGTCTGCAAGCTGGAAACCCAGGAGAGCTGGTGACTGGTGTGTGGTTCCAGCTCAAACCTCAAGGCCTGGGAACTGGAGTAGTTGATGATGGAAGTTCAAGTCCAAGTGCAAGAGAAGACCAATGTGCCAGCTCAAGGAGTCAACAGTGAATTCTTTTTCCTTCTGTATATTTGTTCTATTCAGGTGCTCAGTGGATTGGGTGAGGCCCACCTACATTGGGAAGGGCAACCTATTTTACTCAGTCTATTGATTCAGATGCTAATCTCATCCAGAAACAGCCTCACAGACACACCCAGAAATAATGTTTAACCAAATATCTGGGCACCCCATGTCCTGATCAAGTTAACATGTAAAATTAACCATCAGATGGCTCTATGATGAAAATAATTATTTTAATTGAAGTGTAAATAGTGGTAATGATCTGATTTGAATAATTTGAATGATGCAAAGATTCTCAACAAATATTCACTGAGTACCTACAAAGTACAAGGCACTGTCTGGATCAAGAAAGGTCAAGGGTGCCTGCCTCTACCTGGAGTAGTGGGAAAGGTTTTACAAAGATGGTAACACTTCAGTGGCGTTTTCCAAGGAGAATCAGAGTTCATAAGATTATTGAGGGGAGAGGATAATCTAGACAGGGGAACAGCATGTACAAAGTCACGGACGACTGTTCTGGGAAGGGTGAGTGGCTCCACATGGCTTGAGTAAAAGGCTCTTATGAAGAAGAGGGGTAGAAGAGAAAGCCTGAGGGGTAGACAGAAGCTGGCTCCCAAGGGCCTTACAGGTGGGGCACACACTGTAGGCTGCCATCCCATGATCCAGTTCTCCTTCTTGCTAACAGAACTTTGATTTCGTTCAGCTGGAAAGGTGCCCAGGGCCAGGACCTAAATCACAATTGGTCAAGCCAGTCATAGCGATCCCCTTTACTTGGATGGTAATATTTGGTCTAGGATTGGGTATGGCACACAGTTCTGGCCAAAGAAATAGACGTCTCGTTGAGGGCACTGAAAAGAGTTTCACCTCTAATTAAAAAAAAAAGAAAAAGAAAAAAGGATTCTGTACCAGAAGGAGTTCCCTTTTTCTGCTTCCCTTCTTTTGTGATTTGAGTGTTGTCATAGGAGGATGTGATGTCTAGGGTTGCAATAGCCGTCTTGTGACCATAATGAGAAGCCTGAGGATGACAGTCACACACCGAGGATGGAAGAGGAAGGACAGCAAGCAGTGGGGTCTTCAACAGTGTCGCAGAGTCACCAAACCAACTGTAAGATTGCCTGCCTTAGGACTTTCAGCCAAGAAAACGATAAGTATCTTATGGTTAAAGTCACTATCAATTGTGCTTGCAGACAAACTTGTCAAGTTAAGGATGACATTTAGTATGTATGACTAAGGAGCCGGGCCCTTATCATGAAAAAGGAACGGGAGCTAAGGAGAGGTTTAGACAGCGGAACAAGTTGTCAGATTTGTGCTTGCAAACCGTGACTCTGGATGCTGTGTACAGAACAGCCTGGAAATGGAAGAAAACAAGACAGAGAGACCAGTTAGGAAGCTACTGTAATTGCCCAAGAGATTAGGCAGAATCGAAGCAAAAGAAGTGACAGTTATAACCGGGGGGATGGGGAGAAGTCTGAGAGATATTTTTAAATCAAAATAACATAACTTAGCGACTGACTGGATGTGAGAGGTGGGGAAGATAAGAGAATCAAGGATAGCTCGGAGTTTCTGGCTTGGTTGACTTGAGAGACAGGAGATCTGATGCTAATTCTGACTCTGTCACAAGCTAGTCAAAATCCTAGGCTAGTTTTCTCATTTTGAGAAGGTCAGATTGAAAATATGATAGCAGATTGATCTCATGTCTCCTGACAGCTCCAACTCCCAGGAGCACTTTTTTGCTCAGAGGACTAAAAGGGGCCAGGAGGACCACCTGGGGGAAGGAAGAACCCCACTTTCTCTAGTGGATCCTCAGATTGATTTGTGCAGAGCTGGGTGGTGGGTGACTTTCAGTCTTTGTCTGCCTTTTTGGCTTAGACTGACAGCCGTGCGAGAAGTAGGGCAGAGGAATCCTCGATGCACGGGTGAGGTCCAAGGATGTAAATGAAAACCAGCAAAACATCATTTCCTACATACCTTCAAGACTTATTCTTTATTAAAGGTCTTATATAAAGCCTTGTCCACATCCCCTAGGAGTCACTTCTGGGAATGGAGTTCTTTTCCTTCTGCAGTTTCTTTACACTCAGGTCTATCAGCTGTAAAGGGTAGCCATTTGTATTCAGGCAAAGCAGTTATTCCTTTTTTTCATGACGGCAAGAAACAGTGGAACAGGTAAAAGCGATGTCTTTACCCTGGGGGCCGAGGGGAATGATGCAAACCAGGCATAGAGCCCAGAAACTGTTGCCAGGATACATGGCTGCTGGGTGGCAAAGGTCACAGAACCATGGAAAGGGTTTCACAAATGACTAATTAGTTTTAATTTATTTCTCTTTATGAAAGGATTGCCTCAGGCTCACCAAGACTTACTATAGTTCAAATTTTAATCTCTATCCCTCCTATACCACATTTTATATTAGTTTTACACATTGTCTCATTTGATGGGAAGGAAGAATTGAGGAATGCGAAGGTCCAGACCCTTCCCTCTATTCAGGGCAATTCTGAAGGGCCATCCCAGCTCCAGAACTCCCGCCGGGACCAGCTCTGATCCCAGAGGCCTCTGTTGTGACTACATCAGAACTCAGCAGCTCCCGCTGCCGATCCTGCCTCACTCCCACTCTTGGAGTTGTTGTTCCTGGGAGCACTCCCTGGTAAAATTCCTGCACGTGTCAAAGAAAACCCAGAGCTGGAGAGCAATTACAGTGGTAAAAACATTTCATTTAGGAACTATTGCAATAGGAGAAAGGAGATGTCAGCCTAGAATTGGGCTTAATGTCAAATGTAAGAAGGACAAGTGGGAATTTATAACCAAAGAGCAGGGTGGGCTCAGTGGGTGGAAAATATTAAGAGGAAACATCACGGGTAAGGAGGGATTTGGACTAGGCCAACGTGACAAGATTCTTGCTGAGGGCAGACCAAGGAGATCAAATATCACCTGCGGGATGCTAAGGGATGAAGAATTTGATCAGGTTTTGAGGGTGATCAGCTATCCAGAGTGTGGGATTCTCTCTGAACTGACAGCAGGATCCTTACAAAAACTGGGTGTTGCAGACCTGACAAGGACAGACGCTGAAGCCCAATGTCAAAGCCTCATTAAGAAGAGGCCTTACAGGAGGCTAACTAGCATGTGGTCAAGGAGAGCTTCTTTGTCACATGCAAATTTCTGTCTGTTTCCTGGGGAACCTGACCTATGACACTAACATAGGATCATCAGTCAACTCTATTTTTCTAGGTAAACACACACATACACACACATAGACACACACACACACGCTTCTATCTATTCTTATTGTCACTTTATTATTTAAAAAAAATACTTTAATTCCAACAAAAAAAGACAACCTCAGAATAAATTTAAAAGGTTTTGAATTAAATATTTAGTTTAGTTAAACAAAACACTGGTTAGACAAAGATTTTTTAGAAAGGACCATAAAAGATAAGCTTGAATCATAAAAGAAAAATTTGGTAGGCTAGACTTCATCAAAATTCAAAACTCTGCTCTTTGAATGTCACTAAAAGATGGGAACAGATTGGGAGAAAATATTTGCCGAAAACATATCTGACAAAGGACTTCTTTCCAGAATATACAAAGTACTCTCACAAAGCAATGAGAATACAAACAGCTCAGTTTTTTAAATGGGAAAGAAATCTCTTAATTAAAAAAGTAATATGGATGGCAAGTAAGCCCATAAAAAGATGCTCGACATCATTAGTTATTAGGAAAATGCAAATTAAAACCACAATGAAATATCACTATACACCTATTAGAATGGCAAAAAAGAAAAAAAAAAACCCCTGATAATACCAAGTGCTGACAAGAAGGTAGAGTAACTTGAACTCTCATGTGTTGCTGGCAGGTGAGCAAAATGGGACAGCCATTTAGGAAAACAGCTTGGCAGTTTTTATATAAGGTAAACATTTACCATATGACCCAGCAATCCTACCCCTAGGTATTTATGCAAGAGAAATAAAACGTATGTTCCACAAAGACCTGTATACAATTGTTTACAGCAGCTTATTCATAACTGCCCCAAATAGAAAATAATCTGAATGTCCATCGGCGGATGAATGGATAAACAAGCTGCCGTCCCACCACACAATGGAATACTACTCAGCAATTAAAAGTACGGGCTAATGAAACACCCAATAATGTGAATGAATTTCAAAATAAGTACACAAAGTAAAAGAAGCCAGACACAAAAGGCTACACACTGTATGACTTCATTTATATATCATTTAGGAAAAGTAAACTATGTGGACAGAATCTAGATCAGGGTCTGCCAGGGCCTGGGGAAGAGATTTACTTTAAAGACGCAAGAGGGAACTTTGGAGATGATGAAAATCCATTATATCTCGATTATAGTGGTGGTGACACAACTGTTTATACTTCTCAATACTCATAGAGCTATACATGTACAAAGGGTGAATTCTACTGTTTTAAATTGTATATCAATAAACCTAACAAAACAAAACCTCACTGCATTATCTTTATGTTTTTCTTTGGTTTTGCCACAGACTAGTGAAAACTTGGTCACCTACCAATCCTGGCCTCTGGATACGAAGGGAAGCGGGTAGAAAAGGCAGTGTCTACAGGAGCAAAAGAGAGTTTCTCTGGACAGTTGGAGTCTGGAGCAAGTATACAGGCTGAAGGGAAGGAGTTAGTTTGGAGCTGGCGGGAGGCTGATTGGTGGAGCGAAAAGACTACTTGATGGCAAACAAAAGAAACCCAATTCAAACAACCTTAAGTGAAAAGGAAAGTTTGGGGCTCATACAACTGGAAAATCCAACAGCGTTGTCAATACTTGTCTTTGCTCAGGCTGCTGTAACAAAACACCATAATCTGGCTGGCTTAAATGAAAGGCATTTATTTCTCACTGTTCTGGTGGCTTGGAAGCCTGAGATCAGGGGGCCAGTATGGTCAGGTTTCAGCAAGAGCGCTCTTCCTGGCTTGGCAGGAGGCTGCCTCCTTGCTGTGTCCTCACATGGTGAGAGAGCAAACAAGCTCTCTGGTCTCTTCTTCTAAGAGCACTAGTCCCATGGTGAAGACTCTACCCTCATGACTGCGTCTAAATTTAATTACCTCCAAATACAACCACATTGGGAGTTGGGGCTTCAACATATGACTTTGGAGGGAGACACAAACATTCAGTCCACAACAATCTTCTAGCTCTGTATTTCCTGGCAACCTCTGGTCTCTCCTAGATATTTACCCAAGAGAAATAAAACATATGTTCCATATACATTGGGAGGCTCACTCCATTTAAGAGGGCCAGGCTTACATTGGTCTCATAGCTGGCAATCTCAGAAAAAAAAAAAAACTGTCCCTCAGTGTCCCTATCCAGTCTTGAAACAGATTCTAATTGGCCTTATTGGGTCTATGGGCCCACCTTGTGCTAGCCACGTAGACTCCCATTTCTGACAGCCCAGAGCACATGGAAAGGGGAAGGGGGAGTTAGAAAAGTAAAGAATACAGAGCAGAGATACAAAATATGGTAGATTCTTATCACAGAGACACAGATTGGGGAGGCAATAGAATTTGAAGGACAAGTGAAGAAATGGCTTTGCTAAGGGGCCCCTTCCTTGGAGACAGTTGGGGATGATGTAAGGATGAATGAAGTGTAGAATTGGTGGGTGATTTTATTGCGGAGAGGTGAATACAGTTGGGAAAACTGTATCATTCACAACTGTCAGCCCCTCTTTGATCCTGCCTGGGAGCAAGGCTAAGGAGAGACAAAAGCTGCTGGGAAATACAGGGCCATACTATTATTATAATCTGAATGTTTGTGTCTCCCCAAACTCATACGTTGTTGAAGTCTTAACCCCCAATTTGATAATATTTGGAGGTGGGGCTTTGGCAGGTAATTAATTTTAGATGAGGTCATGAGGGTGGGGCCCCCATGATGGGATTAGTGCCCTTACAGGAAGGGATCTAAGAGCCCTGTTTTCACTCAAAGCCTCTCTTTTACTCTATGAAGTAAGAAGGGCATTTGCTGAGTGTGAATGAGTAGGGAGTGTAGAGGTAGAGTGGTGAAAGGTTTAGAGGAACTGCTAGGGAGTTGGTGTGGGGCATATAGGGGCAAATAAAAGGCTTGCCAAATGGCATTGAGGTTGGAGATAAAAAATTCTACCCATCCCTTAAGGCTCAGTTAAAATATGCTCTCCATGAAACTGTACCAACATTGGAAGGTAGCTCACCCTCCTCCAAGCTGCATGGCAATGAGGGCCACCTTGTAGCCCTAATCTTACTTACTTAGTACTAGGTATTCTGCTAGCCACATCAATCAGGTTCCTGAGTTTGGAGACTGACAGTTCGATTAGTGAGTTCAGATATGATTACCTGAGGTTTTTGAGTTTTGAAAAGTGAGTACTAGAAGTCTGGATAGAGATAGATTTATTTAGAAATGTATCTGAATCTATTCAGTTCCCGAGTTTGGGTAGCAAAAGTTCTGATAAAGAGTTTGAATAGTAAGGGTACTACAGTGGTGTGTACATGCGTGTGAGGGTGCACACGTGTGCCTGTGCCTGTCAACTGGCCTGCTGGACTGTACTCCCTTGGAGGCAGAACTCTCGCGTGGCTAATTTTCAAGTTTTCGCAGGTCCTCATGTAGTGGGTGCTCAATATTGGTTCAATTAATAAATAAAAACTCCCAGCTTCCCTTTCCCAACTTTTCTTTATTCCCATTAAACTTTACTGCACCATTAAGATAATTCACGGTGAATGCAAACGAACAACTTTAAGAACCACTCTTGTAATTGAAACTGCTTCCAACTGCAATCGTAAGCGTGCACTTTTTTCTTTAACCCCACCCGCCGCTGGACAAAACCTGAATCAATTTCAGGGGATGGATTTTGCTGCTTGTGTGAAATGTTCTGGCTTCTAGTCAAATGGATGTTGCAGGAGTATATAAAATTGGCTTTGTTCTCCATACCAATGAATTCATTTAAACAGCACACAGTTTCAATTTCTTATTACCTTTGGGGAGGGTAGAGCATTAGGGAATACAGATATCATTATTGTCTGAAAACTGCTGAATAAGGAATATCTGAGTGGTAAACAAGTCGCTGAACCACCTTAGTGTGTCTGGGATAAGAGAGCACGTTGTTTATTGTGCCTGAAACCTGTTTCCAATACAAGGATTGTATGCACCTTGTTTAAAGAGGAACAATAACAAGTAACCTTGAACATACAGTACAGCTTGGCTGCTTGTTCTTCATTTGTAACTATATCCTTAGACAAGACTGACTCTCTAAGACTCCAACAAAAAATCAGAAGATTCTAATAATGGCTGAAACACCTTTGTGTCTTCATGTTTGTGTGTGAATGAGGCTAACATTAACAGAGTTGGCGGTTAATAAATATTCATTGAAGGAGCAGATGAGTAAAGAAAAACTTCACTGCTAGAGATCAGAACTTAATAAAGACATTTTCCCAGGAGGAGGCAAAGAAACCAAATCCCTACACTCTACGTTTTGTAAGTACCCTAGAATTATATTCAAGGACTCAAGAACTTGAGGAAAAGGAAGAAATGCACATTGCTGATGGTAGGTTAAGGATGGAGGTTAATCAGCTCCAAAGTGGGTGCTTCCATATTTCAATTCATAACAGCCACAAGTGTTACTTGTCTAAATAGGAACACACGGGGAAGCAAGAAAAGTAGATTTAACTTCTATTTGCATTTCTAACTAGCTCTGCAACCTTTGACATATCTTGTAATTCTCCTGAGCCTCAGTTTCTCCATTTGTAAAATGGATATGACTCACAGGGGCTTTATGAGAATTAAATGCTATATATAAACATGTGTAAGATTGAGCCTGGCATATGTAGTCATTCAACAAATACGTATGTGGCAGGCACTAGGGATGCAAAGGTAAAAAAGACAAGACGTTATTCCTTGAAGAACTTACTATAACCTAGAGGGAAAGACCTGTGTAATTTTGGGCACTGAGCTAAGTATGGATGGAGTATTGTGGGAACAAGAGGCAGAATGTCTAAATCAGATTGGGGAACACAGGAACACTTCCTGGGGAAGGCAATGCTCAAGCCAAGTTTTGAAGAAGTACAGGTTATACAGACAAAAATGGGAAGGTCATTCCAGACAGAGTGGTCAACATGAGCGACGGCAGAGTGGCATGAGACCGCTGACTGTTTAGGGAACTACAGACAGTTCAGTATGACTGGGCCAAAGGGTGTGTGGAGGGAAGAGGCAGCAGACGAGGTAAGAGAGGCAGGCAGAGGCCAGGTCAGGAAGAGCTTTGGGCACCATGCTTGCAGAAACTTGAACTTTACCACCAAAGGTATGGGAAATCACTGGAAAGTTTTATGGAGGGTGGGTCAAAGCTAGTTTTACATTTAGAAAGAGCACTCTGGGTGCAATGTGGGGAGAGGGATGTAGAGGTGTAGCCTGGAGGCAGGGGGTCCAGTTTAAGATCCCTATAGTTATCCAGACCAGAAAAAAGTGAGAGTCTGAGCTAAAGTTATGGGGATGGGGAGGAGAAGGTGAATATAAGTGTTATTTAGGAGGTAGAGTTTGCAGGGCAGGGGTAGAGGGTAAACGGTGAAGAAAATAAGAGTTTAAGATGATTTCCATCCAACTAGGTGGGTGACATTGCCATTCACTGAGATGGGGATCACAGGAGAAGGAGCAGGTCTGACATGGGAGTTGGGTAGGTAAACACAATGCTTTCCATTTAGGGCATGTTCAGTTTTATAGTCTGTGAATCATCTGGGTAGAGGTGTCCAGGAGGCTACTATGTATATGGGTCTGGACCAGAAGCATGGAGTGGAAAGAAAGACCAAGGCCGCTAGTTCTCCAACGCTTATTGCCTCTTGTTCTTTGGTCTTTGGTACTAGAATTCATTCTCTCTCCCTCGCTCGCTCTCTGCTGAGTACATAGACACCTAGAATAAAAACTACATTTCCCAGCTTCTTTTGCAACTGCGCATGGATATACAACTAAGATCTAGCCAATGAAATGTAAGTGAAGTGTCATGTGAGAAGTTCTGAAAACCTTACTTTAGATTCAGCCCATGTTACCCTGTGCCTCTCCTTTTGCCTGGAAGATAGCAGCTGCCACCGTGGATAACATGGTTGAGACCACATACAGGAGGACATCAGGAGGGAAGCGTCCTGGGCAGGGCCATTACTTCGCACTACTCCAGGAGGGCTTCTTCAAGCTGTAAGTGTGGGTACCTCTTCCTGGAGCTGCAGTGCACAGCCTGGGAGGCTGTAAATGGAGCCCAGAGCCTGGATCCCTGACATCATGGAGATGCATGAGAGCTCAGATTATATTCAGACTTCTATGTGTGGAAGAAAAAAAATCCAAAACTGCCCTTTTGTTTAAGCTTTTAAATCACCAGTATTATTCTAAATCACACAGGGAGTCACCAACCTACGGGAGAGAACTGAAACCACAGATGTGGATCCCATTCCCCAGGGACTGTGTGCAGCGGGAGGAGCAGAGGGTAACAACAGAGCCTGGAAGGCAGGCACACAACAGGTCCCTCGCACTCTTCCCGCCATCCACTCTGAAAGGTGCCTTTACTGTTTGGCCTTTTCCTTCCCACCTGCCTCTGGGATGAGAGCAAGCCTTCTCTACTTATCCAGCGGTTAAACCGCCTCCATCCTGTCACAGACGTCCTCCTCTAACCATGAAGATTCACACCTGGGTGTGGGGTGAGGAAAGCAGTAGCTTTATTGAGATATAATTCACATCTCATATAATAGCATTTAAAGTGCACGACTTGATGTCTTTCACTATTTTCACAGGGTTAGTCAACCATCACCACAATCTCATGTTAGAATATTTTTTTTTACCCCACAAAAAGCGATGGGATTAGATGCCCATTAGCATCTGTCCCCTATTCCGTGGCACTAATTTTTCATTGAGCCGTTGGTGGAGCTGAAGCAAACAAAGTAGCAAAAGCAATGCCTTAGGCAGAGAATGATAAACCTGAGGACACTGGGCTTCAGAGTGGTCCCATTATCTGCACAGGGTGACCCAGAGAGTGGCAGAGCCAGGTCTCCTGGGTTTTCCTTCAATGCCCTTTTACTTTTTTGAATAATGCTACAGGCATCCCAAAAGGACTCTCTGAATGGAAGTGATAAGGCACCATGAAAGAATAATGGCCTTTATTTTCTTTAGAAATAATCTCAAACTTACAAATATTTTGCAAGAATACTACAAACTCCCATACACCCTTCACTCAGATTCCCCAGTTGTTGATATCTTACCACATTTGTCTTTACTCTCTGCGTATTTATATACTTTATTTTTTTCTGAGCAATTTAAGAGATAGTTGCAGACTTAATGCCCCATTATCCCTTAATACTTTAGTATGCATTTTCTAAAAACAAGCACAGCCTCCCACGTAACTACAGTACGCACATTGATACCATCTAATCCACAAACAACATTCAAATTTTACCTTTTGTCCCAATAATTCCTCTATGGGTCTAGACTCCAATCCAGGATTATGGGTTGCATGTAATTGTCATATCTCTTTGGTCGCCTTTCATTTGGAATAGCTCCTTAGCCTTTTCTTGCCCTGTGTGTCTTTGACATTTACAAAGAGTGCGGCCAGTTATTCTGTAGAATAGTCCTCACTTTACATTTGTCTGGTATTTCCTCATGATCAGCGTTAGGTCGTGCGTTTTTGGTGGGGTGTCTACAGAATAATGCTTTGATCTTCTCAGTGTATCACATCAGGGGTACATGATGTCAGTTTGTCCCACTCCCTGTGTCATCAAATCTGGTCACTTGGTTAAGCTGGTCCTTTACAATAAAGTTAATTAATAAGTATTTTGTATTTATTAATAAATATTTTATTGGGAGATACCATAAGTTGATGTAAATATTCTGTTTCCTAACACATTTCCATCTATTAGCTTTAGCATCCATTGATGATACTTGCCTAAATCAAGTTTTATTATGATGGTGGCCAACTGATGATTTTCCAATTCCATCATTCTTTCTATATTTATTAGTTGGTGTTAGTTATACTGTGAGGCAGAATTTTCTCTTATTTATTTATGTATACCATTTTAGACTCACAGATTCTTTTATTTATTTATTTTGGGGGCAGGTATTTGGGTTTTTATTTATTTACTGATTTCTAATGGAGATGCTGAGGATTGAACCCAGGGCCTCGTGCTTGCTAGGCACAGGCTTTTCCACTGAGCTGTCCCTTCCCCTAGACTCACAGATTCTTATTTTATTTACAACAGGTTGTAATATATCAGTCTTGACAGTTATTTTGATTCTTAATTGCCCTCAGTTCGGCCGTGGGAGGCCCTTCGAGCAGAGTTCTTTTGATAAATCCCCATCATTCCGGAGCATGGCCTCATTTTCTGGCACAACAAGATGTTCGAGGTTCATCCTGGCCACCTACTGTCCTAGCCCTGTGCATTAGCCCCTGTGGCTGCTGTAACAGATGATCGCAAGCCTTGTGGCTTAAAACAGCAGAAATTTATTTCTCTTACAAGTTTGGAGCCCAGAAGTCTGAAATCAGTATCAGCTCAGTGATACTTGGGGAGAATCCACCCCTTTGCCTCTTCTAACGTCTGGTGGCTGCCAGCACTCCTTGGCTTGTGGCCATCTCACTCTAGTCTCTGCCTCTGTGGTCACATGGTCTCCTCTTCTTCTGCCTGCAATCTCTTTCTGCTGCCCTCTTATAAGGACACTTGTCATGGCATGTAGGGCCCACCCAGATAATACAGGATAATCTCCTCATCTTGAGAGAAACTTAATCACATCTGCAAAGATCGTTTTTGCAAACAAGGTAACACCGGTTCTGGGGATTAGGATGTGGATAACATTTGGTGGGTCATTGTTGTTTTAGTCCACCACATTTTAGAATCAGTCATTTCTTAAAGGAGTGCTGGTTCCTTTTAATGGAGAATGATATTTAGATGCTAAGATGTGGATGCTAAGTATGCTCATTGCTACTTGAATGTCTTGACTTCCAGACACTGTGCACTTAGAGCTAGGAAATTACAGAGACAGATAGATAGACAGATGGATAGACAGACAGATATGGATATATGTCTGTGTATATATATGCCTATGTAAGTATATACATACACATAAATACATGTAAGTCTAATAATCTATTTATATAAAAACCAGGATCTCACAGATAACTTCAATTCCAATCCAGCACTATGAGGTTTATTCCAGGCATCCTCCTTTCTATATTTGTAGCCCAGATATAGATCTGTCCAACAGTGAGAGCCCTGGCTCCCGTTATCCTCAATATGCTTTCTTATTTGCTCAGTTCCCCTGTAACCAGTCTCCCAACCATGCCAGCTAAATCCACACAGCCCACTGCTGCCAACCACACTGGCTTCAGAGGATAAATCCCGTCAGCCCTCGGGAAGGGGAGGGGTGGACAGATCTTCTAATGAAAAGAGGCACAACGTGATTTTATTGGAGAAGTAGAATTGTACATGTCCAAGATAACTCTCTCTTCCACTGAGCTCAAAACACCTTCGTTTGTGATCTTACATTTGTTCTTCTCAGAGATGTCCTCAAGTCCAAGAAATGAATGATTTTTATAATACAGGGTCTTGAAGAGCTTCCATCCTACGGGCTTCAGGATGACAATGAAGGGTTCAGAAGTTCCCCCACACAGCATACATATTCATATTAGTGCCACATTTTCTCATCTTCAAAAAAAAAAAGTGAATTGCCAGACACACTGAGTCTTAAATTGCTTATAGACATAAAATGTTTTCAGTTGGATGAACACCTTCATATTTTAAAACCCTGGAAGGCCCTGGGGGGAGCAATCTTCAAATCCGCTCAGAGACACTAACAGATGATTTTGCCCCTCACTAACTCCCTTTCTGATGTTGTTAACAGGAGGAAGGGTGGAGTTCAGCAGTGCCATTTAAATTCTAGACAAACACTGGATTTATAGTTCTATTGTGTAATATCATTGTCTAATGCATAAAGTGGTTTTCCTATCGGGAAATAGAGACTGGGTGGTGGTGGGGGGGTGGCAAGCAGAGGGAAATTAGTGGAATAGAATGCATTTGGGTGATTCTTGCAGACCAAGTTCTTTGGGTACATTTTTGCTTTTTGCTCTCCGGATTAAAAAAAAAAGTATGTGTGTGTGCGCATGTGCATGCATGTGTGTGTGGCCATCTTAGTTGCAATCCCTGGGCTGCTTAAGAATTAATAACATTCCAAAAATGCAACAGATTTTGTTTCTGTTGCTATTGCGTATGCCAGGCATCTGGGGTGAGACAAGGAAAATGGAAACCTGAAAGCATCCTGAAATTGTGGAATGAAGACAACAGCTTTTGGTAACAGGAACTGGGTTTAATTTTCCTCTTCAGTTACAAAGGTTCAGAAATTAAAGGGAGGACGTTTAAAAAGAGGGGAAAAAAACCTCTGGTTACTACACAGTACAGTTTAAAAAAGGAAGACGTACATCAGGACATAGAGGAAATGACAAGGCAGATTTGCAATTAAGGGTGTTTTGTTTTGTTTTTTTAACAAGGTCCAGATATGTGGTGTGACTATAAAGCAAACAGAATTTCTTCAGCGCCACACAATTTACTCAAACATTCAAAGGAGTCATAGCCACTTCAAAGTGGCCACCCAGGGAGCCCATGCACAATGCTAAGGAGAGTGTGGTCTTTCAGAACATTTGGGAAACTTCTTCTGGAGTTGACTTCAGAGTCACTTAATGAGCCATATAATATGTTAGGCTTGTGACTGCAGCAATGATTTTTTTACCCCAGCAAAGTTAGAATTTCCAGCCATTTATTATCCACTTTTATTCTCCTCATTTGACTTTAAAAGACTTGAAATTTTCCCCCCAAAATCACTCTCAAAGATCTTTTAAAGCAATTCAAAAGAACATGTCATTAGTGATAATTAGGATATTAACAAGTACTTATTGGGTTACCCGGGTTTGGCAGACACTGTCTATACATTTCACCTGGTCTCTTTTTCTCATTTCACCAATGAGGAAACTGAGGCTCAGAAGGAGGGTAAGCAACTGGGTCAAGGTCGCACAGTTAAGAACTTGATTTGCACCCAGGTCACCTGTCCCCAAACAAAGCTTATGCTTTTTGCCGAAAGGAACGCTCCACAGTTTTTTGAGCAATGGAATTTCAGCCCTAGAAACATCTGTTGACCCCCTTAGTGGCCACTTCAAAGGCACAATGCTCCCTTGATTGTACACATTCTTGTTTGTTAAAAGCCTGTCTCAATTATTTTCTTGTCACAGCTCATGTTTTATGTCACAGAGAAAACACTGACAATTGAAAATGCTAACAGGAGCTTACCCACAAATGAAGATGGTAAATGTTGATATGACCGTTTAGAACAATGATTCTCAGGAGCTGGAGGTGGGGGGAGGGAGCTCTGACTCCCACGTGCCCGCTCACCAGCATCTCAGGGGGGCCGGCTTGTGGGCCTGGTTTGAAAACAAAGCGGTGCTTTGTTCTAGGGCTTTTGTTCCCCCAAACTCATGTTGAATTTCAGAAAATGAAAGGAGGGCATGTGCTGTTTTAAAGTTTATATCAAATAGGAAAACTTTTTTTTTTTAATGTAGGGGTTTTAAATAAATTTGGAAAACACTGTAAGAAGGAAGACATAATCTGCTTCAGTGTTTTAGAAATCTCTGCCTCCATATAAGAGAACACTGACTGGTAAAAGCAAGAGGTAAGGAGGTCAAAGAAAGCTTATCTTCCACACCCACTGTTTAATAATTCAATGCAAACCTTCCTCATTGTGCCTTTAAAAATCATTATTGTTCCGACAGGGGGGCTGGGGAGAGGAGCAGCAGCCTCTGGGCACAGACGAGCCTGTGAAGTTCCTGGAGCTGCAGACATTGAAACCAGCTCCCTCCTCTTAACTGAAACCCTGGTGGTGAGAGACAAATGCTTCTGAGCATCTGTTCGATAGACAGTTGTGAATGGCGGGGATTCTTTCTAAACAGATTTGTAGCTGCTGTGTAAACAGCTGGGTTTAAGAAATAGCTCCATTTGCACCAGCCTATTGTTTGATGAACGGATTTGAGTGTGTGGCCCTGTGCCTCGGAGGAGGTCAGGGTGGCTGATTGTTTGCCTGGGGAAATGCTACATTTAAAAAGTACTGTGTGTTTGGGCCCTTCAATTTCCACCCTTATTCTGCACCAGGATTTCCAACCCACTTTCCCTCAGTATTCTTATTTTCAATTATTTGTGACTAGATGGTAAGATTCCTAGGCTCCAGGGACCATATCTGCTTTTTTTCACTGGTGCCCTCTCAGCATTCAGCATAGCATCTGGCACAGGGTAGGTACTCAATGAATGAATAATCCAAAAGCTCTTGCTGTATCCTGCTCCAGGCTCTGAGCTGGTCAAAGCTCATCTGAGTTCAATGGGTCAAATTCCAAAGAGAGCAAGAGAGTGGATTTTCAGTGATGCGTGGGCAGTGTGCCCCTGCCAGGCCTTTCTTGGTACCGTTTGGAAAGCAAAGCATTGCTTACCCTGCCAGCCTTTTGGAAGGGAACTGGCACTTTGACACATCGCCCTCAAAGGGTCTACCAATCCCTGTTCTGGAAATGCAAGGTCAGGATTTTCTCTATGGCTAAAGTCTGGGGATCAAGCCCCCGACACACACCTGGAGGCAGAAGCCAGGGAAGAGGGGAGGCCTGAAAAGGGGCCAGTGCCATCAGCTGCAGCTGCAGGGACAATTCTCTGAAGCATCCTCAACTCAAGTCAAAGGGGTCAGCCACCCGATGGACTTGAGAAGAGATCCGCTGCAAGCTGGGAATTGATATGGTGGGAGCAGAGAAGCAGGAGACAGGGGATGCCAAAGCTGAAGAGAGGAGAGAGCACGTGGGAGACCTGGATAGAGACAGGAGTCAGCATGAGACAAGAACTCTTCCAGGGAACCTCATCTATGCCACCATTCTGACATGGAACGTGTATTCTGGTCATACTTCCTGGACTATGAAATAGCTGATTCTACAGGGAGGATATTCAAAGAAGAGAAACCTAAGCAGAACCTCGGTCCCTGGCATCAGAATGAGGGCATAGGACAATGGTGCTCAGCAGAACATTATAATCACCCAGGGAGCTTTTGCAATCCGTGGGTGCCTGCCACACCCCTAGGGATCCTGATTTAATTGGTTGGAAGTGGAGGCCAAGACACAGTAGGTTTTAAAAGCTCCCCAGGTGATTCTGATATACACTAGATCTAGCAAAAGTGAACAGAATGTAGGAAGAATATCCTTACCCATGTAACTTCTTGTCCCACAGCTGAGCACTCTCACCTGCTGTCCCAGCACCCCAGGCACTGTGACCTAGTCCCAGTCTGTCTCTGGTCCAGAGAAACTGAAGGAAGCTGATTTCAGGAGCTCAGGAGACTGGGTTAATTGAGATGGACCTCCCCACTTTCTCCTTTGGGCAACCAGTCTATGCCCTAAATCAACTGAAGACTAAAAGCCTTACATCGGCATGATGGAATTAGCATATAATACAGTGGTTTAACTTCAGACTAGGTTTGCCAAGTAGCAAAGAAAAATACAGGACACTGAATTCAGATTTAATTTCAAATAAAAAAATGAATAACTTTTTAGTATAAGTATGCGCCAAGCAATATTTGGAACATATTTTTACTAAAATTTATTTGTTTATCTAAAATTCATATTTAACAGGGCATCTTGTATTTTATTTGGCAAATCTACTTTAGTTTCAAATGTTATGTTTGAATTTAAGCGCACGACTAGCTTTTTATGGTAAAATTGAGATCAGGTTACTATGTATGAGTTGGGCAGTTATAGGTCTCAAATTGCCAGATATGTCCAAGTTTACACCCGTTTTGCCAATGTAAGTAATAGGCCCCCTTTCACTCTTAAAAGTGTCCGGTTTGAAGGCTAAATTATGTGGTCATCCTATGCATGGTGACCCAGGCTGACAATACCTGGCTGTACTCAGTAAGGATTCTACTTGATTAGTCCCATAAAGATGATCTCTGATTTTCTTTCCGGAAGCCTGGGTACCAGAACGTGAACTCCATCTGGGCAGCCACTGTTAAAACCACTGTGCTTTTCTGTCTCACAGATGCCCTTCTCTGGCTGGGGGAGGTGGATCCCGGCTGTCTGGGGGCCTGTAGGAGGCAAGGATGGCAAACCCCCTTTCTGCCACCAGCATGCCCTGAACCGCCATCCCAAGAGCGGCAACAGCGGCTAACCTGACTCTGCCCTGGGCTGGGGGACCTCTCTCACTTGCCCACTGGATCTGGGGACTGAGGGAAGTAGCCATGAGATGCTTTTGTATTTACCTCTAACTGGTGCCTTTATCTGCCTATAATGGACCACTTGTCTAGAAGAAAAAGAATATGCTCGCAATTCCATCTTTGGAACTAGGAAGTTAGACTTTAACCAGATGAAAACACTCAGCGCTAAATGAACGGCTGTTTATTCCATTCTGTCCCTCTGTCTGGGTCCCTCCATTACAGTGGCCTGATCAGACATCACACCTTAGGCAGCTCTGAAGAACCAGCCCTGGGCCACGGCCCTGATTCAGATGTTTTTCAGGCTGCCTCCCTGTGTGTGCCCGGCATCCATTACCGAGGAGCACGTATTCCCAGAGCGCCTCAGCTTTACACACAGCGCCTGACAGTAGCCTCAGGTTCGCCTCCTTGCTCTAATCACCAGACTTTCTTTCCTGCTTTATTAGATTTGCCCCTTCCTCCACCTGTCCCTCTGCTTGACTTTATACATCCTTGAGTTATAGCATTTTTAAAGCTATAAGATGCATAAGGGACACACTCTCTGCTATCTTTGGTCTCACGGGATCCCTCAGGGCACTATACCTGAGACCCTTGATAACCTATTCCCTACCTGTCAGCTAGCTGCGAGCAACATTCTGTCTGGGTGACAGCATTCACAGCACAGACGTATCACTCCAGTGTCTCAGACCTCCCCCATCTGGGAGTACCGTATTTGGTCATATTTCTTCTCACCCAGAATAGCAGTCGGTTCAGTCATTTCTCCACTTTCTCTACCTCTCCCCAAATATTGCCAAGAATGCTTGAGTGCTTTCCTGGTCCACACATCAGCTTCCTTATAGCTGCCTCTTGAGAGGAAATAAGAGCTCTGATGAGTCCTTGCAGGCCCACCTGCCCCCTGCCGGCTGACCTCTGGACTGTCCTGATAGCCTCTCGCCGTGGGCTAACGTGGAGGGCCAATCTCCCTGCTGACATCTGGACAGACTAGGAAGTCCAAAAGGAGAAAAAGAACCCTAATTTTTAAAATCATTTAAATTTTGCTATGACTACACCCACTTGCTGCTCTGTGACTTGCTGGACCAACCTGTTCATCCTCCCAATGAGACACTGGGGCACCTACAGCTTCTCACAGGCCAGGATGGACAACCGCAGAGAAGGTCTTCCCAGTGAGCCCGAGCCAGGCTGAGTACCCAGCTACTCCATACGGTCTGGCCCATGTAAACTGCCGGCTCCGAGCCGCCAGACAGCCCGATGCTGAGAGCTGTCTCATGTCTGGAACTCCGTGGGTCTCCTGTTCCCAAAGTCCCTGCTGTGCACTCCCGCCCACCTCCTGCAACACCACCTGCTACCCTGGCTAGATTGTCCCGACAGTGAATGCCTGGTCCCTGGTGCCCACCCCATCCTCTGTGGTCACAGAGATTCCCCTTTTTGGCCCCACTTCTTGCCATATCTGTCACGGGGCTGCCACTAAGCACCTGGTCTCTGCCGTGGTTTCAATTTGGCCTTTCCCAGTAACCATCAGCCAAATGCCTTCTGATTTTCCACCCCAACAGCATGCCGGGAAAAAAAAGACAGATGGAAATGAGGAGAGCACTCAGGCAAGAGCAACCACTGAGAGGTGCCAGGGGAGAGCAGAGCAATTCTACCAGATAACCCTGCTTCCTGATAACCTTTTTGTGTTCTTTCCTCTTATCGCTAATTCATTGAAACACGGTGACTCAAACCCCATGGTGAAACTGATAATAGAAAGGCCAATACAGATTTTTCCTACCCTAAGAAGACTTACAATAGGAAACCTTAAAAAAAAAAAAAAGTAACTATAGTGTTCTTTGATAATCCTAAAGAACCAGTGAGTTGGATTAAGCATAATTTAATTTACCAAAATTTAATTTATAAAAAACCTTTCATTTATACACTTAAAAGTGTAACTACTATATAAGGCTAGATACTAATATAACTTGTTGGAGGGCAAAGTTACTTCTTATAAAATAAGCAAATATCACTGAAAATTAGCCAATATTCTCTATGTTAACTTTGCCACCAAAAGCATAGGTTATGCAAAGTCATTTCTGATGTATATTAACTGTGTAGGACTGTAAAATAAAATGACTTCAGTAGTTGTTGGGCCAGAGAAGAAACGTTTATTTCTTAGGAACTCTGAGGTGTATTTATTTCTTAGGGACTCTGAGGTGTAGCCAAAAATCCAAATGCCAAGTACGTATCTTTAAATGTAACTTCCAGTGTTTCTTTTCTTATTGAGACACCCTAGGAGGAACCCCTTCTCATACGAGCAATACGGTAATGCCACACTGGTCCATGTGCACTGCAGATCTTCAATGACACAGGTTCTATGACCTCTAATCACTTTAGATTCTACCTTCATCCCTGCCTGGCTAGCACGGTGCCGCCCAGGAATGGCTCCCGCCCTGGTAAGATCCGCAGGGCTCTTACCTGTCCAGTGCTCGTGAGTTTCATTTCCTGAGCCTGCTGATCTCACCTGCTTGATCCCTTTACCTCACCCCATTCTTTTCATCTCTTTCACTTCTAGCCTAGCTGCCCTTACATGATTCTGTTTTGCTCCTTCAGCTCACCTCTTGGGGAGAAAAAATAGCATGATTCCAAGTCTGCCACTTACTAATTCTTGGCAACTAGCTCAACCTCTCTGAGCTTCACTTCTCTCATCTGTAAAAATAATAATAATGTATCTTCTTATATGGTTACTGTGAAGGTTACAGGAGACAGAGTGTAGAAAGTGCTTGGCAAAGTGCCCGGCACATAGTAAGAACTCAATAAACTTCAGCCATTATTACTATTATCTAGCTTTCCTGAGGCAGCCAAAGGCTCAGCCGTTCTTCAAGCCTCTTTTGTTTGGCTTGACACATCCATGGCTTGCTTGGTAGAATCCTTTCCAGGGCAACCTAGCAACTTACTCTTTCTCTTCCCACCTTCCCCTCATTTTATACCCAGTCTTATCTCTGTGGGTGAGGCCAGACACAGAGAACAGGGCAAACAAAACATGTTCCTGTCAGGTCTCATCTATAAGTGGAAAGAAGCAGTAGAGGTAAGTCTTACGATATTACCTCATTATCACAAATGTGAATTTTTGTTAAAATTTCCTGAAAATGTGCTTCTTGATTTATCATAAATGTCAAACTCAAGATGGTCTAATCTTGATCTTACCAAGAATACCAAGTATGAAATTCTCAAAATGAGTACACAGAAATACCCTTATAGGCAGTTATGCTTTCGGCTGGTTGTTGATTTCACCTATGAAATGTAAATCTGAATAATAACCCCCCTGAAACTGAATGGTAACCCAGTATGCAGTCTATAACACTACATGATAGTTGGGAGAAGCTTTATTATGACCTGGGTTTGGGTCCTCACAAACTTCTCTTTGGAGAATATCATGCTTTCGTTCAGGGTCCCTTTGTTCACTTGGGGTAGAATGGAAGCCTCTTCATATGTCATTTCCAAGAAAAGTATTGCCATTGACCCAAGGCGTCTGTGTTAAGCACAGAGTCTGTGTGGCAGTTTTAAAACATGGCTGTACATTCTGTTACATTCTACCTATTGAGAGGTTGTATCTGTAATCCTTTTACTTGAATCTGGACAGGCTTCAACAACAGAGTCTGGTGAGTTTTCAGCAGGGTGGGGGCTAGGGTGAGCCAGGAGAGGTGGCTATGGGCACAAAATTTAAGGAGGCACCCTCTCTCAAGTTGATGCCAGTACAAGCATCAATGAGTGATGCAAAAACTTCACACTTTCTGTCCCGCCATGTGCCTTTACCCCAGGCCGCCTTGTCTCTGATCATCCAAGTTTTCTTCTTTCCAGGCTCTCGACCAGAGAGAAGTGCCTGGGAAGCTGCATATATTCCCGTCTTGGGCCACTTCCTCTTCCACACAAACTGGATGACGAGGTATAGTGCTCACTGCACCACCCATTGGGAAGATTTCCCCTTTTCGTTGTCTTTCAAGGCTACCCTTTGAAATACCCACAGTCCAAACTGACCCATTCATAAACCAAGCTCAGGTGAATCTTTCCGCTGGTCATGTGGGATCCCTCCTACGGCCACAGGGACAACCCAGTCCAATGATGTGGGGGTGACTGGGGGTCCAGGCTACCGAGTCATGCAGCTGTCTCATGCCTTCAAGTCTTGCTTGGGCTCCATCCTGGATGTACCATCGTCAATTTATGGTAGACTCTGCTGGGTCAACCTAACTTTATAACTTGGTGAATGGGACAGACTCCAGCTCATTCACAGAATCATGGTCACTGGATGTGTCAGGGTCAAGTGTTCATTCTTACCAGGACCTGGTTACACACCTAGAGCTCTTTCTCCAGAGATACCTAATTCTCTTATTTGTATGGCCTGAACTTACTCCAGAGTCTCAGAGATCTGCATTGTGATTTTTTCCTAAAGCTTGTCATAAGATCGTTACTGCATCAGGGGAATCCCACCAGTGACACCCCCGACAGCATAAGAACTGATTAATCATGTGGCTGAAGTGGAGTGCTGATTGCAGCAGGACTTGCTGAAGAGCCCTTTCCTGCTCTGGATTCTATCAAAAAACTGGAAGTTGTTAGTGTCACTTAGTATATTGGCTGGAGTAACATTTCTAGGTGTGGAATGTGGGTCAGAATCCAAAGAGGCAGAACCAGGGGCTGTGCTTCCTTCTTTTTGGCAGGGGATGCAAGATGCAGCAATTTGTTTTTCACTTTGATTCACTAATTTTTCTCTATTCTCTTCCTGCCTCCTCCATAATGGAAAAAGTTCAGTGTAATGAACCTGCTACCCGGTGGCTGTGGATCTCCCTAGGAACTCTGCATTGGTCCTCACTATTGGCAAACTGGGCTCTCAACAGTGGCGGTAGCCATATCAGCTTTGGTAGGAGGAAGTCCACTTTGTTGAGTTCATGAGTAGCTTCTATTCCTGTTGCCATGACTACTCTGGACATGAATTAATGAAGCACTAGAGTGTCTGACTGAGATCCAAGAATAGGTCAACTTATCATCTTGACTTTTTGATAGCCTTCTCTGCATTGAACATACACAAGGGATGCACACATCCTCATTCTGTGCCCACTTCATGATGTCCATCCTTATACATTTTCCAGTCCTCCTGTCACCAATCTTCCCTTCCTGTTCTTTCCAGTTCTCCGACCATCCATCCACTGTCTGTGAATCAATGCCTATTTTCAGTCCTGACAGAGTGGATAGCCAAATACACTTCTTCCATTTTTCTCACTGGAGGGATCTCCCTTTACTACTGTCTAATAATGCACCTGATTTGGGCTATAATGGTGCAGTAGTCCACTTCTGGTTAATGTGAGCATACTGTGTAGAACCATTTGTAAAGTAGATCTGAGTGTTCGCCCCTTAGTCAGCTGATCCTAATGGATTCCCCCTGGTGCCAAAGGTGTGCACTGAGGAAGAAGAGGCCACACCACTGGACTGGGTGCTGTGGGAGTCTCTGGCACTGCTCATGCACCTTTCTTGTGTCTTTAGGATCTTCTTGAGTCCTAGCCCTTGTACATTATTTTTTATTTAATAATGGATTGCTGCTGAGCATACTCTCAACTTATAAATTGCCAGACCAGATATCACCCAGTTCCTGATGGGCCCCCCAGTTTGTATTGTCACTTGATGTCCCAAATGTCTCTACCAGGGCACTGTAGCAAGCTAGGGATTGTTTCTTGACAAGGGAATTGTTATTGGAAGGAGTAAGCAATGTTTTGCCCCCAAATGCCAAGAGTCTGCATTGTGATTCTCCTACCAGAATCTTCCAGAAGCAAGCATCCCTATTTGCCACTGATTCTTTGAGTACAGCTAGATCTGTTGGATCATATGACCAAAAATTGTGGTAGAACCTTTTCTTGCTTTGGGCACAGTTTAAGGCTGGCAGCCTTTGGATTATTCAGTAAATGGGATGCAGTAGCACAACAAAATTAGGTGTATATTGCCTCTAAAACCCCCAAAGCCCTGCATTTTCATGTTTATCTCCGACTCCATGGCATGCACATGTGTTAGTGAGGTATCTGTGGTGCTTGCTGCTTTCTGCTCCTCAGGTCTAATTAGCATGCCATCAGTTAATGAGCATCATAGTTTATGTGGAATGTTAAGATGACTAAGATATATTTGGCCTAGATTATTGCAGAAAGCAAGAAAGTTGATGTAACTCTGAAGCAAATCCTTGCCTGTTGAAAGCAAACTGCCACTGATGGGTCCTGTACATAGAGGAAAAAACATTCCCTGATTGATAGCTGTATATTAAGGAGTCAGGGTCTGCAATGATTTGCTCCAGTATATATACCAGATTGGAAAATCAACTGCAAAACAATGCCTGATTGATTTATGATAATCTACAGTCATCTTCCAAAAGTTATCTGCCTTCTGCACAATCTAAACAGGTGAGTTAAATAGGGATGTGATAGTAATTACTGCCTCAGAGTCTTTAAAGCCTTTGATGGTGTCACTAAACTTGATGATTCCCCTTAAGGATGCAGTGCTGGTTTTTGTTTACTATTCTCATCAGGAGAGGCCGCTCCAAGATGCTCTTCTTAGCTCTTCCTACTATAACAGCCATCACTCTACAGGTCAGGAAGACAATGTGGCGACTCTGTCAGCATGTCTACTTCAATTATACATCTAGGAACTTGGAAATAACCATGCAATGGGCCCATGGGCCTCCTGGATTCACTATGGGGTAGATTTGAGCCAAAATGTCATCTTTACTGACCTTCATAAGTCCCTGGTGGACTGGTGGGCTACAGTGGGTTCTGGGCTCCTCTGGCATTGGCATCAAGTTAGAAGGCTGTGTCAGTTTCCTAGAGTTGCCATAACCAATTGCCACAAACTTGGTGGCTTTCAAGAACAGAAATGTATTCTCTCATAGTTCTAGAAACCAGAGTCTGAGATTAAGGTGTTGACACAACTACTCTCCATCTAAAGGCTCTAGAGGAGGATCCTCTCTTGCCTCTTCCAGCTCCTGGTGGCTCCTATTGGCCCCACCCATTCCTTGGCTTGGTGCTGTCTAACTCCTCTCTACGCCTCCGTCTTCACGTGGCCTTCTTTATGTCTCCTGTCTCTCATTTTAATTGGATGTAGGTCCCACCCTAGGCCAGTATAATTCTTATAATTATATCTGCAAAGATGTTATTTCCAAATAAGAGCACATTCTGAGGTTCTAGGTGAGCATGAATTTGGGGGAACATTATGCAACCCACTACAGAGCCAGTGTCTATTAATTCCATAAAAGTATGGGTTTTTTTTTTTTCCCTTTTCCCTGTATACAGCCAGTCTAGTAAATGAATGTAGACCCTTCATGGAAGGCTTGTAGAAAGATTGGCAGTATATTTCTGTTGCAGTATTACAGTGTCTTTCTTCAAAATGACGCAATCTCCCTTTCGCAAAAGAAGCTATGGGTCTATGAATTGGCTTGGATATGGGAACAAACTGAGAGAGTATATCAAGTTAATTCTGGGGGTACCAAATACTAAATTACGGCTGCAAACATCTAAAGGCCTCCAGAAAAGAATTTTTAAAAAAACAACTAACTGTAGGTTTCAGAATTTTCCAGTATACTTAACAGTGGTCATGTAACTGCCTGTTTTGGAACTTAAGGGTTATAGTCACCAAAAAAAAAAAAAAAAAAAAAAAAGAACATAATGGTTAAAGTACCAACAAAAAGCAATGCAAAACAACAGAAACCAAAAACAAGGCAACTGTAGTCCAGCCGGCTTTACCAAACCCTCCCACCCTGAGCTCCTAATTACTTATTCCTTTATCCTGATCAAAATCTGGAGTAAGGAGTGTGCCAGCTGGGTAGATGCCCAGGGTACCAATTAATAAGTAAGCAGTTAACCATCAACGGAATACATTGCCTATATGGTGTAAGTTAATGCAGATCTCCACAAGATAATTTTTATGTAACTGGTGAATATGTAATTTGCCATATTCCCACCAAACTAGACAGTATCTCAAATGGAAATTTCAAAATATTCCTGTCCCATAAATAAATATTAAACAAATTTCTAAAGAGTACTGACTGGAAGAGGGGCCGAATTTTTAGCCTTCCTAAGGTAGCCACCTGTTTTGGTCTATCCTGCCTGTCTTCGTCCATATCGTGGTCTTTAACTGATTTTCTCCATGTCTCAGCTATTGTCAAAACTTCTTTGAGTTAATCTCTTTTCCATTTGGTGTACTGGTAAATGCTCATGGAATATTTAAAATAGCAGGTCTTAAAATGTGGAATGGCTGAGTTGAGTTTGCTAGGGGCCCCTCTCTCTCTGGGGAAGATGGCAACCCTTTCAGAAGGTAGCAAAGCAACTGGTTAAATTGTTTCCCATTGTCTCACGGGACTCAGACTATATGCCTCCTGGGGCTAGAGACTTAGAGCACTTTGTAAAAGACATCAGGTGGCATTTTGGATATGGTGGCTGCCTCTTGAAGATTTCAATAATGTCTTAAAAGAAACAAACTTTTTCATCTATGCAATGGAATGCTATTTAGCCATAAAAAGAAGGCAATCCTGCCATTTGCAACAACATGGATAGACTTTGAGGGCATTATGCTAAGTGAAATAAGTTAAGTCAGCCAGAGAAAGACAAATACTGTATGATCTTATATGTGGACAGAACAAACAAACACACAAATAAAAAATCAAACTCATAGAAACAGAGATCAGATTTGTGGTTACCAGAGGCAAGGGGTAAGGGGTGGGGGAATTATATGAAGGTGGTAAATAGGTACAAATTTCCAGCTATAAGATAACTAAGTACTGGGAATATAGTGTATAACACAATGACTATAGTTAACACTGCTGTATTGTATATTGGAAAGTTGCTAAGAGAGTAGATCCTAAAAGTTCAAATCACAAAGAAAAAAAAAATCTTGGTAACTCTATGGCAATGGATGTTAGCTAAACTTTCTGTGGTAATCATTTCACAATATATGTATGTCAAGTCATTAAGCTGCACACCTTAAACTTATACAGTGCTATATACTAATTATATCTTCATAAAACTGAAAAAAGAAACACACTTCTATTTCAGCCGGCCCATCTGAAAGCAGAAAGGAAAAAAATAGACAGCTTAATTAAAGAGAGGTCCTTTCTTAAAGGCAAAAATATCATGCATCTTGCTGAACTGACAAAGCTGAATTTTCTGGGCTAACCTGAAGTTAATATGAACAAAGTCAGGAATGATAGACACAGAGGAACCATAAGACTGAGGCCTGGGTAGAGCCTGAATAATGGGAAAAGCATGGTCCCTTCAAGCCGCTACTAGATGGGCACGGGCAACTATACAGTGCCCAGACGATGTTAAAACTCCCGGAGCAGTCGCGTGCCAAGGTGCAGACAATAAAGGGGTGCATTACCTGTAGAAGATTTTAAAAAGTTAATAAAAGTCTGTGCTGTTTGGAACCATCTAAGCTCACTTCTGCTGAAGTTCACATCTTTAACCCTGTGGAATTACATGTTCCTGCTTTTAAACAGCAGATTTGAAATTAACTAGGATAGTGTAGTTATTGTAAGAGTCAAAGAAAGAGAACTTGAGTTACTCCATTACAGGAATTCCATGTGACCTTTTGGAGTATTTATTTGTGCTTAAAATAAAAAATAGTGAAACAGACTGAACTGAAAGGTATGTTATTGTTGGTAAGAAGAAATTTCAGTTCATACAGGAAATGTTTTACTGATTTTCAACAATACCTTTAAAATTAAAATTTATTTTCCTTTCTTGTTTACTATTATAAAACTAAGGAATGATCCAAGATAAATCATTCGTGCAGAATAGAAAGCAAAAACTCACAACTCTCTATATACAACATTATACCTTCATTAAAAAAATAAGTAAAATATATGATAATATTTTGAAAGAGGACTGAAAGTTTACACACACAGAACTGTTGGCAGTGATAACTTTAGGGAGGAGAGTCTTTTGTGATGATGGCTATGTTTTTGTGGTTTTGTTTTCCATAAAACAAAGTCCAAGAAATGTTAAACAAACAAACAAAAAAGAATGAACCAAGAATATAAAATATTGCTTTTGTGTTATCATTTACTAATTGCCTAAGTTCAACCATTTTGCAAACATTTCAGTTTCATTGATTGTGACTTATTAAATATTGGACAATTATTTACATAAAATATTATTATCTTAGACTGTAGCCAAAGGATCAAAGTTCAAACTATTATGTTGATATAAACACTGTTGAATAAATATTATGCCTTTTTCTCTTTCAGTACTGTATGATTTATTTTTGTTTTATTTTTTTAACTGGCATGATTATATATATGAAGTTCAATGAAAGAAATTTTCGCTGTCTGCAATTCTATTCTGGCCGTTATATGTTTCATTTCATAAGTATTACCAAAAACAGTTTCATTGTGTGAAGGAAGGGAGTGTTTAAAATGATTTCTTCTGGGTATTAAATATAGTTGGGCATCAATTGATAATATGGAAGCCCAACGATGGGTACCTGAGGTTTTATTTCTTTATACTTTTTCCTCTATCTCTCTGTCTCTTCATCTGAATGTCTGTATCTCTGTATGTACATAAAGTTTTCTATAATAAAAAGTTTTATAAAATTATAGAGACCAAATACAAGATATCAATTACCTGTATCTGGAGGGCTTAGAGGGTCAGGATTATACAGTTAGCCAGCAATGGGATGAAACAGTAAACAGAGACTGGACCTGAGTAAGTTCCTGGACAGTCGTGATGTAATATGTCTGCTCAAGTACAGTGAGCGTGATTAAGATAGTTGCATTCAAAGGTTCAGGGAGGGAGCAGACTCAGGGAAATTCATAATTGTCAATACAACTTTTAACATGGTGAAAGTAGCTCTCGTCTTTATTACTACTGCATACCCCTTGGGATTCTGGGGACCCCTGGTTGAAAGAATTTAGAATAGACAATATATTGTTATTTTCCTTTGTGGATTATACCCTATAAGTTAATTAGGGTAAAGAAAGTAGCAATAATTGAGGCCCTGTAACTTCAGGAACTAAAGAGATCTGGAGGTAAATGATCGTCTTCTGGAGCCTGATCCTAATGATAAATCCTTTATAATCATAGGAGTTATCAGATCCCAGTAAAGTAGAATTCTTGGATCTCTAAAATGAAGAACAGAGAGCTGCAGAGCCCAGAGCAAAGGCCGGTCCAGACAACAGTGATGATTTCCGGTTCCTTGCCTCCACTCTGCGCAACTATGCCCTGTGTAGTAATTCCCAAGAACTTGCTTTTGAAAAGCCACTTGCTAAATTCAGGGTTTCCCACTGAGATCAATAGAAACGTAGCTGTTTTGCTGAGAAAACAAGCTATTTGTAAGTGGATTTCAATTTATTGGGTTTCTGCATTGCTTCGTTAGAACAAATATTTTTTGACGTTATCTTTTCTGACTTCATGGTAATCTTTCCTCCCGTCACCCCCAGTGGAAGACTGTTGGGTAGCACTTTAACCAGAAGTTTAGGGTGTTGGTGGGAGAGAAGTCAAATTATGCCAGAGTCCAGCAGAGTCCTTAGGATGGAATAGCAGCTACTCCTGTTCTAATGGCCGTTGGGTGGTCCTTGGACTGAGGATCCTGCCCTGGCGAGATCTTGCCCTTCCCTCTTCAGGGCCCCGGCTTCCTATCGAACGGACTGTCCTTGTGTATACCTCATTATCTCTTCCCTCTCTTTCCCATATTCCCCACCAGTTAGCACTTATGTATTGAATTACAGAATGTTAGAGGCTAAAAAGGGCTTTACAGCTAATTTAACCCAACCCTCTCATTTAACAGATGAGGAAACAGAAGTCCTAGGAGGTTGGGCAATTGGCCTGTGAGATCGGAGCCAGAGCTGGGCCTAAAAATGAGGTTATTGCCTTTTCATCTAAGACTCTTGCACAAAACTATGCTGTTGCCATGGTTCTGAAGCTAGCAAGTCAGACCGATTTGAGGTGCTTATGGACGGATGAATGCACAGCATCAAACAATAGCTCTCTCGATAAAAAGAAAACCTGGTTGATAATTGAAACCTCTGAACCACAAGCAGAGAAAGAAGTAGAGGGCTCCCCAGGCTGCCGCCCTGCCTGGGGGTGGGCAGGCACAGGAGGTGTGGAGAGTGGGTAGATGGAGACTTGGGTGAGGCCCTGGCTCCACTGTGTCCCAGAGGGATCATGTGGGAAGCCCTTTGGTTACGTGACACTGTTGTAGGCACCCTGTGGATTTTACATCACCCAAAGCTATAAATGGTTTTGCATTAAAAAAAAAAAAAGAATTACAGGTCTCCCACAGCCCACAAAAATATGCTCCACCCAAAAAGAAGCCCATAATTTGGCTGCATCCAGCTGGGTTAAACAAAATTGGAGCCAAAGTTGCCCTGTATTGTCCTGAGAGGTGGCCTAGCATTAGCAAGAATGAACGAAATGTAAAATTACAATGGGCTAGATTTTCTCCGCAGGGAAATCTCTAATAGTTACACAGCATGACCTTGGCATCAGCCAGGTAAGGTCTGCTAGCTGCATGAAAATCACTGCCAAGCTATTATTTATAATTTTATAGCATCTCACATTTGCAAATTGCCTAGCGATGAATTAAGGCAATTTCTCATAACAATTCTGAGTGAGAGGCTGAGGATTTTAACCCTTCTGTGACACAAAAATATTAAGACAAATAATATGCATCAACCATAAAAATAGTTGGACAGTCTATTTATTTTGGCCATGGCCTGTGGTCCGTGACTTGGCCCATTTTAGGGTGATCAAATGTTCCATTTTGCCTGGGACAAGGGGGTTTCCTGGGGTGTGGGATTTTCAGTGCTAAAACTGGGACAGTTCCTGGGCAAACCAAGACAGTTGTCACTCCATGTTGCCTGTGCCCAGGGCTAATTCCTAGCCATTTCTATCCACATATATTAAATGAATATGGCTCTATTTTTTCTAATCCTAATGTATTTTATCTTGCTATGTTTCAGAAGGCAGAGCCTGAAACTGAATTTTTGTTGCCTTCTCATGTTAGAATTCCTTAAAACAGTATTTACTAGCTGATTGTTCGATGTTTCTCCGTTTAGGGAATTTAAATGCCTGCCACTGACCCCCGACATGTTTTTGGTACTATGTGTCCAAAAGATGGCTGAAGGCAGAATGCAAATAAGAGAGTATCATTTTATTTTTCTATTAAATAATCCAACTAGGACACTATTCTCTGTCTCCCTAGACACAAAGGTCACATTTTACATCTGGGATATTTTCTTTGACAAGAGAACATTAAAACTTATAAAATTCAGACAGCCACCAGGATAGATACAAAGAAACAGTTTACGTCTGGCTAAAAAACCCTTGAGTCAAAATCAGTCCCAACTAACATCAGAATATTTTATCGCCAGCCAAAAGGATAAGAAAGGGCTACGCATGCCAACATTTTTATTAGTAGGATGTCATAAATTGGATAAAGTTTTCATTAGCATCACAAGATTTTAAAAATCCAGAAAGGGCTAAGTAAGGCAGTATAACCACTGGCAGGGCCTCCTGATGTGAGGCCTCAGGAGGCAGGGTAGTGGGGAAGCGGGCCCCAAGCACTCGCAGGTTACCTCTGTCTGCACAGTTCTGTTACTGGTACTTTCCATTGCACCCTGGTGGGTGGTGGCACAACCTCTTTAAAGAAGGTCGGGAAGCCTAGAGGGTGCAAAGAAGGAATCACATAGACACAGAACTGGATTGAGGGCCAGGCCAGAGAGCTGCCTGGGGTGCCAACTTCTAAAGAGTTCTTTCAAGAATAAAGTAGAATGTGATGCCAGGTAAGTTCAACCCACCACTCCACAAATAACTGGTAAAATATTAGAGTGGCCTTCCTGCAGTGAAGTAGACCATATCCCCCAGTAAAGACAGAACATCTTCCTCCCCCACTGGCACTAAGTCAATCTGAAAGACACCAAATTCTTAACCCACCTGGGAGCCCTGTACTTCTTGGAATGCCCTATAGAAAGGCCTAGAGTATTTTCTCATGCCAAGTACATGTTGGTCCAGAGAATGCCCTGCCTCCTCCTCTGGGTTCTAGGGTGTCCTGGGGAGACCAGTATTCCCTAAAGCATCAGTATAAATGATAGGGATTAGCACTGTGGGGCTGGAGGAAGGTAATTAAAAGTTACGGCAGTCTACCCTATTTTGAGGTGACCTCAGATTACTTTGAGGCATCTTTTTTCTCTCTTCTGTGGTCCTTGCATGGTCCCTGCCTGGTTAGCCTTGTATAGTTGTGTGTAGGCATCTGTTACACTGGGGAAAGGGGAAAAATGGGTCTTTTTGTGATCTTCCAAAGCCTATCAAGATGCTACTTTGCCTGAAGGATCTTCAGGTCTCAGCACAGAGGCCAGGTCACCTGCCCCAAACCTCCTTTTGTTCTGATGAGTTTCCCTTTCTGGTACTCTGTCCTCAGGGGGATTGGCTCATCCTTACCTTAGCAGGTCCAAAAGTATTACCCGAGGCCTGGCTTTGACAAACCACAGGGGCATCCATTGCCCTGGACCCTTGACTATGCTCTGGTTAGTACATGGCCGAGGCAGGAAGGCCCTCAGGAGGTAGACACCCTGGCCTGGCACCAAGGGTGTGAACTTACCTCAGAGCCAGGGGTACATTGCAAGGACACCACTGCCAAACAGACAAGCTCTGTCGGATTGTGCAGTGCCAGCTTTTCACAGCCCTGGTCGTCCTGCTTGGACCACTTGCCTGCCCCTGAATCAATGGCAGTGGTTAGAACGATACCTGAGTTGGCATGTTCCCCAGTGACGCTGGGAGCGGGGTGGGGCACTGTTCCTGACAGCCTCACTGCAACCTGAGCCGGCGGGGAGCTATAAGCCCCCAAAGGAATGAAGGACCATGTCTCCCAGACAAAAGGGGAACTGCCATTTCTGGGTGAACTCCTACTCTTACACTGTTCTCTCACTGCCTACACAAGTCCAGTGTTTTTACAAGACTTCCACTTCGGGCAAAGGTGGAAAATCGACAAAGAGATGATACAGTTCCCCTTGCTCCATGTAGAACAGTGACACTGTTTTACTGCAACCCACTTGGAACATTGCTCTGTTGAGCTGCTGGGAGGAACACAGACTGGCTACTCTAAACAAATAGTTGAGGCAGAAAATAATATAATGGAAACTAAATTCCTTTATACATCTCAAAATCAGGCGATTAATGGAAAAGACACGTGATGGAAATATGTAAAGAAAATGGCACCATTCCTAGGACACATAAATGTGCTTTTTCCAGGGTACCGGACGTAGTCACTATTTTATCAATTCTTAAAAAACCCCATAGTAAGAAGAGGCAAATACAGAAGGATGATATTCTCTGTGTGTGAATGTCTCTCTCAATCCATTTCAGAAATTCAAGAACTGAGATTTGGGAAAGGAAAGTGACCAGGCCAAGGTGGCACCCTGGGAGTGTCCTTGGTTGCCATGGATATGCTCAGCATCTGACTTTTTTTTTTTCTGAATAGGGCCTGGGAGAGGAAAGATATCACTGATGCCCGAGTCACCAGTGAAACATACGTCCTCTCACAGTCTCCTTTAGCTTTCATCAGAGTGTCTTCTGAGAGTAGGGGAGGCTGTGCACTCGCCATCCACTTCTGTCTGTCCAGCCGGTTTAGGTAAACAGCGCCCAGCAACATTGTAGAACAAGCGACTCAAGTTTATCTTCATCTTCTCAGAGCTCAGGGCCCTCTGTGGTCTGCTGGTTTTCACCAACAAGGGAGGGGAGAATGTGGTCTTGGTCCTTTCACATTAGGGTGAATGAGCTGCAGTCATAACCCAAGCATATTAAGACTGTAAACTTGATGCTGAATATTAAATAAAAGACCTTGCCCCTTTTAAATAGAATTTTAGGTGAAGAGGAGCAGAGGCAGCCCTTCCCAAGCCTCCCAGAATCACAGCACGCCTTTTCCTGAAAGCACTGTTAAGAGAATAGTACCATTTTAGGGCACTCTAAGGAAAGTGGGGGTTCTTGTTTTTTATTCCCTACAGTCTACTCTGTGTCTGGAAGACAGAACAACCAGGGGCTAGACTAGATCAGCTCTGCTTGAAAGAGGCTGGCCCATTCCTAGGAGAGCTGGGGGCAGAATGGCTGGATGCCCGGTCATGGGTCGAGGTGGTTTAGTGTAGTCACTCTCCGCAGGAGCTCTCTCCTGTCTCCCTAACCCCTGCCAGGGCACTAGTCTCAGTTGACTGTACTTCTTTCTTCTCCAAACTCCAGGGATCCAGGATTAAACTCACCCAAACCTCTTCTCACCCCTGACCCCGGTACTTCCCCTTCTGGGACAGGTTTCAACAATCCTTCATTGCATCCATTACTGTCAGCTGTGTAATCAGTTGTTCATAGCCTCACAGCCTTGTTTCCACTGTGGAAAACTTAAATCTAAAGACTATTAGTCTGCAACTTTTTTCTTTGTTTTTGCATGAGGATCAATTCAGTCAAACAGAGAAAACAATATAATAAACTGCCGTATTCCCATCACCCATACTCAACAATTATCAAGTTTCTGCCATGTTTTCTTGATCTGTCCCTCCTTGTTTTGTTATTTGTCTGTTCCTTTTATTTGCTAAAGTATTTTAAGGCAAATCCAGACATCATGTTAGTTCACTTCTGAATCTTTCAAAATATTGACTTAAAAAAAAACATAACCACAGTGCCATTATCACACCTACTAAAACTACCAACAGGACTTTGGTATCATGAATACCCAGTCTGTAATTAAGGTTCCCTTACTGTCTCTAAAGTGTCTATTTATAGTTGGTTTGTTTGAATCAGGGTCCAAGCGAAGTCCCCAAATTACATTTGGTTCTCATTAAGCCTCTAAAATTAATTTCCTCATCCCTGAGTAGTTTTGTTTTGAATTGATTTTTAAAAAGCAACCTAAACAGCACACCTTGGCTTATCCGATAATGACACTTAGACTTATTTTGTTGTTGTCGTTGCTATTGTTGTTTGTTTTGTTTTTCACTGAGATGAGACCTGGTGGTGTGTGTGTGGTGGGAGCTGGAAGGGCATTAAATTATTGGCACTGAGGAGACAAACGGCACTGGACTCATCTGCAAATCAGAAACAAAAATAATAATTATAGCTATCACCTATTCAAGGCTCACTGTGTGCCAGCCATTGTTCTAAGTGCTTTATGTGTAATGATCTCATTTTAAAAAGATAACTGCATTGCAGGATTTTAGGGCGCTGGGGAAACAAGAAGAATGCACTGCCTTTTTTGGTTGGGGGAAGGTGATAGAAATGGGTCAGAGCCTGTGAGTATGTAAGGCGAGGGAGCATAGGTGGATGCAAAAGAACCTGAGGACTGGCTGGATTTTCTTCTCTACTCCCAATGATAAAATAATGTGAATGGAATGTTTTTGCTGCCACAAAATAT
Organism: Camelus ferus; assembly: GCF_009834535.1. Taxonomy (NCBI): domain Eukaryota; kingdom Metazoa; phylum Chordata; class Mammalia; order Artiodactyla; family Camelidae; genus Camelus; species Camelus ferus. Next base: position 4,002,785 of record NC_045716.1, read on the forward strand.
TCTCAGGAGGCCTCAGGAAGGGAATAGAGTACTTTAATCCTTTGACCTCCATTATCCCCATCCCCCACCCCCATCCTGTGTCTTAAGTCATATGTGCATCGCCCAAAAATGGCACATCCTTGGTGGTAAACTCGGTGATTCATCCCTGATGGTGATGGCAGAAGGCTGGCTGGAACTGCTTAGCCTGGGGAGGCTTTCTCAATGCTCCTGTGAGTAAGTGGGATTATTATTCATCGACTATAATAATTTTGGTTTCTTATCCCTGAAATGGGACCACAGGCCATATTGCAAAACTCGGAGGGCCACGTGTTATTAAATACTGCATTCTACACTTAAGGTGTTCCGGAGTCTGACCTTGAAAACTGAGGACGCAGTGCAGCTGACATTGCTGCTAAAGAGTGCAAATAGAAACCCCACGTGAGATGGGCCTACGCATAGGGACACCTGTGGGTTTGAGGTGAGTCAGGGTCAGGGGTTCTCAGGGGACTTGACTGTTGGGAAACTGAAGATGAAGTCAGGGGGGCAGGCCAAGTTTAGTGCTAGAGAAAGCTGGGACTGAACACTAGACTCTAGTTCCATGAAACCAAAGTAGAGTTAAGGCAGTCCAAGATCACACTTAAATTAGAATCCCAGGTTTATAATCACAGAACTAAGCTGGCAGAACATGTTAAGATGAGACATAAAACCAGGGTGGCACCAGTCAGCAAAGAACAGTTTCTCTGAGTAAAATTCTCTTCCATCTGGTCTCTGTTGAAGAGTAAAGGACCTGACACAATAGCAGGCCTACATCTGCCTTAAAGGCATCGTTCTCTGAACCTAGGGTTTCCCCATAGGACTGCCCTAGGGGATGGGCAACCCTGGACCATTCCCAGCCCGCCTCCTCTTGCTGTAAGTGTCCTCACAGGGCTGAACACTGCTACGTGGCAGGCAGGTAAATATGAGAACTGCTTCTCTTGGACAGCCCCTGGCCCTCTTTATTAACTGGGAAATAAAACAAGGAATCATTGTTCAGCAAAATATCTGGGTATAAATTTCAATCCCTGATTTCTGTCCTGGTTACTCTATCCATTTGAACCTTTGAGCAAATACATGTGAAAGACCCATAAATATCATTATCTTATTTTCTGCCTTAGGGAAACAAATCTATATAGAGATCCTCAACCAGAATAAATAGGAATTTAAATCAAATGGGCTTGCACACCTAATGACCCCCTTCAGTGGTAGAAATGTTTAATGATAGTTTAGTTTATGGAAACCCCAGCGACCAGGTTCCAAGCAGTCTCAGCTGGAAAACCCAAGTCTTTTTCTTTTGGAAATTCTCAATGATATGTTTCCAAAGTAGCTGATAAAACAGTTAATTATAGTGAGGTGTTTGGCTCCTCTGTAACATACACTTTCTTCTAGTCTATGATTGGAGCTTCTTGTCATGTACCCTGAGCAGGGCTAGCTAATGCTACCATATTTTTTTTTCCTTTGGGGGAGAATCTCCTCAAATTACCACCTAGGTAGAACTTCAGATAAAAAGGCAAAAATCTAGCATGAGAGCATTCAATTGATTTTCACCAAATGTCTGGAGAACTGGGCACCACACTACCTTCATTTCTCCAAAGCCAGGAGCTCCTTTCTGTGGTGGAAGCCTCCGGGACTGATCCCGGACAGCTTTTAGCTGGTCAAGAAAAGGAATCTCCCTTTTGGATACGTGAACTATAAAGCAATAAGCAGTGAAAGACTAAGAACTATGAAACCACCCTTGATTTAAAATGAGCAGAATCAGTTCTTCCTGCTCTTGGTGGACATTGGTTCTCCATCTTACTCAGAATGGTGACAGGTTGATTCAATTCAGCACTGGCTCCGATATCCAGCTGCTTACTCAGCATCTCCATTTGGAGGTTGAACGGACATCACAAACATGTCCCAAACTGAACTTTCAATCTCTGTGCCACCCCACCTCCCTGTCTCCCACCACACCTGCTTCCACTGCAGCTTTCCCCATCTCAGTTTATAGCAACTCAACTTCCCCATGGCTCAAGCCAGAAACATCTTTGATGTCTCTCTTTCTTTCATTCCCTACACTCCCTCTGTTGGGAAATCCTCTTGACTCTCTCTTCAAAGTATGTTCAGACTCTACCTCTTCTTTCCACCTTTACTACCATCATCTTGATCCAAGCCACTACTCTCTCTTACCTGGATTACTGAATAAAACCCTTCCACTTTTGCCCCCTCTACAATCTGTTCTTTTGTTTTGTTTGGGAGGGGCAGGTAATTAGGTTTGTTTATATATTTATTTATTTAAATTTATTATTTTTAATGGCAGTACTGGAGACCTCATGCATGCTAAACACATACTCTACCACTGAGCTATGCCCTCCCCCCTAGATCTTTCTTCTAGTTCAGTGGCTGTCACATTTTAGGGAACACTGGAATCCCCTGGAGTACCCCTCCACCAGATTGCTGGGCCTCACCAGAGGGTGGAATTTAATCGTTCTTTATAGGACACTGTAAGATATGAAATTCCACACAGAAATTAGAAACCCATTGAGAGGAGAAGCTTCATATAGTATAGTTTCATTGTAAAAAGTGCTACAATAACAAAACACATTTAAAAAGAGTTCTTAGTAGAGAAACAGTAAGACAAACTTACACCAAACATAGTACACAGCAAACACCTTTACGCCCCAGCGGTACAAGCTGAAAGTTGAAGGCCCCAGCAGTGCCATCCTGAACTTGGAGTTTGTAGACCTCAGAGGTAGTTTCTGGTACAACATTCTGATCTTCCTCTTCCTCTACAGAGAAATACTTCTCAGTCAAGTTTAACAAAGCTTTGTACTCATTTTCACAGTTTTATAGAGCTTTGATTTTGTCCAGACCTCCACATTCTTCAATCATTATACTAGGTTTCTCATTTTCACCTTGTTTCTCAGCAGCCTGAAAGATATTTAAAATGGCATCGAAGATAACTGGAATAATTTTGGTATCTTTCCCAGTTAAGGAGTTCATCAACAGTTCTGTTATGCCACAACGAACAAGGTATACAGCCACCGTTCCGCCACTTGTACCGCTGGTCACAGCCCACACAGCTTCCCTTCGTGTCTTAACCATCTGCCTTAGAGAGAACGCCAACAAGGAACCGGACTAATCCATGATTTACAAGTTGCTGTGTCTGATCCTTGCAGCCAGCCATGACATTTGACGTTGTCCGTGTAGCTTCCTTCTGAATGTTAGTTTTGGAGTTCATTAGCAGGCTGGGAGAGACGGCACGTGCTCCTGCATCTATTGCAACCCGAGTCTGTTCATCTGTCCCAGTGACAATATTTCCTATGGTTCTTAGCACGGGAGTCACATGTGGCAATTCAGTAGCTCCTAAAGCTTCACAAGTTGGGGTACAACCCCTGACTCCAAAGACATTTCTATTCGTTCATCTGGACCATCAGTAAAGTAGGAATTAACCCAGCAGGTATCTGCTAATACTTCTGGATCACTGTGATTCAGGAGATGGACTAACGTAGGAAGAATTTGCTTAACAGGCGGGCGTGCAGGATTCTTGTTGCGACAAAGGTTTGAAAGAGTTGAAGGTCATGTAAGTAACCACGCGCTAAAGATGACATATCAGCAACCACAAGATGAGCCAACAGCGGGTCACCTGCACCATACTTGATAACCAAGTCTTAGAAAACTGCACCATGACCTGCAATATTTCCTAAAGCCAACACAGCTTGCTCACTGGCCTCAGGGTTTCTGACGGGCCCTGAAAATCTGCGTTTCCCACTAGCCCCCCGATGATGTTAATGCTACTGGTCTCGGTGTGGACCACACTTTGAGAACCATGGCTCTAGCTGTTCCTCTGAAGTTCTTTCCCTGTGTATCTCCTTGACTTACTCCTTCACCTCTTACAAGCCTTTGCTCAAATGTTTCCTTCTCAGTGAAACCTAGTCTGACCACTCTATTTTATATCACTACCGACTACCTCACTCCCATCACTCTTTTTTTTTTTAATTTTTTTTGGCAGGGCATGGGTAATGAGGTTTATTTATTTGTCTTCAAAGGCAGTACTGGGGATTGAACCCAGGGCCTCATGCATGCTAAGCACGCACTCTACCACTGAGCTCTACCCTCCCCTCTCCTGTCACTCCTGATCACCCTACCCGGCTCTACTCTTGTTTTTCTGTAGCACTTACTACCTTCCTACATTCCGTGTAATTTATTAACATAAGCTCCTCAAGGTAGTCACCTTTTAATTCTTCACTGCTGTAGCCCCAGCACTTAGAACAGTGCCTGGCACATATTATGTGTTCAATGAATATTTGCTGTATGAATGATTGAATACTTAATGTTCCTGTGAATTACAAGAGCAAGAATCCTAATTTCTTCACAGGGTTCAAAAGAGAATTTTTTTTTTTTTTTTTTTTGCCTCTGTTTCTGTTTTCATGCTGCTTCCTTTATATAAAATGTGTCCCCTTCTCTCAGTCTCTTCACCTTAAACCTATTTATCTTTTAAGTCGGATCATTCCCTTTTGGCTACTTTTTACTACTATGGCAACTCAGCTGTTTCTAACTATTCTCATTAGTTTCCTGGGTGTTATTTCGGTGTATCGTGGTTATAAAACCTCTGAGTGCAGAGCCCATGTTCTGAATAAATGGGCCTGAATAGTAGGATCTGAATAAAATAGTAGGATCTGAATAAAAGCATGTTGGGTGTTTGGACACTATTATAAAGAGAGTTTAATAAAACAATAGCTATTATTTTCACATTTAAATAGAAGTCAACAATTCACAGAGCCCCTTCATATTAAATTCTTTTAATCTTTATAAGAATTCTCCATGTTAAGTAGAAAAAGTATAATTAAGTTCATTTTACATCTGGGGAAAGTGAATTTAGGTTAAAATTCAGAAAACAGTAGCCACTTCATCAGAATTAAATGATCAAGTCACAGAATTTTCTGGCACAAAGCTGGAACTCAAAATATGTTAGTTTCCTTTTTCTAAAAGATCTTAGAAAAGCCACTCACAGAAGCTAATATTTACTGGGTTCCTACAATGTGCCAAGAGCTTAATAAATCTTAAGCTCTATATCTCTAAATCTTAAAACCACACTCCTGTGCTGTATTGTTTATTATCATGTACTGAGGCAGTAACAGATTCCAGAAGATTAAATACCTTGCACAAAGTCACACAGCTAGTGAGTGAGTGATGGAGCCAGGATTTGAACTCAGCTCCAAAATCATGATTTTTCCACTTCTGTAGAGCAGTCTTTTGACTCAGAGTCCAACGCTCTTCTATGAATGCCAACCACTGACTGTTACACTGTCCTGTGCTAATTATTAATCAAATTATTAGTTTTTAAATAAATTTTATAAAAATTTTAAATATACATTAATGCTGATCCTTTCAGTTCGGCTACAGGGCAGTGAATCTTAATGACTCCTGCCTGATATATTTTTTTCCCTTTGGCTTTTACATACATAGAAAGTTAAACCTGAAACAGACCTAGAAGTCATGGGTCTTACACTTCTGCTTCACAAATAAGAAAACTAAAACCCCTGGGGGCGTGGGAGGGATAAATTGGGAGTTTGGGATTAGCAGGTACAAACTTCCATTTACAGAATAGATAAACAACAGTGTCCTACTGGGGAACTGGGAACTATATTCAATAACTTGTAATAACCTATAATGAAAAAAGAGTATGTATATATAACTGAACAACTATGCTGTACACCAGAAACTAATACAATGCTGTAAATCAACCATACTTCAATTAAAAAAAAAAAAAGGAAACGAAGATCCAAAGAGGATAAGTGACTTGCTTAAAATCAAAGCTAGGGGCAGGGTGAAAGCGAGGCGTGTTTTGCTCTCTGCGCAGTCTTTTCTTTTGCAGAGTGTTTTAGGGAGGCTTTTGTAACCAGCTGGATGGACATGGGCTCTGGTTTGTTTGTAGAGCTGGCAGGCAGCGCTGCTGCTGTCAGCTGAAGGAAGAACCCTTCGACGGCATTGCCCTTTCCTCCTAGCAGCCGCAGCTGCTGCTTGTCCCCTGTCATCGGCAGTGCGTGGTGGTGAGTAGATCGGATCAGCATCACGTGGCGAAATGCTTGTGTGGAGAAATGATAGACAAAAGCAGCCAAGGCAGGAACTGCTGCAGCACCCAAAGGCCCCCACTCGGAGGACCAGGAGGCAGCGGGGGACCAGACTAACAATGCCTGAAAGCCAACCACCCCTGTCTGCAATAAGGGGCTGATGCACTGCTGCTGGTGTGTGCAGTGTGAGAGATCACAGAGACAAGTCTTCCGTCTCCAAAAGATATTTACATATAAAAGGGAGATCCTAAGCCCCTTTAAAATGTCCACAGAAGACCTGTTGCTGCCTTTTGCTGGGAGTGGATGGGAACACAGAATCCACAACCACAGGACTAAGAACATTTCTGTTAAGCAAGTCACACGATGCTGACTATGCTCAAAGCTTGTACTTGTAGAGACACTGAAATGATGGTAGTGGGGGTGCCTCTCTCAGAGCAAGTCCTGGTGCTGGGAACAAGACAAATGCTGAGATGGGAGTTTGCCCTTTGACTGCTCCTTAAAAAAAAAAAAAATTTAAAAAAAAATCCTGGAAAGGCTTCCAGCAAATCCCTTGAACTGTTCTCTAATCAGTTCAAACTTTAACCTGACCACAATCTTGGGGCAGTTTTAAGAGCACTCCTCTTCTGCATGTCTGGATAACATTGACCATGCCAATAAAATGGGCTCTAAAAGCTACCTCCCTGCACTGTAACATGTCAACATTTCAATCTGGAGCCTTGAGGCTTGTCAGACATCACCACTGTACATAGTAGAAGCTCAGTAAACATTTGATAAATAACTTCTTGAAAAACAACTTCCTCGTCTGAACTGGGAGCTTACCAGAGGCATGGACGCTTTTTTTTTTTTTTTTTTTAATCCTTTAGAAGTTCGTCTCTTGTGCTCACTTATGCAGAACTCTGCTCAGTGCTGAGCTTGCAGAGACATTCTGTGTACCTCTGTTGACTAAATGAGTGGATTACAGGAACGGAAGGTGCGGGGATGATCTGCAGCCTTGTTCCGATGGGGCCACCCCCTCAGAGCATCTCACCACCACACACACATGCATGTTCACACCACCCTCTGCCACCCATCCTGGCCCTGGCACCATGGAGGGCCACCTGAGCACTTCGTCTATGTGGATACACCCGAGGCTAGAGCCCTGCCAAACACTTACTTTCCAAGAACCATACGACTCTGTTCTGCTTCTGTAGCGCAGCCAGAGTGGTGTGCCAGCGAGCCCTGTGCGAGGACGGGGCTCGCTCCTTCAAGGCACTCTATTAGAAAAATCCACCGTCGGGCTGTTTGCCCATTAATTAAATTGCCTCATGTGGATGGAAGGGTGGGGAAAGGATCTGGGCAAGCTGTCTATTCCATGTTTAAGTGAATTTATAATAAACTTGGAAAATGGATTGCAATGTTCTTTGAGATTGAAACTATTTTATGAGTGAATACGAGCAAAGAAATGTGATTATGTGATTTTCTTTTTCTATTGTATTATTCTTACTACTGTTTATTGTTTTGATGTCTTCATTAGAGGCTGATCTTCTTTCAAAATGAAGTCTGGATCTTATTTCAGAATGACTGCAGGAAAGAGCCCTGGCCAAAGAATCAGAGAGCCTTCTGCTTGAGAACCACTGAGGACTGAAACACCAGCTTTACCTCCCCAAGCCAAGGTGGCTGCCCTTCCTACCTCAGGAGGTTCTTTAGAAAAGTAGTCTTGCTGAACGCTCCTTGAAAAAAATGTATAATGTGTTATTTTTCAGTAGGTTAAAGATGTGGCCCTTCGCTTCTTTTTAAGAAACTGCTAAGATTGGTAATGACCATTGTATTATTATACGAGGGACTAGAAACCAGGTCAACCACCCAGGAATCCTGTGCACAGAAGGCAGAAGGGAAGATGGCGATGGGAAGAGGAGGCATTCGACTGCCCCCTAGTGGCAACGTGGGCATGACGCCTGGAAGGTGGTAGTGGGGGAAGACACCGCTAGAAGGACCTGGAGTGGAAAAAAAGGAAACCTTCGAAGAAGTCATCCTCACCTCTCATAGGGGCATTTAAATAACATAAAGAAAAACAAAAAGCTAACGTATTTCATGCAAATTGCGCTCCAACTCACTGGCTGCCCTTTTAAGGTCTGCCACTTTATATTCAATTTGCTGCTCTGATGAACACAATGAAGCGTTTAGATTCCATTAAAAAAAACCTTAAAAAAAAAAAAAAAACCCACCAAATCTTGGGCCTTTAGAGTTAGCAGGAAAGCTCTTTGAAAGTGTCTCACAATCTGTCGTTTCTGCATTCAGAAAACCATTAGGACCTCCTCCTTTGGAAATATGTGTGATTCTTTAACTTCTGATTTTAAACATTAATATTTTCTTACAGTGACCTTTACCCTCAAGAACAAATTTCCCATGCCTCAGCAGACAATGCAATCAATTTCTGAAATGCTGCGATGTGGCTTGGATTTATGACAGTAAAGTGGCACATCCGATGGGAGGAACACGGGACACAGAAGGAGTTGGGAGAGTAGAAAAGTGGGCTAAATACGTGTCCTGAATACTCAGAAATGCTGTAGGATTCACGGGGCTTTGGACGAGCCTTGTGCCTGAGGAGGGTACTTGTCAGTTGAGTGGTGGAGCTATCAGGGCACCAACTGAATCACAATGGGAAACCTCTCCTTCTCCTCCGTCCCAAGAGGCATCACGCAGTGGCTGGCAGAGTCATACAAACTCTGGGGCAAGCTCGTGGGCTTAACTCCCAGCTGTGTCACTAGCTCGTGTGCCTGGGCAGTCAGAGTGGTGTCTTCAGTAGCTCTGAGAGCAAATTACAGGTAATTCATATCAAATTCCACAGTGTAGCAAGACTAATACCCCCTTCCCTACCCAACAAACCCAATTTTACTAAATTTATGAATTGGATGGGCCTTCCCAGTTCTCCTTGCAAAGGAGATAGCAAGAATCTATGAGTAGAGGTAAAGAGTGTAGGCTTTGGAGACAGATGCCAGGGTTCAAATGCCAGCCCCACCACCTACTAACCAGGTGGCCTCTAATTGTCTCTTTAAGCCTCAGTTTCTTCATCTGTAAAAGGGGAATAATAATCATTTCTACCTCAGTTGTAAGGATTAAATGCAATGAAATGTAAATTTCTTAACACATGCCTAGCACAGAGTAAGCATTCAATAAATGGTAGCTATAGTAATAATAATAATGATAATGATAAAATAATAATAACAATAATAATAATTTTTCATCCATGATATTTGAGACATAGTTTCATGATGCCTGGTCAAGTTGAGGGGAGACTGGGATGTCAAAGACATCATCTGTACGAAGGTTTAAATCAAAAGCTCTTTCACAGAGTGTTTCACTTTATCCCCCTTTTTAAAAATGAAATTAATTATCTTACTCCTAATCATAAAAAAATACATGAACAAAGTAAAATCTGGATATTTTGCAAAGGCATAGAAATAACCATTGTTAATTGGTTGATGTATAACAATACTTAAATATATAAGTATTGTTTAAACAAAACTGTATATATTTAAGTAAACAAAGCTGAACTTATACACAGTGTTATAATCAGTTTTTTTCATCCAAAATATGCTGTGAACATTGTGATATTTGTTCCCTGAAAACATGTTTAATTTCTGCATACATTTTATTGATGAATATGTAATAAATTAACCAATGTTTGATTGTTCAATATTTAGATTGCTTTCAGTTTTTTACCTATTATAAATTACAATACTTCTTTTCTTAAGGATAAAATCTTCAGTAGAGAAAAATGTGAACATTTTAAGGCTTTTGATTCATGTTATAGATTTTCCACTAGAGAAGTGAATGTTATAAAAACGTTGATAGATGAAAATGAGATCTCACTAGTTATTTTGCATTTCTTAAATTTCTAGTGAATTTGAACATTTTAAATATATTTATTGGCCACTTGTATTTCTTTTTTGGTGACTTCTCTATTTGGGTGTTCTTTGCCCATTTCTATTGAGGTTTCCATTTTTTTCTTCATTTGTAAGAGCCCTTATCTGTATGATATTAACCCTTCGTCTACCTATCTAAAGGGTTATCTATCTAACCCTTTACAACTCTGTTGTAAAGTTGAAAGAGGAGGTTACAGTCTTTCGTTTCTGCTTCTCATGGTAAGTAAAATTAAGTGGAAGAAGCAGAATGCAAAACTATATGTATAATGTGGTAGAAGTTTTATTTTTAAAAGCATAAAAATGAAGAAAAATATTTATAAGGAACACCATGAAAAAGATAATTTTCTTTTTTATTCTTTTTTTCTATTTTCCTAATTTTTTACAATGAGTATATTTAAATTACAATTATTGTATGTTTTTTTCCCTAATTAGATTGTAAGTTCCTAGGGGACAGAGATACATAGACTTCATTTGTCCTTGGCAGTGGTTGACAACTATCTGACAAATAAATATATCCGTGGACTAGTATTTTTATTTTATTTGACCACAAAAACTTTATTCTTAGTGATTTTTTCCTGTTACTTCCACTGTGGTCTTGGTTAGCTGAGCCGGGAAGCAGAGGAATTAATTAGTTTAAGAGACTAATTTTAGAAGAGGCAGTCGGTGGTACTCAGGTTATATCTATAAGAAGCAATCTTTGAAGCTTTCAATTAACATCATCAATTAACGCCCTCCCCCATCAAGCTATCTCTGGAGCTTGCTGGTGAAGTATCCACTGGCACCAGCAAGATGCAGGAATGTATCACCATCTCACTCAGATCCTGTTGTCATACAAAATCCCATGAAAATAAAAACTTCCATCTCTACTTAAAAAAAAAAAAAAAAAAAGCCTCAGAGTGTCCCTATGGTCACTAATGATCTAATGATGAAAAAGAATCAGACTTTAGGTTTGTAGTGAGTATGAGATCCCAGCAGCTGGAGACGAGACAGGGTGACAGGTAGAGAAATTGGTACTTGGGTAAGACAATGCCCTCTGGGTTCTCCATTGTTACTTGGCATTTCCTTCTGGTAGAAAGGGAATTTCTGGGACTACTTTGTACTTAGGCCTGTTGGGAGCACAGCAAATGGGATCTCATCAAGGTATGAGGAGACAATGAGAGCTATTTTAGGGGGTGGTCAGGACTGGTTTCAACTGAGTTTCCTATATATGGGCAAAGGCAACTAGTAAGCAATCTTGCAAAGTACCTGAGAAATGATATTTCATTTAGTAAAGCTGGGATCACAGTTGCCAGCATGTCAGGATCAACTCTCCTAATGATTTTGCCTCAAACTGATGCAGGAAAAACAGATGTGGAGCATGAAGAGGGCCGTGTCCCAGGCTTCGGTTGAGCCCCTGAGATGTGCCCTGCCAAGTGTGGGTCCTTGGCTTTGCTCAGGAAAGAATTCAAGAGTGAGCCACAGTTAAGTAAAGGTAGATTTATTCAGAGAGATACATTGAAAGGCAAGAGAAAGGCCACAAGGTGAGGAGGTTGGGTGCTCAGGTTAGAGTAAAAGTAGGTACACACTCCATAGACAGAGTGTGGGCTGTCTCTAAAGGGCTGAGGGGTAGGGAGAGAGAGAGAGGGCAGCTATGAGGGGCAGTGTTGCCCACTTTTATGGGCTTGGTGGCTTCATATGCTAATAAGTGGAAGGATCAGTCTAAGTAGCCTGGGGAAGGGGCTGGGATTCCCAGGAAGTTGGCCATTTCCCACTCTGACCTTTTGTGGCTAGCCTTGGGACTGCCATGGCGCCTGTGGGCATGTTATTCACCATGTTAATATACTACAATGGGCGTATAATGAAGCTCAGGGTCTACTAGAAGTCAAATCTCCCGCCATCTTGAGTCTCAAGGCCTACTGGGGGTTGAATCTTCCACCATTTTAATGTTAATTGCTATATCATTCCTTGAATGGCTGTGCCCTGCCCCTTTCCTTTCTCAAAATGAAGATGAGTTAGAAGTCAATCTCTTTGAGCATAAGTTCCAAGTGGGGACCATGAGCCATTGGGTATTTAGTGCCCTCTGTGTTTCAGGCAGCAAAGCTGGAAGACTGGTGGATGAGTTTGCCTGGAAGGACACGCCCTCCTGAGTAACACCACTCAGCCCTCCTAGAAAAGTGCTCCTCCACATTCTCATCGATCAGCTTTCAAAAAAGAGCAGAGTGGTGGGGAGAGAGGTGGGGCCAGCCAAAGTCCAGACATGTTCACAGGCAGAAGGGGACTTGCCAAAGCGTTCCGTTCACCCAGGTGGGGCCTTGTTTATAGAACTTCAGTTCTGAAGTCATCCAGTGTGGCGGCCTGAAACTTCTCCTGGTCTGGCTTCCCTCAATATTTTTCCTCCCCCTTCTCCTACACCTCCCTCTCAACACCTCCCTCCATATGACTTCCTGGAACACCCTCTATTTCCTTACTTCATTTGGAAAAAATGTACTATGTAGTCAAATAAATCACTGTGTTCAACTGGTGTACTTGAATATAGCAGAAATAACCTTTCTTTTCTGGACACAAGACACTTCAAAAAATCTCATTCCATTACCTTCCAGGTAATTTGTCTTTTAAATACTTTTCTTCCATAGAGAAAAAGTCCAAATGACAGTAAAAAGAGAAATGGTTCATTTAGACGACACAGTAATGGGATAACAGTATTTTCTCACGGCATTAATTAACGGACATCTAATTGCTAAACTTAAATCACACAAAATGGTAGATATTAACATCGATTTTAAAAAAGCTTTGCACATGTTTCATTTTCCCCAAATAGCCACCTCTACAATTACCTTTAGCATTCAGAAAAAATCTGTAGTTTTCAAAGTGCTTTTGCACACATTTCCTCACTTGGTCATTACCTGCTAAAGTACCGTGGCATTTCCCCTCATTTTCTAAATGAAGATGCCCAGACAGGTTAGGTGACTTGCTCAAGGTCACCCAGCTCCCTGCTGCTCAGCTCCGCTCATTGCTAGTTCTCTGCACGTTCACAGCTCCGCACTACCTTCCGCTTAAGACAAGATGGAAAACCACGAATTACCCTTGGCACTATTGTGTGGCTAGGTTATACTTGGCTTAGCTTTGTACCAGGCACCCTTTGAAATGTGATTCTGAGCTGGGAAAGGGGCTATTTTAATACACGCAAGTGAGGCTTAGTTGAATTTTCCCTAGTGTGTGCCTATGACTAAGAGAACACGGTGTCTCCCGGACTTGTTCCTCCGGCACTCTGATGATGTTTGTTTTGCTAGAATCATGAAGTGAGAAATTCATTTCCTCTCTAAATGCCCTGGGAGCGTATAGTAACCAGTTGGGAAAAGGAGGTAGGTTTAAAAAAAACCTGTTTTTCAAAGATGATAAATACAGGAGAACTTCCCATAAGTTTGGAGTTAGAGGCAGCTAATATTCTTCAATAGAATATGGGGAAACCAAAATCATCTTCAATAGAAAAGAAAAGCAAAACCTCTTTCTGCTTATGTCTTGGAGGTGGCAGTGCCTTGGTTCTGGCTGGGGAGCCCAGCACGACAACCTATCACCATCGATACCTACTCGGAAATTCAGAAACACAGGATGGGACTGAGCAGAAACAGCCCCTCTGATCCTCAGGAAACGCACCTGCAGACTCACCTCCCCCACCACAGCTGCTGATGTGCCGGCAGGAGGATGCGTAGGTAATGTTACCAGGATTAGGTTCCTCCCAGAGACATTTCCTGGCTCCAAATAGCTTTCAAGCATTTTAAAACAGCAGAAGAGTTGGTGATCCATTATGACAGAGCCAAAATAATTGCTGACCCCACGCTTAGTAATTGAGGTGAGGTCAAAACAGGTTATTTTCAGGTTTTCCAAAGAACAGACTCCTGTACGACAGCATTAAATAAATGGAGTTTCCAGCAAACAAGGGTGAGAATTTTGTCAGGGTTCAAGTTCATACTGGGCTCAGGAATTCTCACCTCCTCGGTGTCACTGGGCACTGACATCACAGGCGTATTTTCTATATTGAGAATTTGGGTCTCGCTTTAATTTTTGCGGTTTTTAAAAAAAGAAGAAAAATAATAACCTGTTATGTGCCCACTATTATGTGGCAGCTGTAGAGCAGAGCAAGCCAAGGGGGATGAATCATTGTCTCTCGAACACATTACTCACATTCCTGCCCCCACACCTTTGCCCTTTGCTCAGTCCTTCTGCTGACAGTGCCCTCGCCCCCTCCCCGCCTGCCCAGGAAGGCTACGTGCCTGCGAGCCTCATCGCTGGCCTCCTGTCTTTTCTCCCTTTCCCAGCTCAGTGCTGTCTCCCTGCTCTGAACCCTTATCGCCCTCCCTGTCCGCTAACACACTGACAACGTGGCATGGCCTCCCTTGCATGGATGATTATTTTCTATGTCCCATCTGTGGAAATAGGCTGTAAGTTTTATCAGTGCAGGCAAACCTTTCTTCCTTTTCTTTCTTCACAAAAAAATTTCCCTGATAGCATGTCTCAGACCAAATAGGTACTCAAAACAATCTCTCAATTGGTTCATGAATCCTAATCTCTTGGTACTTGGAGACAGGGCTACATATTAGCTTGGGCAACAGAGCTGTCATTTCTCACCATTGTGTGTTTTAAGGTTTCTGCTGGACTGTGGGTTCATGCTGTTACAGCCTCTCAGAGCAAGGTCGGGGAGGAGAACCACGGTGTTTACTTTATAACTCCATTTGAACGTGTGTTCTCCCTCATCTGTGGCTGTTATCCCAACTGGTGGCAAGGACGTAATTAAGAATTATGAGTATTCCGGAGGGCTGAGCGTCCTGTCTTAAAGAGGTACCAAGCTCAGCTCCAAGAAGGCCAAGGAGACAGGAGGAAGAAAACACAGTGGCAGGAGGGTCCCTCCTTCTCTCCCACGGCCACTGGAGAAAACTCCTAAGGGATTCAGCGAGGGAGTCAGACATCCGGTTCTCTGGGGCTTGATTCACCTGCTTCGAGGAGGAAATGGGGCAAAGGGATCCAAGTTCCTGATATTAAATGAGGGTCTTTCCATAGAAGAGCTGACAAAGCAGAGAAGTGGGGGGTGGGGGGGTGGCAGGCGGGTAACAGAGACAGCAGAAAGTTTTCCAGAAGAGCAAGTGGAAAGGAGATCAGAGTTGATACAAAAATTATCTCAGGAGAGGGAGCGCGGTAGGGGAAAGAGTTCAACTGCATGGAAGAAAACGTCAGGGAAATTTTTACCTGACTCTACAGAAAGCTCTGCTGAGATAAGAGGTGAGTAATAGATCTGAATTCTGATGACCTAAGTTGTACGTGAAGAATCAGGCTACACTAGGAGGAAACAAATGGAGCAGTGAAGAGCTTGAGCTTCGAGTGGATGGAACTGGGTTCAAATTTCAGCTGTGTGTCCCTAGCTAAGTTCCCATCTCTGCATCTCAGTTCCCTCACCTGTAAAATAAGTGTGTTTTCCACAGAGTGTTGTTAAGAGGATTTGGTGAGATCATGGAAGCAGTGAAGTCCCTGGCACTTGATAAATGATACTTCTAGTTCTATAAGGGATGGAACAGAAGGATGGGATATTTCTTGATCTCTTTTGGGGGCAACTTCAGCTTTGGGACGCCCTGAGGGTGGCAAGGAGGGGCACAGTCAGAGAGGAATTCCTCGTGGGGGAAATGGCGAAGGCACTTCTAGGAACAATCACGTCTGATGTTGCATTTGAAATTATTTCCTGCCCCAAGCTATAATAGCTCTGTCTACTCTCATTAGCCACAACATCTTCAGAAAAGTCTGTTACATGCAACTGCTTTGTGTTAGCGGTGTTTTGCAACAGAAGGGAGACAAGCCATGTCTGTGCTTGGGCTCCGTCCAGTGGGAGGGTAGAGCACGAACAGCAAGGGCTGAGCAGGAAGCCGGATTTCAGAGCCGGAGGGGGCGGGGGTACATTACAGGGGGCAGTTCTAGCTCCACAGGGAATATTAAAGGCAAGATTGGCCTCATAAGGGAAGTCGACTTGGTGACGTGCAGGTGATAAGAACACACGCACAATTGCCACTAGTAGAAGAAATCTGGAAATTCCTCTAGTTACTGAACTAACCAACCCAGAGCCCAGAGTTGATACAAAGGTTTTCTTGGGCCCTGTGCCCAGTGGCAGTTTAATCACTTACTGATTAAGTTAGGTCAAGCTGACTCACCTGGAGTTGCTCGAGCACATTCTAATTAGACTGTTCCCGCTAAGTTTACAAAGCCAGTATCTCGAGAGTGCCAGCTGTGGCTCGGTGCATCAGCCCTCTCCTCTGTGTGACAAAGAGGTTGCCGCAGGTCGCCTGCCTCAGGTGTAGGCAAGATGTAGATTAACAGTAGCACAGAAATGACATGAATCAAAAGAGGGAAGGATTTCTAGGATGGCTCACAACTGCTGTCTGTCGTGTTGAGTCCACGGCTGCAGTGACTCTCTGTGACCAGCTGCTCCAATGACATGATGCATGAACCCCTTGGATAATGCACCAGCCATCGAGGCCACTACCCTCACCACTGGCTTGCCTTGAGGGCAGGGCCCTCACACAGGCTTCCTTTACCAAAGACCAGGGCCCATCCTCACACTCAGGTGGAAGCAGGGTCCTGCTATTCTCAGACCTCTCCTTCCTCACGTGGTACCACTGAGTCTCCCCACTCTGCCCATGACGTCTTCCCGAAAGTCAGCAGTTCTGTCAAGGACGAGTGCTGTACAGCTGCCGTTCATCATTTCCTAGCTCTTTAAATGAATCCCGTCCACCCACGCAAGTGGCTTGAAAGCCCTTTGCAAGCGTCTGTCCTCAGTCTCCGGAATTTCTCCAGACCACTCCCCGTTTGCTCACTTGGCTACTTATTTGTTATTCTGAGCTTTCCCACCAGGGACCTCTCCCTTTCTGCCCGCTTCATCCTCCTCCCCAGTTTCCATCCCGCACCTCAGCTTAGGTCTCTCACCTTGGAGCTGATTCCCTGGCTTCAACCCCTGCATTCCTTCGGACAGAACCGCAGCTTTCCTCTACCTCAAATATCTACGGCTGCACTGAAATCTTTAGAACTCCAAGCAGCAAAAAAGATATAAACTGTAATTTTAAAATTATAAACCATAAAATAAACTCCAACAAATTCAGTGCTGATCATTTAAGTGCTTTTTTTTTTTTTTTCAAATTGTCAAATACCTGCCCAAGTATTTTGAAGGCCTGATTTGCTGGTGTTCAAAGCCTGTGCTTAGTCCGCCTATCCGGGAAGGCTCCACCACACCGCCCACGCCCGGCACCCCATCCCACTCCCACCCCACCCCCACGCTCTGCTGAACCCTAGGGACATGTAAGGACTGCCCAGCTTCCCTGTGGAGTGCCGGGGTCAGCACAGCCGGGAGGCTCACCCTGTGGCCTTGCGCCTAGCTCCTTTCCTCCTGTAAAGCAACCTCTTCCCTTCCTGCCCCATCCATCCCAGACCGTGTATAGATCTGTTTTGGCTCTTTGACTCACTCTCATTGAATTGATTGCTACTCATTGCTATTTCAACAAAGATGACTAAACTCCAAGCGATAAGCATTATACCGGACGTACAAGTTGTCGCTCTACTAAATCGTCGCTCCCTCCTCTGGCAGGGCCCAACCCTCCTAGGTGATAATTGGGAGAGGAAGAGAAAATTAAGCAACAGGCTGCGACAATTGTTCTTACCCCAAGCAAATTTACACAGGTCACCAGAACATCCATCACTTCTCAGTCCAAGCGTTTTGCCGCCAGTAGAGATGGTTATGCATAATTTATTATCTAATTAACTTGACCAAAAGGCCATGAGCAAAATAACAGACACACCCAGAAGACCCCCCTCTCTTTCCTCCCCTCCCTCTCTGCCTCTGCTTCTCTTTCTCTATTTCTTTCTCTCTCTTTTTTAAATCAAAGTGCAGTCCAACACGGGTTTACTTTTTATGTATAACTCAAAATCTTTGTCTCATAACCTCATTCTTTGTGGCATAACCCTCCCTGCACGCCTTCTCAGAACTGCCTTGAATCAAGGGGAACCATGGCACCCTATGTGGCTCTGCCTTAATTATTAGTTACTTCGACTTCAGGGAGTTGTCTCGTGATAGTATCCTTAGCAAGGGGAGAAAGCCTCTTTGCCAGGGGAACCAGGAATGGTGGTGTCTGCTCCCCTAGGCTGTGCAGTCCTTCCTGGAACCTTAACTTTGTCTTTTCAAAACATTTTTTGTACAAGTTTTTTTTTTTTTTTTTTTTTTGTATTCTTGGCCTACTCCCTTGTTTACCACCCAGGTCTCAATGACCAATGTGCTTTCCTCTTAATTTACTCATTTAATTTACTCATTCATTTTATTTCTTCTAACTAATCTCGATACTTTTAGAGCAGTCTCTTGGGAATTTCCTGCCTGTTCCTCACTGTCCACTCCACAATAGGAGGCGAGGGGAGTCAAGTCAGTTAAATATTTTGAAAGTGATTTAAGATTTTACTCAAGAGAAGGTATTAAGAAGGTTCTCATGATGGACAGTGGGGTGAAGACCAAATGAAGCAAAGTAAACGGGCATGAGGAATATGTCCATGTCCTAGGGCAGCTTAAAACAGCAGAAATTTATTGTCTCAGTCCTGGAGGCTCCAAGTCCAAAATCAAGGTGTCAGCAGGGCCATGCTCCCTCTGAAACCTGTAGAGGAGAATCCTTCCTGGCCTCTTCTAGCTTCTAGTAGTTTGCTGGCAGTCCTGGGCCTGCAGCTGCATCCCTCCAATGTCTGCCTTCATTGCCACATGGCTTCCTCCCTGGGTGTCTCTGTGTGCGCATGGCCATCTTATAAGGACAACTGTTACTCTGGATTACGGAAAAACCCTACTCCAATATGACCTCATCTTAACCAATGACCCTGTTTCTAAGTAAGGTCACATTCTGAGGTACTGGGAGTTAGGACTTCAACATATCTTTTTAGGGGGGGACACAGTTCAATTCACAACAAGGAGCATGGCCATTCCGAGAACAGTTGACAGGTAGTTCGGTTTGGCTGGAAATTTGGGTCTGACTCGGGAGTAGTAGGATATGAAAACAATCCAGCAACTAAAGTAATTGGAGAGCAAAACCATAGGCTCGTTAACTTAATCTTACGTGGAAAAGTTCTTTCCATCTCTCATTCCAGCCCGGCAGCTTACAATTTATTTTTTGCCACAGGTCAAAAGAAAGATAGAGCACTACCATGCAGGTGGGCCAATAACGTCTTCTCTATCTGTCGTTCCTTCATTTACAAATCCAATCATATTTTGGGGGCACCATGTGCCAGGAGCCATCCAAGGCAATGGGGATTCAGTGGCAAACAAAACAGACATGGCTTCTGCCCTTCTGGGAAAACAACTCAGAGTGTGCTCTTACTAGCCTTCAGCCATGACCTTCTTCATCAACATGTAACAATGTTTGGAAGGAATTCCAAGGTAAAGAAGTTAAAAACAGACCATGGGCAAAATACAAAACAAAACAGGGAATCATTTCAAAGGTAGAAAATAAATGAACATATCCCAGATGGGTAGCAAGCCCGTGCAAAGCTCTTTCTATGTCAAGGCCAATGCCCTTGACATACCATAAGGTATCAGATAACTTTACTCCTCCAAACTGCTAAGGCGTGCTCATCATTCCAGTAATAAAAACTGAAAATCCTCAACTGACCCCACAGGAAGGTGGCAATACGACACGTTGCCTGCTGCTCAGCCAGCAGCTGAAGTTCGAGAGGCACAGCAGGAAATACACAGCTATTTCTTCCATACATTAGGGATAACTGGGCCATGCCTGGGCACGCACAGTGAGTTGGAAGCAAGCCTTCAGCTCTAATCTGGCAGCACACTTGTTGATAAATTGTAAAATGTCTCCTGGTTTCCATGGAAAAGAGGAAGATGTTGCTCACATGTGACTCAGTGCAATTAGGTTCACTACAGTTAATATTTTCCATAAACTACAGATGGTCTCTGAAATGGGTGACATTTGCAGAAATTATATTCTAGCCCTATCAAATACTGCAAGGAAAAATTACCTTTCAAAGGAATAAGGAATGTGAGGCAGCTCATCTCATCATTCAACAAGTGACTCTACCCTGGCAGGGAATTTTCCGTTAAATAACATAATGTGTTTTCACAAAAAGTAGGGAAGAAGGAAGGAAAAAAAGAGTCAGATAGTGAATGTCATCACATATGTTCATGAATATTCCAGCTTTCCTCTCTTTCTAGGAACATAGTAGGATTGTAATTCTCTGCCCCCTCTGAAGTTAGGTGCGGCCATGTGAGTGACGTTGGCTGTTGAAATGTGTACAGAAGTGACTTGTGTTACTCCCGACTGAGAGCTTTCAGAGCCAGTGCACAATTTGCCACATTCTCTGTTACTGCTGCTCTAGAGATTGTGGAAGCAGGTGTCAAGATGGGGCCTGTCAGCATGGGTCACTGATGACTCTGATGAGCAGATGAACAGCGGGAGGGAAATCAAAGATTTGTTGGGGTTAAGCTATTGAAGTTTTGGAGCTTTGGTTGCTGCTACATAAACTATTCTGTTCTGACTGATACCAGCAGTAAATTCTTCACGTAAATTCCCACTAACCAACTAATCAACACCCTCCGTGTTAATGGGGCATAGTTCTCAGATGAGTGAAGGGTGCCCCCTAAAGGGGATTCTCTTGCATGTGCACCTACGGGGTGGATCTGTCGGGGAGGCCAAGGCTGGGCTCCAGACAGATTGTAAAGGCTGCTAGTAGGAAGCTACTGGAGTGCACTTATTTTACCCACTCAGTTGTAATAGACGCTTTGGATAAGTGTGAAATACTTCAATATGATGAACGGTAATATGATTTTATTCTAGTCAATATTCAGCAATGGAGGCCCAAGAATATTATGAACAAAAGGATTAAAAAAAAGAAAAGAAAAAGAAACCAAGTCAATCGAATCCCACTTGAGTAGATGGCCTGTAGCCCTCGAGTGAACGTTAAATTCATCCATTTCTCTCGTTCCTATTCTCAACTCCCTTTAGTAAGCCAATCTCATCGCCTATTTTCACGTCAAAATTCGCCTCTTACACTTCCGTCCTGCTTACCTGAAACACTTCCGGGGCGAAGCGGCTCAGGTGGAAGAACAGGCTGCTCCTTTCCCGTCGGGAGACCCCAGGTTTGCTCTCGCGATTCTTTGCCACTTCACCGCCGTCGTTCCTTTCGCCTCCTGCTTCGCGTGCACTCCTCTTCACCCCAGAGCCAGCCCTCTCCTGCACGTGTGCAGTGACGGCTTTCCTCGCACGTCTCACCTGCCTGCAGTGCGCTTCCCAGGCCTTCTCCCTTTCACGTCTCACCACCCCTCAGGGCTCGGCCTCCATCTCCAGGGAGCTCTGGAGCCTCCCTCTCAACGCCAGTTCTCACTGATGTTCCTCTTTCCTGAATTCCTGGAGCAGTAACAGTAACAGTCCTCAGTACATCACTTACTATGTAATGACGTAACGGGTGAACCCGTCTTCTGTGTGCGTCGGTCCTGTTCTCCAGTCACCACGTGGTCTGTGCGCCAACCCAAGCCCTCTTTTTCTTCTCATCCCTTCTTTCTATCTTATGCCTCTTCAAAAACAACTCACCTTGCACCATGCACTGAAACACAGTGCATGACCTTACTTTTAAAAGCAAAAGAGTGTGACAACTTAATGTAACCAAAATAACTCAAATATTACCTTATGATTGGTATTTATTGGTACTTAAGATTGGTAACATGCCCTTTCAAAGAAAAGTATATCCGTGTAAGATGACTACCACATGAGAGTTATTTTACTGTTTAGAAGTTAGAAAAGGACAAACTACATATTTAGGATAAAATATCGCAAAAACATTTCATTTTTATCTTCTTGATATTTAAATGAAAGTATTGCTCTTTGAATCATTTTAAAAACACATCCATTAAAAAGAAATTTCAGTAACTTTCTGAGGTGTTGTGCTAAGCACAAATGTAGGCTCAATGCCTTTGATATGCCCATATACCCATGGAATCAGAAACAGTAGTTTGCATGTGGTCAATTGTCAACAGATCCTTGCTGACTGCATACCCTCCCTGTAAAGTGCTGTGATTTTTTTTTTGACCAAGCCTTTCCGAACTTGAGCTCTAGTTCCATATGCTATCTTTCACTTATGCTATGTATCTATATCTATGTATTTTAGTCTTACGTAATTTGCACGCACGCGCGCGTGCATGCATGTGTGCGTGTGTGTGTGTGTGTCTGTGTGTATTTAAAAACCGTTTTTGGAAAAACTAGGGAAATTTGAATACAGAGGACTGCATATTAGATATTTATTTTTCTTAAGGATGATAATGGCATTATAGTTTTATACTAGACTTTACTTATTTTTATTTTTATTTTTTTTAAATTTATTTTATTGAGTTATAGTCAGTTTACAAGGTTGTATCAATTTCCAGTGTAGAGCACAATTTTTCAGTTATACATGAATATGCATATACTTGTTGTCACATTCTTTTTCACTGTGAGCTACCACAGGATCTTGTATATATTTTCCTGCGCTATACAGTATAATCTTGTTTATCTATTCTATATATACCTGTCAGTATCTACAAATTTCAAACTCCCCATCTGTCCCTTCCCACCCCCCTCCTCTCTGGCAACCACAAGTTTGTATTCTATGTCTATGAGTCTGTTTCTGTTTTGTATTTATATTCATTTGTCCTTTTCTTTTCTTTTTTTTTTTTAACATTTTTTATTGATTTATAATCATTTTATAATGTGTCAAATTCCAGTGTTCAGCACAATTTTTCAGTCATACATGGACATATACACACTCATTGTCACATTTTTTTTCTCTGTGAGCTACCATAACATTTTGTGTATATTTCCCTGTGCTATACAGTATAATCTTGATTATCTATTCTACAATTTTGAAATCCCAGTCTATCCCTTCCCACCCTCCGCCCCCCTGGCAACCACAAGTCTGTATTCTCTGTCTGTGAGTCTATTTCTGTCCTGTATTTACACTTTGTTTTTGTTTGTTTGTTTGTTTTTGTTTTTGTTTTTTAGATTCCACATATGAGCGATCTTATATGGTATTTTTCTTTCTCTTTCTGGCTTACTTCACTTAGAATGACGACTTTCCTTATTTTTAGAAGATACGTACGATAGTACTTTAGCTTTAGTACTATACACTTTGAAGTATGATGTTTGTAACTTATTTTCAAATGGTTCATCAAAAAATTATAGATAGACAGAAAGGCAAAATGTTAACAATTATTGAATCCAGGAGATAAATAATTGGGTGATTGGTCTTTCAACTTTTTTGTACATTTGAAAATGCTAATAATTAAAAATTGATTTAAAAACTTATCATGAAAATAAATCAGAAGCAGGAACATCAATATTCAGATGTTAAAATAGCCATAAACCCATAGAATCAGAAATGGTAATTAGCATGTGGTCTGTCAGTAAGCTTTACAGAGCTGTTACTTCAGAGCAATTCTTGATGCACTCTAATAAAGAAATGTTGCTATTTTCTTGACTCATTTGGGAGATCAAGGAGGAGAGGTTTAATTCTACAGCCAAATAATGGCCTAATATACCTCTTTTGACATTTCAAGAGGTGGAAGTTAAAAATTATAATCAGACTTCAACCAGAAAAATAAATGAGTAATTTAATTTTTATTCTAAAGACTTAAAAAAATTACTACATTCAAAACTACCTGAATGTTATCCTCTATTTTTAAGGTAATATAAATGAAACTGTTTACACGTGATTGTGTCTGCCTGATCAGATTTCCTGGATGATAAAAACCATTCCTAGTTTTTGATTACTAATGTCTGATCAACTCTTCCAAACATAAGTGTCACAAAATTCATCAAAGTCATGGTTTCTTCCAGGATAATGCTCAGCTGTGAACATCAGTATCAACAAAGAAGGGATATTTTGATGAATGCAAACTTAAGAATCTTTAGCATATGAGAAATTCAAATTTTTGTCCATTTTCACTTGTCAAGTCTTTTGAACTTTAATAAACAGGCCAAGATATACACGCTAAATATTTTATCTTTTGCTATGTAGTTTAGAATGTCAATTTTAAGTTTAACATTCCTCAAAATATTTGGGAGAAGAAGGTGAGGCACAAGAATTTGGAAGTGTAAAATGTTAATTTACAAATAGTCAAGAAAAGAAAATACAAACAAAAGCAAAACCACCACCAACAGGAATCAAAAGTGGGTAATGGCATATATTGAGAGCTAAGTTATCTCACTCTGCACCATATGACCTCTATTTCTTATTGTGACATTCAGAATAATAAGTGGACTTGTCAGAACATTTTCTTTAACCAAGCACATCTTAACAAAGCCTGTTTTCCTCTTCATTCTTAGTTCTTGGGTTCTAAGACTAAAGAAGAAACAGAATTAGGGTTTGGCTGCTGTTTAAAATAAAGATATAATTACATAAGCGATTGTTCCATTCACCGCGCCGTATTACGTGTAAGGTTTATGTCTTTCCTAAAGACACATTAAAAACCCGAAGGACAAAGATAATCCAGCAAGCGCGTCACACTGACAAGAAAACAAACTTAGCTCTATATCGCCATCATGTGGTCAATATGTATATTACGCTTCCACTCCGCGGATGCCCAGCAAGATGATGGGCATGTGGAATCGTGAACCACTCAGAGAGGAGACTTAAACCCACAGGACTCATTTTTCATATAAAAAAATTATATTTTATGAAGATACAATGTGTTTATTATATTTTTATCTTCTGGCCCCTTTGTTCTTCAAACTAGTAACTGTATCCAGAAAAAGATAACAGAGATAGATAAGAAAATGTTCAGTTTCTTAGTTCAGGGGGGATACTTTCCTTAAAGATCTTTATTTCTAATGCACCCACAAATAGTTCACATCAGCTTCTGACAATTGACTAATTGCTCCCTTTACATTCAATGAATTCTGAGCACTGTGTGTTGTTTTAGTAGATGTAAAAGGCCCAGACTGCTTAGAAACCTGGGTGTTAGGTGCACTGGTCACCCACCTAAATGTAAGGCCTAATACAAGTCACTTAATGTTTAAAAGCTTCTTCTGGAAAAATAATGGGGCTCAACTGAGGATTTTTATGGGGAGGGTATCCAGCTAAAGTAATCCTATTATTTTTTCACTTCAGTTTGCATCACAAGATTCAGCACTTCATGTTACTGTCTTATTTGATTTTCTACTTGTTTCATGAGTCCTAATCTTGTTTCTCCAACTAAAATTTAAGTTACTTGATGGCAAGGATGTTATCAGATCCCCCAGCCTGTGTACTTTTTACTTTATTACATTATCTGAAAGATTAATGTCAGCACTTAATAATTAATTTCTAGGGAATCAAAATAATACAAACTTTTTAAAGTACTTACACTTACTAATAAATAATACTCACTAAGCACCATTAATCGTCTAGCTACTATATTAACAACAACAAACAATGTTTCAGATGTGGGGCAGCCGTCAGCCAGCTGGACACACTTAAAATTGAGTCCAGTGATTTTCTGTATTGCTGTGTGGTCCAGATTTATCAGGAAAATGGAATCTTTTTAGGACTGATACCTAAGAGTATGGTAGGCTTTTATTACTTAATCCTGTTTTGCTTTGTGGCACATGATTTGCCCTTTTAATTGTATCCATGTAATGAGAAATTGTGTTGTACAAGACTGTCA
The DNA here is from genome assembly GCF_009834535.1 of Camelus ferus. Classification (NCBI taxonomy): domain Eukaryota; kingdom Metazoa; phylum Chordata; class Mammalia; order Artiodactyla; family Camelidae; genus Camelus; species Camelus ferus. Next base: position 4,028,422 of record NC_045716.1, read on the forward strand.
CAAAGTCAGTTTCTAATCCCACAAACCTATCCCTCAGAAGATTCTGCTACTCTGAGTTAAGCTGTCCCTTATCATCAAACAGACTCTGCTCAGGTGGTCTCAAAATTAATCACATTTCCCCCCTTAATTTTTAGTAGGAAATACCTAACTATTCCTGAGAACTTGAGGATGTAATTGTTTTCATTAAATTTTGTTCATACAGATTTCACAGAGACTCCAAGGCCAGGACTTTGATTTTCCTGTCATGATTCCTAATTTAGTATAATTCTGCTGGTGATATTATTTGAAGGTTGTCAACTGAATGTCAAGATTATGCAAATTAGATAATACAGTCTAATATCTCTCTCCACCTGCTTATCTGTGTGTACGCTGGAGTCACACTAATGTGCTTTAGGAGTTGGATAAAAGGCCATCGGTTTCCTAAAGACACTTCCTCCATAAATACTGACAATTTAATTTAGTGATGTTAAAAGAGCACTACTCAGAATCACTTAAAGAAATTGCCAGTTTAAGGATTGACTTTGCTTCTAAAACTTATTTCTCAGAACATCATTCATATAATTTGTATTAAGTATCCTATGCATATCATCTTATTAATATTTACTTTATTTGTGCTATATCAGCAGATGGGGCCATGAACACTTGTACAAAATGGCAACCACTACAAGCACGGCTGATTAGGTCTTGACTGGGTTTTTCTCCTGCCTGCTCCTTTGGCTGGCTCACATGGGACTCCAGGTGTTAGTATTTCCTGCTATTGCTTTCGACTTGTCAGTGAATCCCTCTGAATCAGTAACTCCTCTATGTTGACTGTTAAAGTTTAATTCTGTTTAAGCTTTTATCCTAATCATATTATTTTCTCCTGTCTTGCTGATTTCTCAGCTGATTTTCTTGAGATTCAGCAAAACATATACAGTTCCCAAGAAATGCCTGAATGGAAACACTAATTATAAAAGATCTATTCCCTCAAGGTCACCAGATCCTGACAGTTTTGGGGTTTTAGTCAAATCTTCAGGAAATCAAACATTCTCAGGTGTTAATACTTTTCAGCTGAAGACCTCTAGAAGGCACCTGTAGTTACCAAGTTGTATTTATTACAGTGAGGAAGGACACATACCATAGAGAGCTATGGGCTACCTCCTTAAGGTATTAAGAGGGAAACTACTATAGGATTTGGGCCTTGGTTGGACTTGAAGGAGAGCCTAAGTAACTGGGGATTTGCTCTCAATTGGATGCTGTCAGAAAGCTGCGGCAATTCTATGACTAGGTACCTCAATCAATCTCATGTATATAGAGAGCAGACTAGCTTGAGAATAAAAGCTATAATTTCTAAGTAGTGGTCACTTATTTTGGTATTTTGTGGTTGGCAGAGTGCTTTTTTTTTTTTCTGTGCTTAGACAAACTTTTCAAGTGCTTTGCTTTGTCTTTATTTCATCATGGTTTCAGAGTGACTTTGTCTGAGATTGGTATTTCATGAAAGTAACATGGCTTAGCTGTGAGTATTATACCAGCTTCTGAATGTCAGGGGCGCTTCCTTTTGTTTCTTTTCCCCAATTTTTCATTCAGCTATAACGTAAAAACAGAAAAGCACATACATTTTAAGTGAATTTTCATAAAGTGAACATACCTGTGCTGTGTAACCAGCATTCAGTTTAAGAAACAGAGCATTACCAACATCCAGAAAGGGTTCTGCAGTTGTGCAAAGCAAGACATGGAGGATTTGACCAATCTCACAATTTGGGCGCTGAAGGCCCCATCTCCAAAATTTACATTCACTATTCAAGTCAGAACCAAACTCTAGAGCAACAGATGAATCCCGAGGCCCGTTTTGGGGGTGCAGGAGACACATTATCCGGGGAGGCGGGCGCAGGCGGAACCTTCGTCCTCAGCTCCAAGTTTCCCGCGACTCCTCGCCTATCGCTACACTAAGAAATAGACGGCCTCCTTCTCCCACCCGCGATGGCCTAGCCGAGAATGGGTTCCGGCAATTTCAACGGAACGATTAACTAACACCTCAACGACTGAGGACAGTTTCTTCAAGCAACAGCTCCCCAGCGCGGTCGCATGAGTCCCCCAATACAGGGGCGGGGGCCCCCACGCTTCCCGCGCCGGGCCCGGAACAAACAGCCGTCAGGAGCCCCGGCGCGTGCTCCGTCGCGCACGTCGCCCCGCGCTCGCGCCGCCTCGCCCCTGCCCCGCCTTCCGCCCCGCCCCCACCGCCCATCGCCCCGCCCCCACCTCCTTCCCTCCAGGACCTCCTGGCTGCGCTGCTCCCAGGCCCCGACGCGGCTGGAGGGGCCTTGGGCGACCGCGGTCGCTCTGTTAGCCAGGGGAAGCCGGAAGAGGCCGAGACAGCAGGGAGAGAGCAGCAGAGGGTGGCGGAGCCCTCCCTGCACGCCCTGTGAGGGAAGGTGAGGGAGGGAGGCAGAGTTAAGCGAGGGAACGCGGAGTGAGGTTGGGTCCGACTCGAGCTCGGGCTCAGGACCGAGGCTGGTGGGCCGGGCCCCCAAGCCGGCGGTACTTACATTCGATCTGAAGAAGACAGGAACCCGGGAGGGAGGGCCGGGCAAGGACATATGGCTTCGCCGTTCCTGCCTTCAGGGGCCACCACGGGCGACAGCGGCGGAGAGCTGAGCTCGGGGGACGACTCCGGGGATATGGAATCCCTCCAGAGCCCCGAGACCGAGGCGGTCAGGAGCCTGACAGAGCTGTTTGAGAAGGCTGCCGCGCATCTCCAGGGCCTGGTTCAGGTCGCCAGCAGGGAACAGCTCTTGTACCTGTATGCCAGGTACAAGCAGGTAAAGTCGCAGGGAAGGGGTGGCTGCGGGAGAGGGACCAGAGGCCTTCTCCTTTTTCCAAAATCTGGTAGGGAACGTGCTTGGTTAGTGGCCAGGTGTAATGAAGTGTGTATATGTGTATGTATTTTGTTTTTTAATCATCTGCTAAGGATTAGCATCATTCTGGACATGGAAAGGACCTGTCTGCTATCCTAGGGAGTGATGTTTACCTGGACACTGAATGACAGTTTTTCTGTCTTCTCTGACTTGCTCAGTGACCTTGCATTAGGCTTTAACCAGCTTCAGAACTTTTACAGAATGAGATTTATCATTTACTCTTGCCAAAGAGTCATGAAAGTAAATGAGGTGATGCTAAAAAATGATATTTTGAGATCTATCAGAATAATATGACTGCAATTAAAAGGGTGATGTAATACAAAATAATGTATTACTACTTTTCCTGTTGTGTTTTTTTTTAACCTTAAATATCTTAGACTTCTGTTTTGGCTGCATATGCTTTTGTCAATTAGATACAATTATAAAAACTTTAGATCTAGTAAACAACAGATGAGGTAATCGCCTTCTTTACAAAAAAGGAAACCCAAAGAGAGTAGATAGTTTGCCTATCATCATACAGGTAAATCAGTCAGAACTACAATCAGATTGTAGCTCTTGACTCTGTCTGAGGCTTTGAACATTATCTGGAAATATGGAAATAATAATGTCATATGAGACATTTTTAATCCATCATCAAACAGTAATTGGGTTGGAAAAATAATTGCTTTATCATAATTAACAAATACTTGTTCAGCATCTTTTATAGGCCCAACACTTGGGTGTTATGCCTATGGGGAATGCAGAGAAGCAAAAGCATTCATGATACTTGCCATCAGGAGACTTGAAAAGTTACTTGAGTCTAGATTTAAACATGTGAAAAATTGCTAAGAGTTAAATAACGGTTCAGGAAAACTTCAGCTTTTTGGAACACTGGAAACAATTAAGTTCTGGATAATTGCCCATTTTATTTTATTAAAAAATTTTAAAACTTTTTTTTTTTGGCTCTTGGTATCTATTTCCCCCTCAATTTTTAAAAAATTGTTGTGGGGTCCCTCTGTATTCTTAAACTGAATATATTTAGTAGAAAGTAGTACTTTCTTTTGAAGATGGTGAATATAAAAGTGACCTGAGAGATATGGCTCTAGGAACAAATGGTGTAAATCATAGTGTTGAATGAAAATTGCCCCTCAGTGGGGAGGGTATAGCCCAGTGGTAGAGCGCATGTTTAGCATGCATGAGGTCCTGGGTTCAATCCCCAGTATCTTCATTAAAATAAATAAATAAACATCTAATTACCTACCCCCTAAAACAAGCAAATAAAAATACTTTAAAAAAAAAAAAAAAAGAAAGAAAATGGTCCCTAAATTGGCCTTGGAATTTGCTTTCTTGCAGAGGTTCTGGATATCTGTTTTCTCTTTGGTCACTTATCCTGGCCTAAAAAAATTAAAATGATACTTTGAATTATTTAACAAGAATTTATTGAGCATTGTGCTTGGACCAGTTGCATGGCTGACTAATGATTCTCTGGGCAGCGTAAGACTAATTTTCTCCAGATTTCCTAGAGAACATTGTTTATCTTTCTGTGACATATTTTAATTTATTGATATCATGCTATCATTACTAAATATCTGATACCTGAGTCATCAGTGAACTATAGGCACCTGTCAGCTGGCAGCCATTCTGTCCCAAGTATACTTCACCCAGATAGTCTGTAAGAGGTGCGTGTTCCTCACCCTCTTTGACATTAGAGTGTTTAGAGATATACTGTATCTGAATATGAAATTCCTTATTGTTAGAGAATTAGAGAATAAGATTTTGATTACTTAGATAGGACAGAGGACACTATTAATGTCTTCTAAATATTTTGTTTTTAGTAGAATTCTATGACAGGATTAAAAATAGCACCTTTGATAGAATAACAAAGTTGAAAGTCCAATAATAATTCCTACATGGTGGATCAAAATATCTCATAAAATAACTGCATTTCTCATAAAATCTAATTTTCTCATAAAATGATTACATTTTTAATTTGGAATAGCACCCTGTTTTGTCAGCAGGAAGATGACAGACAAAAGTAAGTTGAGATATGAACCTTATTTTCTCAGGCAGACCCCTAAACTTACCTAACATAGTAGCTCTTTTGGTCTCAGATAAGCCTACGGCTCCACAAGCATCTTTTAGTGAAGTTTCAAAAAGATCACACCAATTAACTGGGGTGTTTTGTTTTGTTTGGTCCTCTGTGCAATAGCCTGCACTCTCCCAGCAAAAGGTGACTAATTGACACCTGTGAAAACTGTAGGACAATGAAAATTTCAAACCCCTGTTGAGGAGCCTTTAGGACTAGCTCAAGTGGGAATACTCAACATGTCCTCCTAAAACTTTAACCTGAGAACACTTGATTCACTGGCATTTACCACTAGCAGCCTCTATTGAAATTGTCTGTCTCGGGGCACTGGATGTATCATGTATTTATCAGAGAGCAGAATTTGGACGCTCTGTTAAAGTGGTACATTTTATAACTCTGTTTCATAGCGTAGGATTCATTATCTAATGATTTGGAAACTGTTACTCATGATGTCCTAAAATCTGGTAGTTTTATTTTCCCAGTCTTTTCTGGATCCAGAGCTATTCTTTGAATTTGGGAATACAAAAGCTTCTGAGTCAGTTCTAGTGCAGGGTCAGCTGCTGAACTTTCATTTTCATCTCATATAATGGTCTGGTGATATAGGGGTGGTAGGATGGTTCTGCTTCATGAGATCATCCAGGGGCTTAGTCTTCGTCTGTCTTGTATGTAGTTCAGCCACCCCCTAAGGCAGCAGTTCTCAAACTATGGTCTACAGATGCTGAGAATCCCTTAGACTTTCAGAGGATATCTATAAAGTCACACCTATTTTCATAATAATACAAAGACGCTACAGGCATTCCTTGGAGATGTTGAGCCGTTGGTTCTAGACCACTTCAGTAAAGCAGATATCAAAGTAAAAGTGAGTCATTTGAATTTTTTGGTTTCCCAATGCATATAAAATTTATGTGTACACTATAATGTAGTCTATTAAATGTGAAACAGCGTTATCTAAAAAAAAGGTAAAACCTCAATTTAAAAAACCTTTATTGCTAGAAAATGCTAAACATTGTCTGAGCCTCCAGTGACTCATAGTCTCTTTGGAGCTGGTGGAGGGCTTGAAATATTGGGAGAATTAGCAGAATGTGACCTAGAGACGTGACGTGAGCAAATGCTATTAGAAAAATGGTTCTAATAGACTTGTTTGATGCAGGGTTGCCACATACCTTCAATTTGTGAAAAAAAAGGGCGGTATCTGCAAAGCATAATAAAGCGAAGTGCAGTAAAACGAGGTCTGCTTGTATTTGCCTTTTTTTCTGTGCTGTCATGGTCGATAAAACTGCTGATACATTAGCATGAATCAAGGCACTGGCAGCAGACTGTACTAGTAATTTTTTTTACCGCCATGTACTCAGAGTGAAAAAGGGCCAGTTTCACTTAAAAAAGTTCTTTGATGAAGCAGTAAAAATTGACTTTTATTTAGTATTAACTCTTGAGTACAAGTCTTTAATATGTGTGATGAAATGGGGGTACACACAGAACACTTCAGCTGCATACTGAATTATGTTGGCTGTTTTGAGGAAAAGCACTTGTATAATTTTTGAGTTTCAAGTTGAACTATCCACTTTCTTCATGAAACATTTTTACTTAATAGAGCAACTCACAGATAAACCATGCTTACTCAAATTTGAGTATTTGGCATACAGTTTCTTGAAAATGAATAGTCAGTCTGTGGCATCAAGGAAAACAACTGACAGTATTTGTTGCCAGTGATAACATTTGAGACCTTAAGCAAAAATTAAAAGTTTGGAGGGGAAGGGTATATAGCTTAGTGGTAGAGCACGTGCTTAGCATGCACAAGGTCCTGAGTTCAATCCCCAGTACCTCCATTAAAATGAATAAGTAAACCTAATTCCCCCCTCAATTAAAAAAAAAAAAGTTAAAAAAATAAAATTTTGGAAAATTTGTATCTGCCACTTAAGCTTGACAGCTTCCTAATACTAAAATACTTTATAAGATTAGTGATGGTTTTAATGATCATGAACTTTTGCTATTGAACGGATAGTGAAATGTGACAACATTTGGAAGATCTGCATAACTCAGTAAACTGTGTTTTCAGATATTGCAGGGAATGGTGTTACAAATTATGTGTGGGTAAAAGATGCATTCAAAGTGCAGGTAATACCAATGGATTTTAATGTAACAGTATGAAAAATTTGTTATTTCAGATTCCACATTTGCAACTCTCCTTAAAGAAATTGCCACTTGTTGAGTTTTGGTATGGTATCAAAGAGGAATATCCATAATAATCTGAAAATGTTACTGAAATACTTCTTTCTTTTCTAACAAATGTGTATGTAAAGTTGAATTTTCTTCAAATACTTCATCCAAAGCAACGTATTATAATAGATTGAATGCAGAAGTAGAATACACCTGCCTCCTATTAAGACAGACAGTAAAGAGATTTGCAAAATGTAGGGCAGTGTCACTTTTCTTACTAATATTTTTGCTTTAAAATATATAGTTATTTTTCATAAAACTTTGTTACGTATTTTCACATGTAATGAGTTTGTTACCTTTAAATGAATTAATACATATTTTTAAATGTCTTTTAATTTCTAACCCAGTAAATATTGATGGACATAAGCCACATAAAGAAAAGCTCTTTGGGGTGCTCAGTTTCTAAGAGTGTAAAGGCATTTGAGAACTGCTGCCCTAAGATGCTCTTTCCATGGCCAGAGGTGGCTCAACATTACCACATGCATCTTCTAGCCAGGACACAGGGAGAGGGGAGGATAAGCCCCCTTTCTTTTTAAGTAAAATATTCACATCACTTTCACACATGTGCAGTCCCCTAGATGTGGGCAGAAGGTGCGTGGCCACATGTAATGTTAAATTGTTGACCGTGTGTCCGGCAGAGACTTCTGCTACTGTCTGCTGGCTATTGTCTGCATAAAAAACCCACAAATAGTAATAACTGCTGTTTTTATCTCTAGTGGTTTATCTCATCTTATATTTCTAAAAATCCAGTAATTCAAGTGATTTTATTTATTTTTTAAAAAAAATTTTTGTTTTTTAATGAAGGTACTGGGGATTGAACCCAGGACCTCATGCATACTGAGTGTGCGCTCTACCACTGAGCTCTACCCGCCACCCCTCATCAAGTTATTTTAGAGATGCCAGAACTGAAGCCTAGACTCTATGTAGCGTGTAAAACAGAGTGGTATGTAGAAAAAGAATGTTGGACTTTGGAGTCAAACTGTCCTGGAGTTGAGTCCTGACTACTAATTCAAGATTCCCTAGCGTCAGCTGTGACAGCCCTCCTCAGCTTCTCTGTACCCACTATGGAATGAGTTTGTAATGGCAAGCCTGACAGGACTGTTGTGTGGCTCATTTGCTACAACATACGTGAAGCTTTTGGTTTATAGTGATTGTTCAAGAAATGCAGCTCCTGCTCTCTCACCCATCCTTCCCTCTGTCCCAGCACAACAGGGCTGCCCCTGTGTTAAGTGTACGTTTTAGAACTGACCAGAGGGCCAGGTGATTCATTGCTAAGCCAATAATAGAGATGGTAGTTGTTAGGAAATCAGAGATGGATGGGATCATCATAGACTGAAAGGGTTCTTAGAATCTGAACCTTGAGTGGAAAAAGGAGGTGTAGCATTTTGAAAAGCTGAGGGCAGAAAAGAAGGCTTTTCAGGTGAGGGAAATAACATGAGCAAAATCAAATAAAAATTACGAAGGCAGGGGTAGACCAATCTGGTTGGTGAAGATTTGCAGATACTAATATAATATAAAATAGATAAACAACAAGTTCATACTGTATAACACAGGGAACTATATTCAATATCTCGTAGTAACTTATGGTGAAAAAGAATATGAAAATGAATATATATATTTTCATGTATGACTGAAGCATTGTGCTGTACACCAGAAATTAACACAACATTGTAAACTGACTATACTTCAATAAAAAGAATATATATATATGTACTAAAAAAAAATCTGATCGGTGAGTAGACCATCAGTTTGATTTTAGCAAGTGTAAGAGTAACAGGAGAAAGTGGAAAGGTCCCTGAGAAGTAGATAGGGTTCAGAGTGTGGTATTTAGCCTTAGAGAAAATGGATATTTTGTTGAACACATGCCTAATGTATTCACTCTATATTCAACAAGCATTTTTTTTTTTTTAGTTTTAAGTTAGACACTGTATTGTGTGCAGTGAATGAGTTAAGAATGGTTTCTCAGAGGCTGTGTTCTAATAGAAAGATGAGACTACACAGAACTTGCTAACACAAGTTAAAAGTGCCATCAGAGATACAGAGTAAGTGCTGTCAGAGCTCGTCAGAAAGGGAGATTACTTCTGGCAGTGGAATTGGCTGTGTGGTGAATTCTGCACTTGCATGAATTTCATTTTATGCTTCTTCACAGTGAAAGTAATTACTTCATAGTTTAACTACAGTTGTTATTTGTGGATTAAAAATAAGTATTGACTACAAACGAGAAGATTATTGTGGCATAGACAGAATTTATATTGTTGTTGAGAAACCTTGAAATTTTTTGCATGGCTTTCAGCATCTAAATTTATTTTGATCAGTTTCATAAAAGGCTCTTTAAAAATAGTGTGCTTTATCCTGGACTTTAGGAGAGATAAAATGCTGATAGTATTATGAGAATCAGCATAGATAGGTAATATTATGAATTCTGATAAACTGTACTTTAAAGCTTGTTTAATTAATTGTTTAATTCCTCTATTATAAATGGTAGTAAGGATTGTATAATCTATATTTATAATTTGTTTTATATCTGTAAGTCTGCTAATGTAGGACTGCAACTTGTTTTTTTGTGAATCACAGTGTTAGATGACAGTTGTTTTATGCAATAAGCCACAGCAGCCTGTATTTAAAGTTTGTTTCTTTGTTTGCTTTTGGAAAGAATGTTAAATTTTGTTACTCTATACAGATGCAGGTATTTTCTAACGTGTAGTTACAAAATGTACAGAATACATTTAAACATAAAAAGTTTCTCTGGCATTTCTTTGAAAAATAAGTTCTTAATTTTTTTCCCCCTCCTTCATTTAGGTCAAAGTTGGAAATTGCAATACTCCTAAACCAAGCTTCTTTGACTTTGAAGGAAAGCAAAAATGGTAAGAAACTCTTGGGATCTAATGTGGTTGTTGTAAATGGTTTAGGTGTTTAGGAATTAGAAAGTAGTGAGCAGATTAAAGAATTATTTTTATATTAATCTCTTTCTGCTGTAGACTGTGCTAATGACAGGCAGTGGGAGAGAGATTAGAAGAATCCGATTTTAGATAAGTCTCCAAAAGGATTCTTATGCCATGATGTGGTATATAAGTAGTTCTTACAGACATACATTCCTTACATATGAACAGCTTCTTAGAGAGTGATTGTAAGGGCTGTTGTTTGAAATTTGCCTTCCCTATGGGTCACTACTTCTCCTTTCTGGAAGGATCTTTGGAAGAAGGCCAGGAGGATGGCAAGGGAGAAGAGCAGGGTAAATCCCTATTTTTTCACACTTCTCCGCTGCCCCAGTTTTATCTCCTCATTTCTAGTTCTTACCCACACCACAGCAAAGAAGTGCTTATAATAAATTCTTGGGCAGAAGTGGGAAAAAAAAAGATACCAAGTCCACTTCTTTCCTGAATACATAAAAGGATTATGCATCCCAGATTTGTTTCACTTATAATTCAAACATTACCTCTTACCATATGAGGCCTTATTTCCTCTTACCTTGTCTAAGTGAAAAGAGAGAAATTGCGTACAATAGGGAAGCTTAGTTATCGAAGGAAGGACTTTGGAGCATCAGCCCTGGAATTAAAAGTATAGAGGACAGGGTTCAAAAAGAAAAGATGAAATATGGTTGTAGAGAGAAGGAGTGCTAAAACTGGAGTCCCACTTTACCTTCTAGAGCGGTGCACCTCATAATGTGCTCCCCTGTACGAGTTGCTTGTCTAGGAACTGTTTGTTACCCAGCTGTAAGGAGATGGAGAGCTTGAACCCAAGTGCAAATCAGTAATGTCATTAAACACGACTGTTTAGTTCAGCTCACTTTTGTGTGTGTGTGGGACATCCTCAGCAAGGGAGGCGGTACATTGATTTTCATTCTGGCACAAGCTTTCTTTGCTAATGATAACCAGTAGTTTTCTGACTGGCATTTTATTACTGTTGCAGAGAATACCTGATGTAAATTTTATTGTGAGTTTTTTGTTTTGACTTACAAAATTTTATAAATTTGCCATTATTTTCCCCCGTGTTTGCCTAGTTTTCCACTCTTTTTAGCAATTTTTAAAAGTTTAGATTTTACAACCACTGTGATAATAATTTAGGCAAGAATCATTAATAGTTGCTAAAACCACTAGATTAATTACAAAGAAGAAAACTGGAGATGCTGCTTTTACTAAGTCCTGACTCTTATCGTTAACAATGGGACAAACTGCTATCTTGTGCCCCATCATGTGATGAATTGTCAATGACATGTCACCTGTATGTTGCTCTTGCCAAATATTTAACCTGATTCTAATCATGATTAATCATTTTTGGCAAGAGCACTCTGTAGGTGAGGAAACCATCAGACAGATGATAAGAGCAGAAGGGGAAGGTGTATTTCTCACATCTTCAAATAGGAAGTTTGAAGCACTTTCCCACAGAATATTATTTTGTGTGATAATTAGTTAACATATTACTGAAATGCTGTAAGCACAGCTAATTCATAAGATGGAAGCCACTTCTCTTGTCTGGAGACCATATATTCTCAACAGGGGTGAAATCTCAGTTTTGAGGAATTATAAAACCTTAGATATTACAGTAGTTTGTGGTCTTCCAAAATTCAACAAATGTGCAATATATGTGTAATTTAAAAATTTCACAGGGTGTTATGTGTAGCTCAGTGGTAGAGCATGTGCTTAGCATGCACGAGGTCCTATGTTCAATCCCCAGTCCTTCCATTAAAAAATTTTTTTCTTTTAGATTTCATGAAGGAGGCTGACTAAGGAAAAAAAGTCTAAAAGGGCTCCTTAGGTGGCGTGATACGGTCTGTATTGCTGTGGACCAATGTAAATGCAAAAAGAGAAGGCTCCTCACCTATTGCTTGTTATATCTGTATCTCTTGACCCTTAAAATATGTAAGTCATTTTCTTAATAATAAAAAAGAAATGTGCTGTTTGTTTTCCTTACATAGTTAATGATAGGTCATTTTGGATATTCTGTATTATAGGGAAGCATGGAAAGCCCTTGGCGATTCAAGTCCCAGCCAAGCAATGCAGGAATATATCGCAGTAGTTAAAAAATTAGATCCAGGGTGGAATCCTCAGGTAAGACTTAATGATTGTAAATAATACTTTCCCAAAACATAGCATCTTTCTCTCAAATGAATGTTTAAAGCTAAGCTTTAGGCTTAAATAACATCCTTAAAGTTTTATTTTCTCAAATCAAAAGATTATAAAGTTATTTTAGTATTTATCTGCCTAAAAATACTGTTGCTTATGTGTTAACATAGTCTGCTACTGATAGAACTTCTTAATTGTAGAGAACTTTCAAAAGCATAATTGTACTTTTAATCATGAAAAATTCAATTCATTTCAGAATTTGAAATAGTTTAACTTTAGATCATCATTATTATCTTGAGAAATGATAGGTTTCTCTTCAGTTTTTTTTTTTATGCACACCTTCTATGCAAGAACAAAATGCTTGTTAATAGGGATAAAATATGGGATACCTTTTGGAAATCATTGAAACATTTCCTGATGTTTTTGATGTGCGTGAGTATTCGTTCTCACAAACATTCCATTTTATTAATATCTTTAATGAAACATCAAATTTGCATGCAGGTATGTATCATAAAGGTCCTAAGGACTTAAAATCTGAAATTCATTGGTGCCTCTCTGACCTGAATGCATCCTGAATACAATATTTAAAAAAACAAAGTAGGACTTGAATTTGCATGCCTTCAGGTTAGTCCTTGCTGTTCAGATCTAGCTGCTGTGGTCTCAGTCCTTCCCCATTGACTTATACACAACCGTTTCCAATGCCTGGCCTCTGTAGGCATTTGAGTTTATAACTCCTGATGAGTAACAGAATTTGTGATTTCTTACCTTCAATACCTTACTTATTAAGTAAAATGTCATTAACTATGACTCTTACAAATGCTTACACAGTCCACATAGTGAGGTAGTTCTTCCTTATGGAAGCCCAAACAAGCATTAAGGGTATATTTTAAAATACCTAAATTTTACCTGTTGAACTTATATAAACTTGAGTAAACTGAGCAGAACCAGAGCCACTTTCAGGTAAAAGTGATTCTTTAATACCTCATTCTAAAACTATTTTAACATCATAATCTAGTTGTAAAGAGGAATTTTATGTTCCATTTCATTCTAATTTTTAGTTTAAACACTGGGCTGGTACCTTTGAGTTGTAGCTTTTTTTCCCACTTGTTTTTGATTGGTATGGGGCAGATCATTACCTCAATCTCAAGAGATTTGATACTGAGTTCATTATCTTTTAGGTTAAAAGAATCATTTTCATTTGATATTTGTTTCTTTTTTTTTTTTTTAACATTTTTTATTGATCTATAATCATTTTACAATGTTGTGTCAAATTCCAGTGTAGAGCACAATTTTTCAGTTATACATGAACATATATATATTCATTGTCACATTTTTTTCTCTGTGAGCTACCATAAGATCTTGTATATATTTCCCTGTGCTATACAGTATAATCTTGTTTATCTGTTCTACAGTTTTGAAATCCCGTCTATCCCTTCCCACCCTCCGCCCCCTTGGCAACCGCAAGTTTGTATTCTATGTCTATGAGTCTGTTTCTGTTTTGTATTTATGCTTTGTTTGGTTGGTTTTTTTTTTTTTTTTTTTTTTTTTTTTTTAGATTCCACATATGAGCAATCTCATATGGTATTTTTCTTTCTCTTTCTGGCTTACTTCACTTAGAATGACATTCTCCAGGAGCATCCATGTTGCTGCAAATGGCGTTATGTTGTCGGTTTTTATGGCTGAGTAGTATTCCATTGTATAAATATACCACATCTTCTTTATCCAGTCATCCGTTGATGGACATTTAGGCTGTCTCCATGTCTTGGCTATTGTAAATAGTGCTGCTATGAACATTGGGGTGCAGGTGTCATCCTGAAGTAGGGTTCCTTCTGGGTATATGCCCAGGAGCGGGATTCCTGGGTCATACAGTAAGTCTGTTCCTAGTCTTTTGATGAATCTCCATACTGTTTTCCAGAGTGGCTGCACCAAACTGCATTCCAACCAGCAGTGTAGGAGGGTTCCCCTTTCTCCACAGCCTCTCCAGCATTTGTCATTTGTGGATTTTTGAATGATGGCCATTCTGACTGGTGTGAGGTGATACCTCATTGTAGTTTTGATTTGCATTTCTCTGATAATTAGTGATATTGAGCATTTTTTTCAGGTGCCTATTGATCATTTGTATGTCTTCCTTGGAGAATTGCTCGTTTAGGTCTTTTGACCACTTTTGGATTGGGTTGTTTGGTTGTTTCTTACTAAGTCATATGAGCTGCTTATATATTCTGGAGATCAAGCCTTTGTCAGTTTCATTTGCAAAAATTTTCTCCCATTCCGTAGGTTGTCTTTTTGTTTTACTTATGGTTTCCTTTGCTGTGCAGAAGCTTGTAAGTTTCATTAGGTCCCATTTGTTTATTCTTGCTTTTATTTCTATTGCTTGAGTAGACTGTTCTAGGAGAACATTTTTAAGATGTATGTCAGATAATGTTTTGCCTATATTTTCTTCTAGGAGGTTTATTGTATCTTGTCTTATGTTTAAGTTTGATCCATTTTGAGTTTATTTTTGTGTATGGTGTAAGGGAGTGTTCTAGCTTCATTGCTTTACATGCTGCTGTCCAGTTTTCCCAACACCATTTGCTGAAGAGACTGTCTTTATTCCATTGTATATTCTTGCCTCCTTTGTCGAAGATGAGTTGACCAAAAGTTTGTGGGTTCATTTCTGGGCTCTCTATTCCGTTCCATTGATCTATATGTCTGTTTTTGTACCAATACCATGCTGTCTTGATGACTGTAGCTCTATAGTATTGTCTGAAGTCTGGGAGAGTTATTCCTCCAGCCTCTTTCTTTCTCTTCAGTAATGCTTTGGCAATTCTAGGTCTTTGATGGCTCCATATAAATTTTATTATGATTTGTTCTAGTTCTGTGAAATATGTCCTGGGTAATTGGATAGGGATTGCATTAAATCTGTAGATTGCCTTGGGCAGTGTGACCATTTTAACAATATTGATTCTTCCAATCCAAGAGCATGGGATATCTTTCCATTTTTTAAAGTCTTCTTTAATTTCCTTCATCAATGGTTTATAGTTTTCTGTGTATTATTCTTTCACTTCCTTGCGATATTTGTTTCTAAAAACAATGAAATAATAGAAACTCTCATGCTGAATGTACTATAAGCTTTTTACATGTATTGACCATTGAAATCTTCACAAGAATTTTAAGAATTAGAAACTAGTATTGTCTGTATTTTAAAAATGAGGAAATTCCGGAACAGAGAGGTTTAGTAACTTGCCTAAGACTGGCCAACTAAGAAATGATGGTGCTGGGATTTGGACCTATGCTTACATGAGTCCAGATCCCCACTCTTAACTACTCTTGCTATCCATTCTATAGCCGACATTATATGTATATTAAAATACATATATATATTTCAAAAAGATGTAAACTTATATGTATAGAAAATTACTTTTTAAATCAAAGCTACATGGTGCCCAAGTATAAAATGAACAATGCTTTAAAATGTAACCCTTTGACTGTTTCCTGTTATGCTTCACCTTATCTCAAGAATGTATTGTTGAAGGGGAGGGTATAGCTCAAGTGGTAGAGCATGTGCTTAAGATGTACGAGGTCCTGGGTTCAATCCCCAGTACCTCCATTAAAAAAAAAAAAAGAACGTATTGTCGAATGTCTAACATAATTAAGGCAATTCTTTTGCTTTTATTTATTTGATTTTTTGGGGGAGAAGTTAGGGTGAGTTTTTATTTTGGTATAATTTACTTTTATTTTTATTTTTGACAAATAAAAATTGTATATAATATTTAAGGTATACAACATGATGTTTTGATGTTGGATGTATGTGTATATTATGAAATGATATCACAATCAAGCTAATTAATATATCCATCACCTCCCATTGTGACCATGTTTTGTGTGTGTGTGTGGTAAGAACACTTGAGATCTACGCTCTAAGAAAATTTCGTATTTGCAATATATTATTATTGACTAATGTATTTGTTAGTAACTCATAACAGTTTATTATTATTAACTAATGTATACTTGATATAATTTTAAAATTTCAAGAATAGTACAAGGAACTTTGGCACGGCTTTCATCTGGGTACACCAGTTGATTACATTTGTTTTAGCATTCTTTATTTACACACACACGTACACATATACATATAAATAAATTTCTTCTGAATCATTTTATTATTATTTCTGAACCATTTTAGGTAAGTTGGAGGCAACATGTCCCTTTACTACTAAATACGTCATTATGTTACTACACCACAATGATCAAAATTGGTAATTTATTTTTAGTGTCATGAGTTCTTTTAAAATTCCTTTTTTTTAGAACCCTGGGCTCAGAGTTCCTGCAGGGCATTTATATATATATGTGTGTGTATATGTATTTTTTTAATATAAAAATTATATATTTCAGGTTACAACATGATGATTTGGTATACATGTACATCGTAGAATGATTACCACAGTAAAGCTAATAAATGTATCATCTCTCATAGTCACCTTTTCTCTATGTGTGATGAGAGCATGTGACATTTACTCTCAGCATATCTCCAGTACTCAGTACAGTATTATTGACTGTACACATCATGCCTGTACAATAGATCCCTAGACTTACTCATCCTACATAACTGCAACTTTGTACCATTTGACCAACATCTCCCCATTTTTCCCAGCCACTGGTAAACACCATTCTATTCTCTGCTTCTATGAATTCGACTTTTAGATTTTATTAGATTCCACATGTAAGTGAGATCATGTAATTTTTGTCTTTCTCTGTCTGGCTTATTTCACTTAGCATAATGTCCTCCAGGTTAATCCATATTGTCATAAATGGCAGGATTTTCTTCTTTTTCATGGCTAAATAATATTCCATTGTGTGTATGTACCACATCTTGTTTATGCATTCATCCATAGATGGACACTTAGGTTGTTTCCGTATATTGGCTATTGTGAATACTGCTGCAATAAACACGAGACTGCAGATATCTCTGAGATCCCGATTTTATTTCCTTTATATATATACCCAGAAGTGGGATTGCTGGATCATATGGGAGTTCTATTTTTAATTTTTTGAACAACCTCCATTCTGTTTCCCACAAGAGCTATACCAATTTATAGTCCTACCAGCAGTGTACAGTGATTCTTTTTTTCTCAAAAATCAGGAATTTTAAAATATTGATTCAGTGTTGTCAAATCCATAGTCCATATTCAAATTTATCATTTATCTAAAATATATCTTTCATAGTTATTTTTTAAAATTCTGATCCATCATCCAATCCAGGACCGTGAGTTGCATCTAGCTGACACGTCTTGTTTAGTTTCCTATAATCGGGAAGTTTCTCAGCCTTCCTTTTTCTTTCTTAACTGTGATATTTTTGCACAGTTATTTTGTAGAATGCCCCTCAATTTGGGTTTGTCTGATGCTTCCTCATAATTAGATTCAGATTATACATTTTTAGAAGGAATACCACAGAATTGTGTCCTTCTCAATGCATTGTACCAGGAGATCCATGAAGTCTGTCTCAGTATTGGTTATGTTAACTTCTGTCACTTGTTTAAGGTGGTGTCTGCAGATTTCTCTACTGTAACTTGCTTCCCCCTCCTTTGTAATTAATGAGTAATTTGTAAGGAGATACGTTGAGACCATGTAAATATCTTTTTCCTAATCAGATTTCATCCACCAGTTTTAACATCCATTAATGATTTTCTAACTCCATCATTTCTTCTATATTTATTATTTGACAATTCACTTAAGGATGGGCTTTCCCTTCTCCTCCATTCACTTATTTATTCACTGTGAAGAACTGTGAAAGGTCTACGATTGTGTCCTACTTGCAAACTAATAAGTTAGTCTGTTACTGTTTCTTAGATGCTGGCAGACGTACAGAACTCTTGGGTCTGAACCAAAGGGCTTTATTATTCATGGCGTAGCAAACTGCATGAGCTTCATTTGATTTGCATCAGTTTCTTGTGTCCGCCGAGTCCCACAGGGATGACACAGGTGGGCCTAGATGGATTCCTGCATGTGCAGTGGGTTGTGCTGTAGGGAAGGAGCACTGAGCTTTGGGGATTCACCACTTTCATAGCAGGTGGAAGCAAGCCTGCTCTTTGTCAGGGGTTGGGACATCACCTCATCCCTGAAGGTGGCTTACTGTACACACAACCCTGAGAAATGGCCCACATAAACTGTGATCAGAGCCTGGCATACTGAACATAAATGTGCAGGCATGCTCAGGGCCTTTGGTTGATTGCCTTACCCAATATTCACGTATTTATATCAGTACTCACTCATAGATTCCTGTTTCATTGAGGGGGTTGTAGTCAATTGCTATCATTATTTGGCCACTGGGAACCCATTCAGGATGGCTCCTGTGTCCTTTTGATATATCCCCATCATTCTTTGAGCATTTTCTTACTTTCTGGCACAAGGTATTTCAGGCTGCATTAGCTTCCTAGGGTTGCCATAATAGTTTAAAACCACAGGATTTTATTCTCTCTCAGTCCTGGAGGCTAGAGGTCTGAAATTAAGGTTTTAGCAGAGCCATGCTCTCTTTGGAAGCTTCAGGGAAGATTCCTTCCTTGTCTCTACCAGCTTCTGGTGGCCTCAGATAATCTGTAGTTTGTGGCAACCTAACTCCAATCCCTGTCTGTATCTTCACGTGACCTTCTTCCTTGTGTCCCTGTATCCAGATTGCCCTTTCTTTATCGTCTATAGATGACAGTCATTGGATTTAGGGTTCACCTTAAACCTCATCTTATCTTTTCCCCCCTAGCTTTATTGAGATACAATTGACATAAACAGCATTGTTAAGTTTAAGGTATACAATGTGTTGATTTGATTTGATGCACTTACATATTGCAGAATGATTACCACCATAGCTAACACCTCCATAATGTCACATAATTACTATTTCTTTTTTGTGGTGAGAACATTCAAGGTCTCTTCTTTTAGTAACTTTCAAGTATATAATATAGTATTATAATCACCATGCTGTACATTAGATCCCTGGAACTTATTCATCTTGAAGTTTGTACCTTTGACCAAAATCCCCCCCACCCCCCAGGCCCCTGTTAAAAACCATTCTACTCTTTGTTTCTATGACTTAGGCTTTTTCAGGTTCCACATGTAAGTGATGGCATGTAGTATTTGTTTTTCTCTGACTTATTTCACTTAGCATAATACCTTCAAGGTCCATTCATGATGCTGCAAATGGCAGAATTTCCTTCTTTCTCATGGCTGAATAATATTCCTGTGTGTGTGTTTGTGTGTGTATTATTACCACATGTTCTTTATTAATTCATCTGTTGATAGACACTTAGGTTGTTTCTGTATCTTGACTATTGTGAATAATGCTGCAGTGAACTCAGGAGTGCAGATATTTCTTCAAGATCCAGTTTTCATTTCCTTTGGATAGAAAAACAGATGTAAGATTGCTGTATCATATCATAGTTCCATTTTTAGTTTTCCAGAAACCTTTATACCGTTTTCCATAGTGGTTGTACCAATTTACATTCCTACCGACAGTGCACAAGGGTTCCCTTTTCTCCACCTCACTAACACTTATTACCTCTTGTCTTTTTGATGATACCCATTCTAACAAGTGTGATATCTCACTGTGGTTTTGATTTTCATTTCCTGATAATTAGGGATGTCAAGCACCTTTTTTGTGTACTTGTTGGTTATTTGTATGTCTTCAGAAAAATGTCCATTTATTTCTGCCCATTTTTTAATTGGATTGATTGGCTTTTTGCTGTTGTCATATGGATTCTTTATATATTTTGGTTATTAACCCATTAAATATGTGATTTGCAAATATACTCTCCCATTCTTGCCTTTTCATTTTGCTGATGGTTTTCATTGCTGTTTGGAAGCTTTTAGTTTGATGTAGTCCCATGTATTAATTTTTGCTTTTATTGCTTTTGCTTTTTGTGTCAAATCCAAAAAATCATTGCCAAGGTCAGTGTCAAGGAGCTTTTTCCCTATGTTTTCTTCTAGGAGTTTAGGTCCTATGCGTAAGTCCTTATTCTTTTCAGGCTGATATTTGTGAGTAGTGTAAGTTAGGGGTCCAGTTTTATTCTTCTGCCTGTGCTTATCCAGTTTTCCCAGCACCATTTACTGAAGAGACTACCCTTTCCCCATTGAGTGTTCTGTGCTCCCATGTCAAATATTATTTGACTGTACACCTCATCTTAACTAGGTGACATCTGCAAAGACCTTGTTTCCAAATAAGGTCTCGTTCTCAATTACTTGGTGTTAAGACTTGTACATATCTTTCACGGGGACACAATTCAATCCACTACGCAGGCTCATCTTATGTTTTCCCTACCCTAACCCTAGAACTGGCTGTTTCCCTCTGGTTCCTTTTGTAGAGAATCGTATTTAGAAACCAAGATCTGGGTGTTGAGTCTGCTCATTGCTACTGGAGCGTCATTGCTTCCAGGCTGTCTCAGCAGACAGAGCTAAACAATACGTATGCTTAAGTGCACATATATAGATACACATACACACACACAAATATATCTGTGTGTACACACATACATATATACATATATGTACATACATACAGATATGCACATAAATTCATTGTAGACAGACATGTGTATATACACACATACACACCTACGTAACCCTCTCTCACATATGTATTCTATATCTGTATTTACATATTTATTTACTTATATTTTAAAAAACCCAAGTTCATATCGATACCTCTGATTCCAGCCCAACACTGCAGGGTACATTGTAGGCTTCCCTCATCCATGTTTGTAACTGTCTTCTCCATCAGAATCCTGGCTCCCAATATTCTCATTATATTTACTCAGTTACTCAAGCCTAGCATACACAGGAAGTTGTTTCAGAATTGCTAACCTATACTATTGTGAAAAGAAAGTTTACTAACTAAAGTTCACTATTTGTTTATGGGTTGTTTTTGGTTTGGGTGTTTTTTTTAAGGTAAAATTTATATATGGTGAGATATATCAATTTTAAGTATATAGTTTGATCTTTTAACAAGTATTCAGGATAGTTTTGTAAAAGCTTTGATGAAATTGGAAATGATTGCATCTCAGTAACCTTGTTTTTTCTGATTGCTTGTTAATTAACTATGGTCACTTGGAATATTAAGATTCTTTTTAATGTGAATGCCACAAACCATGAAGTAACTGTTTTGAAGTGGCTGCCTTGCTTTTAAATAAATAACATGGACAAAAAAATGTGTTTTTATAGCCTAATACATGTATAAACAGTTATATAAGAGAACATTTTCCAAATTAAAGAACTGGATGTTTGTCCTTAATTCCTAGCTAATATGTGGTATTTTTCCATAGCTCTTTTGAGAAGGTTCTTATTCCAAGGTGCATAGTGTGATGAGTACTGTTTCTTTTGAGTCCTGTATAAAGGCTTGTGACTGTTTTTGTAATTCTGCATTTCTGCCTCCACAGCACTGAATTCTAAGTTCTTTCTTTTCAAAAAGTGTTCTTTGTAAATTGAACATTTATTTGTCTGACATAAACATGAAGGTTAATCTGCATAGTTTCTGCAGTTTCATTCTTTGCCGTGTTCCTCTTTCTGCTCACATCTGGTAAAACCTCTTGTGACCACCAGAGGGAGTAGCGTTCATTATAAATAAGACAAGTTTGTTCTCAGGAATTTCTAGGGCTTTCTGTGTTTCAGTAGTATTGCTAATACCTTGGTTCTCATTGACCATCTAGTCTTTTGCCTTTTTTTTTAAACTCCTTTGATACTTAAACTTTTTTGTTTACTTGGGATCTTACTAATAACTTTATTTGTTTTCGCCCTGGGCTGATGACACTTAGGCTAGCATCCACTGTATTGTATTTGTGTATTGTGCATGAAGACTAATAGCGTAGATGGGAGACCTGACACTCTGTTTTGTTCTAGCCAGATAGGTGGTTAAGTAGCTGTCCAGTAGCCACGTAGCCTTTTGCAAGTTTGCTGCTATTCATCTGTGGTTTTAATTGCATCATCTACTTATTTTCTACCAATAAAGTTTCATTGACTATCAAAGTAGATAAATTGGCACAAATAGTACACTTACCTATAAAGGTAATCATCACTTTTGAAATTTATATTTTAAAAAATCATTAGGCAGAATCTTGGTGTTAGTGTGATAACTCTTTGATTTTTCCATGAGGCTTTACAAGAAGAAAGTTTAAATTGACTAGGCTGTTGCAGTACAGTGTGAACCAAATCAAATACATCCACAGGTATGTTCAGTCTTAGGGGCTCTACCCTTTTGCCTTTGTTCTAGGTTCACATGTCAAATACTTGCTGAATATTTCTTTTTCAGTGTTGCAGTCACACTTCAAACTCAGCAAGCCCAACGTAGAACTCGTCAGCTCTTTATTACCCTCACCTACCTTTAGCTGTTTTCTTCTCTTTTAGTCCCATCATATTTAATGGTGCTGCCATATACCTAGTCTATTCAGTGAGAAACCTCAGAGTAATCCCTGAATCTTTTCTTTCTCCTTCTTAGTGGCCCATTTAGTTAGTTACCAAGTCTCACTAATTTTGCCTTCCAAATATTTCACACCCATCACTTTCTTTCCATCCCTACTACCTTTGTCTTGGTACATCATCATCTCTTGGCTAGACTGATGCAGTACCTTCTACATGCTCTCCCTATTGTGAATCTGGTCCCGCTCAATTCTGTCCTCTGCATTGCTTCTAAAATGTCTTATCTGAAGTACGTATCTGACCATGCTTTCCCAGTCTAAAAGTGATTCCCTTGTACTTGCAGGCTGAATTAGTATTGCATGCAAATTCCACCACAGTCTGGTTCGTATTCATATTCCAATCCCACCTCTTGCCCCTCCTCAGCCTGTAAGTTCCAGTACTGTCATACTGCTTGTATTTCCTTACAATATTGTTTCACCATCTTGACTATACAGGGACCTTTAAAAATAGAGATGCATGAACTTTGCCCCAGATTTGCTTAAAATTAACGGATAGAGTCCTGACATCTGTTTTGTTTTGTTTTGTTTTGATGGCCCAACAGTCATTTTGGAGCACAGCCTGGGGTTGTCACTAACTACTGCCCTGCGTCTTGCTGCTGAACATTTTCTGATCTTAGTTGAAGTTATTTTCTCTATTTGGAGAACCCTCTCTGTTTACTAGATTAATTTATGCACATCCTTAAAGACTAAGTTCAGGGTATTTGCACCTCTAGGAATCTTTTCCTCATTCCTTGAACTAGAGATGGGCAAAGTGACTGTTCTCTGTGGTCCATGCTCTCATTGTTCATACCAGTTTGAATTGAAATAATTGAATTTATCTTTCTCTTCCACTATAATGTAAACTTTTCCAGAAGTAAGATTGTATCTTCATATTTATCTTTCCTGTGCAGCACAGTGTCTTAAACAGAAAACAATCAATAAATGTTGGACTGGGCTGATCTGGCGGGTGTGTCGTGAGTGGTGCCGGGGAGGGGCTGAAGAAGGGCTTGAGTCCGTTTACCCAAAAGTGCAGTTTGGATAGATCACCTTTATTCTTGAGTGCGATGCCTCTCCTTGTGTTTGCTGTATATAGCTTTCCCAATTTTAATAGTACCAAGTTAATGGAAAATCAGGGTTAAGACTGTGTAAATTGAATTCTGAATTCAGTATTTTTATTCCTTTTTTATATGTGCTGTGTCTGTGTTTTCTTAGATTTGTTTTGTCTGGATTAATTGGATGAGATTAATTGGGTTAAATAACTGTATTCCTTATGCAGGAACATGGAGTTGATGCCATGTTTAACTGCATATTGAGTTTTGGGTGAACCAGAAGGGGAGGAGAGACTAAAAAAAGTTGAAGAATATTGGAAATAAGCATTTGTCTAGAATAAAGATTTTTTTTAAAGAGCTTTTAGAAAAGAATGGAAGAATTTTGCTTTAGGAACAAGGCAGGAAAATCCATAATTCCTTGGCTGGGTTATATTGTGATTTAGGTAAATTGAATTGTCTTTTACTTAGTGGACCATAGAGGGCAGTGTTTCACAGCTTAAAGTTGTGATTTCCTGTGAAGATAAATACACTTGCCTTATATTGTGCTTACTTTGTGTTTTTGTTTTCCTTATGGATACACATTATGATAACTGCAAGGTTGGAAATTAAGAATTTTTAGGTGTATTTAATAAATCAAATTATAATGTTTTGATGAAAGATTTAAGATATAGTTTCAATAAAGAACATCTTTACATCTAAAAATGTTCATGCTTTAGAATAATAGATGAGAATTAAAAATGAGAAAAGATTTTGTTGTCCTGTTCAATTCATACAAGTTAAGAAAAATGAATATTGATTTTATTTGGTAGTCTAAATTTATTAGACAAGTTGGAGAAATTAGTATCCTGTGTAACTAAAATTTTCTTTTACAAAAGAGTGCTTAAGACTTTATTTGTGCAGTAGGACAGTCTATGTATTTTTTGTAAATAAAGCAGTTACACATTTGACTAAACTAATTGAATTATGATATTAAAGCCATAGGCAGAAGAAATAATCTAGGAATAGTTCTTTTGAAATGGATTGTTATTTCAGATTTATTTTAATAAAAAAACTTAAATGTATTAATTGGAAATTAGTAATTGAAACTACATTTTATCTGGTTTCCAAATTATAAGGAGGTGATTTTTTCTACTGAGAAACCATTTGTTCTAATAGCAGAATTCTGTTATAACATGTTTTGTTATTGGGAACAAAGATTGAATGTATTTTGTGTCAAATTTGTTACCCTGCATATACAGCTAATTTCTGATACGGAAAAGCATGGTGTATTAGTAGAAAAATAAAACGGTCTACCTTACTGACTTCATAGAAGGTTGCACAATATTTAGGAACTGTAGGATGCTGAATGCTTGTGTTTGCGTGTGTTAAATGTGCAATGTTTTGGTTAGCTTTAGAGGGGAATTGACAGATATTCATCTGATGCATTTTTGCATTTTTTTCATGTAATTACTTGTCTTTGAGTTTTTGTTTTCTCCTGTTATGTTTGCCAGTTGAGGAAAGGAGGCAGCATGTGTTCATGTGCCTGTATGAGTGTATGTGCAAAACTTGGAGTGACAGCATCATTCTTTATTAAAAAATAGTTTAGTGGTATAACTTAAATGAAACTTGTAAATACTTTTAGGACTTATATTCCATTTTTAAATGGTTTAGTTTTGCATTAGAAATCTCTTATAAAATTACCTTGGGATAGATAAACTTCTAGTGTTTCATTGATATTGGTGGTATTGAGTTGCACTGGAACCAGATTCTGATTTTAGTATATGATGGGTGTTAGTTTTGATATGTCTTATGGCAGAACCTAGTCAAGATAAACAAGTGTAGTCATAAACCAGTCCTCCACTTTCTTCGTAGGTTGAATATTTCATACATTTGGAAAAAAAATTTAGTGTTGTAAAACTAGGGGTGACTGTGTTAATTTGTCCTTTGAGATTCAGTTCTGCTAAGATTTATTGAGCTTTTTTAGACTGCATTACTTAGCATAAACTAATGCTGTAATCCTGCTGAAATCTTAGAATAATAATGATTAATTATATGTCATCTTATGAAATTTTTAAAGAATTGTTGTACTTTGGAATGTGATTTTCCCAGTAAACTCCAGATGCTGAATCACTTAGTTTTTACCTGCTTCCTCTAGCATTTCTGCTGATCAGTGTAAAATCATAAAATCATCCAATTCAATTACTGTAACATTGGGTTATGACTTAAAAAAACAGAATTAGAAGATTTTATGATTTTTTACAGTTACTGGTGATATACATATTACGTACCTTTGTGTTTGTGGTGTCTTCCAAGGAAGTTTAAATTGAAGACATTTCCCTTTAGACCAGTAGCTAACCTCCTTTGAGTTTATCCAGAGTTTCTGAGGTTGCCTGAGTGGTGCTTGAACTGAGTCTGCCCTGAGTCATAGTGCTGTCATCTTCTGATACTCTTGAGTCATTCTTGCCTATTAGTAAGGTATGCAGCATTCTTTCATAGTCCAGCTTTTTGCCAGGTGTCACCTAACCATATAAATCAAATCCAAGTGATGAAGTAATGGAAGAGTTAAAGGAAGGGTCTAACTGTAGTTAGAATCCCTCAGATCAAACCTTGTTCCTAAAGTTTCAGCAGATCAGAAAAATATTAAATGCATAACTTCAGTACTTAAAGATGTAAACATTGTCAGTGTTCACAGTTGTGTATGTGTGTGTGTGCATGAGAGGTTTTTGAGGAAACATTGGTGTAAACCTCTGTTGAGACTGAAAACTGTGTATCTTGAATAATTTGTTATACCAACGACACTTGTTTTTGTTTGATCATTTTTATGCGGAGATAAATTCTGCAGTCTTTTTATTGCCTTATGCCTGTTGGAAAAAAGTGAAGTATCAATTATCCTTTTCCTCCCAAGACAACATGACAATATTAATTGCAAAATGAACAGGACAATTCTTAAGTTGCAAATGTCTATTTTAGTTATTTTCATAGGTTAATTCACAAAGCTCCAAAATTTTGGAAAACTTAGAATATACTTCTGTTCAAATAACACTTTTAAGAAATGGGTTTAACAAAAAATTGAACAGTGAAGTATTTTTACCCATCTCCATGCAATGATATTTGGTTTTAAATACTATTTCAATCTTGGGCTTTAGAAGTCAATTCAACTTAACTTTCTATAGTCTTTTAAAATACATTTTATAGGGAGCACAAGCAAAGTGGTGTCTTTATGCCTCGTATTAAGATGTGGATGTAGTATTTGTAGAAAATAGTAAAATCTGTGTTGCTGTCTTTTCTAGGCCCTTTAAAAAAAAATCTGTATACTGGAGTTCCTCATCAGCAGTGTAAATATAGAATCATGGGAAGCTTGAAATCTTCAGGTATTTGAAATGTTGTAATATACATGCTGATTTAAGTGTATGCTGTTTTACAGACACCTTCGCTTCATGCACAGTCCTGTATTTAAATAACTCATATCATTGCTATTCTAAGTAGTGCTTTTGCAGTCAGACGTCTGAAAGGTGATTGACTTTTTTCCATAGCTCCATAATTTATAAGAAAACATAAAATGAAAAGACTAGACCAAGATGATTTTGGAGCTTGTTTTAATCTTAGTATCAGTACTGAGAATAAAGACTCAGTCTGTTCAGAATAGACTGGTTAACCAACTGATCAACTTGAATTTCATATAGTAATTCCTTTTCATTGTTCAGTTTGTCTTTTGCATTTAATTTGCAGGTGTAGGGTGTCTTTGATTTTATGTCTTTTGAGAAATTTATGATCGGGTGCTTTATTTATGGCATCATAGTCTCAGCTTTGGCAATTGATTGAAATACAATAAAGGGAAATTTAGTATGTATTTTTTAAAAGCTTAAATTGGGAAAATGAACCAACCGTGCTAACGTGGAGTTGCCTTGAAACAAAGTAAGAATGAAATGGCAGGTTAATTTCTTTGTACTTATGTTGGTCTTTTATTGTTATAATCTTATTTATAATATTTGACATGATTTGCTTTTGGAGATTTGTAGCATATTGTCGTGTTTTAAAGTTGTGAAGGAAGACTATAGTTCATTGAAATTATATATGCTGAAAAGAGTTTGTAAACTGTAGAATATAATGCAAATATAAATTATTTTTATTGTTATACCAACTATAATATTTAACAGAGGCAAGAATTTTATTAATATGCTACCAAAAAATAAGTGGAATGCAGTGTTAGTGTTGCTGGGGATCTTAGTGAGTGGTAACATAGCACATGTAGCTTATGTTTAATAAATAACTAGTTTGAAATTATAGAGGAATTATTTGGAGGGAAAAGTTAATACATTTCCCTTTTGTGGCTGCACCATAGCATGCCTTGATCTATAGGACTGAGTTAGTTAAGTATAAGTCACATTCCTTTAATTTAGAGTTGGAAAATAGTTTTTCTCCATATATATATTGAATCTCTCAGCTGTATGAATTATACTTTGTTAACCAAGTTGAAAATAAATACATCCATTTTTTAAAAAAAATACTACAAAGGTTTGGGTTTAAGACGCTGTCTGAATACTTTATTGTTTTCAGTCTCAGTATAGAGTAGCCACCTTCTGGGGCAGTGTAGTTTTACTCTTATCTCAGTGCATGTGAAGTTAAGACTTCCAAGTACTTAACACAATTTCTAATTGGAGACCAGAAACATTACTACCTTTACAGCTTTACAGTCAGTCACTACCATATGTTTGTTGGTCTTTCCATTTTTAATGTATGGCAAAGATGAAAAGGGGTGATGGATTGACCCTTGGGTACAATGAAGAAACTGAATTAAAAAAAATTATCAGAGTAATTTTTAAAAGGAAAAAAAGCATAAGAGGAAAAAGATGTTATCAGAAATTTGGGTCTGAATTTCTTGGTGCCTGTCCTTATATGGAAGAAGGTTCTATATTGAAGGTGGTTATGTTCTGTGCAAAATCTTACAGTGATCAAAGAAAATTTGAACGGGACACTGGCAATGAAGCATTGTTGGTTTAGAGACAGAGATGGTGGCAAGCTGAGATCCTTGTTCTGACTGATACTGAAGCATTCTGGCCAGAGCTTGAGGACACGTGGAAACTGGATGGAAATGCAAGCGTTTCTTACATGCTAAAGTTTCTCTGACCGTGTGAAAAGCCATTATGGAAACTTGGATAAGGAAGTAGTCATGTTTGTGCCTTGTCCTCTTCTCTTACTCCTATCTATGTACAGGATAACCAGCAAAGGTTTTATGGTGCTGTATGTAAGCTGATAGCCTTAAGTATCTGATTCATAGATAACCTGAAGTAATTTTAGGAAATAGGGCAGAGGTGAGAGTGACAGGATTCTGTAGTTTAATTATAGACTCCTAATGGAAGGGTGGGAAATTACACCTGAAATGTGTAATAAGCCATCCCCAGAAGGAATACAAATACTGATAAATAGTGACACATGCTCAGTCTCACTAGTAATCAAGAAATGTAAGATAACGCAGCATATACTACTTTTCAGACTGAATTAAGAAGGCTTGTTGGCAGAGCACGAGAAGTCAGCACAGGCATGAACTTCAGTGGAGTGAGAATTGGCAACAATCTTTTAGGAGAGGAATTTTTACCTCCTAAAACCCGCTTCCCACTTAGCTTTTGCTGTGTGGCTCAGCATCAGCAGGACCTCCTGCCTGTCCAGACTCTTGGAAACTTTGACTCCTTCTCCTCCGTCTGGGCTCACGGTGTGTGGCAGAAGCTCTGTCGCCAGCTGCTGCTTGGAGGGGTTATGTAGCAAACCCAGAAGTTCAGGGGACAAACTTTGACCAAGGAGAGGCAAGAGATGGGAAGAATCTGGCAGTTGAATTGCTTTTCCTTTCTTTTTTTCTTCTTTCTTCGTTTCCCTTTCATTCTGAGACCTGGTGGTCTGATTAGCCTGACTGGAAGACATCCTGTGTGACCTTGGTCAGTGAAACCAGTGTGGTAACAGTACCGTTTTCTATTTGTTTTTCCTCCTTTCCTGCCTCACCTCTTTTCCTCTTATTTTTTATATCCTGGGATTTCATCTCCCAAGAATTCCTGAGCTTGAAAGCTTTGCCTGAGGTCCTGTTCTTTAGGAAATGTGGGCTAGGAAGCTAATGGTTTCACTTCTGAAACTCTACTCCATAAAGATACTTGCAAGTTCTAGAAGATATATGTACGTGGATGTACACTGCAGCATTTTTTGCCTTGCTAAGAAGTTGGAAATAATCTAAATGGTCATCAATAGAGAAATGGTTAAAAAATGATACATTGTGCAATCGAATACTATCCAGCAATAAAAAGAATGATATAGAAAGTTTTCCATGATAAATTGTGTGAGAAAAGTGCGGGTCAGTACGTTTACTTCGATCCCATTTTCGGAAACTAAGCTACCAAACAAATCTAGTGTAGACACAGGTAACAATATTGAAGGGAATGATGTCAAATTAGGAATGATGCTGAAGTTAGGAAAGAGAGATTTTTTACTTTCACCTTATATACTTTTATAAAATTGAATTTTTCTACACTGAATACGTAATAAAGCAATGGGAAATTTTGCTACTTAAATCATATAAACAATGGGATAATTATTAAAAATAGAGAACAGATATGTTTAGGAGATAGCAAACGTATCAGACTGCTTAATTCATCCAGTATTAATCTTGAGGAATCATGTAGAAACTAACTTTTAAACTTTATTTATTACATGTATGTCTGTGTGAGTGTGTGTGTATAGATATGCTTGATACAAGCTGGGGCATTATTCTAAGTGCTTTATGGAAATTATCTTATTTACTGGTCACAATAACTCTATGAGGTAGGTGCTGTTATTATTCCTGTTTTACAAATAAGGGATCCAAGGCATAGAACACTTTTCAAAAACACAAAAATGAAACCTTGCTTGATGTCATATAGGTTTAACAGTGGCGGTTAGGAAATTAAACCAATTCTGCCTGGCTCCTTAGGCTCTAACCTCTGGCCTGAGGTTCTGTCCATACTGTTTCTGATTCAGTCCTATAGCACTGGTTATCACAACCTATATATGATCAATTGTGAAGCTGCTAACATCCTACTTGACATAGATGGCCAAGTTTTAATGTCTTTGGTGGGTGCTAACAGATTTTTTTTAATCAAAATGGAAATAGCTTTCATTTCCAATTGTAAAAAAATTAATAGAAACTTTGAGACTACACAGAGAAGTTTTTAGATGAAAATAAGGATTGTCTTAAAAGTAGCTACTGTTAACATTTTAGTGTTTATTTTTGAAAATTTTCTACGTATATTCACTTACACATAGAGTTAGAATTTTAAAAATTTTATTTTTCCCCCAAATGAGATTCTACTACTCAGATGATTTTCTAGAATCTGCTTTACTTTCCAGTTATCACAATTATCTTTCTGTGCACGTATGTGTGTGTATAAATTTCTAATGACCACGTAGTATTCTGTTGTATGGACAAACCCCATTTAATTTAGCTGGTATTCTTTGGATGTTCAACTGTTTTTTTTTTTCCTTTTCTTTTTATTATTATTTTTATTTATTTTTTCCTTTTTTCAGTATATATATATATAACTGAAATAAACAAACAAACAAACAAACAAACCAACCACATCTTTTTTATCCATTCATCTGTTGATGGACACTTAGATTGCTTCTATATCTTGGTGACTGTAAATAATGCTGTTATGAATATTGGGGTACACATATCTTTTTGAATTAGTATTTTCATTTTCTTCAGATATATGCCCAGGATTGGAATTGCTGGATCACATGGTAGTTCTATTTTTAGTTTATTGAGGAGCCTCCATACTATTTTCTCTAGTGGCCACACCAATTTTCATTCCCACCAACAATGTATTAGATTTCCTTTTCTCTGTATCCTTGCCAACATTTGTTATTTGTGGACTTTTTGATGATAACCATTCTCATTGTTGTTTTGATTTGCATTTCTCTGATGATTGGTGATATTGAGCATCTTTTCATGTGCCTATTGGGCATCTGTATGTCTTTGGAAAAATGTGTATTCAGGTGTTTTTTAATTAGGGGTTTTTTTTTGATATTGAGTTGTATGAGCTGTTTATATATTTTGGATATTAACTCCTTGTCAGTCATAACATTTGTAAATATTTTTCCGATCCAGTATGTTATCTTCATTTTGTTGATGGTTTTCCTTGCTGTACAAAAGCTTTTAAGTTTAATAAGTTCTATGTGTTTATTTTTGTTTTTGTTTATTTTGCTTGAGGAGACAGATCCAAAAACATATTGCTACAATTTTTGTCTGTGTTCTCTTCTAAGAGTTTTATGGGTTTAGGTCTTACATTTAGGTCATTTTGAGTTTATTTTTGTAAATAGTGGGAGAAGATGTTCCAATTTCGTTGTTTTACATGATGCTGTCCAGTTTTCCCACTCAATAAGCACCACTTATTGAAAAGACTGTGTTTTCTCCATCGTATGTATCCTTGCCTCATTTATCGTAAATTAATTGACTGTAGATCTGTGGATTTATTTCTGGGTTTACTATTCTGTTCCATTGGTCTATGTGTCTGTTTTTGTGCCAGTATCATACTGCTTTGATTATTATTGCTTTGTATTATAGTCTGAAGTTAGGGAGCATGATACCTCCACCTTTGTTCTTTTTTCTCAAGATTGGGCAATTCTGGATCTTTTCTGGTTTCATATAAATTTTAGAATTTTTTGTTCTAGTTCTGTGAAAAAAATGTCATGGATATTTTGATAGGGTTTGCATTAAATCTGTTGATTGCTTTGGGTAGTATGCATATTTTAACAATATTAATTCTTCCATCCATGAACATGGGCTATCTTTCCATTTCTTTGTACCATTTCATTTCCTTCATCAATGCTGCATAGTTTTCAGAGTATAGGTCTTTCACTTCCTTGGTTAAGTTTATTCCTAGGTATTTTATTCTTTATGATGTCTTTCTCTGTTTTTACTCTTACAGATAATACTGCAATAAATGTTTTTCTACTGATAGTTTTATATACTTGTCTAATTATTTCTTCAGAATGAATTCCTTGAGCTCACTAGCCAAGTTTTCTAGTTTCAGTTTTTTATTCATGACTTAGACAAATAATACATTGCTCAGTAAGTCTAGGGAGAAATACTGTCTAATGTTTCCTCTTAGTCATTTGGGACTTCTCATTAATGGTTAATAATTATAGAGTACTCTCAGTGAATATGGAGCACCCACTGTGAACATGGCACCACCTTACTAGGTGTTATGTTTAGAATTTTTCTCTGGATAAACCTGTGACTACAAACTGTGAGCCAGAGTTGCTTCATAGTAAAGGATGGAAACAATATAGGAGAATATTATTCCATTGGATTTGGAGGAAAAAGAATGAAATACAACTTAAAAAAATATATAGATTATACTTTTCATTATATGATATTTATCTACTCACATTGAGGTGACTTAATATTTGTATCTTTCTTCCCTTCAACTTTTAGCTCCAAGGGGTTAAGAAAAGATAATTGTCTAGGTCAGCATTGTACTACCAGGTAGGAGGCAGTAACTGTAAGTTGAATTAATGAATAGATGAGAAATAATATCTATACAGCAAAGTATGATACCTGTTTCCTAGGTCGTTTGGAGAACCATAGCTTCTGAGATTTTGGACATATGTATGATGTTGCTAAAAATAATGTTTTAAAGCTATGTAGGTGAAACCAACATTCTCAACTCATTTAATTAAACCATACCATTTTATATGTCCATACCATTTCATAAAGCGAGATGGTGAACCACCAGTTTCCACATCATGCGACCTAATTATAAACTCAGGGTTGGACCTATACTGGGAGGCAGCAGACCAATAAGTCAGTATTACGAATGATATGCCCCAAAGGAGAGTTTACCATTTACTTTAGCCAACTTATAAATGAATAGCTGAAGACCACAAGTAATTAGATAGGATCCAGAGTAGAGAGTACCTATTAAGTAGATGGCAAGTTTCTTGGTATCTGGAGGTTGTACCTCTTTTATGCTAATTCTTATTCTAAGTTATCACTAATTCTTGTTCTAAGGTATTCTCTGTGTAGGTGTTTCAGCTTTCACTTTTCAAATAGTAAAAGCTAAATAATCTTGATAATTACTAGCCGATAAAAATAAATCACAAGCCGCAAGTTTTCTGGACCAATTAGAAAGTATTTCTTAAGCTTTTGGTATCCATGGTCTTTTGCTTTGTTGCATAAGCAAGCTACTAATTAAAGGTAAATTTTAGTGAAGCTTCATCACAATTGTTTTACTAATAAAACAAAGTGTTTTTATTTAAAATTTAAATACACTCAATAATACATCATTAATTTCTTTCTCCAGCAAGTTGAAGAAATCAAGTGTTGGGGAAGTGGCCGGCTCTTGCTGAGTAAGCGTTAGAGCCAAACTGCCAGCCACTTGACTGAATGCCAGTGACCACCAAAAGCCTATGAACTTTAAAAAATTTTGACTTAGAGTATTTAAAATACTGTTTATATTAATCCAAATTAGTAAAACGTCTATAGCTAGACTTAGGTAAAAGGATACTTAGAATAATTATTTTGATCTCCTTGATATTTTTGTTACTGTACAAAAATATACCCATGTTTGAAAATGGTTAAATGTAAAGATGTGGGCTAAACTTGTATATTGATCATTGTTTCATTTTTTAAATTTATTATGTTAATAGTTTACTTCCTTTCAAAATGTTCTTCAACATTCTTCCCAATCATGAGATTCTCTAATTCAGTAGCTCTTTGGGTAGCATGCAAAACATTAAATTCCTGTAGTTTGCACTGTACTACTGTGCTGTAGCTACTGAGTTATAGAGAAAGATTTAATAATATTCTTGTTTGTTTATTGGTTTACTTTTCATTCAGGCAGCTTGTCTGGCCTCAGTGCTAGATTTGGGGATACAGAAGTATATAAGATGTAATCTTTTTTTTCTCAGAAAGGTCAAGATCTAGTGAAAGAAAAAAATAATTAAACTGATCATTATAGTGGATTCTGAAGAATACTAATAGCATTATGAATAAAGGGCTGTGGATTCACAGGAATGACTATCTGTTTGTTGACTGTTGAAAAGCCATGACAGTAACCTTTATGCTGGGTCTTAGGGTTTGAGTAAGTTTATTAGAGGACTAAGAGGATGGACCAGCGTTTTGGGTAGAGGCAGCAGGTGCAAAGGGGTAGATGTGTAAGAGAGTTTAGCGTATATAGAAAATGGAGAGAATTTTAATGTGTCTGGGTCATTGGTTAGGAAAATACAGATAGATAGATCAGTGCTGAATCATTATTTCAGCAGCATTGTGAAATTCCGTATGTACCAAGAGGAGAATACCTTTTACTGTTCTTTAAAAGAAAAAAAAAATATTTTGCTTTTAAATTTTATAATTCATTCATATGTTTAAAATACTTAAATGCTTACTACTTGGCAGACCTTATATTATTGCTTGAGAATTTTTAATGTAATGATTTTAACTGTAGAATGTTTAGATAGTGATTTAGAAAAATTCATATGTGGAAGAACTAGATTTTATGACTTGATTTGAGAGAATATAAAGAGTTAGGCTGGAATAGTGTGAATGTATTTTTAGTGCTTTATTCTTCAATTTTTAATTGTTTAGATTGCCATAGGAAAACCACACTGTGATATGTAGGTCTAATATCTTTAAAGAAACATTAAAATTTTTTTTCAGATTCTGACTGTGATGTTAATAACATACATTAGAATGCACTCTCATAATAACAGTATAAATTAAAATGCATTCTTAAATAATTGTAAAGTATTTAAAATGTTCATTTTTTCCACTGATTTTTATTGTATTTATCAAGATGTAAACATAGAAACAATTCTGTCAAGGATGTTTTCTTTCTTAAACTTGTAAGTTTCATTGTGTTATGTCTGAGTTACCAATTTCTGAAGGATTCTTTCATAAACCTTTGGTATCCAATACAGTCTATTGTTTCAGCTCTGTTGTAAGATAGACCTTATTTTCTAGATTTTCCGAACTCATTATAACCAGGATAGAATGTCAGAAGAACAGCTATCACTCTAATCTGTAAGGGAACAATTGTCAGCAAATTTAAGGAAAGGGAATAAATGCCAAGTTAGGTGAAGATACTCTGGAGTAAAGTTGGCTGCTCAGGTTACCAGTTTCATCTCATGTGTTGAATATTGACTGTAAGGACAAAATTCTTCCAGATTGGTAGGTTTTTCTTTTTTTAAGGTTTATAAAACTCTTGTATATTATTTGATATAGCTTGGAAGTAACCTTCCTTATGACAGTTTTGGAAGTGATGAAACAGCCCCAGATTAGGCTGCCAATTAATGATGACTGAAAAAGTAACCTTATGAGTTTCCTTTTAGAATTGTGATGTTTTGGCCAACATAGTTTAACAATCAGTATCTTAGGCTACAGTGCTTATTATTTATATTTAACTACATTATCTATGGAAGTTTCTTTTAAATTACAACATATTACGGGTACTTTGAAAATAAGTGACTCCAGATTTATTAATTGCTGTGGAGATTACAACCCCACTGCAGAGAAACTGTTTTCAAAACAAATGTAAATATTTTTATAGAAATATAGTCACAAATAGTCTCAGGAAATTCCTCTTGAATATGCTGTATTTACATTTCAATTTTATATTATTGATTTGTTGCTTTAAAATTGAATATAATTAGAATAAATAACATGCTAATGGCTTCATTTTACATTTTGAGTCAAAGCTTACTAAATTAAACCTTTACCTCTCAAAATAGCGTCTTGAGTAAACACATGCAGTTTCCCAGGTTTAAATGTTTCCTTGAGATCATGTGTGTTTCATGGTTCCTTTTGTAAAATTTATGTGTTGTATAAATACAACTAGATATGTAACAATCCTTTCCTTGTACAAGCATCCTTCATTTAATAGAATTCTGAATAAGAGGAATTTATTAATTAAATTAAAAATTGACTTAAATTTTTTCCTCTTCCCCTTGGAACTTGAGGATATTGGCATTGCACATGTGTTACCAGATGGAGTGCCAAATTCCTCTTAACTGTGTGCATTATAGTTAAACTAAAATGAATATATTGAGGACACTTTAATATGTGTTAACAGCCATTAGGTCCCTAGTCCCTAGTAAGCAGACGTTTATATTGGGAATAGAAAAATCACAAAGGACCAGTCTTCTCATTTGCCTCTCATCATCAGGATTTTACTAGCTTTTGTCAGTTCTACCTAATTTGAGCTGAATCTCCTTAGCTAAACTAGACTTGAACATTTCAGTCTCTGGCTTTATAAACTATTTCCTTATATCCAAGAATACCCTTAACAAACTTTACAGATATAATTAGGGAAAATGTTAGGAAATTGAACAGTAAATTACAGCTATGGAGAAAGTACAAAAAAAGTTAAAATTATTAACCATAGTTTCAAAATTAGGAATGTTAGGATGAACTGGAGCCAAATTATTAGAAATTTCTCTTGAACTAACTAATATCTTAAATTCTCTATTATACTGCTAGATTGCCTGATGAGCTTTCATTTCATTCTTAGTGTCTAAATGTTATAAATAATTTTTTAGTTTTATAATATGAATTATTTTAGTGCTTTACACTGAGATCTTGAAAACTATAATTACTTTTATTAGAGAATTTGAAGCTATATGTTTTAAAATGTGGTACCTTCTAAGTGAGTTTGTATTACATATGGAGAACACTTTTACACTGGAATGTGTGTTTGTCTTTATAGTGAAGGTTAACAAAAAATGACAGAAACTAGTTTTATACGAAACTCCTTAGGAAACATTAGCTCAAATCTAAGGTTTTAATTCGGACTTTCAAGTCCTCTGTAACCTGTATCTCTATCCCAGCCTTCTCCAGATTTATCTCTTGACTTTACCTATCATAAACTTGACTCCCATGTGACATGCCTCCTCGTCATCCCTCAGATAAGTGGAGTTATTATGCCTTTCTTTGCTCGTACTCTTTCCTGACATGGTTTTTTTAAAAAAACTGTTTCTACCTCTGTGAGGTTTTTTTTTTTTTTTTTTTTTTAGCCCTGATCAATTTCTGTTTACTCCATGAAGCCTCCAGTCCATACTAATTTCCCCCTTTCTGTAAATTTATCACTTTTGTTGTTTATAGTGTACATTTTAATATTTGACCTTATTCGTTTTATATTGTTTCTTACCTATTTTATGTGGCAATCTAGCTTAAATCTCTGGTAGTGCTAAAGGTCTTGATAGCACTTACCTCAGTTAATACACCTTTCAGTGGTAATCTCAATATTTAAGAGAGTAAATGCTTAAAAGTGCTTACTGTGTTAAATTGAGTTGAACTGAAAAAATTAGGGTATTTACTAATATAAATTATGTCTCATAATATGGCATGTATGTTCTTTGAAAGTGGTTCTAACAATTATGTGTATTTTTCATTGTCTTTTTGAAAACATTCCAGGTGCTGAACCATGTTTATTCATTGATGGGCTGTTTTGAGCCATGCTGCAGGAGAGATTATAAACTAGCATGTATATTATCAACATTGATAAAAATTTAATATTTGTAGTATTGTAGACTTTTATGGAATAATACATTTAGTGTTCATTTATGTCTGTGTCCTTATATTTTATTGTATGAAAGCTCTCTTCTTTTTCTTCGATTAATTTTACCTAACTCAAAAGGAGTCTCTCATTCTGATTCCTCTTAGCTTCTTCCTCTCCTTAAATGATGATAATTTTTCTCTGACTACTGATTTTAGATTTCCTTAGCACTGATCTGATTATTGAGATCTTTTGAGCAAAAATACACCTGATGGGCAAAGGCAGGTGTAATTTTTTTTTTCTCGTCTAGTGGGCCAGTGAGCTCTGATCTACCTACTGAGACAAGGTGAGATGGTGTAAAAGAGACCTTTCTTTCCTTAAAATTCTCCAGGAGAATGCCTCTCGAACAAAGAGGTTGGAGACAGTTTAGTCTACCAGGCTGGTTTAGGACTGCCAGGACAAGCAGGACTCACCATGCATAGGACCATATATATAGCATGTGGTGAGTGTGATCGCTCTCTGCTTGCTAGGGAATCTTTCTTTTATCTTTGTCAAGTTGTTGGGCCCCTGGAGGCTTAGGTTTTACTGCCAGGGTACATTTCTGTCCCAGCCTTCGGGCCTGTGTAGCTCTTGTCCCACACCTTCTCCCTTTAGGTGTACCATAATTTCTTCCAGACTTGTTTCAGTTGAGTTGCTTCAGTGTGTTATATGAAGGGAGAGGGAAGCAAGGACATGTGGTTAGTCTACCAGCTTCCTATTATTGTTTCTAGGGTAGGTTTGCTGCTTCTGTCTTTCTGATGCTTTCAGAGTTTCCAGGTTTCCAAGGCTCTCTAGTCGAATATAATTTCCAAACACTGAGTAAGCTTTTGTTATAGTGCAATGTTATAAAAGATAGACTCTTGCTAAAGGTCAACATTTAGTCACATTCACTGTGAATTTTTCTGATATTCTTCGTAGTTAATTGAAAGCTGCAGGTGGAAATATCTTTTAGAATTATGTATCAGTTGCTCCTATATCATTCTTATCAAAGGAATGTTTGGCATGCCTTGCTGTGACTGTGACCAGCGTGTTCACACTCTTCACGTGCTTTCTTAGGGTGGAGTTCCTGGACCAAATGCATCCAAGGTAAAGTTTACTGTGAATTCTTTTCAAGCTGACCCTCAATAGTTACAGAAAATACCAGAGCAATTATTGCACACGCATTAGAAGACATTAATGGTCTTCTAATCTCCAACCTTGCATGTAATTGCTGCTGTCAGATACAATTACTGTCTGCCCAGGTTTCTTTCCCTGGGGACAGTTGTGCCATGCCTCGATATAGAGTTAGAAAATGAGAAGAGAGTTTCTGAAACTTCTTGGAGGTTTTGCTTATATCTACTTTGAAATTTTTAAACTATAGAATTACATTGCCTTTTTTACTTTTTAGAAGACTGACCTGAATAAGACTGCCAGTAATAAGAGAAGAATAGCAAAAAAGATTTGAAGGTTCATTGAGTGTAATTGTATTTCGGAAAAATTAATTACGAATACATTTCCTTTATGGATTGGTACCATATTGCCATGGTTCAGGAAATATAATGCTAAGCTGTATTACTTTTTTTTTTTAATGTGTATCCTAGTTAACTCTACACAATCTAGAATTAACTCAATTTTGTGATTGTAGTGATAAGATCATAATCTGGTGGTTGCAGACTGGAGATTGCCTGTTACATAGTAATGCCTCCTTGACTCCAGACGTGGGGAATGAACTAGTCTACATGGGTGAATCTTTCACCTAACCAAATGTACTCTTTAAAACAGCTAAACTTTTTTTTTAATTTTTAGGTAAAACTCTCTCTAATATAATCAGAAATTTCCTAGCCTCTTTAAATATGTTTACTAAACACATTTTATCATTTTTCTCAACTCCCTGGATTATCATTACCTTACTAATTGTTTCACACATTGTGATAGTTTATGTGATCAGCTTAAAGGCTAGTTAGGGTATAGATTGTTTATGCCTTCACCTCTTATCTCTAAACTTTGTGCTCTTTTGAATACCTTTTTTTTTTTTTATTGAGACGTACTGTAATTCACACGGCATACAGTTCACCCATTTGAAGTATTCAGTGGTTTTTAGCATGTTCACAAAAGTATACATTCATGACCATGATCAATTTTAGAACATTTTCATCACCTCTAAAAAAACTCTACCCTCTGTCTGAGTTTCAACCTCCCCATTTCCTCCTGCTCTAAACAACCAGTAATCTGTCTGTGTAGTTTTGCCTATTCTGGACACTTCAGACAAATGGTACCATATCATATGTGGTCTTTGTGACTGGCTTCTTTCATTTAGCTTAGCATGGAAGAACAAAGTTTCCTCCCAAGTTGCAGCACATATCAGTACTCCATTCCTTTTTATGGCCAAATAATATTCCATTGTATGAGTACACCTCATTTTGTTTATCTTTTCTTTTGTTGATGGGCATCTGGGTTGTTTCCACTTTTCGACTATTATGAATAACGTTGCTAAGCACATTTGTGTGTAAGTTTTTGTGTGGGCATATGTCTTCTTTCTCATGGGTGTGAGGAACTGCCAGACTTCTCTCCAAAGTGGCAGCAACATTTTGCATTCCCATCAACAGTGCCTGAGGGTCCTGATTGCTCTACATCCTTGCCACTGCTCATTATTTCCTGTTTTTTTGATTATAGGCATACCAACAAGTGTGAAGTTGTATCTCATTATGGTTTTGATTTGTATTTTCCTGATGACTAATAATGTTGTGTAAATGCTTATTGGCCATTTTTATACTGTCCTTAAAATTATCATTTTATATTGTCATAAATTATCATTTATGTTTTTTTTCTTATTGTAGGGCTGTAATCTTATAGTTAGAATAAATGTTAGTGGTTGTCTAGACTAATTATCTGTCTTCAAGTTATTCCAACATACAGTCTTTTAGTTTCTCTTAGAAGACTGCTAATGATAGACTGTGAAGAAGTTGGCACAATTTTTTAACAACTCCAGTTATTAGAAGCTTCTTTCTATTAGGCCAAAATCTGTTTCACTATTCTGTTGTTACAGTTATTGTTGTTTTTTCAATATGTTCTGTTTTTGCTTTCTACTTGGAGTAAGTCCAATTCTTCATCTACATGAGAGTCCTTCATTGTTTTAAGACAGCTCTTAAGTCTCCTCTTCTTCAGGCTGGATACTAATTTCATAAATTGTTCTCCATCCCCATCAAATCCTACCACCATCCCAATCATTCTTGTGTGAACATTTTTCAGTTTCTCAGCATCTCCCTTCAGTATGGCTTTGGAATTGAGCAAACTATTTGAGGTGTGGTGTGACCACTGTAGAACAGAACTTTTCTCTCATTTGAAAGCTTAAAATTACTTCAGCATTTTTGGCAGCCACATTACAACGTTAACTCTTCTTTAACTTTCAGAAAACTAAAATGCAAAGTCTTTCACACATTCTGTTATGTAATGTCTGTTCTAAGTTCGTTACTTTATGTGTATTCTTATTAGATTCCATTTATTTGATTGATCATATTATTCTAACATTGAGATATTCTTTGGATCATGAATGTGTCATCTAGGGTTTGAACTGCCTTTCACTGACCATGTCATCAGGAAATTTGACTAGCCTGCTTTTTGTACTCTGAGTCAGCTATTGGTTTGATGTAGCATTGGTTCAGAGATTGACTTTGTTGCTAGAAACTTGACTGGAGATTATTGTTCCATTTATACATTCCTTCTGTTTAAGATATTCAGTAGTATTAAAAATAACTATTAGTCGTATTCACTGAGCTCTTACTATATGTCATGTACTATGCTAAGTGCTTTAGATACATTATTCTCTTTAGTCCTCACTGCAACCCTATAAAGCAGACACTGTTATTATCTGCATTTTCCAGACAAGAAATCTGAAGCTTAGGGAAGTTAATATTCCACCTGAAGTTTCACAGATAATGAATAGTAGAGTAGGATTTGAACGTAGGCTATGTCATTCTAAAATTTATACTTAGTTAAAATTCACTCTCATGTGAAAATCCACCTTATTTGAAATTATGCCTTATTTTTCTTAACCATTTATTCATACATTCAACAAGTATTTATTAAATGCCTTCTATGTGCCAGGCACTGTTCTAAGTTGCTAGGATATCTCAGTGAGCAGAAACAGACAAAAACCTTTGCCCTACGGAGCTAAAATTGTATTACAGGGAGATGTGGATAGGAGTACAGGATGAAGGGGGCATTGGGTTGCAGTTTTAACAGGGTGGTGAGGGTAGGCTGTATTGAGAAGGGTAGCATTTGAATAAGAACTTCAAATTGGTAAAGCAGTCAACTACTCAAATAACTGGAAGAAAAAATTCCTGTTCATTTCTCCTTGAAGTTATTCTGCAGTATTTGTGGGGCCAGAGACAGTTACTTAGGATACTTCTTGATTTTTGTAGGGAATCTAAAATATACTCTCTTGGGAAATGCTTCTAGAAGTGATTTTTAAATTTATTTTTCTGTGCCCCATATATTGCAGTCCTGAGATAAACTGTCTATCTTTAGCTTATACTTAAATAAGAAGAGTATATATAGGCCAAGGAAATTTTCATTTTGAGTCCTTTCTTTCTATTCAACATGTTGTTTGATGAAACAATAACACATTCCTCCTTTTTTTCAGGTGAAAACCAGAGAATCCACTAAAAAAATTAACAGTATTTCTAGATATTTATTTTCAATAAGTTTCTTCATGAATGATTTGTAATTCTCAAAAGTACATAATTATTTAAGTTTCCATCTCAAGAAGCGACAAAAAGAGTAAAAAACTAAATTTCAAGAAAATATAAAAATGTATTAAGATGGGGAAAAGCCAATGAAATAGAAA
Source organism: Camelus ferus (assembly GCF_009834535.1). Lineage (NCBI taxonomy): Eukaryota > Metazoa > Chordata > Mammalia > Artiodactyla > Camelidae > Camelus > Camelus ferus. The sequence goes on from NC_045716.1 coordinate 4,071,478, forward strand.
ACAAATGTGCACTGGAGAAAAATCAGCAAAGCCAAAAATTAGTTTTTTGATAAGATTAGTAAAATTTTAGCAAGAATAATCAAGAAAGATGAGAAAAGGGGGGAAGATATAGCTCAGCGCTAGAGTGCTCGCTTAGCATGCACGAGGTCCTGGGTTCAATCTCTAGTACCTCCATTTAAAAAAGAAGTAAATAAAGAAACCTAATTACCTCCCCCTCCTTTAAAATAAATTAAATTAAAAGTAAAATAAATCTAAAAAAGAAAAAAAGAAAGATGAGTAAAAAGACAAATGACCAAAATCAGGGATGAAAAAGGGACATCACTATATAGCTTAAAGAATCAAAAATTAATAAGTTAATCTTATAAACAACTTTAACCAAGTAAGTCGATTATTGGGAAGAAATGGATGAGTTTCTCCAAAAAATACAGTTCACCAAAGCTGAGTGAATAAGAAATGGACCATCTGAATAGTCCCATATCTATTAAAGAAATTAAATCTTTAATTAAAAACCTTACTGTAGAGAAATCCTCAGGGCTGGGTAACTTCTTTATTGTATTCTTTCAGTCATTTAAGGAAGAAATACTGCCAATCTTACACAGACATTTCTGGAAAACAGAAAAAGAGGGAACACTTCTCATTTCTTTTTATAAGACCGGTTAACCTTGCCACTTAAGCCTGGCAAGAATGATACAAAAAAGGAAAATATAAGATAGTTTCTCTCATTAACATAGGTGGGAAAAAAAAAACCCTTAAAAACACATGAACAAATCAAATTCAGCAACAAATGAAAAGATAACACATCACAATGAAGTAGAGTTAATTCTAGGAATGTAAGGGTGGTTTTAACATTTGAAAAGCAGTATAATTTGACATATTAAGAGGAAAAGAAGGAAAAAATGTGATCATTTTGACAGAGGGAAAAAAATTTGACAAAATTCAATACCCATTCATGATAAAAACTCTTAACAGTTATTAATAGAAGGGAATTTTCTTAATCTGATAAAGAATATCTATAAAAACCTGTAGCAAACATCAAACTCAAAATAAGTTTGATCTTTGCATGTGTGTTGAATGTTTTCGGCCCACAAGTTTGCATGTCTGATGAATTCATACTAAAAGTAGCAATCACAAAGCAATAGATGCTATATTTCATGAGAGCTATCCATCTGTAAGAGAAAATTGATTTCCACTTCTGATTTTCCTGATGTCATTAATTAATATTCTTCTGTGTGCTTAAAATGAAAATATGAATTCATATGATAAATTGTATTTAATTACTTGAATCCTGCTTATACCAGACATACTTTTGTTGGTAGGATTATATCAATCAAATTTTGAGCTCTGTGTCAAGAAGTGTGACTTGCTGTAAGGTTGGTACATGTTTCTTCATTCTGTATCCACATAGTTCATTTGTGCATCTGATTGATGGAATCTAGATCATGGGCCTGCATACCCTAGGTGCAAGGGAGTCTGAGGAATGAGGTTTTGAGATTCTACTTTGGAAAGTTGGAATTCACAATATGGGAAGCTATTAAAATGTTGAGATAGTGTACAAAAGACTTTGGTAAGCAAGAAATAAGAGATGTTCAGTAAATTTGTTTTGCCGTGTCAATCTCTATACCTCTCTTTCATGAAATCATCCATCTTATTACAGTAGTTGGTTGAATGGAGGCAAAAGTATGGAGAAGAGAATGGAATGGAAATATAATTCAGTTAGCAATACTAACCTATTCATTTGTATATTCCCTTTCATATATTCTGTCAGCAGCAATTCAAGGTTATTGGAATTCTGAGGAGAGGACAGTGGTTGTTAACAGTTTTTGAGTTTTTCTGAATCCTTAGCAGAATAACCAGGACAGCATAACCAAAAGCTCTTGGGCAGTATCTGTAACAAAACAAGTTGATCAGAGAAACTAGGGACAAACCTTCAACATCTCCAAGATTTGTGTAGCATTCATTGCTATCTCTGTAGGAGGAAGCAGAAGGAAGCAGTAGGGAGTCTTGACCGGCCTGAGAATGGCAGAAGCCTAAAATTGCCAGTAAGTGAAGAGTTCAGGGACTTCATGGTAGGTTCTCTGGAGCTCTAGAGCTTCCAAAATTAACCTGCCAAAACACCCCTTCTAGTACAAAGCCTCACACTGAGAGATCTGTAGAGAATTTAATCAAAGTCAAGGAGTACAAGGACAATGAAGACAAGAGGAAAAAGAAACCAGATAAGAGTGAGAGAGGGGACCAGAGCCAAGTGATTTGCAAAGTATCCTAGGGGCCAAATTTTTAAATACTGCCATGAAAACAACAGAAAAGGGAGGTATATACCCCAAATCTATCCTCATTCACGTTTCTATCTTAAAAATTCAGAAACATTAATTTCATGTAAGATGAGCAACAGGAAGGATTGTAGTTGAAATCTATACAAAGTTACTGTAATTCAGAATTGTATTTTCTTTGTTATAATATCCAGAAGCTATATTAATGGTACAAATAATAAAAATGTGCTGATGTTTCTGTGGATCTTGGTAGGATTGCAAAACTGTTTTTCAAAAGAATAATACCATTTTAAAAGGACATGAGGGCCATTAACAGTATTAGTATCTGTTTCACTACAATTTTAGCAACTTGAATGATTTTGTTTTCTTCCCTAATGGAATTAGTTTAAAATCTATTGCTCATTGTTTTAATATGCATTTTCTTAAATGATTATGGAGTTGAACTTTTTTCTAAGTAGCGATATAACATTATTGATATTTATGTGTATGTATGTGAGTAAAACCCTAATCTTCTGTGTAACTCAAATTCTAATTGTTGCCTGCTCATAACCATAGTCTGTTTATCCATTGGATGATCGTAATGGTTTTCTTACATATGAGATCATTTGCATATATTGCTTAGAATATTATAGAAATATTAGCCATTTGTTTTATTTGCTTAGAATACAGTTCCATTGTTTTCTTATTTATTTTTACTACATTATTACAGGAATGCTAATTTAAGTATTTGAATCTGTTGATCTTTTCTTTTGTGATTTTCTTTAGTGCTTAAAGTCTAAGAAAATTCATAATTTCTTTATAGTATGATACTATATTCAGAATAATTTTCCAAAGAACATTTAAATCTTGATCAGTGTTACATTTGTAGAAAGTTATAATAACCTAAAGGTAGTTTTCCATGAGAGCCATTTAAAAATAGCATTAAATCGAGTACAGTGGAACCTGGGCTTGTATACAGGTGATAAGCTTTTGTGCCTTAGTTTTAAAATACTCTAGAACGAAGAAAACTGATAATAGCCCAGGAATTAAGAAGTCAAATTTAATACATTCAATCTTAAATTCCATTATAGAGTACTAAAAGAGCAAGTTGTCATTTTTTGCTTTGTTTTGTAGTACAGAGTGATGAAATTTACTTAGTGTAGTATAAGGATTTTATAAGAGTTCTGTTGACCATGTTCTCTGGAAAAATTATTTCTTGTATTTTAGTGATGCAGATTAAAGCATTTGGCACAAAAAAAGTGTTTTTTAAAAGTTTTTTCATCTTTTAAAAATTGGCATCACTTTTTAAGCTAGTGTACGTAGTGTGTGTGTGTGTGTGTGTGTGTGTATATATATATATATACATAAAGTATTAGGAAATGCTGAAATTTGGAGATTTGGATAAAATATCTACTTGCACATATAATTCCTATTTTCTTTTATCTAAATTCCAATAGCAATTTTAAGCATTTATGTAATATTTCTAGATAATTGATATTCTTATTAAATGTCTTGTTTTTAAGATTTTAGGAGAGTATTATTTTAAGCTATGATGTATATTTATGATTTTAAAAGAAGCTAAGGTTAAAAACATAGATTTATGGAATTTATCTTTTTTGAGAAATTTGATAAATTTTACTGTTATAAATAACAACCAATGATATTTTCATGGTAAAGTTTCTTTTTTTAATGCTCTAAATGACAGGTAATAGCTGAGATGAGATTAATATTCTTACTTTTGTATGTGGAAATGAATAAGTGTGTTTCAGGAAAAAACTAATGAATGTTTTAAAAGGATTATTAGAAAAGTTTTCTTTTTTAAGGGCTTAGAACTATCTTATTAGTCAATTTAATTGATTAAATTGTGTATAATACAGTCTCAAAAAGACTTATATGTTTATTTTAAAGTTTCCTTTTGAACTAATAAAGTACTTAAAAATCTTTCAAATATACACTTAAGAGACAGAACAAAATTTCAATTCAGAATATTTGTATATATTTAATAATGGTTTTTAAAGTAACTTGGAGGGGTAATATAGTTTAATAAAAAGAGCAAAGGCTTTGGATATCAGAAGATCTTGGTTTGGCTCTCAATTCTGCACTTACTGTGTGGCGTTGGGTACTTCACCTCCCTTATCTTCAGTTTTCTAATCTGTAAAATGGAGATATATCTCATCAAATATAAGGCAGACATTTATTCAGTTAACATTTTAAAAATTCTGGATGTATTTTAAAATCAATGGTCTACTATATTTAATTGGCTATGTTTTTTCTTGCTTAGCATTACAGAAAATAATGGTATTTCTTGTAATTGATGATCTTAGATTGCATGAGACACAGTAAAAATGCCAATTTTATAAAACTGTTTTGAAGTTGGAACTGGATAATATATATAAAGTGCAAAGCACATGGAAGACACTCCTTAAGTCCTAGTTTTCTTTCCTTCTTTGTAATGACAGAGCTGTTGTCATTTCTTACAGGTTTTTTGTTTGGTTGGTTGGTTTGGGGGTTTATTGTTTTACCAGCAGAACTTTAAAGCTATTAGATAAAGACTCATGGTTCAATATTGTTGATTGTCACATCAAAACATCTTGTATCTGTTGCTGAGACATTTTCATTTTGGAGAAATGGCCATATTTTTGCTAATAATAATTACTATTGTATCAGCTACACTTACATAGTGCTCACTTTGTGCTGACATTGTTCTGTTTTACATACATATTTTAAACCCTGAAAACACCCATGTGAGATAGGTACTGTTATTCCTGTTTTTATAAATGAAGAAACTGAGGCAGAGAGATTAATTTACCCAAATTCCTACAGCTGGACTTATAAACAAATTAAGCAAATAAACCGATAAAACAGAAACCAAGAAAGGGAGCATGTGGAAGCACGAAACCCCCTCCTTGCACATATTAGCCTGATAATTGTTGGAATAATTGTTTTTCAGATGGAAAAGAAAGTTTCACAAGGTTTTAAATCTTGACCAAGCAACTGACTAAGGTGGAATCTAAATCGAGTGATAAAGATTGAGCCAGCAACTTATCCTTTCCCCTCTGAGTGAAGGAGCATTTCAGTGTCTCAGATAATACAGTCGGAGGCAGTGTAAGAATTGGCAAATTTTATCCTATTGCCTGCCAAATTGGAGTCTCTTTCTTTAACTGCTGATGCAACATAAAAATAACTTAATGGATTTTGAGTAGAGAGAAATGGAATAAACTTCTTAAGCCTCTATGAGAAACATTTCATCAGAGTGGAAATCAAGAGGGTAAAGTAGCCAAAGTTCACCCCTTCTTGTAGGTGAAGTGGATGGAGAAGAAAACTAATGCATCTTTGGCAGCTTTATTCTGAATTCAATCTGATAATGACAGATTATTTTTAAAATATTATTTCTGCCTAAAATATAATCTCCCACCCTCCACCCCCCCCCCCCAAATTTGTCACCAGCACCCTAGTATGCTTTGTGCATTTGCTTCAAGAAGAGGAATTAATCCTAGGAAGAAATATATTTAGTATACATTATAATCAAATTATAGAGTCAGTTTTTTCCCCTGAAGATTTTAATTAAAACTATTATACTTTATGTACAAGGGGATTCATCATATCTTTGTTTATGAATGAAAATACCCAAATAGACAATTGTCAGGTAATGGTTAAGTAAATTATTACTTTATGAAATATTATGCTGATTTTTAAATTAATATTTTTGGGACTTTTGCTCTTGGGCATGGTGGTGAAATAGGGACAGTATTTACCCTTTTTTGTCTAATACAGAAGGAAAAGCAAATCTAATAGTTGAAATGTTTTTCAGACATTGCACTAAAAGTAGTGTGAAACTATGAGAGAAGAGAAATAAACAAAATGAGCCCTACAATTGCCTTAGTTTATTGCCTGAAGGCAATTTCGTTACAGGGAGTGGGGATCATAAAGAGCTTCGCCACCTTGCCCATTTGACCTAGAGTATGGAGGGCCAAATACTAGAAAGGACGTTGTTACATAGAAAGGGAGAGTTCCAGAGATCTGCAGAGGGTGAATACTAATGTGTGTGTGTGTGTGAGAAGAAGCTAACAGGCTAGAGAATGAAATACAAGAAAACAGCAAGCCAGACAGCTCCTGGAGTTGACACAGGACTGAGACTGTTTTGTTTCCTGCTAGTCAGAGTGGAAGGAAAATGTAATGTATGTGGCATATGGTAGAGGCCTCTGAAGGATTTCACTGTAGTTTTGGGGCTAAATTAAGCTCTAGATTAAAGGCTGCTCTGACTCTGCCTTAACAAAGATTAAAAATGAGCCTTGAGAGGATCAAATTGTTTCCCAAAACAAAATCTAACATAATTTAAAGGAACACAACAAAATGCAGCAAACAAAAGTATAAAATTTATAACACTTGGCTTATAGGAAAAGTCTTTCAAACATGCAAAAATAGCAGGAAAATATGATCCATAACCAGGAGGAAAGCCGGTCAATGAAAGCAGATGCAGAAATGATAGACATGAAAAACAGCTATTATAAGTATATTCTGTATATTCAAGAAAATAGAGGAAAACATGAACATAATGGAGAGAGAAATGGAAGATATAAAAAAACCCAAATGGAACGTCTAGAGATGGAACAAAATAACATCTGAAATGAAAAATACACTGGAAAAGATTAACAGCAGATTAGACATTACTTAAGAAAAGATCAGTGAACTTGCAGATGGAGCAAGTAAAACAAAAATGAAATACAGCATGAAAAGACTGAGCAAATATACATATAATTGGAGTCCCAGACAGTAGAGAAAAAGCAAGAGAGAAGACAGAAAAAAATTTAATAAGTATTAATAAGTGGACATCTTTAAACATTTGAATAAACCATACGCCAGTTTTTCAGCCTTTGCATTATTGACATTTGGGGCTGGGTAATTCTTTGTTGTGGTGGGCTGTCCTGTACATTGGAGGATGTTTAGCAATAATTCTGGCCTCTACTCACTAGATGCCAAATAGACCACCAACTTGTGACAATCAAGTGGAGAATGGGGGGCAAAAAAATCTCCCCTCATTGAGAATCATTGCCATAAACCCATAGAACAAGATCTCAGTGAATGCCAAGCAGAAGAAATGTGAAGAAACCCAAACCGTGACACATCATAATCAAATTGTTGAAAACCAGTGAAAAAGAGAAAATCTTATAAGCATCCAGACAAAAGGCATGATACAGGTAGGGACTGCAGCAGACTTCAGAAGTCTGAAATCAATAGGGGCAACATCAAAAGGAAATAACTATCAACTTATAATTCTGTACCAGTTAAAATAGCTTTCAGAAATGAAGGTGATTTACTTACCATGATAATGGGCATTTATGAAAAACCCACAGGTAACACTACACTCAAGGGTAAAAGGTAGAAAACTTTCCCCTTAAGATCTAGAATAAGACAAAGATGCCTGATTTCCCCTTGTACTGTAAATTCTAGCCAGAGCAATTAGATGAGAAAAAGAAAGTAAACAGCATCCAAGTTGGAAAGGAAGAAGTAAAACTCTCTCTGTTCACAGATAACATGATCCCAAATATAGAAAATCTAAAACTCTACTAGAGTTAATAAACAAATTCAGCAAAGTTGCAAGATATGAAATCAACATGCAAAAAGTAGTTGTGTTAGTAGTATACACCAGCAATGAACACCCCAAAATGGAAACTAAGGAAACAATTCCCTTTACACTGGCATACAAAAGAATAAAATACCCAGGAATAGTTTTAACCAAGGAGGTGAAAGATTTTACACTGAAAACTATAAACCATAAACCATTGCTGAAACAAAGAAGACCTAAATAAATGGAAAGATATCCCATGTTCATAGATTGAAAGATTTTATATTGTTAAGATGGCTGTACCACTTAAAGTGACTTACAAGTTCAATGCGGTCTATCGAAATTCCAACTGCCATTTTTGCAGAAATGGAAAAGCTGATTCTCAAATACATATGAAATGACAAAGGGCCCAAAATAGTCAAAACAATATTGAAAAAGAACAAAATTGGAGACTTCATACCTACAATTTCAAAACTTACTACAAAATTACAGTAATTAAAACAGTATTGTACTGGCATAAAGATAGGCACATGAGCCAGTGGAGCAGATCTGAGTCCAGAAATAAACCCTCACATTTATGGTCATTGATTTTCAATAAAGGTGCCAAAACTGTTCAGTGGAGAATTATCTTCTTAAACAAATGATGCTGGGACTACTGGGTATCCACATACAAAAGAATGAAGATGTATTCTCATATCACACTATGTGCAAAAATTAACTCAAAAGGCATCAATGACCTAAAAAATGTGAACTAGAACTATATTTGAAGTAAATATAGGGATTTGTCTCAGTAATTTTGGGTTTGGTCATGGATTCTTAGATATGACAGCAAAAACACAAGCAACCAAAGAAAAAATGGTAACTTCATCAATTTGAAAACTTTTTTGCTTCAAAAATACTGTCAAAGAAGTGAAAAGACATTCTATAGAAAGGGAGAAAATATTTGCAAATCATATAAAGATAAAGATGTAGTATCTAGAATATATAAATAACTTGTAACTCAACAATGAGAGACGACTAATAAATGGGTAAAGGACTTGGATAGCCATTTCTCCAAAAAGAATGGCCCATAATCACATGAAATATTAATTATTAGGGAAATGCAGATCAAACCCACAATGGTATCACTTCACATACACTAGGATACCATAATAATAAAGACAGATAATAACAAGTGTTGGCAAGGATGTCAAAAAATTGGAACCATTTTCCATTGCTGGTGGTAATGAAAAATGTTGCAGGTACTGTGGAAAATAGTTGAGTGGTTCTTCAAAAAGTTAAACATAGTATTACCATATGACTCAGCAATTCTGCTCCTATATGTGTGTATACCCCAAATAATTGAAAACAGGTACTCATGTAGCTGTACAGAAATGTTCAGAGCAGCACAATAGCCAAAAAGTACAAACAAACCAAATGTTCATCAACTGATAAATGGATATATATTATATAATATAAGGTGTGTATATGTGTGTGTGTGTGTGTGTGTGTGTGTGTGTGTGTGTAATAGAGTATTACTCAACCATAGAAAGAAGTGAAGTACTGGTATATGCTCTAATGTAGTTGAACCTCAAAAACATTATGCTAAATGAAAGAAGCCTGACGCAAAAGATCACATTGTGTGATTCCGTTTATATGAGATATCCAGAATGAGTAAATCCATAAAGATAGAAAGCAGATCGTTGGTTGCCAGGGTTAGGAGGAAGAGGAAATAGAGTTACTGCTTAATGGGTTCAAGGTTTCCTTTTGGGATGATGAAAATATTTTGAAACTATATAGAGGTGGTGGTTGCACAACATTGAATGCATTAAATGCCACTCAATTGTACGTGTTTAAGTGGCTCATATTATGCGAACTCATTTTAATACTAAAAATGAGGATAAAATAAACGCTTTTCAGACAAACAAAAGCAGAGGTAATTCATTGCTGACCGACATGCACTACAATAAATGTAAGAGGAACTTTCTTAGGCAAAAGGAAAAGTACATGAGATGGAAATTTGAACCTACATAAAGGAATGAAGACAGCTAAAAATGCTAAATATATGGGTAAATGTAAATATAAGAAAACAATTTTTTTTTTAATTTTAAAATCTCTTCAAAAGATAATTAAACTTCCAGTTTCAACTCTGACACGTAAAGGATTTAGAAATCATCTCTCCTATCCTCAACAACAAAAATCTTACCAAACTGAAGATCATGGACTATTCTTGGATTCATCTGAAATTTGAGGTCCCAGGGCAAACGGCCACTCTCAAAACAGTGGCAGGTGAATACATAGATGCATACCCAAGATCTGCTTATTTGGAACAAAAGTTGCTTTCTTGAGCCACAAACTGGTAGGAATGCTTAAATGGTAATTGATGAATTGCTGGAGGCTGGGGATGGACTAGATCAAGAGTTAAAAACTCCCAGGGGCTCAGTTTTAGGAGGGCCCCACTCTCATGGGTTTTGACTCCCAGAGCCCTACCACATTCTTATGGTGAAGACTGGAGAAAAATCTTGTGTTTTGAACCAGGAGAGGTAGTATATAATTAACATTACTGAGCTTTATATGTAAAAATAGTGAAGATGGTAGATTTTTTTTTACAACAATTATAAGTTTTAAAAGAAAGAAATGAGCTATCAAACCATGAAAAGACAGGAGGAACTTAAAATGCATATTGCTAAATGAAAGAAACCAGTCTGAAAAGATTACATACTGTATGGTTCCAACTATATGATTTTCTAGAAAAGGTAATACTATGAAGACAGTAAAAAGATCAGCAGTTGCCAAGGCTTCAGAGGGAGGGAGAGGTGAATAAGTGGAGCATAGGAATTTTAGGGCAGTGAGACTATCCTGAATGATATTGTAATGGTGGACACGTGTCATTATACGTTTGTCAAAGAGTGAGCCCTAACATAAACTATGGATTTTTAACTAATAACAATGTATTAATATTGGCCCATCTATTGTAACAAATGTACCACACTAATGGAAATGTTAATAGGGGAAAATTGGGGGAGAGGGGCATATCTCCCCAGAGAGTTCCTCTCTCTACTTTCTGCTCATTTTTCCTTTTTCTTTTCTTTTCTTTTTTTTTTTTTTTTTGGTAGTGGGGAGGTGTGAGGTAATTAGATTTATTTGTTTATATATTTTTAAAAGAGGTACTGGGGCTTGAACCCAGGACCTTGTGCATGCCAAGCATGGGCTCTACTGCTTCAGTTATCCCCTCCCCCTGCTCATTTTTCTTTAAACCTAAAACTACTCTAAAAAATAAAGTCTACTAAGTAAAAAGAAATATACTTATCCCTTTCCAAAGTACCATATAACTCCTAATTACTAGTATGTACTTTAGTGGTAAATAATTGCCAAGCAGACCACAGATATCTTTTCTCAATTGCCTATTTCACTGGAAGAGTTTCTGTGAATGACACCCATAGAAATTATGATTGTTTTGTGAAAAACTGTGTGTTCTTGCCTCTAGTTTTGCCCCCTAAACTACATTAATTATCTTCTAGCAAAGGATATGAATATATAACTTCTCTAACATTCTAAGCATACCCTCACCACAGGACCTTTGCACTGGCTATTTCCTATACCTGAGACAATCTCCCCCAGATAATTTTTAAAAGTCACTTCTTTGCTTCCTTTATGTCTTTTCAGATGACTGTCTGAGTGAGGCCCTCCCAGACCATCTTATTTAAAATTGCAACCCTTTTCCCCACACTATTTTTTTTCCGTAGGAGTCCTCACTTTTTTATATTAGAAAACTTATTTTCTGCCTCAGATATGACATGGTTTTGCTGTGTTAATTTTGTATCCTGCAACTTTTCTGGATTCATTTATTCTAACAGTTTTATTTTTTGTGAGGGTGTGTCTTTAGGGTTTTCTATGTTTAAGATCATGTTGTCTATGAAAGGAGATAATTTTACTTCCTTCTTTGCAATTTGGATGCCTTTTATTTCTTTATCTTGTGTAATTGCTGTGGCTAGCATCTTCCAGTACAATGTAACTTCCAATACAATGTTGAATAAAAGTGATAAGAATGGGCATCCTTGTCTCATTGCTGAGCTTAGAGGTAAAGCTTTTAGCTTTTTACTGTTGAGTATGATGTTAGTTATGGGCTTGTTAGATATGACCCTTATTATGTTGAAGTACCCTCTTTGTTCAGAGTTTTTATCATGAGTGGATATTGAATTTTGTCAAATGCTCTTTCTGCATCTATTGAGATGATTATATGATCTTTATCCTTAATTTTGTTAATGTGGTATCTCACATTGATTGATTTGTGGGTATTGAACTGTCTTTGCATTCGTAGAATAAATCCCACTTAATCATGGTGTTTATCCTTTTAATGTTTTGTTGAACTTGGTTTGCTAATATTTTCTTGAGGATTTTTACATCTATGTTTATCATTGATACTGCCTATAACTTTCTATTGTTTTCTTATTGTTGAGTTTTAAGAGTTTTATAAAATATATTTTGAATACCAGTCCTTTAATAGATACATGTTTTGCAAAGGCTTTTCCCAGAATGTGGTTTGTCATTTCATTCTCTTTTAACACTGTCTCTCACAGAGCAGATGTTTTTAATTTTAATAAAGACCAGCATCATTTTTTTTTCTTTCTTTCATGGATCATGGTTTTGATGTTGTTTCTAAAAAGTGATTGCAAACCCAAGCAAGGTCACCTAGATTTTCTGCTGTTATCTTCTTGGAGTCAGTTCTTTTTCAGGAAACTGTGCTGACGTTTTATATTTGATTCTTTTTTTCCTTTGGTATCCAGTTTTCTCATTTCCAGTTTTGTTGTTCATTTAGCATCTCTTGAGCAGCAAGTATTTTTCAACTTTACCCTACAATGGAATATGTATTTAAAATGCAATTGGATTGAATCAAATAAGTTCTCTCTTTGGATTGTACCTTTTTTTAGTATAAGGAAAAACATTCTCTATTCCAAAGATTCTTTGCAGCACTTATTCTCTAAGAATGGACCTCAGAGAAGAGAGGGACCTGGCATTTACTTTGTGCTTCTTTTTTGCCGATGTCAGACAAGGGTACTTTATATTTTTTTATTATTTAATCATGTTGGTAGTTGTTGCTTATGATACGATACCTTTGTTTATGTCATAAATTGATAACTGACTTATCTCAAAAATTGCCACCATTTCTTGAAACTAGTTCCCCTAATGGTGTTAAGAACTAACAGAGTATGCTGCCTCCAGGATCTTTTTCCAAGTCAGAGTTTCTATTTTTGTAGGGTACCCTGGCCTAGAAACTGTTGACATTGCAGAAGAAAAAATTTTTTAACTTTTATTACAGTTTAGTTTCTTTCTTACTTGGGAACTTTTAATTTTGTTAAGCTAGATATGATTTTCCTGATCACATTCATGTCTGGTATTATATTTCATGTTTTCTTTTCATTTTTCCACACTGAATGGCCACATTTTCCACACTGAATATAGCTAACATCTTATAATCTAGAATCAGTCAGGGGAATGAATGGCTTTTGGGTGGCTCCAGGAGGCAGTAGAGGAATAATCTTAGCTTGCTAGAGGATGTTCATTTTACTGCTGTGATGAACTGGGAGTCCACTTGCCTTTCTGCTACCATCCTAAAATTGTCACTAGGGCCTTAGAGAAATGGTGGATCATCAAATGTTTAGTGTTCCTTAACAAAGTAGTATTTTGTAACTGGCTTAAGACACATGGATTAAAGCAGTATGTATTTTTTTTCCACCTTTTTTTTCCTCTGCAGTCACCAGAGAAGAAAAGAAAAGAAGCAAATACTGGTTTTGGTGGGCCAGTTGTTAGTTCTCTGTATCACGAAGAAATCATCAGGTGAATTGTCTTCTGGTCTTCAATCACAGCGGTATATACATGCGTGTGTGTGTGTGTGTGTGTATTTTTTTATTTTGAAAACCTCCATTTGTGAAGAACTTTTTCCTAACATGAAACTGATATGAGGTATCTCTAGAAGGATAATAAATGGCAGGAAATAAATTTTTATGTGTAAAATCTTTAAAATCTGTGAGTGTCTGAATCAGTGCCAGATAGCACTTTATCCCACATCAGTGGTTGGTAGGGCAAGGTTTTGTGTCTCAGTCTAAAGCTATGGATTTTTGTTGTTATTAGTTTTCCTCAAAATATTATTATTTCTCTTAAATATTTTAATTTTTGAAGTTTTTTCAGCTACAAATTATAAATCATTTTGGAGTGTAAAATGGCACACTATGGGTAACAGTGTGGAAGTTCCTCAGAAAATTAAACAATTACTATATGATCCAGCAATTATATTTCTGGTTCTGTATCCGAAAGAATTAAAAGCAGGATCTCCAACACATATTTGTACACCCATGTTCACAGCGGCACTGTTGACAATAGCAAAAGGTAGGAGACACCTAAGTGTTCATTGATGGATGAATGAATACACAAAATGTGGTGTATACATATAATAGAATGTTATTCAGCCTTAAAATGGAGAATTCAGACACGTGGTAGAACGTGGATGAACCTATAGGACATTATGCTAAATGAAATAAGCCAGTCCCAAAAGGGTAAATACTGTATAATTCCACTTATATGAGATATCAAGAGTAGTCACATGCATAGAGGCATGGTTGCCAGGAGCTGGAGGGTGTGGGAAATGGGGAGTTATTATTACATGGATATAGAGTGTCTGTTGTACAATATGAGAAAGTTCTGGATATTGGTTGTACAACAAGGTGAATATACATAATATTAAACTATGCACTTAAAATGGTTAAGATGATAAATTTTATATTACATATTTTTTACCACGACTTAAAAAATTTAAAAGGTCATTTCCTGTTATTTAACAAAGGTCTTAAATTTTGTGCATTGCAAATGAAATTTCTTGAATAATCATTTTTTTCCAACACTGTGTAAATCAGGGAAAGGATCTATCTTGCTTAAAAGCGACATAACACATTCTTCTAAGATTGTTACTTTACAATCAGAGACAAGAAATAGGAGTTTCTGTTACCCTTTCTGAGTTATCTGAACTTTCTTTTTATTACTAACATGAAATAAATGAGCTCTAATTTTCAAGGGGAAAATTGAGTTCAACTAATTTGAAGCGAAACATCTATCTTCATAGAATGAAGAGGAAATTGTATCAAAAATTTATGTAATTCTTTTTTGCAGAAGAGTTGCTTACATTTTTCACCACATAAAGGAGTAGTGATAAGAACTCCCAGGTGGCATTCTAGAAGGAAACTTATTGATACTACTGTGAATCAAAACCTTTAAATGCTCATAGTTTCCAGTTAATGACCAGTCAGTCAGTTCGTACTAGGGCTCCTGTCTTGAGTCTGTTTGCACAGCAAGCACACTTTTTACTTAGAGGAAATGTTTATTTGGGGTGGGATAGTAGAAGCCTGATGGAGATTTTGATGGGGATGAAGGTACCCTTGAAGAATACTGCTGGCCTGGAATACATTTGCCACCCTGATCTCTTTGAGGTACTCTGAGAACTCTGAGGAGCCCATGCAGCGTTGAGGAAGCACAGTTTAAAAAACATTTTCATAATTTAACTCCCCTGTTCTCTTCCTTAACCCTTACATGTTCAGAACATGTTTTGGGTGGTCTTAATTTGTATGTTCTGTACTTAAGAGTCTTCTAAAAATGGCATCTTAGAGCCTTAACCTTACTGATCAAAGTTTTTAACTGTTCAAGTCAGTAACCTTTAGAGTAATTTTTCTAGCTCATAGGAGGGGAGGTTAGTCATTTCTTCTCTGTTTTCCCATAGTCTTTGTTCACACTTTTGTTACAACATTTATGACATTATGCCACATTGGATTATAATTTTTAAAAAATTGATCCTTTCTGCTCAACTTTTAGTTTTTTAACGGCAAGGATTGTATTTTATCCATCTCTGTATTCTCGGTATCTGAGGAAGTTCCCAGAACTTAGGTACCTAGGTGGGTACCTAGAAAAGTACCCAGAGCTTAGGAGGTACCCACAGCTGCTTCTCCCAAGGAGCTGGTAGTTTAGTGACTGCTGACACACACACAGCCTAGAGGCCCTATCATGAAGCAGAGAGCTGCTGGTTTGGTTTTGCTGTGATAGGCCTATTCTCACCTCTTTTCCTTAAAAAATAAATAAATTAAAAAATTTACACATATAGGCCACTTTCCTAGCTAGATAAATAAATTGAGATAGTTTCTTTACTTTTTAAAAATCACTATACTTAACTTTCTAATATCAATCACTTATCTACAAATAGTAGTGATTTTTGTTTTGTGTGCTGATTTCCTTAAGGGCACCCGGACTCTAGTATTTTTCAAAATAACACGGAATTTCTTTTGGAATACCAGTGACATGCCTGATCATAGTAGCTGTGCAGAACAGAAAGCAAATGAAATGGACTCCAGTAGATGTGAGAGTAGCTATCTGGGTAAGTGGAGTATTCCAAGGATAGAATTAAACTATAATGGAAGAGTTAACCTACTTGCTTATCCTCTACCCAATTCCTAAAGAAGAGACTTTGAGTTAAATCAGTATTTAGAATTCTGATCATGAAAACAATAACAAAACAGTATAGGTTTATTTTCATAAAGTAGAGATTTTAATTCAACTCAACGTACATTTATTATGAATCTACAATGAGACAAAGCATGAATATTTGTGCTTCTCAGCTGCTTCTTTTTGAATAGTGTTTTTGGTATTTTGGACATTACGTGTGAATATGTTTAGTAAATCTTATTGGTTAATTGAGTGAAATATAAACCTCTGCTATTGGCAAAACTGGTTAATCTTGGCCTTATTTCATTAAGTCATCGAAGTCTTATATTACTCTTCTTATGATAAGATCTAAATCTTTTCATTCTGGAACATATTGTTAAGATATGCAACAGTATGGAACATGAACGTGAGAGAGCTACTGAGAGTCTTTTAACTGTTACAAACAGTAATTTTATTACTACTACAGCAGATCAGAAATCATAGTAACTAGTCATATTCTTATATTAGAGAATTCATTCTATAATGTAACAGGATTCCAGTATAGCAAACTAGATCAGGATGAAAATTATTGTATACCGAAATGTTATTCCAGTGAAGGACCACATGTTGTGGTCCCTGCTGTTTCTTAAGTATAAGAATGCAGTTGCAACAATGAAGACAGGCTATTTGTTGAATTTTATGTAGTCAAATTTTGCTTGTACTTTGGTGAAATGTGGTATCTGGTGTTTGACTTTTTCAAGAGAAAATTGTGCTTTCATTGAGGTTAACTGCAGTTTCTTGGCAGAATTATGTTCAACTGAGGTAAAAGTGACAGTAGATTTTATAGTTTTAGAAACATCAAATGGTAAACTTGGATGAAAGGAAAAGTTTTCTTCTGTGGAGCCATTGTTTTAAAAAAGAACGTAAAAATGTATTTTAAAGGTCTGTTTTGGATAAACATCTAATTTTTTTCACATTTTTGAAGATTAGAAAAATCAGTATCTAATGAACCCATTTGCTAAGGCTTGGGCGCCATTGTTGTGGCAGCTTTCCTGACTAATGTGCATCATGGGTAATAAGTTAAGGTCCCCTTTTAGTTTTATTGTAAATGTCTCTGATTCATGGGCCACTGGGGCCATTTCTGAGCTTGCTCCCTTACTGTTTTGGTTCTGACTTTTACTGCTACTCTGTCACAGAAAGTGAGAATATAATGTCATAGGTACAGATCTCTGTGTTAATATTCCAGAGCCTTGACACCAGTTTCCCATTCTGAATCTAGTTAATTGTTCTGTAGTACAATGGAGAGGATATAAGGTGAGGCTAATTAAGTTTAAAAAATTTATGAAGCCAAACTGCCTGAATTCAAATGCTGGTTCCACCTCTTACTAGTTTTGTGACCTTGGACAAGTTACTTATCTATAAAATGGGGATAATTATAATACCTTTCTCATATGCTATTTATGTAGATTATATGAATATACATACACAGGCATCCTAGAACAGTATGTGGCACAAAATAAGTTACTTTGTAACTGTTAGTTTTATTACTGTTACTAAGCATAGAGTCCCCACAGGGGAGACCCAGGGCACAGGGCTGATGGTAAGAGCTACAATCACATGTAAACACCTATCTGTGGGATTAGGTACAAACTGCTCCCTTTTGCAGAAGAAAATGGAAAACCGAGAGGGGAGAGCCAATGCTATTATTAGGTCTGTGTTTGGAACTATAGAAACAAGAGAGTACAATCTTGTAACTCATAGTTACTCTAGTCTTGCGATCAGTAGTGTTTCCTTTAAACTGCAGACTGGCAGAAAAAGCTCTGATTATTAAGTATATGGCTTTGCAAAGAGTCAAATGGTCCTGCACTACATATACCGACTCACTTAACAAGGAATCACTTTTAGTGACTTGTATAACTGAAAAGATTTTACCTAGAAGTTGGCACATAAATTGAGAAATTAGGGCAAGATTTAAAAATACAACAAATGAAACATGTAGTTTCCAGCCCACCCTGCAATAGGCTTTGATCTTCTCTGTTATAGTTTGCAGTTTGATACTATGTAATCTATCAGAATTTTATTAATCCCACTTACACAGTCAGCCATCTGGACCTACTCTAAGCAAGCCCCGACCAGTATACAGCTAAAATGATTGATGGGCTCTGGAATTGATTAGTTGTTCTGTGAGACAAATGAACTGTTTTGGCAGAAAATACCAGAGGTCACTGCTGTGGTCAGACACAAAAGCGTGTAGAATTTTAACGAGATGCTTTCATCATTGACTTATAAAGTTAAAATTTTTAACCATAATAGATTTTGAGAATATTTTAAAAATATTTTTTCATTGTTTGCTCTCTAGTTCTGATTATAAAAGGATAGACTGTAAGAATAACAAACTAGAATGAAAGTGATAATTTTATGCTTACTTTTGGTGAATATATGAACTGAAATAAAAGCATAAGAGCCAGTCACTTGCACATAAATTACACATACTCTAAAATTTTCCTGAAAGAAGTGTAATTGGAGAAGAAGCTACAACATATATGGTTTTATTGTAAGTGATTTGTAAAATCAGATGGTATATAATTCCATTTAGTTATTTATTCAAAGCTTCACATTGTTAGCAACCTGTTTTTAACAAATCTGTTTAAGACTCTGAGGCATCAAGAGTATGTTTCACATACTACGTATTTTAAAAATTGAATATTTGGATCTTTATGCTTGTAATAGGCTAACTCATTCTGGGATACTACTGTCCCATTGATTCCACTGCCCTTAGCACCAGAAAGATTATTGTGCTTCCCTCCATCTGTTTGGCTGGTAGTAGTGAAATACTTCCCTGTTTCACTGGGTTGCCTATGATCAACATTGTGTTAACACTTTGGTGATAGGTGATAAATTGGATGACATATGTCTTGTTACATTCTGGTTATTCTTTGAGGACTGCACAACTGTGTGTAGGCAAGTGGGCAACTCCCCCTTGAGAATCTGACTGCTCAGAATGAACTTGAGTTATGGATTTATTCAGCCTGTAAAACCTCAGCTGGCATAAATAATTGAGAAAGCAAAGGTTTGTCTGTGGTGCATACCTCAGGGACTCATGGCTCCCTTCCTCCTCTCTACCTCCCTTTCTTATGAAAATGATCCCAGTTGCACTCCTGGATAATAACGCACCAAGCAATTAAAAGCCATGGGTGGCTGGAGAGAGGAGAAAAGGTTTAGTTAATGAGCTTTTCCTCTTCCAGTGCCCATGAGAGCCTCAGGAATGACAAGGCGATTAAAGCGAAGAGATAATTATAGATTATGTGAAAATGGGTCCCTTGGGACAAGCAGGTCTTGACATAAACAGTAACTGTTGTAAGAGTCTCCTGGCTCTCTTATTCACCCCTTTCTTACATGCCTTATTTAGCTCCTGTGAGCTCAATGTCATGATGCCAACAAGCATATAGGCAAATCCACCTGTTTGCAGATCAACAGCCCTTTCAGAACAAGAGGTCATTCATCTACTAAAACCATCATCATCATCTCTTCCTCTCTCCTTATCTTCTTTCTTTTTTCTCCCCCTCTTCCTTTTCCCCACTTTGTTCTCTCTTTTCTATCTACCCCTTTTCCTTCTCTCTTCTTCTTTTCCTTCTCTCTGTCTTATATCCTTATCTGTACGTAGTACCTGTGAAATTCTAGGTACTTAGACTTGTTTAAGTGCTATAAAGTTTTTTTTTTGGTGTGTGTGTATGTGAGTGCATTTATGCATATACTTATGTATATACTATATGTGTGTAATCAAAAGTGGTTATAATTAAAGAAAGATATTTTTAAAATGTTAACAAAGATGTCGGTTTTGTGTGATAGAGCCATCCTCTTAATTCTCATTGAATTATTATCAGCTATTCTCTCAACAGTGAAAGCAAGCGATTTTGGTTCTTTGCCTTTCAGTTTATGAGGTCTTTGCTGATTGCACTGTATATATTAATAAATGCTGGTGTTCGCTAAAGTTTGAATTCTGTGTGAGAACGGCATGATTGCATTAATTACATGGTTTTATTTAAAATTTTGCCTGATATAAAATTTTATACGTTCATTAGGTGAGTATTTTTAACAGGATGTTATGTAAAGTGTGTTATTCCTAGGTCTATGTGTCGTATCGGTCTTCTCCCTCTCTCATCTTCTAACATAGAAATTCTGTTTCTTATGTTCAAAATAATCCAAATTCATCTGCTTTTCATTATCACCACTGTCACAACTTTTGCATAACCATCACTACTGTAAACAATCATCTTCTCTTGGTCAGGATTCTACAGAACAATTGCAAACTAGATTCCTCACTTCCTTTGCTGTCTCCGCCCCAGATTTATAACTCAGATCTCATTATGTCACTTCCTTGCTTAAAACCCTTTAATGATTTCCCATAGCACTTAGGATAAAATTTTAAAACCCTTAACATGTCTTGCAGGACCCCTCACCGTATCATCTAATGCCAATTTTCCCCTCATCACGTGTTCGCTCTGCTCCAACCATGGGCCTATTTTTATTTCCTTGAAGGTCCAATTAATATTTGTTAGGTGAATTGATTCAAAGTGTTATCTGAGAGTATGAAGAATGACCCTAGCTTGCAACCTTTGCTAAAATTTTAAGGTAATAATAATAATGTCAGTTAACATATTTTGACCACTTATTGTATGCCGGTAACCACACTACATGTATTAGACATATTATTCCACTTAACCTTCAGAATAATCCTATGAGATGTAGGTGTTATTAATATCCTATTTTACAGATGAAGGAACTGAGACTTAAAGAGGTTGGTTTACTTGCCTAAGGTCACATGGTTCGTAACTCTGCTCTTAATTGCTACACTGTCCTGCTTCTGAGATGTTTGAGGAATCATTGTAACCTCTAGTTAGTGAAATTGAATTTGATAGTTGTTATTATATTAATATAGTGAGTATCTTCAGTTTACATTTTTTAATTAAATTTCTTTTCCATTTAGTGTTTTTTAAAATGTGCTTCACTGGTAAAATTAGAGACTGTAGTCCTTCATTTATCAATATACTGATGATGATGTTTCCCTTGGATTAATTGTTTTTATTGATTTTAGACTCACCTTAATGGTTGAGAATGTAACTCATCTCTGTAGCCAAGGGATTCTATAGATTTTTCTGATGTGGGCACTGGTTTTAGAGGGATTGATCAGAGCTGAACTACATTTTTCTTACAGACATTTAAAGTATCAGAAATTTTCAATCAACTTTTTTGGAGTTAAGCAAATTTTAACAGGTGAAAATGCATTTTTACTAACTAGTGTTTTTATAAATTATGGCTAAATAACGTTTCCAGTATAACAAGTATCTACCGGAAGTATCTGGGGCATAGATCTTTCCTTTACCATTGCTTGCTTGAAAAAAATGTGAGCAAAATATGTTAAAATGTAAGTGGTTTCATTTGAAGGGAGCCCTTATCAACATAAATAAGATAATAAATAGAACTTTTGTATTTGACGCTTTTAAGAATTTTCTGGTCCTATAACTAAATACACTGCATGTATAACCCCATCTGAAGATAGTTAGTATTTGGTGAAGATGTTGCCATTACCACATAATAGGAAGGGGAAAAACGAACTGATTATTTCCTCTAACTGTCTGAAACCAAATACAGGTGTAGTAACACTCTGAATGGGAAGATTGTGATTCAGTATATATGAGTTCTTTCAGTCATTCACTTGTCCATGTGGCACTGTATATTTTGAACCTACCTTGTGAATTCATCAACTAAAACACCATTGTTATAGAACATCATTATTTAAATACCATTTTTAAAAAGTTAGTATTTAATTGTAAGATGCTGAAGATTATAAGATCCATCAGAGGTATTAAGATGTGAAAATGTGTGGTTTAGAATCAATAAAATATGCCAGCTTTGTAAATGGTTCTTCAGTATTTATTTGGCACCTAGGATTTCAAGAATTATTTTTAAGAACAGTACAACAAACAACAATAAATAGAACAAATAAAGCACTTTCTTAAGTGCTTTGATCTCATTGCTAGGCTTCTGGAGCATTGTTACTGCCCGAGCAGTGTTTTGCTTCTTCCAGGGCTTAGGACCAAGATGTTTCAGAAAGGAGGTGCTATCTGTAAAATTGTACCTGTGTAATTTTAATAGTATAGTATAGACTCTCATTTATAGTCTTTGATAAGATTAAGACTCAGAAAGTGTTTTACAAGGTGATACTAACATCAAAAAATTTAATTAGGTATTAATTAAAAGTAGAGATTTTTAATGTGCTGCATATGACAACTATGACTACTGTTTAACCCTTGAGTTAGGGGTTGATTTCCCCTGTTTGTCTCCTCCCAGATAAGCCTAATACCAACACCTTTGAGTAAGAACACATTCTTTCAGGGAGAGAAGCAGCTGCACATAAAATTAAAATATGCCTGTATTTTTTTATGTATCTGTAAACTAAAACATGCTTTTTATTTAAAAAATACAAAATTTTTTTGTATTGAACTGTAGTTGATTTATAATTTTGTTTTTGTTTCAGGTGTACAACATAGTGATTCAGTTATATATATATGTTACTATTCTTTTTCATATTCTTTTCTACTATGGTTTATTACAGGATATTGAGTATAGTTCCCTGTACTATACAGTAAGATCTTGTTTTTTATCTGTTTTATATATAGTAGTTTGTTAATCCCAAGCTCCTAATTTGCTCTCCCCACCCGCCCTTCCCCTTTGGTAATCACAAGTTTGTTTTCTCACAAGTTTGTTAGCCTGTTTCTGTTTTGTAAAGTTCATTTGTATCATTTTTTTAGATTCCACATATAAGTGATATCATATGATACTTGTCTTTCTCTTTACTTCACTTAGTACAGTAATCTCCGGGTCCATCCATGTTGCTGCAAATGGCATTATTTCATTCTTTTTCATTGCTGAGTAGCATTCCACAATCTCTTTATCCATTTATCTGTTGATGGACATTTAGGTTGCTTCTATGTTTTGGCTATTGTAAATAATGCTGCTATGAACATTGGGGTACATGTATCTTTTCAAAATAGAGTCTTTTCTGGTAATATGCCCATGAGTGGGATTGCTGGATCATTTGGTAAGTCTGTTTTTAGTTTTTAAGGAACCTCCATACTGTTCTTAGTGGCTACACCAGTTTACATTTATACTAACAGTATAGAAGGGTTCCCTTTTCTTCACACACTCTCCAGCATTTATTATTTGTAGACTTTTTGATAATGGCCATTGTGACTGGTGTGAGGTGATACCTCATAGTAGTTTTGGTTTGCATTTCTCTTATAATTAGGGATGTTGAACATCTTTTCATGTTCCTGTTGGCCATCTGGATGTCTTCTTTGGAGAAATATCTGTTTAGGTCTCCTGCCTATTTTTTGATTGGGTTGCTTAGACTGATCTAGCTTTTTTTTTTTTTGATGCAATTTTAAAAGGGATTGTATTTTTACTTTGTCTTTCTGGTATTCCCTTCTTAGTGTAAAGAAATGCAACATATTTCTGTCTGTTAATCTAGTATCCTGCTACCTTGCTGAATTTGTTTATCAGCTCTACTAGCTTTTGTGTGGCGTCCTTAGGGTTTTCTATATAAAGTATCATATAATGGCAATTTTACCTCTTCCCTTCCAATTTGAATACCTTTTATTTCTTTTTCTTTTCTGAGTGCTGTGGCTAGAACATCTAATACTGTGCTGAACAGAAGTGGTGAAAGTGGCATCCTTGTCTTGTTCTAGGCTTTTAGCTTTTCACTGTTGACTATTATGTTGGCTATGGATTTGTCATAAATAGCTTTTATTATGCTGAGATGTGTCTCCTCTGTACCTACTTCAGTGAGAGTTTTTATCATGAATGGATGTTGAATTTTATCAGTTGCTTTTTTGCATCTATTGAGATGATTATGTGGTTTTTGTCTTTTCTTTTGTTGATGTGGTGCATTACATTGATTGATTTGCATATGTTGAACCATCCTTGAGTCCCTGGGATGAATCCGAATTGATCATGGTGTATGATCCTTTTTATGTGTTGTTGGGAGTGAATCTTAATTTTCATGTAGATATTCTATCTCAGCTTCTAAAATATTGATGGTTTATATTCATATCAAAAATTATATAAAGATTATATATAGACATGTATAAAATAAAGATTATATTCACACACACACACACATACAGCTGATCCTTGAACAAGGCAGAAGTTAATCCAAATGTGGCTTATGGCTGGCCCTGCATATCCAGGGTTCCTCTGCATTTGCAGATTCAACCAACACAGAATGTGGAGTACTGTAATATTTACTATCGAAAAATATCCATATATAAGTCACACAGTTCAAACCCACATCAAGGGTCAACTGTATATAAAGGTTATACAAAAAAGAATCAGTAATGGACTTTGAACATTGTATTTGGCATACGAGATAGAAGGTTGGAAATCATAGTCAAATGAGATCAGCGAGATGACCTCATTGTTTCCTAGCACTGTATTTAGACGGACTAGTAATCCTTTACCTTTCAGGTTGACAGTTTCTGGCCGTACATCCAACAATAAATTAGGAACTTAAATTCCTACAAAGAAGTAGCGTTCACCAGCAGTACTGCTGAATTTTCTAAGACGTGCAGTGCAGGCTTTCATCCTAAAAAGACTGACTCCTAAGGAGCTTCACAGTGGCTTTTTGGTGAATTTGCCATAGGTCGGTGTCCATTCTTCAGTCTCAAAGATCTAAATAAAAGACAAATGGATAAGCAGACCCTCAGAGACAAAGTAGCAATAAAAAAATTTATCTGAAATTGAGGTGTAAACTAAATGGCTTATTTATTTACCAAAGGGGCTGTATCTTTATATATGATCCAAGTGCTTTGATACCCTGGGTGCCCTTAGTCTGAGTATTCAGGAACCCAGAAAGATAAATTAATTAGTCAGTTGACCATTTGTGAACATTAAATAAAGTGAGAGAAAGGGAATTGTTTTTAGAGTTGCTTTAGCCAAAGTTCTAATGATGCCTTTTGAACAAACTGTCTCCCAGCAGAGAAATTCCTCAGAATGTTTCTTTGCCTCCGATTGTTTCTCTTGAGCAGTATTCAAAATTGACTTCACTTTTTCTTCCCCCTACGGCTCATTGCTAACCATACCTCCTACTGATGGTAGTTGTCTTGTTTTGTTTTGTTTTTTTTAACTTTTTTTATTGGTTTATAATCATTTTACAATGTTGTGTCAAATTCCAGTGTAGAGTACAGTTTTTCAGTTATACATGAACATATATATATTCATTGTCACATTTTTTTCTCTGTGAGCTACCATAAGATCTTGTATATATTTCCCTGTGCTATACAGTATAATCTTGTTTATCTATTCTACAATTTTGAAATCCCAGTCAATCTCTTCCCACCCCCCGCCCCCTTGGCAACCACAAGTTTGTATTCTATGTCTGTGAGTCTATTTCTGTTTTGTATTTATGCTTTGTTTGTTTTTTTTTTTGGATTCCACATATGAGCAATCTCATATGGTATTTTTCTTTCTCTTTCTGGCTTACTTCACTTAGAATGACATTCTCCAGGAGCATCCATGTTGCTGCAAATGGCATTATGTTGTCGGTTTTTATGGCTGAGTAGTATTCCATTGTATAAATATACCACTTCTTTATCCAGTCACCTGTTGATGGACATTTAGGCTGTTTCCATGTCTTGGCTATTGTAAATAATGCTGCTATGAACATTGGGGTGCAGGTGTCATCCTGAAGTAGGATTCCTTCTGGATATATGCCCAGGAGCGGGATTCCTGGGTCATATGGTAAGTATATTCCTAGTCTTTTGAGGAATCTCCATACTGTTTTCCACAGTGCCTGCACCAAACTGCATTCCCACCAGCAGTGTAGGAGGGTTCCCTTTTCTCCACATCTCTCCACATTTTTCATTTGTGGACTTTTGAATGATGGCCATTCTGACTGGTGTGAGGTGATACCTCATTGTAATTTTGATTTGCATTTCTCTGATAATTAGTGACATGGAGCATTTTTTCTGTGCCTATTGATCATTGTATGTCTCCCTTGGAGAATTGCTTGTTTAGGTCTTCTGCCCATTTTTGGATTGGGTTGTTTATTTTTTTCTTATTGAGTCGTATAAGCTGCTTATATATTCTGGAGATCAAGCCTTTGTCGGTTTCACTTGCAAAAATTTTTTCCCATTCTGTAGGTTGTCTTTTTGTTTTACTTATGGTTTCCTTTGCTGTGCAGAAGCTTGTAAGTTTCATTAGGTCCCATTTGTTTATTCTTGCTTTTATTTCTTCTAGGAGAAAAATTTTGAGATGTATGTCAGATAATGTTTTGCCTATATTTTCCTCTAGGAGGTTTATTGTATATTGTCTTATGTTTAAGTCTTTGATCCATTTTGAGTTGATTTTTGTGTATGGTGTAAGGGAGTGTTCTAGCTTCATTGTTTTACATGCTGCTTGTCTTGTTTTTTTGTTTTTGTTCTTTAAGACATGTGAAGGTTGGTATCTGAATTAAGTAGTAGCTCTTTAAGTTTTTGTAGGAGACATTCTTTTCTCATTAGTAGCTTTTATTTAGTTTAACTTTAGGAGGACAGTTTTACTCCAAGTTTTGGAAGGTGGGATAACTATTTTGTTTTCTAGATAATTTGTTACTTAACATTTGTTACTTACATTATATGCAGTGTGCCGAGAAGCTTCTTTCTGATCTGTTGTCCGGCTTATCCCTTTAACCTTATCTCCCAGCACCCTGCCATACCAGTTGCTTGCAGTTCCCCTGAACACCTGTTTTTGCTAATGCTTTTCCTTTTCTTTCTGTTCTTCAGAATCCTTCAATAACGTAGCTGGGTTGTCAGTTTATCCTTCAAGGCTAAGTTGTAATGTCAGCTCTCAATGATGCCTTCTTTGATCATCCTTTGTTGAGTGGCCCACACCTTGCTTTGGGCCTCTACTTTAGAATATTGGGTTAGAGCAGTGATATGCTAAAAAATCTTTGCTAATGTAGTTCCTAAGAGAATTTTGGAAGACTGTGTTCCCTTTTACATTTTTAGATAACATCTAAAATTTTTATTTAAAAGTTTACATAATTGTAAAGAGCATAATTTCTGGCATTTTATTAATGGAATTTTAAAATAAACAGATTACTATTCTAGATGTATCCAATGGAATCTAAATACTACAATAATATATTTTTTAAAATACATGAACATATTACCATTGAGGGAAACTGGGAAAATAGTACCAGCTCTCTATATTATTTCATATAACTGCATATGAATCTTCAAGTGTCTTGAAATAGAAAGTTTAAATAAAATAAATAAAATTCTGACCTTGATTTAAAAAATATATTAACAAGGTCTTTAATAGTTAGAAATTTTACATCATTTCTTTTTCTCCTTTCATTCAACTTCTCCCACACAATCTTGTTTTAAAGCAGTATATGTGTAGTCTTAGCACAGTATCAGTTCTCTGCAACAAAAATATGTATATAAGTTGGAATTGTTAAAATTTTAATTTTCTGTGATGCAGAAGCTTTAAGCATTAAATTTTTCTCATTTGAATTATTACTTCTATACAGTTGATCAACATTATTACACCTTGTGTTAAATAATTATTAAACATAGTAAAATTTTATTGGAAGTGTGTCTTACCAAGATGGATGATGCTTTTAAAAATAGTTTAACAGATGAATATTATTCTTTATTAGAATGAGACAGAGATCAGCAGCCAGTCTTTTTTGTTTTGTTTATTTCACCTTGTCCATCCTCTGACCTTAGTTACAGGAGTCTCCCCAACACCAATTTTTCATCAAAATTGTCCCTTTGTTTGGTACTTTGGATAATTTTATATCTTGGGGAAGTACCACTTGGGGTTAATTTTTTTCCCAGACCTTTTCTGGCACAGTGGACCCTTGAACAACATGAGTTTGAACTGTGCAGATTCACTGATCTGTGGATTTTTTCACAAAATATGTGCTTGTTACTACACAGTCTGCAGCTGGTTGAATCCTCGGATGTGGAACCCCAGATACAGTGGACTGACTGCAAAGTTATAGGCAGGTTTTTGACTCTGCGGATGGTTGGCACCCCAACCCCCGTGTTGCTCAAGGATCAACTATATGTTAAACAGAGTACTTTTAAACAAAAG
Source organism: Camelus ferus (assembly GCF_009834535.1). Taxonomy (NCBI): domain Eukaryota; kingdom Metazoa; phylum Chordata; class Mammalia; order Artiodactyla; family Camelidae; genus Camelus; species Camelus ferus. The sequence goes on from NC_045716.1 coordinate 4,099,873, forward strand.
GATAACAAGTTTAATTAATAGTCATTTGCTAAATCTTAGTGAAGTCTTTTGGTTATACTTCCTAGAAGTATTACCAGAGAATGGAGAGAGGTGTATGCTTTTCTTTTATGAACTAGGAGAATGGCTGAGCAGGGGAATGCTGAAAAGGGAAACGGTGATGACGTGTTTACCACAGGAACCTTTTCAGGTAGATTAGTTGAGGAAAGAATGTGTTTATTTAGAGTTGAGCTGAAATTGGTTCTTTTCTTATTTTCCATACCTGCACATTCCCTTAAAGGTCTTTTTTTTACTCCTCGAGCCCACAGGTATACATTCCTTGTTTTGAGGAATTAGTGGCATTTGCTTATATTTGTGTAGGCATTGGCTTGCTCTTCTTCGTGTTTTCATTCATTCAGTGAGTAATTTTTCATTGTCTGTTTATTGGAGTACTGTTTTTGTATCTGATTACCAGTTGCTTGATAAATGTATGAATTGAATTGAACTGTTTACTGAATATGTCTATTAGATCGTTAGATTTCTGAGCTACTCGCATGAATGTGTTTTTTAATTTTATGAGGTAGATGGAAAGCAGTTAAATGGACTTTAGGTAGCTTGCCATGAAATCTAACTATCTGAAATATTCTTTTGATAGGAAAATGTAATCTTTGTAGAAAGTGGTGCAGATAGCATTTTTGGGAGTGGGCAAGGATCTCTTCTTCCTATGGTTGATGAAAGACAACCATACTTAAATATCCTTCTCTTTCACAAGTGTGTGCCCTCATATTTCAAAAGAATTTCAATGAAAGCCAGTGATTTCCTTCATTCAGATATATACTTTCTGTCAATTTTAGAAAATATGGAGTAATTTAAAGAGAGTCTTTCTGTCTTCTGCTAGGGATAATGTGGGACATTATGAAAAATGAAAACCTCGTGATCATCTATAGAGAATGGATATGATAATTTTATCACTCACATTCAACAGAGAGAAAGAAAGGTAACTGGGTAAGAATCATAAGAAAAGGGAGGAAAAAGTGAGAAGATGTAGGAGGGCACTGGACATTTATTAAGGCTCTGTGATATTTGGTGTTTGAATTCCATTTGCACGTGTTTCATTTAAGTATGGATACACAGAAAAATTGCTCATGAAAGACTGTATTAATGAGATATTTAGAGGGAAAAAGATAATTTGGGTTGTATATTGTACATAATCTTTAGGCAGCAAGAAAGGAAATAACGGAAAGATATTACTCTAGATGTTTCTCCATTTTGGCCACCAGGTGGTGGCATTGTATAAAGACAGCTTGGTTGCTGGCAAGTGAAACAGTCAAAACTTGAAATCGGAGTAGATAACTGTACTTAACAACTAGGCCCAAGAGCATCACTTAATTTTTTTTATTATTAGTTACTCAGCTTTGTAGCACATTTGTGGTGATTTTGACTTTTCTTTTGATATTTAATTTACATTGTGTACTCTTCCCTGAAGTATTTTATAAATATCTCTATGTGCCTAAAATATTTAGCAATGATGAGCTGCAATTGATAAGCAGGTATCCAGATGAAAAAATGCCCCTGACTTCCAAAAAAATTTACTTATGAAAACAAAATAATTGATATAAATGATAAGTGTCAAAAACTGAAAAACATATTAAGCAGTATAAACATTTAAATAAGTTTGTACTGTACTTCATCTTACTGCTCATGGCATAGGTATAATGCACCTTTGGAATTAAGGAAGAAGAACCACTTAGAAGGTCCTCTCATCTTTGAGTAACCCTTATGTGTTACTGGTTTGGGTAACCTACCTCCCAAGGATCCCCCATACTTTCCTTTCTGTACCCTACCACCAACTACCCACTATTTTCAAAGTCAAAACAATTGGTGAGTAGTGTATTTTTTATTATTGCTTAAAATGTCACAGTACTGTCTCTCACAGCTGAAGTTGCTGCCTCTTGAATTGGAAGGGTCTCTGTTACTGGATTGAAGGAAAATAAGTCCCTCTTATTCCCAAGTCAGAATGCTGAATGCCCTTTTTCACAGAAAGTGCATTCAGCACTTTAAATATAGCTAGAGTAGGGTTATATGTAGCCTTAATTTTAAAACTGAGACTTCTCCTTTCTGGGGCTTTGGCCTCAGACTTCTCTCTTTTCTTTCAAAGTAGGTGATCTAGAAAAGCATTTTTTTCTTCTGCAAATGAATATTTTCAAGAGACCATGTATTTTTTTTTTTAGCATAACTTTTTTCCTGGAAACCTACCTCATTTTCTTCAGCTTGAAGCAGGCTGTTTCTCATTTGTTTTCTGATAGGCCTTTTTAAAGATCCAGCTTTACCTTATTTAATGGTTATAGATTTTTATCATTTCAACCATACTGTACATGTATTGAATGTAAAGTTTCTTGCTTTTCCTTGATATCTGTTATCAAAAGAATCTTGCCCAGTGCCTTGCATGTAGTAGGTACTCAATTAAATACATTGAATGCATAAGAAAAGCTTAGATGATTAATGCCAAAGTAGTGTATTTTAAGTTAGTTACCTCTGAATGGAAATAACTTTTTATGAAAAGGGTATACAGTATTTAAATTGGCTCTTAAGGTAGAAGGACTCCTGTGGCCAGGTGCTTTAATTTCTGATGAATGGAAGCTATGGCCTTACCAGACTAGTTATAGTTATAATTTTTGTAACTCAAATTGCATTCTTTTATGCCTGTTTAGAAAATGCAGTCCACATACAGAACAGTTTCATTGTTAATATTCCAAATTACTGATCCTTTTGGGATTCATTGCTCCTTTTGAGAATCACACTGAAGCTACCTCCTCATCCCCCCTCCACCAACACACTTTAAAAAAATGCATTTGCACAGATAATTCTGTGTACTGTTTTAGAGAACTCGTAGACCTCATGTTAAGAACTTCTGCTTTAGACTCTGGAATAAACTACAGCTTGCTCGTTGAGATGCAGCCTGATGTAATAGAAAAATGTGCTATATACAGAATCAGTTGATCTGAGTGAGACCTGGCTCTTGCTCTACCTTTGATAAGTGCAATACCATTTGATGGGTCACATAACCTCTTTTTACCTGTGAGCGAGGAAGTATCTATGGAGTGAAACTGTTGGATAAGAGTAAATGAATTAGTTCATTGACATACTTAGAATAGTGCTGGGTACGTAGTATGCTTCCCAGGTTTTGTTCCCAGTCTTTGTTTCTATTATCTCATGAAAGATTTCTGGATTTTGTCTTTCCCTTAAGAAAATTACTTCGGGAGACACACACACACACACGCACACACACACGCACACGCATGCACGCACGCACGCACATACATACATACATACATACATACATATACAGATATAGATATACACACACACACATTTTTAACCTGAATAGCAATCGACTTACCATTCTGTTATTCTGTAAGAGAATAAGAGTAAGCTATGTCCTCATCTTTTGATACCTCTGAACAGGCAATAGTAAATGACCTTCTCACTGCAGTGCTGCATTAGAAAATTCCGAGTCAGAGGATATATGTGCCTGTCAGTGTGTAAAAGTAACTGGAGAGAGAAAGAGCACTGAGCAAATCTCCCCGAGATTTATGTTATTGTACTAGTGTAACTTGTTAAAGCAGATGAAGCTTTTCTCTGTAATTATAGTTGCTAAGCACTTCAGTCTTTTCAGAGGTTGGAGGTATTATGTCTTACTGAAAATCCATAATTGTTCATGTAAAATTCTTTATAAAACAGATTCTGTTAATGTTTGCAGCAAACAGGTTGTACCAAAAATATGTATCTTTTATGTATTACCTAGTAAGTAAGACACTTTTTTTTTCTTTTACTCTAATTAGGGAAGAAGACAAAAACATATTTGATTACTGCAGGGAAAACAACATTGACCATATAACCAAGGTCATCAAATCGAAAAACGTGGATGTGAATATGAAAGATGAAGAGGTAAGAAAAATGTGCCCTGTTAAATATTTTCTTATGTTTTATTGTTCTGCCTCAGTGCTTTTCTTTCTTAATGGCAGGCCTATGAACTACAACTCAAACTACAGTATGGTTAAGAATATGTCAGAATATCTGGGCGGGGGAGTATTTAGCTCAGTGGTAGAGTGTGTGCCTAGCGTGCATGAAGTCCCGAGTTCAATCCCCAGTACACTAAAATAAACAGACAAACAAACAAACCTAATTACCCCCCCAAATTAAAAAAAAAAAGTATATCAGAATATCTAAATGAGATAGTGCTACCCATTTAAGATACTCTCTGTGTCCGTATCTATTATATTTCTTTCTATTGTAGAAGTAACTAGCTGAAACTTGCAGCAGGAAAATAACTTATATTTTGTTCATGTTAAAGAATGAGACTATTAACATAATATGTGAAATCCATAGGTAATATAAAAATATTTATAAATACCATCAGTGTCTTCCATCATTATACCTTAAACAGGTATATTGTCCTTTGCCCAGTAACTATATTTCTAGAAAACTGTGTCAGAATTTTGGTAAATCCTATCATTTAAATGCAGGCCCACTATTTAAAGGGTTCCTATGCTAAATCATTTTGTAAAGTATATTGTTTCTTAATTTATTTGTTTTGTGAATAAAGCTAACCACATGTTGAGCTTAAACCTGTCCCTGAATTATAGTTGTTAAAAAATCACTTTTAATCACTTCTCAATTTTTTATAATGCAGTAAAGATGATTGAAATGACCAAAAGGTGGCAACTGTTAGGAAGAGGACATGCAGTGATCATAGGTGATGTGTGGAGTAGATAAATAATCAACTTACATATTAACTGAGAGCTCTCTATACAGGTTAGCCCTTAATATTATCTCACTTTTAGGCAACATCCTTCCCGTAATATATTGGCAGTGACATCTGGAACTGAAAATGTAAGACTATAATTCTGTAGTAAAGGAGCACCAGTAATACCATAAATAACGAAACAGAGCCAAGAAAGACGTAGCTAGACAAAAGTAGAAGCCAGATTGTGAAACAGTAACACTGGGTCTTCTGATTCCAACTGGAGTTCTTTACTTGCCTTTCAGGACGAGAATACATTTTATTTTAGTAAATCAGGCATGACTGCTTCCCTTGATTTTATTGTTGTTTTTAAATTTTTGTGCTCATGAGTTAAGATTTTTATAAAATTAATACATGTAGATAGTTCAAAGAAAATTGAATAGTAGTACACATAAGCCTTACAAGAAAAAACGTACTCCCTTACCTGCATCCTTCTCACGTTTGATTCTAGCTCCCTTGAGACAGAAACTTTCGATTATTTTAGTTGTTTCTTTTGCAGTTTACCTACATAATACCTTCTAAATAATTAAAGGTAAAATAATTACCTTCTAAATAATATACTTGCATCTTTTGATTTACCAGCACTAAACATTATTGATTTTCTTCTGTATTATGTTAGGATTTAGCAATTTCACTCATCTTCCTCCCTCCCTCCCCCCACCCTCTTAACATAGTTATATCACGGCTTTTAGTTTCATCTTTCTGATTAAATCTCTCTTGAATCAATGCCTTTATTATTGTTATTATATAATTACAGTATAATGTAAGTAATAATGTGATATAGTCAATTATAATACAGTTATAATGTAATTATGTTATTATTATGACCATGTAAATGTTGTTTGTTGCTAAGCTATGGACTGTACTATGTGCATCAGTCAGTTTTTGCTGTAGCAAAAAAAATAAGAAAATCCAAATTTCAATGGCTAACAACTGCATTTATTTCTTGCTCATATTTCAAAAGGTTTTGAGTCAGTTGAGTCTCTGCTGGGCTCTGCTAACCTTGTTTGGGCTCAGTTCATCTTGATTTCATGTCTTCTCATTCTGAGATCCAGTCCCAATGAATAGACACTATACGGGCAGACAATAAAGGCAGACAGAACCAGACCCCACAAATACATTTAAAGCTTTGCTTGGATATGGCATGTGTCACATCTTCTTAATTCCTTTGTTTGAAACAAGTCACAAGGCCAAGCCCCTGGTCAGTATAGTAGGAAGTCTGCTCTGGTTATAGGGAAGCAAGGAAAGGGTGGGAAGGAATGAATAAATTATATATAATATAACTGATATACCATTTTGTTTTTCTTAAGGTTAATAATGGCTTCTTTTTTGTTTTTATATTTTCTTGGTCTTCTATATTCCTGTTGTTAATTCTTTCCTCAAATTGCCCGATAGAAGTCTTCTCAGCACAGTCAAGTGCATCAGATAATCAATCCCATACCATTTTTTTTAAGCGCTATTTCTTCTGGAACCCTCTTTCCTTTTCATCTCTAATCTGGATTGGTTGCTCTCTAGGCGTCTCCAGTAAGCGTTATTCTGGGTTACGCTTTACCACTATGCTGGGAATTCCCTTCCTCTTTCTCCTGGATTCTCCTCTTTTGGGCATCCCAGGTCTTCACCTTTTATTGTTTACTTCTCTGTTTTGATGGGCCGTCTCCTCCAATATCTTCCTCTTTTATTTGACCCCTGCCCACACTCATATATAGTCTCCCCCATTATTAACATCATTCATCAGAATGGTATACTTTAAAAAAAAAACGAAAAACCAAGGGTGAACTTACACTGATATATCATAACCACCCAAAGTCCATAATTTACCTCAGAATTCACTCTTGGTGGTGTACATTCTGTGGATTTGGACAAATGTATAATGAAATATTCATCATTATAATGTCATACAGAGTATTTTTACTGCCCTAAATATCCTGCATGCTCTGCATATTCATAACCTTGCTCCCCTGGCAACCAGGGGTCTTTTTATTGTCTCCATAGTTTTGCCTTTTCCAGAATGTCATATAATTGGACTCATACATATGTAGCCTTTTCAGATTGACTTCTTTCACTTAGTAATATGCATTTAGGATTCCTCCATGTCTTTTCATGGTTTGATAGCTCATTTCTTTATAGTGCTAAATAATGTTCCATTGTCTGGATGTAGCACAGTTTATTTATTGATTCACCTACTGAAGGACTTCTTGGTTGCTTCTGAGTTTTGGCAGTTATAAATAAAGCTCCTATAAACATGCATGTGCAGGTTTTGTGTGGGATGTGGATGTAAGTTTTCATCTCCTTTGGGCAAATAACAGGGAGTACCATTGCTAGATTTTATGGTAAGAGAATGTTTAGTTTTATAAGAAACCTCCAAACTGTCTTCCAAAATGGCTGTACCATTTTGCATTTCTACCATCTGCAAATGATGCTCTGTTGTTAGGTGCATACACATTAAGGATTGTTACGTCTTCTTGAAGAATTGACCTCTTTATCATTATGTAATGCCCTTCTTTATCTCTCATAGCTTTCCTTACTTTGAAGTCAGCTCTGACTAAAATTAATATAACTATCCCTGCTTTCCTTTATTGTGTTAGCATGGTATATTTTTCTCTATCCATTTGCTTTTAATCTGTATGTGTCTGTATATCTAAAGTAGGTTTCTCATAGACAGCATATCGTTGGGTTGTGTTTTTGATCCACTCTGACAATGTCTTTTAATCGTTGCATTTAGGCCATTGACATTCAAAGTGATCACTGATACAGTTGGATTAATATCTATCATGTTTGTTATTGTTTTCTATTTGTTGCCCTTGTTCTTTGTTTCTGTTTTTGTCTTCAGCTTTTTCTCTGCCTTTTGCGGTTTTAATTGAGCATTTTATACGATTCTGTTTTCTCTCCTTTCTTATCATTATCAGTGAGGCTTTTTTTTTTTTAACCTTTTATACTAGTGGTTGCCCCAGAGTAAGCAATATACATTTACAACTACATCTAAGTCTACTTTCAAATAACATGATACTATTTCATGGGTATTGTGAGTACCTTATACTAACAAAATAATCCTAATTCCTCCCTCCTGTCGCTTGTATCATTGCTGTCACTCATTTCACTTATATATGAGCATACATAAGCATATATACACACATACTATATATGTGTGTATACACATACACACAATAAATAATACATAAGCATGTATAATCAAATACATTGTTGCTATTATTTTGAACAAACTGTTATCTTAGATCAGTTAAGAATAAGAAAAATAAAAGTTTTTTATTATACCTGTAAGTATCCCTTCTTTACTCATTCTTTCTTTATGTAGATCTATTTTTGGACCTAAATTATTTTCCTTTTCACTAAAGAACTTTTAACATTTCTCGCAAGGCAGGTCTACTGGCAATAAATTTCCTCCGTAGCTGTTTGAGAAAGTCTTTATTTCTCCTTCACTTTTTTTAAAATTGAAGTACAGTCAGTTACAATGTGTCAGTTTCTGGTGTACAGCACAATGTCCCAGTCATGTCTTCTTTGCTTTTAAAGGATAATTTCTCAGGATACAGAATTCTAGGTTGACAGTTTTTTTTTTTTTCTCAACAGTTTAGCTACGGCACTTTACTCTCCTCTTGCTTGCGTGGTTTCTGAGAAGAAGTCTGATATAATTCTTATCGTTTCTCTATAAGCAATGTGTTTTTTTCCTCTGGCTTTCAGGATTTTTCCTTATGTTTGATTTTCTGTAATTTGAAAGTGATATGCCCAGGTGTAGTTTTGGGGGCATTTTTCTTGTGTGGTGTTCTCTGAGCTGCCTGGATCTGTGACTTTGGTGTCTGGCATTAATTCGAGGAAGTTCAGTCATCATTTCAGATATTTCTTCTGTTCTTTTCTCTGTTTCTTTTCCATCTGGTATCTGTGTCATGCATATGTTATACCTTTTGTAATTGTGCCATAGTCCTTGGATATTCTTTTCTGGGTTTTAAGGGTTTTTGGTTTTTGTTGCTGCTGTTTTTAGTTTTTGTTTTCTTTTCTTTTCAGTTTTTGAGGATTCTGTTGATACATCTTCTAGCTCAGAGTCTTTCCTCAGCCATGTGTAGTCTACTAAAAGACCCATCACTGGCATTCTTTCTTTCTGTTAGTGTTTTTTATACCCAGCATTTCTTTTTGGTTCTTTATTAGAATTTCCATTGCTCTGCTCACATTGTTCATCTATTCTTGCATGCTGCCTACTTTATCTGTTAGAGCCCTTAAGCATATTAATCATAAGTGTTTTAAATTCCCAACCTGATAATTCCAGCATCCCTGACCTGTTTCATTCTGATGCTTATTCTCTCTTCAAATTGTGGTTCTTTGCCTTTTGACTTGCCTTGTAATTTTTACTGAGAGCTGGACATAATGTACCAGACAAAAGGAACTGCTATAAATAGGCCCTTAGTAATGTGGTGGTGAGCTGTCAGGCAGAGAAAGTGTTCTATGGTCCTATGATTAGGTCTTAGTCTTTTAGTCAGCCTCTGGCTCTGGACCATGAATCTCACAAGTGTTTCTCAGGGTTTCTTTCTGCCCCTTTAGTTGGGACAGAATGGCTAGGGTGGGCTGGAATTGAGTATTTCCCTTCCCCCAGGTCAGTTAGACTCTGCTAATACCTCAACAGGTTCGGCACCGGTTAAACAGTTTCCCCTGAAGGCAGACCTTGTTAAGAACAGAGTGCTCTGGTGTATTTCAGAATGGTTCGTGTCCCCTCCCCTGCCAGAAGCATGAGGAGATTTTGCTCTGATATTTATTATGGGAACTGGTAAAGCTCCCAGATGTAAATCTCACAGTATTGGGGGGGCCATCCTTTGAATAGATACCCCTGGAATTTTTAACCCTCAGAGTTGTCTGCACTGAGCCTCCAGGTCTTCCTACCTGGCATTGGTCCCCTGGGTGGTGTCCACTTGTGAGGCTCTGCTCCAGGATGTCAAGTTCACCTGTCTGTCTCTCTAGTCTCGGGGGCAGTGGTTTGCTCTGTGTCCTCCTTTCTCTTATGGATCCAAGAAGAATAGTTGATTTTCCAGTCTATTCAGCTTTTCATTTATTGTTAGGGTAGAGTGGCAACTTTCTAGCTCCTTACACATGGAACTGGAAACTGGAAGCCCACTTAGCTTTTCAGTGTCACTTTTTTTACTGGAAATTATTGTGTATATACTATATGATCCCTATTAGAATTTTCTGTCTTTTAAATAGTAATATTATACAATGTGGCTTATAGTTTGCAGAGTACTTTCACTTATTACCATATTCACTATTCTGTAAGGTACTTTCACTAATGACCATGTTGTCTTCACGACAACCCTGTAAGGTAGACGTTATCCTATTTTACAGTCAGGAACTATTTCAGAGCTGCATGTATTACTTGCTCAAATACATGCAACTACTAAATTGGAAGGAAATGTAGGTCAGAGAGAGTTCTTTTCACCCCTGGCCTTAAGAAGGATAAGCAGTTTCCAGTCAGCACTGCTAGTGTTATGCTCTGATTTGCAACAATTTCTTTTATAAAGTAGGACTAAAAGTCAAATCCACTTGTGGCCTCTGCAGAGATCATTGGGCAGCGGTGATAGGGATAAAATAAATGCCTGGAACACAGCTTACACTAAATAACACCATTTTTTTTTGTGAAAGTAAAAGAAACACTTGTAAAATGTATTGCTTCAATCATTCAGTTACTTTGATACAGTATGCTTTCCCAGGTCTTCCAGTCTGTTACGCATGCAGCTACCTTTACCCTCAGCCTGCCAGAACATTGTGTGTCCATGAACAGATGAAGTGCTTACATTACACATTCATAGACTGAGACGCCAGAAATTCAGTTGGGTTCTCTCATTGCTCCAAGCAGATTTCTGCCCTCTCAGCCATGACAACTCAGGCTGGGCTTTGAATACTGATGGCAAGCCCTTTTATTATTAATCAGAGATTTGTATGAATTAATTTAAGAACATGATGGAGATGGGAGCTTAAATTAGAATCAAACTTAACATCCTAAATAAAATAAAGCATATTGCTTCTTGACATTTAAAGCTCTAGCAAATGAAACAAAAACTTTGTAAGCTTTGATGATGGATTAAAAGTATATAATCTCAAAGTTAAGTTGCTAGCTAAATACTTTTAACCCCTTTATCAAGCAAAAGACATTTCCCTACTATAATAAGTTGGATAACAATTACAATTTTGAAAGGACATCCAATTTTTCTAAGTGTTTATCTATATACTGTATGAACTTGAGATATTTCACTACTGATTGCCTGGGATTTCTTTGGGTTGGTATATGACTTTATTTAAGATGTTCACCCAGCAGGTTCAGCGCAATTTCAGTCTTTCCCTGAGATGACTAAAAATTACATTTATTGCACTTAAAATTTTCTGTGAGCACAAAAAGAAATTTAATTACTGTCATAAAATGATAAGCCACTTTTGCATTCCCACCTATTGAAATAAATACAATTATTGTTATTACCTAAAACGCATAGATTTGGACCAATAACCATCATAGCACATGAACATGTATATAAAATACCCTTAAAATAAAAATATGAAGAGAAATGTGAAAAAGATCTGAAAGCCTATCATTTCAATTTTTATTTTTGAGCTATATTAATATAGCTCTTCACACATGCCACATATTTACAGTTTTCCAGGAAAATAACTTTTAAGGGTAAAGGATGATTTAAATAATTTGTAAAGCATACATAAGATACGAATTGAATATTTCTTATCATTCATCAGACACATATTATGTCTGCACAATTCTTGTCACACACATTATTTCTCAGCTCAGTACCGTGTATAGTAGACAGTAAATAAATGCTTATTAGTGATATTTAAATAGTATTTTAAAACTGTACATTAATTTGAATTTGTTTTAAAACAAATGTAACAATGTAGTAATATTTGAACAAATTAAGATGGCATTATTCCAGTGCAGCTACCTATCATCAGTCCCCCCAAAGCATTCATACAACTCATTGGTTTTTCATAGATTCTAATACACTCCAAAGTTCTTCTTTTATTGAGCTACTTCTTCAGTTAAGTTCTTTCCTTTCTGTCCTCTTGAAGGCATAATTTTATACCATTTTCCATATGTTTATTGATTCTTTCAGATACTTTGAAGACGGTCACCTTTCTCTTGACTCCATTCCTTTCCCTTCCTGCTTTGTTTTAAATCTGTGGCTCATGTCAGAATATAATTTAAATGCTTTTGGCTTGAGAAACTGCTGCAAAATCTGGCAAAACTGACAGTATTAACCTAACAAAGAAGCAGAAGATTTAAGAGGTAGAATCATTATACTAAGGCTAAATTTATGTTTTTATTTAAGAAAAGGAGAAAAAATTGCATCCTCCTAAACAACTTTCTACATTTGAGTATATGTTATTTTAGTTATGTAGTTGATTAAAATATTAATTTGAAGGAAATTTGTTCATTCACACTAATGATTGAGAAATACATTCTAGATTGTCAGCTTATGCTCATTTGTATTAATACAGGTAGCAGCATTGAAAAAATCATGTCTGTGGTAATACTTTACATCAGGAACTCATATTTAACACAAAATCAGAAAGTGGTGAATGTAGTTTAAATCTTATGAGGTTTGGCAACATATTTTTTGTTTGACTTTTTTTATTTTGATAAAATATACTTAACAAAATTTACAAATTTAACTTTTTAAGTATATAGTTTTCATGGTGCTAAATATATTCTATTCACATTTTTGTGCAACCATCACCACCATTCATCTCGAGAACCTTTCCTCTTCCCCAACTGAAACACCATATGCATTAAACACTAACTCCCCTTTCTGCCCCTTCCCCCAGCCCCTGGCCTCCATCATTCTGCTCTCTGTCCCCATGAATTTGACTACTCTAGCTACTTCATGTAATGGAATTATACAATATTTATGCTTTTGTGGCTGGCTTATTTCACTTAGCATGATGTCTTCAAGGTTCATCCATGTTATATATAACGTGTCAAAATTTCCTTCCTTTTTAAAACTGAATAATATTTCATTGTATGTATGTGCTGCATTTTGTTTATCTAAATATCCATCTATGGACACTTGTGTTGCTTTCATATTTTGGCTATTGTGAGTCATGTTGCTATGAATGTAGGTATGCAAATTTTTGGTTTTTTCCAACTTTATTATGAAAATTTTAAACATACAGAAAAGTTGGAAGAATTTTACAGTGAACATCAGTATCCCTACCGTTAGATTCTAACACCATTTTACTATGCTTCCTCTATCAACATCCGCCTCTCCATCCATCAATCTATCTTATTTTTTGAAGCATTTCAGAGTATTTTATAAATAATGTATTTTGTTCTGAATGCTTCAGCACACATATCATTAACTAGAATTCAGCATTAGTTTGGTTTTTCTTTTAGGGTAACATTATATACAATGAAATGTACAAATCTTAAGTGCATATTCAGTTAATTTTGACATGCATATACTTATGTAACTGAAACTCCTGTCAAGATATAGAACATTACTGTCACCCCAGAAAGTTCCCTCATGTCCTTTCCCAGCTGATTCTTTCTCCTAATCCCACAAAGGTAACTACTGTTCTGATAATTTTTCTCCATAGATTGGTTTTGCCTGTTTTAGAACTTTGTATAGTTGGAATCATAATGTGTACTTTTTTATGTAAGGCTTCTCTCATTTAGCATGTTTTTGAAATTCATTGATATCATTGTATAGATCAGTATTTCTTTCCTTTATCTTGCTGAGTAATATTCCATCATATGACTATATCATAGTGCATCCATTGTCTTATGATGGACACCTGGCCATCTTATTACTGCTGAATTATTACTTTATACAGGATGAAACAGAATCTCCCTTGCTTATTCCTTTACCCTTTAGTTACTAACATTAAAGCTTAGTAAGTGCTTATAAAGGGATTTCTTTTTTTTAAGCAGTGTATTTAAAATCCTTTTGAATTCCCCGATAGCTCTGCAGGACCATTTCTGTTTACCCTAGATCTTAACCAGTGAAAGAGATCAAGTACACACTGATTTCAAATGTGTATTAGCTCCCATGGTGGGCACATCTTGAGATCATAAACTGACCTCCAATCTTACTGCTGTCTGAGTTTTTGGAAGAACATTGTTGATTCTCTATTGAGAGTTGGAAGTAGGAGGCATTGGCTAGTTTCTGGTGGTTGCAGGTGGGGGAGTTCTCACTCTGGCCAGTTGCTGTAGCAGCATCAGCAAAGGGTAGAAGATAGGTTTAGGAGAGAGGGGACAGAGACATTACAGGGTATTAGTAGCTAAAATCAGTCTCTACTACAGTTGTAAATTGAAACCCAATTTTTTTGAAGAGAGAAATTTAAGTTGACCTTTTTACAGTATTTCATTTGCTAATTAGACAGTATTGTAACATATCGTCTTTGATAGAATGGCAACTCATACAAATTTAAACATACCAACTTTGCCATGTTTTCATCTACAGTATGTGTAGTATACATGCTTTGTTTTGTATCTGATCTCAAAATACCATAAGAACATAAAGACTCGTTTTATAATACCATCTTTTTTCATTTAATTTGTGATTTCCAGGAGTAAATCTAATTAAAAAAAAATTCTCCATGGTTTAAGGACAAGTAACCAAGGATATCAAAGAAGCATTTAAAATATTAAGACCTACTCTGTATTTTCCAGAAGGTATGAAAGTAATACCACTTAATAGGTTAGTGGCCACCCTGCGCTTTCAAAGCACTTTTGAGTCATTCATCTGTCTGAAGTAGGGCGGTCTTTGCACCCTTGGTTAATAGATGAGAACTCTTTTTCCCCTGGTGTTTTACTGTATTTGAATTCCAGAATTTATCCAGAGCTCTCCAAACAGTTGCTTGTGGGCTTCTGGTGGCCTAACAAAGATTCCTTTTTCAACAATGGCTTTTACTACTTATGTTGTAAATACTTCTGGGATATTTTTTCAGAAGTTATTAAAACTAGAAGCAAACAATTGTGAGCTTTTATGATAACAGTAAAAATAAGTTTAACCTGAAAACTTGAAAGAGATTATATCATTCATAGAAGTTAAAATAATTATATATATATATAGTAGGTAAAATAGCTCATAAGTTTATGTAAAATCTTTAAGCAACTATAACTTTAATATGTACTTAATTCATGGTTTTCTTCCTGGAAGAGAAATTATGGAATCCTGTATCTAAAATAATTAATAAATTTAATAATTGCATTGTATTGGTCCAGGTATGTTTGTGGTTAACAAAGAAAGAAAAACCACAGGTCTTCATTTGCTGATTTAATCAGCAGTGGTTATGAGATTAGCATCTCTGCAAATTACTAGTTATTTATTACTTGAACTCATAATCTTAAATTAGAGCATGTTTACGGGAGCTCTATAATGTGAAGAAGTAAAGAGTTACCACATTCAGATGCTGGTTGTGCTGGTCTTCGTTCATTTAAACATAGGACATTTTGAAGGCAAAAATTCCAAAGCCTGATTTATTTTATCTATGCGTGTTTACAAGTATGTTTAATCCTGCTCTTGTTTTTGAGCTTCTTAATACTGCATAAAAATATTAATCACTAGGTGGTCTTAATGTAGCTATCTTCAGCACCTCTACAAAAAGTCATTGTCAGAGAATTCATTCTAATTCAAGGTTAATTAGTGTACCATTAAAATAATGTGTTACAAAAATTAATTACATTGCAGGTCAGAAAATGTGTTAAAAAGCATAGTGTAAATGTCTTGGGAGCACATCATCCTCCTTAAAACATTGCTGTATGAGTGCCGCCCTTCTGGAAGATACATCTGGAGTGAGAATCACTGTTGAGGTCCAGTCATAGGTGTTTCCCCTAAAGTAAATTTTTGGCACCACATATGGGAAATTTAAAATATAACTCCCCATTAACAGTAAAATGTGTTGCTTGTCTGCTTTCCCTTCGAAACAGCTAAGGATTTATACTTCAGCATTAGTCGGTGTAACCCTATTGGGTTAAACCTAAGGCAAAATCAGGAATCTAGTTGATAAATAGAAATTACCTGTACATCTTGCAGTAAAAAATACTAGATACATTAATATTATGTTTTCTTACTTAACTATTAGGTAGTTCTGTAGGTGCCCTGTGTAAGTATACCACACATCATTTTAGTTATGTAGTAATTCTTGTTAATAATTTAACTTAATAGCCATAAAACATAAACTCAAAATTAGAACTAAAAATGATACAGACTTTGACACTTTATCTGATTATTTTAATGTAAAAGCTGTTGAAACAATTACATTGAACTATAGAATATTTTATACATTGGTATCTGTTCTGAGAGTCTTATTAGAAAATCTGATTTTTCATATGGAGGGTTTAGGAATTAGTGCCCTAGTAACAATAAATCAGTACACATTAGAGCTACAGAAAATTTAACATCAGAAACTCTGTTCTTTATTCAACAATACATTTTTTCACTTGGCTTTTAGAATTGTCTCCATTTTAAAAAATTCTTAGTGGGCTCTGGACAAAGTAGTTGTGCTATTACAGCAAATTGTGAATGATTTGCCCACATTTTAAATTTTTCTGCTTTACTTCCTCTTTGGATTAAAAATGAACGGAGCAAATGAAAGAAAAAAGAAAATGACAATTTGTGGGGAAGAAGTTGTTTTACTTTGGGTTTTGTTTGTTTGTTTGTTTCAAGAAGAGTTCCTGGTTTAATTAGTTGAGCTAATGGGTGTGTGAAGAGGGTCTGAAGATAGAGTGTAAGTGGGTTTAGAAAAGCTTTCTTGAAAGGTGCTTTTTACTTTAAAGTCATCTTTGTCCCAGCTTGTATCTGCTTAAATCTTTTCTAACATGACATAAAGCAGGGATTTCAACTTAATGTAGAAAAACATTCCATTCTTTTAAAAATGACAACATCACTACCACCCTCAAAAAGCAGTGTTAAGCCATCCATCACTCATTTCTTCAGAAAAGCCCTTAGCTTTGGGGCTTTTGTTTATTCTTTGGACCAAGTAAGGCTTCTTTCATTAACTCAACCAAGATTTTCTGACAGTGGAAAAGAGTATTAACACACCAATAGTAGCTGTTCGTCTTTGGTGGACAATGGTTAAAATTAATGTTTCATATTTAGTACTTTGTCTCCTAACAGTTAATCATCTATTCTATTTTACAAGTGGCTTTCAGTCAACATTTGCAGATAAACATTAGTATAGACTGTTCTGATGTTTTGGGACTATTTCAGGGTGTAGATTTGGGATATAAAGGGGTGTGCTTACTTTCGAAGTGGTTAAATTTTCTTACATTTTAAGGAATGAACGAGTACATTTAGATACACTGCATTTAGATTATGATCTCTACCTAGGTTTAAGTACTCATGTTTCAAACATAAGATTTTTTTTTTACCAGAAGAAGTGGAGATAATAATTTAAAACTATCTTTCATATTTTTAAAGTACTTCAAAATTTACAAAGCATTATCTTGTAGCCCGTTCATTACAACAAATGTGATTGGTATTGCTGTTGTTCATATTATCCTTATTCCTACTCTGTGGTTGAGGAACCTGATCAGACTGAAGAAAGTCACTGAGCTGGTGCGTAACAGATTCCAGAAGTAGAACTCATGCTTTCCAAAGTCTGCTGCCTTTCCCATAGAGCCTTTTATGTCAATCATTCTTCAAATAGTTAACCTACGTTTTTACATATTACTACGTCTTTCATGAGACATTGCGTCTTTTATATGACCCTGCAGCTGAATTAACAAGTTCATTTATCTTTTTCTGTTGTCTATAGGGCAGAGCTCTACTCCATTGGGCTTGTGATCGAGGACATAAAGAACTAGTCACAGTCTTGCTGCAATATAGAGCTGATATTAACTGTCAGGTAAGAGTGATGAAAAGGGAGCTTTTCTAAAAAAATTGAGGTAAAATCCACATAAAATAAAATTTACTGTATTAACAATTTTAAAGTGTACATTTCAGTGGCATTAATACATTTAACAGTGTGCAACCATCACTGCTATCTTGTTCTGCAGCATTGTCATCAGCCTGAAAGGGTACTTTGTACCCATTAAGCAGTTACTCCCTACTTCTGCCTCACCCTGGGCAGTGGCAACAACTAATCTGCTTTCTGTCTCAGTGGATTTGCTTATTTTGGATATTTCATATAAATGGAGTCATAAAATATGTGGCCTTTGTGTCTGGCTTCTTTCAATTGGCATGTTTTCAAGGATTATCCATGCTGTAGCATGTAGCAGTACTTCCTCCCTTTCACGGCTGAGTAATACTCCGTTGTATGCTAGACCACATTATATCAGTGCATCAGTTGATGAGCAGTTGGGTTGTTTCCACCCTTTGGCAATTGGGAGTAGTTGCTGTGAACAGTTGTATATGTGTTTTTGTTTAAACGCTTATTTTCTGTTCTTTTGGTTCTGTACCTAAGAAGAGAATTTGAGTTATATGGTAATTTGATATTTAACTTTTTGAGGAACCTCCAGATTATTTTCCACAGGAGCTACTACCACATTTTACATTCCCACCAGCAATGCATGAGTGTTCCAGTTTTTCCACTTCTTTGCCGGTACTCATTGTTTTCCTTTTTAATAGCCATCCTAGTAGGCATGAAGTGATATGTCATCATGGTGTGATTTTGATTTGTAATTCCTTAATGACTAATGATGTTGAGTAGCTTTTCATGTACTTTTTGACAGTTTGTATATATCCTCTTTGGAAAAATGTCTATTCAAATGTTTTGCTCCTTTTTAAACTGAGTTGTTTGTTATTTAAGATGTAAAAATTCTTTATATTTATTCTGAACATTAGACCATTGTCAGATATATGACATGCAAATATCTTCTCCCTTTCTGTAAGTTGTCTTTTCACTTTCTTGATAGTGTCCTTTGGTGCACGAAAGTTTTTAATTTTGATGAAGTTCAGTTTGTCAATTTTTTTTTCATTGATTGTGTTTGGTGTCATACCTAAGAAATCATTGCCAAATCCAAAGTCATTATGATTTACCTTTTCCCCTTCCCTTCCCTTCCTTTCAATTGTGGCAAACTATACATAACATAAAATTTACTACTTTAACCATTTTTAAGTGTACAGTTCTTTGGCATTAAATACTTTCAATTGTTCAACCATCACCACCATTCATCTCCAGAACTTTTTTGTATTCTCTGATTGAAACTCTGTACTCATAACTGACTCCCCCATTCCCCCAGCCCCTGACAACCACCATTCTGCTTTCTATCTTCATGAATTTGACTACTCTAGATACTTCATATAAGTGGAATCATACAATACTTGTACTTATGTGACTGGCTTATTTCACTTAGCATTATGTCTTCAAGGTTCATCCACATTGTAGCATGTGTCAGAATTTCTTTCCTTTTTAAAACTAAATAATATTGCATTGTATGTATACGCCACATTTTGTTTATCCAGATATCCACCTATGGACACATAGGTTACTTTCATCTTTTGACTGTTGTGATTAATACTTCTATGAATATTGGTAGCAAATGTCTGTCTGAGTCCTTGCCTTCACCTCTTTTGAGTATGTATCCAATAATGGATCAGTGGGTCATATGATAATTCTTTGTTTAACATTTTGAGGAAACACCATACCTTTTTTCACAGTGGCGGCAGCATTTTCCATTCCTATTGTCAATGCACAAGTGTTCCAGTTTCTCTACATCCTTACCAACTCTTGTTATTTTCTGTATTTCTGATATTAGCCATCCTGCTTGATGTGAAGTGGTATCTCGTGGTTTTGATTTGCCTTTCCCTGATGATTGGTGATGCTGAACAGTATTAATGTTGAGCAGTCAGTATTAGCCATTTGTTTATCTCCTTTGGAGAAATGTCTGTTCAAATCCTTTGCCCAGTCTTTAATTGGGTTGTTTGGAGGTTTTTTTGTTGTTAAGTTGTAAGGAGTCTTTATTTATTTTGGATATCAACCCTTTATCAGATACATGATTTACAGTTACTTTCTCCCGTTTTGTGAGCTGTGTTTCACTCTCTTGATAGTAGTGTCCTTTGATGCATAACAGTTTCAGTTCGGCTTATCTATTTTTCCTTTGGTTGCCTGAGTTTTTTGTGTCATATCCAAGAAATCATTGCCAAATTCAGTGTTATGAAACTTTTTCCTGTGTTTTCTTTAAGAGCTTTATGATTTTAGCTCTGTTTTTAGGTCTCTGACCCATTTTGAGTTAATTTTTGTATGTAGCATAAGGTAAGGGTCCAGCTTCATTTTTTTGCATGTAGATATTCAGTTCTCCCAGCACCATTTATTGAAAGGACTGTCCTTTCTTCATTGAATGATCCTGACACCCTGGTCAAAAATCATTTGACCAGATATGCGAGGGTTTGGGACCTCTATTCTATTTCATTGGTCTGTATGTCTGCTTTTATGCCAGTATTACATTGGTTTGATTACTGCAGCTTTGTTGTAGTAAATTTTGAAATCAGTAAGCATGAGACCTCTAACTTTTTCTTTTTCAAGGTTGTTTTGGCTAGTCTGGATCCCTTAAGTTTCCATATGAGTTTTAGGGGATTTTTCTGTTTCTGCAAAAAATTTCATTGGGGAATTAATAGAGACTGTGTTGAATCTGTAGATCGATTTGGGGAGTGCAGGTCTCCCTTGCTTTTTGAAAATACAGCGTTACTGTGAAACCTTTTGTAAGCCGAACTGATGTAAAACGAAGAGGCGATTACCATAGAACACATCTTGCTAACGGATACGCTGAATAAACTAAGATAAAGCACAGATGCCCACAGACACACTTAAAAGCAATAGCGGCTTCATGCTGGAATGCTGAGTGTAGTTCTTAGGGAAGGAACTTGGCAGTGCCCTTCTCACTGCTCAGGGTGCACATTGCCTCTACAGTGGCTAGCTGCAAAACAAAGACTGAATGCTATTTTCTTTCTTTCTTTCTTTCTTTCTTTCTTTCTTTCTTTCTTTCTTTCTCTCTCTCTCTCTCTCTCTCTCTCTCTCTCTCTTTCTTTCTTTCTTTCTTTCTCTCTTTCTTTCTTTCTCTCTTTCTTTTTCTTTCTTTTCTTTCTTTCTTTCTTTCTTTCTTTCTTTCTTTCTTTCTTTCCTTTCTTTCTTTCCTTTCTTTCTTTCCTTTCTTTCTTTCTTTCTTTCTTTTTTGCCTTTTTTTAATAAAAGCAAAAATCTTCTTTGAATTTCTTTCGATTAGCAAAAACAGGTACTAATTTAGGTCTTTAGTAAAAGTAAAGGGGCAAAAAAGCAAACTTTTGAAAAGCAGAGGATACTTGTATTGTCATCTTAACAATGGTAAGTCTTCCAATCCATGAAGTGGCTTTTCTTTATTTGTGTCTCTAATTTCTTTCAGCACCATTTTATAGTTTAAAGTGTACAGTTCTTTTGCCTCCTTGGTTTAAGTTTATTCCTAGGTATTTTATTCTTTTTTGACACTATTGTAAATGAAACTGTTTTCTAAATTCCCTTTTTTGATTATTTATTGTTAGTGTTTAGAAATACAGCTGATTTTTGTGTGATTTTGTATCTTGCAACTTTGCTGAACAGCTTTTTGTAGAATCTTAAAGATTTTCTGCATATAAGATATATTGTCTATGAACAACGATAATTTTACTTCTTCCTTTCCAATCTGGATGCCTTTTATTTCATTTTCTTGCCTAATTGCTCTGACTAGTCCTTCTAGTACTATGTTGATAGAAATAGCAAAAGTGGACTTCCTTGTCTTGTTCATGAGTTTGCTTTTTAATTTAGTTTGTTAGGTAGAAAATGCTTTTTCTTTACATAATTTTTTTGCCATATATGTCCATCCTCCTCTAGCCCCCTAGGCCTCATAGTCTCACCCTGAACTTTTCATCAAATCTGAGATTTACAGTTCTGACTATACTCTCTGATTCATTTCACTCTAAATCTCTTATTTGACTTTGTGAAAATTCCTGGCCCCTTGACTGATCTGCTTTCTCCCATTTTAGCTCATTTTGTCCTCTCTCATGCAGTTACCCTCATCCTCATACCCATTCCCTCTTTTTCAACTGTGGTAGCCATCTGGTAAAACTCTAATTCTGATTAATCCAGTTGCCTGCCTTCTATACATTTACACCTTGGCTCTGGGCAAAGCTAGAAAAAAAAAGTCACAGAATTCTGATACTGTAATAAATCATGGTATCCATCTTTAATTTTCACTAGCAAGTCTTGTATTCTTTCTTATTCTCAGATTATCTGTTTCACAGACAAAATAGAAGAAATTTTTATCCCCAACCCAGATCTCAGCCAATAGTTGCAGCAACATATGTCTCTTTTTGACTATCCCTCGGACACTTCAAACATAGTATCTAACCCTGAACCTACCATCTCTCAACAGCTTCCCTCCCCAACCCCATAATTAGCACCAACATCCAACCAGTTTCCCAGGAGTCATCCTTGATTCTTCTCTCATTTTCACACCCCCTGAAGGTCCTGTAGGTTCTGCCCCCTAAGTATATCTTGAGTCTACCAACTTATCTATTTCCGCATTGCAAGCACACTAGGTTAAGCTTCTTAAATTATTTCAGCATCTCTGAACTATATCCTTGCTTCTAATCTTGACATCCTTCGATTTATTTCCCACTTTTCATCTAGAGAGTCTTTCTGAAATGCTAATTTGCAAATGTTCTCTTGTTTAATTTTATTGTTCTAAGATAAAATCTAAATTTAATTCACCCTGTGAAGCCCTTCTGATCTGGGCCTTGCTTACCTCTGCACATATTTCTCAGTGCACTCCTTGTTTATGTCCCATCCCTGGTACACTAAGTTCCACTGGTTCTGAAGAACTTGACATGCTGCTCACCTATTGAGCTTTTAATATACTGTTTTTTCTCTCCTTCATTCTCCCTCCTAGGCCTCAGTTTATACACCATTTCCTCCAGGAAACCTTTCTTCCCTCTAACCAGGTAAATACTCCCACTGTCTCTTATAGCATCTTGTTCTTAAGCTCATCAAAGAGCTACCACAGTGCATTCACGTTGAATTATAATTCATCATTTACATGTCTGTATCCTCAACACCACCACATGCAGGTACCAGAGTTTGGTTGTATCACCATTGCCTGATGCAGTGCTCAGTAATTACTGAACAAAGTAATACCAGTTTATAAAGAAGTTGACAGAATGTTAGAAAAATAGAACGTGAGAACCAGAAAAGACCTAAGACCTAAGCATTTACCAGAACTTTTTGGGTATCCTTGTTATTTCATCAGAAGAAATACTTCCTTCAGCATTAGACATGTGTGTCTTCATCTTGAACCAGTTCTTTAGCTTCAAGTCATGGGTCAGAGCCATAACCTTAAAGCCATGTATATTTCACTGATTTCTTTTTTAAAGTAGGTTGTATGTATACAAAGGAAAAAAAAACCCAAAAGATGCAAAAGACTAATTTTTAAAAACTCTTCCTCCTACCCTCATTTCAGAACTTACTATGTATTAAGGAAAATTAGCACTTTCTTTGTGATATAATTATTACTAAAACTTTTCTTCTAGTACTTCATCATTTCATAGTTTCTGTGATTCATCTAGAATTAATAGGAATTTTATTGTTGTCTCAATGATTAGCCAGTTGTTTCAGTGATGTTTATTGAATAATCTTCTCTACTGATTTGAAGTGTCTTCTTTTTATATTCTCACTTTGTCTATGTATTTCATTGTATTTCTGTGTTGTTCTTCTATTCCATTGCTCTGTTTTTCTGTTCATGTACTTGTGCTATGCCATTTTAATTATTGTAGATTCAGACTATGTTGTAAAACCTGACAGGATAGATTACTTAATTATTCTAAATATTTCCTGTTATTTTTGCTTGTTTATTTTTCTATGTGAACTTTGAAATCATCTTTCCAACCCTTACTTCCCCCAATCATCACCACCACCATTAAGTTAAAAAACAAACAAAACCAAAAACCTGTTGGTGTACTCATGTCTTTTGGATTGTTAGGGGGTAGTATTTTGGAGGGAAATGTCCCCAAGTTAGGCATAGCCTGTGGTTTTTACCTGTGGGTTTCTAGTATTCTGTTTGAATATTATAAGACAATACAAAAAACTGTACGTGGCTTTATAGGATGCTCTTTACTAAACACCAGCTTTAATGCAAAGTAAAAGTTTCCATGTAGGCTTTTAGGATGGATCAGTTAGGACTGTATGCCTGGCCAGTGTTTTCCTTCCCCTCTTTGTCTTCATATGACCACTTTGTATTGCCCCTAGCCTTGGTTTTTCTTTGTTATTGATGATCCTAATCCG
This sequence comes from Camelus ferus, assembly GCF_009834535.1. Classification (NCBI taxonomy): domain Eukaryota; kingdom Metazoa; phylum Chordata; class Mammalia; order Artiodactyla; family Camelidae; genus Camelus; species Camelus ferus. Next base: position 4,123,883 of record NC_045716.1, read on the forward strand.
TATGATCTAGCTGCAGTTAAGGGAATGCTTTTGGCTTGTCAGTTTGGGTTGCTAACATGCTTCCAAATCAGAGGGCTTTTGGAGATTAGCTCTCAGAATAGCTTTCCCCTTGTAATTTCTTCTTTGGTTTCGTTATTGAAAACTCTTTTCAAATACAGACAATACAAACATAATAAATGGAAGGAAAGGTTCATCTCCCTCATGGCTCAGTCTTTCTTAAACAACATTATTATTGACTGGCCTATTGGTTGCCAAAAAGGAAAATCAATTTTATTAGAAGTATTTGCTTGGCCACAGATCTTGGTACTAACCCAGCAGAGACAGGCTGATGTTATCAACTATCTGAAGACTAATTTTAACCATTAGCCTGAAATGAGTAGTAATTAAAGATATGTCAAAGTCTACTCTGTGTTTTCCTGTCATTTTTACCTTTCAGTATCTCTCGTATATGCTTTTATTGCACTAGGGTTTCTGCATTCTGTGACTCTGATGGAATTGGATCTTTTAATTTTATTTTACTTCTAAGAAAGATCCTTTATAGATTTCATTTGTTATCTGGCGGTATTTTGGACATAGTTTTGTCTTTTCCATTGCTTGGTATTGATTTTTAGTTCAACTCTGGAAGTTAGGTTCTTAACCACATTTGAGATTAGGATATGGGTTAAATACACACACATAAACACACACCCCTCAGACCTCTTGAGTAAATTTGATCTTTAAACCCTAAAGAAAGATTAAAACTACTCTAAATGCACATTTAAAAGTATCTGAATGCTGAAGACTTACTGCTAGACTTCTCAGATTTATTGAAAAGTAACATTAAGGAAATGAGTGTGGGGAGGTGGTGGGGGAATTAGGAACATCTGTGATACTGGATGTCTACACTGTGTACTGGGTGTTAAGCAATTCAGAAGGAGAATATTTTGAGTGTTACAGAAATGTTGAAGGACTTTGGGATGTATAAATTATATAAACTTATGATTTATATAATGGCATAGAGCAATATACCCTCTCTGTGAATATCTTGGTAACTATTTGTGTGTTACAGAAAATTTTAAAAAGAGAAAACATGAGATTTAACTAGACTTACTGTGGTGATCATTTTGTAATGTATACAGATCAAAGCATTATGTTGTATACCTAAAACTAATATGATGTTATATGTCAGTTATATCTCAATTGAAAAAAGAATACTTGTGGAATGAAAGAATAAGTGGATGAATCTGAAAAGAAAGAAATTCTATATACATATATAGTTTTATGAAATAAATGGAAAACATATTTTTTTAAAAGAATGGGGATAATGACAATTCTAGATTTCTTCGGGATGTTGTGGGGCTTAAAATGCTAATAGCCCCTCTACTGCTACTTGGCCACGATTACTTCCCTTTCCCAAGTTGCTGCCAACAGAGCCTTCCCAAGACACTTTTTATTATGTCATTGACCTGGTCAAAACTCTAATGACTGCATTGCCTATAGGATAAATTCCAAACTCTGTAGAAATGAATTCAGAGTTCTCTATCATGGGGGAAGAGAGGCAAGAGAAAAGTACATAAAGCAGTAAATAAAACCATTGTAATTCTATTACGTGTGGGGGTAGGATATAAAACAGTTTTTTAGTATTAACTATGTACCAAGCATTTTATGTATAGTCATTATCAATCCTGTAATGTAGGTATATTATTATATGCATTTTAGTGATAAAGAAGCAGCAGTCAGAGCTAATAAGTGATAAAGTCTAGACTTGAACATGTCATTCTGATTCCAGAGCCCAAGCTCTTATTCACTCCTCTGTAAAATTTGAGCACATTTCCTTCTCATCTTTGTTTTCTCTACTTACATGTATATAACATATTTTAAAGACATTTGGTACGTTATTGCACATAGAGTAGTTTTCTTTCATTGTTTAAAATATTGAGATATCAGATACATTTAGCGAGGTACATGTAGGACAGAAATCTTAAGTACACAACCTAATGCATTATATACATGTATGTGTGTGTGTGTGTATCTGTGCAACTGCCACTTGTATCAGATTAGAACATTTCCAGTACCCCTTGAAGAGTTGTTTCCTTAAGCTACTTCCTGTTAATATCAATCCTCCCCCAATTCCCCCCAACAAGGTGACTATTATTCTGACTTCCATCATCATCATCAATTAGTTTTCTCTCTTCTTGACAACTGAGATATTTGGAATATTACAATATATATTCTTTTGGATACAGCTTATTATGCTCACTAAAACATTTGTGAGAGTCATCCAGGTTGTTACGTGTATCATTTGTGCCTTTACTTGTATTGCAGTGTAACATTTCATTGTATGCATATACCATAATTTATGCATTCTCCTGTTGATGGATATTTAGTTTTGAGGGTGTTTTTTTCCTTCAGTTTTTGGCTATTATGATTAAAGTGCCTGTGAATATTCTTGAGCATGGACGTATACACACATACTTTCATTTCTCCTGGGTTTATAACTTAGGAGTAGAATTGCTAGGTCATATGATACCTGTGTTTAACTTTTTGGGAAACTACTTACGGTTTTTCCAATAGGCTGCCCCATTTTACATTCCCACCAATGATGTATGAGAGTTCAAGTTTCTCCACATCCTTGTCAATACTTGTTATTACCAGTCTCTTTGATTATAGCCATCCTAGTGTATCTCATTGTAGTTTTTAATTTTACTTCCCCTACAGTTAATGATGTTGAGCATCTTTTCATGTGCTTATTGGCCATTTTTATATGTTCTTTAGATAAGTATCTATTCAAATCCTGTGCCCATTTTTTAAATTAATTAAAGGGGAAAAAAAAAACATGGGAGGCACAATAAGATTCTCTAGAAGCAAAATTTTTTGAGGGATGTTATGGACTCAGGGCCAGGCTTTATTTTGTTTTTGGCATTTAAAGTCTCCCTAAATTCCCTATCTGCCATTAGGCGGTACCCCCTGAAGAACAGGGACTAGGGTGACTTCATGGATACATCTAATTCCTTAGGTCTCTGTACCTCAAACAGCTAGAGCAAATTGTTAATACTAACAATGCATATGCCCATCTAAAAAAAAGTGAATTATTTATTTCTTTATTATTGAATTGTAAGGGTTATATATATTGAATATAAGCTCCTTATCAAAATAAATGATTTATAAATTTTTTCTTCCATTCAGTGGGCTGTCTTTTCACTTGCTTGATAGTGTCCTTTGAAACACAAAAATTTTTAATTTTGTTGAAGCCTAATTTATCTGTTTTTTTTTTTATTTTGTTGTTTGTGGTTTTGTTGTTGTTTCTAAGAAACTTGTCTAATCAGAGATCATAGTGATTAAGCCTTTTTCTTCTAATAGTTTTATAGTGTTATCTCGTACATTTAGGTCTTTGATTCGTTTTGAGTTAATTGTGTATGATATGAGATAGGGGTCTGACTTTGTTCTCTTACTTGTGGATATCCAGTTGTTCAGCATCATTTGTTAGAAAGACTACTCCTACCCCCATTGAATTGTTGCAGCACCCTTGGCAAAAAATCGTGACCATAATTGTGAGGGTTTATTTCTAGATTTTCAGTTCTGTTCCATTGGTTGCAATCTCTACCCTTATGCCAGTACCACACTGTCTTGATTGCTACAGCTTTGTAGTAAGTTTTGAAACTGAGATTTTTTGAGTTCTCCAACTTTGTTCTTTTTTTTTTTTTTTAAGGTTGTTTTGGCTATTCTGGGTCCCTTGAATTTCCATTTGAATTTTAGAATCAACTTGTCCATTTCTAAAAAAAAAAAGCAGCTGAGATTTTGATAGGGATTGCATTGAATCTGTAGATCAGTTGGGGAGTGGTGCCATTTTAAATTAAGTCTTCTAATTCATGAACATGAAATGTCTTTCCATTTATTTAGGTTTTATTTAATTTCTTTCAATGATGTTTTGTAGTTTTTAGTGCACAAATCTTACACTTTTGTTAAATTGATTCCTAAGTATTTTATTATTTTTACTGCCATTGTAAATAGAATTGCTTTCTTAATTTCTTTTTCTGATTGTTCATTGTTAGTATATAGAAGTGCAATTGATTTTTGTATATTGATCTTGTAGCCTGCATTCTTGTTGAACTCATTGTTCTAATAGGTTTGGGGGGGTTCTATATACATGATTATGTCTTCTACAAATAAAGCTATTTGGATGCCTTTTATTACATTTTCTTGCCTACTTGCCTTATCTAAAACTTCAATGTTGCGTAGAAGAAAGTAGCAAGAGCAGACATTCTTGTCTCTTTTTTTATCACATTATTTTAGTATTTTTTTGGCAGGGGGGTAGGTAATTAGGTTTATTTTTAACGGAGGTACTGGGGATTGAACCTAGGACCTTGTGCATGCTAATAAGCATGTGCTCTACCACTTGAGCTATACCCTCCCCACCGACATTCTTGTCTTGCTCCTGATCCTTTAGGGAAAACATTCAGTATTTAACCATTAAAGAATGATGTTGGGCTTGATCCATTTTTAATTGTTAAACTAGTCTTGCTTTCTTGGGATAAACCTCACTTGCTGGATTCAGTTTGGTAATATTTTATTTAGAATTTTTTTCATCTCTAACCGTAAGGAATATTGATTGACCTGTAATTTTCTTTCCTTGTAGTGTTCCTGTCAGAGTTATAATAGCCTCATAAAACCAAAAGGGAAATATTCCTTCTTTATTATCTAAAAGAACATGTTTTAAGATTATTACTAGTCATTCCTTTAAGCTTATATATGGAATCTTCAGTTCCAGACAGGACTCATTTCTCCCTATTCTCCCTGCTAGGTACAGGTAAAAACCCTACTGTGAAAGGTTGAAAGAAGAGGGCAGACTGGGGACCTAGAGAATTGAGGAATGGCACTGTGGTAATTTTTCTGAGTGTTCTTTTTTCCCTGTGTAACCTGAACTGGGCTCTAGAGATGCCCACATCCCAGAAATGCCAACAGGCACACTGTTTTCTCTCACCAAAGGACATGAAAAGAAGCAATTTAGCAGAATGGAACTTTTCGGTAGTACCCACCCTACCCCAGCCAAACACCACGCAGAAAAACATGTGCCATCCTTTGCAGTGTTTGGTGGTCAGTAGGGAAGCTTAGCATGCCCTGGCTGATACAAGCAATGCTCTCCTTCCTCACCAGCGTGGCATCAACAGAGGCCATGGGAGCCCTGGACTTGTACCTCCTGCCCACTGGTGGCAGGCAGTGCTTTCCTTCTCCCACAGGGTGGTGCTGGAAGAGGCCAGATAGGGAACTGAGACTTTCACCCCCTGCCCGGAAGCAGAAGGCAGTGTTCTCTTTCTCCTGCAAGGATGGTGTCAGTGGAGGCCAAGTGGTAAACCTGGACATCTACCCCCAACTCTGGAAGTAAAGGCAGTAATAAAATGGTATTTGCCTTCCTTTCCAAATAGAAAGTGGTGCTGTGGGGGTGGATTTCAGAGAAGAGGAAGCTGGAGAAACAGATTGTTTAAACTTTGTATGGAGTCCTGAGAAGATCCCAAAGTGTCTCATACATTAAACTGACTGGAATTAACACAACAAAAGCTTTGAAAACTGAAATACAGTATGGAGTACTGCCCAGGTTTTCACGTTGACCTCTAGTTAGCACAAAGTAGACCAGAATATCACTTTAAGGACTCTGAAAATTAAATCGTCCTTGGAACTGCAGCTCATAAAAGTGGACCAGGACCTGCATGAGAAACCCATACAGGGAGACTGCCTGCTAAAATAAAATAGATTTAAATAGCATCCGGATTCTCATTAACATACTCAAATTGCAAATTACTCATCATACCAAGAACTGAGAAAACCACAACTTGAATGAGAAAGGGTAACCAACACACACCAAACACTAAAATGATTCAGATGTTAAAACTATCTGACAAGGATTTTTTTAAAGTAATAAAATTATTTCAGTGAGCAGTTAATGAACATTCTTGAAACAAATGAAATGAAAAGGTGTAACATGTAATTGGGATATCGAAAGGAGAATAAAGAATAGAGCAGAGTAAATATTTGAATGATTGATAATTTTCCAAATTAATGACAGACACCAAATCACAAATCCAAGGAGCTCAGCAAACACGAAACAGGACGAATACCATTATAGAGGTATTTGAATCATTGAGCCAGCACCACACAGCCTCCAAATGTTTTGCCGATTTTGTTTTTCCCAGAGTTATTGCATTTAAGCCACATTCATCTTCAGCCTATTCAGTGAATCAGGAAATGCCCTGGTAAGAAGGCTCAGGAGAGAGCCTGCTCCCCCATGAATAGCTCTCTGGTTTAGTATACTGGGTCCTTTTTGCTTCCTTGACTCTTAAATAGCTTTATAAGTACAATTTTCTCAATTTACCTAACTTTTTTTTTTTTAATGTTTCGGTTGGGGGAGTTACTTTATTGTATCTTCTTCCATCCTACGTCGAACCAGAAACCAGTTTTTAGTTTTGCACTTCTTTTTGCTTAAGATGTTATAGTGACCATTTTTCCATGCCATTCAAGTGACAACATTTTCAAAATGTTTTTTTTTTTTACTGTTTTTTTAATAGCTCATCAAACTGAGACACTTCTTTCCTTGGCAGCAGTGGAGTATATAGTGTATGCAAGAATATATGAGAAACCATAAGATAAATGTGGTATATCTTTCCAGAGTATTCATTTTCCTTGAAGATTTGGGGATACAAATAAGTTAGAATTAGCTCCAAAAATCAATTGATGCATAAATAAGCATGGATATGTAATTGTGGAATAGTATATAAAATGCACACAAACTGCTTAGCTAAAAGAAGACTTCAAGGAAATTTCATGTTTTCAAGAAAGCCATGCAGCCACTTAAGATATTATTCCAGTTTTTCTTGTTTTTCAACAACTTTTCTCCCAAGAGGAAGTAGTTTTGAATTTAGGTGTTTATTTCTTCCCTCTTTTTCAGTATTGAAGTATATAAATATCACTGAGAATCTCCATTTTCTAATTTTAAGAGACGTGTATTGATCTTCTCTTTCTTTTGTGCCTTGAAAGAAAAAATTCTCCCTAGGAAATAGAAAAGATTTGCCTTCTTTTTACTATCTTTTCTTTATTGTGTACATAGACAGTACCCCTTAACATGCAGTATTAAAGCGAATATTTAAATTAGACTGCAAAGTTTAGGTGTTTAAGAAAAAGTAGACTGTACAAATAAATGACATATATATATATATACATGTTTTGTAAATTCCTCAATGAATATTTCAATTATTTACTTTTTCAGATTATTAAATTATTTTATACATGAATAAGCCCATTTACAAATATATATGTAATTGACATGTATAGAGAGTTATAAATCATAAGATCTAAAGTTTGAGTCTCAGAATTTACCATAGTGACAGATACCTTGAGGCCATGGCATTCCTATTATGACATTAACTAATTATGTCACATTAAATAAATTCTAAGATGAATTTTTTTTACATCTTAGCATCTTGACATTGAGATACGTCTTACAATCACCATTAACCAAATAATGTAGTTGTCATTGCCTGTGCTTAAGTGAAGTTAGTTTTCAGTTGTTAATATTGTTACTTCAGTTGAGATACATTCATTGGTATGTTGGTTTTAATTGCCATCTAAAATATTTTGAGAAAGATGACTAATTGCATATTGAAACAAAAAAGTTATTGTATATGGAGAAAGGCACAAAAATAGAAATGAGGAATATATTTGATATTTGTAAAGCAATTATTCATCATTAGAGGAATGACCATTATTCCATAACTGTGTGTGTGTGTATGATCAAAATAAAAACCTCTTCAAGGAAAAGTTACTTTCTGTTTTGAATCCAGCTATTGAGTAGAGTGCTGTGCACTGGTTATCAATCCCAAGAGTATAGGATACTCTGCACTGGTTACTAATCCCAGAGCTGGGGGACTCGAGCTCCCTGGAGGACAGCAAAGCTCATCACTGTGCCACCTACCAGGAATAGAAATCCAAACACGTCTGACCATTTCATCTTGTATCAACGTCATGAGAAAGACAAGACATAGTCAAGCACTGGATGGAACAATACTTTGCTTACATAGAAAAGAGAGAGAGCAGTATCTGCTTCAGTAGCAGGAGTTGGTCCCCCATGGCCAGAGGATCTCTCCAGGTGTCCAATGCAAGGCAGATTGCCTGTGCACACTCCTCTCCAGCTGCAATAGAAGGAACTCCATCCCCTCCCCAAGAAGGACAGATATTGTAATGGGTTGGCAAGGTGCCATATGACATACATGCTTCAAGCAGAGACCAAATAGTATTTATTGAGCCTGAAATAAGGAAAGATATTCCTACAGAAGGTGATAAGAGCCCTGTGATGGCTTTTTATTCTTTAGCAGCTGAGAGGGAGTCAAAAGACTGCTCAAACGAGACTGCCTTTCCCAACACCAACATTAACAGTTTATGCTAGATTTTTTTAGAATTTTTGTTTGGAAATAATTTTAGGCTCTATAAGCTTAAGAGTTGCAGAAACAGTGCAGAGTTCCTGTATACCCCTCACCAAGATTTCCCTAATATTAACTTCTTACGTATCCACAATACAGTTGTCAAAATCAGGAAATTAACATTGGTATAATACTGTTATTTAAACTACAGACCTTATGTGAATTTCAACAATTTTTCTACTAATGTTGAAAATGTTTTCCATTCTAATTTGGTATTAGTTACTATTTCTTTTTAGCCTTCTTCACTCTTTCCATGTCTTTCATGATCTTGACCCTTTTAAAGAGAATGGATTAGCTATGTTGGATTTGGATTTGTGTAGTGTTTTCTCTTAATTAGAATTAGGTTATACAGTTTTGACTAGAATATCACAAAAGTGATAGGCCCTTCTCAGTACCTGTATTTTAAGGGATTCTTAATGTTAATATATCTTATTACTGTCATGTTAACTGTGATCACTTTGTTAAGGAACCATCTGGTTTCTCTACTGTAAAGTTACTGTATTTCCTTTGTAGTTAATAAATATCATGGGGGAGTTACTTTGAGACTATATACATCTTGTTTTTCCTCAAACTTCTGCCCACTAATTTTAGCATCCATCAGTGGATCTTGTCTACAACAGTTATTGTGGTGTTTGCCTAATGGTGATTTTCTCTTTTCCTCTTCCTTGTGCCTTTATTAGTTGAAATTTCTCTATAAAGAGGAACCAACCCCATTCCCCGACTCCAGGCTTATCTTGTATTTTCCCTACCCCAGCCCCAAATCAATCATTTCTCCAAGGATCTCTGTTTCCTTTTATTGAAGAATGATGTTTTGAAACCAAGATCTGGGTACCAGGTATGCTCCTTCTTATCAGAATGTCACAGCTTCTTGGTTGTCTCAGCAGACAGAACTAGGAAATACATGTAGATGTAGGAAATATATGTATATGTACTAATCCATGCATTTATTTATTTATTTATCTATTTATCTATTTATACACTACATTTCTGTATCGGTCTGTATGTATAGTGAGTACTGTGTGTTTGTATGTTTGTATTGATATGTTCAATTATAATCCAACACTACAGGGTTTAGCCTTTTATTATTTACTTTTTCTCCAACAAAAAAAATCTGACCCTCACTATTTATTTTGTTCAACTCTAGTGTACACATAATGTAGTTTCAGAATTGCTAGCTCTTACATTCATGAAACACATTTACTAACTAGGTTAAAACATTTATGTATAGTTCATGTGGCCATTTGGATTTCAGTATCCAGTTAAGATACTGTTTTCTAAAGTTACTTAAGTTAGTTTTCTTCCCCACCCTCTTCAGTATGATTGTTACTCAGCTCAGGTTCATTTGTCAGTGTTTGTATACCATTTTAGATTTTCCCCACATACTGGTTGGTTTTAGTTTTTTGTTTATTTTGCAGTTATGTCAAACATTACTATGATTCTAAGAGTCACAGCTGTATACAAAGATATACACAAAGAATTGTCACTCCCTTCTCATCTCTGCTACCTCAGTCCCATCACCCCTTCTTCCTTCCACTATGTTCTTATCCATTCCCTATAGGTAACCAGTCTCTTGTTTCTGGCTCATCCATCCCATATCTCTTTTGCACTAATGGGCAGATTTGTCCTTTTCTAATTTACATGAAAGGTAGCATGCTACAGATACTCTTTTGCACTTAACTTCTTTCATTTAACAGTAGGTCCTGAAAGTTACTCCATATCATTTCATAGTGATCTGATTCATTTTTCATAGCTGCATAGTACTCCCTTGTGTGGATGTGCCATGGTTTATTCAACCACTCTCCTGTGTATGAGCATTTAGGTCATTTCCAGTATTTTGTGGTTACAGTGCTGCAACTAATAACCTTATGCATATGTATTTTCATATTGTTGGACATGTGCCCTCAAGATAGAGTCCTAAAAGTGGAATTACTGGGTCAAAAGATAAGTGCATATGTAATATTTTTATATATTACCAAATTTCCCTCTAGAAAGGTTGTACCACATTGCATTCCAACTTGCAATGTATGAGAGTGCCTTTTCCTCACAGCTTGCCAGTATATTGTATTGCTTGTATTTTCAAATTTTTGTCTATCTGGTAGAGAAGTGGCATCTTAATGTTCTTTTAGTTTGTGTGTGTGAGTTGTTACATTTTTGTTTGTTCATGTTTCTATCAAGTTTTTGGCCTATTATTCCTCAATTTTTAAGAATTCTTCATATATTAGAGATATCAACTTTGTCATATACTGAATTTCCATATGTATTTGGATCTATTTTTTGATTTCCTAATGTATTAAACTGGTCTGTTTGTCCAAAAGTACCAATATAACAATATTTAATAAAGAGGCTTCATAGTAGCTATGAAAGTCTGGAATGGCTATTTCTCCCTCATAGTTTTTCCTTTTAAATGTTTTCCCAGCTATTCTGGTGTATTTGTTTTATATGAACTGTAATATCAAGTTGTGTAATTCCATAAAATAGCTTGTTGGTGTTTTTATTGGGATTGCATTGAATTTATAAATTAGGGAGAACTGGCGTAATCATGATAATTGATTCACCCTATCCAAGTACAGGGGCTGTCCTTCCATTTGATCAAGCCTGCTTTTACATCTTTCAGGAGTGTTTAAAATTTTTTCCTCATACAGGGTTTGTACATTTCTTGTTAAATTTATTCTTAAATATTTATCTTCTTTGTTGCTATAAATTGTTTACTATGTGTAAGTTTTCCAAATAATGTTTGAGATTTTTAGATCTCTAATTTGTTTACTTTACTGTAGTTCCCATACCACTTATGTGACATTGTCGTTGTCTGCATTTCAAACACTTCAGCTGTTAAGTGAAAGCATAAAAATGTTAAATTTTCCTGTTTTCCCTCACATATTGTTGTCATGACCCTAATTAAGGGGTCATTTGAAAAGTGTGGGCTAATGTGTTTAATCACCTGTATGATTTGCTAGAGAATTGCTTTAATTCCACTTAAGAATATGCTGCAGCTTAATGAAAGTCAGGTGTGAAAACAGAAGCTCTGCCAAAACACAATCCATTTTGTCATTTGATCTTTTTCTGCTGAGTAGATCATTATGAAAATAGCCTTATTTTTCAAATTATTTCTTTAATCCTTGATTGCCTCACACACTGTAAGGAGTCCAGTTCTCATGCCAGTTTTACTGTCTTCCTAGATTACTAATATGTTATGGGTGCTGAGGAAGAAATGTTTACAAGTACTTGAGCTTAGGACTTTTCCATGGGAAAATATAAAAACTCTAGTCTAAAATGAATGAAGTTTTATATGATCAACAGAACCCCAAGTGAAGGTGGATGTGATAGTGAAGGGGGATATGGGGGAATGGAGATTAAATCCAATAGCTGTACTTTTAAAAAATACAATTGTTTTGTTTTTATTACAGGAATCATTTTCATGTGTGCCTGTTTCTTTTCTGAAAGATTGATAAGAGTATTTCCATTTTTAAAGGCTTGATAAATCTCTGATTTATAATGTTATGGTACAACTTTTTATACTCAGGATGTGTCTTCCAAATATGCATGGAATTCTTGGCATTCTGAGGACAGAATTTGTGCTTTAATTTTGCATTGCTTTTAATATTGAAATTATTAGTACACTTAGGCATTCTAATTAAATCTTTTCTTTATGTACCCTAGAGCCAATGAAAACCCAAAATTTCAGCAATTGAAGTAAAAGGGTTTTTACGTATCAAAACATGAATGGTTTTTAGGATTCTCTTTATAAAGGTTTTAGGATTCTCTTTATACTTTCTAAAAATCTTAACAATTTCAGTATCAAATACTAAATACTATATCCCAGAATGCAAACATTCATATATAATAATTTTTTATAATCTTAAATAATTTTTTTTATATTTAAGGGGTAAATCATAAAGTTAGAGCAGTGTGTTTTGCAAATCCTGAACCCACTGATTATTGTTGACATAAACATGGTTTAGAATTCTCATTGGCCAATATGTAATCTGTCCCAATAGGCTATGGATTAAAAATAAATATATTTGCACGTTCTTATTTTTTACAAACTTGGCTATTACCTTCTCAGTGACATCCTGATTTGTCTGCTTTTAATGCATTAACCAGCAATAGAGAAAGTCTTTTAACTAAAAACTATCCATTTTTCATAGATGATGGTATGTTTTTTTCTTGGTGTTCTGAGATTACTTAATGTTTTAAGTTGCATTTTTGAAAACAATTGCTTTGATGAGTTGCTCTCTAATGAAACTCTAAAATAGCAGTAAAGTGCAAAAATGCAAGTACTTTTATTTCTTTATGCAAAGAACATGTTTAGAAACTGAAATAAAGGGGGGAATTCTGGACGAAAAGAAATAAAAAGTAAATGAGGTAATCAAAGTCAGAGAAATTGATATTGGCAGGTTCTGAATGATGTTCCTAGATGAGCAATCTTTCAAAATCCTTCTTGTACATTGCTGCTATTCCTTTATTTATTATTAAAATAACATGATCCATGAGGAGCTTGGGGTGACTCTCGGCCTAGCTAATTCTAATTAATCCAGTCAGGGAGAGCAGTAGGGTAAGTGGAGCAGTCTATCGGATTGAAATTCATAACTTAATTGAGGTCAAAGTCCCGGTCTGGGAGAACAAAAGTCTTTTGCTAGGACCAGGCAGATCAATAGCAATAAATATCTGGCTTGGGTACAAGTAGCTTATAGTGACGGATTATCTGACAGTGGCCAGAGTTCTTGGTTCTGTTAAGGGCAGAGTCTTGAGCATGTCATGGTTCTTTCTGATGCTCAGTCCATACCCATGACACTTGGGAAAAAGTGAGTAATACTCTCAAGAACTCCTGAAAGTCTTATGGAAGTGCTGTGTGTGAGACTCCACGTGACTTCTATTTGTTGTTATCAAATGTACATTCTCTAAAGATACCTTTTTTATAAATGACAGACGGGTTTCTATCACATTGCCAGTAAGATCCAAATGATTTGCAAAGTTGATTAACCCGGAGAGCTAACTTTCCTATTAATAATACAGAATTGCTTTGGGGAAAGAACATAACACCAAGCCCTTGTTGTCTTAATTTGTATATGACAGTAAAAGTTAAGAGGACCATGTTATATTAACATTAAGGAGTTAGTGTTAACTTTTTTAAGTGTAATAATGGTATTGTGGTTGTGTAGAAATTTTCCTTGTTATTATTAAGTGCACAGTAATGTATTTAGGGACAAGATGTCATAATATCTAAATGTCTTTAACATACTTCAACAAAAAAATAAAATATGGTAAAATGTTAATGAGTATTAAATATGACTAGTGGCTCTCTACTTTTCTATATATATAAATATTTTCATAATAGAAAGTAATGAAGAACCATGTACAGTAAAACCGTTAGGCTAGTGTGTTTCTAGGAAAGGTTTCCCCTTATCCTGTTCTGTTCATACCTTCAATTTCTACTTGGTTATCAAAAGTGGGGCCACTTATTTATACATTATATTATTGTTTATCCATAATAATAATAATTACTTAGTACAAAACTTTGGCATTCCATTCATCACTTAATAACATTATTGCCACTCAGGCTCAACTACTATCTTACTGTGGGAAAGGGACTCCCAAGATCTGCAGTTGTTGGCCTCGTAAGATGTGGAGAGCTTCATAGTATAGATTCCATTTCCACTGACACTTCTGTGATCCAGACTGTCCTTCCTTCGTGTGTATATTATTGTGGAAACTTATTAACGTGACTTTTTTAGTCTACATAAGTATGACAGACTAGTCTTCCTTAAATGTCATTATCTAAATGTTACTTCAGTATTTAAATGATTCCATGATCAAAAACCTCTAGTGGTTTTTTTTATACGTGAATCAATTCTCAGCTTTTATGGTTACTCTCAAAGGCCCATCTCTACGACCACATTGTTTTGTCTAGTGTTTCTTATTTTATGAAATGGGCGAATTCATTTTGCATATCTCAGAGGTCCCCAAACCTGGATCACCACAATAAACTCTAGATCTTTTTAAAAATAAGCCTCAACTCTAGAAATTATGATTACTCAGTAGGTAAGTCAGGGGTAGGGGGCATTAGGAAGATAATTTCAAAATTATAAATGTCTTTGCTTAATTCTGTACTGCCAGGTTCATAATTCTAAACCCTGTATTCACCTGCCAGTCCTTCAGTGCTATCTATCTTAAATAGGAGGATAAAAACAATCAGCTTAAACTAATTCATTCCTACAGTGAATTACTAACAACTGGTTAGAATTCTCAGCTACAGTTGCATTTTTAAAGGAGGGATGCAAATTTAGACATAGTCCTGTTGACTGACCACTCGCTAATTTTCAAATAGTTGTGCAAGATATGTCTACATATTTGGTCTCTTTTTTGCTTATAATTCTGTGAAATAAATTTTTCTGTATAGTAGTCCAAAGTCACATAGCTGCTATAATGTGAAGATTCAAATCCGAATTTCAATAACAAGTGATCTCAGATTAGTAAATTTTCAGTTTATCAAAATAAAGTGAAAACATGAAGGTTTTTTAGAGAAGATATCTTTAAGCAGAACAAATAAATAAGGTAGTCTAACATGAGGTCATTTTCTAGCCTGTTTTTACAGTTTCTGCCCCTTATTCATTTTGGAAGTCACATATTTTCCAAAAGTTCATGTACACACCAAAATAGTAATAAAACAACAGCTCCTCTCTGATTGCAAATGGGTAGACACAGGTGTAGTCTTTTTATAAGTCATTTGGAAGCCAAATGTAGTAAGAGACTGTCATCCTGAGTTCAAGAAAGCACGGCAGAAAGATTCCTAACCAAGGAAGGTGAAATTAAAGAAGAGGAACCTCATCAGTTCTCTGCACTGTATAAATGGAATATTCTCCAAGTGTTATTGAACTAGTGTTATTGTATTAATTTTGTTTACCTTACGGTCCACCTTGTGTTGTCTCTCCAGCTGGATGTGAGCTCTCCTATATCAGAGGATTATGAAGGCAGAGACTAAGTCTAGTCAGTCCTCACTGTCTACCAAGGCCTTAGTGTTATTTAAGTCCTGGGAGCTTTGGGGGGCATTTTGTAAGTATTTTTTGACTAATAAATGGATTCATCCCCTTATCCTAAGAAATCTATATATCTCCAGGAAACGTAGGCAGAGATTTCTGGGTTAACAGAGAAAGACAAATGTCAATGCAAAAGAGGCCTGAAATTTGTGAACAAAGATGATTAAACCAGTAAAGACCAAATTTTTAAATCATTTTTATTCTGCAAAATGTGTTTGTATATATTGGCTTGTTTTATCCTCAGGGAGTCCTCTGTGGCATTGTCTTCATTTCACAGATGAGGAAACTAAAGCTCAGAGAGGTTACGTGAATTGCTTGAGGACATACAGCTAGTACGTAGGATAAGCAGGGTTCACTCTCAGTCATTCATGCTTGTTTCCTGCATTATGTTGCCATTATACTCTTATCACATCGACTTGGTGCTTTTAGAACCCACAGCGATCTGATGCATTTTATGAGGGTGATAGTAGTAAGTTCTTCATGTCTTTAATATTTTCTTGTTTATAATGAAGTTCTTTCATGTAGATGTCATTTCATTCACCAGGTTTTCCCCTTCAGTGTGACTTTTAACCATGTTTCTATTCTCACAGCTCAGTCTTTTCTTTAATAAGTTATTTTTTTCTGTCATTTTTATATCAAATAATCACTTCTTTTGCTGAGTTTGTATCTGAGAATGAACAACTGGCTCACAGTACAGTGTGAATCAAGTTCAAATTACTTTAAGTTCAGAGAACACCCAGTGTCATCTTATTTTTACATCTAACTGAATTATAGGACACTGTCAAAGTGTTATGACCTGATATAGTAAATTGCTTCTTCTTAATGGTCCCCTGGCTACAGTCTCTCTTGCTGTTGCTGTAAACCAGAAATTGTTGACATCTTATACTACCATAAGCTTGAAAACAAAAGAACTAGTTTTTACCCCCGGGCAATCCACTTTCTTTACAATAAAGGTTTCTGAACCTCTCAGCTACTATCTACAGCTAAATCTTACTTAACATTTTGTACACTTTAAAGTTGATTATGCCCTCATAATTGGATTAATTCTATAATTCTGTAACTTTTTAAAAAGTCAGGCAATTCTTCATTGAATTCAGGAAGTAGATCTGTCACCTGCCTTAAAAGAACTGACTTGTTTGAATCTTGAAATGGTGGCTCATTGATGATTTCTGAAATTTATTATTTAAATGTATGCATATCATGAAATATATTTCGCTGTGCTTAATGTTGCTAAGTCTGAAATGTTCCTCTAAATGACACATTATGAGAATGAATTAAAGATGAAGGTGTTAAGCAGAGTAACAAAATGCTCCCAAATGAGTCAACAGAATAAGGTCTAGAAATGGTCAAGCTAGCTTTTTTGGTGATCAAACTGATACACTCATAGAGTGATTAATAACGCGTGAAAGATGGGAATAAGATAATTTGATGGAAAATGGCTCTTCAAAGAAAAGGTGGTTTTTCTGTAAAATAAGTGCTATAGAATATTTATGGGCCGTATTCATATACACACGTATTGAGATTGATCATGCACAAATATCTGTAGAATTTTTGACAGTTTTGTGGACCATAGGTGGACGACAAGACTGCAGCGTCGTGTTGATCTTAGGAAAGCCAACATAACGCGCACCACCATAGTATTAGGAATGTAATCTATAAAAGCCAGCGCAAAATACTATTATATACATAGCAGACTATAGTTAATGCAAAGCTTAGACTTTTGTATTTCAAAAGGGTGTTGATAAACTTGAGGAATCTAGAGAAGGATTTTTAAAACATTAATAGTTTGGAAATGGAGTTTTTGAGGAAAGTCTCATGGTCACAGACTGGCATGGGTCATACATATGCAACCCAAAGATCTATTTTTGTTTGGCATCTATAGTGTTACAATACAGTTTATTTGTAGTTGGCTGCCAATAAATTTACGTAAAAGTAAGGATACCAGGATTCTCCTCAAAAACCTGAAAATATGGCAAATTTCCATAGGGCAGCAGTCAGCTAGAGCTAAGTAGCTGCTGCCCTCTGTTGACAGGCCTTGAGCTGTCCAGTTCCCATCACCCCACGATGCTTCCATGACCCAGTTAACTCACTCTTATATTTACTGCCTGAGGACATTTGAGAGGTTTATAACCTTGTGTTTGGAAAGACTAGGTTTGGAGTCAAGTTACCTAGATTCCAGTTTCTGTTCTGCCACTGTGTGACCTTGAATAAAGCATAATTGTAAAATCTTAAGGGTAGAAAGGAATGTAAAGATCATCTGATTCTACTTCCCACCTAATGCAGAAACTCTCTCTGTAAAATTTCCAAAAGAGGATTAAGCCAGCTAGCCTCTATTTAAACATCTCTGTTTACTTCACCAAGTAGCCTACTCCATTTTAGAAAGCTCTGATTATTAGAAATTTCTCGTACATGTTGAATCTGAGTCTGCCTACATGTAGTACTAAACCTGTACATTGTATAAAATATTTTCTCATTAGTATAGAACAGAACAGAACTATAATAACTTAGTAGATGTGACATGAAGGGCAAGGTACCTACCTTCATACTTCCTGTTGTTCGAAAGTATATTTGTCTATAAAATGTACTAGGCCATCAAATGGGTGAATGATTTTATAGCAAAGCATGATACAGATGAAAATATTATTATAATATTAGTCAGATTTTAGCCAAACCAGTTTTTGAGTTTCATTATGAACTTAGTAACTAGTCTTTTATTGTAACATTATTTTAAATATTTGCTGTCTCTTTTTTTAAAAAGGGGGGGAAAAAAGAAAAGAATACTTAAAGATATCTTGTTGGTGTAATGGCGTTTGTCAGTGTGTTCATACTTCTTTAATTTTCCAGGACCTGCACACTTAATCCCATGAGCTCACTTCTAATATCAGTAAAGGGTACGCGAGCTGTCTCTGTGGTTCAAGCTGCCACTTGAGGGTTTCTCCTTCCCGTGGCGCTTTCTAATGGAATTCAAGGTTCTCTCTGAGGGTGAGCATTACGGCGCCCTCCCAGGCTGCTTGAGAGGAGGAAGTGCGCTGTAGGTTCAAGGACACAGGCAAAGTCTAATGTGCACAAACATGCCTCTGCTCCTGCTCGCTCTGATTGGCAAGGTTAACTCTGAGAGGCTGCAGCTTTTTAAAGTGATTTGATTAGACCCACCACTTTATTCCTTTCACTTTTCCCCCTCCCCTTCAGGCACCACACCACCACCTCCTTTGTCTTTGCAGTCTTTGCTTTACTAGTTACCTATTTTCTCTCTTATTTTTTCATGATTTTGTGCCAAATTTTGACATTTTGTGAAACAGAATAATGAATTCTAAAGTAACTTGCATCATTGAAAGTTTTACCATAAAATATTTCCATACTTATGTTTTCTGCACTTATGTTTTATAAAACTCCAAATTTCTTGCCTTCATTTTGACTTATAAGTAAAGATAGAATTAGCAATTACAGTAGCAATTCACTTAGATTTTCCGGTATAGTTCCACAGTCCTCTATCAAGAATTAGTTTGTCCACAATGAATTCCTTTCACAGCAGCTTTTTAAAAAATAATCTTTTAATTACAAAAACTTCAACTATGTGCAAAATTAGGGAGAGTAATATGACAAACTTTTATGTACTCATCACCTAGTTTTAGCAATCACCAGCTCATGGCCCATCTTGTCAAATCTATACTGCTGCCCCACAGTAGTGGTCTTTAACCTTTTTAGGAAGAGTATGAGGAGAGCTATGAACACCAGAGAGAAAGGGTTTACATGTAGAATTTTTGCAATTTTAATATGTTTGTATGTTTGTTGAAGCCCTTCCATGGATGTCCAAGGAATCTAAGAATCCAGAACTTACGAGAATCTCTGCATTCTAGCAAAGAGAACACTAAAGTTTCTCAACTTTTCTGTTCACCTGAATGTCTGGATTTGGGTTTAGCAAAGGTCCTCCTATGAAAGCAGCAGTAAAATTAAGCCAATGACAGGCTCTTATAATGGTTATTCATTACAGAATCTCTTAATATTCTCCTTTACTCCCATGTCCAGCTTCTGTACCCTTTGGTTGCTTGCTAGTTTGTCTTTTTATACTGATAGTTTTTTTTTTAACCAACGTTGACAGATTTGGGAGACTCAGTGACTCAACTTCCAAGGCCTAAGAGCTTAGAATTTCATCTAAAGCCACAGAGTTGTTGTTGCTAACAGCTAAAAAAGGAAAACTACCTCTCCCCATACAAAGGATGGAATGACTCATAATGAAATGCATTCAGTTGTTCGGAACTTAAATAATAGAGCTGGAGTTTCCATAAAAGAGGATACTAGCTTTTAAATATAAATTTTAATTACATAATTAAAGCATATTTACTGAAAGTATCGGTGTAGCTGGTTGTCCGTGACAAAGGGCAGTCTTTCATTTTCCCGACCTGCTTCACCTCCTTCTTTTTTCAGGTGGCACTTCACTAAGCCTCCCTCTGAAACAGCTATGGTCATAGACTCAGAACCTGAGTAGTTAGTAAAGCCTGCAGGATTCTTCATAGAGCTGTCTTGTTGTTGGACCCCATACCATGCGGCCCTGATGTGAGCCAGAAGTATTTTTTAAAGCAGATAATAAAAGAGGAATCATTGACATAATTTAATTATTAATTATTCTATCTCAAAATACTAGATATATTATCTTTTGTCTTTGGCATCGTTTCTTCTCCTCTCTCACTTTGGTATGGGGAGCTGGGGGACAGAGTAAGGTGTATGATTCTCATTTGAGTATGGTTATATTATATAACCATGTATATTTCTGTTAAGGTGATGAGTTAGCAAGGAACCACCCTAATATATAGATAGCCATTTTTAGTTCCTCCATTTCTTGCACTCCCTCTATAACATTTTGTTTTGTAGATGGAAGTAATTTTGATATTGAAGAAGGAAAAAATCAGGGAGAGTATAGTTCAATGGTAGAGTGCATGTTTAGCATCCATGAAGTCCTGGGTTCAATCCCCAGTACCTCCATTAAAATAAATAAGTGAACAAATAAAGAAAGAAACCTAATTACCTTCTCCCCACAACCGAAAAAAAAAAGAGAGAGAGAGAGTTCTGAAGAAGGAAAAAATCAACAACAAAAACCCATAATGTTTAGTGGTTATATCTATTCAACATATATACCAAAATAAAGATATGATCATACAAGGTATAAATATAGACCACTTCATTATTATGTTTCTAAAGATATGTACAATCCATATAACATATAAATCAACTTGTTTTTATTATTTGATGTTTCTGTAGTATTTTAAAAGTTGTATAATGTGGGGTTTTACCCCACTACAGGTTGGGAGTACACAGAGTGTCTGCTGTACACTTTCTGTTGGGAGTCTGTTGAATGCCTAATCTCTGTGTGCTCCTTTGGCTTTGTTCAAGGCTGAATTCTTCAAGAAATTTTTCAAGAAGCTCAACACACAAAAAAAACACATGTAAAAAGATTA
This sequence comes from Camelus ferus, assembly GCF_009834535.1. Lineage (NCBI taxonomy): Eukaryota > Metazoa > Chordata > Mammalia > Artiodactyla > Camelidae > Camelus > Camelus ferus. The sequence goes on from NC_045716.1 coordinate 4,144,817, forward strand.
ACCACCACTTTCAATGCAGTTTAAAATATTTTCTTGTTAAAAGGTATCTTTAAAATTTGTTTCGCATGTTTTACAGATTCCATCATGGTTCATTTATTTGTTACTTGGACTGAAGTTGAGTTCTCTGCTGTTGGAGATAGTGCCCTGACCTCTCTCCACAGAGAGAAGCCTAAGCCTGTCTAAGCACCTGTTTAAAGGGGAAAAAAAAAGGGACGAAATCTATCCCCACCCACAATTTATTAAACCTTGACATACTGCATTACTTAAGAGTTCTCAGAGAAAATTAAAACCCTTTTGACTGGGTTTTGCAATGCAGGGAAATTTTTAGTGACATTTAAAAGGTTTCTCTTGTGTTCCTCTAATGGGATAAATAAAAAAAAGGCTTGTTTTAGCCCAGCAAATGGGGGGACAATCCAATTTCCCTGATTCCATCAAGACACTCTTAAAGCATTAGCCTGTGCAGTAAAAAAAAAATTCAACTGACCCCCTTTGCCTGATGGCTTTGAAAAGTGTCCTGATGTGAAGGTATTTGCCCAACACAGCATACTTGGTTATTACTCTTCCAACACATCCGTTGATGGAAAAGTCTTATGTGAAGCTCCAATAAATGTCAGTTTATGTTATAGAACTATAAAAACAGTGCACCAGGCTATAATGGTCTGTCTGATGGTCAGCCTTTCCCTGGAAGATGAGAAGAAATCCTGCCAAGTATGTTTAAATTTAAAATTTAAAGAAAAGATAAATTGTTTAAAATAAATAATTTAGTAAATTTTATTTGATTTTTTCACTGCTGTTGATACTTACTTCTGCTTGTCCAAAAGATTACGCTCATTTGCAAAGAACATGCTAGCACAGGGCAGTGGTCTGCAAATGTTGACTAGCATTAGAATCACCTGGGCTTGTTAAACAAATTGCTGGGCCCCACCCCCAGAGTTTCTGGCTCAGTAGGTCTGGGGTGGAGCCTACATTGCATTTTTAACAAGTTCCCGGGTGGGATGATCCTGCTGCCGTGAGGCCCACACTTGGAGAGCTCCTGGCCCAGGGGATCTGTGAAAAGAGATACTCACCTCTGGATCAGTGGTTCAGAATTTGAATCAAATCTTTTAGCCTGAAAGTCATTAACATCTGAGAGCACTGTGATGTGTGAAAAGTGGATATCAGTATAGTCTTGAGTGGACAGGAGCATGTGTTTGCCATTTGGCCTTCTCATTGGCGGTCTTTAAAACCCATTCTGAACAGGGAGACGACATAAAGACAGAGCTTTCATTTTAGAGACAGTACAGAAGAGAAAAGTATGGGTGTTCTGTGTTATTTAAAAGAATAGAAATGGAACATAAGTTTTCTATGACCCGTTGTGTAATAGGACAATAAAGCTGTTGTTTATGGTATCCTGACATTTAGAAATTTCTTTTTAACAAGAACTTCTGCCTTCTAATGATGTAAAAACCCAAAGCACCTTATTGATCATTAAAAAAGTAAATTATATTTGATATTCTGATTCTTGGAAACTTAATCACTTATAAGAAATATGGTAATTGTGTTATCCAGAATATTTCACTCTAGCTTTATCAGCAGCATTTCCTTTGAAATACTTAGAATTGGTGTAATAGCCCACTTTTACTGGAGTCTGGCGAGTTAGACAGATACTATTTATTCATTTGTCCTTAAAATACACCTATGAAGTAAATAGGAGACCAAAAACAAAAATAAACTCCTTTTTGACAAGAAGAAATTATAGCAGAGAAATTTGTTGACGTCTGAAAATCACAGGAGCAAAATGGGAATGAAAGAGACTTAGGAACCTCAGATAGACCCCTTTTAAAGAAGGAAGTCCAGGTCCAGTCTCATTTTCTTCCGGTGGAAGAACAAGTTTGATAAGACATACATGTCTGTCTCTTCTTACAACGTCTAAGTGCTTTGTAGTGATTTCATCGTACTTCTCTGTTCCACACTTCTCTTTTCCTCTATCTATCTAGGTAAATTCCATTCAAGCAAATCCTTTAAAGAAAAATATGTATCTTATATTTGCATAACACTATATTTTTAAATGGGCTTCTACATAACGTTGATTTCATGTTGTCCTCAAAGCTATGGTTTATTTTTTAATGATTTCCTTTTAAAGTCATAGAAATACCATATAATAGAAATACAGAGAGGGTCCCCCAAAATCTATCTGACTGAAAGTACCATTTATTATAAGTCTTCTTGTTTTATTCATTGCACCTTCACCTTTCAAAAATATTTGTTGAATTTGTGGCTAGCTTTGAAGCAAAATAAATGTTACTGTTTTTAAAGAGTTATCAGTTGCTTTGTGCTTCCTTTGGGAGTAAGGGTGCTATCTGCATTACTTAAAACTCAGTTTGAAAATAATTAAAGGTGACTTTGAAATTGCCATGGGTTAGATGAATAGAATCAGGTAATCAGCACTTTTCCAGAGCCCTCCTGCATTTCCCTAGAGTCCTCCTGGCTTATATTTCGTGATTCCCTTCCAGCACCAACTTTCTTGTTTTGGTTTGGTTTTTCTCCTCAGCTAAGGAGAGGTAATCAAGTCAAATGATAATGGTATCAGGTATTATTCTGCTAACGTTTCCCTGTGGTGCAGTGAGGACCGAAGATGGAGTCCAGAGAAGACTGCACAGAGGAGGTCAGTGCAGAAGTGGGAGCGGTTAATCTCTGCGGCTCTGATATCCGACAGCTGGTCTCACATGGGCCTGGTGCCAGCAGTGTCTTTACAGGCTTTGTGGCAGAGATTATTTAAAGGAGATTAATCCCTCTAAACCCCTTATATTTTAATTATTTCTGTATGTATTTATAAAACCTGCAGTCTGCTTGTTTCAGGGCACAACTGTCCAAGCCCTTGTCTTTAACCTGGTTTCCACAATCAGACAAGTATATCTCTTGTTACCACAAAGGATACACTGTTGATTTGATTTTCCTTGTTACTAAAATTGTGTGGGGTTTTGTCTGTTGTTTGGTTTTTTGATTTTTGGTTTTTTTATTTGGTTAGTTTTGGGGTTTGGTCTCTGCTTGATATTGTTAACATTACTGTCTTCTGAAAGGATAACTAAAGTTAATATGCCTTATTTTAGGATATCTGCTAAAATGCTGTTTTTGTATTACATGATAGGAATTGAAAGTTGTACACTTGTAGAATGTGAAAACCTCCGGGTATTAGTAAGAACAATAGACTTTTCAGGGTATTATATTTTACAGATGGGTCAGTAGACGTGCCTGTCAGGGCTTCCAGCATTTTCAGCTATCTTTATGCCTGACCAGGGCATCCAGAACAAGAGACTCTACCTCTCCAATTTACGTTATTGAGGGCTAGCAAAATTTCCTTTGAATGTGAGAGTTCACACTATGAAGGAACAAAAATCACAAGAGCTTATGAACTATCCTTTGTGGCATTAGAGCATCACATTTCTAGCCACCATGGAAGTGCTTCTGTCTTTAACATGCAAGGAGACATTTCTGCTGCTTCATGCACTCTACTGCCCTTTATTCCCAATACTGAGGAAAGAAATTCTTTGGGGGATCATCCTTCTGAAGGTGTTCCACCTTCTGGGGAACCTCTAATAGGGCCTGTCTTGGTTTAGAATGTGTTCGTGATATTTGTATCATCTAACTGCTTGTTTTAGATTGTTTTATTTTAGTATGAAGTTACAGTTTTTAGTTAGACTGTCCTTTGTCCTTTTAATTGTATTTTTTCATGCTTAACTGAATGAACATTCAACATATTTTGAGATGGAAGAGAGATCTTGGTTAACTGAAGTATTAGTAACTAATGTTTCATTATCCAAATGCAATAACTGTTTGCTTGTGCTCCTGAAGTGGAAATTAGACGTTGAAATTGCAAAACTTACCACCTCTACGCAAATGGAATAAGTAAAGTCCTAGTTCTGTGTTTGGCTTAGTGTATCACTTTGAGCAGGTCATTTAATTCTTCTGAGCTTGAGTTTCCTTATTTACAAAATGGAACTACTAATGCCTGCTAATACCTGTCCCGCTTCCTTCAGGGCGTCCGTTTCATAAGCTGGTAGATACGAAAGTGTCCTGTAAAATTGTATGTAAGTAAATTTTCTTTCTTAAAAGAAAGAAAAGCATGTCTGAATTAAAGATCTGCATCACCTGTACCTAATTACATACATACACACAACCTGTAGGAGGCTAGTAGTGTGGCCACAGATCTTTTGTGCTATCCATATTTTGTGAATGGGTTTTAATTGTTGTTAGTTGAGCTGTTTCCTTGTCTCTTTCCAAAAAAAAATGTATTTTCTTCCCTGTAACTATTATTTATCAAAAATGTCTTTTAATGTAATAGGTATTATGGAAGCATAATATTACCATAAAGAATTAGACTATAATGTAATAATACTTAATAATATAAACAATCTATATTTTAATATAATATGTTCTCATATTTGAGCTGATCTAAACTTCATATATGCATAGTGTTAATTTTTAAAACCATAACAATATGCCAAATTCTATTAAAAGCTGAGGAAATCCTTGGTTAGAAATTCTTATCTGACTTGAAGACAATTAGAATATGCTTCAGAGTTTTAAGTGGAAGAATGGCATGCTTAGGACAATGCTTGCAAAAGAGATGGGAGACCAGATAAATTATTAGGGAGGCTCTTATAGGAATTAGTGGATTAGGAGATTAGGACCTGAATAAGGTCCATTACTGTAGAGAAAAAGAATCAGGTATAATGGTACAGAAGGAGAATTCAGTCAACTTCACTTGATGAAAGACAGTATAAGAGATAAAGAAAAGGGGTAGAAGTTGAATATGACCTCAAAGCCATAGACAAAAAAGTTTTCTGGTTTTGGCATGGCTAATTTTAGGCGGCTATCATGAAATTCATTTTAAAATGTCCTAAAGAAAAAGGAAAACTGAAAGAGAACATTTGTACACATAGAGATGTTTTCCCAAAAGAATAGTAATGGATTCTGAGAGAGGGCTGAATCTTATACTGAATCTTAATTTTAACACCTGAGATACAGAAAAATCTCAGAGAAACCCATCAAATCCCAGTTCTGTTTAAGAGCATAAGCTTTGGAGCCAGAGACTTCATTTAAGTTCTGGCTCTGAACGTTACAAATCCTGTGACCTCAGACAAAGTTACTTAACCTAACTAAGCTTCGGTTTCTTCATTTGTGAAATGAGATAATTTAATACCTACTTCATAAGGTTGTTGGGTGGATTACATAAAAGATCACATGTAAATTGCTTAGCACAGTAAACAGATTAGCCACTACCATCATTGTTTTTACTCACTGGCTAAAATCAGTCTGTCTTGCTCCATTGGCAGGCTGTAGGCAGAAAGGTATATGAAATAAACTATCATTAAAGTTGAGTGGAATACTGCATCTTTGTTTTGCTGCTCATAGATGTGTATGATCTTTGTTATAAAATTCTGATTCATAGATAACTTGAAGTCTTTTGTTCTTGTTTTTAAACCTTTATCAGAAATAAGATCTTCTTGACTCTCAGTTGTCCAGCCATGTACAAAAGTTATTAAATCACAGTAGGCCTCCACAGTAGAGGTGGAGCAGGGGAATAAACTAAAGCTAACATTTATTGAGACTCTATTTCCCTTAATACAATCACTCATTCCACTTAATAAAATCAGTCTCATATGCCAGAAAAATAGCACAAAAGTAGTCTTATCTTTGAATGTATGGGTTTTGTTACATTTCTTCCCATAGGCTGTGTCCTTTTCTGTTGGGTCCCCAGAGAAAGCAGCTTATTTAATATTTCTTTAGAAAACCCAGGAAAGAATTTAGGGAGCAGGACTGATGTGGACCATTGAATAACTGAAGTAAAAATCTTTCCATGTTTTTACACATTTTAAAAATAACCTAAAAGTGGATTGAAAGTGTGCTGATGGTGATAAAAACCACCTTTTGATAATATCTACAGGCAAATAGTTCAGAGGAAATTACAGTATGAAAACCTGAAATTGTGTCTTTAGGGTAAATAGAGGGTTAAATCTCTGAGCTGTAGAAGCAGATTGAGTTTTCCTTTTGTGATCTGGGCTGACAAGACATCAGTATTCTATTCATCTGTTGGGAATTAGGCTGTTAATCCAATCAATGACTCTTGAGTGAGCTGTGGCCTACCTCCCCCACTGGGGAACAATCGGATCAAACTGCAGATTGTTTAAGAGCACAGAGCTGTCCTCGTGTCAGGTGGAATTCTCAAACATTCCCTGGTGAATTGGGGATAGGGAAAGCTGTCGTGGCCCATTTATCCTGCTCCTTAAATAACCAGGTATCTGCCTTGTCCATAGGAAAGCATTAGGCAACACTGACAACAGGAGTGCAATAGAAATCCATTAACTTTAACTCACAGAAGTGTGGGTGAAAGGAAGGACTGTTTCCAAACACCCCACAAAACAACTTATATAAAAGTTTTTTTCACTTTTTTCGTATTTTTTTCCTACTCCTGAAACCCTGAATCATTTTTTCTGCTGGGCTTTTTTTTTTTTTGGTTGTTGTTAACTGTTTTCTGTCATTGACTTTTGTTAACCACGAAGAGCTCTTTCTGTATATTTACACTGCCCTGCCTGTATTTTTTATAAGTCATTAGGGTACAAATAAATTTTAATATAGATTATGGGAACACTAATTAAATAACATTTTAATTTAAAAATATCTTTCTCTGAGGAATGCTAATTAAATAAAATTTTAATTTTAAAATATCTTAGTCTGAGCATACATAATTTTGACATCTTTTGCAGCGTAGCAAAATTTGATTTCTAATTACTGATTTAATAGTCCATTAAGTACATTTGGAAATTATTATTGAACTGATTAGATAGATGTTCAGGGTTGCAGTTATCTTCTATGAAATGCTGTCTCAAATTTTTCCTTTTAAACGGTAAGGTGAAATGAGCTGTCATCAATCAAAATATCCAAAATGCAAAGAGAAATTCTCAAAGATGGTACCTACTATCCCAATCTCAGTGAAGACAGGCTTAAAGGACAGTTTTATTGCTTTCTATATACACTACATAAGAGTGTTCCAAAAAAGAATTTCCTAAATTTGCCAAATTTATCCATTCATTCTAAGTATTTAGTATGCACCTTTTACGTACCCAGAACTCTTCCTAAGCATTGGTGTTCCCACCGTGAACAAGACAGACGAGGTCTACACTCTTTGGGAGCATACATTCCAGTGAGGAAAACATACTAAAAACAAGTAAATAAGATGCTAGCAGATAAGTGCTAAGAAGTAAATGTGGTAGATTGCCTACTTTGAACAGAATGATCAAATAAGACTTTACTGAACAGGCAGTCATTAAACTGAGACTTCAGTGGAGAGGAGGTGCTGTAAGTCATGCCCCAAATCCCTGAAACAAAAATGAGCCTTATATGTCCACTGTTCCCCAGGTCGGTGGGTTTCAGGCCCAGCAGAGCATCAGAATTTCCTCACAAGCTTTGTGAAGATAAAAACATTGGAGCCTCTGTCCCTAGAAATGCTGATTCAGCAGGGCTGTTCATGGCACTGGATGCACAGGTTCTCAGCCCTGCTGCCGTGAACAGAGCAGGAAAACCTGTCTCAGCCGGTGTAGATGGTGTCTTCCCTTGAGCACATCACATACTTACCTACTTCCATCTGTGCCCATGTTTTTTCTCTCCCTGTAGTTCTCACCCTTATTCTGTCATAGGTATGTCCATCCTCACCCTTTCAAATACCATCTGCTCTTCCAGGCCCTGTTTCAGTAGGAAGCACAGAGTATTTATTCATGAAGTATTCTTACAAAAACAGTTGAACCCAACTTTAACAAAACCTATTTTAAAAATACGTGTGATAGCTATGTAAATGACATCAAAAGAAAGTAAACTGGCAAATCTGGACTGTAGAGCGTTCTGCTGAACACCTGACTATTTCTCTAAGTTAGTGGCATTAAAATAAAAAAAAGTGAGACAATAAGAAACCCATTAAATAAAAAGAAGTTAGGAGCCAGAATGTAATCAGGTGCCATAATGAGAGATACTCTGAAAGGACTTTGGGAGAGGTAATGAGGGGGAAATAGGGAGAGGTTAGTATGAGCCACAGCAGTCAAACGTCTTCAAGAGGGAATCGCAGCCTGGCGTGAACTGTAAAAGCTAGGTGCTACTTGATGGGCACTGAGGTGGGACTGGGGCTAGGTAGCAGAAACAGCTCTTATGTGTTTGTAATGAAGAATAATTGGATAAAGTGGATCCAGACCATGGAAGCTATGATGCTTAGATAATGGAATTTGGACTACAGTGTGTGCGTGCACATGCACGTGTGTTTTTAAAAGGAGTAACATGATGGAATTTTTTGGAGTGATTCATCTAGTGACAGTGTACTGCTGCTAGGGAGAAAGGCATAGGGAGGAACACCAGTGAAGACACGACTGTATTCATTCGGGAATGAATTGATAAAATATTTGTGTTTGAGTAACAACAGCAGAAGATAACCAATTTCCTCAATACCAAAAGGAAAGTGCCTAGTTCATAGCACCCTCTGCGGATGGGGAGCTATTTTGTGGACCTAGCAGACTACGAAAATTTTCATTGTGAACGTGAAAAATGAATGAGTAGGAAAGGAATGAATCATTTCTTGGATTTCTCTGCTATAGGTCTGATTATTTACTGTAGGAGGGATTTAGAATAGAGTAGATTGAAATATATTGAGCTTTTACTGCACAGTGTTACAGAAGCAGGAATGCAGTAAGCAAAACACCCTTCAGAAGAGAAAATAGTTTGGCTCTGTTTTCTTATGTACCTAACTTTGAATGCTAGACCAGCTTAGTAAATTAATTTTTTTAAATATATAGACTGATCTACACCTTCTCAAAATATGCATACTTGAAAAAGTACAGCAGTCAGCCAAAGAGAAGTAAAAATGAATGTGTAGTTCTGAAGAGTAAGATGATTCACTTTCTGAATGTGATAGATCGGTTTTGAGCTTATGGTTAATAGGAATTACACAAGCATGCCGTATATGAGACTATAATTTAGGTTACCTTTTGCCTTTAACCTGCAAAAATAAAAATTTTAACCACATTTCTTCTGTGTATTGTATCTATTTGTGTTGATTCCCCTTGCTCCTTTTAGTAACATAGTACAGTGAGAAAACGTGGGTTTTGATGCTGAAGGGCCTGGGACCTTGCGCAGGTTAAATATAATCTCTCTGGGCCTCATTTTACCTGGCTTGAAAATGGGAATAACAGCGTTTATGTAAAAGGGTTGTGAGGATTAAAAGAAATGATGTTCGTAAGACTTCCAGCACAAATTGGTATTCAGCCAATGTTTGTTCCTGTTTCTTTCCTTATTTTAGTAAACTCTCAGTTATCTAGCGCCCCCTTGGAAGGTTCAACATTCTAGGTTAGTGTTGGTTTCAAACAGCTGAACAGTTACATTCTGCTTTTTATTTCTTAACTTTTTCTGTAAAATTTTTTTTTCTAAAATAAATCCTATACTTCATTGCCTCTTTCTTAAATCATTGTACTATACCACAGGTATTTATAGATGGTGAAGCGTAGGGCTAAAGCTTCTCTTTCTCTCTTGAGATTGCTAAAATCTGCAGGTTGGCATGCAGCCCGGCCCTCTTTATGGCTGGCTATTCTCTGCAGTCTAAAATGTCCGCAACTTGCCACCTCTGTCGCAGCTTCTTTTCTGCTGGCTGCTACTGTGGCTGCCCCCTTCTTTCTTCTGATTACCATTAGGCTCTGCTGCCCTCTTAACACTTCTGCTCGCTAGTCCTTGCTTTCCTTCACTTCTCACTTTCTATGTCTCTTCTGCCTCCTGTTGCATCTCATATTTCATGGGCAAAGACTGGCCTTTCATTGCTTTCTCAGACCAGCCAGCAGAATCCTTCTTATATAGGAGCCAACTGGTCACAGCATGGTGACCTTAATATGGTCCTTATCAGCACTTTCCCCCGGTACTGTGGGCCCTATTCCAGATACTTAATGCCAAAAATCAAGTCCCTGGATTAGTGAGGTATAACTATATTTGGTTTTCCTGTCAGTACTTTGTTTTTCTTGTCTTTTATTTTGTGCAACGTTTTGTGCTAGATAGAAGAGATGGAGGAAATAGGGGTCTGTAAAGCTGAACTATGCACATGATCCTTACCTTCAAAGAACTTGGAGGACACAGACTTGTTTATAAATAACACAAGGTAAAAGGTGAAAGGGGATGAGAGAAAGAAAGTTTTAAGTAAGGATTGTGAAGGCTCAAGGTTCTACCTAAAATTACAAAGAAGAGTGGCTGTTTTTGAACCCAACCTTGGAATAGTGGGTGATTGAGTCCTGCAAGAGTCAGAACAGAGGAACGTGTCAGAGGGAGGGCAGCTTTCATGATTCTCTGCCATTTTAAAGGTAATGGTAAAGAATCACTTGGGAGCATCATGGGTACATTTTTTTCTTTTCTGATTTGAGGGTCTGGGTCTTTAAATTTACTATATTTTTCATTCATCTGTGTTCCTTATGAATGTTTATTTGGAAACAGAAAGGATACAGAGGCATAGTATAGGGGTTGCATTTCTATGCTTTTGTAGTTTGAATTTTAAGCATGGTTGAATTTTTCTACATTTTAACTTTATTATGTAATTTTGTTTATTTTTAATTCAACTGAGTATTTTTATTTTATCCTAATGTATAATCCCTTACAGAGATTTCAAATGTATGAGCAATGTTAATTTATTAGAATCGTTTTTGCTGCTGTTTATAACAACGCCATATTTATTAAATTTGAACATTTCTTTTAAGCTAAAACAGAAAAGAAAAGCATAAATAACCATGACAGACAACCTGCTTCTGGTGTGGTCATTTGAAACGAAACAACCAAAAAATTTAATCAACTTAAATTTAGAAAAATTAGCTGATATAAGTTGTAAACCAGATGAGTAAAAGCTTTCACTTATTCATTCTTGACATTCAATTCCATTTATTCTTTGTAATATATTTTAAAACAGAATGTTTATAAAGACTAAGGTTTGGGTTCCTATATCCTGTTTTGATGTTACTAAGAAAAAATGTTTGGAGTCATATTCATGCTTTAATATGAATTCCACTTTAACCCACGAAGAGGGAGGAGGTAAAAGATTTTGTAGATACAAGATGATGTGTTTTATTAAAACATCATAATCATAATAGTAAGAGTATCATAATATAGTTGACTTAAAATAATTATTAATAATGATTAAAACCTGAACAGGCTTTATATTAGTGAGTCATAATCATCAAGTTTGTTGATTGAACATTTCTTGAGTGCTTATTATGTGCTAGGCTAGGCATACAAAAGATAAATAAAAGAAGAATTGATATTTGGGTCCCTAAAGACTACAATTTGGTTAGAAATAATTTTAAATAATTATCTTTTCTTTGTCTCACCCAAATACCTATTCTTTAGACATGTCAGGGTACCTAGACGTAGAAGCAATTTAGAGCTGAGGAAAATTTTTGATGTTTTTTTAAAGCCTACTCCTTTTCTCTAGTACTCTTGGCAAACAGAAAAGTTAAAAGAATTAGAAGACAACCTGATTGTCCTCCTGTCTTTCTGTCTCCCACTTGCCAATCAATTCTGTGATTGCAGTCATGGTTCTCATGTTCATGCCCCTGTTCGAATTGATTTCTCAGTGGACATGCTCTAAGTTGAAAGACCAAAAATCTCAATATTTCACATTAAACACAAGAACACTTCAGCCCACAGCATCTGAACTCAAAGGCCCCAAATTAGGCATGGTGATCTGAGGAGCATAGCAAGCATGAAATGGATGGGGGTTGTCAGGTAACCCCATCCGGCTTGTAATTGTAAACAGACATTTATAACTAACCACAATTTTAATTGGTTTGATCGCTTTTTATTGGAAATTGCTAAATAATAATCACTGAAAAGTGTTTGTAAACATAGATGGTATTCAGATTCAGAGAGAGTACAAATGAGTAGTAATTTTTTCTTATTACAAAAGTGGTATCAATATATTTTTAAATGTTTACAAAATACAAATAATAAATAAAAGGAAAAAGTTTTCAGTCATCTATAATCTTACCCTTGAGATAACCCCTGTTATCTCTTTGAATGCTTTCCTCATCTTTCTTCTACAGGTAGAGAATATATATTTTTTTAAATGGGATCATACTGTACATAGTTTCATATCCTACTTTATTTACGTGCCATGAGTATCTTCTCATCTGCAAATCAGATACTCTTCTTCAGCAGTTTCTGAGGTGGCTGCCTAGCACAGGTGTACTGTTACTGTAGCCATTCCACTGCTACCACGTCTAGGTTGTTCTGCTTTGCAATATCTAAGCTAGATTGTAAACTCCATGAAGACAAAGACTACAGTTGGTTTATTTATCATTGTGTCCCTGCTATGTAGTAGACTTTCAGAAGACAGGTGTTTAATTCTTCTACTCCCCCGTGTCTGTACCCGTGCAGCTACATGTGACAGGACAAAAGTGCACAACTCTGCTGCCTTCAAGTTTATAATCTCTGATCTCAGGTGGGCGCTCAGTGCTGCCCCGCAGTCACACTGCGTTCCCCTGTTCCATTAACTCTTCCACTCTGAGAGACCCCTCTTTCATACTTTCTCCTCTCTCCTTACAATGCAGACACCTCCTTCGTCATCCTCCTTCTCTGCTGATGACTTTCCTTTCCCATTTAACTGAGGAAGCAAGAGTCATTTAAAAAGAACTCCCTTGTGGGGAGGATATAGCTCAGTGGTAGAGCGTGTGCCTAGCATGCATGAGATCCTGAGTTCAATCCCCAGTACCTCCGTTAAAAGTAAATACATACATACATACGTACGTACGTAGGTACATACATACATACATACCTAACTGCCTCCCCCCCCCAAAAAAAAGAACTCCCGTGAGTTCTGCCATCACATCTGTCTGCCTAACTGTATCTGTACTTACATAGTCCACCTTCCCGCCTGTTAGTATGTGCGAACTATCTGTGCTCCTAAAGCCTGTCCCCCTGCTTATGTACACGGTTCCATCCTACTCAAGGATCTTACTGCATAAATCCTTTCTCACGTTATCGGTTTTCCCTCTCTTCTGTATAGTTTCCATCAGATACAAATATGCTGTTATCTCTCCACTCCACTTAACTGTCCAGGTACTGCTCCATTTCACTCCTCTTTACAGCAAAATTCCATGAAAGAGTTGTTTATACTCTAATTCCTCCTTCCCCATTATTCCTTGAATCCAGTTGTGTTCACTTCTACTGTTCTTCCTGTTCTTATCAGAAAATCAGTAAATTCCACTTTGCTAATTAAATCCAATGACCACTTTTCAATTCTTACCATGCCTCCCTACCAGCAGCATTTGGCACAACTGATCACTTTTTCTTTAAATACTTTACTATCTTGTGTTCCAGGACATTGATTTTCTTACTACCTTACTGGCCTTCTCAGTCCCTTTTTCTCATTCTTCTTCAGTAGTTCTTTCTCAGTGCCTTCTGTGTGCTCCTTCTCCTGTCCTCTTGTCTTGGAATGCCCAGGAGCTCCATTTTCAGATCTCTTCTTTTCTCTATACCCAATCCTTGGGTGATCTCATCCAATCCCTAGGCTTTAAATACCTGCTTTGAAATCTCAAGTTTATATCTTCAGCCTATAACCTCTCTTCTGAACTTCAGACTCATGTATCTGACTGTCTGCTTGACCTCTCCTTTAGGATATCTGATAGATATCCCAAACTTAATATGCCCAAAATCAAACTCCTGACCTTACCCACAAAACCTGCTTCTCCCCAAATCTTTTTCATCTTAGTAAATGGCAGTTAAAATCCTTGTTGCTCAGGCCACATTCTTGGTGGAATCTGTAACCTCCTCTCTTTTTCTTACGTGAATATCCGATCTATCAGCAAATCCTATTACTTCTACTTCCATAGTATGTCCAGAATCTGACTACTTCTCACCTTGTCTTCTGCGAGCACTTTGGCCCAAGTCCCCATCATTTCTTACCTGGATGTATGATATAAACTACCCTTCGATCTGTTCTCAATTTGGCAGCCAGAGTGGTCCTCCTAACCCATAAATGAAGGTAAGTTACTTCTCTGCTCAGAACCTTCCAGTGACCTCCCATTGAATTCAGAATAACAGCCAAAATCCTTACAATGGCTTACAAGGCCCTATGCCATCTGACCCTCAAACCTCTCAGACCTCATCTTCTATTACCAGTCTAATTTGCTCACTTGGCCCAGCCACACACTGGCCTCTTTTTGGTCCCTGAAACATGGCAGACACAGAACCATCTCAGGGCCTTCTACTTGCTCATCTTGCCCGCTCTGTTGCTTTTCCCCCAGATACTCAGACAGCTTGTTCCCTCACTGCCTTCAGGTATCTCTCAGTAATCTTTCCACTGAGGCCTATGCTGACTGCCTTTAAGTTGAAACTCATTCTACCCTGCCTGCAGTGTTCCTGATTCTTTCCTGCTTTATTTTTCACAATAGCTTTATCATCATCTAAACTATTACGTATTTTACTTAGTTTACTTTCTGTTTCCATCTCCTCTAAAACTAGGTAGAGATTTTTGTGTTTTTTTTTTAATTGCACTTAGAACAATGCCTGTCACATAGGAGGTACTCAGTAAATATCTGTTAATAATGAATGTAGTGAACATCCTTGGTGAATAAATATTTGTACAAATGCATGATTGGTTTATTCGTTCACTTAGTAAAATGATTGAGTGCTTACTGTATACCAAACTCCCTGCTAGGTGCTAAGAATATAACAGCCAAAATGTCAGATGTGGTTCCTAACCTTATAATCATAAGCAAATTAAAATAACAGATAAATACATTTTTAACTATAAATTGTAATAAATGCTGTTAGAGAAGCAACTAGCCTATTGAACTGAAGAGTAACAGTAGGAGACGACTTCTTTGAAGCAAGTAGTCAAGGAGGACGTCCTCTACATAAATGGCAGGCTGGGACTTGAAGGAAGGAGCTGGCCATATGGAGAGCAGGAAGAACAATATTTTGTGATCAGATTAGAAAGTTAGGCAGGTTTGATTTGCCTTTCCCTGGTGATTAGTGATGTTGAGCATCTTTTCATGTACCTGTCAGCCATATGCACTTCCTCTTTGGAAAAATGTCTATTCAGATCTTCTGCCCACTTTTAATTGGGTTGTTTGTTTTTTGGTATTGAGTTGTATAAGCTGTTTATATATTTTGGATATTAACCCCTCATCAGTCATATCATTTGCGAATATTTTCTCCTGTTCAGTAGGTTATCTTTTCATTTTGTCAGTGGTTTCCTTTGCTGTGCAAAATCTTTTAAGTTTAATTAGATCCCATTTGTTCATTTTTGCTCTTAACTTCCTTTGCTTTAGGAGACAGGTCCAAAAAATTACCGCTATGATTTGTATCAAAGAGTATTCTGCCTGTTTTCCTCTAGGACTTTTATAGTTTCTAGTCTTACCTTAGGTCTTCAATCATTTTGATTTATTTTTGTGTATGGTGTTAGAAAATGTTCTAATTTCTTTCTTTTACACGTAGCTGTCCAGTTTTCCCAGCACCACTTATTGAAGAGACTGTCTTTTCTCCATCATATATTCTTGCCTCTCAGAAAGCAAGGTAGCACTTCAAGATCCAAAACAAACACAGCTAAGAAACAAAGTAGTAAGCCTTAAAGTCTTAAAATGCCTAAAGTTTTAAAAAGAAAGTGCTGCAAATGGCTTCATGTTGTCGGTTTTTATGGCTGAATAGTATTCCATTGTATAAATACACCACATCTTCTTTATCCAGTCATCTGTTGATGGACATTTTAGGTTGTTTCCATGTCTTGGCTATTGTAAATAGTGCTGCTATGAACATTGGGGTGCAGGTGTCATTTTGGAGTAGCGTTCCTTCTGGATATAAGCTCAGGAGCGGGATTCCTGGGTCATGTGGTAAGTCTATTTCTAGTCTTTTGAGAAATCTCCATACTGTTTTCCACAGTGGCTGTACCAAACTACATTCCCACCAGCAGTGTAGGAGGGTTCCCTTTTCTCCACAGCCTCTCCAGCATTTGTCATTTGTGGATTTTTGAATGATGGCCATTCTGACTGGTGTGAGGTGATACCTCATTGTAGTTTTGATTTGCATTTCTCTGATAATTAGTGATATTGAGCATTTTTTCACATGCCTGTTGATCATTTGTATGTATTCCTTGGAGAATTGCTTGTTTAGGTCTTCTGCCCATTTTTGGATTGGGTTGTTTGTTTTTTTCTTATTAAGTTGTATGACAACATAACGCCATTTGCAGCAACACAGATGCTCCTGGAGAATGTCATTCTAAGTGAAGTAAGCCAGAAAGAGAAAGGAAAATACCATATGAGATTGCTCATATGTGGAATCTAAAAACAAACAAAACATAAATACAAAACAGAAACAGACTCATAGACATAGAATACAAACTTGTGGTTGCCAAGGGGGCGGGGGGTAGGAAGGGATAGACTGGGATTTCAAAATGTAGAATAGATAAATAAGATTATACTGTATAGCACAGGGAAATATATACAAGATCTTTTGGTAGCTCACAGAGAAAAAAATGTGACAATATATATATATTCATGTATAACTGAAAAATTGTACTCTACACTGGAATTTGACACAACATTGTAAAATGATTATAAATCAATAAAAAATGTTAAAAACAAACAAACAAAACAAAAACAAAAAAAGCAAACAAACAAGAAAGTGCTAAGTGTAAACCAACACTTGGTTGCCCTGAAAGGATTTGCCAGTCTCAGTACCCATGAGGTAAAGATCTCAAAAAACAGCAACCACCATCAGGGAAAAAGTAGACTTAAAAAATCTATCCACCAACACACAGTTGACATGGAGAGTTTTTCTTGGCCTGTGCTTCAAGCCTAGGAGTGGGATGTGGGATGGGAGAGAGGTTTGCCCTTTTTAAATTTACATTTAACTTAAGTGTTCAAAAATTTCCAAGCTAAGAAATCACCTTAGGAATCTCAGACTGAGAATATCTCTGTGGTGCCCGGCAGAAACAAAAAAACAGAATCATTCTGGAGGGGCAGAATCATTCTGGAGGGACAGAATCTCAATCCAGGAAACACAGCAGAGAATTTCTCACAGATAAAACTCCACTTAAAATGAATTTACAGTCCAAAATTATAAAGCACACAAGAAGCAATCAACAATATGCAAATCTCAGACAGCACAACAAACATCACGTGTAGCACTGCACCACCTCCTCTTCGTGAGCTCAAATAAAAGAAATATAGGGACTGTAAGTCTACTTAAAATGCTCAAATATATCAAAGATGAACTTTAAAACCTGAGAAAAGAGTAAGACACTATAAGGTTGGAGGATCATTTTCAAGCAGAGTGAAGAGCATTTACAGCTGGGGAGTCCAGATAGGTATTCTTTTTTTTTTTTTTTATTGAAGTATAGTTACAATGTTTTGTCAATTTCTGGTGTACAAATGTTTCATTTATACATATACATACATATATTCCTTTTCATATTCTTTTTCATTATAGATTACTACAAGATATTGAACACAGTTCCCTGTATACTGAAGAAACTTGTTGTTTATCTATGTTATACATAGTAGTTAGTATCTGCAAATCTCAAACTCCCAATTTTATTCCCTCCCACCCCCTTCCCCCACTGATAACCATAAATTTGTTTTCTATCCCTGTGAGTCTGTTTCTGTTTTGTAAATATGTTCATTTGTGTCTTTTTTTTTAGATTCCACATATAAGTGATATCATATCGCATTTTTCTTTTTCTTTCTGGCTTACTTCACCTAGAATGACAGTCTCCAGTTCCATCCATATTGCAGCAAATGGCATTATTTTATTCTTTTTTATGGCCAAGTAGTATTCCATTGTATGTATATATGTATGTATAGTGTTCAGAGCAGATAGGTATTCTTATTTGGAGTTGGCAGTCACAAAATTGGGAGGAAGATGACCAAGGCTTGGGTCATAAATTGCCTTGTGTATCAGTCAGGACACTTGTTTGCAAGTGACAAAAAGATTTCATTTGTCTAAGGAGTATGTTGTTGGCTCACCTGACCAAGAAAGGTATGGGAATGGTTGGAATGACAAGAACCGAAGGCTCTCATCTTCTCTCGCTCTGTCATTGCTGCTTTTTCCTTTGTGAATACTTCATTCTCTTACTGCAGACCAGTTCTTGCCAAAGAGTGGAGAACAGTATCACTTGTGGTTTTTGGCTCACATCTGCAGACCAGTTCTTGCCAAAGAGTGGAGAACAGTATCACTTGTGGTTTTTGGCTCACATCTTTTCCTTTTCAAAAAATTGTGCTAAAATATACATGAAGTAAAATTAACTACTTTAACCATTTTTAAGCGTACAGGTCAGTGGCACTAAGTTCATTCACACTGTTGTGCAACCATCACCACTATCCATCCCCAGAACTTTTCCCCATCCCAAACTGAAACTCTGTACCGACTAAACAATAACTTCACATTCCTCCCTCCCCCAGCCCCTGGTAACCACTATTCCATTTTCTGTCTCTATGACTTTGACTACTCTAAGTAATTCGTATAAGTGGAATAGTACAATATTTGTCCTTTTGTGTCTCTCTTATCCACTATACCATTTTCTTTTGAGCATAGAGGAAGGGACCTTCTTTGGACACACACTTCTATCCCCAGCTCTGTTTTTTAAATCCTGAGAGAAAACTCTAATTGGCTTGGCTTCAGTGACATGCTTACTTTTAGGCCAGGAAGATGGTGGGTGCTTTGATTTGCTCAGCTGGGGTTACATGGCTACCTTAGAGTCTTCCCCAGTTCTCTGGGTATACATACTTTCTCATAGAGTCCTTCCTTTCTTTCTAAAGTAGCACCCCACATCACTCTAGACTCTTATTATGCCTTTTTTTTTTTCAGAGCACTGATCACTGCCTATCATTAAATAGACTATTTTGCTTATTACGTCCCCTACCACTAGAATGTAAGATTGATAACGTCAGGGACCTCCACTGACTTGCTCACTGTTGTGTCCCCAGTGCCTAGAACAGTGCCTGGGCCATAATAGGACTTCAGTAAATATTTTTAATTAATTAATTGAAAATTGGGCTGGAGATAAAGATTTAGTATTCATTGGTAAAATCGATTAAAAAATGAATTATGCTTCCACCTCCCTAGTGAAGATAAGCAATTACAAACTGAACAAAACTGAACTTTGAGTATATACGAACACAGTGATTAAACAAGAAAGTTATGCACAAACAGCGAGAGAGCTCTACTTTCTAAAGATGGATAATTGTGGAAAATACAACTTTGCATGATGGATGCCTGAGTTAGAGTCCTGAAATTGCAATAGATTAAACCCTTCCTGAAATTGCTTTCTGTTGCTGAGCATTTAAACTATAAATGTGAATGTATAAGCTCATCAGCTACGTGTGTGCGCGCACACACACACACACACAGACACACACACAGAAACACACACACAGAAACACACACACACACACACACGTACTGATTAACTTTGGAAACTAGCAAAGCAGATATGAGTCTAAAGCCATAACGGGTAGCGCAGTCCTTTCAGATCTGCCCTTGGCCATAGCCAGGCAAGAGAGACCACTCTGGAGCACATCACATTGTCGTGCTGCCCCACATAATCACCACTTGGATCCTGTTCACTGTAGCTGCCAAAGCTTTCTTCCCCTACCTGTCCTTGAAGTCAAGGACAGGACAAGGCAAAGAGGAACTAGAAGAAAAGTAGGGGCTGTGTCAAAAAATACAAGAAAGAAGTAGGCAAAAATGATCCCTTGCCTTCCTGACTTCTTGGTGCTGCTTTCCATCTTTTATTCCCCGTAGAGTGTATTATCCTTATGATGTGTTGTGGGCATCCCAAACTCACCCCTGCTGCACCTCAGCCGAGTCTACCCCACTCATAGGGTTCCTCAAAATCACTTCTTTCATATCTCCACCCGCCCCCCCCCGCCCACTCCTGACCTCCAACTCCAATGAGAACTCCCATTCCTTGGTAGGAAAACAGTTTAATTAAACTATATTGTCTCAAGATTGTCTCCCTATCCCCACCGCTGTCATCCCTGCCAAGCTTGTCTAGGTGTTAAAAAGCCCTCAAGGAATGGCTTTTTTCTTACTACCTGTCTGAACCAGAAAATAGGCTCTCTGTGGCAGCTTTTTGCTTTTCTCTCTAGGAGATTAAATAGAACCGCAGCCAAAACGTTCTGGGAGCCAAGCCCCACATTCAGCTTTTAGGAAGTAGGAAAGGTAGATAAGGCGTGCCCAGAGTCGTTGATTTATGTCACAATACCACGCTCTCTCAGTTATTCACAGCAGTGGTTAAGCATTTATCCTTAATTACCAGGGGCTTAATAATGGCCATGCACGTACCAAGTGCAGATCAAGTTAATTACGAAGTTCTACTTTTCACCTCTGCTTAATCCTGATCGTGTACTGCTCATGTAATGTGATCACCTGCTCTCAGCTTAAGAAGTAGCATTACTAAAAAGTACTCATCTGTACTATAATTAATTAGAATATCTTTGTTTTAAAAGAATAAAAAAATTAACTGAACTGTTGGAGTTTCCTGAGTTTTTGACTAACAACTTGTAGGACTCTGTGTTCTGAAATCACATTTCTTTATGATATTTGATACGAATAGGAAACCTAATATTATAATCCTGGAATTTGTGAATCTTTGAAAAGGAATTAAAATGCTACTACTCTTACTATAAATCATAGTCTTCTTAGATAGATTTGGGGATGTGCTTAGAGAAAAACCATTATAATACCAGCCAAGATAAATGATATATAGAGTCAGTTTTTCTGCCACTAACTGGGTTATCAAACTGCCGCATTTTAAGGGATTCCCTTTGGTTTAACATCTGCAAATCCGGTCATCCTGTCACCCTGTCACCCTAACTGTAGCTGCTTCAGTGCACAAGTTAGCATTCAACATTCTCCTTTTCTCCAAGAGAGAGAGCTTGGTCAAAAGTTACTGTGGGACAGACATAGAATACAAACTTGTGGTTGCCAGTGGGGAGGGGAGTGGGGAGGGACAGACTGGGAGTTCGAGATTTATAGATACTGACAGGTATATATAGAATAGATAAACAAGTTCATACTGTATAGCACAGGGAAATATATTCAAGATCTGGTAGTAGCTCATGGTGAAAAAGAATATGAAAACGAATATATATATATATATTCATGTATGACTGAAAAACTGTGCTGTATACCAGAAATTGACACAATATTGTAAACTGACTATAGCTCAATAAAAAAATGAATTAAAAGAAAACACTAATTCAAGGACATTTCTACATAAGGAAATATTAATCAAATATAATTATTTTACCTTGAAGCTAATTAAAATTATATATAGTTATATATTTTAAAAAGTTACTGTGGGGCTCAAAGAACTGACTTTTTTTTTTTTTTGAAGTACAGTCAGGTACAGTGTATCAGTTTCTGGTGTACAGCACAATGTACCAATCATGTATATACATACAAATATTCATTTTCATATTCTTTTTCATTAAAGGTTATTACAAGATATTGAACATAGTTCCCTGTACTATACAGCAGAGACTTTTTTAAATCTATTTTTATATATAGTAGCTAACATTTGTAAATCTCAAACTCCCAAATTTATCCCTTCCCACCCCCTTTCCCCAGTGACTGTAAGATTGTTTACTATGTCTGCAAGTCTGCTTCTATTTTGTAGATGAGTTCATAGTGTCCTTTTTTTTTTTCCTTTTTTCTTTTTTTTAGATTTCACATATAAGTGACATCATATGGTATTTTTCTTTCCCTTTCTGGCTTACTTCACTTAGAATGACCATCTCTAGCTCCATCCATGTTGCTGCAAATGGCATTTTATTCTTTTTATGGCTGAGTAGTATTCTGTTGTATAAACACACCACAACTTCTTTATCCAATCATCTGTCGGTGGACATTTAGATTGCTTCCATGTCTTGGCTATTGTATATAGTGCTGCTTTGAACATTAGCGTGCATGTATCTTTTTGAGTTAGAGTTCCCCCTGGATATATACCCAGAAGTGGGATTGCTGAATCAGAACTGACTTCTTTTCCTGTATCTGATAAGCCTATGGAACTTTGGTACATCAGATACATTTACTATAGCATAGTACTATAACATATTTACATATATTTGCTTATGTACTTTCATACTTTTGCAATAACTCAGACTTCTAAAAGATATTATTTGTTTCTGTTATAGGACAATGAAGGTCAAACAGCTCTACATTATGGTAAGATGTTTTAAAATTATTACTAATTATATTTGACTTTTCTCTATTTGTTTACCTCAACTTTGTCCAGCCCCATATAGTACTTGAAAAAAATGCCTAGCCAGTAGCAGAGATACAGTAACTTTTTATTTAAAAAATAAATTAATTACCTCTAAAGTTGGAGATATATTAAAATTCTTACGGGCACACTGATAGTACATTGAGCATATCTATACATCAACAGAAATGGAGACTCCTCGAACCCCCTTTTGAAAATCCATTGTTTCATTCCTGTTACTATCAGTGACAACTAAGATGATAACCATTGTCACTTAGGAGCCAGGATCTCTCCTATAAGAAATAGTTTCTTGGTGTAATTGAAGTGAAGAAAAACAGGTGTGATTTTCAAACTTATTTTCCTTACTAACTGATTAGCATAGTTAAATAATCTTCACTTATATAATCTATAAAATAGAGGATAATCTGTAAAATGGAAATAATATGGCTCTTAAAAGCTACCAGGTAATTTCAATGAAATAAAAGAAATTGAAATATTTTGTAAATTTTAGAAAAAGTATTCTTACTTTTATTCTATTTGAGTGTGAATATGGTTGAATAAAACACAGCCATCAATATTTAAACCAGAATATATCAAGAATATCTACCCAGTCAATAAGGAAGACAATCAAAAAGAAAAATCAACTCCCAAAAACAGTCAACTCACAAATGAGAAGAACTGAATAACCAATAAACAAGAAAAGATGCTCACCCTCACCAGTAACTTTCAAGAACTATGAACAGTCTGAGATTATACTCTGCTTGCAAGCTAACAAGCTAGCCTGACACAGTTTTATGGGTGTTGGCAAGAAACACAAAACTCATGGATCAGAGACAAAGGACTGTTATTCACAGCACAGCAAGCAGCATGAGCTTCATGTTTGTGTCATTTCCCCTTGAGTCGCACAGGAGCTACACAGACAAGCCCAGGAAGGTCCTGCACACATAGTGTGTCATGGCTTAGGAATTCTACGCTTAGGGAACTCCAGTCTTTCATAATGAGCTGCCAGGAGACCTGCTCAGCATTTGCCCTGGAGAAACACATATCTTATTTTACTGGACAGTAAACAAACCTGCCCTCTACTGTGGAAGGAAACACTACTTCTGTTGTCCAAGGCTGTTCATTATACAAACATCTTTGAAAAGATAGTCCGGAACAAAAGCTTCCATTACTTCTGCTCACAAGGGGTGCAGAAACATGAAAGTCCCTTGGAAAATTGTCTCCCAACAATAATCAGGGAATGCAGATTAAAACATTTAGATGAACCTTCACACTGGTCAGACTGGCAATATGTTAACATCTACAAACATTAGTATTAGGTTGTAGAGGAACAAGAACTCTCATACCTGGTTAATGTGGGAGTGCTAACTGTTGCAGTCACTTTGAAGATGAATTTAGGAAGATCTCGTGAAGTTAAAGGCACACATACCATACAACCCAGCAATTTCATTTTAGTATATACCCTAGAAATAGTCCCCAATGTGTATATAATGAGACATGGTTAAGAACATGTGTTGCAGCATTATTTGTAATAACCAAAAACTTGTTTTATTAGCCTTTATATTCCTCTTTATGCCATACTTAAAATAGTTCATTTAAATCACACATATATATACACATCCATATGCATACATATGTATTTTATGTTACCAAATGCCTTTGAAAGGTATATCATTAAAAATGTACATATATAATAAAGTACACAGGTAATCTTTAGGCTCCTTTTTATAAACAGCTCTCAGAAGTAGTTATTGTTTTCCCCAGTTTATAAATGAGAAAACCAGAACTCAAAAAAGTTAATAAACTTACCTAATGGAGCCAGAAATTCAAACCCCTATCTCTAGGTTTACTAGGAAAGGAGAGAAAAATTAATGCCTTCCCATGCCACCTTCCACAGCACTCACATCTCTCGCTCCTCACATGTTTATATGATAATTCTGTCATACAGCTCCTCTAACATCACCAAGAGCTCACTGTTCTAAGCCCTAATTTTCGACCCAGGAAAAAACTTTTCTCAGCTACCTTTATAGCTGTTTAAACCAGGCATAAGTCAAACAACCATACATAATCAAAACGGAGAAAAAATAAACTCTTCACAGTGATTGTGAGGCCTTCAGCATAAATTTCAGGACTACGCTTTCTTCCTGATGCTTGGCTTCAAGAAGCAAACTTTCTGTTACTCCAAAATATGTGCTGAAAATTCTAGAGTTCACTGCTCTGCTTAGAAAGACGACTCCACCAGGGTAGCCACGTGCCATGCTGCATCGGCTCTTATTTCTGTCCCCTTGTTCCTTCTTTCATCCACTCACTCAGACGTTTTTTAGTGCCTTCTCTGTGGCATGTGTTGTGTTTTCCTTTCATTCCTCCATCCAGAAACTGTAGAAACAGCGAAACCAGACTAAATGTGCCCTTGAGAAGGTAGATGAGTCCCTCCGTCATCCCTAGTTAACCACTAGGGGTGAATGCCTTCATGGATGTGGGAGTGTGTCCATTTAAGTTTGATATGGGTACAATTTATTTCTAGACAGCAACAGGGTTGGGGATTTTTTTTTTTTTGGAGCTCTTTCTGACTGTCTTCCAAATAAGCTGTATTATCTTTATGTACTGATGGAAAAATCTCCAAGATATATTGTTAAGTGAAAGGATTAAGGCCCAGAGCAGTGTATATACTCTGCTGCCATAAATATGTACACATTTGCTAGTAAATGTGTAAGATATCTCTGGAAGGATACCCAGAAAGCTAATGTTGGTTGCCTAAGGAAAGAGGAACTGTGAAGCTAGAATAAAAGCATAGGGTAGAAGTTTTATCCTATAAACCCTTAAATAACTTCTTTATCAGGACCCATATGCATATATTAGCTATTTGAAAATTAAATTTACAGTTGTTTTCAATCTAAATATCATAGGCTCTATTAGTACTATAAATATGACTTAATTTCCTAATTATATTTTATTCATTCACCAAATACTTAATGAGCACCTACTATTTGCTGGATAAATTATACCAAACATCCTTTTTAAGGTAAGAGATGTCTTCACCTCCCACCCAATAAACAAGGCCCTAATAACCATAAGTGATAGAGTGTGAGTTAACATTGTGTCTAATCTGGGAAAACTATGGGCTTAGGTTTCAATGCCAGCAAACTCTGGAAATAATGCTTCTTGAGCCAGGAGTAATGGGGAGTTGGAACTGAGACCCCATGCATAAGCCAGGACCTTCAAAGGACTACATCCTCAGTAGAGGGGGGAAATTAGATTAGAAACAGTTGACACACTAGTATAAGACAGGAAAACAAGCTTATTTGCCACAGACCAGAATCTAGGTAGAAAAAAAAACTCCACCTTATGCAAGTTTGGAGTTTACATTTATAATCTCTCTGATTGTTTTAGAAATTCTCAAGTTGAAAAATTAACATAATAAGAGTACGGGGCTGGTTACCCCTAAAGGATTCAGCAGAAGCATATGCTAAACTTCTTTTGAGAGACACATCCTCAACCAACACAGTACATAATTCCTACAGAAAGAAGCTCTGCTGAAAATGAGCTCACAATCCAAAATTACAAAATACATTTGAGTGAGTATCAGCAGACACAGTAAACCACAGAATTAGGCTTAAGGAACTTAAGTAAAACTATTGGATAGAAATTATCAGAGAAGTCTATGTAAAATCAAGGAATGAAAAACATAAGAACAAGACACTCCAAAAAAGAACAGGCAGATTTGAAAGAGAATCAAATAGAAACTGCAAAAAATAAAAAAATACAGAAATCTTACAATGAATAGGTTAAAGTGTAGAATTGGACAAGTTAAAAAAAAAATGAACTGAAAGGCCATTCTAAAAGGCAGCACAGAAAGATAAAGAAATAGAATTTTAAGAGACATTGCGTGTAAAATGAGGAAGTCCAACATTTTAAAATAGGAATTCCAGAATGAGAAATGAGGGAAGAATCAGTATTTAAAGATATTTACTGATATTTCCATAATTGATAAAACATTAGCATCTTCAGATTCAGGAATTATGAGATCTGCTCAGTGTCAGGTATTAACCCAGTGGAATACTATACAGCAATGAGAAGGAACTACAACTACATGCAACAACTTGGATGAATCTCACAAACATACTGATTTCAAGGTGCCAGACACAAGAGCATGTACCATATACTTCCCTTTACATAAAGGTCAAAAATAGGAAAAACTCATCTCCAGCATTAGCAGACAGGATAATGGTTACCTTGGGAACTGGGTAGGTAGCATTTGGAAGGGATTAGCAGGGCAGGAGTGCTTCTGATGTTCTAATGATCTGGTTCTTGACCTATGTGCTAGTTGTATGGATAAATTCATCTTAAGAAAATTTATATTCAGGATTTTGGTACTCTTCTGTATGTATTTTATACTGTAATATAAAGTTTACACACACACACAGATCAAAACCTAGACAGACATAAGATGTGGTATTACAGTTTATCATATATATAATCTTTTAACCTTTCCAACAAATGTCTGAGCCTTGTTTTTCTACAGTTGCAGATAAAAAAACTGAAGTCCAGAGAGGTAGCATGAGCTTGACAGGGTGACACAGGTTGTAGTTAGCAGAGCTCAGACACCTGTCCACTTCTTCTGATTCTACTTCCAGTCCTCTTTTCATAACTTCATAAATAATTACGGTCCTGCTAGCCTTTTTTTTTTTTCACATTTTCTTTTATCCTGGTATCCTATTAAAGCAGACATTATTTTGTGGAAGATAGTCTTCTATAGAACTAAAATAAATGAAAATCCCTTATGATTGGTCACCTGGGTCAGTGAGTCAGGCTATTTTTCAAAACTATACTTATGAGTAAACACACATATCAATACCTGTGTCCATCCACGTGCCTTTATATTTCTGTTTCTGTTCACTGAGAGTTTAGACAATCATAAAATTATCCCTGATTCAGGAATCCTGCCCAAAATTGATCTAGTAAAATGATCTCTATTTCTGTCTCTCAGATTATGTTATTCACTGTAGAAAGAACAAAACAAATGCCATATGTGTTATAATCAAGATAATTAAACACTCAAATAATATTATTATTAGAGGTTTTGGCATTACAAATACGTAAAACTAAAACAGTCTGACAACCCAGGAAAATTTCATGAAATTAGTATTTTAACATAATAATGACTTATAGGTGTGATTCATTTTTAATTTAGGTATTTTTTATTCGATCACTAGACTTTTACCAGATTTTAAGGTCATCAAAACAGAGTTTGGATGTAATAATAATAACAGTTATCATTTATTAAGCACCTGCTATATGCTGAAGTCTCTGCTGGGTGTATTTTATCCATTTTGTCACTTAATATTATTCAACCTTGTTTATTTAATAGGCACTCAGTAGTTATTTGTTGATTTTATTTGATTTGAGGACCCTTAACCTATCCTTAGAACTTTCATAAGACTATACGTATAGTTAAATCCAGTGATTGCAGACAGTGCTGGGGATGTTTGGGGGCTTAGTTGTTTTATGAATTACGGTTTGGCTCGACAGCTGTCCTTGTGTTGACAGCTCTTCTGATTATAGCAGTTGTCAAACTCCATCCTTAAGCAGGTTGTAAATCCTGGCTTCTTCCGATTAAAACTGGGTCAGAGCCAATGGCAGGTTAACTAGAGGCCAGTGTTAGCTACTACTGTATGTCCTTACTAGTTCGTTCTAAATGCGCTTTGCATAGATAGCAGCTCACTAAAACCTTTATTTGCCCGTTTTACTTTGGTGTTTTTGAATCTTCAGGTATCAGTCCTCCTGTTATTTTGTGATTAAACATGGTCCTTACTGAAGAGTATATTACTGTAAGTGTGGTCTTCCTTGTAAATGGCCTGTTAGCCTTCTCCTCCCCCCACTCCACTGGGAATACTAACATCATTGCATCTGTGTCTCCCAGGGGAAATCAAGGCTTTTCCTTGCACGTGCAGTCATGTGATTTCAGAGTGGGCAGGCTTTGTATCCTCATGAGCCCTCGATCTTCCACGTAAAGCACCATCTGTTCTGTTCCTTGCACACTGTTACAGGGCAATGGGAGGAGGCATTAGAGTGAAAATAAATAAAATAAAAAAGAAAGAAATTCATCATCAAAACCCTGAGGATTAATGGAGTCAGAAGCCTCACTGCTCTGAATGAAAATTCATCTTCACC
This sequence comes from Camelus ferus, assembly GCF_009834535.1. NCBI lineage: Eukaryota > Metazoa > Chordata > Mammalia > Artiodactyla > Camelidae > Camelus > Camelus ferus. The sequence continues at coordinate 4,173,240 of NC_045716.1, forward strand.
TGTGCCAGTGTCAGGGCTGCCTCTATGGCACTTGACAAATAGAGGTTCCCAGGGTACCATAAATTCAGCAACTGCTCTAATCCCTATAGACTTGCTCAGGCTTTTCCGAGATGGGCTTATGACCGTTTTTGTATTTCCCAGCACATTGTGGGCACCAGTATCCCCTCATTAATTTGGTAAAATGTTAGCACCCTTTACCTTGTCCTCCGCTCTCATCTTCTTTGTCTTTGTCTCCTTTGAGGGGGTGGGCAGCTCACACATTTCTGAAAGACAACGCTGCCTTGTGAATTGTGCTTCACTGAAGATGCCAAAGGCAGAGGAATCAATTAACTAATGAATTATAAGCAAATACGAAGTTCCCAGTGCTGTGTTAGATGAAGAGGAGAATATAGATAAGCATGTAATCAAGTAGCTCACCATCTAATTGGGGGCACAAAGCGTATATTCTCAAAAACTAACTGTTGGGCACCTACATGTGCCAGTAGGCTCTGTGCTAAGCATAAACATAATCGATGCCTATCAACAGTGAATCTCCAAGAGGCACTGCAAGTGCCCTCCTCACACCAGGGTAAAATTCACCTATGTGGTTTCCCCTTGTCCCTTAAACCAGTCTTTCCCTTCTTGTCCTTTTTTTCTCTCTACTACAACTTCCCAATTGCTTATGCTCTCATATAGTCTGCCTTTGCATAAACCCCAGGCTTTTGTCAATAAAACTCCTTTCCTTTTAGGTACCATATCCCTCACTCTGAAGTACGGTTTTGCAGCCCTTGAATTCCAAATTTAAATCTCACTTTATGATTTCACTTGAACTAAGATTTCACCTACGTTTGTTAGGTTAAGAGATTGTTGTACAGCCCAATTAAGCCCATTTTCAGCTGGCTGGCTGTAGTCCTTTAGATGTGAAACTTAAAAATTTACGTTCCATTCCTAGGTTAGTGCTCATAGATTATATCGTGTCTCACTGCTGGAAGGGTGACTTCGTCATGCAGATTACATGAAATTAATGCCCCTTTGTCTGAGATGGCCAGCTTATGTCCTCAGCCACAGTCCACATCTACTTAGCCTTGATCTTCATGATTAGTAGTCTCCACTGTTGGGTCATATTTGAGCAAAGTGTGATCTGACAGACCATGGGAGTTATTATCCAGTATTACAGATTTATACAGTGAGAAATTTGTTCTTCTGATACTGCTCTAAAAGTTCCAATTTTAAAACCTAACCAAGTGTTTTTCACAATAAATTGTGACTAATAACTGTGGGGAAAAGGTTAAATGATTATTCCTCAAAATATAAATGTCATTTAGCTAGTTGTACACAGGATAAATATCCTCTTTCACAGCTACTTGGTACTAGGCAGTGCACCTTCAACTTTGTTGTATTTTGTACAGGACTGTCTTCCATTGGAATCTAATTTGGTATGCAGTGATTCATGGTAAAACCTTTCAAAAATGTAAAATAAAAAATGTTTATTATATTATTGGGGGAGATAATTTTAAACTCTTGAAGGGATGCTCAATCCTAAATATGTTCTATTGGATTTTGGGTCTCGGTAGATATTCTGTCTTCACCTTTCTCCATGCCTGAGGCATACCCAAAATATGATCTCGGCTCATTAACGCCTATCCCAGGATTAAAATAGGCACACTTGCCTTCCTGTACCTTTTACTCCTACTCTCTGTTCATTTATTCATCAAATATTAATTACATTTGTAATATTAATAGCCTTCTAAGAAATACCACACCTCTGAAGGCAGAGAGATAGGATTCCCAAACTGTCTGATTTGGGCTCAGAAAAATTCCTGCCTTCCACCTTTATCCTCTTAGAACCACCTCTGAGCCTATGCTGTTATGGATTAGAGTTTGGTGCCTCAGTTTGTCAGGATAGTTAATATAAAGAATCACCGAAGCTGTCCCAAATTTATAACTTACCACAACCTGATTTTGGCTGTTGACTTCATAGAATTAACCAGGGAACACTGAACAGGAAGCACCCACCAGGGAAGAGAAGGCAGTCAAGGGAGCCATAGAAACCACTTTGTCGTTACCTGAGTACCAACAGAGTGCAAAAGAAGAAATGTTACTAATAAATCTCTTAAAACCAAACCCCCACAGAGTTCTGCTTCCACTTAACATAAAGAAAACTGCAAGAGAACAATTGCTCCCACACTAACAAGAAGAAAAGACTAGATAATCTACAAAAATCAAAACGTTTCTTAAACCCATCAGATAGCAGAAGTTGCACATCAGCAAGGTAAACTGGATTCCAAAGAATGACAAGACCCTACAAGACACATCAACTATTTCACCTTTGGTGGAGCACCTGAGAAAGATGCAGCCACCATAAAAGCAGGTAAGAAGAAAACAGCTAAAATTAACAAATGTTTCAAGTTGAGCTAGTAGGACACTGTAAAATAACTGGGAGCCTCAGACCCAAGAAGACTTTTCACTTGTGCGCTTTTTCATTAACTGGGCGCTGTAAGGGAAACTGAGGACAGAGAGAGCACTCATCAGTGGCACACAGGCATGAAACCCTGCCACGTCTCCTGACCCTTACTTCACACAAAGAAAAACCCTTAAACCACTTGGGGAGGAGCAGAAAACGTCTGTCCCCTCCTCCTGTCCCTTGGCCCAGCCAGATATCCACTGCATTTAGAGGAAGAGTGAAAGCAAAACCTGTCTGCCGCTGGAGAGGGACAGGGATCCCCTGGGCTGGGACCCTGCAATGACCCAAAGCAGGGATCCCATGCCTCTTGGGGCAGGACTGGAAGCTCCCACTCAAGACATGTTTCCCTTCATTCAAGACAAAGTTTGGCTGACATTTTGTGGGGCAAGGAGGATGCAGGAACACTGAGAAATTGCCACCTCTGAGGGCATGCCTAAGACTGAGACCAGCCCAAAAGGACAAAGATCTCTGTCCCAGTCCCACCAGGAGCCTCACTCTGAGTAATAAGCAATAGCAGTCTATAGGAGGGGGAGGAGGAGGAGCACAGAGAGAGACTCCCTCTATGGTAGACGTGCAGAGACTACTGAAAGCTGAGGGTGCGGTGAGAATGCTGAAGAAGCCCTCTGGCACTTAGGCCACACACTGAGCATAAGGTAGCAGCAGCCCACAGTTGGAGAAATTTGAAGTGTGTGATGCACTGAAGTTATCAATAGCAACAGCAAAGCCAAATCCAGCTCAGCTGCTGACTAGATTGACTCAACACCTGTACTAATGCATGGCCAAAGAAGATGCATGCCCATTTCTTGGTGTAAATAGTAGCATTTACTTCAGCCTCCATTGTCCTCCTACACACGATGTTCTACATTCAGTCAGAAATTGTGTGACACAAAAAAAGCAAGGAAAAGACAACCCATCATCAAGCAATAAATGAGTAATTGATAGAGCAAGTGGGTAAAACTTCAGCGAGGGTATGAAAGACTTGAACAGTAACTACCAACCAACTTGACTTAAATGACATCTATAGAACATCACAGCTAATAAACAGAATACACATTATTTCAAGTACACATGGAACATTTATCAAGAGAGACCATACTCTAGGCCATGAAACAAATCTTAACAAATGTAGAAGAAATCATACAAAGTTTGTTCTGGTGCCATCACATCATAGAATTAAGTTAGAAATCAATAACAGACACATATCTGGAAAATCCCAAATTGTAAGAAACTTAAACACACTTCTAAATAACTCACAGGTCAAAGAAGAAATTCCAAGAGAAATAAGAAGCTACTTTGAATTGAGTGAAATGAAAACACCCTATCAAAACTTGTGGGAAGCAGCTAAAGCAGTGCTTAGAGGGAAACTGAATGCTTTTATTAGAAAAGAAGAAGGGTCTCAAATCAATGATTCCACCTTAAAAAAAATAGAAAAAGAAAAGCAAATTAAGATCAAGATAAGCTTAGAAATAAAGATCAGAGCAGAAAACATTGAAATAGAAAACCAAAAATCAATGAGAAAAATCAGCGAAACCATTGGTAAACTTTGAAAAGGTAAAACTAATAGACCTCTAGCCAGACCAATTAAAAAGAAGAAACAAATCACCAATTTCAGAAGTGAAAGGGAGACGTCAACAAAGATCCTACAGATATTATGAAGCAAATAAGGGAACATTATGAACAACTTTATACCAAAAAACTAAATAACTTAGAGGAAATGGACATACTTCTTAAAAGACACAGATTTGTGGGGCAAGGAGGATGCAGGAACACTGAGAAATTGCCACCTCTGAGGGCATGCCTAAGACTGAGACCAGCCCAAAAGGACAAAGAACTCTGTCCCAGTCCCACCAGGAGCCTCACTCTGAGTAATAGAAGTTCTCTCAAAAAGAAATAGAGCAAGATTTGTAGATACTGACAGGTATATATAGAATAGATAAACAAGTTTATACTGTATAGCACAGGGAAATATATTCAAGATCTTGTAGTAGCTCACAGTGAAAAAGAATATGAAAATGAATATTTGTATGTTCATGTATGACTGAAAAATTGTGCTGTACACCAGAAATTGACACAACATCGTAAACTGACTATAACTCAGTAAAAAGAAAAAGAAAAAAGAATATTATTTAAAAAAAAGAAACAGAGAACTTAGATAACCCTGTATTTATTAAAGAGATTCATTTTGTAGCTGAAAACTCCCATAACAAAATCTCCAGGCCCTGATGGAGTCACTGTGAATCCTACTAAATATTTAAGGAAGAAATAATACCAATTCTACACAGACTCTTCCAGAAAATAAAAGAGGAAACACTGCCCAACTCATTCTATGAGACCAACATTACCCTAACACCAAAACCAGAAAAAGACCCTAGAGGAAAAGACAACTACAGGTTAATATGTCTCATGGATGTAGGTGCAAAAATGTTTAATAAAATGTTAGCAAGCTGGACATAGCAATATACAAAAAGGGTCATAAATTACAACCAAATGTGTTTATCCCGGGAATGCAGGGTTGGTTCAGCAATTGAAAATCCTTATATTTCACCATATCAGACAAATCAAAACCAAAAATGAAACATATGACCATCTACAGATATGTAGGAAAAGCTGTTGAAATATTCAACCTCCTTCATGATTTGGGGGAAAAAAACACAGCAAAATAAGAATAGAAGGAAACTTCTTCAGCCAGAAGAAATTGATAGCTGACATCCTCCTTGATGAAATGTTAGATGCTTTCCTTCTGACTGGGAACAAGGCAAAGATGTCCACTCTCCACTTTGATTTAACATTGTAGAAGTTCTAGCCAGTGGAAAGGAAAGAAAGAAAAGGCTTATAGATTAAAAAGGAAGAAATAAAGCATCCTTTATTCACAGATGACATGACCACCTATGTTGAAGACCCCAAAGAATCTTTAAAAAAAGAAAAACTTTTAGAATCAATAAGTGAGTCGCAAGTTTGTAGGATACAAAATCAATATACAAAAATCAACCATATTCTTACACACATATTTCTATACATATAACAGACAATTGGAAATTGAAGATTGAAAACACAAGGTCAGTATACAAAGATGAATTGTTTTTCTTTATACTTACAGTGAACCAATTGGAAAATGAATTTTTTTAAAAAAACCATTTATAATAGCCTCAAAAAAAACCCCACATGAATCTTGTGGTGGCTCACAGCAAAAGAGAATGTGACAATGAATGTTTGTATATTCATGTATAACCAAAAACTTGTGCTCTACACTGGAATTTGACACAACATTGTAAAATGACTATAGCTCAAAAAAAATGTTAAAAAAAACCATGAAATTCCTAGGGATAAATTAAAAATAAGTGCACAATTTATATGCTGAATACTCCCTAACACTGCTGAGAGAAATTCAGAGAAGTCTAATTAAATGGAGAGAGATACTGCTATTCATGGATCAAAAGACTTGATATTGTCAAGCTAGCCATTCTCCCCAAACTGATCTATAGATTCAGTGCAATTCCAGTCAAAATTCTAGCAGTACTTTTTGTAAAAGTTTACAAATTGATTCTAAAAGTGATAATGAATAGGAGCAGGACCCAGAATAGCCAAAACAACTTTGAAAAAGAAGAACAAAGTTGGAGGACCAATTCTGCTTGAATTCAAGATGTAACCATTAAGTTACAGAAATCAAGGCAATATTGGTACAAGGCAATAGGTGTATAGAGCAATGAAACATGATAGATAACCAAGAAGTAGACTCAATGACAAATAGTTGATTAACACCTTTAGAGCACTTTTAGGTTCAGCAAAATTGAGAGGAAGGTACAGAGATTTCCCACATACACCTTGTCCTTAAACATGCCTCCTTCTAAAGAAAAAATGCACTCTATGTGTTACTCCTTTATTCTCTCACTACTACCACACTTCACTTCTGGTCACCAAATGTGTGGGGTTTTTTCTCACACCAAGCAGTTCTCTGTAACACCAGCTAGACATCCCATAATTTAACTCAATTCTGACACTAACTACCTAGAGATAGCATCAGATCCCACAGATTAAAGGCTCAGTCCCACAATACTGCCCCCACCATCACTTTCACGTGCCATTTGCAAGTCCCAAGTTGTCATCTGTACTTCTGACTGACCATCTGTAAGTTGAGGTTCCCACAATCCCCTTTTTGAATTGAATAATTTGCTAGAATGACTAAAGAACTCAGGGAAACACATTTACTGGTTTATTATGAAAGGACAGGATAAAGGATGCAAATGAACATCAGATGGAAAAGATGTATTGGGTGAGGTACGGAGGAAGGGGCTGAAAGCTTCTATGCCATCACCAAGCACACCACCCTCCCCAATACCTCCATGTGTTTAGCAACCCAGAAGCGCTCCAAACCCCATACTTTGGGGTTTTTATGAAGGCTTTATCACACAAGTATAGTCATTCATTAACTCAGAAAATCTCTACTCTCTCTCCCTTTCGCAGAGGATAGAGGTTGGGGCTGAAAGTTACAAGCTTCTAATCATGGTTTGGTCTTTCTGGTGGCCAGCCCCCATCCTGATGCTATCCAGGAGTTCACTAAGAGTCACCTCATTAGAACAAAAGGTACTTCTATCACCCAGGAAATTCCAAGGGATTTAATAGCTCTGTGTAGGGAACCAGGGTCAGAGACCAAATATTAGAACAAAAGATGCTCCCAGTGCTCTTATTATTTAAGAAATCACAAGAGCTCTGTGCCAGGAACCAGGGGCAGGAACCTATATCTGTATCTGTATCATATCTATATCTGTATCTAGATATATATAGATATCGATATATAGATATATATATATGTATACTTTTTTTTCACATTTGCTCATTATCAACATCCCCTACCAGCGTGGTAAATTTGTTACAGTTGATGAAACTACATCAGCATATCGTAATCATATCATAATATGATTAGAACCAAAGTCTAAAGTTTACATTATGGTTCACTCCTGGCATTGTACATTCTGTGGACAAATATAAAACAATATGTGTCTATAATTAGAGTATCATACAGGGTATTTTCACTGCCCTGAAAATCTTATGTACTTTGCCTGTTTATCCTGTCTCCACCCCCAACCCCTGACAACCACCGTTTTTTGGGGTTTTTTTTACTGTCTCCATAGTTTTTTGCCTTTTCCAGTAAATGTGTTTCCTTGAGTTCTGTGAGTCATTCTAGCAAATTATTGCTAGAATGTCATATGGTTCGAATCATATAGTATGTAGCCTTTTCATATTGACTTCTTTCATTTATTAATATGCATCTAAGTTTCCTCTGTCTTTTGATGGCTTGATAATTCATTTACTTTTGGCACTGAACAATATCCCATTACCTGGATACACCACAGTTTATCCATTCACCTACCAGAGAACATCTTGGTTGCTTCCAAATTTTGACAGTTATGAATAAAGCTGCTGTAAACATCCATGTGCATGTTTTTGTGCGGACATAAGTTTTCAACTTTTTTGAATAAATACCATTGAGCATGATTGCTGGATTGTATGATGAGAATATGTTAAGTTTTTTATGAAACCACCAAGCTGTCTTCCAAATGACTGTACCATTTTGCATTCCTGCCAATAATAGAATGAGAGTTCTTGATGCTTCTCATCCTCTTCATCATTTGTGTTGCCAGTGTTCCAGATTTTGGCCATTCTGATAGGTGTGTAGAGATACCTCATTGTCCTTTTAATTTGCATTTCCCTGATGACATGATGTAGAACACCTTTTCATATGCTTATTTGCCATCTGTGTGTCTTCTTTGGCGAAGTGCTCATTAAGGTCTTTGGCTCATTTTTTAATTAAACTGTTTGTTTTCTTGTTGTTGAGTTTTAAGGATTTCTGTATATTTTTGGATAATGGTCCTTTATCAGATGTGTTATTTCCAAATATTTTCTCCCAGTCTGTCACTTGTCTTCTCATTCTCTTAACATCATCTTTCATAGAGCTTAAGTTTTTAATTTTAATAAAGTCCAGCTTATCAATTATTTCTTTCCTGTATTGTGCCTTTGGTATTGTATCTAAAAATTCATCACCATACCCAAGGTCATCTAGGTTTTCTCCTGTGTTATCTTCAGGAAATTTTATAGTTTTGCATTTTACATTTCTCTGATTCACTTTTTGTTAATTTTTGTGAAAGGTATAAAATCTGTGTCTAGATTTAATTTTTTTGCACATGAGTGTCCATTGGTTCCAGCACCATTTGTTAAAGAGACTATCTTTACTCTATTGTGTTGCCTTTGTTCTTTGGTCAAAGATCAATTGACTATATTTAGGTCAGTCTATTTCTGGGCTCTCTATTTTTTTCCATTGATCTATCTTTTTTTTTGCCAATATCATACTGTCTTAATTACTGTAGTTTTATCACAAGCTTTATTGTAAAGTCGGCTAGTGTCTGTCCTCCAGCTTTGTTCTCCTTCAATATTGCGTTGCTCTTCTGGATCTTTTGCCTTTCCATATAAACTTTATAGTTTGTCGATATCCACAGCCAACTTCCCGGAGTTCGGTTGGGAAGAACTGACATTTTGACAGCACTGAATTTTCCTATCCATGAACATGGAATATCTCTCCATTTATTTAGTTTTTTGATTTTGTTCATCAGGGTTTTGTAGTTTTCCTTATACAGATCTTGTGCATATTATGTTAGAGTATTTTGTTCTTAGGATGCTAATGTAAATAGGATTACGCATTTAATTTCCCGCTTGTTCACAGTGCCAACTCAAATATAACAAGTCAGCTCAAAGAGAAACCAGAAACTTATGCTATAGTGCCACCTACTGGAAAATAGAAAGCCTTTAAAAATTTCTAACCTGTTGCTACTTCAGATGTGCTAGCAGAGGAACAACTCATCAAGCACTATAAAGAACCAAAGTAACACTGTACCACAAAAGAAAATGACAATTCTCCAGAAACCAAACTTAAAATCATAGAAAATTTTGATCTAACTGATAGAGAATTCAAAATAATGGTTGTAAAGAAACTCAGCAAGCTACAGGAAGACTCAGAAAGGCAGTTCAGTGAGCTCAGTAATAAATTAATGAACAAATAGGTTTAATTTTATTTGTTACCAAAGAGATTAAAACTCTAAAAAAGAACCAAACAAATACTAGAACTGAAGAATTCAATAAATGAGCTAAAGAATGCATTAGAAAGCGCTGGAAATAGAACAGACCATATGGAAGAGAGAATTAGAGAGCTCAAAGATAGAAATCTAGAAATGATACAAGAAGAAGAGGAAAGAGAAATAAGCATTTTAAACAATGAGAAAATTCTGCAAGAGCTATCTGACTCTTTTAGGAGGAGCAACATTAGGATAATGGGTATCCCAGAAGGAGAAGAGAGGGAGAAGGGAGCAAAGAGTTTACTTAAAGTAAAAAAACAGCTAAGAATTTCTCAAGTTGAGGAAGTTCCCCTCCATTTCTAATGAACTGAGAAGTTAGCAAATACTTTTTTCTGCATCTCTTGATTTGATTGTGTGACTTTTATGTTTTTGCCTGTTTTTTACACTAATTGATTTTCAAGTGTTAAGCCAGCCTTGCACACCTGGGATAAATCCCACTTGGTTGTGGCTTATAATTCTTTTTGTACATTGTTGAATTTAATTTGCTAATAATTTGTTGAGAATTTTGCATCTGTGTTCATGAGAGATAATCAGTCTGTGGTTGTTGTTTTATTTTGTTTTTCTCTTGTAATGTCTTTGTCTGGTTTTTGTTATTAGAGTGATTCTGGCCTCAGGATGATTTAGAAAGTATTATTTCTACTTCTGCCTTCTGAAAGGGATTGTAGAGAACAGGCATAATTTCTTCCTTAAATGTTTAGTAGAATTCACCAGTGAACCTATATGGACCTGGTACTTTCTACTTTGGGAGGTTATCAATAATTAATTTAATTTCTTTAATGGATACAGGCCTATTCAGATTGTATATTTCTCCTTGCATGAATTTTGGCATATTGTGTCTTTCAAGGAATTGGTCCATCTCATGTAGATTTTCATATCTATAGGCATAGAATTCCTTTATTATGCTTTTAATGCCTATTGGACCTGTAGTGATGTCCCCTCTTTCATTTCTAATATAGTGATTTATGTCCTCTCTCTTTTTTCTTATTTAACCTGGCTAAAGGCTTACTGATTTTATTGATCTTTTCAAGGAACTACCTTTTGATTCTGTTGATTTTCTCTACTGATTTCCTGTTTTCAATTTCATTGATTTCTGCTGTAATTCTTTTTTTTTCTTCTTCTTCTTCTGCTTACTTTGGATTTAATTTGCTCTTCTTTTTCCAATTTCCTAAGGTGGGAACTTAGATTATTGATTTATATCTTTCTTCTTTTCTATTATATGCATTCAATGCTATAAATTTACCTCTAAGCACTGCTCTCGATGCATCCCACAAATTTTGATAAATTGTTTTCATTTTCATTTAGTTTAAAATTTTTTTTTAATTTCTCTTGATTTTTTTATCTTTGACCCATGTGTTATTACTTACTGTACAGCTACAAAAGTCAAAACAATGTGATATTGGGGTAAGGGGAGGCATATAGATCAGTGAAACATGGTAAATAATGTAGAAATGGATCAAACCACAATGGGAAATTGAATTTTGCACTCTCTTTGCAACAGAGTGCAAAGGTAAGTCAGTGGAGGGAAGAGTAGTCTATTTAACAAATGGTACTGGAACAGTGGACATGCACACACATACCTCCCCCCCCCCCCCAAAAAAAGAACCTGAACCTTTTCCTCCTACCCTCCACAAAAATTAACTGGAAATGAACCAGAGACCTATAATAATAGCTAAAATGTAAAGAACTGGAAGAAAATGTGGAAGAAAATCTTTGTGATCTTGAGGTAGACAAAGACTTCATATATAACATACAAAAAGCACAAACCATAAAAGAAAAAAATAAATTGGACTTCATTCAAAATTAAAAACTTTCAACCTTCAAAAGATACTCTTAAGAAAATACAAAACAGGTCACTGGGGAAAATATTTGTAAAAGATATACTTGGAAAAAATTTATATCCAAGAATATATAAAGAATAATTCTGACTTTATAAGAAGACACCCCAGTTAATTAATAAATGGACAAAAGATTTGACCAGATAAATCACCAGAGGTAGATAATTGGCAAATAAGCACATAAAAAGATGTTCATCATTAGATACTAGAGAAATGCAAATTAAAAGCCACAAAAAGACCTGACTTTACTATATACTACCTATACTGTAGTTACTATAGGCCTGACTAGAATGGTTAAAAAGAATTCTAATGGTAATAACAAGTCCTGACAAGGATAGAAAGCAACTAGAATTCATAGTTACTGATGGGAATACAAACTTTTGATGTTTGGTAGTTCTTATAAAGTTAAATGTTCAGTTGCCATGTGACTCAGCAATGCCACTCCTAGCTAGATATTACCCCCAAAAATGTGAAAACATAAAAGGTCCACACAAAGACATGAACCCAAGTGTTCATAGGTTCTTTATTCATAACGGCCAAAAACTAGACACAACATAGATGCCTACATGCATTTATATGATGGAATACTACTCAGCAATAAAAAGGAAGATCTACCCATACCTGCAGCAGCATGGATGAATCTCAAAAGCATCATGCTAAGTGAAAGAAGCCAGACACAAAAAACTATCTATACTATGTGATTTCCATTTCTCGAGAAGGCAAAACCTAAGAGCAGAAATCAGATCAGTGGTTGCCAGGGGCTGTGGGTGGGGTGAGAGGATTGACTACAGAGAGGCAGGAGAGAACTTTGAGGGTTATGGGAATATCCTGTATCTCTATTGTAGTGGTAACTATAGTGGTAGACACTGTTGTCAGAACTCATCAGATTTTTTAAAAGAATGAATATTATCTCAATAAAACAAAATATAAAGAAAGAAAAACCAGGCAGTCTCACTCCAAAATGGATAAATGTAAATTGCAGTAAAAAATACAATGGAAATTTAGTAATTAGCATTAATGAGTTTTGCCTCTTATACTTTTTATTTCCCAGCCATATAAATTTGATCTGCTAGTAAGGACATCATTAGAAATTTTCAATAATCCGTATGTCTCTTTCAAAGGTATTTCTGTAGCATAGTAGGTAGGTAGGTCTTTGGTCAGGGTGGTAATATAATATAAATATATTTAACAGAGTATTCAGAAAAGTTGCTAAAATCCTGAGCCCAACCATAAAAAGTCACACAGTACAGTAAAAATGAAGATAGCAGTATGTAAGACATGAATGGATTTTTTTCTTTTAGATTTGAATTTTACCACCCTGCCAAGCCTATCAGTGTACATATCCCCTAGCATCACGTGTTTATCATGTCCCAAACTAGTATTATTCTCCCCCTCCATAATTTTCTTCTTCTGTTCCCCTTCATAAACTCCTACCCTTCCTTCTTCTGGTTCCCTATTTTAGAGATAATGTCGCAATATCTGTGTTCTCCCAGACTGGAAACACAATTGCCATCTTTGATGCTTCTCATTCTTTTGCCCATTGTTCTTTTAGATTGATCTGTTAGAGGTTTTCTTTTTTTAATATTTAGAATATTAGTTCTTGTCTGTGTTACATACGTGAATATGTTTCCCAGTTTATGGTTTAATTTTGTATATAATATTTTTGGGTGGTATAGCTGTTTTAAATTTTTATGCATTCAAATGGATCAATTTTAAGTTTCTATATAATCAAATTTGTCAGTAATTTTCTTTATGGTGTCTGGGTTTCATATCGAGTGCAGAAATTCTCAGGCTGTTTTATTCAGTAAACACTATGATCACAGGCCTTGGGCCCAAGAGCTTTTTTCAAAAACCTATAAAAATATTTGAAACCTGAAACAAAATATTTTTGCTCCAGAAAACAAAAAGAAAATTGCAAAATTTAAATAATTAAGTGTTTAACTATGTGTCTACAAATATGATATTTCAGCTTCCTTAATTATTAAATTTAGTGTTCACAAATATTTGGGAAAAAATACATTCATACTTTGCTATGTCCTACTGGATTTCAGTAGCTTTCTTATTCAGTTCCTCCTTTATATTCCTGCTGACACTAGTGAATTTCAGCCCCTTTAAAGGACTACCACGTCTCCTCCACCTGCCACAGAATTCCAGAATTATCATCCTAACACAGAGACCAAATTATGTCACTTCCCTCTTTGTAAATGCCAGATTTCTTAGTATGGCTTTCAAAGCTCTGTACAGGTTGACTTAAATCTAGTCTCTCTGCTTCTGACTCCCTGTATTGCTTCTCTGAGCCAGGAGACAGTTATCAGCCTTCCCTGGGCTCTCCTGCCTCTGTCAGTGTTGTTTTCTCACTCTGCAGTGGCTTTCCTTCTCAGTTTACCTGGAATTTTACTCTATCCTCAAAGCTCAGTTTACATACCACCTACTTGTGGTGTTTTTCCTGATCCCTCAGCTTCCTCCACCTCCTCTCCCCCATCCTCCTCCTCTCCCCCATCCTCCTCACCTTTGCAGGTGTGTGTGTGTGTGTGTGCGCGTGCACACGCGCACCTGCCACAGTGTTTATTCATTCTTCTAATTTCCTCAGGGCAGGAATTTTACCTGTATTCTTGACAGGACTGGTATGATACATATTCAATAAAATACTTATTGAATCAAACTCTTTACCCTTCTTGCTCTCCCTTTTAAAAAAACCCTTTGTTGTTGCTGTTGTGAAGTATATCACACTACAAAATTGTGTACAAAATGTATACGAAGAGGTGGGAGGGTATAGCAGTGGTAGAATGCATGCCTAGCCTGCATGAGGTCCTGGGTTCAATCCCCAGTTCCTCCATTTAAAAAAACAAATAAACCTAATTACCTCCCCTGCTAAAAAAATGTATATGACGAATTTAAAATGTAGTTTTAAACAAATTGTACTTACCATGCAGTTTAAGAAAGAGGACATTGCCAGTGTCTTTGAAACCCTGTGTGTGTGCCTGTCCAGTCACATAGCCTTCCCTTCCCTGCAACCCCCAACGCCCCGAGATTAGTACTATCCCAAATTTTATATCACAGTTTCCCCTTGTAGTTTTTCACTACATGTCTGTATCTCTGAACAATGGTATTTAGATTTGTCTGTTTTTTAAATTTTGTTTAAATGGAAACATACTGTATGGATTCTGAATTGTGTTTTTTCCTTCAACATTATGTTCTGGAGATAAACTCATGTTAAATGAAGCTGTAGCTCATTAGTCTTCATTGTTGTGTGGGATGTCATTGTATATATAAACAATATTTTATTTTTATGTATTTTTCTTAATGGGCATTTGGGCTGTTTACCTTTGAGTCTATTATGAACAGGGCTACTACGTACGTTATTGCAAAGATGGCCTGGAGAGCATGTGCAAAAGTGTCCACGGGGTATGTAACTAGGAGTAGAATTGCTGGGTCAGAGGGCATGCATTTGTTCAGGATTAACACGTAATGCCAAACTGTTGTCCAAAGAGATGCACAGTGTGTGCTCTCCAGAGTCCAGAGCGGAGTTTCCCTTGCTCCACACCTCTCCAGTGCTTGGTATTGTCTGAGTTTTTAATTTTCACATATCTAGTGGATATGAAATGGTATCTCCTGGCTTTAATTTTTATTTCTATGATTACTAATGTGGTTGCTCATCTTTTCATATGTTTATTGCCATTTATGGTTTATCTTGTGTTAAATTTTGCCTATTTTTGCCTTCAGCCCTGTTGTCTCAGTGCCGTCTAACTAATGGATCTTTGTTCCTTCACTGATGTTGTCATAAGTCAAGTTTCCATACATGTGCGAAAGGATGGATGGCTCTCTCTTCTATCCCTTTGGTCAGTTTGTCCACCCTGGATGTCTTCATAATAAGTTGATATCTCTAGGTGCTTTTCCCTTCCTGTGCCTTCTGTGATTGGTGCCATTTATTATTTTAAAAACAGAAAGATTTCTTCAGAGGGATGTCCTGATTACTAAACTGCTTTTTTTCATTTACAAATTTTAAAGTTCAGTTAGTTACCCACTTACTCCCTCTTCAAAGACAAAACAAAATATTTTCTTTGACATTTACAGTATGTTTATCCTTTTGACATAGCCTACAAACCTGTCATTATTTTGATCAAAGTAAAATAAATACTGAAATACTATTTTTGTTCTTTCGCTTCATCCCATCCTGAAGAATAAAATTCAAATGCCTCACTTTTATTTTTTTAATGTATTTGTTTGCTTGTTCGTTTCTGGACAACCACAGAGGTAAACTTGATTTTCCTGATGCTCTCAGTCCACTGAAACGGCACAGTTGTGTTACAAGGCCTGATCACCCTCCAGCCACTGTCACGTTGCTCATTGTTCAGGATTCCTTGTTGCTCAGCACCTGCCTTTCCTGCTAAAGTCTAGTAGTTCCTCTTTGTCTCATGGTAACCTTGTTTTCCTATTTATCAATTATCCTGTCAGCTGCTGCCTGTGAGTTTTTGGACATTGTGGAGCTGCTCCTCCAGTCTGGCGCTGACCCCACACTCCGAGATCAGGATGGCTGCCTGCCGGAAGAGGTGACAGGGTGCAAAGCGGTTTCTTTGGTGTTACAGCAGCACACGACTGGCAAGGCTTAACTAAAAGACTGGAAAACCACAGTCTATAACAGCACAGGGCTTCAGTGATGAAAGAAAACTGCAAAAATAATACTTCTTTCGCCGCCCTTCCTTGGTATACATTGGCTAATAAAGTCAGTTGTGAGGAACCAGGATTTTGTAGTCTCAGCAATTCATTCTGCTTGCATACATTCCGGCGAGTACCATTCTGGTGATGAACATGTGCGCTGTGCATAATACAATCCAATTCTGCTGAGCGTGCTCTGAAATTTATCACTGTTCTAGAGGCTGGGAGAGGAGGAGACGCCTCGTATTTCACAATATTAAACATGGCTGCTCCTTTAGAATATAAACATACAGAAGCAAAATAGAACCAGCAGTACCACGCTGACAATTAGGGAAAGTTCCCTGGAATCCCAGTATGGTGGAGATCGAACAATCTTGTGGCCTTTTGTACGGCTGATCTGAATAGGTAGCTAAAATGTCTGTTCTTTAGTCAGACGATAGGAAGACAGGAAAGAAGAGAGGTGTAAGAAAGCAAAATAGAGACAGGGCAGAATTTTGTTACGTAAGTGGGTATAGAAAGAAGTCAGAGGAACAACCAGATTTACTGAAAACCTCTGATTCTTAAGCATTTTAGAATAAGATTTGGTGACCTCACTTTAGGATTGAAGCACAGAGTCTGGAAAATTCACTGATTAGGCCAGGATTCCTTAAACTCACCTTCACAGGAACTTCCCCAGGGCCCTTTTAATCGACTGTAATGTCCCTGGTCGCGTATGGTGGCTGTCCCTGTAACCTCGCCCAGGCCTGCACTGTGGGCATGTTGGGGTCTAGGATGGAGTAGCGTAATGCCCCCCGGGACTTAGGTGTGGTTGAAGTTCTTTCTGGAGAGCTTCTGTTTTTTTTTTATTAAAAACAGACAAGTGTGCCACAGGTTTTGTTTAAAGGAGAGGCAAGTGGGCCACTGCTGAAACTGGCTCCCTGCATTTCCCCCTTTTTAAAGCCTCCAGAACTCCATCTGGGGAATTCCTTGACATTTCTTATTATGTCAAGAAAGTAGATAGTTGTCATAGGAAGAGAAATGAAGAAACACGTTGACATGCAAAGACGACCATTTAAAAGATAATTTTTCTAATGTGTCACTATTGTTCAGCCTTTTTTTTTAATGTTTACTGGGATTGGAATTCCATTTAACTCAACCTTGGTTCAAACTTCTGATTTGTTATTTTTAGCTTACACAAGTATTTTAAAAATTGAGTCTCCATTGTGTTCTCAAGCTGGAAACCAGTTAGGTTGAAGGCCTCATAAAGCAGTAGGTAGCTACAGACATATGTCAGAGTTCTGAGTAGTTACTTTTTTTTGCTACTTTACCACTTCACGTTTTCTAGACTGTTTACTTTTTGCCTTTCTACTTTTACCTCATTCTCAATTCCACATTTACTTTGTTGTCTTGTCCTCCAGCCATGTCTGTAGATGTGTGTTTACACATAAAAACATACTTAGCCCCATTTTCCTCTGTCCTTAAAAAAGTGAAAAAGGAATTTTTTTTCTTTTTCTTCTTTTTCTTCCCTAAAGATATAATCAGAACTACACGAATGACTACTGTATTTAATATTTATACAACACTGTCGTTTACTTTGCCCTCTACCAACAGATCTAAGAGGCCCTGGTTGCCTTTGCAGTAGTCTTAAAACACACTAGTGAAAAACAAAGAATAAAAAGAGAACCATGTAAACAGACATTAAAGGGGAGGCAAAGAAAGTATGTGCATCACCTCATGTTCAGAACTCTTGCTTGAGGCAGCGAGATCAGTGTCCCTAACTCTTGGGGGGTTCCAGATCACACTTTCCCCGGAATACCGTGTTGTGCGTGGAATTTTGAGGCACCCACACAACTCCTGAAGCCCATCCATGGACTCCACAGGGGTCTGTGAATCTCATTGAGAACCCCTTTTTTCTGGCTCCTTGTTACCATATTTCAAGAATGAGAAAAAATTGTTGACTGACCCAATCTTCATAGTTGTAAGTGCCTCTACTGGATGATGTGTGGGGTATGTTGCTAAGCCTATTTGAAACAATAGGAGAAGTGCTTTTTAAAAAAACCATTGGTCAAGATTTCAATTTACATAGACTATAGTTTTGTTACTAATTAGCACAATTGAAAAATTTTAACGAGGCACAGGCCAAAAAGTTGGACTCTGACTTTTTTGACCTCTGACTCTGTTGCAGGGGAGAAATGAGCCCACATGCTCAATTCTGTGTGACTAATGTTAACTTTTTATATGCATTTAACTTTTTTGACTTTTCAGAATGTTTTCACAGGCGATATTTAATCTATCATCCCTCCACAGTAACCCTAAAAGTAGGTGGTGCAAGTGCTCTTAAGGCCTCTTAAATGAGGATGAATCTGAGACATGAACAGTTTACTTCAATTGGCCAAGATCACAGATTAGTAGCAGAGCCACAGTTAGGACCAAGCCTGCTGAATCTCAGCCCTTTACTAGACCCCAAAACCCATGTGAAGTTTTAAAGCTCCTCCTCCATTCAATCCACAGATGTTTCTTGAGAACCTTCTAAATGACAGTCCCTGTTCCAGGCCACTGTCATCCCTTTTCCCATTATGGATATTTAGATGGACTTACATGATGTTATCTCAAGATATTGCGTGAGATGTCTTGGAAAGTCTCATACAAATTCATAGGTTACTGATCAAAAACTAAATCTTTTAAACTTACTATGTCTCTAGTAAAGAGGTAAGAAGTCAGCCAGCTGGCCACAAACTGTTAGCGTTAGAGAATGCTTGTTAGGTAGGAGGGGAGCAACCAAAGTATGATGTCTGGAATTGTATCTATTAGATCTTTATTTTTTTTAATGTTTCAACATTTTCCAGCTAAAAGGTTGCCATAATCCAGTGAACCTTTCCATTAAACAGGTATTTCTTAGCTTTCTGTCAGGTTTAACTGCTTGACTGTGGGTTATTACTCTGTGTACAATACGGCATCTCTGACAGTTAACGAACAAGACGTGTGACTGGAGCAGGGCTGAGCTTGGGTTGCAGGAGGGGCTGGTGCCCAGGATAATAGAGGCTTCAGCTGAACCTGAAGGCTTTCATCAAACTTCAGGTCTCAAAAAGACCCCCTTCATAAGTAAATGTTTATCACAGAAAGGTAAGTAACCCACAGGCCACACAATTCAGTAATGAAAATATTGACTTAAAATATTTATTGAATGTATTTTAAATCCCAATCCCTAAGGTGTTTTGAGTCAAATGTTTTATCTGTAGTCATAATACTATATTTGGTGAATTTTAAGACACACGACTTTTTTACATTTTAATGTATCCAAAATTGGATATCTTTAACAAACAACATCATAGTTGAATTGGCAGCATTGTTTTCCTTAGTAATACATAAACTAATGTATCTTAAGTCAATATATCTAACTTCAGTGGGTAACGGTAATTACACCCTACTTTGTATAGGACTTTATACACAAGCATCTTAATTGATCAGAATAATTATAAAACTAGAAGTAATTGGTGTTTTCTGTATTTTACAAATGAAGAAATTGAAACTCAGAATTGTTAGAGAATTTGTCCAAGATTATACAAATAGAACCAGTAGAAATGCCCACCCTTATGTAGGCTTTATTATATTTAAAGCACTTCAATATACAGGACTTATTTTTTCAGAATCAGGGTGATTATCCAAACCTGTGATTCCAAGTCCAAAAGTTTTCCCTCCACCACATTATCAGGATAAGCTAACGTGAAACAAAAGCAACCACCCAAAGGTGCGTTATCAGGCCCCTTTGTGGAGTTTATGTATACACACTGGACTTCCTCCTTATAATATAAAAAGCCTTCAGTGCAGTCGTTTGTAATCATGTGATTTGAAAAATTAGTATGATCGTTATTAGAGCCTTAGCTTATAAGCATCTTTAATTATTTCAGTAACCATTCACAGTTCCTTCATCAGAGAGATTTAGGTCAAAGTATAGTGATTATCAGGCTGAAGGGAAAAAAAAACTTCCTTGTTATAATAACCACCTAACGTTTATTATGCACCAAGTATGATCAATTTTTCAAATATGCATTAATTGGCATTACACTAAAGGACTGAACAGGAAAAGCTATTTAATCTCATCTTTATTCACTTACCCTTGAAATAGTCTTGTCATTGCTGCTACCTGAGAAGCAGGACTTAATGGCTTAATCCTTGTGTGGCTCACCATAATTATTAAGAGTCCCTCGCTTTTTATTTATTAATATTTTTACTTTTATGTATGTTGCTCAAATTCTTCTTCCCTGTGTTATATCACTTTTTCTTCACACAGTTATAAAATAAATGTCAATATTTTACATTTTTACTCTCTCTCCTCTTGGGGATTCATGTACTGGAGTCACTTTTGAGGGCCGTCTTCCTTCCTCAAGCAACAGAAAGCCTCCCGGCCCTAAAAACCGGATCAGGATGTTCACAAGGTACGTGCTAGTTTGTCCTTGCCGTCTTCCTGCATGTCCTGGAAGGAGTGGACATGAGTCTGCACTAGAATGCTGAGGTTAAAAACCAGAAGGGAAACCTCCAAGGAGCCGCCCCCTGTGACATGCACCTGCCCCGGGGTGGTTCTCTAGGCACTCAGGGTAGGTTTCTCTTATAGGTGGAAAAGGAACAGTTGAACCTAAAACTACTGGATGCAGTGGCTGAACGTGAAGGACTACGAGGGCCATTAAGGAACAGAGAGCAGCACCTTTCAAAGGGCTGCCCTCGGCGGCGGCGGCAAATTCATCATGCACGCTGCAGCCAGGATTTATTTTTCCTCTCACTTGTGTAGCAATCCCGGTTTCCATTTTAATATTTAGAAGGTAAGTTCAGTTGATGGACACTTTGTGTAATAAAAAGCTCTTTTAAAGTACATGCACACGTACACACACGGGATAAAAAGTGGCACCGCCAGTGCCCGGGGCTCTCATGGAGTACATTTGCAGAGCCCAGAGCTTAGTCCTGGGTATGTTTATAGCACTTTAGCTCCGTTTGTGAGTTTGGAACCCTTCCAAAAAAAGAAGAGAAAGACATATATTATTGTTTGTAATCTGCTTTATTCCACCAAACCTTGACTGAACAGACTTGTGGATTGCTGTTTAAATCCCTCAGTGCCTTTAACTACCGATACAGAAAGTGGTTAATGCGCATTCTGAACGAAGCTTGGCATCCACTCCAGGAAATCACTTTAATTGGGAAGCATTAAATGTTAAAATGATTCTAAAAAAATAATAAAGCCAGCACACATATTGAGTATAAAAGTCCTGGCCCATCAGTAATAGAGGTTCTTGGTTATCATGTCCCTGTAGACTGGGTGAGCTGTAGTTTGACAGGTGTCAAAAAAAGCGACTTTCAATTCTCTAGGTCTGCACCGCCCCCCATCAGCTGGCCAGTGAGCAGGCAACCTTCAAGGGCTCTGTTTTAGAGACAGGGAGGGAGCTGTCAACTTTATAAATGTTTGTTTTTCTGGAATAATAAGCCAGTCCCAGGTGACTAAAATATGAGATTTAACCCCAAAGTCCTTGCCTGGGCTTTCCACTGCTGTGCTGAAGCCATCTGTTGAAACCTATTTACCATTTTAATGGCCTTTTTAAAAAACTGCTTATTTCCAGCTCCAAGTGTGTGCCAAGACCACTTTTGAGGGTCTATATTTTATCTTTCAGGAAGCAATCCCCAGCCTTTCCAAAATCCCCAAGCCCCTCCCACCCAACAGGAGATCCTGGTCCAAGGTGGGCAAGCAAGAGAAACATAAATCTTAAAAAACAAACGAAACAAAAAACTCTCCCCTAGCTCTAGAGACAGCCTAGCCTGCATCAGCCCTGAAAGTTCTGGCCATTTTGGTGGTGTGCTGAACACTCTGAGGTATGAATTAGTCATGTGGAAATCTTTTTATCCTGGGCGCCCCTTCCGTAAGAAGGGAAAACATGCATCCTGCCAGGGACAGAAAACAACATACCTGAATTCAGTGTTTGTGCTTAATGCAGGAGGTGGCCAGAGAAGACTCACCCAAGGAAAGGGTTCTAAAGGAAAATCCTGAAGTCACGTTGGACAAAAGTTAAGAGAAGAAAATGAACGAAAGCGGGGAGGGTGTAGCTCAAGTGGTAGAGCGCATGCTTAGCATACACAAGGGCCTGTGTTCAATCCCCAGTATCTCTTTTAAAAATAAATAAACCTAACTATTTCCCCCTCCAAAAAAATTAATTGATTTTAAAAAAAGAAAATGAATGAAAAAGTCACAAAGGACCAATATCATGTACAGAATCTGGTGCCCACTGTCTCTGACAGGATGTGATACACTCTCCTAGGGCAGCAGCTGATCATTTAGAAGACCTTAATTTAATGTTTGAATAGGTTATTTTTATTACTTCTTTTAGGATTATGATAATAAAATTCCCTCTTCCTAATGATCTGGCCTCATTTTATAAACACTGTGGATTTTTTTCCTCCCCCCCAACTCAGTGTCTCCCCAGCAGCAGTGGCTGTCCACTGCTTACCTCCCTGAGGCCGCCACCAGCCATACAAGCGCCCAGACGCAGCTGCATCACTCGCCGCTCACTGCACAGCCAGCAAAGGACGTTATGCAGAGAGGCACCAGAGTTCCAAATGGTAAGACTGAAACAGCCTTCTAGGAGACTTGCAAAGGGATGCAACAATTTTCCATTTAGACCATAAAGAACAATTTCTAAGTTATGTCTCAAATATCAAATCTAAGGAGATACAGTCAGATACATTTTGAGGATCACCTCTCATGATTTTTACTCCTAGTTGGCAGTTGGTTGAAATTTTCAACATACTGACTTGCCTTTGATCTCTTTTTATCCTTGTCTGATTTTTAGCTGAGTAGCCAGGCAAGCAATGGAAAACACCAACTGTGGAGCCTTTGTTTGGTCTCCTGAGTTTGGGTCTTATTTCATTTTTTCTGGCCAGTGATTTCTTAAGTTTATCCTTCTTTTCTTCTTTAAAACAGCTGTCCTTTTAAAAAGCCAAAGTCAGAAGGAGAATCACACTGCTCAGGAGCTGGTCTCTAACAACCAAACTAAACAAACAAACAAACAAAAAACGACCAGACCCGCTCCTTCCTTTGGGAGCTGAGACACATTTCATAATTCCAAAAATTTACCAGATTATCATTGTGGTGGGAGCTGTGTACACTAGAGCACAAAGTGGAAATGGTCCAACGAATTGTCGGCCTGATGTATTCAGAACAATTGTTAGTGTATGGAAAGCAGAGATTCAGCTGGTGGTGCGGGGGGTGAGGGTGCAAGACCAGAGACGTGTACAGTGCACGCACCGGCAGGATCCCCAGGCCCCATTATTAGTGCCTCAGGAATACTCATAAGTAAATTTAGGAGCAAGAGCCCTTCATAGCCTCTTTGCGAGTTTCCCTAACCACCACCCAAGGGACTGAGCTAGCGAAGGATATGAGAGTCCTTGTGTGCCTCCCGCGTCCCCCCACCCACGCCTCAGTCCATTAGACACTCTCCTCTTCACCTTCCTTGGTGCATAAGCAAGTAAGGTTTTTCACCTTTCTCGGCCTAGAAAAGTATTTACCACAGAAGATGATTTGGCAAAGGACCATAAATCCCTTTCCTTGATAGCTGAGATCTAGGTCTCCACTAAAAGACCTTTAAGCCCTCCACAAATCTTACTGGACATCCTGCCTAGGAGGTAATACCTTCCCTGTTTAGCTAGGCTGTGTATGGGGCACAAAGTGGGCCTAGGACTTAGATAGAGTCCCGCGACCTGTTGGCAGCTTGAGACTGCTCAGAGGCGCAGAGTCCAGCCTCCTGCTTTGTGTCTAAGCAAGTCGTTCTGGTGTGCAGGGCCACACACACACCAAGTATGATGGCAGAGAAGTTGGTGCTACCACTGTCTACGGAATCTAAGAATATTCACCAGCTGCTCCAAGATGACTGGTGTTTAAACAGGTGACGAATGAGTTGTCTCTGCCCAGTCTCTTCAGCCAGCGCTGTCCAACAGAACTTCCTGCCGTGGTAGAAACGTTTTGTATCTGTGACCTGACACGGCAGCCACTAGCCACACGCAGCTGTGGAGCACTTAAACTGTGGCTGGTGGGAGGAACAAATTTTATCTAATCAATTTAGATTTAAATAGCCCCCTGTGGCTAATAGCTACCTTACTGGTCAGTGCGCCTCTGTTTGGATCTTCTCTTCAACCAAACAGAACTAATCACTAGTGGAAACAGCACTAGGTTTTTTCTATATGGAATCTCAGTTCTAAAGAAATGCTGTGGCTTTTAACTTTTTTTTTAATTAAAGAAACTGTTGCTCTTTCCATTCTAGCCAAACTTCAGGCCCTGCACACTAATAAAGCCTCCTGCAGAGAAAAATCCTGAATGGAGATTTTCCTAGAAAAGCTTGCCCAGGAGCCCTGATGACACCAAAGAGGTATTTCTAGTCCTCTGTCCATCTCTCACCCAAGTACAGACATTTGCAGCTACTTTCTCTAAAGAGAAAAATGTATGCGTATGAAAGACTTTAAAATGCAACAGGACAAACTAAAAAAAAAAAAATGGATGTGACCAGCGAGTCTCCTCTGCCCACGCCCTAAGTGTAGAAGCAGAGGACTGGGCTCCATCACACTGGTATCAGAAAAATCAGAGAACGTCCTCTATCCAGCCCTTTACTGGGTGGTACCGGTATTCATGGTTGTAAGTAGTTCTGCATTCAGAGTTGTATCTTGGGTTTCCTTCTGGTGGTGAAAAAAATCCCATGTCAGCACAGCCTTTTTATTCAGTTATGTCAAGAGAAAAAACTTCCAGAAAAGCAAATGAAAAGCAAGACACACTGGCTTCTAAAGAAGTTCCATATTTATTTGACATAGTTTTACCATACACATCTCATGCCAACACACAGGAGGCACATACAAACAAACGCACCAGCTTCTGTGTTCCAAAGCCACATGGCAATAAATAAGAATGAGTGGGTCCCTTTTTTTTTTTCTTTTTCTTTCTTTTTTCCCCAGGAAATGAGACTTCATTTCTTTTTAACTGTACAAAATTTACACTGTGAAGGGTGAGGGCAACAATCCAGAGCATAGGGGATCTGGGGCTTTGAGGTCTGAGTGCAAGTTCAGAGCAGCTTCTGGGAGCCTGCAGCCCTGAACCTGCGTGTTTAGCTAAACACAGTCCTCAAGTGGGGAACGTACAAATGACTCTTGTCTCTAGGTGGGCAGCAGATGGGCGTGGGCGTGTCCTGTTCTGTCCACCTGTGCTCTGTCTCCCGAGGCGAAGGGATGCTTGGCACGCCTCCCAGACCTGCAGCTGACTCCTCACCAGAGCTAGCAGCGTGAAAGTGTGCTTTCAGTGTGGTCCTACCAAGCAGTGTGTGGATGGGATGACTTTGCTGCGCTCTCTCTTTTTGGCTCCAGTCACCGTGTGAGAGCAGTTGGAGCAACTACTGCAAAAAGGGCCAATTGACCAATCCAAGAAAGAGAGAGCCAGTGATGTGCTTTTTATTTAGCTTTCAGCATGCCCAGAGCCCTTCAGCAGCAGGCAATAAAACAAAACTCATTTCCGCTTAATTGAATTTTTCTTCATCTCACGGTTTCCAATTTTTAAAGTGCAATGTTTAAAAATGAGCCTCCTCAGCCCTTCCAGACCCTGCTGGCTGAGGAGGTATGGTCATTATTTCCATGGTTATAACCAAGTTGTCAGAGTGGCGTGCGGGAGGGGGCGTGTGGGGTGCGGGTGCCGGACTGTGCGCTGTCACACAGCCCACAGCTTTTGCAGAGCTGAAGCCTTAAAGCCCCCCTGCCAGAGGCGGTTATTTCAGAATAACCAGCTAGAGCTTCAGAGACAGTAATGTCTTTTGTTTGTCAGATTTCTCATACTTCTCGCAAAGTGAACTTCATTGTGAAAATCTAATGCCCCACAATGATCTTACCAGACGTCAGGTTTTACATTGGCCAAAACACAACAAAACGCCTCATTGAAAGACAACGCTTTTCTTATGTCTTAATTTTGTCCTCTTTCCCTGGTGTTTCATTGTGACTAGTTTGCAGGAATAATGTTACCAGTATGGTAGTTTTTCATTTTATATTATATTTATAGCTGTCAGACGAGGCCAGGAAGAGAAAGCACAAAGACAGAACGGAGTTGGCCTCAGGATTCACAGCAAGTCCCTGAAAGGGCCAGCTTCCAGGCTTTCCCACAATGTGATTTACCCCGTGGGCCAGCTTAGCCTTTGCGTTTGGCATTTCCCCCATGGTCTTATTACTTTTCAGCAAGTACAGATTCTTCCATAGCCCTGTAGGTCCCAATTTTGCTTGTATCAGTTACCATTGGAAACTTGGGTTCATTTGCTTTTTTAAAGTATTACTAATTTGCTACTAGATTCAGAAGCCTTCTACCCTCAGGTCCACCAGCCAGGTATTGCAGATAACAGTTGCTAGATAATTGCTCTCCTAGAGCCAAAGACAGGTCGACATATTGTCAGTGCCTCTAGAAGGTCTCACCTGATTTTAAAAATTCATCCGTGTCATTTCACAAGGGGGAAAACAGCCCCACGCAGCACCTGATACCTCAGCAGTAGACGCCTGAGGAACAGAGGAGTGCCTCGGTGAGAAGGTTCTCCATCCCTGAGCCTCAGAAGAGCCAAGAAACTCCCCTGGCCTGTGGCTGATTGGTGGCACTGGCCCATCCATAATGCTAACTCCACTTTCAAGGAGATCCACTGAGGCTGTGCTTCTAAATGTGACACCAGTGTTTGCTGCTTTCTGGGGAGGTGGCCCCAGGGAACTTAAATCCAGCTCTCCTGGCTTTCGGTCCAGTGCTCGCTCAAGAGCTCTTCCAGCTCGCCCACCCCCCAAATAAAAACCAAAGGGACACCTCCCGCCATCAGCTGCACTGCTCATCGGGTTCCTTGAGAGACTTGTTGCTGTGTGAATGAGGAAGGCCTCCCATTCTCCCACTCAGGAGTGGGGAGGGGGCGCGGTTAACCCACATACGAAAACAAAAACTGGTCAGTTCCAACTGATGTGAGACAAACAGCA
The DNA here is from genome assembly GCF_009834535.1 of Camelus ferus. Taxonomy (NCBI): domain Eukaryota; kingdom Metazoa; phylum Chordata; class Mammalia; order Artiodactyla; family Camelidae; genus Camelus; species Camelus ferus. Next base: position 4,200,284 of record NC_045716.1, read on the forward strand.
CTACACAGAGGGGGAGGCCCTGGAAAGAGCCTGCCCTCCCCATACAGCCCTCACAGAAGCACAGAGCACCTCCAAGGTCCCATGAGATACTGCGCCAAGTAATCAAACTGAGACAGTGGTCTGAGTGGAGCAGTTTTTAACTGGTTTTAACCCAGCACAGTCATTGTCTTATTAAGCAGCATGCTAAGAACAGTGTGTTTAAGAAGCTGTGCTCCAGAAAGACAGTTGTATTTTCCTTTCCTTCACATGGCCTGTTGTCTTGCATTTGTGTCTCCATCCTCAACCCGAATATTAACATTACCAGGGAATTCCCAGTAGCACAGAAGTGGCCAGGTTTAACACCCCATCATCCCTGCACCTGGAACCTTTGGCAGAGAGTCTACATTTGCAGACTCCCCAAGCAAAAAATCACGACAATCGAGCACATCAAAAAATAAGGGTACGCTGCAAAATCGATCAGAGAAAAGGTCGCCTAAAGGCTGATCCAGGAACTTACTGACTATATATTTGAAAGAAATTCAAGTCACTTGTTTAGTCCTGAAAGGAGATTACAAAAGATGCAGCAGCCAAAGAGGAAGTGTTTATTTCTTCCTCTCGTCTGCCTGCCATATGCCTAAATTTTTGTGGTCCTCAAAACCATTCACGGAAGGAAGGATCCTTTGGGTCTTTGGCCTCATCACTTCCTTGGAAAGACAGGAAATGCCTTCTTTCCCTTTCCCACTCTGCTGAACATATTTAAGAGAATGGGAGGCCAGAAGACGCCAACCACCATTTCCCTAGGGGACTGGAATAAATTCCACCTGGCTAAATTCACGCGGAGAGCTTCATGATGGACAGATGTGTGACATAAAGTGAGAGTTGCAGCACCATTCACAACGGTATTTCCCGCACAAGTACAGTCTGTCGCAGGGACAGCAGCTCATAAAGCAGGGGCTGGCCTTGCCCTTGCCTCAGGCTGGGTGGTGTGCTATTGCAGACTCGCAAGCTGAGAGTGTCTGCACTGCCACCGGCCGGAGAGCTCTGCCTTTCTGAGCACAGGACTGGAGCACCACAGGGCCTTGCAGGAGTCCAGCCAGCAACCCAGAGGGATGCAGCCCAAGGACCACTTGGTACCCTTTGGACAATCTGGGGGCTTCTCCCTAAATGGTTCCTCCCAACCAAGATAGACCAGAAAAGCATCGTACTTGGAAGACACCAAGACTGTCCTCCAGCTGAGTCCTCCAGCAGCACAGCAGACAAAGCTCTCATTTTTAAAGGGCTGAGGAGGTTTGACTGCAGGGAGGGGGTGAGCTTACCACCTCAGCTAAACCAAGTCCCTCAAAACAGACTCACCGAATTATGTCACCTACCGGCTGAGAACTCTGGGAGACTGGCATCTGCTGATCTGGCTAAACAGACTGCACGTTTGGAACCCAAATGTCTACAGATGTTTTCACTGATTGTCGTTCTGTTCTCTCCATATTTTAGCTTTGATCATTTTGGAACCCACAGCCTGTCTTGTGAAATAAATAATACGAGCAAATTAAAAAGGCACATTGTGCACCAGGGGGACTTGTCAGGCAGTTGCTGTGATGGTCCAGGGCCACTCAGCTCCAGCCTCAGAGTCACCTGCAATGAATACCACTTCTTGCCATCAGGGATTCAGTGGTATGGATGGGATTTCTTAAAAACCCAAACTGACAAATAGTTTCCAGCATGTACTTCTGGGTGGGAAAGAGGTCATATTTTTCACAGCAAAAAAAAAGAAGAGGGAAGGGAGCATGTTTTCAATAGCAAACTGTGGCCATCAAACCTTTCCACTGACCTTTAATAAGTGACTTTTTATTTTGAAAATTAGGGTTCAATAAGGGTGGTGCAGAAATCACTTCTATCCACACTCCAGGGCCATGGTGCCCCAACCTCAGGAATCTCGGTTCTGGTGAGACCAGTGGTTCTGGAGACGCTCAGGAGACGCTCCAGTTGGAGCAGAGTTCCTGAAGGCCAAGGTGGCCCGAGAGTCACCCCGTCAACCAAGCACGGAGCAGCCAAAGCCTGTAAGCAGGACGGGGGAGGAGCCAACAAGCCAGCATCCTAGCGCTCGGGGCTCTGCGCCCCTGTGCTGTGTTCTGAGAGGAGGCTGCTCTCCCACCACTTCCCAGAAAAACACACCCTACTGGGGTCCCAAGACCTCCCAGGGATCAGCAGAGGACTTCCATTGAAAATAATGGAAATTCACATTGGTGCACTTTTGATCCTTAAAAGGCAAGTCTCTTGATCCTTGAAGATACTCTCTCAAGCCAGAAGGACGGATAGGGCGGGGAGGAGAGGTGTTTAAAAAGGAGGATGATCCATTTCATCGAGCCAAGAGGCTGGGCTAGTTGGAAAGTCGGGGTAGCCTACACTGCTTCCTGTGGAGATGTCAGAGGTCGGTCCCCCAGCCATGGCTCTCAGCGTCTGGCTTACTCCCTGCCCTGCATGCGCAATGATGCCCAAATTACTGTCCACCGTGTAATCCAGCCCATTGAGCAAAGGAGCGTGGGATGGCAGGGACGATATGGAGGATGGAGACTGGGGGATTCCATAGGGGCTCCCATCCCTCAAGTCCTGATAGGATTGTCCTGTCCCGTCCATGGAGAAGCTCCCATTCATTAACTGTCCGCCTGTAACGTCCCCCACGTTGCCATAAATCCTATTGGTGTGGCCAAGTTCTGAGAGTATTTGATCCTCTGTGGACAAAAGAACGGAGATTTATTGTCAGCCGCCAGGACTCCGCTGGTCCCCTGTTCTTCACAACCTAGGAACACACATGACCAGGAGAGAATCCCAAGCCTGAGCCAGACACCATGTCAGCCTGGCATCCAGAGACTGAGCCACGTCACGGGGAAAACAGAACGGACACCAGCCAACGCCCAGGTCCCAGAAGGCTGGACGGATGTTTGGTGAGCTTGTTGGTCCCCTGTGGCTCATGTATGAAGAGGGCTACACTGAGGAATACAAACGCCTGAGGTTTGGTGGGTCATAGGTTATCCACATCACAAATGGAATGGAAGAAACTATGCGCTAACAAGATTGAATCTGAAGGCCTTCAAGCTGAGAAAAGTGCTTGATTTAGTTGTTCAGGAGACCAGCAGGCCCATGTGGTCAGGGGAGCTGAGGACCGTGCTACAGCGACACGTGTGCAAAATCCTTCTGGTCTACCCGGGAAAGAGGTTCAGTGTTAAAGGACTGAGTCTCTCCATCTATTAATAAGTCTTCACTGGGGACAAAGTATTGACTTGATTAAAGCAAATGGACCTTCTTGTTTCTTGAAGAATTTCATTAAGGGAATCTAATGGAATCTTTGCCACCTGGAAGAATTCATCTCTCCAACAGAGGTGAGCAGTTTTAGTCTTAAGAAAAAGAAGATTACATAATTACCTGGAGAGACCAATGATGTGTCAACCTGGACCCTCGTGCACCCAACAGAAAGGAGCTACAAAATAAGACTAAACAATCCTGTATGTTCCAGACATTGATTTCAGCAGCTTAGAGGAGATTAAGTGGCTTTCCACTCCCACCTCCGCAACCAGGAGACCTGGAAGTTGAGCATAAGGCCCTTGAACCCTCCTCAGGACCCCACGGGCAGGCCTCTGGGCTGAGCTCCAGCCCTCTCAGGACGCTGTGCTCCTGGCAGGCAGCTCGTGCCATCCGCTGTCCCCCAGGCCTCCTTTCTAATCCTGCCTGGGCCTGTGCATCAATTCCTAGCAAGGCCACCCCAGAATGGACCTCAACACCCATCTCTTCTGACAGCCTGCCCTAGGCTACCCCCCATTCCACCGATAAAAATGAACAGAGGGAGGGGAGTCATGCCCTTAAAGGGGGCAGGAGATGAAGGCTCAGCTCCACTGTAAAATGGCCATTATTGGCCTTCTGTCTGTATGTCATCCCATGCCCAGGGCCCTCTGTGGATGCCACAGGCTCCCTAAGGGCACGGTCATGTCTTCCAAGTGTGAAAATGTGCTGAGCTTTCCCCAGACACATCCATAGCCAGTTGCGTTTGTGGATCCCCACAACAACACTGTGAGATGGGCCAGGCCAGCCTGTGGTTGGTCCCCATTTATAGATGGGGACACTGAGGTGCAAAGGAAGTGAATCAATCTGACAGCCACAACTGGAGACCAGACTTCTGACCCCCAGCTCAGGACTCTTCCCTGGCCCCCAACAACAGAAGACCTTCCACATTTGAGGACTCATGAGAACAGTTACAGCTATTCAGAAACAATCTAAGGATCCAAGCCACGCAGCCGTGTGCAGTTTTGCTGATGCACAAATGTGAACGTAGCACATGCTGCAAAGCATCTGTGCAGGGGACGGGATGATGTGAGCAGTGGGGGTGGGGGGCAGGACTTCAGAATGAGGCGAGTCCCCACCTCTCGTGCACTCACAGCACTGACTTCCCAGGGCAAAGGGCCTGCTGAACCCAACCTCCCCCAACCAGGAGAGGAGAGGGTGCACCCTAGGGGGTCGTGGGAGGGAGGCCAGTGCCCCTGCCAAGGGGAGCAATGCAGGAGGGGGGCCCAGGGCACAGGCTGAGACACAGCCGTCCTTCAGTGCTGAGTGAAGGGGCTGGTAAGGGGGCCCCGCTCAGCAGGCAAGGAGGGGAGGCCTTGGGGCCCACGGGCCTGGGGAACCCAGATTCCACGTGTCTGCAGCGGAGCTCTGGTTTTCTCCGCCTTGCCCCCTGGGGAAGGGCCGCTACCATTCCCCCCACCCTTTACCGCAAGTCGCAGGGAGGAGCCTGTGCTCAGGAGGGAGCTGGCAAGGCCTGGAGAAGGACGTCTCCAGTGTCAGGGATTACTGCTTCCCAGGGGCCTCTCCTACGGCCTCGGCCTCGGCCCTCCAGCCATGCTCACCTCGGAAGCTCAGCTCACTGTCACTAACCCCACAGTCCTCCGCAGAGCTCTCCTTCTCCTGCTTGCTGCCTCCCCGGCTCCGCTTGACGCTCTTGTAGAACTGCCCCCAGCGGTGTCGCCCCGCGTCCTTCTTCAGCCGCTTCTCCTTGGCCCTTCTGTTCTGAAACCAAACCTGCCACACAAGCATGAGAGACACGCTCGGGGGGGACGTCCATCACGAGCCCAAAGCCCCCAGGGTCCCTGAGACAAGAAGCGAAGACTGAAGCCTCAGCAGATTTCAGGGCCAGGAGTGGGACGTGCCCACCACGCCCTCCGAAACCTGCCTCTGATTCAGCAAGTTTCACAGGGCCGTGGCCCTGAGCCCAGCTCCCCTAGGGGATCAGTGACACCGCCGATGACAAGGTGCCATCGCTACTGCTCCCGAAGCTCCCCTCACATGGAGGGCACAGAGGCAGGGACCAGCAGGACCCCTTCCCTCCCTGCCCCAGGCCCAGCCAGGGGGCGCTGGGCCCAGGACCGCCAGCCAGCAGAGAAGCCCCGGGGCCAGGGGGGCGGTTGTCTCACCTGTACCACCCTCATGTCCAGGCCTGTCTCCGAGGACAGCTGCTCCCTCACGTGTCGCGCAGGCTTGGGGGAGTTCTTGTAGGCGTTCTTCAGCGTCTCCAGCTGCTTCGCTGTGATGGTGGTCCGCGGCCGCTTAGCTCCGGCCTCTGAGTCATCTGCAATGAAAACCACTTCTTACTGGGGCCAGTGCATCTGAAGCAGCTGGGTCTCGTGGCCCCTTCCTCCTCTCCTCACGTCATCTTGCCCGCCCTGGGCAACAGCAGGGAGAATGGGGAACATCAGAGGGGGATGGTCCCAACCCCCCTGGAGCCCACTCCTGCACCACAGGCCTTCCCGAGTCCCTGCAAAGTGAGGGCAGGGTCCTCCTTCCCCAGCTCCCTGCCTCTCCCTGGCCCCTGCCAGCCCAGCCACACGGACAGGGGCTCTCCTCAGACTGAAGGTGTAGAGTTCCGCACATTTCCCTGTCACGACAAACACTCTGGTTGGCCAACCTCAAGATAGCAAAGGTGCAGGAGCCAGAAGGAAGTCCGTGTTCTGGGCTGCCCAGACACCTGCCCTGCTCCCATCCGGAGCCCCTGTTCCCCCAGGACCCATCCACGGTCTCGATGCCTTTCCACCTCCCTGGTGACCTGAGCGTTCACTGTCATCTAAGCCATGTTCATAAATTCTGCGTCAGAGCCCACTAGTGGGTTATAAAGTCAACTTAAGTCGATCAAAAACTGAAAAAGGAAATACGATGGATGGGATGGGGTGGGCAGGCTGGGGCATGTAAGAGCAAGTGTTATTTCATAAAACTGGAAGTGTGTTTGCTGTACGAGTATGTGTGCTGAGTTGAAACATAAAATGAGTTTCGTATTGTGGATCATAGTCAAAAAGTTTTTCAAAAGCACTGGTCCAAAGAGTATTCAGGACAACATGCTGACTGACCAGCTGTCTGCAATGGATTTTGAGTCTCAAGTTCCTGAGTCAAACGCTGATTATTCTCGGGCACAGTTAGGCACAGAGAGGCACCGGGTGTGCTCAGCGGCACACAGCCAGGTGTAAACGGTTTGTTCCTCTCTCAGCACTTGGACTGACTTCCGCTCTCTGCCCAGCACCCCGGGGTCAAGGAGGAGTGAGTGGGCAGCTACGCAAGGCCCTCTGGGCTCTCTGTACCCCTCCCATGTGTGTCCTTTAAAGGGTCTCCACCCCATGCCTATCTCCCTTTCTTCCTTCCCTTCCCTTCAAGAAAACCCTCTCTTAGGAACAGCGATAATAGCCAATGTTTATGAAGCTCCTGCAACGTGCCTGGTGTTGATCTAAGAGCTTTATGTGTACATGATCCTCACAACAATTCTAAGAGGTTTTTTTCTTGGAGTCTTGGGTTCCCCATTCTCATTGAGTGAGTAACGTGGGAAGGTCCCTAATTTCTCTGCAGCCTATGTGGGCGGCACATTGTAGGAATTAAGTCAGCGTGCAGCCCGAGCTGGCCCTACAACAGTCGTGCGTGCAGCAGAGTGGGGACAAGGCCCCCAGTCCTCTCTCCTCCTGGGGCTGTTTCTTCCCCAGCAGAGCCATTGTCATCATGGAAGCCCTGCCACCTGAGGCTCTCCCTGGAGCCCTCGGCCCACAGAGGAAGAATTCCGGAGCCACGGAGGCTGACACTAAGGAAAAACTCCAAAATTCTTTCAATTCCGTTGTAAGCATCCGCCTCCCTCTGGCCGAAGTCACAGAAGTAACAGCATGACAGCATCTGCTGCAGTACGAGACAGCGCACTTTAAAATGTCTATAGTCTTCATATACAGAAATGGAAATAATGAAACCGCCGAAAAGTTTTTAATTCATTGAGAATTGCTTAATGTCAAAATAGGTTGGCCTAGTGAATTAGAAATGGTTCTCACCATGGCCAGATGGCAGTGCCACTGGGACCAACCCCCGTGGTCCTGGGTTGGTGGCCCCTGGGTTCCCCATGGCTGGCCACGTGCGCAGAACTTTCTTCCTGCGATTATGGGGACTATTATGCTGTTATTTTAACATTCACGGTTATTATAATTTAAAATCTTTTTTATATCCTATAACAATGTCATCCAAGTATTCATTAAGTAGCAGTGGCAGTGCTCGTGCTGAAAAATGTACCCAAAAATCAATAACTTTGATACGGAAGTTGAATGTGATAAAACACTATGAGGAAGGCCAAGCAAGCCCATGATACCCGAGGCTGTTAATTTAGGAGAGAGCATCTGGGAGGGATGGAGAGAGTGCTGAGAAAATAAAAAGTAGCATTAAGGCAAAGACACATTTCGCTGGTTATGGATTTATGTGCGCCCAGAATACATCCCCCCCACTTTTTACATTAATTCCTATGGGGAAAATTAGTCCTAAAATATGTTACTTTTGAATTATGCAAGGTCTCCTAGCATGTGTCCCTGGCATAAAAGGCAACCTCATTGTATTGAAAATGCAAATATCCAGGAAGATGTAACAAATGAACAAAATCACTCACACCAAGATACAAATAGCTGATATTCGATCTTTTGTGTAGGCCTGAAAGAGGGTTTAGATTAGCAAGGAGGAATGAAAACATAAAAGAGAGAGCCCAAAGCCCCACAGCAGATCAAGGTGTCCTGATGCACTAAAGATCACCCAGATTTCACGGGATGGAGTCGCCCCTGTCTCGCTGACAGCGGAGGCAGGAGGAACGCACCAGAAACACTGTAACCTTCAGCTGCTGGAAAACCTAAAGCAGATCTCTCCCTCTGTTTGCATTTCTCTCCCTCTGTTTGCATTTCTCTGACACGCTGGTCTCGCCCTCATTTAACGTCTTGTTCCACAAATGTCAGCCTATTTCAACCTCAGGAAACAGCCCTGCGTGGCAGGTGCTCTTATCCCCCATACTGAGCTGAGAAGCCATGGCTTGAGCAGGCACACACCTTGCCAGGGGTCCCCCAGGTTAGTGCGTGGCCAGGCAGAGATGCCCACCAGCCCCTGATGCCAAATCCAGTGTCTTCCCATGGTCCTACAGAGGTCTGCTGTGGTGCAAACAATGCTCCACAAAAGTGCTAGCTCCACTGGGCCCTTCCTGCCTCCCCAGCTGGTCTGCCCCGTCTCTCAAACCATCCACAGTAGTGAATTCCAGGACGTGAGTCTAAACAAGGCCTCTGACAGCAAGAAGCAGCTGCCCGTCCTGGGGGAGGCCTGCATCCCCAGCATCTCTGGTGAAGGCCGTGAGAGTTCCAGAGGCAGTGTGGGATCTCTGAGTCCCTCTGCACTGCTGGTTTAGCCCTGACTAGATGCCCTAATCCTCTGTGACATCATAATTCACTCCAAAGCAAGAGCACCGAGTGAGTATTAAGGAACCAGAGCAGATTAATACGTTAAGGCAAAGAGCCTGGGACCAGGCTTGCAATAACCTGGACAGAGAAGAGGCTGAAAGGCTGTCCATCCCCAAGGCCAGGGCTGTGGAGGTGGTGGGGGAAGAGAGGGAGCCCCCGCGGTGCCAGCCCTCCCACCTCCCGCCAAGGTGGCTCACCAAAAGGGCCTCCTCACCACCACAAACCCTTTATTTTAACCGCATGTATTAAGCAAAAAACTAATTTCTCCCTGTACGGATCCCATCTATAGAATATATATGGGGGGACCCAGGAAAGATCTGGAAGGAGATACATGAAATTGCTGCTGCTTTTTTTTTCCATCACGCCCAGAGCTGTCAGCAAGAGCTTCCCGCAGCAACACCCTGCATTGATACAAACTCTAGTCAAAGGCAGACGACCTTGATGTTTCGTGAGTTTGTGCATCTGAGACGCCCAGGCTGAGTCTGGCCAAATGCCACACTGGGAGCCAGGGTCGGGGGCACACCACCTGCCACCACCGCCGAGAGTGAGGAGCCCGAGGTGGGGCAGCAGGATGTGGTGGGTCGGGCTTGGCCTTCCTGAGGGAGCCCCAGGGAGCTGGGGGCTGGTGAGAGGTCCAAGCCCCGTCAGGGCCCTGGAAAGGCCCGAGAAAGACCCAGGGCTGCCCAAGAACATGGCCTTGGAGGGCAGGAGCAGCTGCTGCCCCGGCTGCCCCTGTGAAGGCAGGCTTTCCAGGGGTGGGGGCTAACTGCTGGGGCCTGACATCAGCCTTTGCCGTGAGCTTCTGTGCAGACCACCGACAGGGCCCTGAGGCAGCTGGGGAAGGGTGGCGGGGTAGGTGGGGGTAGGGGGTTGAGTTGGAGTCTCCCTGAATGTAGAGACTGCCTGAGCATCTGCTCCCACGTGCGGGGCTTTGGGAGACACACAGTCATCACCCCTGAGTCCCTGCCCTCAAGAATCCCGCAGTCAGAGAGGGGAAACAGAACACAATTAACTGAAATTATAGCCGACCTGTTCCAAGGGTGACTTAGGCCAATGCGAGGGCTCTGTTTGTCTGAAGCCTTTGAGGTGTTGGTGCTGAGACCGTGTGCACCCCTACATACAAGGCTGTAGACGGAGCACCTTTCAGCCCCACCCCAGGCAAGGAGCCACCGAGTTGATGAGCACAAGGTCCCCAGCTGCTCCTGAGCCAAAGTCCTGGCGTGGGATACAGGCAGGTTCTCAGTAATCATAACGTGATTGAGGCTTCAGTGGAGCAGCTAGTGCTAAGGGCTGGGGGGTGGGTGTTCATCCCCTGCAGGCGTCTGGGGAATGGTGCTCAGAGGAGGCAGGGTGTGAGCGCGGCTCTGGGGGTGGGCAGCCCGGACTCAGGCCGGACAGAGGTCAGGCCAGCTCGGAGGTCGGGAGCAGGGACAGAGCAGGGCAGTGCTGATTACCGTTCTGCTTGGCCGTCTCGTAGTCCTCCTTGCACACCAGCCGCCCGTCCTCCATGAGGTAGAACTCGTCCCCCGTGGCCAGCTGCCGGCTACAGATGATGCAGGCGAAGCAGTGCAGGTGGTAGACGAAGTCCTGCGCCTTGCGGACCACCTGGGTCGGGGGGATGCCCTGCTGGCAGGCCGTGCATTTTGTGCCAAAGCGCCTGTCAGGACAGCAGGAAAGGATTAGAGCTCAAGGAGAAGGGAGGTCTGCCCCCTCCCCACCCCACCCCACCACCCTGGACCACCCAGTGCTTACACCTTGTCCCCTTCGGCCTCCAACCAGCCTCACTGCGTCATGCCCTCTGAATTGCCCGATTAACTCCCCCATCAATTCACCTGGGCAGGTGGCAGGAGTTTTTAAGTCCTGCTGAGCAGGCTGTTTCACCCTCTGCCTCCTGGTTTCAACTTTATGGTGACGCCTAAAGGACCAGCACCACAGAGCAACTGTATGTGCCCATACCCTGTGTGCATAAAGCATCAGAGGAAGTACCTTTTCACGTGCCCCCTGCAGGAGGAGCCTGTGTGGCTGGGACACCGCACACGCCAGGGTCCACACGGGAGCTCCAGAGAAATCGTACTTTGAGAGCAGAAGGGGGCTAACCCAACGGTTTCCCTCTCCTGTCTCTCCCTTCCGTCCAGCAATCACCAAAGCCCTCCAGCTTCCACCCTCTTCCCATGCACAGCCCCTGAGATGTGGGCCCAGGAAGCTGCATTTCGTGCCCCTGCACCATTCAGGGCAGGGAGTCTGCAGACCTCAGTCTGAAAAATGCTGCCTTAGACCTCCCCTTGTCTACACCTTTCTGGAGCACCACCAAGGCAAGAGGAAGACACCACCATCCTGGCCCAAGGCTGGTCAGGGAAGAGAAGTAGAGCCATTGAAAATACAGTCCAGTCGGGTCATTAAAGCCCGGTTCCCCGTTCTGGCCATGCACACAGAGCCACGCCAGCAGTCACAGAGGCCAGAGGGGAATTCGGGGCCAGTGCGGACACGGCGGTGAAGCGAGGTGCCCGGCTGCAGGTGAGCCTTCCCTGCTTCAGGAGGGAAGCGTGAGGGATCGGGGAGGAAGGGGCAGAGTTTAAAACAGCAATCAACCTAATTATTCATGACATTTCACACAGCAGAACTTTATCTTCTTCAGGATGAAAGACTTCGCCTAATGGATCTGGGGAAGGTTTGATTTTAATGGTCCTTTTAACTAATGCTTATAGGCAGCCCGATTTCCCCTGAAAGGACAGTACATATTTCATCCACATTAATACCAAATAAATTAATTATGGTCATGGCTATCATGATGAATCCCAGATTAATGCAGAATGATGGGTCTCTTGTGCAGTAATGATACCTGCTGGGGGGCTGCCGGGGCCTGGAGCAGGCGTGGCCAGCTGAGGCCTCAGCCCCCCTCCCAGGGACATGTGTCACAGAGAGAAGTGGGGTTCTCTAAGTCTAGATGGGTAACCCCAAAAGAGCCAGGACTGTGGCCCCAGGGACTGCTCTTCTGAGACAAGATCTGAGAAGGGTGTTGGGGTGTGAGGGGCTGAGGCATTCGCTTGGACGGCCCCCAGACTTCTGAGCTCCTGGAATGCCTCTCGGTTTTGTGAGGAGGCTGGCAGTCATGGGAGCAGGCCTCTTTAGGGCAGGTATTCTCAGCCTGGCGCTCAGGGGCGGGCTCTGTAAACCACCCCCAAGTTGTTCAGAATTGTGCAGCAGGAGCGGGGCCTGGGCTTCCATCAGGTTTTCAAAGGGTTTCAAAGGTTTCATCAGATTTCAAAGTCCAGGACCCAGAAAAGTAGAAATAACGTTAGTTGAATAAGCAAATCAGTGAATAAAGAACCATGCTTTTAGGGAATGTGCACGGAGATGGCTACATCTGAGGATGGAGAACAGAGTATAATGTCAGTTCTAGATGGTTCTGTACCTCCTAGAGCACAGGTGAGAACCAGGCTCCTTGGACCACTGCTGTCTAACCACGTCGCCTGTGTTAGAGAAGGCAGGCAGGCACCCGGCTCTACTGTGTGTGTGTGTGTGTGTGTGTGTGTGTGTGTGTGTGTGTGTGTGTGTGTGTGTGTGAGACAAAGAGAAAAGAAGGCTGCATATGTATTCCTAGGGTGTTTTTTTCAAAATGCCTGTAGTTGTTCTATCCAGTCCAGGCCAGTTCACACAGCAGGTGTTCAAAATGAAACCATGCCTTCATTCCGCTCACTGCAAACCCTCCCAAATAAACCACCTGAAACCCAGAGTGTCCAAATCTTTTACTACAAAGGCTGGAGCAGAAGCAGCTCCAGACAAGAAACAGAGTTTCCCAAAAAGCAGGTTCTATCTTGTGGCCAAACCAAGTGGGCGGAGATTGGAGCGGGAGGAAGGCTGAGCAGAGACTCCAGACAGAAGACCCCACAGCGGCCCCGGCCACGGGGAGGGCCCCATCTCTCTCCCTGCTAAGAACACGCAGTGGCTTTCAGTAACCAGAAACCCAGCTGACACCAGCGCCCCAGAGACATGAAAGATAACGGGGGTATAAATTTAATCTACATACAGACAGTGATTCATGCATGAGGGTGGCAAGTGCACAAGAAAAATGAAAAATAAATGGACTTTCCCACCAGCGTTTTTTAGCAATTGAAGCAATTTTCCTGATTGTGGGATTTATACCGATGGTAAGTGGAAGTTGTTCCTTATTACCTTTCCCCCCTGGAGCACAGCCAATGGGACCCTCCCCGAGGGGACCGCGTACACCCGCTGGTCCCACAGGACTCCCCCAGTGTGGCCCAGCCCCCAGGGGCACCCCCACCTCCACTTCCGGTCAGAATCAGTGGACCCAGAATAAGGTGCTGTCCTGTGGGGGTGCAGATGGCATGAAGATGTCCCTGAGCTTCCAGATCTTAGACCAGCCCACAGGTGAGACAGCCACGGCCTGGAGAGGCTACACGACTCGTTCTGTGACAGGCAATAATGAGACGGCCACAGTTAACACTCCATGGTCCCAAACGAGGTAACACTGTGAACTTGGCTGCTCCGCAGAACCAACAGTCTAGCCAACCTGACCAAATCCGAAGGATGCTGCAGATCAGGGACACCTTTTGGCTCCTCTGCATCCTCTCACTGCGCACCTACAGTGTGCAGAGCCCTGTCTTCACTCACCAGAAAGACAGCCTCTCTGGTTAGCCCTGCCTGGCCAGGCCTCCAGGGACAGCTGGCTTCCCCAGGGAAAGCAGCTGGAGCGGATCCAAACGACAGAGAAAATGCAAGGAAGGACTTGCCAGGGGCTCATGTTACCTTCCTCCCCAGACCTACACCACCGGCAATTCTCTCCTCCCTGCCCAGCAGGCAGCAGGCAGACAACAGAGACCTCTGAGGAGGGGATGCAGGCAGGAAGGAACTTGTGCACCCAACTGCTCTTGAAAGCCCGTGTCTGAAGCAGTCGGGGAAGGATCAGCCCTCAGCTGCAGCTCCTGCAAGCTTTTCTAAGAAGAGATCTGACCCCTCCCCCATTGAAATAAGGCCCGCAGTTCATGAAAACAAACTTCCCACTGCTTTCATCATCACACTCGTTCCACAGATGTCTCCTGAGTGCTCAACCTGAAAGGTAGGTGTTATGATACCTTCTGACAGGTGAGAAACCGGGCTCAGACTGGTGGGGTGCCAGCTGCCGCTCACACAGGCAATGAATGAAAAGACCAGGATTGGAACTCCGGGCTTCTGACAGCACAGCTGGTGCACGTGGGCATCAGAGGCAGCAAACACCAGAGATGCCCCTCCCCTGGCCTAGAACTGGGGCAGAGGGACCCCGTCCCCCTCAAGCATCCCCAGCTGCTCTGAGCCCCTGAGCATGAGGCTCTCAGCCCTGCGAGGCAGGGGCTGTCCGGGGAGCCTTCCCCCGCAGGCTGTCACCCCAGCCCACCGGCTGACCCTGGCGCCACCTTCCTGCAAGGGGGGCCCGGGCAGCTGGCTGGGGAAGTGCACCAGACGTCACAGCTGACATCAGGGGCTGCCCCTGACCCGGGAAGGGGGCCAGGCCTGTGTCCTTGGTCTCACCCTCTGTTCCTTCCGCCCACTTATCTGTCCACCCCTGTCCCTCTTGACAGGCCTGGCCAGCCTGCTGTCCAGGGCGGGGTGTCTGGCTCCTGCAGAAAGGGCAACAGGAGGCCTGGCAGGCACCACACCTTCTAGAAACAGGTGCATGTAAATCCTACACCACAGAGGTTCCAGCACATTCCTGATTTTAACTTCTGTCCAACAGTTAGGCCAGGTAGCATACTCTGGTTGCTGACACACGGCTAATAAAAGCAACTCCTGTTTACCAAGTGCCTGCTGTGTGCCCCTGTGGTTGCATCCTCACCGGGTCCTCACCACCACCCTCGGGCCACACCCCACCCCCTCTCTGCGGCAGTCATGGCTCCACCCCCAGTCCCTGGGCGAGTTTCCTGCCTCACCATCACTCTCACCGTCCCTGCTGCCATATCCTCCGCGACGTCAGTATCCCCACGGCAGCCCCGCCTGCCCCTGCCCTCTCAATTCTTTGACCTCTTCTCCTGAAGGTCACCGGCCCCACCCTTCCTCAGCCACTCACCTCCACGGTCCACCCTAGACCTTGCTACCAGGAACTGCAGCGCCTCCAGGAATAACTTCCAACCATCGCACCATCCGGCCGCCCCTCCTGCCCTTCCCGCGCACACCCGCAGCACCCCGACTCCCCGAGCCTGCCACCCGGCCGGGACCAGTTCCTCCTTCTCACTGTCCCAAACTCCCCTTGTGGCCTCGCTTCCCTCCTCACCCAGCAAAGGCTCCATGGTCCATCTTACGAATCCCTCTCTTACCCACACCCTCAGCCCCCTGCCCCCTGCCCCCAGCACTGGCTGGCTGAGCAGGGCTGAGGGAACGCGCCACCTCGCTGGCCGGGCTATCTTTACACTCAGGGTCTAGACCTCAAGAACAGCACAGTACACTCCCCGAGTCCAACCACTGCCCCCTCCGCGCTCCCAGACACCTTCTCCCTCTCAAGCCCTCTATCCTCTGTCTCAGCCAGTGAACCGGCTTCCTACCTCCAGAAGAAAAGAGAAGCCGTCAGCACAGGCCTGCCAGGCACTCCCATCATCCCACCCCCCACCCACTTGCCCACATCTCTGGGCTTCCTACAGCCAGACCGACTGTGCACCTGATGGAGGCCGACCGCCCACCTGGGCACAGAGCCCCCTTGCCTCCTACATCATTAATGTCCCCTCTCGACCACATCCCCTGCCCAGTGGCATACAGCATACTCTTATTTCTGCCGCTTAAAAAAAAATACCTCTTTTGACCCCACATCTCCTTCCATCTACCACCCATTTCTCTGCTCCTTTTGGGGTAAAAAGCCCTCAATAGAGGAGTCTGTGCGCAGAGTCTCTAATGCCCCTGTTCCCACTCTTGCACTGAATCGACTCCGATGGTTAATTTCACATGTCGACTGGGCCACGGGTACCCAGATATTTGGTCAGACGTTTTTCTGGGCATGTCTGTGAGTGTTTGGGCTAGATTAACATTTGAATCAGGAGACAGAGGAAAGCAGGTTGCCCTCCTCCGTGTGGTGGGCCTCACACAATCAGGCAAAGGCCTGAAGAGAACCAAAGGGCTGACCCTCCCAAGAGCAAGAACAAATGCCTCCTGCCTGACTGCCTTGAGCTGGGACATCAGTCTTTTCCTGCCTTTAGACTCAGACTGAATCACTGGCTCTTTCTGGGCCTCAAGCCTGCTGGCCTCTGGTGGAATTTACACCATCAATTCTCCTCCTTCCCTCTGGCAGCCACCTCTCCATCTCCCACACCTCTTCCCTGTCCACCTCAAAGCCCTGGGGATCTCACTTCCATCTCTGCCCCAAGCCTCCCCACGAACTCCAGGTGGGTACATCCCACAGCCTCCTCACATCTTGCCTTGGACACCCAAGACCAAACTCCTGATCGTCCCCCCGAATCTGCTCCTCTGGCGATCTTCCCCGTATGAGAAGGGTGAATTCATTCTTCCAGTTGCTCAGGCCGACGATCGTGGACACCTTCATCAGATCCGTCAGCAAACCCCATTGGCTCCACCCAAAATTTTATCAAGAGCTGGACCACTTCTCACATCTCCACCTCTGCCTCCCCAGTTCTGGCCACCATCTCCCCTCGCCCACAGCTGTCCCCTAACCAGTCCCCTGGCCCCAGCCCTTGCCCAACAGTCCATCCTCCACGCAGTGGCCATGGCAATCCTGAGTCAGACTGTCTCCCTCCCCAGCTTGAAACCTTTCAGCAGGACCTTGTCACTCAGAGTAAAAGCCAAAGCCCCCTAACTGGCCTCCAAGACCCCACACCATTCAGCCCCGTTACATTTCTAGTCCCGACCCTCCCGCTCTGCGCGCTCTCTCTCCCCAACCACGCCGGCTCCTCGGGCCCTGAGCTGCTTCCTGGGCTTGGAGCTCTTTTCCTGGATTCCTACGTGGCTCAATCCTGCATTTTCTACAGGTCTGCCCTCAAATGTCACCTCCTCGGGGGGGCATTCCTTGGCCACGTCCTCCCCAGCACGTCCTTTTCCTTCACACTCAGCTCCCATGGAGGTGCCGCACTTCTCTTGTGTATTTGTTGCATCCTCTTCCTCCCTCTCTAAGAGGCAGCCTCTGTGACAGCGGGGCTGCATCCGCTTGGCTCACTGCTGAATCGAATGCCTAGAGCGGTGCCTGGCCCAGGATATGTGCGCAGTGACAATTTGGTGATACGTAGTGAATAACCCACTCCTCTTTTATATATTAACGCATGTCCCTGCATTTGTAGATGAGAAAACATGTTCAGAGAGGGTAAGAAATGTTTCAGAGTCCTCACAGCCATCCCTAAGCAGTGGAGCTGGGATTTGAACCCAACACTCTTCCTTTCTCTGGGCCACTGGGGGCAGTCAGTGGGGGCCAGCCCAGGCCCACGCCAGCCTCCCGTGTGTGGGAGCTGCCGCAACCCAGGGCACCGGCCAGAGGAGACAAAATACCTACCACACAACTTAATTTTATGCTTTAATTGCTTGGTGGTGATTTACTGCCGGCCGTATATTTTTCCCAGTTGACACTTCCCTCCATGTATTTCTTTTCTCTATCACCACACTTGACAGGTAAGTCGCTGCTATTTACTGTTACTGTATGTACCAATATTTCCAACATATATCACTACCACAGCCATGTCACAACACCCAGAGTTCTGCCCAAGAATGGTCAGCCTTCTCCAGACATAGGCGGGGCCATATTTGGGAACGGCCTGACACCAGAGAATGTTAGAGCCTGGGGGAGGGGAACGCAGCTCCTTCCACACACTCATACATACACCTCCCAGGCCCACCAGAACTGCCCTACTGGCTCTGCTTTTTATTTGTAGTTTTTAATATAATGTTCTTTTCAATGAGCATTCAATACTACTTTGAGATGAATGCAGCTGGAAAAGCTTTAGAACCAGTGACCTGGTTCAACCTCCTCATTTAAACAGAAGGAAACTGGGGCTCAGAGAGGATCAGGGTCTTGCCCAACATCACACAGCCCAGTTACTGGCAGAAAAAGGTTTACAGCCCAACTCTCTCTTCCTCCAGCCAAACTTCCCTGCTTTCCTTGCTGGGGCTAGGTTTGCTGCCCAAGAAGCAATGGGACATGTAGGATCTGACCCTCTTCTACAAGCCCACCTCTCTTAATTTTTGTGCATGTAGCATGCACCACGGGATTTCACGTGAGCTATCTTGTTGAAAGCATACAACAGCCCAACCTGTCGTATTATTATTCCCTTTCCAGAGATGGGGACAGGTTGAGAGCGGTCAACAACTGGCCCAACACAGTCTCCCTCCTTCCCCCAGCCACCTAATCTGCCCTCCTTACTCTGGGCTAATTCTTCTCTGCCAAGTTGTTAGCTCAGCTATTACCAAATTACTCTGTGCAGAAGCGCCACCTGGGATGTTTGCTTCAAAGCAGAAAAGCGATCCCTGACTCCTGATTCTAGGCCCAGAATCCACACTTTTCACAAGCCCCGCGCGGATGACCCCATGCTGCTCTGGCAGGGACCATTCTTCCAGAAATGCTGTGTAATGGAGGCGCTCAGCCCTCCTGCAGCATCTGCAGGTTGCCTGTTGATTCTTGAGCCCTTCAAGACCTAAGGACGCATTCTCAGCGGTGGTGCGGCAAGCCTGTGACAGGCAGCTGCGTCCCACCCCGCTGCCACCACAGCCCAGGCCAGCCCGCTGCACTGACCCACCACACCCAAGACTACCACTGGGCCCAAAGCTGGTCCGTGGCTTTTCCTCAAGTGGGGCTTCCAGGGGCACTGGCAGATCCCAGGAACCGGAGCAACAAGCCAGAGACTGGCTCTCACTGGACCCTTGTCTGACCTCAGCCAGAGACTCAGCAGGCCACGGGCCCCTGAGCGCTGGGCTCAGGAATTGCAGGAGCTGTGAGGGCAACATGGCCAAAGAGGGGCTTGTGGCAGGAAGTCATAGCCTGGCCCAGAGGGGATGAGAGGGGAGGGGCTGCCGACTGGAAAAGCTTGAGAGAGGCCTGAGAGAGGAAAGAGGCAGAGAGAATGGAAAGAGAGGGGATTTTGGAGGCGGGACCTCGTGACTTGGTACCTGAATGGCAGGGGTTGGGAGGGGAAGGAGACAGCCTGCTGCCACTGGCTGGTATGTTTTCAAAGAAGCCGCCCCCATCTCCCACTCCATCACCCTGATCCCTCTTTGCTTGGAGACCATGTTTCCACAGCCCAGATGCCATCTGATCTGCAACTATTTGGTTCCAGACAGATGCCCCCAAGGCAGAAAGGTTTCCAGATGCAGGTTCCACAGATGTCAGGAGCCTTCACCCCGAGGCTGGGCTCCGGGAGGGCGGAGGGTGGGCGGGCACAGCTGAACGGGAGCGCTCTGGGCCCGGCAGACAGATAATCCGGGGACTCATCACCGCCTGATATACGGCCTCAGGTCCCAGGGGGTACTGCTCAGCTAAGTAATTGCTTCTGCCTTGATTACAGGCCTTTGCAAATGACTGTGGGCCTGGTCCCACCAGTGTGTTTGAATCTTACAAATGTCCATACGCACAGCTACTATCTGGGCCATCTGATCGTTACCTTAAAAGGTTTAATTTGCTTAGCGAGGGAATTAGACTATAAACTATTCAGAAATTATGGAAAGTCACACATCAAAGAGACCCTCCCCTTGTGAGCTCCTGAAGCACAATTTGCTAGAGCGTGTGTGTGTGTGTGTGTGTGTGTGTGTGTGTGTGTGTAAGTGTTGCCCAGCAGGTGTGTCGTTGTCAGAAATAACAAATGGCTCAGCAAGAACCTGGCCCCAGATTTCACCCACAACCATCCCAGAACTGAAGTGGCCTCTCCCTGGGGCAACGGGGCCCAGGCTAGCTAGAGGCAGCCACACCATCACAGGCTGGACCCTCCGGGCAGAGCTGGGAACCCCGCTCTAGGAAGTGAAGGCTGAGGGCTTCAGTTACTGCCACAGAGCTCTGGACCACACAGGGATGGATGGCATCCTGTGGTGAAAACTCACGACAGCTCCACATACCACCCATCAACGAGAGGGGGACAGCTGTTCCATCACCTGACCTGCCATTGCCACTGGAAACAAGCCCCACTTCCCTCCCCAGGACCCCTGTCTGGCCCAAGGCCTTCTGCAGCCTCTGCCCCCAGGACCCTCCATCTCTCTTTTTCCCGCCTCCCTACATAGATGCACTGTCATGGCCTTAATAAGAACAGCTAGCAATAATCATGGAAACTAAGCACTTCCTTCCTTCGTCTTGCTCAGGCCTCACAGTGACTCAGAAAAGTGGACATTCCCATTATTACTGCCCCTTCTTCCAGATGGGACAGTGAGGCTCAGAGAGGTCTCGTGTCCCAAATTCACACCGAGCCTGGATTTAAACCCAACACCTGCTCCCTCTCTGACGTCCACCTTGGAGAGAGGTTGAGCGGGCCTTTCCCCGCATTACCTGGTGTCCCGTGGGCATCTGCCCAGCTGAGGGATGGAGGACCCGGTCTCTGGACTGATTGGGCCAAGGTCACTAATGAAGCCCTGGCTGGAGCCAGTGAAACCAGCTTGCAGCCGGGCCAAACACAGAGCGAGCCGGAGCTGAAACAGGCTGTTCTGAACTGCAGGGATAAATCAGCAGCTCCCGGGCTCCCAAGGACACCGCTCACCTGCCCTTGGCTGACAGCCATGCTGAGACTGACTGGCTGGGGGAGGGGACACAGCTCCCACTGAGGAGCAGTACGAGGGCCCTTGGTCTACCGGTCCCCGCAGTGCCAGGCAGGAGGGCCTGGGGCCAGGGACACACCCCCAGAGAAGCATGACGTTTTAGACAGGAACCCCCTGGCATGGCAGTCACCCCCAGAACATCTCCCACCCTTTCCCACAGCCCCCTCTGGCAGGCAGGTGTGAGCACACATACCTGGTGGCCAGGGCACAGCTTGAAAGTCCCCACAAGTCTAGAATGTTCTTGAAGGCTGTGCTTTACCTTTAAGATTTGTGTGACTTTTGCCCTCTCTTTTATTCCATAGCTGTTTGTTTTCATATGATAATAACCACCGGTGTGTTTCTCAAATCTTCATGTAAATCAGCTTGGCTTCGTCTTTATCCTGAGGTTTATCCCGCGGGCACTGCCCTGTGCCCTCTCCTCTAGCCAGGCTACCCCACCTCCAGTCATCTCAGTGGGAGGGTCTCAAAGCTGAGGGGAGGAGGGGGCAGGAGAAGCGGGCAGGCCCAGCCCTGAGGGAGGACTCTGATGGCCAGTCCTCCAGGGCCACAGGTCAAGTGAACACACCCAGGGTCAGAAGCCCAGAAATACAGCCTCCAGCATGAAGCACCCAGCTGTGCGGAACACAGTTTACCACTATTTTCTTCCCATTTCACAGCAGCTCTGTGGGTTAGAATGGCACCTCTTAACAGATAAAGGAATGAGGCTCAGGGAGGCCTAGCCACTTTTTTGCTGACCAACAGCTGGTAAAAGACAGGACAGGAATTCAGCCAAGCTCCCTTTGGGTTCACCAGGCCACTCTGCTTGTAAAACATCTTCCTTTTGTGAAGTGCTCCTGTGTATCAGGTCGTCTAAAACAGCCACCATTAGCATTCCCATTTTTCCTGCAGAAGACACTGGAGCTCAGAGATGTTAAGGAACTTGCTTAAGGAACCCCAGCACTTGAACCAGTTCTTGGAGCAGAAAACTGGTTTTCAACATACTTCAGAGTAAGGGAGCTACCAGCTTTGTCCCAGGACCCAGTCAGTGATGAGGAGACCCAGAAGCCCAGATCCCAGATCCCACACCCCTGCTCTCCCCAAGGACCTGGGGACCCTCCACATGCTGGATGCACAATTCAGAAAGGACCTGCTTGATTCAAATTAACATAGCCTTGGAAACACTCTGCGTTAGTCAACTCAGTGCCTCTCTTCTCAGGCCTCAGAACTTTATTTCCGTTGGAGAAGGGGAGCCAAGGAGCCAAGGACCCAAGAGGCAAAAAACAACAAAAAACAACAAACAGCAAAAATCAGCCAGTGTTACTGAGCAAGACAGAGTTCAACAGACACCCCCGTCCCCCACCACGAAAATGCAACAACCACAGAGTACAACCTTCCAACCATACTTCTTTCTTGGTCTGTGCACACGCCAACGTCGCCCTCTGCTGCCAGTCACCAGTACTACCACGTCTCACAGGCTGAAGGCTGGTGGAAGCCAACCTCCAGCTTTCCTCTTGGTCCTCCCCCAACTTCTGGGGTCTTACACACCTCTAGCTAGACACGCCCCACAGGAGAGTCTTGATTCACAAAACTTCATGCAAAATCAAAGATGCCCCTGGAGTTGTGCAAAGCAGTGGCCCTGACCCTTGTTACAGGCAAAGAGATTTAAAATATCGATCCTGGAACTTAGGACCACAGTGTTGATCGGTGAGGTCCATGAATCCTGCCCTCTGCCTCTGAGCAGGGCTTTGGGGCAAATATCATAAAAGGATAGTGCCTTTTCTTTTCCTCTTTTTCTTCAAGGAGCATAGAGAAGCTGCCTCTGACCAGGCATCCTCCAAGGGCCACAGCTGAGAGCACTCTGAGGTCTGACAGGCAAATTCAAGTGCGTGCACCTGCCGGCCCTCTCGAAGTTGCCAGAGGTGACTCTGCCACCTAGTGTGAGAAGAGGGAGAGACCTAGGGTTCCTGAGACTGCCCCCCACCCCGCCTCATGTTCTGTTCCCAGGGCCCCTCTGCAATGTGCCATCTGAAAGCAAGCGCCTTTCATGAGCTGAAATGAGGAGCCGGTTCTGTGGTCAAATCACAGCCTGAGCCCCAAGTGGGCAGCGGGTCTCAAGACCCCTGTGGATGGGAGGTGATGCCACTCTGACCCAAGACAATTCTCCCTCCCTGTCCTCACCGAGGACTGTACCAAACTGTACCTGCCGCTGTGCCTTCCTGTTCCAAACAGCTACGGTCCCAAAAAGCTGGGTGAGGCCTGACTGCCTGTAAATCCAAGGGTCCTCCCTGGGGCTTCAGAGCTGGCCGATCTTCGTGTGTGGTTGCCCCTCCACTGGTAGTGGGGGAAATCCCTTCAGCTTTAAATCTCTCTCTGCAAGCACCCCCATCACAGAGTTAACGATCCGGATTCGGCACTGAATCTGCGATCAGCTCCCTGCTTTCCAAGAGGATCGAGCCCTAAGAGTGGGCCACTTTATGAAGCAGAGGGGTCCAGTGGGATAGGGGAGTGACCGTGGCTAACAGCCTGTGCCTCCGTGACTCACAGGACGCTAAGTCAGGTACAGAAGACACTGGTCACTGGAGAGAGTTGCAAATTCACTATGTAATCTACTCTTTGTTGCATCAAACCCAGTGACGGCCTATGGGCAAGGCTTGGAGCCAGGTGAGCGCACAGGGGACAGAAAAAAGTATGACTAATAAGCCTTTCCTCAAGCCAGCAAGGAAGCTCAAAAAGGTGTGTGAGGAGTGAGCAAAACAAGGCAGCTGGTGCCGCGTCACCAGGACAGAGAAGGGGCAAGGTGGCCGGGTCTCTGAGGGGCTCCCTCCACTGACGAGGTGGACACATTGCCATGGAAGGATGGGGAGCCCTTGAGAGGGTGGACATCACCCCTGGACAATAAATAGCCTGGGGCAGGGTGTGGAGATGGGAAAATGTAGAACGTGCCTGGGAAAGGGGTCACCCTGCAGGGGTATCGGGTACCCAAGGAAAGCAGTCAGCTAGGACTGGGTGAGGGACTGGGTGCAGAGCAGAAGGCTCTGGCGGAACAATATGTCTGGAATATTCTGTAGGCAGAAGGGGCCCTGCCAAAGGAGCTGGGAGTGGGTGGTGGGGGTCATGACTTGAGCTGTGAGGTAGGACACTGGTCTGGTGGGGAGGCATGTGGGCAGCAGGGGGTGGGGAAATCAGTAGGGACCTTACTGATGAGCCGGGGGCCAGGGCCACGGCCTGGGGGAGTAACTGTCATTGCTATTTCTGGTGTCAGGCTTATGGCTCTCAGGCCTGTGCTCATCTCCCCTTGCCGCCTCCTGGGTCTAGAGAGACTGTCTTTCCTTAGCACTACTTCTCCCAAACCCAAACCTGCACTCCAGCTGCTGCCACCTCCCTTTCCTAAGCCTGGAGCCAGCCAGTCAAGGTCCTAACATCAGACAGCTCCCTAGGGCACTGCTGGGGCTCAGAGGAGCTTCGCTGGTGACAGAGCCCTAGTTCTGTGGTCCTGACTGGCCTCGCCTGCACCCCAGCCAGAGTTCTGACCCTCGGACTTCTCAGCACCTACCCTGTCCCCAGATGGGCAAGAAGGCGACATGGACTCTTGCTCGTCCCTGGAGCTCAGCCAGACTTTCCAAAGGTACAGGGACAGACAGGAGATGGGGCACTGACCCTGGAAGCAGGGACAGCTCACCCAACCCCCAAGGCCAGGCCACCCACCTACTTCTTCCTGCCCTACATACACACGCGCACGCGCGAGCACACACACACACACACACACACACACACACACGATGAAATTCGCCCCATCCAGGGGCCCGTAGGGCTGCCATGGTGCTTGGTCAGGGCATCCGTGAGAGAGGAAGGTAGAGGCAAACTCTTGCTGCTGAGAACGGATGTGAGTGGAGGAGACGGAACTGTGTAAATGCCAGAATAAGGGAAATGAGGCAAGGGTCAGAGGTGGGAAAAGCAAAAGGAAGATGGGGAGAAAGGGGAGCAGTCCACAGAAAAGACGGGGGAAGGACAAGCGGCCCACCCCTCACCTGGAACCATCAAGCGTCTGCTGGGTGTGCCTGAGCTAACCATGCCCCGCTCTCAGGGGCTCCAGCACAGACACAAGTGTGCACACACCCACACACGCACACACTCTCACAGGGAAAGAACAGTGCACATTTGACCAACGTGATCCCACTTTGTGATAAGAATGAGTGCTGCCTTCAGGAGACAAGCCACAGAGGTAGCTCCAGTGGTGACCGAGAGCCTCTTCAAAATGCTTTTCAACTCACACAGGACTAACAAAACTTGAGAATCCTCAGAAATCCAAATTACTCACTCCCCGCAGTAAGACCTTGGGGAGGATGTGGGAGAAATCGTGTTCTGTATTCAGGACTGGCATTTCTCCCAATCTCTCCTGCCTGTCTCCAGAATACTCATCCTCTGAAGGCTGCGCGCATCCCTCCAGAGCTTGCTCACTCGTGCCCAGCGTTTCCGGGCCTTGGCGAGCCTGACGGTCCCATCACAATCCGCACACCCTGTGGGCCTCCCACACTGGGCTCAGTGTCACCGACGGATACTCCCCGCTCCTGTTCTTGGCCTTGCTGTTACCAGCTGGTCCACATCAGCTGAGGCACCAGCCTAAGTGCCTCAGATAATACATTCTGGGAGAGAAGTTCCAGACTAAATGCCAGGGAAAATAAATTCTAAGAGATTCTCTCACCTTGATCTGAAGCTCAACAGGATTTTTTTCTGATGGATCCAATCCCAGAATGAAAAATCAAGGACAGCTAACATTCAGGTATCAGGCACTGTCCTAAGGACTTTACACATGCTGACTCATTCAAAACTAATTAACAACCCTATTGTTATCAGCCCCATTTTACTGAGGCACAGTGAAGTTAAATAACTCGACCAAGAGCACACAGCCAATAAGTGGGTTCAAATACAGGCAGATTCAGAGCTCTAAACCATCACACAAAACCATCTCTTCATCATCTTTCCATTGAAGTTGATGACACTGTCTGAGCCTGGCTCAACCCCTACCAGAAGCAACTTTTCTCTGAGGCCTTTGAAGCAGCCATGGAGATACGTTTAGATCTGGGACACCAATCTCAAAGCACCACTCTGAAAGTCGCAGGAATGATACAGCCAAGTGCCCTGAGGCACCAACTCACCAAGACAGAGAGAGCAACTCTTTGGGGGATTTGCAGGGATCCTGCAGACCCTGGAGAAGTCCGGCTCCTCCTCCTGCCGGCACCCCAGCCTGCCCCTTGCAGAGCGCATGTGAGGCCGAGACTCTGGGCCTCGAGGAGTGATGGGGTCAGTGATCAGATGGGGGACCTCAGTGGAGAACAGCCTCTCAGCACCAGGATTCTCCTGCCCCACCCAGGATGGATCCCGCCCTTCCCACCTGCCTCGCTGCAAGCTTCCCCCTCACTGCACGGGGAGAGGCAGTCATGCCGGGGGAAGAAGAGTGAGGTGCGCACCCCAGTTCTGACTTACTTGAAGAAGTCCTCTTTGCAGTAGACACTCCCGGCCCTGGAGAAGCACCTGTCAGCCAGCTGCATCTGGCAGTCTGCACACTTGAGGCAGGAGCTGTGCCAGTGTCTGTCCAGGACCTTCAGGATGAACTTGTCCAGAATATGCTGGTTGCAGCCAGCACACTGGGGGATCTCTGTAGAGAGAAGTGAGAGAGGCAGCGTGAGCCTTCTGCACAGCACTGCTAACTGGACCAGGCGCTGTGTAGCTGCCTTCCCATCCTGCCTGTTTTGGGAAAGGACATAACCCAAACTCCCAAGGCTGCCACATACAGTTGTGTAGGTTGTACACTGCACAAAGGTACCTGCTCAAAGGAGTAGACTGGGACTGAAACCCAATCCACACTTTGCTGGCCTGACTTTGGGTGGCTTTGGCTCAGAGGGGTCGCCTGTTTCTAAGAGCTCCACGAGGCTCACACTTACGCCAGCTGCAATTCCACAGCTGATGGCCAGGAAGACCCAACAACGTTCACCTCTATTTCCATGACATTTTCACTACTGGGTGGAATTTGTTCTAAAAACATCAGCCTCTAAAGTAAGCTCTGCCTAGGCATGAACTGAGAGGCCATCTGGCCTGAAAAGCAAATGATGTGTGACGGGTAGGTCCATGACTGAAGATGTTCCTGGAGAAAGAATCTCAGCATTTTAATGAACTGCAAAAGATACCATGACTCAATCAACATTCCCAACTAATATGCCTTCCTGGACTGCAGACAGGAAATCTAGAAACTGCTCTTCCAGACTCCCTTGCGGCATGGGTTCCAAATGTGATTTAGAGTCTGCCAGTCAGATGCACTTAGGAGAGACTTGAATTCAGAACTGAGTTAATGGAGGCACAGCAGAGGGGCAGGCTCCTTTTGTGCTGGAGTGGAGCATGGCAGAGTCTCCGAGGTTCTGTGGTTTTAATGTCCCGATCAATCATGGCAGAGGCAATGAAATTCTGGAGGTTGGTAGTTTTTCCCAGAAGCTTGGCCCAGAGCTTGCTCCACTGAGTTCAAGGTCATCTAATCCATGCCTGGTACTTTAATAGTGGATTCTGTTGTCTGCAGCTGAACCCTAACCACCGCCCTGCCTGTTGCTGTGCTGGGTGACTTCCTATCCAAGGTCTGTTCCTCTACCATCCCATCTCTGCCAAGGGATTGCTTAGTTTTGTCACTGAAATAGTTTCAAAATGTATAAAATGGTCAGGCTGAAATAGTTTCAAAATGTATAAAATGGTCAGGCTTCCACAGCTGAGCGAACAAATAGTGCTAGCATCTCTAGCCATTTTCCCTCATCCTTTTCCTCAAAAAAGGGAAGGACAAATATTAAGAATGAAAACATTAAAGTGCCAGCGTTGGCCTCCTGTGGTAGCCTCCTGATACAGGACATCATGAGGCTGGTAGCCCTGTGGTCCCTCACCTCTATTATAAACATCGCTTGCTGATACCCTGTCCTTCCCGTTAGAAGGTGGGATCCTCAGGGAGTAGGAATCATGTCTCCTTCTCAGCTTTGTATCCTCACTGCCTAGCAGAGTGCCTGGCAGACAAGAGTAACTCCACAGATACTTACCACTGAATAAATTGGGGATCAAATCCTCCCTAAAAAGCCTACCTCAAAGCAATCTGTCACTAGTTCCTCCTTCATGCTCCTAAACGTCAACAAAAGGAGTAAGGCCAAGTCTCTAATGAGTCACTTGTGTTTCTTGATTCATACTGCTTGTTGGTGATGATCTAATTTTAAAGTGTTAACATAAGGGAGTTAGCCTCAAGGCAATAGGGGAAAAATTTAAACACATCTAAACCTATGTAGAGAGAAAGCTTTCTCAAGTATTAAGCCATTTGTATCTAAAACTTATAGACAGGCTATTGGGACATTCACTAAGGGTCATCATTAGCCTTGTACACACACGTCAGTCTTGGACCCAATTAAACCCCAGCAAGGCCTTCATGGCCTCGGCAGCCACCATCTGCCTGAAAGTCAGACTCACTAGATGTCTTGCCCTTTGACCTGACTCTCAGACCAAAATGCCCCATGGAAACTACCAGACGCATGTAGGCCTGGACACTTGCTACCTGTCCCAGTTCATATGGAATTTTTTTTCAATCGCAAAAGTTTTCCTCCTTGATAAAGAAACTGTTCAACCATTAAGTACTTACCAGGGAGTCCCAGCAAAATGCTAAGCACGTAACAGATAAAGGAACTTCCATCGCATAAGAGGGGCTAGGTAGGGCGCAGGGTAAGGTGGTGGGTTCTGAAGCCAGGCTGCCTAATTCTGAATCCTGGCTCTGCTTTCTAACCTTGAACAAATTACTTGGCCCCCCTCTGCCTCAGTTTTCTCTCATGTCAAGGCGGGGGGATGATGCTGACAGCACCTGCAGGACTGCTGCGAAGATAAACGAACCAGTACATGCAGGACAGGGCTTGGTACACAGGAGGTGCTCATTAAAGGTTTGCTACTAGGAGATAAGATAACTGCAGTCACCAAGTGAGAGCCGTTGTGCTGATGACGGCTGAGGGAAAGGAAAGTTAGGGGCCCACTTCCTTGGGCCTGATCTCACTGAGCTCCCAAGAACCCCCACATAGAAGTCAAAACCCTCACGCGGAGGTTCGCAGGGTCCCCATCACACAGCAGCTATGCCGTGGCTTGGGGGCGCACTTGACGCACCACATGCCTGACTCTCACGGGGAAGGTCAGGGACTGGCAGCCCTGGAGAGGCCGGGAGGGCTCTGAGAGCAAGGGCCTTACCAGCTGAGAGGTTTGGATGAGAAGAGGTGAGACTGTGAGGAGGGAGGGGTGGGTAGCCTCGAGCTCCGGTGGTGTGACCAGCCCAGCCTGGACAAGGGGCGGGGACAACTCAGCTAAGCAGAGCCATCGAGGCAGAGGGAGGGCTGATCTCCTGCAGGCGTCCGTGTTTGGGGCAGTGGCAGCTGCTGAGCCGGGGGCTTGAAGAAGGAGGCGCGGAGGAAGACTGCGCGGGCATCATTTTGCAAGGGCGGGGAAGGCAGCCGTGCGGATCGGGGACGAGGTGTGGGGACGCGCGGGTGCAGGACTGCCTGCGCTGTGGGCCACGGGGGTGGGGCGGGTGGCTTGGCTCGATAGGGGACAGGGGAGCCAGGTACTGGGCCAGCAGAAGCAAATTAACCCTTGGAGAGCCCGGTGGGGACCGGCCCTACGCCTCCGGGGGTGTGGAGCCGGCTCCCGCTCCCTCTCTGCGCCGACCCAGCGCCCGAGTAAGAGGACCACCAATTCCCACCTAATTGTTGTTTGGCCTCCGAGGAAAGAGACGGCTATATTTCTCCTCCCGGCCACAAATGCACGGGGATGAGGGCGAGGAAGCATGCCCATAAAATTTATTTCTAGCAAGGTATCTACCGGGAGCCTTAATATGATGAGTATTCAAGGGAGAATACATTAAGTCTAATGTATGCGGGGAGGGCGGGCAGGGGAGTTGTAGAGGCTTGGAAGCCCAGACAACATCACGTTTAGGAGCAACACTAAAAGCAGACGGACGAGCCGTTTCAGCCTCTAGCTTGCAGGGGATGCTTCATGCGGGCTCAGGCTCGGCTGCCCAAACTAGGGGTGAGAAAGTGAGAGAGAGAGGGGTGTGGGGCCTTGGGACCCACCTGGGGTCCTCGGGTTTGGCGAAAATGCAAGGGACATTACTAAGGATGCATTTTTCATTAAAAGAAAGCAAAACCTTTCCCACTGCATTCCACTATAGATTTTGAGAGAGAGTTTTTTAAAACAAAGATGATGTAGAAATGGTTTAAGAGATCCACAATATACCAATAATTATAGTAAAACCAGGCGTCCAGAGCCTGTGATGAACTATACCGGGTCCTGAATGTCTATTTCCTCAGTAATTCACACAACCGGGTGAGGGAGTTACTTTATCTCCATTTTACATATGAGGAAACTGAGCCCAGGAGAGGTCAAGTGTCCAAGGTCTCACAGCAGAACCAGGATTTGAACTGAGACTGTGTGTGACAGGGCCTCACTCAACCTGAGAGCTGAGGGTCTGAGACACCACCTCACCTGGCTTGAGGGTCTGAGACACCACCTCACCCTGTCATTTTATGGAGGAGAGATGGAGGCGGAGAGATAGTCTCAAAGCTGCTCTGTGTACAGTTACAGAGTAGATGAGCCCCTGGCCTCTGGTGCTCCCTAACACCTGGCATTTGCCTGAGGCATAGATTTCGATCCTTCGGACAGATATGCACGTGTCATATGGGGCAGACACCTAGTGCCCAGGGAGGGCTGGGGGCGGGAGCTCCTGTCCCGCTGACCCCCTGCGTCCAGCTGCAAGGTGCCAGGTTGTTGATGACATCGTCAAGTTCAGATTCATCCCTGCCTGTGAGGGGGTGGAGGCCTGTGAACTTCGACTCCACTTCAGGTGACAGCACTCCATGCAATTATTTGGATTAGTGTGAAATGTAAGCTATCTAGATAATTTTCAAAGAGCAACAACATAAGTCTTTTTTTTAATCTATAATAAATTATGATTTTTAAAAATAACTTGGAGAATCTGAACAGGACAGAGGTTATGTAGGTCTCCTACAAGAAATAAAGTTGTAACCAAAATTTCCAAGTAGTGAGAGGATTTCCAAATCCCTAGTAAACCCAAGTTATTCGTGTGGTATTTACTATCACGAAATTTTACTTTAAAAACTGGAATTTAAACAGTCACCGAGACAGAATTTGATCTATAAACTCAGTTTCTGATCTGAGCAGTCATTTCATTTAAGATGAAAATTTTTATTTTATCTGCAGGAAAGTGTCCTGTGGTGATGCTCTCTGCAGGGGCTCTGCAAAGGGTAAACTCAGGCATGAAAAGACAGCTACGCCTCTGGAACAACCAAGGTTGCTGGACCACACAGTACAATACACTCCCATCAGCAGGGCCGCCCCCCAGAGTCTTAGACGGACACAGAGCAAGGCACAGACCTACGCCCGCAGGGAGAAGGGCTGCACGCAGCTATCCATGCAGACACCCTCCCACACACTCGCACAGACACATCTCGCACAGTCAGGTGTACACACATATTCACACATACCGTTAACACAAAGACACACATAACAGACACACTCACATATACATTCAGACACACAAGAGAAACACAATCACAAAGATACACTGAGATATACACACTTATACATAGACAAAGGCACCCACACATACCACATTCACTCAGACACACACATTTGCACACACTCATGTACACATATACCACAGATACTAACACACACTCACACATGCACAAGCATACTCTCATAAAATGGCTGAGGCATTGCAATTCTGGAAAGAAAAAACAATTCGTCTGAAGTCATGCTGTGTCAATGGAGAGGAAGCCATCACTCTCCCACCCTGGGGTGGTGGGGAAAGTGGACAGTGAGTGAAAAAGAAGGCTAAGGGGGAGTAGAAACATTTTGCTAAAATACCTTTTTGGAAAACTCTTGGGGGAATTTGAAAGTTTTCAGCTCTGTTTAGAGTTTAGGTCTCCAAATTTTTAGGTCTGCCAGATCGTTTACAACAAATCCCAGATCAGAGTTTGAGATCCTGATTCTACCATGTATGTGATCTTGGTCAAACTATTTAACCTCTTTAAGCCTCAATTTTCTTATCTGTAAAAAGGAGATAATAAAACACCAGTCTCTCAGGGTTGCTGTGTGATCACATCAGTGAATGAGTATAAAACACTTGGCCCCATAATACCTTTGTCTAAGCTCAATGGTCTCCATTCTCTCAGGGCCAGTCACCCACAAGGTGGATTTATATATTTAAAGTATATCAAAATTATTTCATGCTTCATTATTTCCCAATATAATTTCCCCACCCCCACCGTCAAAACACTCAAAACTCTCCCCCATCGCCCTAGTTCTAAAGCATCTGGAAAAGTACAACCCTCTCTTAACAGCATAATCCCAGAGTATGCACAGCAGATAATGCAACACTACAAGGTTCAGTTTTCTTGAAATAAAGAAATCTGTCCGTCTTTCCTCCACAGAATGAGGGCAAATTTGCCAGACCTTGGTGAATGGTGGGGGGTGGGGGGACTGGGGCCACCAACTACCCGATCTCACTTCACTTTTGCTGTAATGTATTCAGGTAAGAGTGGATTGAGTTCAAATTAACATTTGAGGCTTCTAGTCTTATCTTGGAGACACCAAAATGCCCAATGGCAAAGTGACTATTTCTTATTTGATAAGAAATAGCTAAAAATCCTTTGCCTGTAGTCATAACCTGGTTCTTCATGAAGGAAGCTTATAAAATCCACAGCATGATGCCCAGACCTCAAATCACCTGAAGTACCATAGTGGGGGCACAGGGGGTTTGTTTTTCAGAGTGGTCCATCAAACAGTGGATTCCTTTTTAAATACCCAAATTCCTCCATCAGTAAAGTTTCAGAAAGCTGGGACGTGGAAGGGATCAAAAGGTCTGATGTGGTCTGTGGTAGACCACACTGCCCACCCCACTCTGGTGATATATAAGAAGTACTGTGCATTTTTATTCCCCACTCACGTTTCTTCATTTCCAAGAAACTGCTCTCAAGGAACCAGGGGGCACCATGAAACATTTCAGAGACGGTTTGTGTTTGTTTGTTTATTTGATCGATTTTAATTCTTTGAAAAATTGTGTTTTCTATCTCTTTGGTCACAGAAGATCAACAAGGTTAGGAAAAACATTTTTTTTCCCACTAAAGACACTAAAACTAGAACCAACACACTTGACAATGACTTCTAGAATGTGTATCTTTCTGGGAAAATGACTTAGAATTTCAGATACTTCCATTGGACTCACAATGCTGGTGAATACTTGAATATCTTAAAGACAGTTACTTTGTACTGGTAGGAATAATGCTCATTTAACCACAGTCTCAGAACAGATTAATATTTTGTAAAATTTGAACTTTGATGGGCCACTGTGGAGTCCTGCAAGGTATTGATTTTTCACTGCCTTTTGGAGGAGTAGAGATTCCTATTTTTGTTTCACAATTTGACTTGACAGCCTAATGCCCAGGAAAAGGTTTTCCTTGCTTCTTTCAGGATAGGGAGCCAGTCCGTGGGAAATGCTTCCAGGTTCCCTGTTTATGGACCCCACAATACTCCCAGTCGGCTTGGCTGTCCTCTTTGGATACCCAGGAGCACTCCAGCCAGCTTAGGGAGGCTCCATCTGCAAGATGGGAACGGTGATTGTGGTCTTTAAGATTGCCAGCACTTTGAATTTTGTTAAGTACTTGCAAATCTGCAAGTTCATTTACTCTCCTGGAGAGCCTGTGAAAACTGAACCTCTACATTTAAAAGGACTTTCCTAAGGGCACACAGTTGGGGGCCAAACTAGAGCTAGAACCTTCTGTATCTCAGATAAAGATTCTGATTCTGGGGCTGACTGGAGACCAAGGCTTCCAACAGTGCTCACCAGAGCCACACTGCTATTTGGTGGGCTTCACCCCAAACCCTTTTGCTGGTGATTTCACTCCAGGAGTAAGTAGTTTTTTGAGCCCTGTCTTAAATAACATTTGGCTGATGTATTTTTCTAAAAATATGTAATTCTATTTATTTGTTAAGTTTCTTTACTGACTACAAACTGAAAGAAGGAGCCAAATGGGGCTTTAAGGAAACATGCATACAACTGAAATATTATGCAAATAGTTTTCTTGGAATTCTCCATTTCTTCCCCATATATAAGGAGGACAAAACAACAGCTAATGGCAGACAGCGCTGCTCTGTTACCTAAGGTTCTCTGAGTAAGTGAGAAAGAAGGTGGTTTTGAAAAGGTAGAGCAGGAAAGTACTCTCAGTGGGACCTTATTGATTCAGGCTGGGGATGACTAAGCCTAAAGCGTGTCGATAGAAGACCACAGGACATATCAAATACGAGAGCAGGCTGGCCTAAACTCATACCTAAGTTCTGGAACAGCCAAGTCTAAGGACTGTAACAGAGGTACAGCTAAATTAAAATTAAATCAATTAAAAGTTCTGTTATTCAATACATACTTTAAAATAAAACCTTCCAGTTCATAGTCGCCACCATCACCATTGACAATATAATTCTATTTTCTGGTCACAACTCCCCCTTTTAAATCACCTGATAATTGTGGACTGAAGAAATGGAGGCTGAGACCCAGGATGCAGTTTTATATGACACATCATAACTAGATGTATCTGGTTTTTTCCCTTCCTGGCTCTCTATTTGCTATTTTCCTACTAAAGGCAATTCATTTGTATTGAAGAGCTTATAGCTTCCTTATTTATATGTTCCCTTATTCTAAACCAATGCATTGTGAAGAGATCATAACATAATTTTCCAAAATTTTAAAAATACACTTCCTCTTAAGGGGTCTTCATAACCTAGTAAGAATGCTCTCATAAATAACACAGCTGAAGCACAACACTCCAATATTAATTCTTTCAAGGTTAAGGATAAAAGGTGGATTGAACATTGTGGTACTTTGTGATGGTGATGACAGCATTAAACGTAGTAGTGACCTGGGCCAGCCACAAAAATATTGGGAAAAGTGAAAAAAAAACTGGCATCACATTTAAGGTAAATTACATTCTCTATTATAATTCTATTCACTTACATACTTGAAAAATACATCCATCTACACATCTTATCTAATTTCTACTTTTTTTCTAGTTTCTCTTGACAAATGACTGACAACTGGAAAAGTCAGAAAATCCTTTTCATATTGGCAATGATCATGCCTAACATTGTCTTTCCCTCCACTTCTCCAGAATCCTTCCCATCATAGGTCTTATTTGTTTCATTTGGTGGTTTGAGGTCCCTTTGAAAATCTCCTTTGTTCTTTTCCTGCTTAGCTCAAAGAGAGTAATGTCTTCAATCAAAGATCAAATTCAAAAGTGTCCTGGAGACAATTTCGATGTTACCATTTTAAGGTTGAATTTGGAATAACATTTTAATAGGGGTCCTATAGTGAATAAAATAAGGAATATAAACATGTACTTGCAGGTATAGGATTATCTTGTAGATTATATATTGATACGAAATTATTTATTTTCAGTAGAATATCGAACATTCTCAGTGATTGCAAATAAAACAGAAAATCACATTAAACAAATCCGTAACCGTCTACGGAAATGCCATAGAGATATCTCTATTTCCACTCCATTTTTCACATGTAATCATTGCTAAATCTCCACAATGTATTTTTCTGATGTCTCATTCTGTGGCAATATTCCATATGTTTGGCACCCTCTCCCTCATAAGAAGAAACTTTCAATTAATTTGGCTGCAAGTTTTGTCTCTATTAAGCTATTCCCAGAACCAATCCCGTAACCCCCTAACATTATAATTAAAGCAAATTATACTTTAAAGGCACTTGGGGGGTGAGATACCGGCGTAAAACATCTGTGACTAGACTCAGACTGAGAGAGGGAGGGGAATGGGGGGCTCTGAGAAGAGAAATCCACCAAAATAACAGTAGGACTTAGGAGTTGCCTCCCTCCCAGGATAATTTGCCAGTTCACCACTAACACAGTTCACCCCTAACACAGTTCACGCAAAGAACATTTTCCAAGGGAGAATCAATTTCAATTTTACCAATTAAACCCAACCTGTCCACCTACCCGCAGCGGCAGAGCCTCAAAATGGTTGATTTGTGCTCCATTTGGAGCAGGGCTCCTATAAAATTGAGGACTAGAAAAGGTAAAAAAAAAAAAAAAAAGTCACAGTGGTATTTATTTGTAGCTGATTTTTTCCTACCACAAACAACAACAGCCCAGCTCCCAGCTCCGCTTCTGTTCTGAATCCAGAAACTGTTCTTCCCTCCCAAGTCTCCTGGAAATAGTGAGATGGATCTGATCCCCCTGAAGCTTGCTGGGCGTTCAACCCCACAAGACCCTGGTGCTCAGAATTCCTGCACAAACCCATGCTCCTCCCTGCAAAGATCTCACAAAGTAAGGAAGAGACAGAGGAAGGAAAAGAGAAAGGCAGAAGAGAGAGAAGGAAGACAGACATTCAAGCCACAGTGGAATTAAAACAGGAGGCCCTGTTTGCTTACTTCTGTGTTATGGGCTTCGTTAACACACATTCCAGGAAGGGAGGAAAGAAAGAAAATCATTACAAAAGTAAGGCTCCCCTCCACAGCCATCTCCAACAGCAGCAATCTATACAGTGATGCATCTGCCACAGCTGCCTCCATCTACCCTCAACGTTGGGTTTCCCAAAGTGGGCAAGATTACCCCTTTAGCAGCTAAACTGGTTCCAAGTCTCTGCATTCCAAAGCTTCTCAGCTCAAATCCTGATAAATTTCCCCAATTGAAAGAAATGGCACAAGGTCCCTCCATCCAACTCCACCAACCCTCCCTGCTCCACAACTCTTCATTTTGGAGGCGACTAGTTTCCCAGCCAGAGAAAACCACAAAATATCCACCATTACTGACTAAAACAAGAGGCTCAAAGGAGATTTCTTAACAGTGCGATAGAAAGAAAGGTTAGTCCCGGTTAACTAATTTCCCACCCCTGGGCGACTGCAGGTGCATCTCCCTCCCCTTCCTGCACTGCTGCCTTCCCAGCACCCGGGTCTCTCTGGGTTCTGTCTGCTAATGTAGTGCTAAGTAGTCACTAATTGCCTGTAGCACAGAGTGAAAGGGCACTAAAATCCGAGGCAAAAGGTATTAGGACAATGGAAATGGTCAGGACTCGAGGCTGTCTACACCTGGTCAGCGGGGTCTGCGGGTCACTGTTCAAAATACAACACGCCCCTGCAGGCTGTGTTTTGTCAGTTCAATGGAAAGACATTGCTTTGCTGGTTTCTGTCTGCCTCGACCCTCATCTCACCTCTAGAAGGACCTGATTTTTAAACATTAACCCTGGTATTTGGTCGAGTAGGCGGCCTCCAGGACGTCTTGAGAACTCACCTCGCTCTAACCCCCAGGGCGTTCAGCCTACAGTTCTTGCCTTAACCCGGCTTTGTTTTGGGGAGTGTCAAGAGAGAGGTACACCTAGCTTGGGTATTCTTTCCTTTAACTTCCTGCCGTTCCCAGTTTCTTCCCGTTCGGGTTTTGCTAGTAATTCCTCATCTCCCTGATCAGTTCCACCCTTCAGAATCCATTAAAAGACATTCCCCTGCCTATTAAAAAAAAAAAAAAAAGTCCCCTCCTTGTTGAAGCTAACCTCGGAGCCCCAAGGAGTGAAGCCTTCGCTGAGTCCCAGGTCAGCCGCGGCTTGCTCTGTTAGAAGGTGGGCGCAACCTGCAGACAGCTCCATTTCGCCTTCCCGGGCTCACAGTCACCAACTCCCTCCCTGGGTCGAAGTTAACTTACCTTAGCGGCTGCCCAGGTAGAGACCTCGTCTCTCTTGCGCCTGCCATGTCTGGAGGGCTCTTCTCGGTCCGCTCAGCGCGAGGAGCAGGGCAAGAAGCCGAGGCTCCAACACCGGCAGGGAGCGCGAAGCGCGGGGACCCGCGGGCTTCCTCCAGGCTCTGTCCCGGAGGAGCCGCTCCCAAAATAGGAGAGCTGCTTTCTAAGGGTTAAAAAGTCACGGAAAGTTTTGTGCCGCCCACGTTGGGGTTTGGGTTTGTCTTCCCAAATGCTTGGCACGAAAAGGACATGGGGAGGAAGAGGGCTTACAGCCCAGGCTCCTCTCTCAAAGCGCGCCGTCTGCGCTCCCACCTGCAGCTCCTTTCCCCGCGGAAAACGGCTTTACCGGCTCCAAAGAGGCAGGAAACGGGTCCCAGGCTTGGCCCAGCCTCAGTCCGCTCCGGATAATAAACTAGGAATAGGAAAGGGCAAGGCGAAGGAGGAAAAGGGCCGAGGCGCAGGAATACCGGATCGCCGGGCGGTAACTGAGCCTCTTTTGCCCCCTTCGCATCTTCGACCTCCACTCGGGGCGGCGGGACGCGGTGCGCGTGAAGCCCGCTCCACGGGAAGGGCCGCCCTGAGCGCACCTGCCTTGCCTTTGAGAGCCCTCAAAAACCCAGGGCACGCGGCGGGGGCGCTCCGGACCGTGCGCCGCCCTCAAGCGCGCAGCAAAAGCTTGTGGTAGCAATGGATCGCCATTCCCCCGGGCCACCCAAGCCGGCGCCTGCCCGCGGGGCGGAGGAGCTCTGCCCTGGTGGCAGCGAGGTCACGCAGGTCGTGCTCCCAGACCCGAGGACGCCGCTCCCGCCCGGCCCCGCCTGGCTTTGTTTTTCCGCGAGAATGGACCAGGCGATGAAACCACTCGAAGTAGGTCCTACCTCCTCGTCTGTTTCGACTTTCCGTCTTCCCTGGGCACTGACGCGGGACCACTCAGTGCATACCTTCGCCTCTCACCTGCCCTACCTGCCTGCTCCTTGTCCCGGTTAAATCGTTAATTCCGCTCCCTGAACGCCCTGAGACTGCGGCTTCCCAAGGAGGGTTCCCCTCCACCCTCTCTGTCCCCTCTGATCCAGGCAGAAGAACGGAGGAGACCGGAGTCAGCGCGCCAGCCGCGGTCACCCGGGTTTCTCCAAATTCCCTCTGGGTGGTGCATAGCTCTGGTCCAAAGCTGGGACGGGATCCGAAGCGCCAATCCACTTCTGAATCTGCCCTCGAGGGCCCAAATCTGCCGGCGGGGACAGACAGCCTGACCTTTAAAAGTTGGCCCGTGCCTTATAATATTTCTGTAATGCGGGGAAAAGAGGTTTGTGGTGTCGAGGGCTTCTGTTTGAATTTCTGTGTCGGAATCTGAAGGAATCTCAATCTCTCTACATATTTTTCTCCGTGTTGTTTTTGTTTTTGTTTCCACCCCCCCTCCCACCCCCCACCCCCGCACCATGAGAAAAGGCAGAATGGGAAGAGCAAATCGCTGCTCCAGAGTTTCAGAGAACTCCCGGCAGGGAAATGAGTCCACTCCACACCCTTAAGGAATGACCTACAAGAGGATAAGGATGTTCACCTTACCCAGGAGCGCCAGGAAAGGAAGAAAGGGTAGTGGGGCGTCCTGGAGAAGTCCTTCACCCAGATCCCAGCAAATACAAAATAAAATGCCCTTAACCCACATCTTCAGGGTTCGCAAGAGCTTCAAGATGTAGATGTTAGGAGACAAGGAAGGGGGATGCCTGACGCCCCGGGCCTGCTCCCCATTTACCACCCCAGCCAGGACTGGGCAATTCCTTCCTTCCTCCCGCCGGGTTGGCCCGCTCTCCAGCCAGCATTCCGGGATGTCCGCTGCCCTTTCCTCGGTGCTCCGGGAGACTACGTGGGAGATAGGCCAAAATTAACAGCAAGGGGTCGATAAAAGCCCACCACCCTGTATGTCCCGCACTGTTCCCAAAAGTCTTGGCCAGCGGGACCCAGATGTGTGGGCAAACTGGCGGATTCGGAGAGGAGAGAGGTTCGGAGAAAGCTGGGAGGCCCTCACCGCACCCAGCGCTGTCCGGGGTCAGGCTCTGTGGGAACTAGGACCTTGGCCTCCCCACACCGCTGACGGAGGCAGCGGGGACAACCGTGGACAGGGCAGGTTGTGCCCCGAACGAGAGACACACTCCCACCCTAAATTGTGGACCAAGAAGCCGGGACCCACCAGCTTAGGACGAAGTCCTTTTCTGAATCTATCCACCCGCTCCCACAAAACACTGAGCTCTTTCTTTCAAAGGGGTCCCCTGCCCATGCTGGACATGACCCTGAGGGTGCCACCTCCTGCAAACGACGCTCCTGCAACCCAGAGCAAGGAGTCGGGGTTTGAGTTCCTTACAAAACACAGACCGGAGGCGGGAGCAGGGATGCCCCGCCGACCCGTCCTAGATTTAAGGGGGGTGGTGCTCTTGGCCCCAAGTTGCTCTCGGGTCGCTCCCAGTCTCCTCCCGCCCGATTCTTCCGAGCTTCTTGCCCCAGGCCTACGCCCCTCAAACGGATAAATACCCCTAAGCTTGCCCGGAGAAGTCGGGCCACCCAGGGGCTCTCGGAGCTGTGAGGTCCGACCCGCCTCGCTACCTCACAGCGGTGAAGCAGGAGGACGAGCGCGCTAAGGACAAGGCCGCCTGGGAGCAAGGAGTGGCAGCAGGTGGGGGCGGGGGGCTGTTACAGGGTGCAAGGAAGAGGGCCAACAAGAGAGATGTGATTACATTACTTGGTAACGTTTTCCTGAAGGGAATACGCCTCAACTGTCCCCCCAAAGCAAAAGAATATTCTGCCTGCTGCTGAAACATTCCAACTCTTAAAATGCCCCTAGAGGCCAGGACACCAGAGGCACCGAGGTGGGGGGATCCCTAGACCTGTGCTCCCAAGTGCTCCATTTGCAGTGGCTCAGGGTGGAGAAGCCCAACGTGTGTTGAGGAGGAGCCCAAACCTTCCAATTGGCAGGTTGAAGGGACCTCTCTTGGAAAGGCTCTCTGTTGTCTTCCCTCCCCACCCCCAAGGTTTAAACACCCACAGCCTAGGATTACCCCTGTTCCTCCCTGAGGCCCAAGGGCATGTCCACCCCTGCATGGAATTCTTAGGCCACTCAGCCCCATATCCCAGGAAAGAGAATGATTGGGTGTATGTGTGTGAGGGGACCAGCCCCCTAGTTCCCAGCACCAGCAGCTAGACCTGCTGCAAGGAGGAAGGGTACAATCCACAAATGCCCCCAAAAGAAAAAAAAAAAGCTGGATCCCAAAGCCTTCAAGGATTGGGCCCCTCAATTTTGGCCACGGCCTCCTCCAACCCAGGCCAGAGAAACAGGGCAAGATGAAAGGAAGGACAGACAACCCCCTCCTGCTCCAGCCTACCCTGGATGGGGTACCCTGGGATGAGAGTCCCCTTCTCTTCCTCATTAAGTTTCCACAGCTCAAACCCAGACTCCAAGCCCTGGCGAACTGTACCTCTGAAGGCGAGTTCTAGGCATTGTGGGAAATCGAATTCCTGACGTCAAAATCAAAGTTGTCTCTGAGTAAGAGAAACAAAAAGTGAGACCATCTGAGAGTGTGTGGTGCATCCTAAGAGAGGCTTTCAGAGCAAAACCCATCGTCTTTCCTTGTGGGCCTAACACACAGGCCACCTACGGACCACAACTGTTAAAGCACAGCCATACTGAAACAGGAACAGGAGTCACACATACCTTTGGCCATTCGCACACTCCCCTCACTCTCACAGAGCTACATTCAGCTTAAGGACTTGGAGTACCTTTGCCAGGATTTGTCTTTCTGTTTGTGCAGGGGCTGACAACCCACTCCCTCCCTGCCCTAAGTAGGGTGGGGGCAGTAAGGAGGCAGTGAACCCCCAACGCCTTCTACAGACATCTTAGTCAGCAGTAAACTCCCCAAGACACAGCCCAGACATGGAACT
Organism: Camelus ferus; assembly: GCF_009834535.1. Classification (NCBI taxonomy): domain Eukaryota; kingdom Metazoa; phylum Chordata; class Mammalia; order Artiodactyla; family Camelidae; genus Camelus; species Camelus ferus. The sequence goes on from NC_045716.1 coordinate 4,241,475, forward strand.
GTTTGCCAACAGTTCGCAGAAAAAGACAAACTGTGGGATATAATCAAGGAACAACCTAAGTAGGTTTGGGTGAAGCTATCCATCCTCTTCTAGTCCCGTCTCACAAACTTTCCAGGAAGTCGGGAGAGGGGTGGCTACACACGCTCACCTGCCTGCCTTTTAAGGTATAGCTGGGGCAGAAACCTTGTCATGGAGAGCCGGGGCGCAGGAGGGCGCGCTCCTGCACCTAGTTCGTAGGTAGGCATCATCCGTGGATGAGCGGGTCTTTACTTAAACCTCAAAGATGTAGCTACAGCTCCACTGAAGAAGTTGCAGACGGAAGCACAGCCGCTTGGCAAGCGGAGTGAGGGAGCCCTTCGTCTCTCCACCGTGCCCACGGGCATTCTGCAGAACCCGCGAGCCTGCTGGGTATGGCTCATGAGGCTCCTGCCACACGCGGGCGACGCCACAGAACCTGCTCTGGCCTCCGCACAGATTCTCCATCGAAGACTGCGTTTGCGAGTGAGGGACAGAGACAGCTTTCCACAGGAAAATCCCCGTGTGCGCAGCGTGAGCGCGCGCGCGCGCGCGCACACGCACACACACACACACACACACACACACACACACACACACACACACACATACACCTGAGGATAAAAAGGCCCTGAGCTCCCGCCGCTTTGCTAATTTCGGGCGCGGGAAAGAAAGCGGGCTCGCGAGTAAAGGGACTGCACGCTCTAGTCTCTCCCCTTCCTAATCTGAGCCATCCCGAGAGCCCGCCCTCGCGTGCGCCAAGGTTGCACCGTGAGTTCACAACTTTGTTCCGGCACTTCTCCCTGCCTTCATTCCTCGGCTAGCTGGAATAGGAGCCGACAGTCCCCGGCAGCGCAAGGCGGCGGGCGCCGCGGACAGCAGCGGCTGGAGACGCACCAGGCGCGCACGCCCTGCGCGCGGGGACATAGCGTGTGGCCTGGGCTTCTGCGCCGCCAGTCCCGGGGGCGGGGGACGCACTCTCCAACTTCCCGCCAGCTGGGGTGAAGTTGCACTAGGGATACTGTGAGCTTTGACTGTACCCGGCCCCGGGGCGGGGGTAGGATTTGGGAGGACCACCCCAGCCCTCAGGCCTGGCCTGCAGCTCTTTTCCCTGGTGTCCCCAAACAACACTCTCCCCAATGCTCCTAGGAAAGCCATGGGCTGGAGATACTCGGTTCGGTACCCTTGGCTCTCCTCGAGCACGATCCGGGAGGCTTTCACTTTTGGCCCCAAAAGCCAAAGGCCAGGACCTTCAAACGCACTCTGGCCAGTCTCCTGCCCTCTGAACGCCTCTGCGCCCGGGCCGCCAGCCCCTCGCCCCGCCCGGCCCCTCCGGTCCAGGCTCCGCACAGCGTCCGGCCCACCCCAAACCAGCCAAGGTTGCTGGCTGTCTTGTTATCAGAATAAATCAGCGAGAAAGGGTGGGGGGGAGGTGTCTTACGTTGCATCGGCACACCAAGCATCTCCGGGAGCCCCTTGACAGCCCCCTCCGCGGGGACAGCTGCGCTCTGCATCATCTCGGAGCGAGAGCCAGCGAGTCGCAGTCTATGGAGATCTCTTGCTCTCTCGCTCAAGCTGGATTCAAAAATTTAAAAATAATAATAAAAAACCCAACCAGACCGCCGAAGTCACGGTGGAAGCCGGACCCTCCGCCTCTCAGGGAGGATTCCACAGGCTGCCTGGCCCCCTCCCCCCGCCAGTCCTCAGTCTGTTTCAAATCCCTTTGATCTCGCTCTCCCGGGTTGGTGCACATCCCGGATTGAGGAGACGCTGTTGCTGCAGCTCTGGCTTTTTTCCCCTCCTCCCTCCCCCGCCCGCTTCTCTCCCCCTCCCCCTCCACCCTTCGCGTGCCGGCCGCCCGGGAGGCCGCGGTCACCCAGGCATTTTGATTCATTCACACTGCAGGAACGGCCGTGACGTCGCTTTCCGCAGGGAGGCCCGCCCTTCAGCCAAGCCCCCCACCCAGCAGCGAGCGGCGGACCCAGGCCAGGGTGGGGGGTCCTGGTGCCCCGAGAGAGGCCGGCGGGGCAGGAGGGCGGGACCGCACGGAGCGGGGCGGGGCCTCACCGGCCACCCCGCCACCCCCCTCCACACACACGCCGCTCCCCGCGGTGCGGGCTAGAGCCCCGGGATAAATACTGCGGCTGGTTCGGCCGCGGCAGCAGGTGGTCCTGGGACGGCGGCGTCCGGGGCTCACAGGTTTCTGTAGGTCCTCCGGGGGTTCCGGCCCCGGCCGACGGCTCGTGTCCTCTCCGCCCCTCCGTTGGGGCCAAGGGGCGGGGAAGGGCGGGGCAGGCCGTCCGGAGGCCGGGGCCGCACGGCTGTGTCTTCCCGTCGCGCGCGCTCGGTCCCGGGCTTCTCCCAGCCGGACCTAGCGCGCTCCATAACTAGATGACTCCATCCTCCTCCTCCTCCTCTTCTCCTCCGGCCAATTTCTTTCCCGCCGGCGCTTCCCAGCCCTTGCTCTGTCTCCCCCGCGTCTGGCTGAGGCCGGGCCAGGGACAGCCCGTACTCAGCCCGGAACGCGCGAGTCACGCAGCAGGCGGCGGCGGCCCGGGGAAGGCGGCCAGCGGCTGTGCGCGGAGGTGGCCGCCGGTGCGCGCCCCCTCACGCCGCGGCCTGCAGCCTTGATGCCGCTCTTCCGTCCTCCTCCGCCCCGTCCCCGCTGCTCTGCCCGGTCCGCTCGGCGAGTCCTGCCCTGGGTCCTCAGAGACCGCTCTGCCTACCCCGCTGCCACCGCGGGCGCTTTGAACAACTCCCCGCCTCGCGCGTGCGGGGCGGCAGCGTGCACACCCACCCCCCGGGGCTAACCGGCGAAGAGGCGCGTGTTGCTTATGGTCTCTACAAGACGTAAAAACAAATTCTAAACGCGGGTTCCTGGAGGAAATAAAACAGAAGGCCCAGCGCTGGGACAGGTCTCCGCCGAGGTTCCCTCGTGCTTCGTCAGATACTCGACGCCACCTGACTGTAGGCTGGGGAAGCCCGTCCCCTCTGCCACAGGACTCGGAGGCTCTCCGGATCCCAGCCCTCGCGACACCCCATTCTGAATTTCGTTCCAGAGATGTAGACAGATGTGTCCTCCCTGCCTAGTGGGGTCCAGCTCGGGTGGAAAGGGGGACTTTGTGCCCTCTCCAACCTTCCAGCACGTCCCCTGCTTTTTCTCCTGGCTTTGTCAACCCCACCAGGGTTGATGAGGGACAAACATGAGGGTGTGGGAGGATAGCGTGGCTGTCAGCACTTAGAATTTGTTTTCAGTGAAGTCACAATGACGTCTGTGTGTTTTGGTACTGGGTTGGCATCATCTCTTGCCCTGTTTACCTTCGAGGTAACTCCAGTGGGCAAGAAAAAAGCCAAGAACCTGGTGACATTTTTAGCGTTTACCAAAATGTTTTCTATAAAAATTTAAGTAGTAAATGCGGGGAATTTCTAGCCTCATTAACAGTCAAAAAAATCGTAGTGCATACTTCTTTTTGTCTGTTCAATGAAAAACTGGGTAGAGGGGGAGGGAATCGTAGAACTCAGTGCTGGTGAAGGTGCTTCGAGACTGGTACCCTCACAAATATTGCTCGTGTTTTTATAAACTCTTCAATTCGTTTGGAAAGCAGCTAGGCATTATGTATCAAACCCATACATTTTTTCATTCCCTTTAGCCCATGTAATTCCACTTTTTAGTGTCTGTTCCACAGAAATAATAAAATTTGAAAAAAAGTTTCATTCAGGAAGATGCTTATTACAGCATTTCATCTTGGAGAAAATACAGCATTACGTTTTGGAGAAAAATAAATATTCAACAAAAGAAAAGAAACAATTATTGAAACATTATGAAACCTAGCAACATGGAAATGCTTGTGAAACACTAGATTTTTAAAAAGCAGGATGCAATATTGTATGATTATAAGTATGTAAAAATGTTAGTCAAAGATAAAAGCGGTGATAATACCCATTGTTAGGTAGGGTGTGCGGAAATTAGAAAACAATTTCCTGGTGGGTATGCAAAGACGGACAATGTCTTCTGAAGGCATTTTGGCAATATCTTTTATAGCCTAACAGTGTGATGGATTTGACCCAATCCATATAGAAATGTATCCATAAAGAATAAACAAGAATATTTATAACGATATAGTAGCAAGGATGTTTATAACATTAAAAAAGAGAATAACCTACATGCCCAACAATAGGGGATTATTAAATAGAATTAAATGGAATATTATAGTCATTAGAAAATACAACAGAAGGATATTTAATAATTAGAAAAGTTTGAAATTTATTAGGAAGTGAAGGGGAAAAGAAATCTGAAGCAGTATGCACTTTAGGATAATTTTTTAAAAAGATGCATAGAAAAATTGCTAAAATATAAAAGTGGTTATCAGTACATTGCAATTTTAATTTTCTTCTTTTTGCCTTTTTCATTTTCCTCAATGAGTACATTATTTTATAAAGCAGAACAAAACTAATAAAAATTATTTTCAAGAATACTGGGAGAAAACTGAAAGGAAATATGTCACAATGCTATTCAGAAGTATATTAGGGGGAAAAGTATATTAGGGAGATGTATTTTATGGAAGTTTTTCTTTTTTCCAGATTTCCTGTAAAGTTGTTATATGTTTTCAGTAATATTCATAAAAGATAAAATACTTATATACAGTGAAATGTAGAGCATATGTGGTAATTACTTTTATAATTTAATATTATATTTTTCAAATGCTCTCTGCAGCTCCTGCTCCCTGGTATGAACCTGTCCAGGTCCTGCCCTCTTCCCACTACATGTCACTAACCTGTCACCAGGTCAGGGGCAGCATTACTATGGTAGGGACTCGCTTGTGCCCAGGGCTGATTCAGGGGATGCCACTTTCAATTTCATTCAGTGGCAGAAGAGCCCTGGGAGGTCCACTTGGCTTTCAGTTCTTGACCTTGTGGGCAGCAGCTCCCCGTTACCCCTCTGTGTTCCCAAAAGTACACACAATGCAGCTCTGCCAATAAATGCCCTTTTCACATTGCTAGACTTTTCTAGAGGTATCTACCTCCTGATATGAGCTGAGTCTCATTCTCATGCTCTTCCACTAATATCTACACCTGCTAGGTCATTTCATTTTCCTCCTGGGGCCGCAGCTTTCCCATGTAATAATGGAACCCCTTTAAATAGAGAGCTTCCCTTAAATGTATTTAAGTGTATTTTTAGTGCCTACTGCTACAGATAGCAGTAATAATAATAACAACAACATAATAGCATATGGTGGTAATAATAAGGACCAACATTTATTGAAAGTTTAAAACTGTGCCAGGCACCGAGGTAAGTGCTTCTACCTGTATAATTTCATCTATTGCTCACAACAATCCAGTAAGTGGTATTGGTGGACGAAAAAACTGAGGCTAACAGGGGCTAAGCTACTCCCCAGCCCTGCAGAGAGTGAAAGGATGGCTGATTCCCACAGAGAGCAGGTAATCACTGTGGAACACCCCAGGAAGACCATCAGGATAGATCTGTTTGGACTTAAACCTCCGAGATGACTCAGGGCTTTTCCCATTGAAGGCTGCCCGTGGCTGGCAGGTGACCTCTCAGGAGCAGTGGTCCTCAGAGCCTACATCAGACCTGTGCCGTTTGGCTACAACCTGATGGGAGGGTGGGTACCAAAGGATGGGCTGGTGGCGATGTGGCTTTCCCAGCCAGGTCCACATTCTGTCAGGGCAGTTGGTCAGTAGCCAGTAAAATATCCAGTACTTTCTGAATATTCACATATTACATTTCTGGGAACCAAACCCAACATGTTAGTGGATCCAATTCTGAGGGAAGACTCTCCAGAAACCCAATTTAAGAAAATAATTAAAGCTTGCATTTGTCTAGCACTTTACATTTTACAAAGTTCCTCCACATATTTTAAGCTCATTTCATCTTCATAATCAAGCCTGGGCTTGGGTATGATTATCAGGAAACGGAGAAGTTAAGTGGTTTGTCTAAGGTCACACTGCTAATAAGTTGCAGAGCCAACTGGAAATTAAATCCAGCCTTTGACTCCCAATCTGGTGCTCTTTCCACGCCGCACAGCAGACTTGTGCGTCTTCTAATCCTTGCATTTTAGGAACCTCACAGAGGGGGCGAGTTCACCCTCAGATGCCAAGAATCCTGAACCCCAGCCTCTTTCTCCACTGAGGAAGGAATTCCCTGCCCCTGCTCCTTGTCACCCCATCCCCAATCATCTCCTCCTTGTCCTTACTCCTCTCAAACCCTCTTTTATCATTTGCATTTCGAAACTGTTTCCTTAATTATTCTCCTGCTGTTGGAAACCTGCTCTCCCCCTCTCTGTGGCATCCTTTGATTTATCTCTGTCTGGATAACAGCTCCCCGATTCTCCTTGGGGAATTCAATTTTCATTCATTTTTCTGCTGGGCTAGATTGATATAGACCCTCTGCCCTGGTCCATATTACTCATCCCAGCAGAGAAAACCAGGGAGACCAACCCTTAGCCCAGCCCCTGGGGAGCCACTGTCTTGTTCAGGGAGCCACAAGGAGTTCTCCAATAAAAGGACAGGGGCCTTTGCTCTTCTCCATCTGTCCACCCAGTCCTCCCAACCATTTGTCACAGGCCCCTTTCGTGAGCCCACCACTTTGTCATTTGTCTCCTTCTCTTCCCAGAATCTTCCAGGGATCTCTCCCCTCTGGGATGCTGATCAGAAGGCAGCTGCTGCTCATCTTAAACCTGCCCTGTGTCCTTGACATAGGGATTTAAGGGACATGGAAAAGAGATGGTCCTGTACTTGGGCATCTAATTCTCAAAAAGAGATTCTGAGTCAGTAAGTGGCTGAGAAACAGAGTAAGAAAAGGCACTGGGATCCTTAGAGGAAGAAGGAAATTGACCACGGCTAACATTTATATCACCAGCATGGCTCTGAGTGCTCCACGTGTATTAACTCACTTCATCCTCACAGATCCCTTGAAGCAGGAACTATTATTATCATCCCCATTTTACAAATGAAGAAATTGAGTCAGCACAGAGAGGTCAAATGATGTGCCCAAGGTTGCACAGGTAGTAAGCAGTGGAGCCAGGGTATGATCACAGGTAGTCTGGCTCTATTTTTGCCAACACCACCAGCATCATCAGATAACTTTTATCTGAAGGTCCCTGCGGGTAGTCAGGTGGTGGGTCCATGCAGAGCATATGACCCAGCAAGGCCAAGTCCTCTGAGGTCCATCTGTGTAGCCGTCAACCCCATGGCCTCTGTGTATGGGGAACTGGGGAATGACTCAGGGAATTTGGTCTCATCCTAATCTCAGGATTTATTCTTTTTACTTCCTATCAAAAATCTAGAGTATTTTAGGTTATTGCTTAATTCATGCATGTATTGAACATCTGTTGAATGCCAGCTTCTTGCTAGGCCCTGGAAGACAATGACGGGGAGCTTAAAGTGCAGACAGTCCATAGCTTACTTTGCTCTGGGATTCCCAGCATGCCTGGGAAATTTTGTCAGCAAAGGCCCCCAGGTGCATGTACCTTAGAGAATGAGTTAGCAGAACAGTGGGCTCCAGGCTCAGAGCACCTGCCTTCAAATCCCAACTTGTGTGCATCCTCACTGGGGTAACCTCTGGCAGCTTGCTTCCTTTGCCTTCTCACTGGCTAAATAACGAGAGAACTTGCCTCACAGATGGTCACCTGAAGCACCTAGGAAGCTTTTCTCCAGGAAAGTTGGCTGGCATCATTACTGTACCCACTCTGTAGTGGTTTGCCTGTTTTTCTTGTTTTATATTTCTGGGAGAAATCAGGGGACAGGAAACTCTCTTGGATACTATCAAGCAAGGACAAGAACTTGGGAGCTCTTCTTTCCTGGAAATGTGAGTTGGGAGAGAGAGAACCATGATCGTGGGATCAACCATTGTTTTTCTTTCCCTCTGGGGGTGGAGGAGACCTACTCTCTCAACAAGGTCCCAGGCTGAAGTCAAGGTGCCAAAATTCCTCCTCGGGTGAAATTTTAGCTATCTTGTGAAAAGCTCCTACTCCATTACGGAAACAGGTAGCTTTTGTACCAAGCGAAAGGGACAGGAAGGCACAGCTGGGTGCTGGCTGGGAGATTTTCCTGAAAAGAGTCTTCTGCTGCAATGGGTCAGACCCTCAGGGCTCACCTGACGCCTAGGGAAAGTTACTTAATCTTGCCGACTTCATTTTCCTCATCTGCAAAATGGGGACAACCCTCTCCACATTGTAGGGTGTTTACTGGATTAGAGGTAATGCATATAAACCCCAGAGCCCAGCGCTCAACACACAGAAGGCACTTCAATGTCCTTGTGCTGGTTGTTAATAAAGGTGGCCCACAGTTGGAAACAGTCATTGGGCTCTGCTTCCTCTTCCTGCTCTCCACGTCCCACTGAGATACTCAGTTCCGTACTTTCTCTTCAGAGTTACGCTCTCCTTGCCTTTGTTTTTAAAGTTGACCAAATAGCCAAGTTCATTTAAAGAAAGAACTTGGACTCCAGCTGTAGCAGAGCTGACACCTTTTCTCCTTTCCCTGTCTCCCTCTGCAATCGCCAGGGCTCAGAGGCATCCTGAATCCAAGGATGACCCAGTGGCCAGTGTCTTCATGGTGCATTACAGTTTAACCAACTGTAGGGCCTTCACACACCTCCTCTCACCCAGGCCTCACAAGGTAGGTGGGGCTTATCATACACGGCCCACTTTACCCAGGAGGAGGCAGTGGGGAACGCAGGACCGCCTGCACTACTGCACCAGGGCCCAGTCCCAGAGCCTCCAGCTGGATGATCCATTTTCATAGCTTCTAAAGAGGAGGCTGTAAGTGGGGAGGTGGAGGAGGGGTGGAAAGTCCAGCCTGGCTCCATTTGAAAGTAGCTGCAGGTGTCAAGGCTAATCTATAAAACAACTCCGTCATCATCTTGGCGAAAGATGTTTTTACTGGAGGAGCTTAACTCAGCAGTTTCCTCTCAGGAACTGACTTACAACCAAAAAATGTGAATGTGCTAAATGTGGGCAGAGGCGACGGGAGAAAGGCCCGGGATGGGGGGGGGGGGGGGTTCATGTAAGAAGCAGTGGGGCAGGGGTCTGACACCCAGCCCCGGAACCAGAGGGACTTCAGTGTCACTGCCTGCTGGGAGGGGACCCACTCTGAGCCTCCACTTACTGACCAGTACGTGGAGAGCGACAGCTCCTGCCTGACAGAACTGTCACAGGAGGGCGACAGCTGTGAGCACAGGGCCTGGCACATAGAAAGTCCTGCACAAATGCCAGCCATCAGGAGTGTATAGGGACAAAGAACTTGGCCCCTTTGACATCTCTCATGGCTTGGCTTTCTCTCTTCACAGTTCTGGTTCACTGTGAACGGGCCTGCCCTTGGTCACCAAAGCTTTCTGCTAGAAAACATTGGCTCTCAGTGAAGGGACCAGGGCACACTGTGACTACGGCCACTTTTGATGGTCAAGGAAGAAAGACTGAGAGCTTTGAGGGGGCAAAGGATTTCCCCAAGACCTCATCAAGGAAGCGTTCTGTGGAAGACATACCCTGGATCTACTCTGCATCTGAGCTTCATGGCTGTGAGAAGTCGAACTCTCTGAGTCTGTTTTCCTGTGTTAGTTGGGGATGATAATACTCAGATAATTCTCCTGAGAAGGGGTTGTTGGGGATCATATGAGATCTAACACAAAAAGCCCCTATAGAGGTTTTCGGCAAATGCTTTAGTAAATTCTCTGTGAATGTTCATTCTATTCCCTGGGCCCCCTCCTCCCTGCCCCTAGCCTCTCAGATTTACAATGCTCATAAATCACTTGGGTATTTTGCTTAAATACAGATTCTGATTCAGCAGGTCTGGGACCTGAGATTCTACATTTCTAACATGTTTGCAGGCGATGCTGGCCCATGGACCACACTGTGTGTGGGACTGCTCTAATACGGAAGCTGCGAATCACATGTGGCTACTGAGAAAAGTGGCTGGTCAGAAATGCTGTGTGCTATTAATGTCAATTACATGTTGGATTTCAAAGCTTTAATACAAAGAAAATTGTGTAAGAGTGTAAATTATCTCATTAAGTTTTTTTAACTTTTATTACATGTTGAAATGACAATCTTTTGGATATATTGGGTTAAATAACATTGATTGATTAATCTCACCTCTTTCTTTTATTAGCATGGCTACTGGAAAACCTAAAATTACTCAAGTGTCTGGCATTATATTTCTCTTGGACAGTGCTGTTCCCAGGAGTTTTGACTTGCCTGGACTGTGCACACACGCACACACGTGCAAGCAGCAGTGCTCCCCCACCCCGCCGCAGCACCTAGCACAGACTCTGGCAGCGAGTAAGGGACTAACATGCATTTGTCAGGTGAATGAGTGGGGAGGATGCCCTCAAATGGAGCCCCAAGAGAGGTGGCCCTGCACACTGGTGAGGAGACCTCAGCTGCACAAGGAGTGGCGGGCTGAGCAGGTGGCTGTGCCCGAAGAATGACCATCTCCCCCTTGCAGTTGACCCTGACCTGCCACCCATCCATTCTCCGTCATCCTCAGCCCCCTCCTCTGCTCTTGTCAAGGCTTTGATGACAAAGGAAAAGGAATTCTAGTGTTCCCTCCCCAGCGCTTGCCAGATATGGAGGATGGTCACAGAATTGCCTAAATCCAGCAAACAGTCTGTGCCCCCCAGTCTTCCTGCATTCCCTGAAAGCCACCTCAGCTAACCCCAGGGGCCCCACCCCTTTCCTGTTTTCCTCCCCCAGGGTTCTCTTTGTGATGCTTGTCCCATCCCTGCTGGGAGGGGTGGGTGGGGGATGGGGAGAAGTCCAAGACCAAGGGCACAGGCCCGGTGTGAACCTGCACAGAACTCCCTGAGCCCCCATCGCAGCCTGAGGGGGTCTTAGAGAAAGAGATGGCAAGTAGCTTCTAAAGATACTCCCCCACTTCCACCCTGAAAGTAGCTGGACGACTCAGAGCCTGGATTCCCATATTTTCCGATTCTCCCAATGGCCAGAGTCAGGTTTCAGGACACTGCAGTCTGAGATCTGGGAGTGCAGGGAGAGGAAGACGAGTCCAGAAGAGGCCCTGGTGGGCCAGGGAGGTCCCCAGGGTGCTCAGAGCTGGGCTCTGCCCCAAACCGCAGGGCTCTGAGCCAATTTCTGCCCCCTCCACCGGGGCCCTCGTGTGTGTACACGTGAGCCCATACCCTCCCACTTCAACATCTCCGTCACCCTCCTCCTGACTGCTTCCCCTCCAGGCCTGTGACACTAAGCAGGACAAAGACAATTCTCGAAGCATGTGAACTTACCAGAGGTCGGGGGAAGAGTCTGCCTTCATGGTGAGGATGGAAGGCTGGGAGCGGCTGTTCTCACTGAGCCTGAGCGCAGGCGTCTCTAGAGGAAAGTCAGAAAGTGTCAGGGAGGGGAGCAGCACCCCATCCAGGGTGGGAGCTGGGGGAGGGCCATGGCGGGTGGGGTGGGGGCTTTTCCAGAGGAGGGGGCCAAACAGATCGGGACAGAGCCCAGACAGAGGTGGCCCTTCTCCTCTTTTCTCTGAGAGAAGGTGCTCTGCTCCCCCTTGGAAGCTGGGGAAATGAGGGTCTGTCTGGGGGAGGGAGGCAGAGGGGCTGGAGACCGCCTCAGAGAAAATTAAATTGCACTTGAGGGCAAATTCTATTAGGGAATAGAGCCTGTCTCTCAACAGCCTGCGTCCATTTAGGTGATTAGCTCAGCCCAGCACCTCTACCCCAGGGCCTGGAGAGCTCCTTCCCTCGGCTGGGGGTGCTGGGCCTGCGGCCTGTGTGGGCCCACCGCCCCTGCTCCCCTCTCCTGCCCCCCAGCCCGCCCTGGGAGGACCCTCCTCTCACTACTCACAGCCCCACGGGCTCTTTGAAATTGGCCAAGAGGGCATGAGCACCTGGCTGTTCTCCTAGAGGACAAGCAGGAAACGAGGACAGGCGAGGACAGAGCCGGGATTTATGCTGTTTAAGCCTGGGGCAGGGATGAGGGAGGTCAGAGGTCAGATGAGGGCGACCCCTGGACACCAGGTGGTCAGATGGCTAGAAGACAGGAAGGATCTGGATAGGTGGAGAAGGGAGAAGAGAAGGCGATCTGGTACGTGAAAGGGAGCAAGTAAAAGTGAGGAGGTGGACAAGAGGCAGGGTTTGAATTGGTAGAATTTGGAACCAGGGAGTAGACAGAGAAATACAAGTGGCTGACTTTGGGAGAACGTCCACTGTAACGATAAATTAATGTAGTGGTAAACGGTAAAATAAATTCATCTGTATAATGAACATAATAATAACACGTATCTTATGGGGCTGTTGTGCTGCTTAAGTGCACATACTGAGTTCAACAAATGTTCTGGGTTCTAAGCAGGTGTTGGCTGTGTGTTAATACACTTCACACCATATTCGAGCTTTGGCAGAAGGGTGTAAATTGAGGCCCCCCACCCCGTGATTGAGGTCCACTGACGGCTCCCTATTTCCTAGCACCAGTGGCACCTGATTCACAAGTGGTAAGTCCCTAATTCTCAGACAAGTCTCAACCAGCTGGACCAGCCTCTGGACCCCACTGGCCATCGGGTGCATGGAGAGATGGGCCCTCCTCTCCTTCATATTGAAAGAGTTTGCTGGATTTCCTTCGGTTTCTTGCTGTAAAATTATTTCATTTGCTTGACAAAGGCACCTGAAACGTATCATGAGGAGAGTCAGTGAAGTTTCCAGAACAAAGAGAAACATTAGTACATGCAAAATGAAAATCAGTGCGTAAAATGAGTTCTGAGAAACTGTAACAGTGTCTAAAGCATCATCTCTAACCTGTGGCATGAATTAGTCTAGTGTATGTGGCCCTCCTCTCACAGGCTCGTCTAAGGCTCCTCCAAGTGCCCCGGGGACACAGAATTTCAGCCCCAGGTGAGCTTGATTTTTAAACCAAGTGTCAAACCCTGTATTTATATTGATGGGGAAGTTGCACCAGCCCAAAGAGCAAGAAATTTCAGTTCTCTGGGGAGGGCAGACGAGGGGGTGTTCAGAAAGGAAAGACCCCCAGGGAGAGAAAGAGACGTTGGGTGGTGTGCTGGGTACAGGACGTATGCTGTTTGTTGTGACAGGAAGGGAGAAGCCCTGCACTGCTCTGCGCATGCCCTCCAGCCAGGGCCTCTCTTGGAGAAGACACCCCTGCCCAGGGATGGGCTCCAGTGAGCCCCACCCACCCCTGCCTCCTGCCCGATGTCAGAGCACGGGTTTAGCCGCTGAAGGTGCTGGTGAGCCCTGGGAGCTGGCTAGTATTGCAGATAGCCTGGCACCCTGCCCGTAGAGGCTGCCCGGGTCCCCCAGGGTCCAGGCTTTCTGGCCTCAGACACACCAACTAGTGCGGACAAGGCCCCTCCTCCCTGAGAATACCCTCCCCCATCCCTGTGCTGACAGAGGCAGGTTCCTCCTGGGGTTCCAGCATCTTCGTGACAGCAACATCCCTGGTAATACACAGTCCTGCCCTTGACCACATTTGGGTGCCCCAATCTTGTCCAAGTCACCCAGTCACGGGGACCCTCTTGGGCGACTTGAGAAGGAGTTTAAGGACAGTTGATTCTCATCAGTCTGCTCTCCAAAGGCGACCTTATTTACAAGGGGCCTCAGTGCCAGAGACCTTGGGCAAGTTACTCAACCTCAGGAAATTGGAGAGAGTAACACCTACCTCTCAGGATTGCATGTGAAATGATTGTGCTCAGGGCCTGGCCCTTAACAGGTGCTCTGTGCATAGATGGTAATAAATGTTGTTCTGAAGTCCTCAGGCCCCCCTTTCTTGACACCTCTCTACTGACAGTAAAGAAACTGTCTTGTTGGCCATTCTGTCTCCCGCTCCAAGGGTAGGGGCCCAGCATATGATGGTATCTTAGAAAATTTATGTTACGTGAAAGGATGAAGGAGCGAGGGAGTTTGTACACAATCCACTTCTGCGGCCCGAGGACCGGAGGAGCACATCCTCTCAGCAGCTGCTCCCGGAGTGGCCACGTGGCCCTGTCAGGCCTGGTTAGGCTGCCGGGTCTGCTATCGGTGTGGTCGCTGGCTGGGGACTCACGCTTACTCAGCTGTCAGGGCCCCACTTACCTCTCACCCCTAATGGCCCCTGGCTTTTTATGTACTTCCTGCTCTCTGGTGGCTCTCTTCGAACTTTATTACATATGCCACGTGGTCGCTGTGATGAGAGTTAAAGAAGAAATGGAAGGCCTGGGATTACGACCCCGGACACCAAGGTACAGGAAAAACCACAGCCGCCTCCCGCTTCAGTGCTGTTCCCTGGGATGAGGCGGGGGCGGGGTGGGGGGGTTCCTGCCTGCCAGCCCTCAGGGTGCTTGCTGTCCTAGGCCCAGGGTGCATGCTGCTTCTTTCCTCCTTTCCAAGTCTTGGCCCCTCCTCAAAGCCACCTCTGGCATCGCAGGACCAGATCCTCAGGCTGGAAACATCAGACAGGACTTCTAGCCCATCGCCTGAGCCTGCAGAATTAGGTCTGCATGCCCCTGCCCGGCGGGCATCTGACCTCTGTGTGGACACAGCACGTGTCAGGCGGCCCCCTTTCCAGAGGCAGCCAGGACCGTTTTCAGGCAGTTCTGCTCGGGACTATTACTTCCCACAAAGTTTTGCTTTTGAATAAAATTAGCTGAAAGTGTGCTTTTGCTAGTGTGTGTCACATATGTTTCGTAGTCAGTGCCGAAATTACTGTAAACACTTTCAAAATAACTTCACCACCTGGAGTCACTTGCTTCTCCCTCGTGTCTTTCACCTGTAATGATAAGAGGTGAGCTCCAAAATTCACAGTGAGATCTTTGCCTTTTCAAAGTGGCTTGCGATTTTTACCAATGTTAGGTTCTTGACTATTTCCTGAAAACACAAAAATGAATTGCTCTCAAAGATTCGGTTGCCATTTATATGACCACACCCTTAGAGAGTACACACACCACACCACAGCCTCATGCTTGATGTAGGCCTCTGGGGTGTATACTAGTGGTCACGTGGCCACGTGGTTGTGTGTCCCACAGTGGTGCCTAGTATCTGCGCCCTTGTAAAGTCCCCTCCCCTTGAATCTGGGCGGGGCCTGTGACTTACTTTAATCAATGGAATGCAGCAGAGGTGACACTGGGCCTGTTCTGGGACTAAACTTTAAGAAGTCATGGCATTTTGGGGGGCTTGGGACCCCTGTGTATGTAAGATGTTCAACTGTTCTGCTGGGAGACCATGTGCAAGCTTGCCAAAGAGGGTCTACCAACGGACAAATCTTACGGTGCTTTAGGCCGGAGAACCTAAATCTTTTTTAAAAAATACTTTTTGGCATCTTTCCTCTCCCTGGGGTACTGAGTGCCTGGGACAGAGAGATGAGTCCTCACAAAATCAGGAAGTACCGTACTTACCACGCATTCATTCATCAGTCACTCGCTGAGCAGCCGGGCTGACGAACGAAGAGATGCAGGGATGGACAGGATGCAGCCCTGCCTTCTCGGAGTTCGCAGTCTGGTGGGGGAGGCCATGTGGTCAGCACACACGTTCAGCAATGGGATGGGAGCAACAAGAGAGGAAAAGAATGGTGCTTACTGTGGCCTGCACAGGGAGGGGAGGAAAAGCCTGGCTGTCAGGCAGTGTGGGGAGGGCCAAGGAAGGCTTCTCAGGGAAGGTGACATAGGAACGCAGATTGGAGCTTGATGTGGAAGGATATCGGGCGGGGAGAAGATCACACATGAAGGCTTGTGGAGAGAGAGATCCTGAGACTTGGGGGGCCCACAAGTCCTTCTGTCCAGCCTGGGGAGGGGGTGCCCATGGGGGTGGCCGGAGAAGCAGCTGGAGAGGTGGGCAGGCATCAGAGCATAGATGGACAACTGCACCAAGGCTTCAAGTGTTACTGGCTGAGGTGAGCTTGGACCTCGGGCCGGAACCGTTCCCACCAGGGATATCTTGCTGAAAAATACCCGAGACCATGCCCTCTCCTGCTGAAACACCCCACCAGCCTCTACTGCCTGCTGGATCAGGCCCGGATTTCCAGGCTGTCCCTTCAGTCCCCTGCTTAGGCCACCTCCCCGCTGCTCACCCTTAGTGCTCCCCGCCATCCTTCCCCCACCCCCACCCCTGGCTAACTTCCAGGTGAACCCCGCCCCTCTTGCATGACTCCCGGCTCTCTCCCCACTGAAGAAGAGGCAACTGCTCAGGGCTCAGCAAGCGCCTTAGCCACTCTGTGGCTGAATTATAACGGGACCCTCTCTCTCTCTCTTTTTTTAATTGAAGCATACTCAGTTTACAATGTTGTGTCAATTTCTGGTGTACAGCATAATGTTTCAGTCATACACAGACATACATATATTCGTTCTCATATTCTTTTTTATTATAGGTTATTACAAGGTATTGAATACAGTTCCCTGTACTTACATGGTAGGACCTTGTTGTTTATCTGTATTATACCTAGTAGCTAGTACCTGCAAATCCTGAACGCCCAATTTATCTCTTCTCACCTCCTTTTCCCCTGGTAACTGTAAGTCTGTTTTTTATGTCTGTGAATCTATCTCTGTTTTATAAATAAGTTCATTTGTGTCAATATACAACGGAGACAAGACAGTCTCTTTGGCAAGCGTTGTTGGGAAAACTGGACAGCTGCATGTACATCAATGAAGCTAGAACACTCCCTCACTCCATACACAACAATAAACTAAAAATGGCTTAAAGACTTAACCATAAGACAAGGCACTATAAACCTCCTAGAAGAAAACATAGGCAAAACGTTTTCTGACATAAGTCTTAGCAATGTTCTCCTAGGACAGTCTACCCAGACAATAGAAACAAAAGCAAAAATAAATGAATGGGACCTAATTAAACACAATGAGACTCTCTACCAGTGGGTCTCCCCTTCTAGACTCCATGCTCCTTGAGGGCAGGGCACCATATTCATGTTCACTCTGGACGTTACTGCCTCTCAGGAGAAGCACCCCCAAAGCTCTCCCCTGGAAGGGGGCTGAAGTGAGAGGAGCAGCCTTTCCATAGGAGACTGTCCCCCACTCTGCAGCCTGTGTGGCAGCAGCCTGCTGTAGCCAGTCCCACCTCGTCCCCAAAACACACACACAACATCGATTCAGTCTTTTCAGCCACAGTAACAGGGCGGTGGTGACAGAAAGTGTTGCTCAGGCCACAGGCTGGACACAGAAAGGAATTCTCCCAGGAAGAAACAGAATTAGCCCCACTCTCTCCCTCACGCCTGGAGGTGACAGCTTCCTTTAGGCGGGTAATCCACCATGAAGGCCGCATTCCACACTAGCCGCTCTGGACTAGGCCTGGGGGAATTGCTCCTGGAGAGTGACAAGTGGGACTCGTCTGGGTAATTTGTCCATCGCACCACACGCAATTCAGGCTGGTGCTCCTGGTCTGACCTGGTGCTGGCTGTGAATGAAATTGGCCTCAGACAGGTCGAGTGCTGGACCCCGCTCGCCCTTGGCTGGGAGCGAGCTTGGACAGCTGACTGGCCGACCGGCACGTGGCTGCCGGCCTAGCCCAGTCCTTTGCCTGCTGTGCCGTCTGAGTTGTTCACCTCAGAGCCCTGTCCCTCCCTCATCGGGGCGAGGAGACCCTCCTGCCAGGCCTTCCTCATAGGGTTGTCACTGAGTGCACACCAGATGATGACAAAGGCGGGTGTGGACCCTGCAAGTATGTCCTCTCAGTCGGCAGTCTCTGCTCACTTGCCCGAGGTGCCCTCCGCTGAACAGAAACTGTTCCGTGTGACGTCAGAAGCCTGTTCACACTTCTCAGGGTTGTGGTTTTGGGTCTTTCCCGCCACTAGGTCGCAATGATATTCTCTCATATTTTCCTTTATTAGCTTTGGAATTTTTGATCTTTTGTCTGTAGGTTTTTAGTCTGTCTTGAGTCCATCTTCGCTATGAGACAGAGGTCCAGTTTTCTTTTTCTCCATAGAGTGAGCCAGTTTCTCCAGCACCATCAACTGTCCTGTCAATTTATGTTGCTGCCTTTATCATATCTCATATTTCCATATATTCACGGGTCTTCCTCTGAACTCCTCATTATGATCCATTGGCCTGTTTATGTGGTCCTATGGTAAAATCGCGCTTTAAAAAATTCCTCACCGGGCGAGCCCCTACTTTGTTCTCTCCACCTCCAAACTGACTTAGGAATCCATGGACCATAAATCACCCATAGAATAAAATTTTAGAATAAAGTTGCTGAGATCTACCAAAAGAATCCATCTGGACTTTTGATTGGTGTTACATTGAATTTTAGGTTAATTGGAGGAGAACGTCCATTTCTGTCATGCTGAGCTCCTCATGCACAGCCATAGACTGTCTCTCTGCTTAGTGAGACCTCTTCTATGTCCTTTATAAGATGTCCCCATTTTATTTCCTCCATAGCATTGTCACTATGTGATCATTCTTATTCATTGATTTCTTTACCTGATTACAGTCTGTCTCTTCCTACCATCTGGCCATAAAACATAATCAGAGATCCCTCTTTTATTTACCTGTGTCCCCAGTGGCTACCTATCACTGACCCTATTTTACTGTGGAAAGAAACTGAGGCTCTGAAGGGTTGAACTTCCCAAGGTCACAGAGGTTGTCTGCCACAGAGCTAGATTCACAATGGAAGAGAAGTGAGGAAACGCATCTTGGGGTCAGACAGTGGAGGGCATGGTACTAAGGAAGCATTTGGCCCTTATCCCTGTAGGAAAAAGGAGATTCTAGGAGACTGTGAACAGGGGGCAGGAAATTGGAAAGGGAGAGTCAGACGCTCCAACAGGCAGTGGGGCAGAGGCCAGAGAAGGTGGGGTTCAGGACATGGGGCAGAGATCCCTGTGAAGGGGAATGGAGAGAATTCATCCAGAGGAAGGGAAACAGGCTTCCAGTCCTGGGGAGGGGGGAAAGGAACCCTGCTGGCTGTCAAGACAGGGAACAGGCTTGGGAATGACTTTTAACATTTAGGTGTATACATCCCAGGTTTTCATCCCTGCATTCTGTATCTGTAAGTATATATATATTTTCCTTTTTAAAAATAAGATCATACTATACAGAACTACTTTTGAAATTTCATATTTTCATTTACCAATATAGTGTGGAAATATTTTCAGGTTAAAACATAGACATTCAAATCATTTCTGTTGGCTGCGTTGTATTCCATTGTAATGATGTACCAGAATGCAATCAACCTCCTGTTTTAGACTTTAGGTTAATCTTATTTTGATATTATAAATATTCATTATGTAGTAAATCTCAGTAAACATCATCAAAAAATTACTTCCCTAGGATAAATTCCAGAAATGGAATGGTTGGATCAAAGGTTATATATATTTTTAAAGCTTTTAAAACTTATTATCAGTTACATTAAAAATTACCTATTTCCCAAAATTTGTGTCAGTTTGTACTACCACTAGCAGTGTTTGAGAGTGCTCTGTGGCAGATTGCACTAAGGTGACCTCAACAATCTCTTCCATCTTCCATAGTTTCCCAGAACTTTATCGCTGCCCCATCAAAAGGTGGAGCCTAGGGCTCCCCTTCTTGGACCCATGCAGGGCTTTGTATCTGCATCCTGCGTAAGCCTTTATGAAGTCCGGCAAAAGTTATGCTGTTTGACTTTTGAGACTAGCACCTAAAAATGCCAAGCCCTTCCAGCTTGCTCTCTTTGGATGCTTGCTCTTGGAAACCAGTGCCATGGTATGAAGAAACCCAAACAGCCCATGGAGAGACCCACACAGAGAGGAACTGAGGCCCTCTGCCCACTGCCTAGCTGAGCTTCCAGGTGACAGCCAGCATCGACCTGCCAGATGGACCACACCCAGATACACTGCATGGAGCAGAGATGAGCTGTTCGCTGCTAAATTCTGTTCAAGGTGCAGATTCATGATCAAAGTAAGTGATGTCGTCTCACACTGCTGAGCTTTGGAGTGGTCTGTTAAGCAGCAGTGGATAACTGACACAGCTCATTTCTCCCCGCTCTACCTGCCACTATTTTTTTTTCCCTTTCATTTTTGCCAATAGGATAGAGGAAAGTGGCATTTCTCATTTGGTTTCAATACTTTGGCGCATTATTTTCAGCAGAGTTTTAGTGATTTTCTTATTTACAATAGAACTTTAAGATACTTTAATTCTGTTTATTTTACTTGTCATTTTTTTCTTTTCAAAAGAAATGTTGATAGCAAAAATTAAAAACCATACTTAAGTATTTAAGTCAGAGCCAGGACGAGGGTGAGGCTACAGAGGGACCTGGGCACCACATTTAAGGAGGCACTCACTCTCAGGTGCGGACCTCACTGGTGGGGCCCTGAAGATAAGTGTCTCCTTCAATTTTGCACCTTCCCTTGCTCACACGAGTCGCAGCCCTGTTTTAAGTCCACCCAGCCTCACTTTCTAGATATAACTGCACTGGTCATAGTACGGTGTATATTCTTCAGGACTTCTTCTAGACAAACATTAACACATATATAGCAATGTTACAAATTACACTATTAATATATATGAATTATTATATTACATTTAATAATTTACTACATTTACATTAAATCACATTTAATAATTACATTATTATATATTTAGTAATAAAGATAGTAGTAGATAGTAATATTTATGTTTACAGAAATGTATCCTTGGAAATCTTATGTCAATGCTTGCAGACTAATCTCATTTTAAAAAAATTTATCTATTTATTTGGGGAGGGAGGTAATTTGGTTATTTATTTTTTAAATGGAGAGACTGGAGATTGAACCCAGGATCTCGTGCATGCCAAGCAGGCACTCTACCACTGATCTATACCCTCTCCCAAACTGATCTCATTCTTAAGATGGTATACGTTGTAATAGTTACCCCTTTGCTATGTTTATGGCATATATTTTCCCAATTTTTAAATATGTAGCTTGACTTTCTTTTTAATTTATTTTTAAAAATTAATGTTAAGTAGATTAAACTCTCACCTTAGTTATACTTTCCTTCATTTTTATATTTTTCCCATCTACATATTTTCCATTTATATATTTTTCAAAATTTTTATGCTTACAAAGACGGTATTCAGCTATATTTTCCTATACCTTAGTTTTACATCCCTGGGGTTTATTTTGGTGTATGGTGTGAAAATGGGATATTTCTGGGTTTTCCTTAAATAATCAATATTCTTAATATCATTTGCTGAACTCTGTGACCATTGGAAGTGTTGAGGGTTGAGGACTTGACAGGGACAGTGCAGAGCAGATTCAGGCTGGAGGAGGTTTTCGGTCCCTTCCAACCACAAGTGACAATTCTTGCGGCAGAGGCTTCCAGGCAGGCAGTCACTGGTGAGGGGAAGGACATGCCATCATGATGGTGGAGGAAGGAGGTTAACAGGCAGCATTGAGGCCCACTCTCCTCTGGGAGAACCCTGCCGCCCCAGGGAAAGGCCTTTTGCTCTCTCAGTATAGAGGTAAGCAAGTCTTGCCAAAGAAGCACCTGGAAATTTGCCAGCCCGGCCAGGTAGATTTCACCCTAGACTCTATAAACAGATGCTTCTTGAGTCTTCTTCAACACTCCCAAGGCCAATGCCCCCAGGGACCACCACCTTAGCTTTACCCCGTTGTATTGGCAGAGGTCCCCCACCTTTGCCTTGTGACTTCTAGACTCTTTCTTCCCTGCCTGGTACCCACACCTGGCACACACTCTCCCAGGCACAGAGGGAAGGGGCAGAGAGGGTGAGCAGAGAGACTGAGCCATCTGACCCTCCTGGAGGCCATGGTACCCCACTCACAGGGGTGACTTCTCTTCAGGGCAGAGACCAAGGTCTGGGGAGGAGATCCCCCTGTGAACAGTCTCCACAGCTCCCCTACCCCACTCTGTCAGGGAGGAGCCAGGCCAGAGGTGGACCACCTCTTGGGGACCTCTGCAGCCCAGTGATGGCTTCTGAATGAAGCACCCCATAAGCCTGTGGTCCCTCCAACCCTGCTCATGAAACCCCTTCGTGGTTTTCCTTCCTTCAGGTCTCGGGGAAGCCTCCCCCACCCCCAGGCCATTCTCTATCCTTCAGAGCACTTACCGCAATCTGTCATTTTCTTCTCACTGGTCTGTCATTTCCTCTAGGGTGTAAGTGCCATAACAGCACGTCTCTCTGCTCTGCTTAACCCCAGCTTCCAGCCCAGCGCAGCATTGAAAAACATCCTTGTATTTTTTTAAAAGAGTTTTTCGCTTAGACTTTCTCGTATTCACTGCTTTGCTGGACTTGGCCTGTGCTCTCTGCTCCGCCTGTGGTGCCTGCTTCCTCCTCACTTTCCTTGCTAACACCCACTCATCTGTCAAAACCCAGCTCAGCTGCCTCCTCCTTTAGGAAATCATTCCTGAACTCAGTACGTAACACCCCAGGCAGAGATGAGCTGCTCTGTCCGGCCCCAGAACCAGGAACCTTTGCTTTGCAGGGCTCCTTAAGGACTCTCTCCTGCACAGGAGCTCTTCCAAGGTGCAGAGAACAATCTAGAAACGGGAGGGCAGTGTTCAAGTCACAGAAGCCCCAGCTCCCAGCTTGGCAGCCTGGGTGGGGGAGGGGACCAGCTGGTGGGCGAAGCCGGTTTATCGATGCTGCTGGGAGCCCTAGGGAAATCAAGGTGAAAGGCAGCAGTTCGCTAAGGGGGAGGCTCACCCCTGTTTATCAATCAGAGGGGCTGGGGCAGAGTGAAAAGATGTTCGGCTGCCTGCCAGAGGCCACCCTAACGAAGGTGACTCACAGCCCAGCCACCACCAGGGCCCTGATGGCCTCAAGTAAGACCCTGCCTCCTGCCTTGGGCACTGTGAGCAGATACCGCTGCCCCCGAAGGCTTTTTCAGCCTAGTCCTAATTCTAAAAACCCAAGCCTGGTTTTAGAAAACATGGTCGCTGGAGCCAGAAGGGCTGGCTAGGAGAAATCCCCTGCTCTTGGCATCATGTCAGGTACCAGGTGGCCCGGTGGGCGCTGGCCCCGGGAGCCTCATTCACCCTTTTGTGGGCCTGTCAGTCCCTCAGCCTCTCAGCCAGGGCCTGGTAGAGCAGGGTGGGATGAGCAGAGCCAGCCTAGGAGGATGGAGGAGCAGGTGCGTGACTAGAGCAGGGACACACAGAGGAGACACCAGAGGCCTGCTATCCGCCCGAGGAGCCAGGCAGCTGAAGAGGTAACACAGGGCTAACCCAAGCAGGGAAGGAGGGGTGGACCCTTGCCTGCCCCCGTCTACCCTCCCCACCCAGCTGCACCAGCAGAGGGAGCTCGCTTGGCACCCCACCTGCTCTACCCAGTGCTGGGGCCATCTGAGCAGAGTGAAGATGTCAAAGAGAAAACCCCAAATCGGATTGAGGCTCCTGTTCCCCCTTAATGAGGTTCATTACCGGCTGCTCTGATCCTTGTAAAACCCAGCAGGCCGGATTGAGGGCAGGCTCTCTAATCGGGCTGACTCCTCCCCGCTGAGCAGCCAGCCCAGGCCAGCGGCTCTGGGCTCTCACAAACAAGCCGTCTCCTTCCTGGAGACGTAGGAGACCTGGCTGACGATGGCCAGGCAGCTGCAGGCAAGGTTCCTGGAGCAGAACTGAGAGCCCTGAGGCAGGTGCTCCCCGGGAGGGTGGGGGCAGAAGGAGGCGGGATTGCGGGGCTAGAGGCACAGAGAGCTCTGTGGGCAGTGGAGGGGGGCGCCCATCCAGGAGAGAGGGGCTGGGACAAGGGCACCTTGTTCCCCGCAGGCCAGGGGCTAAGTGAGCTGGCTGGATCCCAGGTGAGGCTGGGTTTTGCGCATTCTATCCAGACCTGGACACTATGTCTCCAAGTAGCAAGTTAAAGAACACACCGGTGCTTGCCTTAACGAAAATAATTTATTCCACAGCCTCCCTAACAGTGGGGTAGCGTGGGAATCAGCATGTGTACAGCGCTGTCCTCCTCCTCTCTGAAGCTTTTAACCTCTACACGATGGCAGGTGGGCCCGCAAGGGGAACACTCCCGTCATTCCAGCTCCCTCCACATTCAAAGATGAGCATCTATTTCGGAGACTAAAATCAAAGGCCAAAAGACCCAGCTCTGAGAAGGGTGGAGACCAATAGGGAGAAACCAAAGCACATTCAAAGCAAACGCTTCACTGGACCTCTCAAAGCTAAGGCACTAGAGGCCCCACCAGCTCTCCCTAGACCCCACACCACCTGCTGGTCAGGGCCCGCTGAGCCAGCCACTCCCCGCGCCCAGTGCCACCACACCAGCTCCAGCCTGTGCCCGTCCTGCAGCAGAGGTTTGAGAAGGAGCCAGCCAGAGGCTCTCCTCCCATAGACCTCACCTGGGAGACCAGCATGACTTCCAGAAGCTTCCATACCCCACCCTAAAGCCAAACCCCGCCCAGGGGGTCTGAGGGGCTGCAGGACAGGCAAGCGCAGAGGCCAGAGGTAGTCCTTCCTTCTCTGGTGCAAAAAGTTCTTCATATCCAGAAGGGAGCAGGATGGACGGAGTCCCGGGATGCGGGGAGGAGTTCCACTCCAGGTCCCCCAGCCCCAGGGCCCCTCCTCGGGAGATGGGAAACTTTGGAAACTGTGGCCTCACTTGCCCCAGTTTAGGGCCAACACCAAGCGGGAGACATTGAAGCTTCAGCGAGAATGAGGCAGGACTTCAAATAAGCTGAAAAAGAGGAATTTGGTGCTGAGAGGCCAAGGATGGAGCCGCCCAACCCCATTGCCCAAGGCTGCCCTCCCCCTGTGCTAGCAGATGACCCTGGGTCCTGTGCATGTCTTCGTGTCTATGGAACACCCCTTTCCAGAAGGTGCCAGGAGGTTCACTAGAGCAACTGGTTTTCCTGGATTTCCTTGGACAAGGAGCAAGGGAGGAGGGGAAGAGGGTAGGGGGCGGGAAGAGTCCCTGGATGGCAGCTCCCTCTCTTGCCCCCTCCCAAGTTGGACAGTTCAGGCTGTGAGGTGGCTGGCATGGCCCTTCAGGGCCCTCATCCTGGTCCGGAAGTAGGTGTACACGGCCAGCAGGCCCATGAAGGACAGGGAGTAGAGCCCCACACAGAGGCTGATGTCCAGGTGGGAGATGTTCCCTTCCAGCACCTGCAGCCACTGGCCCTGCCTGGCCCCCGCCTCGGGCTCCCCCTCAGGGATGCTGGCCAGCTGCTTGGAGCTGCGGCCCACTCGCCTCAGCTCTGCAGGGCCTCTAGGGAGGTTCTTCTCGGCCAGGAACTCAGCCAGCAACACGGCTCCTGTGTCTTGCCTGGTCAAACGTTCCTGCCCTTTTGGCTGCTGAAGCTCTGCTATGTGCTCAGGAGGTCCCCAGTCTGGCTCAGCTGTGGCTGTGCCAAGGCCAGGGTGCACCTCCTGGGGGTGACTTGCCCCAAGTCCCTCTGCTGGAACATCTGAGACAGTGGCTCCAGGGAGCTTTGTCCCTGGGTCCACAGTGGCCTCAGCCTTCTCAGGGCCCAGAGTAAAATTGCCAGTCGCCAGCTCCAGCTCCACCTGCTTTGGGGGGACTCCCATCCTCTGTGCACCCCTCCGGGGGCTCAGCCCAGCTGAAGGAAGGTCCAGGACGATGTTGCTTGGGGAGAAGTGGGTCTTGAGGAAGGTGAGGGTGTTGCCCAGGTCCCACACGGGTGCACCCCGGAGTTCGTTGTGGCAGGCAGAACAGAGCTCGCGGGGCGGCCACTGCACCTTGGGGAACTGGGGGTCCTCGCTGGGGGCACCTGGGGAGGAAGCACACACAGGCTGGCTGTGACCCACTGGCCACCCGACAACGCAGACCTCATTCTTCCATTTAGAACGGTAGTTTCCCCATCTGCAAAAATGGGGCACGAGAGGGCAGATGAAAAACCTAGCACAGGGCCTGGCCCACAGTGGAGCCCAATAATAGGGCCTTGCTGGGCGCCGGGCAAGAAGGACTCCTTCTTGCCCCTCCCTGCCCCAGGACCACTGCAGTTTCCCTTCCAGTCCCTTCCCCGTGTTAACCCACAGTCTCCCTTTGCGGACCTCGCTGCTGGCCTGTACCCCGGGACCAGATGTGGAAGAGAGCAGGGAGACTCAGATGACCTGTCTCCCAGTCTTTGGTTGGTCTGCTAGTATTTATCTTTTTGTGTGTTTTCTGAAATTTCCCAAGTCTTATACAGTGGAGATACATTCATTTTGTAATTAAAGGGAAGATGTTTTTAGAACAAGAGTTCAAGGCACAAGGTAGTTATGAGGCATTCTCCTTTACCCCCCTCTCCCCCGGCAGCCCTCTGGGGTAGGGAAGAGTTAGTGGAATTTCTGCCTCAGGTGGGCCCCAGGGGGTGGGGTGTGGGGGTGTGGGGAGGCCTGGCGCCTGGACGGGGGTGGGTGGGGGAAGAGCACTCAGTCAGGAAGTTGCCCTGCCCACCAGGCTTTTGGAACCCCAAGCAGGGCCGGTACCGTGGGCAGAAGCCCAGGCTGCGTCCCAGAGGGCCTGCCACGGGCCCCTGGCCCAGCGCCACCTGGGGAATGCCAGTCAGCCCACGTCTCTCGGAGGAGGCCCCTCTTCTAGGGAATTTAATAGTGGAGGGAAAGGTGCTGGCCAGAATGAAGCAGCAGTAGCAAGTGACGTGAAAAACAGAATGGTTATTTTGGGGAGGGAGCAACGAGCAGATTCCGAGGCTCTGGCGGGAAGCGATGCTGACCGGGCCCTGCAGTGTGAGCGCTCCGCTTGCACCTGCTCACTGTTACTAGCTGATCTGAAAGGAGCCCTGTAGAGAGAGCAGGCTACCGCCTTCCTTCCGAGCCCCTCAGCAAGCAGCATAGGCGGCAGCAGCTGGGCTCTGAGGGAAGCTGGGAGCCTGCCTGCTGAGGTCATGGGGCTGGAGGGTCAAAGGGAGCATTTGGTGGCAGGGGTGGGGCAGGAGGAGAAGGGGAGGGGGGAGACACAGGCATGTGTCTGCTTTTCAAAGTCCACCAGGAGGCCCCAGGAGATGAAGACCAAGTGCAGCCCCTGCACGGCCACCTGCTCCGCTGCTCCTTCAACCCCAGCCCCGCCCCCGGCCTCACCCCCGCGTCCCACCCCTGAGGGGTCTGTGGCAGCCAAGCCCACTTCCTCTCTCCCCACAGACAAGCCCAGGCTCCCACCTGCAGATGGCTCCCTCCCCACCCACCAGCTTCTGGCCACCCCCATCCCCAACCCCAGTTTAATGCCTTTGCCTGTCAGACCCATCAGACTCCTGTGCACGGGGAACAGAGAACACTGTAAATGAGGGCAACTCAGAAGATAAGGGTCCCCGCTGATATCTCTAGGAAGGACCTGGTTTTTCTTTTCAAGCACATTTTATCAGTAGACCCCTCCCAGGGGGTGGAAAGGCCCAGTTTTCTCCTCTCTATTGGTTTGAGTAAGGGACCAATGGCCAGAAACCTCAGCAGAGGAGGCAGGAAGGGACCCCAACAGGCCAGAGGGAGGGGCCCTGGTGAGGGGGAGAGAGTGAACAATGGCGTCGGCACTGGAAGACCAGAATCTCGGGGTGTCAAAGCTCTGTTTCCTCATCTAGAAGATGGGTCTGATGATACTGACATGCGTCAGCAGGGCTGGCAGAGCGCGCGAAAGGGCTCCGGGCCTGAGGGGCACCGTGAAACATGGGGTGTCACCTGTGGGCAACAAAGTTCCCGTCTCCTGCCTCTGGTCCAAGACTCCAAAGTTCCCCCACCTCATCCTCCCCCTGCAGGTGACCCCAGCCTTGGAGGTGGCCCTTCCTTACCTGCGAGGCGGGCATTGACCTTGTTGTGGCTAGACCAGAACCAGAGGGCGGCGCTGTTGGGACTGGCCACCAGGTGCATGGAGGCAGAGGCCATCTGCTCGAAGTGGCGCGCGCAGTCCCGGCAGCCGAAGAAGAAGCGGACGTAGCCCCGGATGGCCTGCAGCACCTCCTGGGCCTTGGCTGCAGGGGAGAGGACACGCCAGTCACGGGCTGCTTGCTGCTGCCGGCCCCAACGCTGCCCCCGCCACAGGCCCTCCGTGGTCACCCCTGCTCAGGGAACACATACCCCAGCACATCTATGAGGGGCCCAGGGTCTCCGTGCCTACTTCACCTCCCAGGGGTCGCTTTGAGTTGATCCCATCTCCTCCCAAACTCTTAAACCTCAGCCTCTCTTTTCTGGCACTTATCCAGGCCCGCATCACTTACTGACAGGATAAAGTCCAAACCCATCGTTGACATGCTCAGGCTCTTTGAGATGTGGCTGGAGAGGAAGGCGGGGCCAGAGTGCCCACCACCCAAACCCTGGGCCTCTACTCTGCCCCTCCTGCTTTAGGCTTCCTGTTCCAACTTGCTCCCCATCATGCCTCCTCCCCAGGGCACTACAACCAGAGTCCCTCCTGATCTGGCTCTGCACACCCCCTAATTTGTCTCCATCTCCACTCGGCCCCCTATTCCCTCCCACTGGGCCCTCTGGATTGGCATCAGCACAGGCTCTGAACACCCTCCACCTTCTTGCTCTGACACCTGGCTCCTCCCTGAAGACACCGCAGTTCCCCCAACCCACCCCTCCTAAACCCCTTTGTCTTCCACACTTCAAATAGCTCAGGGCTGGAGGTGGTGGGAGTACCCTCCCTCCCTGCTGTTGGCTGCTTCCAAACTCTCTCTCCTTCCTGCTGCAAAACTCCTTAAAAGCCCATCTCCTACTCTCACCCCTCCATCCACTGGGACTCCAGCACCCTGCTCTCTGTCCTGCCTACCCTCATTCCCTGCACCATCAGGCAACTTCAGGGCCCACACCAATCCACGCCTCAATTTTCACCTCCGCGTCCCCCTCGGCTCCTGCATCTACCTCTGCCACCACCCCACCGCCTGCCCTGCAGCTTACAGACTCACCTCCCACCTGCCCTCACGCTCTGGACCTCACCTGCTCTCACCTCCTCCAAGATTTTACTCCTGTAAATATTTTCTTTTGTTATGACATCATCAACTTCTCCCTCGCGTGGAAGAACGTATACCAACAGGGTAAAAACAACTACAATAGAGAAACCCCTTCTCTGATCCCAGTGACACCCAAATCGCTCCCTCATTATCCTCAATTTCTCCCCTGCTCTTCTCTTCAGCCCAATCCACCCAGGCCTTTCTCTCCTCTCATCCACCAGAACAGCTCTGGCCAGGGAGGTCCTCACCTGGCACCCCCCTCCCCGGCGCAGCGCTCTCCCTCTTGGAACTCTCTATTTGGGGAGCCCTCTTCAAACCGCAATGGCTGCTGCTTCTTCGTCGCCTTTGCTGGCCCCGGGTCCCCTAGCAGAGGTCTGGGTGCTGAATGCCCCAGAGCACAGGCCTCAGCATTCTTTTCTGCCCACCCACTAATGGGCTCAGCCAGTCCGAGGCCACGGGATTTGTATCGCTACCCTGGACCTCTCCCCAGAGCTCCAGACTCAGCTGTCTCCATCTCCGTGCAGATGCCCACAGGCACAGACCATTAAACATGCCCTCCCCCATCTACTCCCCCCCACCCCTGAGCCTTCTCATTTCTCGGCCCACAGGACCGGCATCCACCCGACGTTCAGGCCCAACAAGTCCACGGTCCAACCAAAGTCTCTGATCTTGCATTTTCTTCATCACTGAGTCCTATCAGCTCTATCTTTAAAATACCCCCCAAATATTTCATGTGCACACCTACTGCTCTAGTCCCGGCCACCACCACTAGTCTCCTGGGCCAGTTCCACAACTTCCCAATTGGCTGTCCTGCCTCCATCATGAGCCCTGTGGCCCACCCTCCACCCAGTAATCATCTCTAAAGCATTGATCGTCTGTATCACTCCCCTGCTTGAGGTCTCCAGGAGATTCTCATAATGCAGAAACTGAAATCCAGCTCCCTCCTTCACCAGGACCTCCATGTGCCCACCCCTTTTGCCTCCCCCACTCCCAGGCCCTGCCACACCGGCCTCCTGTGGGTGCTGCAAACACGCCAGACACGTGCCCTGCGCTTGCTAGTCCCTGATCTGTGTTTCGGGCTGCACAGCGTCCTCTGAAATTCTCAGGCTGAAGTCCTAACCCCAGTACTTCAGAATGTGACTGCATTTGGACAGAGGGTCTTTAAAGAGGTGACTCAGTGAGAATGAGGTCATCGGGGTGTATCCTGATCCGATGTGACTGGTGTCCTGGTAAGGAGAGGAAATTTGGACCCAGACAGGCACACACACAGTGAGGACCACGTGAAGATGCAGGGTGAAGATGGCCATCTATAAAACCAAGGAGAGGCCTCAGCAGAACGGACCCTGCCAACACTTTCGTCATGGACTTCCAGCCTCCAGAACCGAGCAAATGCATTTCTGTTGTGCAGGCCACCCGGGGTACAGCGCTCTGCTATGTGGCCTGAGTGGACTCAGCCAGGAAGGCTCGTGGCCTGGATGTCCCACTGCTGCCCCCCTCTCACCAGTCGGGTCTCAGCACAGGGGCACTGCCCCAGAGAAGCCTTCCCCAGCCAGCCAGCCTGTCTAAACACAGCAGCCCCTCCCCAGCCCCTCTCCCGCACCACTTGGCTCTGTCTTCTTCACAGATTTATCATCACACCTGAAATGATCTATCTGTGTGTTTACTGTCTGCCTCCTGCCACTGGAATACTGTCCCCTTGAGGTAGGGACTTCTGGCTGCATGCACCGCCATACCCCACCCCCAGAGCAGGTTTGGTTCTCGGAGACACTTCATAAATACTGGCTGACAGACTGATGGCTGTCCGTGTGCCCAGCAGCTCCTCTAATTCCCCCTGCCTCTGCACAGGCTGTCCCCTCTGTTGGGGACCCTGTCCATCAGCTGACTTTTACTTACATCCTCTTGCCCCTCCAGACAGCGTGGAACACCCTCCTCTCCCCCTTGGCCCTGGGCCCTGCAGGGCAGCCCTCGGCCCACCTGTCTCACAGTCCACTGGGAGAAGGGACATTTCCTGTCTACCTCTGTATCCTCCAGGCTGAGCCAGGGCCTGGTCCCCCAGTGAACGTGGACTGAATTGGACGTCCACCTGTTCGGCTGTTACGTGTGGCTGTGAGACAGTGTGGGTCATGGAGAACAGCTGTGTGGTTTGGGGACAAAACAGGGCAAAGAGGGCAGAGTGTTTCCCATAGAAAATGATTTTTTCAGTGGGAAATACAGTAAAATTGTTCAGAGTCCATGGTATCAGCCACATAAATTGTGAAAGAGACCAAATTCTTTTATGGGAGTATAAAAAAATAGAACCACAAATTTTTCATGAAGACTAAAAATAAAGCAAGCTTGCGGCTATGAGAAATCCAGGGATAAGCTACACACCCCCGAGTCTGGTGGCTACTCCAGGCCCGCCCCACTCTGGTTCCACGCTGGTCGTGTGTGGACAGCTGCAAACGCAGACTGCCCTAAGTCCAGGCCTGCAGCAGGGAGCCAGGGGAGGGCAGGGCAGGGCGGGGCGGGCTGAGGCACGGGGTGCACAGGCCCCAGACTCACCTGTCTCTTGTGAGGGGTCGACATTCTGCCGAGCTGCCTGCACGGTCAGGAAGTGGAAGAGGAGCCACAGGGAGCAGGGAAAGCCCCGGAAATGCGGCTCGCTCCCCTGGCAGCCGACCCAGTTCACCTTCTTGGCAATCACACTGCCCTAAGGGACACATCTGAGTGTGAGTGCATATATAGAGAAGAAAAAGGAGCTGGCATGGGGGGTGGGGAGAGTGGCTTGCAGGAGACTCAGAGGTCAGCACACAGTCTGAAGACAAACGGTCCCTCTCTCAGTCTGTCAGTTTGACAGTGGCATTTCCCTTTCACTGGCTACGTCTGTCAAAGGAGCAGCAGATCTGAAAACCCAAGACACAGGTCAAGCCATGTCCTTATTCCAGCCTCAACTTTCCCATCTATAGAAGGGGTTGATCTCCGAGGTCCCTTCAAGCTTTGACATTGCACACGTCTGCAAGGTTTTGTGCCTCTGCTGGCTGACACGGCCCACCTGTGTCAACAGCTGTGTGAGCAGGAGCCCAGAGAGCTGCCCATGGAGAGAACCAGAGCGGATGAGCAGGATGGGCCTGGAGGCAGCAGAGAGCTGTAGTTAAAATCTCTCTCACACCGGTGGTCTCACAATTGGTTCTAAACCTCAGCGCAACCGCTTACGGGCTGTATGATCTTAGACAAGTTGCTGGACCTCAGTGTCATCATCTGCTAAAGGGGGCTATGTCTGCCTTCCCCCAGCGTGGTGAGGATTGCATGAGGTATGCGGAGACAGCTCAGTAAGGAGCAGGTTACTAATTACTAATGGAAGGACCCAACCAAGATCACTGACTCCTTCCTGAATGCAGGCTGGTGACGGAGGAGAGAGGTGACAGGGTTAACCCCTTCCACTCCCAGAGATGGAGATCTTCCTTCACCCCCAGCCCACCCCGGACTCACCTCCTTCCTGTTGTCCAGGGCAGTTTTAAAGAAACCGTAGGGGATTTTCCTTCTCTGCTGTTTCCTCAGCCAGTCATTCACGGAGTGCAGGAAGTTCTGGACTAAGGGCTGGCCAGGGTAGTACTGCAGGAGGAACAGGCGGGCTGCAGGGTGAGACGCCATCCCTGCGGAGTCCCACAGTCCCGGGGAGGGCAGGGGGCCAGGCTGAGCTGGGCTGGACCTGTCTTTTGGGGATGTTACAAAACTACTAGGAACACATTCTGCCTAAGACTCAAACGCGGGCTCCTCCCTACCTTTACTCTGGGGCGCCCAGGAAGGCACGGGGGAGGGGTGGCAGAGGCTCTCAGTGGCCCTCTCCAGGCTGCAGGCGCCTGGGCTGACCCCTGACCACATGCCCACTGGGAGGAAGGCTGAGCACACGGTCCTCTGCTCAGGTGATCTGCTAGAGCGGCCGACTCGCTGGCTAACTGGCCGGCTGGGCTAGGCGGGCAAATGGGCTTTCATTTGCATTCCACGGGCTGCCAGTGGGCACAAGGGAGCCCAGGGGCTTACAGCCGAGATCCAGATCTTGATGGGAACTCCCAACAGTCTCTGAGGAGCATGAAAAGCTACTCTGACAATAAGTCAACCCAAATCTGATTAGTATCAGCGCTTTAAAACCACAAGGACTCCAGGGAGGAGGACGGGTGCGTGTGCACACGTGTGGGCAGGCACAAACACACCCAGGGTGGGGGGCGGGGGAGAGAGAGAGGAGGACGCCTAGCAGAGCAGGTCAGATAAACCACCAAGAGGCAGGTCAGGAGGACAACAAGCAGAAACTTGGAGGGAAAAGAGCAAAGAAAACATTTTCGAGAAGAAGGGTGCTGGAGACAGGAATGATCACTTAACAGAAAAACCTGCCAGGGGACCCAGTCCTCTGAGAAAGCCATGGTGTACTCTTATCAAACCTCCAGGCTGTCCCCCAGCGGGAAAAGTGGCCAGAAGGAGCCCTGCGCTTTGATGTGCTCCCTCTCGGTCACTTACACGAGCCTCGGGGCTCTCAACCCAGATTTACAGCTTCAAGTCAGCGTTTCTCACTGACCTTCACCCACTGTCCTGACTTGGATAGATGACGCCCTTCAAGGCCACAGTGTCAGAAGGAAAGATGAATTAAGGGGCTCTGGACTACGGGGAGTCACGGTCTACCCAGAACAGGGAAACCCTGGTGACCGCACGCCACCCAGTGGCCAGTCGTGCCAGCTGCTTCCATGAGGGAGCAGGGAGACCCCGGCCGCAGGGCAGTGCCACAGCTGACAGTTCCCCAAGGCTGAGTGGGCAGAGTGGGCTCTGTTACCCTCCAGGGTTTCCGTGCCCCACGCACGTCGTGGGTAAGGGCATGGGTTAGACGAGACGTGGGTGCACATCTCAGCTCAGCCGCTCACTGGCTGGAGGACCTTGGACAAGGTGCTTTACCCCTCTGGGCCTCCATTTCCCCTCTCTGTGACGGGGTAACGCTAGTTCCCACCCCCTGGAGTTTGCTCTGAGAAATACAGATAAGCTAAAACACAGAGGAGCACTTTGCAGAGTCTGACACCCTGTGAGAGCTCAAGAAATGCTAGCTGCTACTTATTACTACTCAGCAAGAAGCTACCCAAGCCAGGGGAGGCCGGAGTCCTCGCGGTCTCCGGGCTGTGCTGCACAGCTCAAAGAGAGCCCCCCCAACAGCCCGCGCCCCGGGCCTCTGCTCCTACGTGGCGTACGCCTCTGCCCTGAGGCCAGCCCGGTCCTCTCAGGCTTCTGGCGGGGAGCACGGCTTCACCCCCAACTCCCGTGGGCAGCTCAGCAGGACCACGGAGAGGGTGGTCCTGTCTGTCCCACTCAGACATTTCCTGAGCCTCATTCTCTCCCCTCACGCTGGCTGCAATGGCCCCACTAGGGGCCAGACCAAAACCAGCTTTGAGTCCAGCTGTGAGATGCAAACAGCAGGCAAGAAACAGCTCCCCTGGGGAGAGTCCTTCAGCGTGGACTGGACTGGGGGCTGTGGGTCCCTCTCGGCACTCGGCGGCCCCTCATATGCCAGGAAGGACAACACACAGAACTGCTGGAGGCGTTTCCCTCTGATTCTCTGGGCTGGCCACCCCAGGCCCCAGCGACCTGGGGACCAAGCGGCTCTCAGGGACTCTGAGGAAAGGCTCTAGTATCAGACTGGGCTGAAGAGCAGGGCCCAGTCTGTGTGGGAGGGACGTCTGACTGCCTCAGACTCCACAGCACTATGATGAGCGCCCACCACCCCACGGGCTGGGGCCTCAGTGTAACCACACGTGCGTGTGACTAAGCCAAGGGCGCCAGGGGCGAGGGGCTGGCAGTTCCCAAGGGAAGGCCATAGATGACCCCCAGAGGTAGCCCCAGCTGCCCACAGACCTGCACTGAGAAGGAGGGGCTCAGACCTGGCACCCAGGGCCAAGGGTGGCTGAGTCAGCACTCAGCCTCCGAAAGGGACCAGAGCCCGCATCTGACTCAGCAGTCCTGGGCAGCCAGAGCATGGGCTTTAAGTAGGGCAGCGCTGGCAGTGGACCCGGAGCCAGAGGCTGGGAGGTGGCGGCAGCAGGTGCAGAGGGAAGAGGCAGTCTGCATCTCACCTTCAGACATGAGGGAAGAGCAAGGCAGAGAAAGGGCACAGGCTCTAAACCTGGGACCTCAGGTCAAATCTGGGCACACCTCCTAACCAGAGGCCTAGGGCAGACCATTTGAGCAACCTGTGCCTCTTAACTGAGGGTAACACTTGCCACCCTGTGTCGAGATTAAGAGGGTTAAATGCCTGACACATATCAGGTCCTCAGTAAGCAGGAGCTACACTTCCTGGAGTAGCCATGCTGGCAGGAAACTGTACAGGAATAAGGAAGGCATGGCTAAGGCCAGGGAGCTGGGTCAGACTCTGGCCAGTGTTTGGGATGGAAAAGAGTAGATTCAGAAAAGCCTTCTTTCCTTCACTGTGGGGTCCATGGGTCCTGCTTTCCCAAGGACCACAGTGGGGAGTGAGAGGCCACACTCCAGACTCAGCCTGAGGTAGAGACTCAGGCAGGCAGAGCCACAGGCACTGAATTGGCTGGGAACATCCCCAGACAGGGAATACCTGGCCCTGTGTCCCACCCACCGCCCTGCACAGGGTGGGGTGGGGGGAGGGGGTCGTCCCTGGAGGTGCAGGGCCGGCGTTGGGTGTGGCTGAGGCTGCAGGGTAGCAGCCCGTGGTGGACCGGTACAGCTACGGGTCCAGATGTCCAGCCAGACCACCAGCCCCTGACGGAGGAGTTGGGCTGACTCCTCCAGGCGCCTGCATGCAGGGATGTGCACTGACCCTGGGTGGAGCTGCCGGACAAAGGAGGCCAGGGCCCTGCTCACCTGCGCCAGCACTGCCATGAACTTTTTCAGGGCCACCAGGCGTTGCCCCTCCAGGATGGAGAACTTGCCCACTTCTACCCGGAGTATGTAGTGCAGGGCAGATTCCAGGTCAGCCATGTAGATCTTAGAGCTGAGGACCCAGAGGGAGCCAGAGAGAGAAAAGGGTATTAACCACAGGGCAAGGGCTGGGAAGGTGCACTCAGGGCCAAAGGAGAGAAGAGGAGGCACTACTGATAGTCACAGAGTCCTGTAAGTTAGCACTTGACTCAGACAGTAACTAGCTGTGTGACCTTGGGTGAATTATCTAACTTCTCTGAGCCTGAATTCCTCATCTATAATATGGGGATAATAAATTGCTCACAGGTAGGCTGCTGAGAGAATTAAATGAAAGCACAAATGCAAAACTCTCAGCAGCTCCTGGTACAGAGTGAAGTTCCCCCTCCACAGGTCAGCCCCTCCCATCACTCACTAAAGCTGTTTTAATCAGGCCACTAGTGGAAAGTTGAGCTTCATTCTCTGTTCTGAACAAAGACCCCTAGGGACAGACAAGTAGACTAACAGGGGCACCCACACAACACAGTTCTGGAGAAGCCGGGCCTCTTGGAAAGGCCAAGGGTTTGGCTGCCCACCAAGGCTGGGCACAGGGTGTGGGGGGTGAGCAGAGCACAGTCCCTATTTATTTGGGGGCTGATCCCAGCCCCGATGGAAGGGTTGCAGGCTCCAAGTTCGCTGCTCCACCCCGTGCCCATCATGCTTGTGGGATCTGGGCTCGGGGCCCCGATGGGAATGGCTGCTCCTCTACCCCTGCCTCCTGACGCCTGGCGTGCATTCTCACCTTGTCCTACAGTGGGCTTGCTCTGGGAGCTCAGTCAATTCAATCCAACCCTCCAGCCTCAGTGCCTCACCTGCAAAATGAACCACTCACTCCTGCCCCACCTGCCTCCTGAGGTGGCGGGGAGCCAACAAGCAGCTAAGCAGTGAGTACTGTGGCCACTTGCCCTTCATTTGCTGCCAAAGTCCCCTCTCTCTGCTCCACTTCTGTGTCCTTGGGCCTCAGTTTACCTCTCCGTTCCTGTGTTCTACCTCAAGAGCAGCCCTCTGAGTAAAGGAGAAATTGGACAAAGTACCCAGCAGAGCCTGGCATTTAAGGCTAGAAGTGTCAGCTAGCGTAGCAATTTGAATGACCTGAATAATCATAATGACCATTCCCACCTCTTGGCTTCTCTTTCCTTCTTACCTGATTTACTAAAAAACCTCTTCATAAGCACTTTCCACTCTTAGAGTCCCTCATGCCAGGATGCAAAATCCTTCCCGAAACCAGATGGCCCAGCCCCCAATCCTCTTGTGCAGCCCCCTGATGGGGCCACCTTCTGGACTCAGCTCTGAGCTTCCTAGTCAGCCATGTCCACCTGGCATCCTCGTGTTTACAACTGTGCAGGAAGACACGGGCTACCTCAAAGAGTAGTGAGCTCCCCGACACCAGAGGCATTCAAGTGAGATCAGGTGTCTTCCTAAAAGCGATGCTGTGAAGGCCCTGCATCTGCCCTGCACAACTGATATTCATGGTGTCCAGCGCATTGCAGCTCTTCAAAAGTATTTGAAGAAATACGTGCTTGGTTGGAAAGTTGTTTGGAGGCTGCAGATTATCATTCCAAGCTGATTCTACTTGCTTTTGAATAGAATTAAGCTTAAGGAATGTGGGCATCATAAAGTATTCGTTCCAACATGAAGGGTACAGTCGGCAGACATCGGGGACACTGCCAGTGGACACTGCTGCTCCCACCATATCTAAGACTCTCCTGTGTATGGCTGGCAGCCGGGGGCCCCCAAAGTCCAAGACCAGCACTCAAGCGTCTGGGCTCAGGGTGGCATGTGCCAACTCATGACAAGGAACGGAGTGTGTGAGGAAGGGGAGGTCTGTGATCAGAGGAGGGGGTGGGGAGGGGAAGGGAGGAGGAGGACCAGGTGCCGCCTTACCGATCTGCAACTTTCCACACGGTGGGAGCTACCATACTAGTGGTGGTTGGTGCAGTCGTGGTTCGCACAGCCTCCCGGGTGCCCCTGGACAACCTCTGCAGGTAAGCGGTGTAGAAGGGCCTGGATTCCACAAGTCTGTCAGGGAAGGGAACAGTGGAGGAGCGGCAGTGAGCATGGAGAAACAAAACCTCAGAGCTAACTCACGTCACGAGAGGAAGCGGGTGGCTCATCTGATGAAAATGTTTATTTGAACTTGGTTCGGTCCTATGCTGGGTGAGGTCAAAATCAGGGCACCCCTGCCTCATGTTAATCCTTCTATTCACTGCTCATGCCGTGGGAAGCCTCCCTGATGACAGACTGAAGTGAAAATCCCTCCTGGGAAAGAGGCTGGGCCCGTGAATTCCTCAACCTGCCCCGGAGAGGCAGTGGGACAGGGCACCTTCAGGAACAGGTGGGCCCTCTGGGGACAATGGGACTTCTGCCCAAGGACTGGATGATGGGTGTAGCGACCCTTCCTGGAGACCAGAGGTGCAAAGTGGCAGGGCGCCTCCAGGAAGCTCGCAAGCCTGCTCCAAAGTACCATAGGTGACATCACTCCCCAGGACAGTCAAGGGAGGTTGATACGCAGGTTTAAAAAACAGATAGCAATGACAACACCCCAAAGCCACTAAAATCCTCAAATATGTTATAATCCTTTTGATTTTGTTCTCTGTTCTGATAGAGAGGAGTCCTCAAGGGCCAGAGCCGCCTCCTGGTCAGGGCCACCGGAGGGCGGGCTGTGAAGCCTAGCAGCGCGACAGGACACCCGGGGGAGCTGGCATCGGGAAGCACTGCTCTCCCCTCCGCCACCCCGGCCCCATGTCTATCCACGAGCAGATGGCTCCCAAGTGCGTCGTCACAATCAATTTTCCCCTCCACCAACTCCAAGTGAGGAAACAATGCCTCCCCTCCCTGTCCCTGCAGCCAGCTCGCTTCTGTCCCCAGCAGGACTCCCCCTGACAGGGCCTGGCCCGGTGCCGCAGGGTGACGGGGGCCGGCGAGGGCGAGCGGCCGCGCGGCCCAGCCCCGGTGCAGGAGGGCGCTAATGGCCCTGCGGGGCGGCTCCCAGACATCCCGGGCCAGCCTTGGTCTCCCCGGCCCGCACGCAGGGCCCGGCGGACGTCAATCACCTGCCCGGGTAGGGCACCGAGGCACCATCTGGTGCCATTTAACGGGCCATTCAGCAGCGGGAGCCTGACAGGGGCTGCGGCTGGCCAGATTGTTTTCTCTTGGCATTTTGGAACTGGCTATTGTCTGGCTCCTAATGAACTTTTCTGCAATTAGAAAACCAAAGGGAGGGAGGGTCAGGCATATCTGAGTGCTTGCCAGGCCCGCAGCCTGCCAGCGAGTCCGTCTGTGAGGAGACGAGGATGGGGGAAGAGGGCCAGGGCCGCGGTGGGGATGGTGCAGAAGCGCCGGGACCCGGAGTGCGGGAGCCGGGTAGGGATGGGGGGCGGCCGGGGAGGGGGCGGCGTCCTGGGCCCCGCCTCCTGGCTGCAGAGGCCCTGCCCACCCCCGCAGGCAGACATCCGCTTCTCCTGCAGAGGGCGCTCCTCGCCAGCCCATGGACTCCTCGGGTGACTTGCAGGAGACTGTCAGCCCCTATGAAAGGCTGGCAGCCTCTCCAGGTAGGAAGAAAAGGAGGAACAGCAGGTAGAGGGGAGAGGCAGGCAGAGAGACACTCACACGGGGATCCGGGAGAAAGAGCCGTTCCGAAACAGCAGGTAGCAAGATG
The DNA here is from genome assembly GCF_009834535.1 of Camelus ferus. NCBI lineage: Eukaryota > Metazoa > Chordata > Mammalia > Artiodactyla > Camelidae > Camelus > Camelus ferus. Next base: position 4,280,856 of record NC_045716.1, read on the forward strand.
GGAAGTCGGTGACACCAAACTTGTTCACCACGGCACGCTCTGTGTTCAGGACCCTGCGCACCGCTATGCCTTGGCGCTGGGACAGGTCCAGAGTCACCTGCAGAGACAGTAGGGCATCTGGAGCGGGACAAGCCATTGGGCAGAGGGAGTCCCAGGCAGGCACCTGGGTGCCGCTGTGCTCTATCCAGGCTCTAAACCTTTCAAAGAGTAGACAGACTCTTGTAATGAATGTCTCCTGCCACCAACCGCATCTACCCCATGGTAGGAGAGCACCCACTGCCTGCTTGAAACTGTGCAGACCACACATCTTGGATCTCCTAGGACAGTCCCGATTTAATATAATTTTCTTTCCAATGAAAACAATTTGTAAAAGGCATAACAAAATGTGGTTTCATTTTTGCTCTTTTATCTGTAAGGCTTTCTATCTATAATACAAACCAGAAAAACATAGATATGATGATTTTATTTTTAGGAGGAATTAAGGAGAAATATAATATTAGCTAGTACTTATTGAGTATGTATTATATTCTGTATATAGATTGCCTCGTTTAATCTTCAAAATAGCACTTACTATGAACTAGGGACAGTTACTAGGAGATCAAACGAGGTGGCAGTGTATACCATGGCTGCTTGGGTGTGAATCCTGGCCCCACCAGACTAAACCTCTACCAGCCTGGATTCCCTTACTTGAAAAGTTGTAATAATAACAATACCAATCTCTAGGGGGCTGTGAAGAGGATTGAATGGGTTAATTTTTATCCAAGTGCTTCTAACAATGACTAGCAAATAGTAAATATGTAAGTATTTGTTTAAAAAAATAAAATTCCTACTGTACACTAGACACAAACCCTGAGGCTTAGCAGTGAAATCGTGAGACTAGGTCACACAGGTATATCAAGTGCCTGAGCTGGGCTATAAATCCCAGTTCCATCTGCCTCCAGAGCCGGGGCTTTTAGCCACTGGGCCCTCCAGCATCTCCAATTACCCATTTGCATGGACACGGGGCCCCTGCCCCTGGTTACCAGGGGACTTGGGGGAGGGCAGGGGGAAGAGTTGATTCTAATGAGCATTTATTAATTACCTCTATTGACAGGCTTGACCCCAGGCCTGGAATGGGACCCCAGAAGGTCAGGGTCAGGCACTCCTTCAGCAAAGCTCCCCGCCCCCTCCCACCACCACGCTTCCCCTCTCGGGGCTGAGAGGTCTGGAGACAGCTCAGAGGGCTCAGCTGTGCTTGGTGAGTTTCAGGAGGAAAACCATTCAGGGCCAATAGCGGCGTTTCATTTCATCCCCGCTCTATCTCCTTGCACTGCCTTGGAATGCCTCCCAGGCACTGGCCCATGCCTTCTCTGTCTGCATCTGGGAGAAGCCCAGTACCATGAGGCAGTGAAGGAATGGCAGTCTCCCTACATTAGACTGAGGATGGATCTTTATAAAGCACCTACTCTGTGCCAGCTGCTCAGCCAGGTTCTTCCCCTAAACTGCCTCATCTAACGTTTCCAAAAATGCTCTGAAGAAAGGTGATAATCACCACTTCATAGGGAAATGAGGCTCAGAAACGTTAAGCAGTATGATCACAGACATTTCTCCTAAGTGATGGAGTAGATTCCAACCTGCCTGGTTTGTTTTCTGCTTCACCTGGTGAGGGACCCCATTTCCTCATAAGGGACCGGATGCTCTCTGATGCTCCCTCCCCACCAAATTTTTTCACTCCAATTCTGCAGGGTTGGGGCAGTGTGGAAAAAACATGGGCTTTGGAGGAAGGGAGACCTGGTTTGAAGTCCTGCTCTATCAATTCACTGGCTGCATGATCTTCGACCTGTTATTTGACTACCTTCATTACATGTAAAATTAGCAACTACATGTGTCAGCAATCTAGTGCAATGCTCAATAAACAGCAGCTGTTACCATATTCAGTTTTATTAAGGAAGATCAAAGCAGAAAAGCTTTAGACAGAAAGGTCAAGTGCCTGCACTTCCCATTTCCCCCAGCAGGGGTCAGGCCAGTGCTGGGCTAAGAGGAACACAGGAACAGCCCTGCACTGGAACTCACTGGGCTCTCTCCCAATAGCTGGAGTTGCCGGAACCCTGCGGGCAGCTCACCTCTCTACCCACGTAGGAGCCTTCCTTTTCAAAGATCAGGGCCAGGTACTCTTCACTGTTTCTTGTAAAGAATCCAGTAATCTCCTCCAGCCTGCAAGAGACAATGCTGGCGATCACTCTCCACAGTCTGGCCGTGGGAATAAAGCAAACCTGCAGGTGACAGCAGACGTGGCTGACCCGCCACACACACCTTCGCCTCTGTTTGCACACAAAGCTTCACAAAAGTCTCTTCATGCCAGGCCTCCGGCCAGAGTAAACCAGACTTTCACTCTCAAAAGACTCTGCCTGTTACCTAAACTGGTTCTTCATTTCACCCACCTGTTTGGGGTATTGTTTCAGAGCCAGCAGGGAGTGTAGGCGGCCTGGGGAGGGGACCTGGGAAGGCATGCTCTGAAGCTGTCTCTATGCTCTGGGTAAGGCCCAGGCTTAGAGGGCAGTTTTCATTGGACCCCTAAGAGACTGGTGTTTACTACCAGCCAGGCACACGCTGTGATCTGTGCCAAGTCACTACCAACTGGGAGGTTTGCTGTTTCCTCTCCTGGAGCAGGCATAAAAAAGGAATGAAAGGATCAGAAAGTCCTCAGGGCAGGAGATCTTAGAAGTCATCTAATCTACCCTCCTTATTTTAAGACGTGGAAACTTGGGCCCCAGGACAAAGGTGGAAATTAATAAGAAGGCAAATGTTATTACCCACCCCCAAATCAAAGAATTCAGATACAAGTGATTTTCAAAACCAAGAGTTTCAACAGAAAACAATTGCATAATATAAAAATGATATTTCCTTATTCCAATTAAAAGCAGAACATCAGCAGACGATTATTGGGACATGGCATCTTCTTTTTATCCCCATCCTGATGACCCATGTCCCACCTCTGGATCCAGTGACAAGGCAACAGTCACCTCCAAACAGAAGGCACAGCACAGGCCAATGAAGCCCAGCCCAGGGATCGTACAAATGGATATGCTAGTGAGGTGGGGGCCAGAGTGTACCCTAGTGGGTGGTGTCATGGATACCGACAGCTTCTGGGGTGGTAGTGGGTGGCCTCTCAACTTCACCAGATCTCCCCTCGGAGGGCAGAAGAGCAAGCCCCATGAAGCAGCTGTCCCTGGAGCCCATCCCCGACCCCATCCACTCCCGCCCGGACTTCTCGGACAGGCGTCCGCCTTTCATCACACAGCTCTGCCTCCACCCTGAAGCTCTTTAGAAGGACCACTTTGAGAGAAGATGGCGAGTTTACCTGCTTGGTTGCTTTTGAGATTCCCTCTGGGCTGAAAAGGCACCATGAGGGAGGTGTGGGTGTAGGAAAGAGAGAGACAGAGACAAGGTCGTTGAGAAATGGAAGTAGTAAGGAGCAGGGGTGTTTCCTGAGGGATGGGGTCTGGCTGTGGAGCTCCAAGCCGCACCAAGACTGTACACCAGGTCCAGGGGCTCCGCGAGGCCCTCTGGGAGGATGGAGAATTGGGGAGGATGATAAAAGAATCATTGTGAGTTGGAACCAACTGCCACTTGGAAACAATCTCTCAGCAGGGCTATGGCTTTCAAGACACCAGCACACAAACTTATAGGGCCTTGAGCACCAGTGCCAGCTTCTCGGCACCTGGAACCCCCGCTGTGTTCTGTGGCTGGGCTCCCTCTAGGAGTCCCAGGTGGTGCTTGGGTTTGTTCCTTCTTGGCCTCTTAAGGTGGGCTTTTCTCCTGCCCAGAATTCTCACCCAAAAGGGCAGGACTTCATGTCTTCAGTCTACCTGTCCCCTCTCTAGGAGAGTTAGGGCAAGAGACCGCGCACCTCATTGTCCTGATTGCCTAGAACAGAGGCAATCCTAGAAGCCTGCCTGGGAGGCAGACACAGGACGTCAGCTGGGAGTAGAGTCACCTCCCCATCCCCCAGTCACAGCCACTGCTCAGGAAAGGGCCACCTTCACTTTACAGGGCTTTGTGCTCCTCAGCCCCCCATCCCCTTTCCTCTAAAGTGCATCTGGTCTCCCTTTCTCCTCTCCATGCCCACCCTTCTCAGTGACCCTTCCTGGGTGAGATCATGTGAAATCTTGCTGCATCCCCCAAATGTACCTGAGCACAGGCTGTAAGCAGCAGCAGCAGGTGTGACCCAAGAAGCCCTGCCGTCCTCTCCTTCCCAGCCAGTGGGATGGGCCCTTGTACTCCCGACAGCCTCAGGAAGCTGGGGCTCCTCGGGTAGGACCTCCTACTCCTGCACTGGGAAGCCCTCCCCCAGCTGCTCCAAGCGGCCCCAGGGTCTGGCCCACTGGGACGTCTGCTACACAGGCAACAGGAAGAATCAACCTGGTCCCCGGCCCTGCTGTCCCCGCCGCCCTCTCTGGGTCAGGCCTGTGACCCTGCCACACTGCCCCGGGCCTGTCCCAACCCCCAGTACCTGGCAGGTTCCAGTGGGGGACAGGCGGAGGGCCACGTGTCACTGTGGGACTCCAGGGCGTCAATGAGCCTCTCCCGCAGCGTCTGCACATCGGCACCAGCCACTGGAAGGGAAGGTGGACACGGGAGGGGTGTGAGGAGGGGAGAGCGAGCCCCAGCACTCCCGCCGGCTTCCCTCACAGAAGCAGAGGGCCCAGGGTGCGAGCTAGTCCTGGGCGGATCAGAGCAGTCAGTCCTCCTCTGCCCAAGGCAGGTGGGGGGGGCGCACCCCAGGGGCCCTAAGCACTGCAAGGGGACCCGTCCCTCAGGGCAGGAGACAGTCCCTCAGACCTGGGCCCCAAGGGCCCTCCCCACGCGCTCTGGCTGCCCCTGTGATGCCAGCCCCGCTTTGACATGAACAGCTATTCCAGGAACGCGGGACCCTCCTCCCTTCCCAGGACGGGTCCGAACGGAAGGGATTTTTCAGCCTTGTTTCCCCAGAGGCATCCACCAGGCTGGCCGGGAAGGACACTTCTAGGAAAACACAGATTTGGCTGTCACGTGGGGAACTCCTCACCCCACGAGAAACCCAGGTGAAAGAGGGAGAGGAAGATGCTGACAAGACCAACGGGCCCACGCGAGCGGGGACACCCACCTGACAGAGTAGCTCCTGAGCCGTCCTTGGAAAAGGCCTTAAAGAACTGGAAGCAAACATACAGGCCAGAGTCAGTGATCCACACAGAGCCCAGCACAACACCCGGCCAGACGGGTCTGCATTTGAGACCCAGGAAGGGGACGGCTGTAGGGGAATCACCCAATTTTTGTAAGCCTCAGTTTCTTCATCTGTAAAGTGGGAACAGGAGGTCTCTGCTCTTGCAGGGGGACACTGGTTCCTCCCCCTCGGGTCCCCACGCCCGATCCTAGCCCCCACAGCCCCGAAGCACCCAGGGAGCTCAGACACTTCACTAATGGTGGGCTGTTTCTACAAAGCATTGGCACCGAGCACGTAGTTACATAACTGGAAAATAGTTATTCTGTGAATGAATGATGTAGATCCATGTGAAAAAATAAAATGAAGTCATTTCATACCTCACCCCCCCAACACAGAAAATGTTAGCTGCCCTCTGAGGTGATCTGTCCTTGCCTCTTATCTTTGAAGTGGGGCAGGGAGGCTGGCGTCTCTGGCCACTGAGGACTCCTGGCCTGGCTCAACAGACACTCCAGAAAGGAGGGGTCTCCAGTTCGGTGCTGTTGAGGGGTGGGCCTGAGCCCCTGAAGAGACCTTGTTACAGATGGTTCAGTGTAACTTTTTCCCCATATCATTGACACCCAGGCCCAGTCTGTCACCTCCCTGGGAGAGAGGACAGAGAAAACAGAGCACAACTCCTTAGAATCTGAGCTCCTGTCTCAGTGGTAAGCACTGCCAGAACGCTGGCCTGTGCTCTCCTGGGCTCAGGAGGGAACCGAGTTCAGCTGTCCTGTCAGACGGCCCCTTAACTGCCTGGGGAAGGGCCTGTAGGCTGGGAAGAGGCCTCTTCCTGAGGCCTAACTTCAGGGCCACCTGTACCCATCTTGGGCCTCTGCCTCCAACAGTGTGGCCATTTGGCCTTATCCCAAGCCGGTGGCTGAGTGTAGGCCCTGGGGTCTAGCTGACCTGGCTGACTGCACTATGCTCTTGCTGTGTGACCTTGGGCAATCAATTAACCTCTCTGAACCTTCTCATCTTTAAGATGAGGATGATACCATCTACCTTGGAGAGTTGCTATGAGGATTCAACAACAATACATCTAAAGTGCTTAGCATGGCACCTGGTGCCTACAGTAAGAAATCAATAAATGTTATCATCATTATTCCCTTCCCCTGATCCTACCTTTTAAACACCAGGAAACAATGATCAGCTAGATTTGTTTGTTTCAGCCATTTGTAGGCAGAAAACTAAAATCTGGGGGCCAGCTGCCCCCCTTTCCCACAAAGATGCAGAGAAACTGCCCACTTCTCCCCACCTGCAACCTTCTCCTGCTGCCTCTGACCTCACCTGGACCCTGACTCCTGCTCACAGCTTTATTCTCTCTCTATTTAGAGCAGTAATATAAACTTTTACTCTGGGTGAAAACCATCCACTGATACAGGTCATGTATATTCATAAAGTGTTCTCTGCAGTTACTGAACACGTTATGAATTAATAAAATTATGTTATCCTCATGCTTGTAAAAACGAGCACAGATTTCCTGGATTGTGGCTTGAGATCAAGCAGATAAAGCACATTAAGGCAGTTATGGACCAATGTTGTTTCTCAGAAACAAAATGAAAGATGCACCTATCTGGGGGTTGGTTTGCTCACAAATAGTAACCCAGAGGAAGATCTTTATATCTGCAGCTTTTCGCAGTGACAGTGCCCTGGCTTCTGTACAGACAGAACAGACTTCGACTTGCTTCCACAGACATAAAAACACTGACATCATGCGGCCTTAAACCACGTGGCTTTCCCATAGCTGCTACAATCGCCACTGTCAGTTACTGAAAAGTAGCACGGTAACTCTTCTTCTCCAACCATCAGGTCACCCAAATCTGAGTAGGTGCCATATTCAAAGGGGCTGGCATTACCTCCATCAAACAGTGGCGTCCCCAGACCCCGCTGAGCCCCGGGCAGCGTGGAGATGGACAGGAGCCTCTGTTAGGGGAGGGCAGGAACTCTGAGAGCTCCCCTCCTTCACGAGATGCAGGGCTACAGGGACGGCCTCCCACCTCCCTCCAGTTGCTTCTGCCATGCAGCCTTCCCTTCTGTCCCCAGAAGCTTCCCAGCCACCTTCCAGAACACTGTCTCCCCCTGAGCTCTGGTTCCCTCACCGCACACTCCATAGAATGTTTTCCTATCAGTTAATTTGTCTTCTTTCTCCTTATCTGCCAGCTCCTTCCTATGTCTACAAATAGATTCAAATCCTCCTGAAGGTAAAAAAAAAAAAAAAGAAAAAGAAAAAGAAAGGACAGGAAGGGAAGGAGGATGGGAACAGAGAGGCTGGCCCTCCTTCAGTTGCTGCATGTCCCCTGTCTATCCGCTCTCACTCCCCGGACGTCCTCTCTCTCCCTTCCCATGAAACGGGCTGTGGCTCATGCCCCCACCACGCAGCCGTGACTGCTCTAGGACAGCCCAGCTGCCCTTCTCTTTGGCGGGTCCCCTGACCCTCCGGCCCCTCCTGCTCTCTCTGCAGTATCTGACGCTGTCGCAGCCTGCTTCTCCCGCCTCGGCCGGGGTTTGTCATTTTCTGTGCCACATCTTCCCAGCGCTCTCCTTCTGTGCCTTCATGCCACCGCCCTCCCGTGGTTTGCCTGACACTTCCCAGCCTTCTTGGCCACCTTCACAGCCTTCCCCTCACCCTTGTCCCAGCCTCGCCCTGGACTCCTCTCCTGTGCTGTGGCCCTTGCCATCTCCTGTCCCCAATCTCTTCTCCAGCCACAAGTCAGGTCATGACACTCTTCTGTTTAAAAAGCCCTGGGAGGCACTGCCACAGATGAGGGGCTCAATCTGTACTACTGAATGAATAAGTGAATGAATGGGTGAACGTACAGACCCGTCGTTTGCCTCCCTTGTCAAAGTCGCCTACTTGGTCTAAACGGTTTGTGATCTGAACCATCTGTCTCAGGCCCTCTCCTGTCTTAACTTCTGTTGCTTCCAGATGTCAGGGGACCCTCCCCCAGTAAACACACTCTCCAAGACTGAGTCGCACCTCCCCCAACCTGTTTCTCCACCTGTGTTCCTTATCTCACGAGTGATCATTCTCCTCCCTGTCACCCAGACCAGCAGCTCCCTCTCCCACGACCCCATCACCCAGTCAGTCGACAGGTTCTCCCAAATTGACCTTTGTGATCCTTCTGCAGTCTCTGAGACCAGTTGCCTTATCTAGACCAGGACCTACTTTCTGGACTCCTGCAATTGTCTCCACCTGTGCTGCCCTCACGACCTCAGCAATGTTAACATGCTCTATCTTTTCATTCTGCAGCCTCACTGCCACCCTGCTTAGGTCTCTAAGGGATTATTCTGGTCTGATCATGTCACCCTCTCCTCAAATCCCTTCCACAACTCCCCACTGCCAGTGAATAATGGCCTTCCAGGGTCTGACACCACTTACCTCCCACTGCCCCTCAATTCCCTTCATTTCAGCTACGGTGGACTTGAACCTGAACATTCCACCCATCCACCTCCCACCTGGGAGGGCAGGACCATAGCTTATTCAACCCTACAAGCCCCACAGCGCCTGGCACAGTGTCTAAGACGTGGAAACACTCAAAGGACATCTGTTCAGTTGAACAGAGAATCTCTGCCCTTTGATCATCTTGGAAACTCATGTAAAAATCACATCAAAATCGAGTCAGGGCACATTTTTGTCCTCTTATTAATATGCATCCTTGTTAAGTCAGCTGTTGGAGGCGTATGCCCTACGCAAGAGAAAACACCACCACTCCTTGGAAACCGGCAATTAAAGCTCCAGCAGTGAGCTTTCTTTCCTCCAGAAGTCAGTGCCCGGTCCCTTTCCTCTCAACACTTTACACAGGAGCTTCTGCCTTCCCCATCCGTGAAGACTCTCAAATCCTCCACGTCTCCCCACAGGCTGGTGGCCAGACAGCATTGGGCAGAACTTTACCAACCTATCCAGCAGCAGCCCCACTCCCGGGGGTCAAGTAAGGCTAAACAGAAAGCACACTTTCCAGTGGTGACCGTCAATGGCATTGAATCCAAGCTCTTAAAACAAGTTTTAAGAAAAATGATCTAGTCTCCAAATGTCTTCTAGGCCTGCAAGGACCTACAAGCTTAAGCATTCCTACCTCGTGGACCGTCAGTGGAGGAGATGCCTGGGAGAGGGCAGGTGACTGCTGAGAGGAGGCCTATTTCCTTTTTCTAGAGAGAGGCAGGAGACGTCTTTCTGAGTCCTGTCCCCTCCCCGACATCTCACCATCTAGCAAGAGCCACATAAAGTAACAGCCCAGGCTCCGTACTCCCCATTCCCAGCCTTGAACTCAAGGACATGCCTTCACTGGGCTCCCTCCTTCCGGAGCCCTGCCTCAGGCCTGCACAGGAGCCTCTGCTCCAGCCAGACCAGCCTTCTCAACACACCGTGGAGCTCCGCCCACATCCTCTGCTCTGACATCCTCCCCTGCCCATGCCCCTCCGCTCTCCTAGCCAAACCCTATCCATCCTTAACACCACGTGGAAGCCCCCCTCCTCTCACATGCATGCCTCTCTGATGTGGGTGTGAAAGAGCTCAGTGAGGCCAGGCAGACCCCTCCCAGTGTTCACATGTGCACGTCCCTCCCTGCCTGCCAACTAGCTGGGAAGCTCCACCTGCCCCTGTGCACAGCACTTTCCTGCCTGGCTGGCCTCGCATATGTTTCTGGCCATGGCTTATGTGCCTGGCCTCTGTGTGATGGAGAGCACAGGGCCGCACCCCCAGCAAACATTCACCCAACAGCGGCTGATGGATGGACTGCTTCAAATGCGGTAGCACACAGGGGCCACCACGAGCCCAGAGGGCAGCAGGAAGAAAGACAGCTAATGTTTATGGAACTGTGAGTGACGCCACAGTGTCTCTCACTTCACACTTGGCAACAATCCCGTTAGACAGACAGTATCATCTCATTTCTCAGACAAGGAAACTGAGGCCTGTGGCTGGGGCACTGTTAAGTGACTTCCTGAGTCACTGTCAGTGAGCAGTGGAGCCAGGATATGGACCCACATCAATTACCTCCTCAGAATCTTGCAAAGGGAGGACATCCGCCCTCTCCCACCCCCATACTGCTGCTTCCTATAAACTCGATCCCAACCAGGTCTTTGGCTACACACAGTCCTGTACCATTACCCACTGAGGGGTATTCCTGGGGCCCATGGCAAAGCTCCTCCCCCAGAGGTTCCAGCCTCTGGGCCCCCAAGCACAGCCAGAACCTGCTGCAAGCTAGGCCCGCCCTCTCTCCTGCCCTCTCTCTGTTCCCTTCCAGCTAGGCACCGGCTCCAGTCCTATGGGCCCTGACACAGCCGGCCCGCCCCGCAGGGCCTGGTGTTTGCTCAACAGGCTGGGCTGGTGGAAGCTCACTGTTTGCTCATGGTGACAAGGGGCAGGAGGCAGAGGAAAGGGAAGATGACACATGTCACTGGGGGTGGCCAGACTCTTGCGTGAGCACGTCCCCAACACACCAGCAATGCTCTCTCTTCCCTTGTTCAGCACATGTCCCCATCTTAGAGCTCTCACAGCCGTTATGGGTATGAGCGAGGACAGGCTCCAGTCCCCAGGGGACAGCAGACAGGGGAACGGGGCAGTCTCTCTGGCCTGCTGGCAGCCAGGCCCACCTCCAGGGTCTGCACTGCTTTCTAGGGAGTCCAGCCACGCGGCCCACAGGCACACCCGGCTCCTAGTGGGTCAGACTCTCTGAAGATCTGGAATCTGAGCAGTGCTTTCCAAACACTAGGAGCAATCCAGTGGTGAGTTGTAAAATCAATTTAGTGACTCAGTAGTTTTGAAAAATAAATAGGACAAAATATCAGCGTGTCCTGCACTTACTAAGAATATTGTTCTATGAATCATTTGTTTTAGGGATAGCAGATACAAACCAACTTCTGGAGCTCACTGTAAGTATTGTAGGTCACAATAACAAGTGTTTGAAAGCCACTGTAGCGGGCCTTAGAGCAGAGCCCCGGCTTGAGCCACTAGCACCCTGGACCGGAGCCCCAGGGACAGGGCACCGAGGGCCTCTCCCTGCTGAGCTCAACTGCAGGCTCTTTGGGAAAGGCAGGGAGGGCTTGGCCGTGGGAGGTCACAACACTGGTCTGTGAAGCTCTTAAGAAGTGGACAGGTGACTACCAGCCCAGCTCAGCTCAGCCAGGTGCCACCCTGTATGGAGGCAGGGCAAGGTCAAGGAGACTGGCTCAGGGCCCTCCCAGCTCCCCTCCCACAGCCGGCCGGGCGGTTGGGAAGATGATTAACCACTCGAGGCATTCAGGCTGCGTGTGCTGCGTGACTCGAGCGGGCGCTGAGGAGCCAGATCTCCTGACGTCCCTGGGCCGCTTCCTTCACACCCACTGGGCCCCAGCGTCTCCCAGGCAGAAACAGAAAGCCCTAGATGCCAGGCCTTGGGGAGGCACCACAGGATGTCCTGACCTGGCCATAGGACCAATGTCGACCCGCCTTCCCAGGGGCTGGGCAGTGGCCCGACCCCTGTGCGGAGTCCCCACTGGGAGAAAAACACCGGCCTGTGAACAGAGACTCCTGCTGTCACAGTGGTGTCCCCCCCCCCCCCACCACCACCCCCTAGCCTCCCACGAGGCCGCTGCTGCTGGGCCAGGCTCCGCAGAAGGAACAGAGTGCCCCAGCCTCCCTCAGGGGAGTAATTTTGAATATTTTAAGTTACACATCTCGAGGCCAAGGAGAGGGCAAGGGCTCTGCCGGGAATTCTTTTACTTGAAAGAGATGATTGATAAACAACATTTCCACTGCCACTTCTAACCGATACTGCTCACAACGTGTCCCCAGGCCAGTCTGGCCCCGGCTGAAAGGGGCCTTGGGCCCTGACCCTAGGTGGTAACAGGAGCACAGGAGGGAGCTCCAAGGAGCCATGGCAACCCTGAGCCCAGCAGGACTTCACTGACTGTGAGAACAGAAAGGTCACATGGAGTTAGAGCTGGAAGACGCTGGGGGAGCCTGGAGCCTTGCTCTCCAGACGAATTTCTCGGCGTCATTAGCCTCAGACAGGGCTCATGGCTCTGCCTGGAAACAGAAGCCCCCGTACTCAGAGCTTGTTCCAGGACAGTTTTCAGAGGCATTTCCTGATCATTAATGGTACAGGGGAAACTGCTTTTCTAGATGCCATTCTGGTGGGAGCACACTAATTACTTATAGCTGGAGGTAGAGAGAGCACAATCGGATTTGGATTCTTCCATTTTTCTAAGGGAACTAATTGGATTACAGCCGGGCCTGAGCCCCGGGGAGGGCGCTAAGTATAACGGCATAGCCTTGCTGCTCTGGGCTTCCCAGAGCCTCCGACATGAGAGCCTTGGAAGTTGTCCAGATGTTAATTAAGTGGTGATGCCCCGCGGTGGGCAGGCTGGCAGGCAAGGCACCATCAGAGACCTCGTGCTACTTTCAGAGCCAGGGTGACGGGGCCTCATGTGTTGGGTGTGACGACTCCCATGATGGGGATCCCTGCAGCCTGAGGCATCAGGGTAAGGCTCTCCTGACAGGTCACTTCCAAGCCACTTGGGTTCAAGGCTACTCACCTGATGAGGACGAGGCTTGAGAGTGTTTCTGGGGTCCTTTCCTAGGGGACCATGAGACCCCCCCTGAGTCTGATTCTGCCCACGGATGTGTCAGAGCCTGAACCCTGGTCTTATAGGGTTTAAATCAGCCCTCTAAGGCTGGGAGGTCAGGTGGAAGAGAACTGGAAAGAGGCCCCTGGGAAATGGGAGCTCTCACCAGCCTGGGTGATGATCACTGCACGGCTGAACTCTGCCCATCCCAACACACCCACACAGCCCCTTGCCCTTAGAAACGGGAGAATGTGCCAGACCAAGTGAACCTCTTTCTCTTCTGCTTCCCAATTCATATCCCTTTCTGCCTCTAAAACAGGTGTCTCATCCAGGCACAGTGTTCCAGGGGCTGTGACTTAAACAAGTTGAGCCCAGACGCCTGGGAGGATCCCCCCACCCCGCCCCTCCCAGAGCTCAGCAGCCAGGTGGATGCCAGGGAGGCACGGGGCAGCTGGCAACGAGCCCCAACAGCGCTGTCCCCCAGGCCCGCTCTCCCCTCCGAGTCACACACCCTCACAGTCGGGAAGCCAAGGATGTTGAAGTCTCTGCAGACGGCACTGTTGGTCTCATCCGCACAGTCCAGGACAGCAAGATTCAGGGCTGGCCTCCAGCCTGGAAGGACAAAGAAAAAACGCCCCCCAAAACCCAAGGTAAGTAAGAGGGACTGGCCCCTCTGCCTGCTCACCCTGCCCCCATGGCACCTGCTCCAAACTCTTATGAGAAAGGCCACTGCTTCCTCAAACAAGGACCTCTGAGATAGTCGGGTTATTCTGCCTTTGGCCCATGCTTAGGACACAGTTAAACAGCACCAGCAACCCACTCAGGACAGCAGTGCTGTCTTGTAATCACATCCGTGTTCTGCATTATTCTACAGTGGGGGAGGGGCGCAGGGGCTGGAGGAGCTGAAGAGAGGTGCGAGATGAGCCTGCCCTCCTGGTGAAAGGCCTCTGGGACACTGCCTCTGTCCCCGCTGTCCTCTACAGAGGATCAGTTCTAGATGGGTGAAGAGCAAGCCTCAGGAGTTTAGGATTCCCCAGGGGACCCTTGGTGAAGACTTCTGCAGCCAGAGGAACTGGCAGCCAGCCCAGCTTGGGTGGATGGGACATAGAGTGTTGGGGACTGGCTCCCTGCCAGAGATGGAGGCAGGAAGTCTAGGGGAGGAAGGGGAAGACACCTGGGATCTAGAAGCCACAGCAAAGAAGCCCTGAGGCCAGAATCTGGAAGGAGGTGAATAGCTCTCAAGGCTGGCTGCCTGGGCACCCTGCTCCTTCATCCCAGCCCTAGGCCACAAGCCCTCCCTCGGCTGGAACTTACTGGCAGAGAGAATAATGGCACGGTCCAGGGCCACCGCCCAGGATCTGGGAAACAGAAAACAAACTCATCTACTGGTCAGGCCTCCTGAGCTCTGGTTCCAGCTCAGGTGCCCCTGGAGCACCCACCGAAGTGCCACGTCACAGTGAGGCTGTTCCCGCTGCCGGGGAACATGCACAGGAAGGCCGCACAGATGTGAGGTGGCTATGGACTGGTGCCATGCTGTGTGGCCACAGGAGAGATCAGCCCTGGAGATCATGAAGGGGCCTGGCAGGAAAGGTGGAAATCAAGCAGAGCCTTGACTGTCAGTTGAGGTGACAGGGGACCAGGAAACCAGGGACCCAGGCAAGCAGTTGAGGAGGGGAGAATGGAACAGGCAGACTAAGGACTCTGACAAGACCTGGCGGGGCTGCAGAGGCTGTCGCCAGCTGGGAGTGGCAGCCCAGGGGTTCTGGGCTGACTCCCACAGGACCCCGGAGCACGGGCATCTCTGGGCAGATGAGGGAAGGGGGAAGCCTACCCGAGGGGTGTGGGGGCACATATGCTCCCCAGAGGGCCGTACTCCTCCCTTCTGGAGTACAGGATGGGGTAGGGGTATTTACACAGGCAGCCAACCAGAACCCACTAATTACAGGAGACTAATATCCAAATAACACCCCTGAGACCACAGCTTCGCGAGGACCTTTTACCTCGCCCCAGAACCTGTCCCTTATGACAACTGAAAAATCACTACTTCCGAAGGCATCAGAGCTCCCAAGAACCTTTTATGCCCAGCGGAGGAGTGTTACCCTCACTTCCACGACAGACACACGAAGAGCCAGGATACCTCCCAGACACCCCTGACCCATCACCATCCCTCAAAGGAAAGGTTCCGAAGGTTCAGAGCAACTAAACTGGTCCTTCTTTGGGCGACACAAGGGAGGGGCTTTGGGGCTGTGAGGCAGGCTGGCTGTCCCTCCTCCTCCTCTCCTTTCTTGCTAGCAGTCTACCCTTGGCACTGAATCCTGGCATGAGGGACGCAGTGGGGACAGGGTGGGCTAGTGGGTGAACGGAAGTGTTCAGCAGAGACTGGTGAGCCACATCCTATGATGCCATTTCCCCAACACTCCCGACCCCTCACCTCAGCAAACCCCTTCTGCGGAGCTCTCCGCTCCCCTGGCACAGGAGGGCAGCGTTTTGAGCTGCAAATACCTGCCAGCCCAACTGGCCCGTGTCCTTCAGCTTTACATCCAGCTGGCAGGGCAGCCTGTATAAACACAGCTGCGGGCAGCGGTCAGGGTCTGCTCCACACCAGGCTTGGACAGCATCCCTCCCACCCTTCCTGACACTCTGCTCTCCCCCCACAGTCAGCACCACGTGGGAGGGGCAGAGTCAGGCCGTCCAGCCACACGGAACCGCTGATCCCAGCCAGCTTCCGTGTCCTGTCCATCTTCCCTCCCAGGTCTCTTCCTGCCCACGCCCACATCTCCTCTCCCTGCTCCTACATTCTCTACCTCTAACCACCCTCCTAGTGAGCTAGTGCCGGGTTTCTTAGGACAGCACCTGTCCAGATGAAATGTCTTATTTCCCTCCTGGCCGAGGTTCCAGTATGCTCTATCGGTAGCCTACCCGGTCCCCGGTGACCTTTTCCATCTGTGGATCTGACTGCATCACTCTCTACTCAATATTCTTTGATGGCTCCCATTGCCTTTAGAAGAAAACCTGCAGGCCTAAGACCATTCTTGATCTGGTCCCTCCCCACCCACCCAGTCTCCTCGTAACTTCCCCCAATTATGTTCCAGGAATCCTGTGGGTCTTCTTCCTTGAAAGCACAATGCTTGTCCAGGCCACTCCCACAGCCACCCTTACCCACCCAACAAACTTCCGTTTGTCAGGTACGACTCAGTCTGAACAAGATTCTTCCCCAGGAAGAGTTGCCTTCCAAGCGCCAGGCTCAGGCCCTGTTCTTGTTTCTACCACTCGGTTACAAACCTGTCCATCCCTAAGTGTCTCTTCGTTCTCACATCCTCACTGCCTAGCTTCACCACTGTCCTGCGCACAAGAGGTGCTCAGTGACTACTGTCTGAATGAGACAGTCCACCCAGCCCAGGGGCTGCTCTAGTGTTGGAGCATCTTCTCTCAGCCTCAGTCTGTCCTCAGATCCAGGTAGGGGGTGAGGCTAATGCCAGTCACCTGCCAATGCAGGAGAAGCGAGCTGCCCAGGGGCAGGGTTTTGCCTGGATCACAGCAGAGCACCCCAGGCCTCCGTTCTATGACTTCTCCCTTGCCTGGAGGCAGGGAGCCCAAGGGAGGATGGGAAACACAGGTCACCCCACAGAGCCATCTGGCACATTCCAGGCTTGGCTGCTTTGGTTCTGCACCCAGGGCTCTGGTCACTTTGTTTGGGGAGACCCACAGGAGAGGCCAGCTGTTCTCAAAAGTCAGTAAATCGATTAGACATACGGGTGGCAGAGAGGCAAGCTTATGTCCCTCCACCAGTGAGGGCCCCTGGCAGCGGCTCTCACAAGGCCAACTTGGCAGGGTGACCAGGGACAGCAGGCCTCAATCGCTCCTGTCCTCCCTGAGAGAGCAGGCACCATCCCTCGGGCCAGAGGGATGACTGGGGCACGGAGACTCCAGAAACGGGAGGGGAGAGGACCGAAAGCTAGCGTCCAGTGAGCTCCGGGCCACACTCTAGACTTTCTCACTCCACCACCCCATTGGGGGTGGCCACCATGTCCCCCACTTTACAAATGACAACAGAGACCAAGAGGTCTCCAAGTTGTCCAAGGGCTACCAGACTCAAAACCCACTTTCTTCCCTCTGCCTCACCAGGGTCACACGCTACCTTTATATTTTTGCTGTCTGCTCCAACCACAATCTTTCCGGTGAGAGAAAGAATGGTATAAACAGTCTTATCTTCTAGTTACATACCATTCTCTGTAACCCACAGCAGTCGGTCAGGATCACAGACTCAGCCCTTTCTTAGATGAGGATGATACCGCGCACACAGAGGGTTTACCGAGTGCCTAATTTACATAGTTTAGTGCCTGCAGCTACACTGTGAGGAAAGTAAGAAGGAATTTTTCCTTTGCCCGGCTTTCCTGGACTGTAAAATAGAGATCAGATAACTGTGCCCAAGGCACATAACTAACCAGCAGTGAATGCGGGATCTGAACCCAGGATTTGAGCCTCCCTGCTGGTCTCAAGAGGGCCCGGGACACAAAAGAGAGAAGCTCTGTTGCTTCCCAACCAGGAAACTCAAGAGGCGGTGGGTGGGGTGGGCGTTAGTAATGGGGGACAAGGGGGAGCTGATGCCTGGGAATTCTCAGCCCCTGGCTCCTGGAAGGTCTTTGATTCCTCTTTATGCCTTGATTCCCGGGACCTCTGTGAAACAGAACATGCCTCCTCTTACCAGCCTCAGCCCCAGGGAGAGGTGGAGGGGGAGACTGGGGCCAGTCAGGTGCTGGGAGATTCCTGGCTGAGGAATGTTTCTCAGGAATATCAATGTCAATACCTTAATGAGCCATAATGACCTACAAAGATCTGGTCCGACACTAATCACGGCGGGCCTGACTATTCATCATGCTAACAGTACCGGGAACAGAGAGCACCCTTATCTGGGTGCTCCACTGCTAAAGCAAAGCTGCATTTCAAACGAAGTGCACTGCTGTCAAAAGAGGCACAGAACTGGGTGAGAGAGGCTTTTTAAAGTGACTTACTACCACAGCCTGCACACCTGACACCAAAAGAATCAGCAGGCTCTTGGGGAGGAAAAACTTTCCTGGTGCAATTACTGCACCAGCGAAGTAATCTCTCCACCGGCAACAGAGTAAATGAGCAAATGGAGGGGGGAGGCAGGGAGGCAAGCGTAGGTGGGACAGCTGTGGGCTTTGGGGTGGTGGGGGAGGGGACACGGTGATGAAGGGGGATGGGATCCTGCTGGAGCCACAGGCAGTGCCCCCACCCCCACTCACAAGGCCAGGAAGGGGCACTAGACTCAGAGTCACAAGATTTGCTTATAGCTATTAGTGGTCAAAGCACCATCAGCTCCACATGTCCCCTCTCTGGGCCTCAGTTTCCCAGGATGGAGGTCTCTCAAGTCCTATCCAGCCCTCTCTGACAACCACTCAGGTGCTGGACGGCAAAACACTCTTGCCAAGAAGGGACGTGAGGCCTCTGAGCATTAAGCAGCCTGGTCCTCTGCTAAGGCAGACGCCGGACCCTCCGCAACCACCAAGAGCCAGTCGGGTTGAGAGACATCTCTGGGAACCCTCCCGGCACAGGGAGTTGGCCAGTGCTACGCCGTCACCATATCCCTTCCTCCTTGTTGCGGGCAGGCTTCTGGGCAGTGAGGTCATGACATGGACAAAATGCCTTCCCTACCCCTCACACCCGGCTGACACCCCAGGTCTGAGTCAAGAGGAGCCACAGCAATAGCAGAAGGCCTGGTTACTCACAGCCTCATCTGGAATCCCTCGAGGCTCACAGCATTGGTCTGCCTGAGTGTTCAGTGGCTGCTACCCTGGACCAGGCCCTGTGCCAGGACCGCAGGGGTACAAGCAGGACAGGTGAACCATGCCCTGGGAAAGAAAGGGGGGCAAACCCACACTGCTCACTGTCACTCAACATCCCTGCCTTACAAACCTCATCTCCACGGCTCTGCGCAGGCCAAAACTTCTCCCACCTGGAGTATCCTTCCTCCTCCCCCAACTCTCCACCTGCCCAGGCTCTGGAGAGGCAGAAAGCTGGGCTCTAGAACCTCCTCCAGCATCTATGTACACTTAATCAAGTTACTTATCTGTTAAAAAAGGCTATCTATTGCTCAGATGTTTTTCACAAAGATTATATATAACAGTGGCCTATAAAGGCCCTTACCTCAGTGCCTGGCGTAAGGCAAGTGTGTAGTAAGTAACTTCCTGGATGAAGGCCTTTGGTGACCAGGCTGTGACTTTCTCTTTCCCTGAATTCCCACAACAGGAAATGGCTGAGCTAACTTCTTTGACCCTTTTCAAACACAGCTTCTCATCGGTGCCAATTTCCCTGCTTTGTGATGTGTATTTACTCAATAGTAATGTAAACAATGCTTTGCACACAGAGGTCACTCAACAAATATTTGCTGATTGATTAGCAAGTGAAGTGGACTGAAGGTCTAAAATGAACACAATCAATTTCCCAAACATATTGTGAGGCAGTAAGAGCTGCTCTGGAATAGGAAGGAGTGAGCCAGGTCATCAGAAACAAGTGTTGGGCCCCAGGGTAACAACTGCCCCAGAGAACCTAGCCCACAGCTACTGAAGAAATGAGCCCTGGCCAATCAGATTAAATGCCTGAGGCCAGCTGGGCAGGACTGAAAAATTCTTCTCTCCCCCCAATGACCTTCCATCATCTCACAGCTCCCACCCAAGATGCCCATACCAACGGCAGAGGGCAGGGGCCACAGGCCCACGGTGGTGTGAGGGCAGCCCTCTGCTGGCCCACAACCAAATGTTCTCAAGGACCCTCAGAATGCAGAGATGTTGATGGGTCTCGCCAGGGAACACCCCTTGGATGGGAGTGGAAGCATTCCTTATCACTGCAGGCCAACACCAGAGCTGGCCAGTGCCCTCCCCCGACATCTTCTTGCTCAGGGGACTGACACCCAATGGCTCATGGGAGACCTCCAGTTTTCACCTAAACCTCCCATTTCTCATGGGCCGTGGTTCATCTCCACAGACATTTTCCTTTCTGAGGTTAAGTTTTAATTTTGCTTTTTTTTTTTTTTTTTGCGGGGGTGGGGGGACTGTCATTCCATGCACTGGAGAGAAGACTCCTTTGGGAAGTGGCAAACCTCAAGCAGGAGCAGGTTGGGTCAGTACCTGGATGTACAGTTCATTGGAAAATTCTGGGTTGCAAGAGGCCAAACTCATGAGTCAGATGTAAGCTAATCTTTCTGTCCAGCACTCTCCAGATACAAGAATCTTCTAGGTTGAGTCCATCAGCAGCCATTAAGGACCTCTTATGGCCTCAAAGTGGAAACTGATCTAGGGATTTTTATGATGTTCAGGCCCACAGTGTCCCTTGAACACCTAGGTGTTTCAAGTCCACATTCTTCCTACCTCCTGCCCTGATCAGATGTGTTGACATCACTGAAATAGTGTGAAGAGCTGCTGAGAAATGGCACATTCAGGTGATGGGACCAGAGAGGCATGCAGACAAACGTCACCTTGTAATTTGGAGGGAAAATGGTTTATCAGTTTTGTTTAAAAATAACTTTTCAATGCTCATTATCTCTAATTATCAGAGAAATGCAAATCAAAGTGGCCATCATTAAAAAGTCCACAAACATTAAATGCTGGAGAGGGTGTGGAGAAAAGGGAACCCTCCTCCACTGTTGGTGGGAATGTAATTTGATGCAGCCACTATGGAAAACAGTATGAAGTTTTTTTTTAACTCAAAATAGAGTTACCATATGTTCCAGCAATCCCAATCCTGGGGATACATCTGGAGAATATTCTAACTCAAAAAGATACATGCACCCCAATGTTCATAGCAGCACTATTTACAATAGCCAAAACATGGAAGCAACCTAAATGTTCATCAACAGATGACTGGATAAAAAAGATGTGGTATATATATACAATGGAATACTACTCAGTCATAAAAAAGAACGAAATTATGCTATTTGCAGCAACATGGATGGACCTAGAGATTATCATACTAAGTTAAGTAAGTCAGACAGAGAAAGACAAATATCATATGATATCACTTATACGTGGAATCTGAAAAATGATACAAATGAACTGATTTACAAAACAGAGACAGGCACACAGACATAGAAAACAGACTTTAGGTTACCAAAGGGGAAAGGAGGGTGAAGGGATAAATTAGGAGTTTGGGATTGACATATACACACTACTATGTATAAAACAGATAAAATAATAAGGTTTTACTATATAGCACAGGGAACTATATTCAATATCTTGTAATAACTTGTAATAAAAAAGAATATGAAAAAGAATATATATATATCTGTATAACTGAATCATTATGCTGTACACCAGAAGCTAACACAATATTGTAAATCAACTATACCTCAATTTTCAAAAAAAGTCACACACAAAAAAATAACTTTCCAAGACCATATGGCTAACAGATGGGTACATTTCTTCATCCAGCCACCTGAGGAACCACTGCGCAAACTGCTCAAGGGAAGAGGTAGCCTAAGTTTGAAAACCAACATCTACAAATGCCCTACTCTACTGCAAACAGCTGGGTTTATCAAGCGCACAGCAGGGGAACAATGGTTCCAGTCCTCCTCTCTTCAGGAAGAGGCCAGTTCCCTAAGATGCCCACAGTCCTCATTCAGTGACCACTGAAGGTCAGAGTTTAGCACCACAATCAGGAAGCAGCTCCATTCAGAGGCAGCAAATCAGAAGCAAACCACTACCACTACACCACACCTGCCCCCCAAATACCTACTACCTGGGCTAGGCAGATGTATGACACCACAGGGATCTTTAACTGGGGAAAGGACACTCTGAGATAATGTATGTCAAGGAAGGTGTCTGATGTACCATATAGTAAGTACTCAATAAATACTGATTATTATTGTTGCCATATTTACTCAGCTCCAAATGTTATGTTTTTTAAAATGCTAACATTTCTGTAATATAGTACACTTTAAATCTCTATACATCTATTAGTGGTCGTCTTTTCCCTCTACCTCTCAGGCTTTTAGTAAATGAACGGTGGGGCTCACAACTCTTAGAATCTCTTAGAATCAAGGAAATACGGTATTAGTGGTCAGGCCAATGAACGGGGAAATGGAGCAAGGGCCAAACACCTGAGTCGCGCCTCTGGGTTCATAGGGTTAAAGCAGAAGGATCTGAGAGGGCGCGTGGACGCAGCGAAGACGGAGAAGGGTGTGACCCAGAAGCAAAGGGGCTGGAGGCAGCAGGTCAGGAGAGGCCTGGAGTCGAGTCAGGGAAACTCTGTCTCAAAGACAAGGCTGAGAAAGAGTCTATGGACCAGCTGGGTCAACTAGGGGTGAAGAAAGAGGCAAGGGAGTAGGGATAGGGCAACGGCGGAATAAGTATCAGTTCCTTTTCTCTCCAGCACTGATCTCACCGCAGCTGGGGAACTTGGTAGGAAGAGGGACGGCCACAAGGTTGGACTAGAGGAAGCCATAAGGTGTCACCGAGGAGGAACAAAGGAGACCACGTCGCAGGGATGGGGGCAGTAAGCCGGCAGAGGAGTGACTGGAAAAGAAGAGCAGGTCTGGGTACCCAGGCCGCGGAAAGGGGAGAGAAACTCCGGGCACTGGCCAAGGGGAAAGACAGGGAGAAGCAGGAGCTAAAGATGGAATTAAGGGCCGCGAGACTGGGCGGGGGAGGGGGAGAAGAGGGGGGGCAGAGAGGAAGACAGGCGGAGGTGATGGGCAAGGGGAAGTGGGCGGTGCCGGAGGGGCCTCCGCCGGGCAGGTGGGAGCATCTGTCCCCGTGGGGCGAGGGGAGCGGGCCTCCCTCGCCTCCGGCTTCTCACCTTTGACGTCGTCGGCCAGCGCCTTCCACGTCGGGGCGAAGGCGATGCAGTGTCCGCACCAGGAGGCGAAGAACTCCACCGCCCAGGCGCTGCGGGAGCCCTGCACGGCGCGGTGCACGGTGTCCGCCCGCAGCAGCGTCAGCGGGTCGGAGGCCGAGTAGAGCGCCGAACGCGGGGCCGCGCCAGCGCCGGGTACCGCCAGCAGCAGCAACAGCAGCAGCAGCGACGGCGGCGGCCCAGAGCCGCGGCCGCAACACCCCATCCTCGGCGACTGCGCCCACCACCGCGCACAAGTTTCGGATGAGTTGGTGTCGGGCGGCACCGCGGCACCTACTGCCTCCGTCGGGAGGCGGAGCCACGTGGCCCCGCCCACCGCGGGCGGGTACCGCCCCTGCCCCGCCCCGCCCTCCCTCCTGTGGGCGGGAGCTGGGGCCCGGAGTTCCCGGCTGGCGGCGAGCGCCTCCTTCGCCGTCCGCTGAGCCCTCAGAGCCAGGCCGGTTCCCGCCTCGGCGCTAGTAGCGAAGGAGCGCAGCCCAGGGGGCGCAGCCCGGAACCTGGAGCCCACCCGCCAGATGAAAGGTGTGAGACGTCCGCGGGGCAGAGCCCGGGACCCGCGTTTCGGCCGCCGCTGGGGACTCGGGGAAGTCGTTTGGCTTCTCACAGGCCCCGTATCCAACGGACAAAGAGTCCGTTGGAAGATTGGACCGATTTATGCTGTCCTAGGGAAGTTCTGGGGATCCCACCAAGCGATAAGATGGTGTGAATTAGAAGCCTGTGGGAGAGAAGAGGGACAGGTGCTGTCTCTGAGTCTGTGACCACAGTGACCCCACGGGGATCAGATGTGCCCACCCCTGGAGGCCTGTGACCGTCCAAGGAAAGCATTATTTCAGGGCTTCCTAGTCATAGATGAGAATCCCTCTTATTTTAAGCTGGGCTGGATTGGCGTGGCCATTGGGTGGAATCAGGGTTTCCTCAGCACACAAGTCTGGCCGCCCTAAGGTTGTTAGAACGATGCCTCCAACTGGGGCTCCTAGCAGCCCGGATCCCCCACACTTGACTCTCCAGCCTACTCACAGAGCTCCATATATTCACCTACGTGGCGCTCTCACAAGTAACCTGATAACTGATCTTGCGTTCATGTGTACTAAGGAGTTAATGTTTAATTTTCCCTGGTCGACCTTGTGTAGCTCCAAAGCTGAGTTATTTTAAGGGGATCAGGCGTTCCTCAGAGGACTGTCACAAGTGATCTTTTTTCTTGTGTCTTCTGGATTAGCCCACCTCACCTGTAAGCCATCTGAGACTAGATTTGCTATTCATTCAACATTTACTGTGTGGTTTCTTTGTGCCAGGCACTGTTCTTGGTACTAAGGATAAGGCAGTAAATAAAACCAAGTCATGGAACTTACATTCTAGTGGGTGTAGGGATAGAGAGATGATCCGCAAGTAAATGTAGCTCTATGGTGACAAAGGCTATGAAGAAATATACAGTAGGGTAAGAATAGGGTGACAGAAGAAGTGGTATTTTATTTTATACAGGGAGGTCAGGGATGGGCCCATCCCTCATATTTGCAGGGCCTGGGCCAACAGGACAAATGGAAGCCCACATATCATATGTCCACATATTTAAAAATTATAAACCAAGTTACACTTATGTAAAATTCCTATCCTTTTATTTTGACAGGTATAACTTCATAATAATATGGAGGGCCAGATTTAAGTTTAGAATTCTTGGACTCTCCTAAGATGTGCACTGGAATGGGGCCACTTAACTGGTCCCTGGCCCTCAACTTTACTGCTGCTCTTTGCATCTCAGCTGTATCCCATACTCAAGATGCCTGCACCTATAACATCCCTGTCTAACATCTGAGCTCCTTTCACACCTACCCCAAATAGCTACTCCTTGACTCCTCAAGAGGACAGATCTTGGGAAAAGGCTGATACAGTCACCAGAAGCTGGCCTGGTGCTATTGGGGCAGTGAAGTTTAGGGTCTCAGGTACCAGCAGTATGATCTAAGAAGAGGTGATAAACAGGAGCTTTGGGTGGGCACTTCCCCTTGGCCCGTGGGCTTCCAGCTCTATGGAAAGGGACGTGGCTGGAAGAGAGCTGGAGAGCTCAGAAACGAAGGCAGAGGCTCCTCTTGCTCCAGTCTTAAGGCAGTTCTAATGACATAACATTTGCGCCAAAGACCCAAATGAAGAATGGGAGGGAAACTTGTGGTGATCTGGGATAAGAGCATTCCAGGCAGAGATCTGGAGGTTGGTGCTTTTACTCCCTTTATGCATTCATATTCTCTGTGCCAAAGTCTTGAACTCCATAAAGAAATTACATGTCGACCAGTTAGTACCTCCCAACCCGGATGCTGGGTGCTCCTGCCTGAGAGTCAGCCCCTGTACAGCTTCTGCCTCCCACTTCCCTCACTCCTAGCAGGCCTGGCCTGGGGTCATCTGGATAGATAGTCCCCTAGCAACCTTAGATTCCAAGGGTTGGAAGTACTCCAGCAGCTAGATCAGGTGCCAGTAAGGGTCAGGTGCCTTCAGTTGTTAAGCAGTGTTGTAGTTACCTTCCCCAGGGGATTCCCTGGGAGTTAAGGGGACAATGTCTGCTGAATGTGCAGAGCACCTGGCAAGAACAGCCCACGCAAATGCACAAAGATTTGCTTGTTCACACATCTATTTCAGAACATCAGAAATGGGAAAGAATGCAAACGACTTGAATGGAGTAGATAAAGTTTCTTGGCAAATGGGGCCAAAGAAATTAGCACTGAGAGTTGTCAAACGTGGGGCTTCAGTATCTCAGAACAGCAATACAGGGATTTTCAACTTGAAGTCTTGGAAGTCTGTTCAAACAGAATCTTAAAAGGAGTCTTAAAGAGACAAAAGAAAGCTGAAGGGTGTGACCTACGGCAATATCCACTTTCTGTGGTCCATGGAGCTTCTTGGGAACCTCAGGGCTCCCCAGGCCACCATTCGAAAACCACTGGTCTAGAACCGAAAGCAGAAAACATAAATATCACAACTTCCCTTCTTGCCTTTCCAGGAGCTTCCTGGGATGAAAAGGTGGCAGAGGATGAAATCTACTCAGGAATGAGGTATGGAGGGGGAAGATGTGCTGAGGAAAGCAAGCATTAAAAGTGGGGCAAAGGGGGACTTTGGAATTCCTACTCAGGTCCCCTGTTGCTCTTCCTGCATACAAGCTGTAGGAAAGTGAGCCAAGATAAATCAGATGAGAGAACAAGAACAATATTGACTAATAGTTTGCACCTGCTGTTCTGAGCACTTATTAGATGTTGCTCATTTAATCCTCACACCAACCCGGAAGTTGAGAGTGTCATTGTCCCATTTTTACAGATGACCGAGTTCCAAGAAACCCTGTTGACTTTCCCACTTGTGAATCATTTGTGTGTTATGTGTGAATAAAAGAGAGGGAATTTGGGAGTCTGTCAACCAAAAATGAGATAGATGGTAAGAGGAATGTAGTTCATACACCAATACAGATAATTATGGTTCACAACAGAATAGTGTTTGGTAAAATGTGTCAGCTGGTAGCAGAGCATTAGATGACCTTCCACCTCCTCATTAGCACCGAGGATCAGAGAGGGGGTGTGCAGCTGGAAGGCAAGTGCCCAGCAGCGGAGAAGGGATCTCAGCTTTGTCTCTTCAGAACTCACCTCTTGATCTTCCAGATGAACCTTCCCATAGCTGGGGTCTGTTAGAATATCAATTCCTAAAGTCAGAAGAGAGTAAGAGTCTGTACTGTTAGATATGGCAGGAAAGAGAAGGCACATTCCAAAATTTGCTGATGGGGATTTAATGGATGGACTATTTACAGAGGGGTATGCAGGGTAGAGGGAACTGACAAGAGATGTGAGGTCCCTAATGACTGAAAACCGGAAGAAGTCCTTTGAGCACTCCTCCACGGAGGAGGCAAGGGGAGCGAACTGTGTGGAAAACCAGTGGGAGCTGAAGTCGGGGAAGAGGGGCCACCCAACCTGAGCCATGACCGCAAAATGCCACCACTGCCAAGGACACAGCAGGGAGGAGAGCAGGGAGGCACCGGGAATGTCTCACTTCCACCTCCATCTCCTCCAGTCCTGGATGTCTTGCCAGCGCCTCCCACTGGCCAAACCCAATCAGATCTAGAGGTGAGAGTGTGCTGATTATAGTCCACAGAAGTAGGCTTCCAAGACAAAAGGTGGGGTAGAGGAGGATGGAGAATGCAGAATACTGTATCCAAACTTGGGCCCTTCAAGACCTTGGAAATGAAAATGGAAGACACGAAAATCCTTGATGGTCCTTCTCTGAGTCTCCTGGGTGGGAGCAGGGAACTAGAAATCTACACGCCCACCAGAGAGCCAGCACAAGAGAGCTGCTAAGCAGTTCCTTCCAGCTTCTCACTCCTTCCTGTTCACACTCAGTCCAGTTGTCTTATTCTTCATCTGTCGAGGAGACTGAAGCCCAGAAAGGTAAAGGGACT
Organism: Camelus ferus; assembly: GCF_009834535.1. Taxonomy (NCBI): domain Eukaryota; kingdom Metazoa; phylum Chordata; class Mammalia; order Artiodactyla; family Camelidae; genus Camelus; species Camelus ferus. Next base: position 4,307,903 of record NC_045716.1, read on the forward strand.
TGCTCAAGGCCACACAGCAAGGTGATGGTGGAATCCATTTCTGTCAGGCTTTCCAACATAGCTATTGAAGTATTGGGAGCCTCAGTGCAAGGGATATTTAGGGCAGAACCCCATGTTCAGGTAGAGCTTCCCTGGTCTCCAGGTCACTTGTTGGCAATTCAAAAGGAATAGGCAACCCTCCCTCAATGTCTCTCACCCCCTGTGCACTTACCCTCTTCCCCACCAAAGACGAATTCTTTAAAGTGGAATGAAGCTATGAGACTGTACAGTCAAGGCCTTCTTGTCTGGGCTCTCTGGCCAATACCAGGAGTGAAGCCTTTTGGGAACCTGCAAGTCATCAAATGAGGCCTGAAGTCAAAAGCAAGAAGGCCACATTGCTGGGGTGCTGGGGTGGAGGGTGTCCAATCTTCCCCATAGGAGGCTTCGGGGCCCTGCCAGCTTTGTGATTCTGTGAGATTGATCTGGGGGAACTTTAGGCTTCCAGAGTAGAGGTCCTAATTTTAAATAGTTCCTGCCACGACTTAAGGGTGTCTCCTGGAGTTCTTGCATAGACAATAAATGTACATAACTATAAGTATAACACTATTTCTGTGAAAGGACAGAGTTTATAAACTTTATACATATGTATATATAAAACAGGACCATTCTCAGGATTTGCCTGAAGAGAAATATAATGAGGTCAGCATGTCAGTGGCTGCACTATGCATGTGGGTGCAGAGGGAAAGGGGTGGGAGGAGCAGGGACAGGTTGGAAGTGGGCCATCAGCTGAGGCTAGGATGGGGACACTTCTTCCCCAAAGCCACTGGTTTTGGAACTTGCTTGGAAGGTGCTGGGGTGTGGTAGTTGAACAGAGGTTATTTTAAGTGTGGAGTTCTCATCTATGAATGCCATGGTGATCATATCTTATTCATCTGTGGTTCCACAAGTCCTCAGACCAGTTTTACCAGTCCAAGGGTGAAAATTTTTTTTTCATTTTGAAATTATGTATTTCTTAAATATTTCTTTTAAAGATGAAATAATTAAGAGATGAATAGAGCACAGAAAATTCTTAGAGCAGTGCAACTACTCCGTCAGATACTATAATGGTGGATGCATGCCATTATACATTTGTCCAACATCACCAAGAGAGAACCATACTGTAACCTGTAGACTCAGTGTTATGATGTGTCACTGTAGGTTCATTGACTGTAACAAAGGTACCGCTCTGGTGGGGACACTGGTAATGGGAGAGGCATGTGTAGGGGCGGGGGTATGGAAGAACTCTGTACTTTCTACTTAATTTTGCTGCCAACTTAAAACTGCTGTAAAAAATAAAGTGAATAAAAAATGAAATAATAATGGACAGGTAACTTAAAAAAAGTTATACTTAATAGAAAAATCAAATTTGGTACCCTATTTGATCCCTGAAGTATTTTGGGAAACATTGCTGGCCTATGACAATCACAAAGAGTTTATGAGATTGACTTGTTGAATGTGTAAAGCTCAGGCCACACTTGGCTGGCTCTTGCCATCAGAGTGAGAGCCTTTCTAGTGCCAATTGCCCACCTGCAGAAAGACATTGTCCACGATCTGGAATTCAGAGCTTGGGTGAATTGTATAGAGGGCATTCAACTGTCATGGATCTGAGCAGAAAGCTAACAGCAATCACCTCCCAGTTTGGAATTACTGAGTCTTACTATGGACCAAGCACTGCGCTAAGTAAAGGGGCTTGGGGGGGGGGGTACGGGTGTATGTGTCAGCGAATAACACCCCTGTGTCCCCTCTCAAGTAAGGAACAAGCATAAGAAACAAATAGACTAGAACTCCTCCACTTCCTTACAGATGAAGCTGAATGGAGAATGTGGCTTAGACGTGCTTCCACAGAGAATCCCTAATTGAGCATAAATGCCAACTGCAGGCCCTCTCCGCGGGGGCTGCGCCTGGCTGGGGAGCCGGCTGAACAAATGAGGAGACACCAGGAGGCACCTGCCCGCACGCTGGCAGGTCCCAGGGAAGGAGACTCTGGCAGGGACTGAGCCACACTGTTGATTGAGTGCCTTTCCCTAGATTTACCGATTAAGCCCCCTGTCCTCCCGCTCAGCAAGGTGAGTGAGGACCAGGGAGAAGCCGGGCGTGTCATTCCTTGGCTCGTTCTCTTTCAGGGAGGGGATGGAGTGGAAATCCCACTTGTCAACCCTGAGTGTTTTGCATGTTTTATCTCACTTAATCCTCAGAACTGTCCTATGATGCTGTGATCTCCACTTTGCAGACATGGCCACTGAGTTACAGAGAGCTAAATACCTTGCCCAAGGTCACACAGCTATAAGAGGGCAGAGCTGGATTTCAGCACCAGATCTCTGTGTCTCCAAAGCTCGTGCTTAACCGCAGATCTGCACTGGCCTCCAGGATGTCCTGGATGGAGCCCCTGAGACCATGCCCTCCAAATTCAGCGATGCTGGTCAAAACGGCTAAGGTACATATCACAGTTCTATATCTATAAATATATCTTACAGCTGTACCTGTGCAAATGTCTACAGGCCTAGGAAGGCCACCCTGGGTCCCACATGAAGGGTGAATCATAGGACCCTGCTCTTAATGCCTTATAAACCATCCTGAAGATGTCCCTGCGCACAAAGAAACTTAATACACGTGTTAAAACTGGAAATCTGAATGTCTGAAGCCCAGCTGTCGGTACAGGGCCAGCTCTAGCTGTTGTAGGGGTTCAGGGGTTGCTTTTCTCTTTCTTGTCATACAGCCGTTAAAACAGTGAGGTGGACTTACGTTAATGACACAGAAAGGTACCCAAGATGATTTAAGTGAAAAAAGTAAGTGGCAGGACAATACGTATCACATGATCATGTTTGTGTAAATATTTCAAAGATATGCATGCATATACGTGCATTATTCTTAAATAAATGTGCCTCTGAATTTATAGAAAACCTTTGGTTAACTTACCAGCATTGCCTGTTGTATTACCTCTTGGGTGGCCATGGTAGGAAGGACATTTTTTATTTTGTGACTGTTTTATTTGAAAAAAATTTTCATGCTCATAAATTCACTTTAAAAAAATCAACTTTACTGAGGTATAATTTACACACAATAGAATTCACTCATCTTCAGTGTACATTTCAATGTGTTTTAAGAAATGGTGTGTACCTACATAGCTAACAGTGGAATCAAAATAGAGAACACGTCTGTCTCCACATAAAGTTCACTTGTACACTTTAAAGTTCAGCCTTCCTACCCCTGCACCCCCAAGCCCCAGCCCCAGGCAACCCCTGATCTGCTTTTTGTCACTATAGTTTAGTTTTGCTTATTCTAGAACTTTATACAAATGGGACCATACAGACGAAACTGTTTTGGTTTTAGCTGGTTTTGCTCGGCATAATGTTTTGAGATTCATTCTTCTTGTGGCATTTCCTCAAAAAGTTCAACACAGAGTTTATCCATTTTTCATTTTTCAGTTTTATTAGGTAGAATTGTTACAGTTTGACTGCACATGTACAATATATTGTGTGTAAATACATATACACAATATACTGCACATATTTTTAAACTTACATATATGTACTGTTTATTGTTTCTAAGAACATTTAGAGCCTTAGCTTTTTGAACTTACATAGTTGTCAAAGGAATAATTGCCAAGATAGATCCATTTATCATTTGATGGACATCTAGGTTATTTCCACCTTTTGGCTATTGTGCATAATGAACATTCATGTGCAAGTTTTTTATATGAATTTTTCAATTCTCTTGGATATATTCCTAGCAGTGAAATTGCTAGGATATATGGTAACTCTATGTTTAACTTTTTGAGGAATTGCTATAGTAAGTCTTTAATTAGAAAAAAATCACCTAATTTTGTTTCACTTTTTCAAAATTGTCTTGGCTATTTTAGTCCTTTGCATTTCTTTTTTTTTTTTTTTTATTGAGGTATAGTCATTTTACAATGCTGTGTCAAATTCCAGTGTGAGCACAATTTTTCAGTTATACATGAACATACATACAATCATTGTCACATTCTCTTTCGCTGTGAGCCACCACAAGATCCTGTTCCTTTGCATTTCTAAGTGAATTTTAGAATCAGCTTGTCAATTCTAAAATTTAAAAAAAGCTTGCTGGGATTTTGTTTGGGAGTGCATTGCATCTATAAATCCACTTGGTTTGCTACATTTTAATATTTTTTTAATTTAACTTATTTTTCAAACAATGCTTTCTAGGTGGAGTCAGACTCGTAGCTAGGAAGCAAGGACTCCAGGCTGAGTTGCTGAAACCTTTTGCCACATCTTCAGGGTTAGAGTGAAGCAATTTCAAGATAGCTCGTGCAGTAAGACAGGCCCGCAGAGCCTGGAGTAAGCCAGTGGAAGCCTTCTGTAATCATGTCTGTTTTGTACATTTATTACCTCATTTGTTTGCTTGCTGTTAACCCTCAGAATTTTAGACATCTTTGAAAATTCCAGCCTATCGAAGTGGTGCTAAGAGAAATGTTTAGTCCAGGACTATGAGCTGAAGCCAGTGTGGTGGGTGTAGCTGCAGAGGAAGCAAGAGAATTTCAAGGGGATGTCAAAACTCAGAGGAACAGGATCTGAGCCTCTCGGTCAGCTTTAGAAAGGGCTGCCTGAGATTCTGGGACTTGTCTGAATGAAGGAGAACCTTCGGAGGATTCTTGGTTATACCCAACAAAATCCTAAACTGAACTAACTGAAGCAGGAAAGGGGCATCGATTGCCTCATAGAACCAAGTCGAGGGTAAGGCAAAGCCATACCTGACCTCAGAGATGCCGTGACACCACCTGGCTCTGCACTTCTAGTCTCTGTACGTCGGTTTTATTCTCTCAGCCAGGCGCTTCCACAAGTTCAGAGCTCTAGTCGTTAGCTTTTGTCTTTGAGGTCAGAGGGAAAAAGACATAACTTCTCTCCCCTACCCTAGTTTGAAAAATACTGAGGGAAAACTCTGGCTGGGCTGGGATTACATGTTCATTCCTAGATCAGTCACTGTGATCAGGGAGGTGGGGTGTCACCACTGGCTCATCTGGGCAATGCGCCCATTCCTATCAGTAGACAGGTGAGCGTGGTCATTGGCGTCCCCAACCAAAACTACATTTTTGGAGTAAGAAAGGATCAATTTTCCAAAGAAATAGGAGTACTGTTATCAGGGGAAGAGGGAAGGTGGCGCGGCGCAGACCACAGTGGATGATGACCAGGAGGAGAGGTGTAGGATCAACCGGGAGAATGTGAGTCTAGCACCATGTCCGGGACAGCAGGGCTCAACTAACACTTTTTTTTTAATAGTAGGAAAGGCTGAGGTCTGAGTACCTATGGAGGTCACAATTCCTATGTCAAGACGTGTCATGAATGCACCAGAAATTTTCAGGTGTCCAAATAAACTTGACTTAAGCCATTTAGTTGCAAAAAGGGGGAGAAACACATATGACGAAGAAAGGATATCTTGCAAGAATTTGCCTAGCCCACAGTCAGCACTCAATTAATGCTTGTTGCATGAATTGCGCAAATGAAATGCTGAGTGTTTTTGTGTTCCCAGGTGACCATATCAGCATCCAGATGTTGCATTCTTATTTTATGATGACTTTGCTCTCAGCAGACACCCTGAAGGACTTCACAAGGCTCTACCCCTCCTTCCTTGTGAAATCTACTTTTCTCCTTGCTGTTGTCCATGGTTCAGCCACATGGTTTCTACCCTCCTGCCCAGCCCCTTGAGAAGATGCTTCTGTTGGGAAGATGGGTGTTCTAGATTGGCTGTGCCAGACATAGCCACCATATCTCCCGAGGTGCCAGGCTTTGCGGTTTGGTGGCTGGCCCTGCCTCACCTGTAGCCGGGCACTGTGACCTCTGGACTAGAAAGGGAGTTGGAATGCATTGTCTGCTCCTGAACTTTCGTAGAAACATAAATGCCCAGTCAGCTACTTGATGAGCCTGAATTTTCTGAGCCGACCTTCACGGTCTCCTCTTCCCAGCTTTGTCTTACCATCAAACAGAAGTTACCCATCTTCCAGTCCTTTCTGGAAACATGTTTATATGATTGTCTTAAAAGTAATCATGCTTGTGATGGTCTCCTTATTCACTGACCGTGGGATGTGAAATCTCTCTCCTCCTCTCTTGTCTCTGCATCTTCTGGCTGGTGCTCAGGTTGTCAGTAAGAGAAAAGATAGTCATTATCATTATTGCAGCTATGAATCATTGAGCACCTACTGTATAACCAGCATGGCGCTAGGTGCTGGGAATATGGCGATGAACAGAGGTGGGCACACTGGGCAGCTAAGGAAGATGAAGCTTCAGGAGCCTCACCCGCACCACCTGTGTGAGTGCTGGGAGTTGTAAGGTGTTCTGGGCAGGAAGAGGAAGCCTGGTGACCATCAGGAAGCATTTCTATGTGAGTATTTCTACTAAATTGTTTCAATGAGCACCTCAGAAGGGACTTAGATCTCCTAAGCTCTAGGAATTAGTGGCAATTTCTCTTCTCACTCTAAATGAATATTCATTTATAGTTAATTTTATATTTATAATTGTATATTTATTTTCTTAAAGAGGCCCCCCTCAAATGATAAAATCTTCAGCCCCCACAAAACCTGCCCCTGGTAGTGAACACAAGACATGATCCTTGCTCTCAAGGAGTTTACAGTTTAGAGGAAGAGACACTGATCAAAGAATTGCACAAGTAAATATACAGTATTAAAGTGAGAAAGGGTATGAAGGAGAACTGCGGAGTGTCATGAGTGCAACAATAGAGAAGGGGTAGGAGGGGCTTCCCTGGCTGAAAGCTGAAGAGGGAGTAGACTGAAATTAGGCAGCGGGTGGGGGCGGATTCTTAATGCTTCTGCTGCACTGGCCCTGATCTGAGGCGCTGTCCTGGACAGAGGCAGAGGCTGTCCTAGCCGGTCAGTTATAGACTTCTTCCTGGTCTTGTTCCTGGTGGATGATGTAGCTGGTGTCCAGGCTCTCCTCCTGTCCCAGAAAGAATTCAGAGACAAGATGCAGAGGTTAAGAAAGTAAAGTGGGGATGTATTAAGGGATGGATTGTACACTCTCAAGGGGAGAGCGGGCAGACTCAGGTGAGCGGCTGCCCTGAGTTTCTTTGGCAAGTTGGTTACTTAGGGTGTAAAAATGAATGCGTGGAATATTCACTGGGGAGGAAAGGGCTTGGGGTCATATTCCCTGATTTTCATCCCAACTCCACCTTCCCGAAAGGAGGAGGGAATTTCATCTTTATTTAACCTGGATTGAAATTGTCCTCATGTCGGTGCATGATAGGAACTTCTAATCTGCAAGGCTTATTTTATTGAAACGAGGGCATAATGAGCAAAAGGTTACACTCAGACACTGGAAATTCCTGCCTTTTCCCACTTTTCTTTGTCAGCCTCCAGGCCGCTCATCACCCCAAAATGTGTGACCACTTATCAGCCCCAAATTTCCTGCTTCTCTTTCTCTGCTCAGGGACCCCTGGTGCTTACATGATGTATGGTTTCCTGTACTTGACCTGTGCCCCTCCTTTCTGCCCAGTTCCTGCCATCTGGCCTCTGTCCCCCTTTCTCTGCTCATATCTATCTATCTGCCCGCTCTAACAGTCTCTCTCCTCTAGATCCTTTCTCAGAACAACCTCATTCCCTGCTTAAAACCTTCCAGTGACTTCCCGTGCACTTAAAATCCACATTCTGTACCGCAGCCTAAAGGGACTGCCTGCGCCTCAGACCCCAACTCCTGTTCCTGCTGCTGTGCCCCTCACCTACCAGGCCACAGGCCTGTGCCCACCGGGGTGGTTTTAAGACTGTCATTGGCCCAAGTAGCATTAATGTTGTAGGCATTACCCCATGTCATATCAACTGTATTTAAATGCACAAACATCACTGAATACCTTTGAATAAAATCTTTGGAAGCAATGTCTAGAATTTTGCTTTGGCAATCACCTGACCACAAGTAACTCCTTTGTTTTATAATGTGTTTTGATTTCTCAGAAAGTAATATGCATTCTGAGAAATTATTATAAAGTGAGAAAGTCTAACCAAAAAGTCAAGTTCAAATGTAGTAGTTTTTATGATTAACAAGTTGAACAAGTAGTGAAGACGTAATTACACTTATATCATTTAAATAAACATTTATTAATATTAATTTGCAGTTTCATTTTGATTTTGGAACCAGTCTCATGCCTCCCCGCGACCTTCCCCTTCAGACTAGCAGGCGTTTTTTAAAGACCTAGAAAAGTTCGTTGGCCTGGGAGCTATGCCTGTACCGCCTGCGAGGTAAAACAGTGCTGGCTCCTGACGCGGGCCTTTGTTCTCACTGCTCTTGTCTGCCTGGAGCCCTCGTCCTGTGGCCCCTTTAAGGAAGCTGGAGAGGAGGAGTCCCAGGTGCTCCTCTCCTAACTTAGCCACTTACCTACTCACTCACTCACTTCCATACGCAGTGTCTCAGTTTCTTAGGGCTGCTGGAGCAGAGTACCACGAACTGGGTGACTCGCAAAGCAGATTTAATGTCTCAGTTCCGAAGGCTACAAGTCCAAACTCAAGCAACTGAGGGTTGCTTCCCAAGGCTGTGAGCGAGAATCTGCCCCAGGCCTCTCTCCTAGCTGCTGACAGCCCGGCACTCCGTGGCTGGTGGAGGACTGTTTTCTCCCGGTGCTTCGCATCATCTTCTCTCTGTGTATGTCTGTCCCTGTGTCCAAATGTCCCCCTTTTTATAAGGGCACAGTCATGTTGGATTAGGGCCCACCCTAATTACCTCACTTTAACTTGATTACCTCTGTAAACACCTTATCTCCAAATAAGGGCGCATTCCGAGGTGCTGGGGGTTACTACTCCAAGAGCTTTTTGAGTGGGCACAATGCAACCCATAACAATGCATATTTACTTATTTGGTTCTGCATCTCCTTATTATCCAGGTCTTAGCTGGAATGTCCTCTCCAGACAGCTTGTCCTGATCAGCCTTCTAGGGCCCTTTTGTGGGATCCTATAGGGCCTTCCCGGGACAGACCCATCCCCCATATCCTCTGCTGTAGCTCCTCTCTGAGGTACCCAGAGAATAGTATCTCACGCATATTTACTGAGTTTCTCAGATGCTAAAAACCGCCACCAAATGGAAGAAATTAACGACTTGATAATCATGAGCACATAGCGTCTAGACCTGGTGCCTAAGGATTGATCACCAGCAACCAATCTGAGAACTGTGCGCAGCTGATCACATACCCTGGGACACCCTTCCCGAAACTGGCCTTTAAATATGCTCAACTGAAAACCTTTCAGGGTGTTAGGTTTTTTTTTTTTTTTTTTGAGCACGAGCCACCCTGTTCTCTTTGCTCTGCCCTGCAATTAACCTTTCTCTGCTCCAAACTCCAACATTTCAGATTGTTTGGCCTCACTGTGTGTCAGGTACTCAAACTTGTGTTCAATGAGAATTTTGGTGAGGCCGGCCTAGGAGTTTGTGTCCTTGGCAGGTCGACCTTGCCTAGGGCAGCCCCTTTCCTGAGTCCCAGCAGCTGCTGGAGCTCGCTTCTCTCCGGGGAACTGAACGAGATTCTCCCTGACAGGATCCAGCCGCCGCCACCACCCCAGGAGGTCTGGAGCCGAGAAACATCCAGAGCTGTGGTCCAAATTTGATGTCGCCTTGGGGTGAGTCACTCCAGCTTGTGAAGGCATGGCATTCTCTCCACTTCATCTGGGCTCACTGTGAGCCACTCTGGGTCTGTTCTCTTGGGAGAGCTGAGTCAGTCTGTTTGGAGGCTTCCATCTGGCCTCTGGGAGTGGAAGTGGAATTTTGAGAAGACACCTCCTCTGATTGTCTGCCTGTGAGATCAAAGCTTATTTATTGGTTGTGGTTTTGTGTGTATCGTTTTGGGGTGAGCCGCTCCAACCTGCGCAGGATGGGAGAATTCTACCCGTTCCACCTGGGCTCCTCCTCTTTCAGGAAGTGAACCATACTGCGTTCATTGGGAGCCACTCTGGGGCTGTTCTCTTTCAGGAGCCAGGCCACTCTGGAAGCCTCCATCTGGGAGTGGAAGTGGAATTTGGGGGCTACACCACATCTGATCTTTTGTTTGTGTAACGACGTCTGTTAGGGTGTGTATCTGTACTTGCATTGGCCGGCTGAGACGTCTTTGGTGGGGAACGGGGCTCGTGTGTGACACTAGGGTATCTTTCCTTATTGTGGAGACTTGGTTGGGATTTTCCCTTCCTAGTCTTGGCCACTCATTTCAGCTTCATCTCTGATCGTGCGTTGGTCGGCGTTCTCCAGTTTTAGACTGATGGGGCACTGGTTGGAATCCCTCTTTTTAGGGCTAGGGAACTGAGACCCTGAGAGACTGTTTCAAATTGTTTGCTTGAAAACTTGGTAACATCGGCCATGAATAATTAAGTATGGATGAGCAGAACTCTGTTCCAACTTTTAGTCCCCCTAGGGTATATTTTACAAAACTGGGAGGTCTTTAGCTACGCTCCCATAAATGAAAGGCAATAAAAAATATCATTTTGACACTGTGTGGGCTCCGTATCCCTGAGATCTGGAGAACAATGGCCCCTAATGGCTCTGATACTATATCAAAGTGGGTCTTTTGCAATTGCTTCGGCTTTTACCTTGGGTGTGTATGAGCGTCTGGGTGCCTGAGTCCAAATTCTGTCCTCTCTTCCTTGTTTTGCTGAAAGTCAGTCAAGTGAATGTGAGTGAATAATGTGCATATCATTGTCTATTATTGTTCTTTCTCTAAACTGAAGTGGATATTTGGGAACTGGAAAAAAAAATTCCTGAAAATAGCCAAGATGGCTGGGGTTTGTATAAGCAGTTAGAGGAGGAATTTGCATTTCTCACCCTTTGCCTTTGAGATGTAGATGATCTACCTGGGCTGTCAAGGAAAAAAAAAAAAAAAAAAAGTTAAAAAAAAAAAAACTCAAGTAGAAAAATTATGGGATCTCTGGTTCTGCCTGTCTTTACATGAAAAATTAACTTGTTAATGAGCTCTATTTAACTGACTTAAAAATAAGTGCTTATGAATTAAATACTTCTAAGTATAAAAGAAGCTAGACCAAATTTCAGGTTCATGTGATCTAGGAAATATTCAATATTGAATTGTTATCTGATAGTAAAGCCAACTCAAGCTTGTTGATACAATCAATACAGACATATCTTTTGTTGTACCTAGGTTTACTGAAGGTCAATAAGTTCATATTCAGAGTTTGTCAGCAGAAAGAAAAAAAATTAGTAACTTGTTATAATGAAATTCTTATTTTAAAATTTTTTCTTTCTTTTTTAAAAATTTAAATTAATTTTTTGGGGGTGGGGGAGAGGTAATTAGGTTTATTTATTTTTTGTAGAGGAGGTACTGGGGATTGAACCCAGGACCTTGTTTATGCTAAGCACTCTCTCTAACACTTGAGCTATGTCCTCCCCACCACTTGAGCTATGTCCTCCCCACCGATGAAATTTCTTGTAAGCGAATTGAATGCAAATGAGATAAGAGCCTTTGGGTCAACTCTTTAGAAATAATTTTGTTTTAGGAATGTATACTTACAAATGATGGTGAATGAAAAATATTGCCAGCCATATCAGTAAACAAAGGATGCCGTGACCATCAAGTCATCAGCCTTTGTTGCCTCCCCTCCCCTGACAGTGAGCGGAGGGAACTCAGGATGCAGACAAGGAGGCAGCCCAGTCTCTGCTGCCACCCCCAGTGGTGTCCCCGAGAGGGACTCAGGATGTGGAAGAAGAGGATACTGGCCCTAGACAGCTAGGAGCATATCAAAGGAATGATTTCAATAAGCCCAGATCTTTGCACCTTCCCATACATAGAAAAGCGCTAAATTCCTTAACTTGAGATGTCTAGTTTTCTTTAATTAACAGTAATCTTTTGATGTTCTGGCTAATTGGTCTTTGTGGCAAAACTCCTATATATCCTGCCTTCTCCACTGCCTCTGTGGAACAGTCCCTTAGAGCAATCTCAGAGGCTGCCTCCCGGGCTCAAGTCCTCAAAGTCTGCCAAATAAAACATAATTCTCAACTTCTAGGTTGTTCATTTTTTTCAGTTGACATGATCTTTCCAGATATTTGGTAACTGGAAATTTTGGAGTTGTGCTGAGTTAAATGATGGGAGTTTATTGAATAGCTGAATAGCGAGATCATTCTCAAACAAAAGAAGATACTGAAACATTCACTAGAAGTTGAGATTTTTTTTTTAAGAATTGAGGATCCTAATTTAAATACATAATTGAAGCTACTAAAAATAACAGGGGAAACATTACAGTAGGAAAATAGGATATGTGTTTTGGGTTTAAAAAAAAGATATGAGGAATGGAATTGCATTTTGTTAAGGGAAGGAAGAGTGGGTCCTAGAGCTAATTGTTTCTAGATGTGAAAAGAAAAAAGGGGGGGACAAACTAATATGGATACAGAAAGTTGAGGAAATTTTTTAGAAAGGGAGCCCTGAAAAAGGAGTTCTGTGCATGATCGGGCTGAGCTTAGATTAAACTTGACTAGGTAAATGGATTTTGTTATTAAAAGTAGTCTGGTGCTGAGAAGGAAAAGCCGTGCTGGGCCAACTCGCAGATCTAAGTTTAATTAGTGTCAGTAACTGATCTGTTCTTATTAGAAAAAGTTCTAGTTTACTGATTCCCTGCTTCCCTTTTGTGATATTGCTGAAATGTTTACGCCTTATTGGCCAATATACCCCAAGCTTGTAATCTACCCTTTAAAGCCTCACGCACGCGTCTTAGAGGTGCTCGGAGCCCCGAGTGTTAGTCCCTCCGAGCCTGCTGGCGTAATAAACCTGAGTACTCCAACCCTCCGAGTGCTGTTTGTTTCTAGGCTGGCCTGTCGTTTCTGTAACAGTGCAGGACTAGATTTGGTTCCTCTTTGCTAAGAAAACAAGTTTATTTAGAATGCTTCTGATAACAGATTGTGTGAAACTTTTTGTTATTTTTGACAAACTTCCTATCAAATTCTAATTAAAGTTCTTTTGACTTCAGCTAACTTTGGGATGCTCCAGAGGGCCCCTGAGACATCTCAGAGAAACATACTTAACTGGGATTGGTTGATATGTTGCATTGCATAGGAAGCATTGTCAAATGAATGATAGCCTCCTTTGACTTTACGGTATGGATAAATGTTAACACAGACGTTCTATATAAAGTTTCGGAAATTTAGGTATGTCCTGGTATAATGCTGTCAGTCAGTTCTGGTCGTTATCTTGGAATGTTGCGTGTCAGAGCAACTTTATTAAGCTTCTTTGTCAAAAATATTGCAGTGAGATCTTTTATCATGCCTTTTTGGGTCTTTTGTCATTCATAGACAGTTAATGCTTTGCAAAACTACTTCATCTTTTAAGAAGTTTCACAAAAAGGGCTTTTTGACAAGTACAGGTTTCTTTTAAATCATACTGCTGAGCTGGGTAAGATATTTAAGAAGTCTAATGAAAAACTGATTTCATGACACAGTGAAAGGGATTGATAGCATAGGATTGAGTGAACTGACAAATACGGTTATAATTTTTTTATTGAAGTATTGCTGGCTTTTAATCAATGGTTTCTAATTGAACTATTTACCAAATGTTTGTCTCCCTATCAATATCGTCCCCAGTGTGTAGGATAGAAAGAGAATTCTCTAATGGATTTGTCACAGAGTATAACTCCTCATAATGTACAATAATGCTTGCTTTAAGTCTGTTGCTAAAAGCATATATACCATGCTTGTGTAACAATTGAGCATCAGTGATAAAACGTATAGCCTGTGAAGTGTTTCCCATTAACGTCCCTCTGAGCCTGCTCGTGATAGCTGATTAGTTTCCCCCCAGTGTGGGTAACTAGGCAGATATAAAGGAGGCCCAGCACCGAGGGACATGATCTAAACCTGGGGCAGGAACTACCATCCCAGCAGAGAGGGACAGATGTTTTGATCATCAGTGCTTGCTATTGAAAGATTTGCAATCAAAAAGGGACATGATGGGAAAATCTGCACATGTTGAGGTGTGAGGAAGTCATACTGGCTTATACGTGGCTTCACTTTACTGACCAAAGCAGCCTGTTTTGTGGCCTTTTGGACGTGCCTTGTTCATCTGCTTTAGCCCTGAGGAGGGGAATGCATTTGAAAGTCAAAAGGGAGCAGCTGTGGGTCAGACTTCAAAGGCAAATCTAGGTGGCCATTGTGGACGTGATTTCAGACACTTTCCTGTATTGTTGAGAACTCTCATATTCTGAGCTGTGTCACACTGGGGACGCCACCAGCCATTCTCAAAGCAGTGTCTGCTGGCAGGTGGCAGCTGCAACCTTATGACCTCAAGATCTCCTCTTATAGCTATTACATTTTTAGACAACAAATTAGATCAGAGTTTAGCAGGAAAAAGGAGACGTGTAATAGCCAATATCTCTTGTTATATACATATGTTAATACCATATCAGACGTTAAAACCTACTCAGATAAAAGTAGACAACTGGCTCCCTGGCTATGAGTCTCCCCCAAAGTGCTTTCAGGCTTATTCTCCTGAATTCCTCAGGGAATGAGATTTTATTCATACAAGACTTGGATCTAGGACTTAGAACTTGGGAACATTTCCAACTTGGTGTTCATCCCCCAAATCGAAGTAGGACTATGCCCCATTTCAGCAGAAAGTAGCCAGAGTGGTTGTCACTTCATTTGCTGAAAGATTTGGGTAGGGACAAAACAGGATTTTAGATTGAAACCAAGGTCTTCTGCTGAGTTTTTGATTAACCTCTCTACCCAAAATATTATTCTCCTTTTTGTCCAATACCTGTTCTCCTCAAGATTGAGGGGTATTAAAGAAAATGGGGGAATTGTAACTGAGCAAGACCCTGTGATGCCTTCCCAGGCTGTCCCCTCCCCCCATCCTCTCCTGCAGCTCCTCTCTGAAGTACCCAGATAATAGTATCTCACACACATTTCCCTTTCTCAGATGCTAAAAACCACCACCAAATGTAAGAAATTAACTACTTGATGATCATAGGCACGTAGCCCCCAGACCCTCTGGTGCCTGAGGATTGAGCACCATCAGCCAATCTGAGAATTGTGCACAGCTGATCACATACCCTGGGAAGCGCCTCCCTCAGCTGACCTTTAAAGATGCTCAGCTGAAACCCTTTGGGGAGCTGGAGGGGGTGGCTTGAGTACGAGCCTCAGGTTCTCTTTGCTTGGCCCAGCAATAAATCTTTCTCTGCACCAAACTCCAACACTGCAGTTTGTTTGGTCTCACTGTGTCCAGAACACGAACTTGGATTTGGTAACACTTCTCTCCAGCATTACCATATCTTAGCAATGTCACTTTGGTAAGAAGCCTATCCATCTGTATCATGAATTTCTAATTCCACGTTTAGTTGTATTTCCTCCCAACTGGCTTGGAAAATGTTTGTTCTAATTTTCCTTGTGGTATTTTCTTTGACCCATTATTATTTAGGATTATTCAGAAATGTGTTGTCTAATTTCTAAATGTTTGCGATTTCCCCAAATACCTTAATGTTGTTGATTTCTAACTTAATTTCATCAAGGTCATACTTGAAAATTTGTATGGTTTTAATCATTTTAAACTTTGTTTTACGGTCCTGCAGATGGTCTCTCCTGGTGAACATGCCACGTGGACGTTAAGGGAACATGCCTCCTACAGTTGCTGGGGGTAGAGTTCTGTAAATATCAGTTAGTTCACGGCAGTTTACGGTGTAGTTCAATCCTCTTTATTGACTCTTTGTCTAGTTCCATCAATTGCTGAAAGACAGATGTGAATCTCCTACTGTGACTGTGGAATTATTTTTCTCTACCATCAACTTTTGCTTCATGTATTTTGAGGCTCTGTTATTAAGCTTGTACACGTTTATAGCCGTTATTGCTTCCTTTTACTCTTTACCTTACACAGCGTCCATTTTTATCTTTAGTCATACTCTTTAAACCTTGGATTCTATTTTACCTGTTAGTAATACATCCTGCACAGTCTTCTCATGCCTACTGTTTGCAGGGTTTACTTTTTCTTTTCATTTACTTTGAAGTTATTTGTGTCTCCATATTCAATGTGGGTCTCTGAGACAGCATAGAATTGAGGCTTCCTTTCTTTTCTTTTTTTAATTGAAGTATAATGAGTTTACAATGTTGTATCAATTTCTGGTGTACAGCATCATGTTTCAGTCATACATACACATACATATGTTCATTTTCATATTTTTTTTCTGATAAGTTACTACAAGATACTGAATAGAGTTTCCTGTGTTATACAGTAAAAACCTGTTGTTTATTTTATATATGGTTGTTAGTATCTGCAAATCTCAAACTCCCAACTTATCCCTTCTCATCCCTTCTCCCTGCTGGTAACCATAAGTTTGTTTACTATGTCTATGAGTCTGGTTCTGTTTTGTAAATAGGTTCATCTGTGTCTTGTTTGTTTGTTTGAATTCCACATATGCAACATCATACAGTATTTTTCTTTCTCTTTCTGGCTTCCTCCAGAAATGATGATCTCCAGGTCCATCCATCTTTCAGCAAGTGGCATTATTTTATTCTTTTTTATGGCTGAGTAGTATTCCATTGAGTATATATACCACAACTTCTTTATCCAATCATCTGTCAATGGAGAATTGAGTCTTGCTTTCTCATTTATCCTCATAGTCACTGTTTTTGTTTTTTTATTGAAGTATAGTTGATTTACAATGTTGTGTTAGTTTCTGGTGTACAGCATAGTGATTCAGTTATACATACATATATATTTTCATTATAAGTTGTTACAAGTTATTGAATATAGTTTCCTGTGTGATACAGTAGGACCTTGTTGCTTATCTATTTTATATATATAATAGTTTGTAACTGCTAATCCCAAACTCCTAATTTATCCCTCCTACACCTTATCCCTTGGTAACCATAAGTTTGTTTTCTACGTCTGTGAGCCTGTTTCTGTTTTGTAAGTTCATTTGTGTTATTTTTTTAGAGTCCACATATAAGTGATATCATATAATATTTGTCTTTGTCTGACTTCACTTAATATGATAATTTCTAGGTCCATACATGTTGCTGCAGATGGCAATATTTCATTATTTTTTTTATAGCTGAGTAGTGTTCTGTTGTATATATATATCACAACTTCTTTATCCAATCATCTATCGATGGACATTTAGACTTCTTCCATGTCTTGGCTATTGTATATATTGCTATGAACATTGGTGTGCATGTATCTTTTTGAACTCCAGTTTTCTCCAGATATATGCCCAGGAGTAGGATTACTAGATCATACGGTAAATATATTTTTAGTTTTTTAAAGTAATTTCCACACTGTTTTCCATGATGGCTGCACCAAATTACATCCCCACCAACAATGTAGGAGGGTTCCTTTTTCTCCACACCCTCTCCCACCATTTATCATTTGTAGACTTTTTAATGATGGCCATTCTGACCAGTGTGAGGTAGAACTTCATTGTAGTTTTGATTTGCATTTCTCTAATAGTGATATTGAGCATCTTTCCATGTGCCTATTGGCCATATGTTTGCAGAGAACCATGAAACATTGATAAAGGAAATTAAAGGTGATTTAAAGAAATGGAAAGATATCCCATGCTCTTGGATGGGAAGAATTAATATTGTGATAATGGCCATACTACCCAAAGCAATCTACAGATTTAATGTGATCCCTATCAAATCACCCAGGACATTTTTCACAGCACTAGAATAAATAATCCTAAAATTTATATGGAATCACAAAAGACCCAGAATTGCCAAAGCAACAGTGAAGAAAAAGAATGAAGCTGGAGGCATAACCCTCCCAGACTTCAGACAACACTACAGGACTACAGTAATCAAAACAGCATGATACTGGCACAAAAACAGACATATGGATCAGTGGAACAGGATAGAGAGCCCAGAAATAAACCCACAGGCCTATGGTCAATTAATCTTTGACAAAGGAGGCAAGAATATACAATGGAGAAAAGACAGTCTCTTTGGCAAGCGGTGTTGGGAAAGCTGGACAGCTGCATGTAAATCAATGAAGTTAGAACACTCCCTCACACCATACACAAAACTAAACTCAGAAGGGCTTAAAGACTTAAACATAAGACAGGACATTATAAATCTCCTAGAAGAGAACATAGGGAAAACATTCTTTGTCATAAACATAAATAAAGCCATGTTTTCATAGGCCAGTCTCCCAAGGCAATAGGAATAAAAGCAAAAATCAATACACAGAACCTAATTAAATGTATAAGCTTTTGTACAACAAAGGAAACCAAAAACAAAATGAAAAGACAACCTATGGTCTGAGAGAAAATATTTGCAAATGATGAGACTGGCAAGGACTTAACTTCCAGAATATACGAACAGCCCACACAGATCAATGGTGAGAAAACAAAAAACCCAATCAGAAAATGTGCAGAAGACCTAAACAGACATTTTGCTGTCTTTTAGTTGGAGTGATTACCCATTAACATACAAAGTAATATCTGTACAGTTGGATTTATATTTATCATTTTGTTATTTATTTTCTATTTTTCCTCCCTTGTTTGTTCCTCTCCCTTTCATTTCTTCCTTTTGGATTATTTGAATGTTTTCTAGAATTTCATTCTCATTTACCTATTGGATTTTTAGCTCTACCCCTGCAGTTTTTAGTGGTTGTTTTAGAACACTGGCTTTTAACAGGGAGGCATTTGCCCCTCAGGGGACAGTTGGCAATGTTTGGAGACATTTTTGTTTGGTGACATTTTTATTGCAACAACTGCGAGAGCGATGCTACTGGCATTTAGTGGGTTGAGGCCAGGAATGTTTCTCAACATCCCACAATGCCCAAGGCAGCTCCCCTCAAAGAACAGTGTGGCCAGAAAGTCATTCCTGCCTCTACTGAGAGACATTGACTTTTCACAGTGCATTTAGAGTTAGCGTTATACCACTTGTAAAATATGGAAACTCTGCCACTGTGTAAGCCCTTTTGCCACCCCCCGCCTCTGTCCTTTATACCGGAGGATAGCAAACCCATGTTTAGTGGGTCAAAAGCAGCCTGCTGCCTATTTTCATACAGAGAGTTTTACTGGAACACAGCCATGCCCATTCATTTGCTCTTTGTCCACACTGCTTTCATACGACAGTGCAAGGTTGAGTACTTGTCCCAGAGATCCTATGGCCCTCAAATCCAAAATATTCTTATGTTGCCCTTTATAGGAAAAGTTTGCTGTCTCCTGCTTCGTGTTATTTTTGTCATGTGTATTAATTATATCTAGTTATAAAACCCACCTTTGGGATTCTGTCTTCATTTTCCAGTGGCTTTAGGTGCCCTAAACTATGTCTCCTGGTTCTTTTGGCCAAGAAACATTGCTGGTTTCCTATCAAAGTTTTAGCTGCTCTGCACGCAGTACCAACTGCAGCCTGCCCTCAGACTACATGCCGTAAAATGGAATACTTGATTCCATTTTGTTTCCTTCTCCCAAGCATTCACCTGCCTCCAGAATCTGCCTACCTTCTCCACTCTCCAGTGCCTACATGCAGTTCTTTTTTTCCTGGAGATTATAGCTTACTTATAAAAGGATAAATTCATAGTTTACTGGGTCATAGTGGAACACATCCAGCTTTAAACATTTTAAAATTTGTTTTAATTTAAAATTTGTTTTAAAAGACCATAGCAATAAACAGAACTCAATACAAAAGAAATCATTTATCCACAATAATCTTTTTTTCCCCAGTTTGCTCAAAGTCCCTTCCAGTTCTTGTCTTTATTCAGATCCAGTTTTAACATTGTGATGATAATCATACACATGTAATTTTGTTTCCTCTTTTATATAAAATTTTAACCAATGGTGTGCTGGAAAATGTCTAACTACTTGCTCTCTGGGGTTAGGAGTGATCCTTTATTGGTAGCCTTTGCCAATTTCCCAGGCAAAATACGGCCCCAGGGCTCATTTCATACCAGTATCACTTCATTGAATATGGAGTTGGGAAGAATGTGCGTAATTGACTCTCTCCAGTCAGTGTGGGCTGGCTCCAGCACACCGCTAACTATAGTGGGTGCATAATATTCTATCATATGAATGGATAACAATTTGCTCTGTTATTCCCCACAACACTGAATATCGTCATTGCCTTTAATGTTTCATAGTCATAAACACTTATGTGTATCTTTCGTGTTTGTATTCTTTCTTCAACAAATTAATTGGGTTAAATATATAAACAGTTTTATGGTTCATGATACACACTGTACTTTCCAAAACTGTTGTTTCAATTTCTATAAGACCACGGCTTTATACAAATGCACAAACTTTTTTTTGAAAAAGTACAACATCTTCTACCAGGGATCCCACTGTGAATATAAAATTTACACTATTATCAGCACATTCCTTCTTGTTCTATTTATTAAAATTCTAACATTAAACTTTATGCCAGAGGAAAGTTCAGTATTCAACATTCTGTTCCTCCCAGCTCCTTTTGGGAACCTTGGCCTTGAACAATATAACAAGTCCATAGAGCTGCCACATAACTGGTTTATGTCATCTAGAAATATAAAATAAATGAATAAAAAAACAAAAATGGAGGTTTTTTTAGAGATACACGTTGGAGGGGCTATCTCCTTGCTTCTTTTTATATCCCTCATCCAGTTTCTTTTATATGTGTTTCTTCTCCATTTGAATGTTTCTGTGAGATTTGAAGGAGTTCTATTTCAGCTTCATTCTCCCAGTAATTTTTCTTTTGTCTCCTGTTTCCTATTTTGGAGGGAAAAAAAAATGGTGTCATTTTCATGGCATGGGACTGGGAGGAGGAGTAGAGAGGTATTTGCAGAAGAGATCGTGGTGCCCTGTTGTTATTTATTTCCTGGTCCTTCTGTCTTCAGTGACCAGGGTCATATGTTGAGCACAGCCTGGCTTCCATGCCAGAGCATCCTCGTTTTCTATAGACCTCTGATTGCCAGTGGTTAATCACAAAAGAGCCTCTGTCCCTGTTACACTGAGGACTCACAGCCATCCAGGGGTGCACCTTTCCCCCTCCCCTACTACAAAGAGCGCCAGAACAGAAGCATGACCCGTGGTATGCAAGCACTCTGTGAAAGCTGGCGCCTTCCTTCCTCTTCCCTTTCCTGGGAAGCAGACAGGCTTGTTGGATCCCAGGAGGCAGTGCTATAGGGTAAGGGAAAAATGAGCTTGGAGTCACATAGGCCTGATTTGGACCTGCAGGTCCTCAGCTGACTTGTGTCTGACCTTGGCTGGTCAAGGTCCTCTTGCCCTGTGCTCCCTGAATTCCACTGGGAGAAAGCTCCCTTTTTTGCTCACAATGAGGTTTATTTATCTAATTTATGTAAAGTAGCCCTTCTCCAAACCCCCTACATGACATGTCCTAATCCACCAGACAGCTTTCGCAGGGAACCTGAATTGGAAGAGTTACTGTCACCCTGGGGCTACCCTAGAAAGCAGACATTCACAAAACAACAGGGCAGAACCAGCCGGGTGACAGCTGCAGATAGTATGGCTGGAGGAGCTCCCCCAGGAGAGGGAGCGCAGCACGGATTTTTACCATCTTTGCTCCAGGTACCAGGAGAAAAAACGCAAGCCTGAGCATCTCAGGCCTCCTGGGACTGGGTGGAGGTGGAAGGAATTGCTCATCTTTGGAAGGGAGTGACCTCAGAGTGTGGAGGCTGCTGCTAGACGGGCACCCTCCCCTACACTCAGCTCCGGCCTTCAGGGGATCTCCGCCTTCCCTGGCCAGGAATCATAAGCTGGGCCCCGCCCATATTGCAAGAACGCGTGTCACACTTAGACAGGGCTGACAGTCCACGAAACACTTCGGCACATGCCACCTCCTTTAATGGGAGCAGGCGGGGCCAGCCTGATGACAGTGCTGAAGCAGAGCTGAGGCTCAGGTAGGCTAAGACGGTTGCGCCAGGTTATAGGCATTACAGTGAGGAACATATTCCGGAGTCCATCCTGGACCCGACAGCCCATCCACAGCCCCGGTGCCAGGAGGAGAAGTAAGAGAAGCAAGGGCCCCTTCCTTCCTGGAGCAACACCCCGCCCCCCACCCCCGCTTCCGTGGTCAGGTGGTTTCCCGCGTTGTAAGAGAAACCATTTTCTACCTTTTTCTCTCTCAGACCTCCACCATGTCTCTCTCGGCCTCCTCCCATGCTCCCACCGCAACCCTTATGTGAGACCTCGCTTCAGTTATTTTGATGACAAAATAGAAGCCATCAGACGGGCCTTTTCCTCCCACTGTCAAACTGCAAAACCCGTGCCCCTGTGCTTATCTTCTCAGTCTCCCTTCCAGCCCTTCCCACCCACGACCCCGAATAACCCCAACCCCTCCACGTGCGCTCGGGGTCGCCCGGCTCGTGGCTCCTGACTTTGCTCGCGATCCCGTCCACCCGCCCCCGCAAGCCTCTTTCTCGGTACTAGATCGATTCCTTCAGCAAACATGCTTTCTGGCTGCCACCGAAACCCACAAAGCAAAACTCCTGGATGGACCTACACCCTCCTCCCTATACGGTCCCGTTTCCTTCCTTAGCTTCACGACCCAACTTTACAACAGAGTTGTCCGTGTTCGCCGCTTCCGCTTCCTCACCCCGCCCTGCACCCCTCAAGCCTTTCGGGTCAGGTTTCTGGTCTCACCGCGAGGCTGAAACTGCCCATCAACTGCCCTCCGCTTCGCCGGGTCCGGCGCTCCGCCTGCCTTCCTCTCACTTACACCCTTTGACTCCCTCTTTCGCGAAGCACTTTCTTCTTTGGGCTTTTAGTTGAAACCACATACATCCATTTTCTACTGCTGCAGTAACAAAATGTCACAGACTTAGTGGTTTCCAACAGTGCGCCAAATTGCTATAGTACATTTCCATCCATCAGGAGCCCAACACTTGTATCACTGGCCAACATCAAGGTGCTGGCAGTGCTGTGTTCCCTCCTGGGGGCCCTAGGGGAGAATCTGTTTTCTTGTTCCTTCGGGTTGTTGGCAAAATTAATTCCTTGCAGTTGGAAGACTGACATCCTACGTCTTGGCTGTCAGGAGAGTGTCATTCCCAGCGTTCAGAGGATACCACGTTCCTAGGGTCATCCATCTTCAAAGCCTGCAGTGGTGGGACAAGTCCCTCTTGTGTTTCACATCTTTCTGCCTCTTCCATGATCGTATTTCTCTGACCCCTTCTTCTACCTTTCTTTTCCATTTTTAAAGATTCCGGAGTAAGATTGGGCTCACCCAGATAATCCAGGATAATCTCTCCATCTCAAGGTCTTTAATCTTAATTGCATCACAGAGTCCCTTTTGCCACATCAGGTGATGTGATGCATTCACAATTTCCATGGATGAGGTGTGGACATCTTGGGGGTCCTCCCCTTCTCTCCTCCTACCTCACCAGTGCTTCCTTCTCAGTCTGCTTTCCTGGCTCTTCACCATCCTACACCCTCCCATGTTAGAAACTGCTCTCTTCCGTATCTCCTACACTTTCTCCATGAGCAGTCCCATCCACTCTTGGGCCTTTTAAATATCATCTGCAAAACAATGCTCCTAAATATTTATTTTCAACCCC
Organism: Camelus ferus; assembly: GCF_009834535.1. Lineage (NCBI taxonomy): Eukaryota > Metazoa > Chordata > Mammalia > Artiodactyla > Camelidae > Camelus > Camelus ferus. Next base: position 4,331,345 of record NC_045716.1, read on the forward strand.
AGATTCACTTTCTGACTCACATTTCCACTTTACGTGTGAGTGTCATCTCAGATCCAGCAGAGCCAAACAAACTGTGGGTTGTCTTTATAAGCCCTATCCCCCCCACCAGCCTTGGCCAAGTTAGTAAGGTGTCACCCCAACTCCTTGCTCTAGTCCCACACCTAGGAGGCATGCTCCATCCAATCAGTTAGCCAGGCATGTTGACTTGCTCTCCATCCACTTATTTGCTTCCCACTTGGTGTCCAGCATTCACTTTTCCATTCTCCACCCTACAGCCAGAGCAAGCTATAAAAATACAGCCAAATCAAGTCACGTTCCAGCTTAAGGTCATTTAAAGTCTTCTGAATGTAGTTACGATGAATTCTGTTGCCGAGAGCCTCGCTTCTCTAAGAGTGGTCCTCGGACCAGTGGGACTGGCCTAACCTGGGAGCATGTTAGGAAGGCAGTATCTCAGCCCCACTTCCAACCTTCTGAATCAGAACTTTAACAAGATCCCCAGATGATGCTTAGGCATGCTCAGTTTTGAGAAGTGCGTGATCTGGTCCCCTTCTACCCTTCTGACTTCTGTCTCCTATTACTCTTCCCTTTGTGAATTACTTTTAAGCCACACAAGTCTCTCTGTTTACATTATGTCAAGCACATGAGGACCTCAGGGCCTTTGCACTAGCCATTTTCTTTTCTTGGAACACCTTTTCCTGATCATTAAGCAGCCAGTCCCTCTTCATTGAGCAGGTCACAGTTTAACATCACCTCCTCAGAGAGGCCTTCTTAAGCATCCTACAGAAAGTGGCCCCCCCACTACCTCTCTCCCCTCACCTCCCCTCGCTAGTCATTCACGTGCCATTCACCCTGTTTGATTGCTTTCACTCTCCTTTCTCTATCTGTAATGATCATGTTTATTTATTTGCTTTCTTGTTAAATAGCTTTCTTCTCTCCCCTCCCCCTGCCCCAAGAAGGTATGATGAATGAAGGCAGGCCCCTTGTCTGTCTTGCGCACTCCGGTTACCTGGGGCCTGGAAAAGTGCCTGCCCAAGACATATTTTTTGAATGAATTAGCCAATGCTGTCACCCTTTCCGCTCCCTCCTGTTCCTGCCTTTCCAAAATTTCTGTTCTATTACATGCTCTGGCCTGAGGGCAGATCAGGCTGCCAGAGTGCCTGGCTTCTAGAATTCTCCAGGTCTCCAGGAAGAGCTCTTGCCCATCACCAGTCAAGAAATGAGTCTTTTGGCAGCACTGAGTCTGTTAACAACTTTGAGGATGCCTGACTAAGTCCAAGTAATAATTACACTTAATTGATGGCATTTACTTAACCCTTGCTATTTGCCCAGCACTGTTCTAAGGGTTTTACCCATACTGAATAAGCTACCTTATTCCTCACTTATTCCTTACTGCAATGATTTCCTTTTTTATAAATGTAGGAAACAAGGAACAGAGAGATTAGCTAATGTGCTCAAAGTTTCACAACAAGAAAGTGGCATCCTCCTTAGACCCAGATTGGAGGCGCCTCTGCCCTGGGCCTCATGGTAGAAGGCCGTGCTCTGGAGGTGTCCCTCCACACAGGGCAGAGAATCTGCTGGCCAAGGAGAAGGCCCACCCCTCTTCTAGATCACGCTTGGGTACCTGGGACTGTCTGTGGAATTCCCAACCCAAATGGCCATGAGTCTGCTCCCAGGGCCTCTCTCCAGGGTTCCTCCTCCTGAAGGTGACAGTGGTCTTGAGTAGGCCCAAATGGTGGCCAAGTGGCAGCTTTTTGCAAAAGCCATGGCCAAGCTTGAATATACAGGCCCAGTGTCCACACACATAGGGGAAGGCCCCTCACAAGGGGCCTGGGAAGAGGCGGGTTTGCCCCCCAGTGCTCCCAGCGGGATTCTGTGGGCTGTCAGGATCCATGCAGTCCTGGGAGGCGGTGGGCCTGGCCTCCCACTTCAGAATCCTCTACTTTCCTCTAAGATCATTCCACCTGTGAGCTATGCCAGTCTGTGGCCTTCCCCTTTGCTGAGAATGATTGCTGCACACACTTAAACCCACACACAGACATAGCCATGCACATTGTCTTAGGTGGTTTTTCATGGCTCAGTATCGACCTCCATTTGACAAGAGTTTAATGTTCTTATTGAGAAATGAAGGCTGCCTTTCCTCTCATTATGAAACCCATCTCAAGCAAGATGTTCCTGTGGGTAGGGTAGGATTTCTAGAGAACAGGAGGTTGAAGCTGACCTTCCTTCCTTTGTCTTCTTTGGGCGGAAGTGGAGTCTGAGTTCATAGACAGGAATCAAACCTGCAGGGCCCTAACCCAGACCCAGCGACTTTCTGAAGGACCTGGCCGTGGACCCAAGTAGTTGCTCTCTTCTCTGACGACAGGTGGAAGTGAGGCCTCAGCAGCCTGTTTTCAGAAAAAAACAAGCACCAAAATTCAGGACCTGGGCCCTAACCCTGGAAGGTGTCCACGGACAGATGCAATATCTGGCTCCTGACTTGATTATTCGGATTCAAATCCCGCTCCACCACTTACAAGGTGAATGACATTTGGGTGAGTTTATTACCCTATCTATATGCCAATCACTTTATCTATTAAATAGATTACTAGTAGTATCTATTTCATAGGATAATTTACAGATGAAGTAAATTAATGTACATTAAAGTTCTTCTAAGAAGCTGCAAAACACTTAGAAGGGCTTCTAAATACTCTGTTGTGTTGCTTATCATTATCCCTAACCATCCAAGGAGTCCAGGCAGAGGCTTGGGAAATGGTGCAACCACATTATTTTTTTTTTTAATTGAAATGTAGTTGATTTACAATGTTGTGTTAGTTTCTGATGTACAGCATAGTCATTCAGTTATATGTGGAGTTTTTAATGACGGCCATTTGTATGTCTTCATCAAGAAATGTCTGTTTATGTCTTCTGCCCACTCTCAGATTGGATTGTTTGTGTTTTTGTTATTGAGTTGTGTGGGCTGTTTGTATATTCTGGAAGTTAAGCCTTTGTCAGTCTTATCATTTGCAAATATTTTCTCCCAACCCCTAGGTTGCTTTTTTGTTTATGGTTTCCTTTGCTGTGCAAAAGCTTATAAGTTTAATTAGGTCCCATTTATTTTTTATTTTATTTCTACTGCCTTGGGAGACTGACCTAGGAAAACATTGCTTTATTTATGTTTATGACAAAGAATGTTTTCCCTATGTTCTCTTCTAGGAGATTTATGATGTCCTATCTTGTATTTAAGTCTTTAAGCCCTTCTGAGTTTATTTTTGTGCATGGTGTGAGGGAGTGTTCTAACTTCACTGATTTACATGCAGCTGTTCAGCTTTCCCAACACCACTTGCCAAAGAGACTATCTTTTCTCCATTGTATATACTTGTCTCTTTTGTCAAAGATTAATTGACCGTAGGCCTGTGGGTTTATTTCTGGTCTCTCCATTGTGTTCCATTAATCCATATGTCTGTTTTTGTGCCAATACCATGCTGTTTTGATTACCGTAGCTCTGTACTATCATGTGAAATCTAGGAAGGTTATGCTTCCAGCTTTGTTCTTTTTCTTCAGTGTTGTACTGGCAATTCTGAGTCTTTTGTGTTTCCGTATAAATTTTAGGGTAATTTGTTCTAGTGCTGTGAAAAATGTCCTAGGTAATTTAATAGGGATCACATTAAATCTGTAGATTGCTTTGGGTAGTATGGCCATTATAACAATATTAATTCTTCCAATCCAAGAGTATGGGATATCTTTTCATTTCTTTAAATCACTTTTAATTTCCTTCATCAGTGGTTTATAGTTCTCAGCATATAAGTCTTTCTCCTTCTTTGTCAGATTTATTCCTAAGTATTTTTGGTTTTTGATGCAATTTTAAAAAGGATTAATTTTTTCCCTGTCCTTTTCTGATATTTCACTGTTAGTGTAAAGAAGTGCAACAGGTTTCTGTCTGCGAATCTTGTAACCTGATACCCTGCTGAATTCGTTTATCAGCTCGAGTTGTTTTGTGTGGAGTCTTTAGGGTTTTCTATGTATAGTATCATGTCATCTGCATTTACTGACAATTTGACCTCTTCCTTTCCAGTTTGGATCTCTTTTAGTTATTTTTCTTGTCTGATTGCTATGGCTAGGATTTCCAATACCACATCACAGTTTTAATCATCCCCTAGTGAGCCCAATGTTGACCTGAGTGCAGGTGGATGATGAGGTCCTGAGCCCAGGCTGTGGGGCTTTGCAGCCTGTGCTGATGGGTTTGTTTCTCTTCTGAACCAGTGGGAAGATATTTAAAGATTTTAATTTTGCTGTTGACAGTTCCTGGGGTCTTCTCAGGATGTGGTGAACCTCAGTTTCCTCACCCCTAAAGTGAAGCCTACCTCATAATGTGGTTGGGAGGACAAAATCCGATGATGTCTACACAGTGCTGAGCACATAGGAAGCTATTGTTCAATGAACTGTCCTGTTTGTTGTTATGGCTTTTGTTGGAGAGTCTGAGAAGCAAACTCAGCATTGTGGGGCTCAGTGCTGTCGAGGAGGGAGAGGCTGAATGGAGGTGGGGCCAGTCCAGGCATCAGGGGGCGAGCATTTTCTGGGCCCCCAATGCCAGCATGGAATGTCCCTCCAGACTTCAGCTCCCCTCCACACTCACCAAACTCACTTTTTCTTTTTCCTTTAAAAATAACTTATTAGCTTTGGATTACAAAACAGAGGGAAGTCACAAGGGTGAGGCCTGTGACCCCCTGGTGGCAGTTTCTTTCCATAAACACATCTGTAGACTCCAGACTCCTGCTGCCCAAGCATTCGCTCTGGTCCTAACAGCCGTGCAGCATAGTACCCGCCCTGCGGGGGGTTTGAAAAGGGGCCCCTTGCTGTCAGTCTCCCAGCCCCTTGTTACCGGTCCTGACGCCGCGCTGGTGGTTCTGTCCCAGATGAGTCGGCCACAGCCCAACTATGCCTGCACACCCTTTAGAGCTCTCTCTGTCCAGTTTTAAGTGGCTTTTCCTAAATAAACATGGCACGGGTAGTGTTGCCCATGAGGCCAGCTCCTCCCTCTCCCTTCTGGAAATGCGAACCAGGGAATTATCTCATTTTGGCTTAGGCTACGTCCAGCTGAATTTCTATCATTTGAATGGAAGACAGTAAATAAAATGAAACCCACGAATGAATGAATGAAAAAAATAGCCTTTCCTAAGCAGCACTAGGGTCCCTTTGGTGTCCCCACATCCTATGGTGGCAATGGACGAAGGGCAGGCCAGGCCAAGTGTGGAGAATAAACAGTCAATTTTACTGGGCTCAGACTAGCAGTCCGTGGGTCTTGGGGACCTCTGCAGATTTGTCAGCTTTCCCCTCTCTGTTCTTTTTGGCCTGCTTCCGTAGCCTTGTGAGCTGCTGCTTCTTCGGTAATGGGTCTTGGCCTTCTCCTTCCTCTTCCCCTCCAGGGTGGCTGTTACTGCCTGGTGCTTCTAGCCAACCTCCTGAGCCCGGCGCCCTAGGTAGGCAAACTTCCGTGTGGGCTTCAGACGCACGACCTTGAGGGCGACAGGAACCACCATCCGCCTTTTCTTGTCATACAGTGGCAGGATCCCATCAGACACCTTGGGGCAGTCCGGGGCGGCCTGGCCTCGCTTGGTCTTGTGGGGCAGCATGCCTCACACTGTCCGCCAGAAGATGCGGTGGTGGGCTCGGAAGTGGTAGGGGCCACAGGAAGGGTTGGTGTTCATGAGCTTGTAGAGGAAGGCCAGGTACTTCAACTTGTTTCTGTAGAAATTGCCAGAAATGTTGATGCCCTCACAGTGCATGACCACCACCTTCTGGCCCAGAAGCACCTGCTAGGCCACAATGGCTGCTCAGTGGCCCAGGAGATGGCCTCAGCCGTCGAGTACCAGGACCTGCCCCTCCGCCATCTTCAGCAGCCACTTGGGAAAGCCAAGCTCACTTCTGATTAACCCTGCAGCTTCTGGGAATGGGGAAGGGAGGGGGCACGGCCTTGGATGGAAGATGGAGGTGTTCGGCTCTTTGGAAGATGATACCCCTTTAAGTCAGTAAGGAGGCTTTCTGGTTTATGCTTCAATTTATGAAACTTACCCTAATTTCTCTGGAGAAACTGCTCATCTCTGGGAGAACTGATACATTCCTGTTTCTCCACCTCTCAGGTTGGGGAACAGACCCCTGGCTGTGGTCAGTTACCCGAAGTGATTAATGCCCCTTCATGAGGCCTCTTGGCAGGGGCCAGTGGACCCTCCCCTGAGGCTGCCCACCGTCCAGATGCTCCTCGCTGCCGCACAGTGGTCACCCTGTGCTCAAGAACTGACGAGAGGAATCGTTTACTAAATGAAATTAAAAATGGCCAGTGTGTGGTCTCATCACGTCTCTCCAACCCCATCCTCCCCACTTCGGTGAACCCTGCTCCAATTCGGCAGCCGCCTTTCCACTTGTGCTCATGTTTTCCTGCTGCGTGAGGCTTCCTTTTAGCCCTCTCTTTGTCGGGACCCACTCCCTTCTGAGACGTTTCTTTGGTAGCACAGACCACGGTTGTCCTCGCCACCTCTGAGTACCTGAAGTGACAAGTGCCTCCAAGCCCGGCCTTCCTCATCTCCGTCAGTGGCCCACCAGCCACGGACGTCAGGCCAAAGCCCGCCTTGCCATCAGCACCCCGTTTTGCCCAGCAGCAGTCCTGCAGCCTCTGCTCTAAGAGGCGGCCCCTCGCTCTCCTGATCTCCCTTTACAGCTCACTCTCCAGTCCACGTCACCGTCTTCCCCTGCGACAGCTTCTTAATTCGTTGTTCGTCTTCACCACTTGCCCCATTAAAATCCATCCTGCACCCAGCAGCCGGAGAGAGCTTTTAGCTATCAGGTATAAATAAGCTACAAGGCTGTGATGTACAACACGGGGAACACAGCCAATACTTTATAATAACTGTAAATGGAGTATAGCCTTTAAAAATTGTGAATCACTATATCACACACCTGTAACTTACATAATATTGTACAGCAACTATACTTCAATTAAAACAATTTTTTAAGTGGGGGGAAGGTATAGCTCAATGGTAGACTGTGTGCTTAGCATGCACATCTTGGGTTCAATCCCCAGTACCGCCATTAAATAAATGAAGAAAGAAATAAACCTAATTACCTCCTGTCCCCCCCAAAAAGTAAAATAGACCAAATTTTTTTTAAAGATTTGATTGTGTCACTCCCTTGGCTACAATTGTCCAAGGAGATGTACTGTTCCATGAATAAATCCCAGCCCAGAAGCACGGCCTGCAAGGCCCTTTGTGCGACGAGCCCGTCTCGGCATCTCCCACTCTCCCTTGCTCATGGTGCTGCAGCCACACCTGTCTGTTTTCTATTCCTCATTCCCACCTCAGAGGGCTGCTCCCTCTGCCTGCAGTGCTTTTCCCTTAGGTCTCATGGTGGCTCTTTCCCGTCATCCAGCTACCCTCATAACACATGGCTTTTCTTGTTTATTATCTGTCTCCTCACGCTAGAATGTAAGCAATTAGAAAAGGGACCTTCTTGTTTTCTGTTTGGATCCACAGTGCATAGAATGGTGCCAGAAAGTCATGGACATTTGCAGAATGAATGAACGGGTGGATGAACCTAGCTGTGGATGGGCATTATCTGATGGTGTTCTTTACTTAACACATGTGTGTTTTGGCTTCACACCCTGATCAGAGCCCATGCAAGGGAAATTTGAAGACCTGGATGATGAATGAGACCAGGAATAATGGCTTCTTCTCTGGTGCTTTTCAAGCTGGAGAAGTTGCTCCATTTGGGGGCTATCTGGCATGTGGCTGTGCCCCAGGGTGGAGGGATGGAGAAGTCGAGTGCTCAAGGCCTTCTGGTCATAGTAGGGCACAATGGTGACACAACAGTCAGCAGGTGCTACTCATTTACACCTTTATTTAGTCACAAATTCATCATTTTGTCAAGAAAGTCAGCAGCTTGTGATACACACATTCACAGACACCACTGGTTGTGAAATAAACAGCTGCAGCCCCATTCCTCTCCCTTACCTGTGCAGCCCGCCCTCAGAAACTGAGAATTCCGGATGCTCGCTTTCTGAGTCTCACTTACAATTTGAGGACGGCGTTGTGGCCGGTGACACTTTGGGGGAAGTTTTCTTGGACTTAGGGGAATCATTTACAATATTTTTTAAGTTAAAAATGTTGAACTTTGAACTTTCTTTGCTCACATAAGCATGTGTTTCTTTTTTGCTTATATGGGTAACTTCTCAGTTCTTTCTTTTCTCACTGAAACATTTAATGGACAAAAAAGTTACAATAGCGGAGAAAATAATAACAATAAAGATAAATTAGAAGAAGTGGGAGTCAGGGTGGAAAAAAGTACAAAGGCCTTGGTCCCTTGGCTTCAGGGAACACGTATTCATTCTCTAACATCATTTTAAATGAATTACCCACTGTAATCTCTGGGAATAATTTCACTCACTGACTAGAAGAGAATAAGGTTACATAGTGTCCTTTCCCTCCCTTCTCACTTTGAATGTTGTGTGAGGACAAGGTACTCAGAGCTGCTCTGGCTACCCAGCCGTCATGAGCAAGAGAATCAAAGGGAATCAGGTTGACACAAAGCTCTGACATCCTGCAGCCTCTGACCCCCTGGTGCTGTCTGCCTCTGGATTCCTCGTTCTGCGAGAAGTGTAAGCCCCTCTCGTTGATCTACTCTGAGTCAAGTATTCTGTTATTGGCAGTCAAATGCATATTAGCTGCTGTTTCTTCTCAGTAAAATTCATTTTTCATATTGGTTATTCCATACACTGAGATCTTTAGCTCTTTTTATAAGCAAAGATGTAGGTCTTGTTTCTGATCATTGGGCCCTCTTTGAAGAGCAAAACTCTTAAATGGTTCATCATCTGCACCAGAAACTAGCAGATTCTCCTGTCTTCCATTCTAAGCCCCCCAAAATGATAAAAACAGGACAGATACTTCTTAAGACAAACTCTGATACTATGTATATTTGGGGCAGATCTACTGTGAGGAAAGTAGAATTAACAAGATAAGGATCTCACTAATTTATATAAAATAGATGAACAATAAATTCATACTGTACAGCACAGGGAACTATATTCAATATCTTGTAGTAACTTATGGTGAAAAAGAATATGAAAACAAATACATGTATATTCATGTATGGCTAAAGCATTATGCTGTACACCAGAAACTGACACCACACTGTAAGCTGACTACAGTTCAATTAAAAAAAATATATTTTATATATATACACACACACACATTTAAAAAAGAAGATGAGGCTCTCAAAGGCCAGAAACAGGGATGATCAATATTGCTGCTCCCAAAGAATTCTTGAATAAATGCCTTTTCTACCCCTTTTTCCCTAATTGAGGAAATGCCACCTTGAGACTCACGGTAGGAATTTGGCGTTTTAAAATTCCACTTAGATCATCTAATTGTTTAAATTAATTTTCTCAAAATAGTAGTAATAACACTGACAGACCAGTTAGGGAAGTTATTTAGATGATTATTATTTTTCAAAATATTTTGACTGTGTTTAAAATGGGTCATCACACCTGCCTCTTTGTGCTGTGGAAACTCAGAAGCCTGGAATGTGTTTGGAGCTTAAAGAGTGGTTTTGAGTTTCCTGATGTGTATTCTTAAGACAACTTGCATAAAATGTGTTTTTAAGTGATACTCTTATTCAAAACAAAAGCACAAGAAAATTTGATACCTGCTTGCTGAAGATGCCAGTATCAGGACAACAAAATAAATTTTAAGAGGTTATAGAGTCATAGAGCCGAGGGAAGCTTTGGCCTCCTGAGTATAGTTCTGCACAGGTTGACACACTGAGGCCACTAGTTGGTGACATAATGAGACGATTCTTTTCCCTACACTGTCCACCTACAATCAAACACACATCTTTAATCTTTTGTTATAGACAAAACTACCAAAATAGTTTAAATTATGTTAAGTGCACTACTCAAATTATGCATGACAGCAACACTTTTTAATTACTTTGAGTCTAATTCTTAGCTGAAATGATAAATATTTAGGTTGAAAAGCTGTGGCTCAAAGTTAACTTCTGTAGGCAACAGTACTGACTAGTGTTGAAGTTATAAAATGAAAGGGGATATACAATTCTGTCTAAATGTGCCCTGTGCACATTTAGGGAAGCAAATGAAGAGAGGCTGAATATGTCCTTTCTGGTGATGCTTTATTTTTAGGGAAAGAGAATATTAGTTTTCCTTACCAAGGTGATACTTGTTCATAGGGAAGAAAGACTTTTAATTAAACACACACACGGAGCAGTCTTCCGTCTCATTCTGCTTTTTCCATCACCCAGAGGCACCCTTTGTCCATCACTTCATTTCAGCATCTTTGTGCTGGTCTTTACCTTGGTATTCTTATCCTTTAGCTATTGACTTCCTGTATTCCTCAGGGTTCTCCAGAGAAGTGGAACCAATGGAATGTGTGTGTGTAGAGAGAGAGATGGACTAAGGAATTGGCTTGTGCAATTGTAGGAGTTGGCAAGTACAAAATCTACAAAAGCAAGCCGGCAAGCTGGAGACCTAGGGAAGAGCTGATATTGTAACTTGAATCCAGAGGCAATTTTGGGGGCAAAATTCCCTCTTCCCTGTGGGACCTCAGTCTTTTTCCCCTCCTCACTCTTAAGTCCTTCACCTGATTGGACAAGGCCCACCACATTGTGAAGGATAATCAGCTTTATTCAAAGTTTACTGATTTAAATGTTAATTTTTTAAAATTGAAGTACAGTCAATTACAATGTATCAATTTCTGATGTACAGCACAATCCCACTTACACATATACATCCATATATTTGTTTTCATATTAAATGTTGATCTTATCTTAGAAATACTTTCATAGAGACATCTAGGTTGGTGTTGGATCAAATATCTGGGTACTGTGGCCTGGCCAAGTTGACACATAACCATCAGACTTGCTGATATGGTAGATGCAGATTTCGCTCTCTGATATATCCCTGCCCTTCCCCCATCCACTCAATATGATAATATCACAATATTCAATGTTTACATTATTGTAACTGTAAATATTGTTCATAGCTGAGCCAAGAAGTGTATCGTGATTTTTCCCTATTTGTACCAAACTGTTTTTCCTCATTTTTTCATTACTCACTCTTCTTTGAACCTACTACCAAGTCTTCCCTCACCTTCCAACAGCTTCCCAATTAGGTTTCACGTTGTTAAACCATCAGGTTATTTACTCATCTCTCTTCCCTCTTCCTTCCCACCTGTAGACCTTCCTTCTGGAGCTCTGGCCCCTCTGCTCCAGTCTGGACGGACGGCTCCCTGGGTGTGCAGGACGCCTGTCATGCTGGGAGTGCCCTTCCACGTCATCCTGGGAGTCTCCCTCAGTCTTCCTGGAGTAGATCCCTTGTTTCTGGGTCTCAGGTCTTTACCTTTCATGGTTTATGAAAAAGGACGCTTGAGAGGTAGAGACCTAGCGTTTCTGAACGTGTCCGCATTCTGCTTTAACACGTGATTCATCATTTGGCCGAGCACAGACTTTTGGATGAAAAAAATTTTCAGTCAGTTTTTGAAAATTCTGCTGTATTTTCTTTAGGACTCCAGTGTTTTTTTGCTCAAGAGAGTGGTGACATTTTTGTTCATCATCTCTGATATGCAATGTTTGATTTTTCTCTACAAACTTTTAGAATAATTTCTTTACCCACAGAGTCCTGATGGTTCCCAATGACATGCATTCCTGGGGGGTTATTTATTGTGCTGGGCGCTCACTGGACTCACTTCCAACAGAAAACTCAGATATGGAAGTTCCAGAATATTTTTTGTATAATTTCCTCCTGTTTCCTCTGTTCTTACTAAATGTCCAATTAGTTAGATGTTGCATTTCCTGGATTGGTTCTCTAGTTTTGTTTCTTTCCTGTTTCTTAGCTACTTTTTGTTTTACTTTCTAGGAGATTTCCTCAACTTTATCTTCTAACTTTTTTACTGAATTTAAAATTATGGCTACTATACTTTTAATTTCCAAGAGCTGTATCTTTCTGTCTGACTCTTTTCCTCTTTTACAGCATCTCATTCCTATTTTATGGATACAGGAGTGTTTCTGCTATCTCAGGATTTTAATTTTAATGACAGTTTTTGTTCCGTGTGATGGTTTCTTCTGTGCCATGCATTGTCTCACCAGAATTCCTTTTTTTTTCGTTTGGTCTATTTCACATAGGAGGCTTCCTTCAGTTGTCTGGAGATGATTGGCTGATGGTTCACGTGTGGGTGATGCGCTAAAAATGTGATGAGTAACTCAGGGTGCGTGGGTGGGTCCTTGGACTGGCCAGCTTTACTGGAAGGAAATCGGGTAGCTGTCCAACTTCTTCTCAGGCGGAATCTCCAGACGTCAGTAACTATGGGTTTTTCCTCCAAGGCCATTCCGTCTTCCCAGAGGAGGGTCCTCCCCTCTTCTTCCTGGGGCGGGGGCTCTGAATAAACCTCACTGGATTCTTCCATTCAGTTCACAGACTTTAATCCTTATTTTCAGGCTGTTGCCTCATTTTTGTGCTTTGTTGTACCCGGAGTCCTCGAGTCCAGGGCCTCTCCGGTTCAGTGTCTGCAGAGAATAATCTTCCCCCGAGGGCACTGACAGGGGGATCATCAGTGACCCGGGTCCTCTAGGTAAAGGCGGGCAACAGGGGAGTCTGCCCGCTCCTTTCAGACTTCATTCGGTTTCTCTGTCTTCATCCTTGTTGGGAAACAGAGTCACACAAGGCTTCGCGCCTCCTGCACGGTCACAGAAGAATGGGCCTCGGGCCTGGAACACTTCCTTACCAAGAGGTGGAGTCCTCACAGCCAGTGCCTGGCTTATCACATTGCGGCAAGTCCCCTTCCCTGCCTCAGACTCAGGGCGTGCTCCTTCGCTCTGCTTAAGCGCATGCGTCAGTGGCCCCCAGGCACGCCCCCAGCTTTCAGTATTTCAGACCCCACAGGGGCCATTGGGGTCCTTCCACTGCAGCACCGAGTGGGGTGATACTGGCTTCAGAGTGGACCCACTGGCCGCGGGGAACCAAGGGACTGGATCTTGTGCACTTTATCTCCGCTCTTTCTGTAGGGAAACGGTGCCAATGAGCCTTGGGTGCAGTTGTCTATTCTCCGCAACCTCCTTGATTTCTTCCCCGGGTGGCACTTACTTGCCTTTGACCTTGGCCCCATGGTCTGGCCACTCACTGAGTGAGCAGGTGAAGCAGATCTGGTGCTGTGAGCAGGGCTGCTGAGAAGGCATGGTGGAAGCGGAAGGACTTGTCCCCCGTCACCCCGTTCCAGAGTAATGCCAGCTCCCTGCGGGTCCTGAGGCTTCGGAGGAGGTCTTAGGTACCCTTTGCCAACAGAGCAACTGGGGTCCCACGAGTCTGCCTGTGCACCTTGATGCGTTAACTGGATGGATGAGGGTGGAGACATAAGAGGTGGCCCTAGAAAGACAGGAAAACTACACCTGGGCTCTTGGCTGACTTCACACTCCCACGCTACCTGCCAACCCCTGCGGTTTCCCAGAGGTCACAGAAGACGAAGACCTCCCAGGGAAATCAGGGGCCCCAGGGAGCTGCACCGGGTCCAGGTCACTTGCAGGCCTCAAGTAAGATCTATTTTCTCCGAATACAAAACCACTCATGGCATTGCTGGAAACAATACTGGTTTTTTTTATTGGAGTATCATCAATTACAATGTCAAAGTCAATTTCTAGTGTACAGCATAATGTTTCAGTCATACATATACATCTATTCCCTTTCATATTCTTTTTCATCATAGGTTACTGTAAGATATTGAATTGATAATTCCCTGTACTATACAAAAGAAATTTGTTTTTTTAATCTATTCTATATATAGTAATTAATATTTGCAAGTCTCAAGTTCCCAATTTATCCCTAATTTTTGTTTGTTTTTTTTGGGGGGGGTTATTAGTTTTATTTATTTGTTTATTTTAATGGAGGTATTGGGGATTGAAACTTGTGCATACAAAACTGTTAAGATGAGGTCTTTCTCTGAAAATAAAATACAAAAGCTGAAACACAGATATGGATCAGAGCCAGGGAGTCTGCTGTAGCCTAGTTGGTATGTCTGTTGCTAAAGGAGCGCTGAAACCCAAATGGCCCAGGCCGGATGGCACGGCTAGGGATGGGCCAAGGTCTCTGTCCCCATCGGGGATAAGCAGCCCTATAGCCCTGTTAGGATGAAAAAAGGCGGGGATTCAGACGTTCATGGAGTTTTTAAGATACTGTTGCCCAAATTTTAATAATCACAGGTTCCCGCAGGGGTGGCAGTAAGCTGATGGATTTGGGGATAAACTTGGTGACCACAGCAGACGGGTTCACATGTGCTTTGGGCCATTTCGAATGCTGGTGACCATGGCTCCCACCACTGATTGTTATTGACATTTTGGGAGCTCGTGACACAACATCTCTGCTGCTGGAGGGTCGATGCCCCTTCACAACAAAGAACTGTTCAGAGACGTAACAGTGGAATATCACCTCCCACCTGCCACCTGTTACCCAAACTCCAACGGAATATTCAACAGAAGCAGTGCTATATACCAGGTGGGGAAAAAGACATTACTTTGTTATTCATGTCTTGCTGCAGGCAGGGATGTTACACACCAGTTCATTGCAGCTTAACAGCCCAGTCTGGCTGGTAAAAAGGGGCCTGGAGGCTGGCAGTGGACAATCACAAATTAAATGCCAAGGTGCCACCCTTGGCCTCTCAGAACCCACCATCACTGCCGCCACCTGGGTGGCGACGGAGCACATGGGAGCCTGGTATACCTTTACTGATCTGGATGATGCCTTTTGTCAATCCCTCTGCAGGGCAAGGATCAAGGCCAGCGTGTGTTCACACGAAATGGCCTGCAGTGTACTTTGGCTGTACTTCTGCGGGGAAAGCTCACATGCCCTGCAACACGCCAACAGCGGTAGGGCTAGATCTGGAACGAGCCCAGCTACCCCCCCGAGTGCTCGTCATCCACTCTGCTGATCAGCCATCGTCACCGCCAGCTTAGCTAAGAAACAAGTTGACCAGGTCCTGCAGAAGGTCATGGGCACTGACACATGCAGGCTGGGCCATCGACCTACTGGACAACTGCTGTTCCTGGAAGCCCCAGGGCAGTAATCAAAAGAAAATTCCCAACAGGATTAAGCTAACATTGCTGTCCCTGACAGTTCCTACCCACAAAAATGAGACTCGGCAACTGGTAGGCCCACGTGGCTACTGAAGACAACGTGGACCGCGTCTGCGTATTCTTTTGGCCTCTCTTGTCAGGGTTACCCATGTTGTGGCCCTTCAACAATAGCAGGTCCCAGAGACCACACAACAAACTGTGATGCAGGCCCTGCCATTGGGCAGTGAAGCCCACCAGCCCCGTGAAAATAGGGCCTTTGGCAACTCCTACCCATGAGGGTTGGCCCCTTGGGTTTGGACACATAAATTATCCAAGGCAGCCGCCAGAGACACTCCCTCCAAATGTCAACTTCCAGGCTACTGTTGGGCTTTACTGAAAAGAGTGCCTGACCCCTGAAGTGCCCTTTGGTTCCTTGCAACCTAATCGGCCTGTCCTCACGTGGGTGCCCACCAATCCCAGTAATAAAACAGGACAGGCTGAACTAAACTCCATCATCAAATAGAAACAGCGCCTCCAAGACGGAGCCTGTCCGGGACCCTGGGGTCTGGCTGACTCCATAAACAAGGAGCTGCTTGGCCAAAGGGGGCTCTACAGCGGGAGGGGGTGCTTAATTAGGTGGGGCCCGTGGTTCAAAGATGTCCAGCTGTGGAACCCAAAGCTGGTAGAGTCTTCCAGGCCATGGTGGCCACCTTCTCCAAGGACGGCCACCTTTCCACCGAGACCAGACAAGACCACTCTGCCCAGTGGGCCAAGCTCCTTGCGATGAGGATGGCTAACAACAGGCCACTCCAACAGCGACTCCCTGCTACTTATTTGCAGACTCATGGGCTGTTACAAATGGGCTACTATATGAGCCAGTAACTGACAAATTAATAATTGAACTACTAAGGGCTTCCCTGTGTGGGGACAGGGACTGTGACAACAGTTTGTAGACTGAAGAAAAAACCATACTCATCACTCATATTAATGCTTATAATGAAGAACAAATGAAAAGACAAAACAAAACTCATGAGCTAAACTAACATGCACTCAGCAAATCACCATGGCTGCCCGTTGGGACCATATGGGGACGGAACATAAAATTCCACCTCAAATACAAAAAATGGACCAAATCACAATGACTCGATCACCAAAATGAAAGCCAAAGTCACAACAAAGTCGTGTGATTCCTGCCAGCGAGCACAGGCCGTGCAGCACGACAAACTAGGCCCCACTGAGTGGGCTTAGGCCCCACACAGATGTGGCAAATTGACCACATTGGACCACGACTCCCCAGTCATGGATTCCAGTGACTCACCACGTGGACACATATTCCACACCGTGTAGACACAGAGACCACTACTGCGGTTACTGCTGCTGAAAAAAAACACCTTTGCCATATGATAGCCAATGAACTTCCCATCTAATCAAGACACCACATTCACAGCTCCCCAAACACAGCGGTGGACCTGTTCCTGTGACCTGGCTGGAGCGTTCATGCTCCCCATCACCCTGGACAGACGGGGCGAGAAAACACCGAAGGGAGCAGCTCAAGCAACAACTACATACACAAAGGCCATCAAAAAACCCCAACTGGCTGGATGATACGCCCGCTTAAGAAAAATCATTTGAACATGAAGCACTGACTCTCCGACACATGGCAGGTGACACTGAACTTGGAGTGGGTGGAGGACCAGGCAGTTGCCTGATTAGGCTGCACCGGCTGAATCCCAACCCCAGTAAACCCAATCATCCTTCTTCTCCGGCTGGAGCACACTTCCTGGGGGTGACTTGTGATCGGGGCCACAGGGACGTCCCCAGTAGGGCCCCTCCAGTTCAAACGTGGAGACACTGCTACCTTTGGCACCTCCCTCCTGGGAGACACCACGGGGTTGGGGGTGGGATGACAGAACCTGGGGCACTAGGATTTCCCCTCGTCATGCTGGGACCTCTGACTCAAGAGGGCGGCATTACAGGGTATGGCAGGTTCACGCAGGTGTGGCTTCCTCCCCGGGTGGATGACTGGGCTGAAAGGTTTGGGTCAAGCAACAGGGGCGGTGGATTCCACAGAAGTGGTAAAGGAGAGCATCTCTGGCTTCCGGAGATTCCTGGAGCGGAGTGAAATGGGAACTCTGACCTGTCTTCTGGCTTCTAAGATGCCTCTGAGGTGCCTGCGCGACATGCTGATAAGAATCAGCGCGGCCAGGGGGAGAGGCGGCGAACTCAACAGCGCCGGGCTTGTTGTCCCAGAACAAGGTCCCTCTTGTCCCACAGTCCCATTTAAATGGCTCGGCTGGTACACAGTGACTTGGACTATCCTCTAGACCAATAAGAATCACGACACAGTAGCCATTAGCCCTGAATGGCCCTCAATTCTCTGCTGGCAGAACGGGGTGGCGTTTGTGTTATTGCCAATGCCTTTTGCTGCAGGTGTATCTGCAACATGGGGAAGGAGAAGCTGCTTGCTCGGGAGGGATGGTTATCGTCTGTGCACGTGCAGCCCCCTCCCCCCGCCCTCAGGCTCAATTTTTCTCCTCTTTGGTTGGCTTAGTCCAGGCACGGGGGTTTCTGGTTAAGGACGGTCCTCCAGGAAGGCCTGATCATTGTCCTGGGTCTGGTTCTCTTAGTGACCCTGGTAAAGAACCGTCTCAAAGTGACAGGGAGGCTCTGCGAGCAAACTGTATCCATGCGGGTTGTTCAGGGGCCCATCAGCCCAGCTCCACCTACACGTTTGGGGCAAATGACGGCCCTACCGGATCTGATGTGCTTTATCTGCTATGTGGGTGGCTGAGCGGTGTGGGTGGGTGCACCGTTGGGGAAGGCAGTCACGTGCAACTTCTCGCCTCCTGCACAGTCACGTAAGAACGGGCCTGGGCTGCTGCTTTATCGAGACAGAGCCCTCAGCCCGAGCCGGGCTCATTGCCTTTCCCGTTTCAGGCTCAGTGTGTGCTCCTTTCGCCTGCATCGGTGGCCCTCAGGCATGCTCCCAGGGTTCTGTATTTCATACTCCATGGGAGAGGCTGGTGTCCCTCCCTGCAGCACCGTGCTGGGTGTGTTCGCCCCCTGAGGCTTTGGATGGACCTGCCAGCCGCGGGGGAGCCGTGCGTTGTGAGGGGCTGGATCTCGTGCGCTTCCTCTCCGCTCTCTCTGTAAGGAAACGTGGTACTTGAGCCTGGGCTGCCATTGTCTGTTCTCAGGGGCCTTGATTTTGTCCCTGGGTGGCACTTACTGCCTTTTAACCTTGGTGCCACAGCCTGGCCACCCAGTGAACAGTGAAACACTCCCATGCTTCACAACTCTCTCTGTGGCCGTCACTGCCTGCACTTCCAGAGTTTTCTGGGATTTTGTAGGACACTGGCTTAATTTCTCCAGCGTTCACCTCTGTCGGCCCTCACCATTGCAGGTCTCATCAAGGTTGGCCTCACCATCCTTGGCTCTGCTGTATCAACTGCCATCCTCCCATCTCTTAATTTTCATACATGTTGACTCAAGGATACAGTGCTTTGGTCTTTTCCCCAAGATTCAAGCTGACATTACTACTGTGACTCACCAACAAACATAGTACCTGGCACATAGTGGGCACTCAAATCTGTTTGATGGGTCAAAGCATTTCTTAGAACTGGCTGCTGTGTGGGATGGGACCTTTTCCTGAGAATTTCTTTAATGTTCACAGTTGTGCTAGGAGTTAAAGGTGTAGTGAAGACAGCCACGAGGAAGCTACCAGAGGAATTTAGGTGAGATGATGGTGGTTACTTCTTACTTGTTGGACCAGAGATGATTCATTGTCCTGAACGCCACCGAGTCCCACCTTTGAAATTCTGTTATTCTTCTGTATTTCTAGCTCCATTCTTCTCCAAGCTCGTATTTCTAGAAACTATAGCCACCATGCCTTGTCATCAGATGGTTGTTCTTCTTTGTGACCCGCTTAATTGTGTGACTGTCCCATACGTGTTACTTTGTAAGGGCGATCAGAATTCAAGTCATTTGGGGAAAATTTGCCATGAATTACAGGGAAGAAGCCCACAGATACAGAACACGAAGTAACAATTTATCAAGGAACTCTTCTCTGAGCCACCCCCCCACCCTTTCTGGGTCCTTTTATGATGTATTTCAACCTGTGACTGCCTCCTTTGCAGCACGTACTGCAGTTTGTCATGCATTGGTTTTGAAATTATTTTAGGTGACTATCTTTCATTAGACCTGAAGCTCCACAAGGTCAGGGACCACGTCCGTCGTCTGCTCTCTCCCCAGCCCTGGGCACAGCGCTCAGAACAGGAAGGTGTGCTCAACGGCTGCTGAGTGAGTGAGTGAGTGGTCACTGCCAAGGCCCAGGCTGCTCGGGTGGACTTGTGGGTGGCATCTCCATAAGCAGCTCCTGGACACAGCTCGGCTGACTCTCTTGCCTGAGCAGCAGCCCTCTGCTACCCAGTAAGAAATGAGAAGTAAGTGAATCTTAACGGAGACTAGCTTTCTAGACTTGGCTCAAAGGGTGAAAAAATGAACACCTGACGTGAAACTAAGTTATAAATCAGTTTATTTACAGATTTTATCTTTCCTTAAAGTACATTTCAGTTAACAAATCTATTTACACAGGTGTACATGGGAGCGCATCCCAGTTATTTTACATATCATACTTACAAACCACACCCTACGTCTTCTGTGCAAAGTTGCACTGGATGTGTCTATTGGCTGAAAATGGCCTGATGATCAGGCTATTTACACATACACAGTAAACGGGTTTGTTTTTCATGTCTGCACAATACAGTACACACACGGAGGCCAGGCCTCCCAGGGGACGCTTTGCAATGTGTTTACGGAGAAGGCTTTGCAAAGTTCGGAAGGAAAAGCTATTAAACACAGGTTAATTAAAATGACAGTACCTCCTTTACATCGGTTTACATGTTTTTCTTCACATTTTTATAATACAAAGATACTTTATTGAATTGCTGCACAACCAGTTTAAGATGATTTGTAAACATGTAAATTTCTACAATTTGCATTAAACATCATTGTAGTTTCTATCATTTGCTCTTTGAATTAATGTTTTATTCACTAGTATTCTTAAGGTAGTAAAAGAAGATGTAAGTTTGAACTTCTTGCAGAAAAGTTATGAGTCTCTAACGCTGTGCGAGTACACACTTTATTCAAGTATTGCAAAAAGCTAAGGCCACTTTTTTTCAAGACAAGAAAGTGAACAAAATTGTTTTCTATCAATAGGCCACAACACTCTTATGAGCAATGAAATCTCTTTTGAAAGATAATTTCTCAGAGACCTGTAGTCACAGAAGGAATTTTCCTTTCTTTTCGCTAAAAGAAAAACAAAGTACCTTCCTCATTAACTACTTTTGAGCTCTTCCCACTTTTTCCCTAGAGTAAAAATTCCTGTTTAGACCTGAAGAGGGACTCTATACCCTGTACTTGTTAACCCAGAGTGCAGTACCCTGGATAGCACAAATTATTTCGGACTCAGAAATAAATCTGAAGCCTGTATGTTGGTTTACTACTAAGTTCTGATAGTGCTTTTCTAAAAGATATTACTGCTGATGCAAAGATCTTTTTCTTAGAGGAATTATGAAGAAAGAGTAAAAGGATGGGAGTGTGGGGAGAAGGAACGAAGGTTACAAAGAGGGGTTGTTTAGATTCTTGGTTAAGAGGCAGAACTTGATTAAAAAGATCCCAGTATGGAGCGAGTGGCGGGGTATCTGTGTGTTATCCCTAATCCTCGCAATAAACCGCTTTTTAATGATAACCAAATAGTTAAAATAATAAGAAATCTGCTAATTATAGATTCTTTTCTTTTCTGCTACCAAACTATGGACAATCTTTTCTAGCAAAGAGTAAGACTGAGCCATCCCTGCCTCTCATCTGGAACCCAGGGTCCTCAAGAGAGTCAAGACACCTGGGGCACGTCAGGACTACCCCCGCCACATGCTGCGCCGCATTCTGACCAGGGAACTTGGAGTCCAGACTGCTGATCCCACAGACTTCTATCACTTTTTTTCCTTTTCTGGAATCATAATGTCATAAAGAGTAAAGACAAACTTTATTAAAAATTGACTTAGGGCCAAACAATGAGGATGTAGAAAAACAACCTATATTCCTATTATATTATTTTTATATTCATTTATAAAAAACTTACAGCAGCTGTAATCATAAGGACAGTTTAATCCTACAAATAGCCAAAGGATGTAGACAAGACGTTTCTCCGCTTTCCAAATAACATAGACTGAAAAGAACAGCCTTTGCTTTTCCTTGGCCACATGAAAATAGTATCTCCACACTACTGGTTAACAACCCCAAGAAACCCTAGCTTCTCTTAGTTTGCTCGTTATGGCTACAAGGCTAGAGTTCAACAGCAAAAGCCCAGAAGAAATGCTGGCGACATCGATCTGAGCATCTCTTGAGACCCAATCACATTTCAGTGCTTCCCTTATTTGTCAAGAGCTATCACACCAGTCATTGTGCAAAATGCAAATATTCCAATGATTATTT
The DNA here is from genome assembly GCF_009834535.1 of Camelus ferus. Taxonomy (NCBI): domain Eukaryota; kingdom Metazoa; phylum Chordata; class Mammalia; order Artiodactyla; family Camelidae; genus Camelus; species Camelus ferus. Next base: position 4,352,912 of record NC_045716.1, read on the forward strand.
CAGTAAGTTTCTCATAATGACAAGATGAAACCAGAGAGGAAGTGTGCATAGTGAAACACTAGAGACGCAAAGGCAAGTTTGGAGGAAAGATGCAGAAATGAATGGATGTGCACACTTAAAGATTATACCATCTTTGGGGTTTTCCTAACACGTTTTGAAGCGAGATTAACATTCCAGGATGTTTTTAAGTATGAATCCAGTGGATGTCTTGTATCATGCTTCTAATCAGGACCTTCAATGTTAAGGCATTTACATTCACGCCTAAGATTATCCACATTCTTCTAGATAACTTGAAGAAGGATGGGACTGATTAAGAGAAACCAGTCAAGAAGGCAGGTTACTGAGGTCCCAGAAGAGCATCAGATATGCTCTGATGTAGCAGCTGGAGTCTGTACTTTTTTTCCCCAGGTAATAGTTGTGAGAAGCAATGCTGCAAGAGAGGCAGAATTGGATTTTACAGTGTCTGTAAGTCATGTTATCCCATTCCTGCTACTGCAGGTGATCTTGGAAGAGCTCATCTTCGTTTCACTGAATTAAACTGCTTTCTTCAATATGTGTATGGGCTTGTTAAAACCATAGATTTCCTGTGCAAAGACTACGAACCATAGAAGCTTCAAGACAGAAGTTTTACTATTACAGGAAGAATCTTTCACTTCTGAATAGGGACATACATTTTCAACTTAATAATTTATCTTAAAATAAATTAAAAAAATGCTCTGTAGCACAAAACAAGCACACAAACAATCGACAGTATCTGTTTGTCTTTGGTGCACACACTCATTTCCCAAATCATTCAAGTAACAGCGTCTCTGACTTCTTGGGGAGAGATGGGAGTTGAAAGTTTGAAGGCCAAAATGAATTATCTCCACTTCTGCCGTGCCTGGATGCCTGAGATGGTCCTGAGGATCTGTGATTCTGGGAGCAGCTGGTAGAGGTTCAGAAGGAGTAAGAAAAGTGCAGGGGCAGACAAGGGGTAGAAGAACCAGCCCTGCACCAGTCCCGTGAGCCCAGTCTTCAGCGGGGGCGCTTTTCTGTTTCCATGCCCACAGAGAGAAAACGAAAAATAATGCAAAAGTTTGAAATTCTTTAGATGGTGCTCAGAAAGCAAGGCTACCACTGACTTCTGTTAACTTGACAGTCCACTTGGTGCTGCTCAAATTGCAACAATGGAAGAAAATGGTCTTCAAAAAGAAATGAAATGAACTCCAGAATGTGGAAGAGGCGCACACGATTAAGCCTGCCTATCTGAAAGCGGTTCAGGCGTTAATACTGCCTGGAGACTATCATGTCTACTTAGCGACTTTCGTGGTATAAACCAGGATTACATTTCAAAAACGGTATGATGCACTTATCTGTAAACCTCTGTTGCCTGGCTTCAGACTCAAGGTAGGTGATACCCTAGTCTAAGCTAAGAGGTAAGTCTGGTGTTTTCAGCCCTCATCGGAGACCCGGCAGGGATGCTAACAAGAGGTGTAGGAATAGGCTGTGTCAACATCAGGAGTGCAACCCTGCCCACCAAAAATACCCAATTAATCCAGTGGACGTCTCTAAAGGCAAAGGCTGTAATACCAGATATACCGCATTGTCCCGTGAACTCCAAACCAGTAGTCTTTAAGAACAGGTACAAGGTCCGGAAGCACTCTTGCTGTGATGGAGATGGGGTGTGTATCAGGAGGCAGAAAGGCCCAGGACGCATATTAGCACTCAGTGTTCGATTTATTTGCAAGATGTCACACAAGTAGCATTCTCCCCTGTTTTTCACTGATCTGATTCAGAACATCAATAGTATCTCGGATCAAGGTCTCAAAGATCCCATCGGCTAGCTGCATCTTCACACACAACTCGTCCTCATCATAGTTCACCCACTGTGCCTCCTCCTCGTGGAGCTCCTGTACCTAGAATTCAGAAAACAAAAAGGTTAGAAAATTACTCTCACACAAACGCTAGGAAACGCATGATATTTGCCCCATCCATGGAACTACAGTCCCAGGAAATAAGAGAAAAAAGGTAAGATATGAGGACATCAAATACCCCTTTAAAAGTTGCAAAAAGTTAGAAAAAATTCAACTGTCAAATAAAAGTGGCTTCAAATCTGCCAAAATGGAGTCTGACAATACTCCAGGATTTTATAGACATTAAGGATTACAAGTACGCTGTCTATATCCACAATTACATGCTTCTCAAGCTGTGCTGAGCGAGAAGCATGTCTGGGAAAGCTAAGAAGCATGTGCCCTATAGAAGATTCACGTCTCCCATGAATTTATCTGTTCAAAGTTGCACAGCTTTCCTTTTTACGAGTTCTCTCAGCCTTCAGTATTAAATCTGTTCTTTGACTAACTTCCTCCTCAATGATAAAATTTAGGAAGCACTGTCCTAATGAAATCATTTTTGCCCCTATGGCAGAAACATGTACGCTCAGGACATTACCCATTATACCTCTCAGCGAAACCGAGATGAGCCCCCGCCAGTGCCCTTGTCGATAAGCAAAAGCTTGGCTCCTCTATAAGAGCAGGAAACGTTTTCCTCTCAGCCGGTGAGAACTAACATCACATTTTCTTTTTCACGTTGGCCATCAGAAAGCATAAAGCCCAGCCTGCGACCTCAGTTACGGCAACTGAAGAATCTCACAGCCTGAAAATCTGCCTCCATTTTCTTCTTTTAGTTTTCGGAGTCTGTTCCATTCAATGACACATTTCCCCTGCTGCTGCTCCTGAAGATGTGTGTATGCATGTATGTACATTAGTATATACTATGTATTAAAAAGTTGCATTAAAAAGTCAGTCTAACAATAGCTTTTTTTTTTTTTTGGACAGGGTCTTAGGCTGGTAGTAAAGAGAAATATAAATAGAATGTGGCCAGATTTAAGCAAGTATGTATGTCAGGGCCTTTCATCATATTCTTGTGAACAAGATGGGGAAATACAGATAGATGTAGCAGATATACGTATTTTTTGGATTAAAGGACAACTAGCAACCTGGAAGGAAGTTCCTGCCTGGAAGAAGACTCAGGAGCTTTTTCCTCTGTGATCTCAGTCCATCTTGTTCATATTCCACTGCAGTAATTATCCTGCAGAATTTTGTATTTGATGTATTTGTTCTCCCAATAGGCTGTGAACTCAAGATTTTTCTTTTTATTTTCTATTTATTAATTTCCAGTGACCATGACAGTGCAAATAGAAGGTGTTGAGTAAATAACTGACATACAGATTTTTTAGTGAGTGTTTTAAAGCTTGTTTTTGGCTCTGTCCAGTTCATTTTTAGCAGTGACTTAGATGAAGGCTAGATGAAGGCAGGTACCTCAATTTTAGAGGTAAAATGAAAGTTGGGAAACATAATAGCAATATTAAAAGAAAGAACCTTAAAAATGTGTTGATAAGCTTGAAATGATGGGCCAAATTTAACAAGATTAAGGAGTGAAATAAGGTCCTGTACTTGGACCAAAAAAATAACTACAAAAGGTTGAGATTTTAATCTTTAAATTTTCCTAAGCTTTTGTGAGTCCCATGGGAATGATATAACTAAAAATAAATGAAACAAATGTGATTATAAACTGCATTAACCAAAGCACAGTATCCAGAAGGAAGAAGGAGGTTATACAATTTTACTAATTAAGCAATGCACAAAATATTACAGGCATACCTCAGAGATATTGTGGGTTCAGTTCCAGACCACTTCAATAAAGCTAGTCACACAAATTTTCTGGTTTCTCAGTGCATGTAAAAGTTATGTGTACATGATACTGTAGTCTATTAAATGTGCAATAGCATTATGTCTAAAAATCAATATATATACTTTAAAAATACTTTATTAAAAAAACTTAATTGCTAAAAAAAAATCTAACCATTATCTGATAATGCAGTTACCACAAACTTTAAATTTGTAAAAACAAAAACAAAAAAAAACCCACAAAAGAAACAAAATCCCCCCCAAACCATACCTATGAAGCACAATAAAGTAAAGTGCAATAAAATGAGCTGTGCCTGGACATGGTCAGCTCCGAGCACCGGAAGAGCTAAAGCGGACGATGCTGAAAATCAGACAACGGGGGGAGAATCCTAACGGTGAACAGGGAGAAAAAGGCTAAGACTCAAATGAAACATTACAGCCACTTCAAAGGTGCGTCGGGAAAATTAAAATGGTTACATAAAGTCTCAAAGCTATAGAAGCAAATTATAATTAATTACATGAGAACCAATTTACACTTAGCATGAGAGAGAACTTAACAGTTACGCAGAAACTCGGGAGCTACTGAGTACCTTACCAGGTCATAAGCTGTAAAGGAGTTTCAATCATTAGCCATGTGGTTTCACTACAGGATTTGTCATTTTAAGTGCAATTTTACCTCTAGTAGGGAGATTTTCTGTACATAAAGGATATACAAAAGTTGGTCTAAATACTTGTTACTCATTCTACATCATGTATACTTTGGGAATGCGTTGCTAAAAATGTCTCATAATATTCTTGGCTAACCTAAGATGTAAATTAATATCTTTGTGAAGTGGTAAAGGAACAGTGACTGGGAACTAGAGCTGAAAGAAGATTTCTCTGCTCTTCTGACTAACAAGGCCTTAAATGTTAAACGCTCTTCATACTTTACTTACCTCAAATGATGCCTAAAAACACAAAGACTGATTAGGGATTTTCCTAGTCCAAGCAGCAACAGCTAAATTATATACCTTTTCCTAATCTGGAAGAAGCCACGGTTTATTATGAAATATTTAATGTAATAGTTGATCATGTTAGCAGTGTTTTAAAAGGGCAATACCCAGTGCGAGGCCAGCCTGCCCTGTGCGGCCTCCCTCCGTGTCTGCTCAGGGAGACTGCTCCAGCAGTGCTCCTCGCTCCTCTGCATCGCCACAATTTCTCTATGGAATTATTCCCATCAGCATATTTCTTTCCAACTAAAAGAATCCTCTCGTCACCATTTCATCTCCATTTTTCTCTTTACAAAAAAACTCCTTTGAAAGTCCCAGTTTTGCTCTCTTAATTTCTCTCATTCTCTCTTGAAATCCACTCAAATCAAGTTTTAACCTCATTCATGCCACCAAAACTACTTGTATTGATGTTAAAACAAACACCTCCACATTGCTAAATCCAGTCAGAATTTTTCAGTTATCTCACTTGACTACTGAGCAGCACGTAACACAGCTGATTGATTCATCCTTCCTCCCTGAAGACTTTCACCTGCTGCCAGGACCGCACACTCTCCTGGCTCTACCTCACTAGCAGTTCCTTCTTAGTCTCTTTTGTTGGTTTCTCGTCACCTTCTTAACCCTTGAAAGACTGGAATGTGTGGAATATGTCAAGACTCAGACCTTGGGCCGCCTCTCTATTGGCCTACACTCTTTTTCTTGGTCCCATGGCTTTGACTACCATCTGTATGTTTGCCACCCCTGAATTCTTATCTCCAGCCTGCATCTCTTGCCTGAGCTCCAGACTCGTATACCTAATTACCTGCTCAGTATCTCCATTTGAAGGTTTATTAGACATTTCAAATTAAACACATTCAAAACAGAACTCTCGATATTTTTTCCGAACCTGCTTCTTTCAGTCTTCCTCAAATCAGCAAAAGGCAATTCCTCAGCTACTCAGGCCAACCCAATGGAGTTATTCTTGGCACCTCTCTTTCTCTTACATTCCACATTCAGTGTATCAGCAATTCTGTTCTATTTTGAAAACTGTTCTCACCACCTCCAATACCACCAACCTGGTCGTAGCCACTATTATCACTTGCCTGGATTATTCCAATAGCCTCCTGGTTTCCTTACTCCCACCTGTGCTACCCTTACTTCAGTATACTTGCAACACTGCAGCCAGAGGGATGCTGTTAAAATGTAAGTCATACAGAATTAATACACAGAAATCTGCTGTATTTCTATACACCAACAACAAAATAGAAAAAGAAATTAAGGAAACAATCATACTTACCATCACATCAAAAAATAAAATACCTAGGAATAAACCTACTTAAGGAGGCAAAAGACCTGTACTCCAAAAACTGTAAGATGCTGATGAAAGAAACTGAAGATGACACAAACAGATGGAAAGATATACCATGTTACTGGAAGAATCAAAATTCTTAAAATGGCCGTATTACCCAAGGCAAGATACAGATTCAACGCAATCCTTACTAAATCACCAAATGGCATCTTCCACAGAACTTAACTGTCATAGACTTAAGATTAATTATATTCCTTTTCTTAGAATCTAACTACATTCTGATTTTTGAAAAGATGATCAAAATAAAAATAGTTCAGTTATATACACTGACCAGGATATGATCCACTCGGTCTCTTTTCTTTCTTCCAAATTTCATCATTTTCTGCCAATCTGTTTTGTGGTTTGGCTCCTTTTTAAGACTGAACAACTTGAGTACTTCTGTTGCTATAAAGTTCTGTGAAAATAAGAGGAATGAATGAAACACAGCAGAGTTCTTGTGATTTAGTGCTTATGATGCAGTAAACAGATTTATGCTAAGAATACAATATTTATAAAAGATCATACAAATTTCTTCCATTTATAGTACAACTTAGCACAGTGAAGAGAAAAGCATGCCAAAATGCTCAAACTTTATTCACTTACAGAATTTCTGTTTACACAACATACAAAAGTAAAACCCGTTGATGAATCCGCAAAGAAAAATCACTTTGGAGTCCCTGCTACTCAAGAACCACCATTAGCTAACTTCAAGCTGGCAAAAGAAAGCATAAAATAAACGGCTGAACCTGAAACATGAACTTTGCCTGGGATAGTTTACTCTGAAGCAGCAAGATTTAAATACATTAAAAAAAATTAATTAACACTTCAGTATGAGAAGCATGGTACTTTTATTGCTAACAATATTAGAATGCTCACCCTTAAAAAATACTTTTAAAAATGCTATAGCAATATTAAAATTGGTAGGCAGCATCACCGAGTGTTATATTGATGTATGCATTCTGATGATTGCTGCTATATATTATGTATCTTGTCTTATTTCAACATATTTGTTCTTTATTATTAATAAATAATTTGGGGTTTTATTACTTTTTATAGTTATTCTATTAAAGATAAACATCATCTTAATGGGGAAAAGGACACATTTATGAATCAGAATCACTTGAGAAGATTCTCAAACCACCAGTGTGCCCCCAAACTGCACTGCTCCCCACCTATACACACACATGTTGATACATTCAAGGATGTGTCAACTGCTGGGAGCTGAAAGAAATGAAGTACACCAATGTTCTGAAAAAGTTCCCCAGGTGGTTCTGATGCTTTATTCCTCAAAGTTGAAAATCATTTAAAAAGTCTTTTTAAAAAATGCATCAAGTCAATATTTGAACACTTTTTTTTTCCTGCTTACTTTAAGCAGGAGTCAGCAAACTTTCTCTGTAAAGGATCAGACTATAAATATTTCAGGTTTTGCAGGCCATATGGTCTCTACTGTGACTACTCAACTCTGCTGTTGTAGCAGGAAAGCAGCCACGGACAATACGTAAACAACCAGGTACGGCCGTGGTCTAATAGAACTTTACAGAAACTTGGAGGGCTGGATTTGGCTGCTTGGCCATAGTTTGCCTACCTTTGATGTAAGCACAGATTACATCTCACAAATTCTGTTAGTGCAAAATATTTTTAAAAGCTTTCCATAGTTAACAACACTGTAGTGTATATTTCAAAGGCGCTAACAGTGGAAATCTTAAAAGTTCTTATCACACACACAAAAAATTTTAACCATGTGTGGTGATAGAGGTTAACCAGACTTATTGTGGTGATCTCTTCACAACATACACAAATATTGGGGAAGGATGTAGCTCAGAGGTAGAGCACATGCCTAGCATGCACGAGGTCCTGGGTTCAATCCCCAGTACCTCCATTAAAATAAATAAATAAATAAACCTAATTACCTACTCCCCACAAAAAACCCCCACAATACATACAAATATCAAATCATTAACGTTGCATACCTGAACCTAATATGTTATATGTCAATTATACCTCAAAGAGTAAATCATTTAGACAATGCCTCCATGTTATATACCAGAATAATGTATATATACCTTTAATGTATTTTGATACTCCACATATACTACTGGATGATTTAAGAAAATACACCAGTAACGTAAGTAATTGGAAATATGTTCCCCGCGGAGAGAACAAAAGCCTTCTATGATCAAGTAAGTTTAGGAAACATACTCTAGAGCCTTGCTACTCAAAGTGTTCTAGGATCAAAAGCATCAGCATCACTTGGGAGCTTGTTAGAAGTGCAGAATTCTGGTCCTACTCCAGATCCACTCAGTAAGAACCTCCATTTTACCAAAATCCCCAGATGACTCAGATGCACATTAAAGTTGGAGAGGCACGGCAAGGGAAGTATAACCTTCGCTACATTAGGAAAATAGGTGAGTAGGCTGAGACACGTCCACCAATGTGACTTTAAAATTGGTTTGCTGAGAGTCCTTACAGCCTCCGGCACTTCTTAGACAAGCAATATTTTTTATATATCGTGTTACTATCCCACATATTTCAAAACCACATTATCAATTTGAAACCTCCAAAATCAAAGGTGGAAAGGTAACACCTATGGACATGTTTTCAGGTGTACTTCTAGACTACCTACCTCTAAATTATTAAAAATTCACCTAAAACTTCTATGAGTTGCAATAATGTATCTCCCTGAGTATTTGCTAATTTTTTCTTAAATATTATAAAATATATATATGAAATGACTTTTGTTTTGTAAAAATTGAGGATTCAGAATTTCCTCTCACCCCTATCCCTCCACTGCTCATAGATTCAATGAATCAACAGGAATTTATTAAATACCTACAATGGGACAGCCCTTGAGGACAAAATGGTGAATAAACAGAAGAGCGCCCGCTTTTACCTCAAGCATTTATAGATCCGTATAAAGGAACAGCAAGTTAAGAAAGGAGATACTCTATTAGTTTGCAGTTTACCTTGATTTCATCAAGGTTATTTGGATTTTTCACTCGTCGGAAATAACTAGAGTTCATTCTACATGGCTTCATCCAGACAGGTTGATTCAAGTTGGGATCCTCAGCAAATATTTCCTCAAAAATCTCTTTTGTTAAATCAAAAACCGCCTTGATAGAGAAAAATAGAACAAAATAAAAATGGCTAAGAATCCAAATTTCAGACAACAGAGAGAAGTTTAGAAAAGTGAGAACCACCCCGCCATGTTCCATACCTGTCTGTACACCCTTTTACTAGTGCTCTCTATGTCCAGACCCTTGCTGGCACAGCCCAGCAGCTTGGCGGGGATGCTGATGCTATGAAGATCATGACCTAATTCCTTCCATTTCCAGAGTTCTTCTGCTGCATTGTGTACAAGAGTTTCCACTTCCTCCACAGTATGCGGGACTGCCAACAATGTTTCACACGGCTTTGGGGGAGCTCTTTTAGGTTCTGCCATTAGAGGTACAATGGTTTCTTCTGCCTTATTTTTTTGGATCTTGTGAGAAGAGCTCAAACCAAAGTCTTCATCAAACCAGTCTTGATCATCTCCTAACACGCTCAGGAACTCTCGGCTGATCTCAAGTTCAGCAAGTCTCTTAGCGAGCTCTTCCTGCCCACTGGCACCGAATACTGGACTCTCCTATAGAAAAGGAACCAATCAAACAACACTATTCAGTGACCTCAGATCACTTAACACGCTTGGGGTTTTTGTTTTTGTTTTTTAAGAAAAAGCAAATGCATTACTTGTATACTTACTATTTCTCTATAAATAAACAAAAGAAAAATAATATGGTGGCTATTAATGAATGATTTAAGAAAAAACTAGCCTGTTTCCTGTAATTCTGCTTACATAAGCCTTATAGCTGAATTCTTATAAACTGCTTATTGACTTATTTTATTCTTTTTTGTATCATCATTATTCTGTTTCTGAAGGACTGTCTTGCTTCTGGGATATGGAAATGAGACATACAACTTCTCACCTTTGGTGATTATCTGGCTCAAGTTACTCAAAATCATTACTGTTGTTCCACTGTCCATAGGCAAGTTAAACAAGTTGATGGGCTAAGCATATGTCATAGTGGATTTATTTCAGTTTTACCAGAACCAACATCACAGCTGATAATTTCTGCAAGGCAACTATGACTGAGGAAATATGTTAACAAATAATTTCATACGCAAAAAAGTACTGGGTTGAGAACCAGTGGGAATCTCCATGGAATAAATTTGTTCACTGCATCTGGAAGGCAATCTAGTCTGTGGACAGTATACAGGGGTTTTCAATTTAATATAAGCCTGTCAGTGTTTGTGACAACCCTATAGTGACCACTCATGACATAACAAAGGACAATGATACTTCAGACAGAAAAACAGCTACATGGCCTTTAAAAACTAGTGGAGTGATTTTTAGCTAATAAACAACCCATCACCAAAAAACTTACCAGGATCTATGAAATGAAAATGTACGATAAAGGGAAGGTTGACACTTTTTCTGGACAAGATACTTACAGGTCTGGGACACAGATCTGGTGAGGAAATCTCTTCTTTCTCATCTTCCAGTTCAGACCTTACGAAGCAGCCTAGAGCCCTTGGTGACTGTTCCTCAAGATCTGGGGACAGGTCTTGGGGTGGTACTTTCTTTTGATCATCATCAAGAAGCTCTTGATTGCTAAGCTGGATTTTCTCATTCCTAGCTTTTTGGATTTGTTGTAGTTGACTGACTGTGTCATTCAAAAAGACTTTTAGTAAACTGTCTGTCAGTAAGCTGACTGTTTCTAGCTGTTCCTTTGACTTTTTTTCCTCACTTAGTGATGACTTCAGCTGGGCCTCCAATTGGTTCTTTTCTCTTGTTAAAAGATCCAGAAGTGGGGTAGAAAGCTTTTCTGAAACTTCGGGATATAGGTTCTCTTCCTTTTCTATAAACTGCTGTTGCTTCTTTAATTCTTCAGAAAAGGTATTATCTAAAGTATCATCTTCTAGAGCAATGGAAACCTCTTCTGTGGCTCCGGAAACAAGGTCTTTGTTTTCCTTTGAAGAAATCAGTGAATCCACGGAAGACTGCTGGTGAATATGGGCTTCAAGTGCCCCAGAAATGTTCTGTATATTGTCTGCTTCTATTTTAAGGCTTTTATCAACTGAGGCCTCTGTGTCCTTCATACTAGGGAGAGATTTCTCATAAAAATACTCAACTGCATCCTTTTCTCTTTCAAACTTGGGAGCCTCTGTATCTTTTTGTTCTTGATTATAGTATTGATATTGTTCATCTGAATAAGAGTCTTCATCTTCATTTATGTCTATATAGTCATCGAAGTTTTCTGGAATGTGAGATATTTTTTGAGGAGGAGCAAAAATCCCATGCTTCTCTCTGCACACAAAGTATACAATGCCATCATATGTTCCATTGTTATTTCCTTCAGGTTTATCCAATTCCACTCCAGCCCAAAATCCTTTAGCAAAGCTAGTCACACCTTTGAATCGAAGAGTTCCCGGCTGCACATTGCCAATTAACACCCTATCACCAATGTGGAAATCAAATAACTCATCTGCAGCAGCAGCTGACACCAAGGAAGGCGATTCGGTAACTCCCTGTTCATGCTCTACATCGCTGCGCTCCTTACTTTTCATAAGCTCAGTGGGGGATTTAAGTTCTAACAGCCTTTCAGAGTGAAGACTGCTGTGAACAGAAAGGCTTTTCTCACTGAGGCACTCACTGATTTCATCATCGCTACCCAAGCTAGTGGCTCTACTTCTAGAGCTCCTTGCTGGCTGTGACTTCTCTCTGCAAGACTGAGAGTCTCTCCTGAGTGACAACAAAGATGCCACCTCAAAGTCATCTTTGTACAATTCAGCTGAAATGTCTTTCTTACAAGAAGATACTTCAAAATCTTCAGAGTATGGTATCTCTTTAGGAGCAAAAAGACGTTCTGACCAAGACGAGTCCCTATCCTTGATGTTCTTTTGTACATGAGTGTCTTTTTCTGATTGGATGTTTGGACTATGATCCACATCTTGATCTGACTGTCTCTCTTCCAACTCTTCTTTATGAAGATTTCCCATGGCTAATCTAACTAAGTCTTTCTGAACATTTACAGAATCTAAAGGAAGATCTTTCCTTGAAAGAATTTCAGGTGAATCTCCCTGTTCCAGGTCTAGTTTCAGGAAGACATCAGACTTCCTAGATTGTTTAGAATAGGCATCTTCAATTGCACTCTCCTCCAATTTTGCATATTCTACTTCCTGTATTTCTGATTTTTTACTAAATTCTTCTTCAACCTTGGCATCAGACACATCCAGAATTCTATTAGAGGTATTTAATTCTTTGAGAAGAGGTGATGAAGGGACATTTTCTAGAGAATCTCCAGACTCAGCTCTGGTTTTCCTTGATGATCTGACAATTGGAGAGGAAGTCTGAAAATGCTCTTCTGTTCGACTGTCCAATTCAATCATTCTCTTTGTATATGAAGATAAAGACCTTTCTGATATTGATCTCTCAGAACCTGCTAATGCAGCATCTTAAAGGGGAAAACAAAATCACATCAAAATTATCAAATCACAACTTTCAATTTCTGGAACCAAAGTTTAAATAAAAGCCAAATATTAGAAAAACTCTGGTCAATAAACATGACCTGTTTTGTTTACCATATTAGGTAAGTTTTTCCTTTTAATGGAATATACTATACCAACAGAACATTTTAAATGACTAAAAACTTACAGTTTGGAATAATTTTTTTAACTATTATGTTAACTTATAAAGAAAAATGGCTCAAAGTTTATGGAGACACTGATTTTCAAATCATGCAAAAACAGAATTGTATGATGGGTATCACATACATTCTTCAAATAGGAAAACAATGAAAGAACAACAAATGTACTTCTTTATTTACTTCTAAAAGAACGAACTTTCCCAGGGGCTTCAGCTAACCTCTTGAAAGTAAAAAAAAAAAAAGGCAGGGGGAATCAATTGTTTCTGCAAATATAGCACTTTAAGAGCTAACATTACAAAATAATAAGAAAATAAGACTTGAGGAGCTAACAAACCAAGAATTAAAAGTTTTGAATACAAATCTCTATTATGTCATTGTTACTAGGTAAGTTTTTTCATGCCTCAGTTTTATTTCCTTATTAAATTTATACTTTATTTTTAATAATTCTTACCTTTCTCTGGATTAAATTTTTTTTAAATTTATATAACTACCTACCCTGAGAAATAGTACAGGCTAAAAATATACATAATCAGATACAAAATCTGATTAAGGGAGAATTTAGAGATGCTGACGATATACTCACAGCCATTTTAGACCAGTATCTCATGGCCTTTTTCTCAGTTATTGGAACAATAAAAACTGCTTCACATAGCTTAGGCATAACCAATAAATCACTTTAAAATATAAAAGTAACTTAAAATGTTAAACAAGTTATTATCTTTAAGAAATTCATTTTAAAACAAAAGCTGTAGAGGTAGAATTGTGGCGGCATTTGTATAAATCCTTAGTCCACGTAGATACAGTGTGATTATTTTTCTAGTTACTCACCAACATGTTCAGCAATAGACTCCAGGGATCCTCTGGAACGTTCTGACTCTGTCAGTGATTTCCAATTCTTTGTTGTTTCAGATCTGGAGTGGAAAAATTAATGAACAGAAATAAATGTACTGTTGATACCATAATTAACTGGTTACAAAAGGTAGTCAATTCTTAGACAACTACTTCTTTCTTCTCCACGGGAAGAATTCCAACCTTCGCCACTTTCATCAAGCCTATTTCTGGCTCTCATCACTCTCGGCAGATGATCCTGCCTCTTTTAATGAGAAAAACAGAGGCCATCAGCATGAACTTTCTCATCTTTAACTTGATTACCTACAAATTTATCTATATTCACAGCTATCCCAACTGCCTTTCCTCCTGTGTGCAGGGAAGAAAAGGGTGTATCTCTCAAACTTGTTCAATCCATCTTTCTTTCCCAAATCCCATACACTTCCACAGCCTCACTGATGGTACTCCTCAACTGTCCATTCTTTTTCCTACACTCTTTAGTCCTTCAATCTGCAGATTTTTTCCTGTCGGCTTACATGTATGCCTCAAGCCTCAAAAAAAACTTCCTTCCTCAATTCTTCATTCTTCCACCTCATGCTGTCTGTCCTCTCTTCCTCTTTAACAGAAAGAGCTACATTCATCATCTTCATTTTCTTGCTTTCTTTTTATTTGCTAAGTCATAAGACTTGGCCTCTATTCCTACGTCCTTACAATGCCCTTAAATGTTGCCATTTTATCATATTTAGTATTTGGCTCCCATTTATTCTCTCTGAGTGGATACCTTCTCTGGGTGAAGACGGTTCACCCAGCTGTTGCTGTATTTATGGCTTCCATCACCATCTACATGCTGATCATCCCCAGATATCTAACCCTGACATCTTTCCTGAATAATTCCACTTAGATGAACTACAGGTACCTCAAAATTAACAATTAAAAAAAATCAGAAGCTTCCCACCAAAGAACACCTATCTTTCATTTTGGTTAGTGGAACTCTGACCCAGCCAACTACTATTGAAGAGAAACATGGGCGTCATCCTAGCTTTCCCCTGCTTCCCTACCTAGCACTTTAATTAGTCTAGTACACTCCTTAAGTATTCCTAAAATCTATCTCCTGCTCTCTGTTATCATTACCGAGGATTATTTGAAGCCTGGCTTAGACTACTGTTCTCCCTGCTTCCAAACTTACTCCTTTCTAGCTTGTCTTCATAGCGTGGTCAGAAAGATCTCTCTAAACAGAAATCTGATTCTATCATTCTCTGGTTAAAATCCCTTAATGATGATTAATACATAGTGCTGTGTGCTAGGCCCTGTTCTAAGTTAAGTCCTGTAGCCCTCATAACAAGTTTATTAGTCAGGTGTTGTTACAGGGACATAAATCCCTATTAAAAAACTAAAGCACAGGGAAGTTAAGTAACTCGCCCAAAATTAAATAGCTAGCTCGGACCCAGGTAATGCTAAAGTAACTATAATGAGCCTATATAACATCTGTAAGAAACAAACAAAAAAAACCCTAAATATGTTTTATTTAAAGAAAACTTTAAGGGCGTCACACCAGCTAAAAAGTAAATCAGAAACTACTAAGAATGAGTGAGTATAAGGTTATCACAATTTGTTCTTTATTTTTCCAGTTTCTTCTAACTCCAGCAACATCCTGTCATGTTCAGTTTCTATGATATGCCAAGCTCTCTGTTGCTTGTGGTCATTCATGAGTTCCCTTCTCTCCGAAATGTTCCCTATTCTCAGTCCCACTGACCTACCTAACCTCCACTCATTGTTCAAAATTTAGTTTAAATATTAAAACCTGACTTTTTAACATACCGTATATATATTTAATGTTGCTACATTGTATCTTCTGTATTTGCATTAACTGGCTGCATAATATTCTACCCCTGGAACAATCATTTACTGGGCTGTTCATCCATTTTTGGACATAAAGACTGCTTCTAATGTTCTATTCATATAGAAGGTATTATGATAAACATATTCATGCAAACAGGTATTTTTGGTAGACCATATTTTCTCAAGCTAAATTTCCAGAAGTGGAATTACTGAGGCAAAGTTACAGATTGTTTTTGACTTCTGAAACACTGCCAAATTGTTTTTCGAAAGAACTATACTAACTTATGACACTATTACCAGCAATGCTGGAGAGTACTGTTTTCACTGCACCCACCAGATTTCAGGATTCAAAATATATTTTCAAACCTGTACTTATAAAATGATTTGTGATTATATCATACATGATGACTTTACTTTAGTAAAACTAAAGATATAAACCAGTAATTTTTACTTCTTCAATTTCACAGCCACTTAAAAGATAGCTTCTACTAAAAATTTTTCCTTATTCCTTTCTCAAATAAGGCAGCAAATAGGTAAGTCATCGAAAATTTCTACCTGTGCAGTGGAAGGGATTTGATCTTGGGTTTTTCAGAAGCTGAGGAGAGCGTTTTAATCTGAGGCTTGGCGGTTGGTGATGTTTCCAAATCTCGGCTAAGCTCGGCTTCAGTTTTCTTAATGAATTCATCATATGACTAAGTGTAGAAAAATCAGAGTCACTCTACAGAATTTTTAAAAACTGTCTTAAATTATACAATAGTATATTATGGTGAAATATCCAAACAGAAAAGAAGATGTGAAAATCTTCCCCCAGTATCAGTATCATTCCCCAGAGCTCTATAAACAGTTACTTGTATGTCCCTTCTTAAAATAGTCTACACATTAGCAAGATGTATAATTGTAACACTAGTATCAACTAGGAAATGATAGGCTCAATCTACAGGAGTTTAATACTTACAAAGCAATAATTCAGGCCCTGCTACACTAATAAACTTCTTTAGCTGATTATATAATTACTCTTTAAAGAGTATCCTAATACTTGCCTGGTATTTTTAGGAAGTTCAGCCATTACACTGAGTTTCAATGGCAGTAAGCTTAAGGGGCAAGCACTTTAGGAACACAAACCTTGAGCAGAGCAAAGGGTATGGTTGGGAGTATGACAGTACAGAAATGCAAAAAGCCTTTCCTAGTTGTTAGCCATTTTGTAAGCAAAACTTCACTAATTTATAATTTGTATGAAATTTAAGGGAAGTTCTTCTATTAGAAAATTCTCCTTCATTTTCCCTACTTTTATGTCTCTCACATTTAAGTGATATCTTAAATATCTCTCGCATTTAAGACTGTTTTGTGCAACACTGTATGTGCAATACCTATTCACAGTGTCTGGCACAAAGCAGGCTGACAACCAGTATTATAGAATGAAAGAATGAGCAGATGGATGTTTGTCAATTGCTACAGATCCCTAAAACTTGGCCTAAAATTCCTACTTTTACAACTTTGACCATCTATGTTACCTTTTTCTGAAATCTCAATGTTTTGATAAAGTAACTTCTGGTATTAAGTATACTACAGCTAGATGATCTGACTAGCTAGACATATATGAAGACTATGACTGAAAAGCTACACTTACACGAGTATAGTTCATTTTTAAATGTGTGATCAAATAAAAATCCAAAAGCTTTTTTTTGCATGACTTTCTATGTATTATTTACTTTCTGATCATATGCATAATTATAAAATCTAAATACAGAACTTTCTTTTGTCTTTACTTAAACCATTTAATAAAATGTTGACTGAGTTGAATCCTTATGGCATTTCTCTAGAGATCTTTCTGCTTGACATAACGATTAATGAACATTTTTGAACAACGCTATTCAACCCAATAGTGTTTCATTCAGTTTTCAATGGCTCCTCATGACCTACAGTAGTTTTTCTAAATCCTGGCTCCCACCCTAGACCAATTAAATCAGAATCTCTGGGAGTAAGCGTGGATATTTTTATTTCTCAAAAATTTCCTCAGTTAGCTCTAATGTACAGTCAGGCTGAGCATCACAGACCTGCAGACTGAAGTCCAAGCTCATCAGGCTTTTTTAAGGCCCTGAGCAGGATCTCCATTTTTAAATTTTGTTGCCACAACTTTCTAACACAGACTTCTCAGTAAGGCCACTGAATCTTAATCACTTTTCTTACTTCTAAACATTTGTGCAAGTTAAAATCCCTGTTCCCATTTCTGTCTTTCATGTACCTATGTAAGTGTCTGTCTTCTCCAGATCTGTTAGCTGGCCTAACTTCTACGTGGAAGATGGTGCAGTAGAGCGGTAAGGGCACAGAATCTGGAATTTGGGCCAGACTAAAATCCTAGCTTTACCACATGTGAGCTGTGTGTCCCTAGATATTACTAGTCTCACTCACAGTTTCCTCACCTGTAAAACAGGGATAGTAACAGTCACACGTTGTTGCTTTGAGGATAAAATGAAAAATATGTGTAACGTAATTAGCAGATTTCCTAACACATAAATAGGAGCCTAAATATTTAATATTAATAAATCCAGGAGGAACACAATTAGTGTTACCACACAAGGACAATTAAAAGGACAGAAATTTTGGCTAAACGTACAAGGAGCTTTCTAACACTTAGAGCACCTAGAGTCCAACAATGATACCAACTGTCCTGAAAATCTGAACTTCCCTATTACTGGGAACGTCTGGGTAGAAACTGAATGGCCTTCCCTGGTGACGCCACAAGAAACCGTTCCCATGATGAGTAGGACGTTCAGACTGATTCTATAACGAGTGTGGTGTTTAGGAACACGAGGCTGGCAGACCGTATGTAAGCAACAGGGAAGCAACCAGAGGCAGGGACATCTAAGAGGCTCTGCAGGTAACAGAGACAAGAGGTCATAAGGGCCCCAAATAGCTTGACAGCAATAAGAATGAAAAGGGACAAGAAGATTTATATAAAAAAAAAGTCAATGGGATCTGGTGACTGAATGGACAGGAGAAAATAGAATGAGGAAGACATAAAAACCAGGTCTCTAGGGAAGAATCAAGGAAATCTGCTAGAGCTTGGGAGGAAAGTCAAGTTTAGAGTTACCATTTAGAAGCCATTCAAACAGTACAAAGAGTCATGTTAATAAGTTGTGAGGCATGCAGCATCATTTTGCCAAAAAAGAAAAAAAAAAGGCAGTAACAGTTCCAGTAGCTAGGATTATTTAAATGGGTCTTTGCTTAGGAGGGCATGGATATCAGACTTTCTTTCGCAGACCCAATCTTTCCTATTTAGAAAAATACTTTATTTAAATACCCTTTTTATTATTTACTTTAATACTTGATATTATAATACTTAATATTTTAATTTAATATTTAATGTTTCAAGCAAGAGTTTGTTTAGATAGCCTCAGATTTTTTTTAAAGAAGTAGGTTAAAACGTGGCACAAAACTAACATTGAAAAATCTTAATCCATTACTTTACTAAAAACATGAAAAACATTTTAGACTTCACATATACATTAAAACCCCTTCTTCCCATGTCTAACCTCCAGCTGTTTGATCAGACTGGCTTCTTGGGCTTTCAGTCTTTCCTTTTGCCTTTTTTTCTGTTCCTTCTTCAGCTGGTCCACAACTGATTTTCTTTTCCGCAGCTCATCCTTCAGGGCTCTGATCCTACCTTCAATGTCACTCTGGTCAGATGTAGTTTCTGAAAGAGATATACAATCTTTTTATTTAATTTCAACTTAAGACTAAAGTTAACTCAGTAACTATTAATAAAAAGTAGCAATGTAATACTCCATTTAAATAAAGTCAATCTAATATTTAAAACTTAGAAATACGAGCTTCTGAAAATTTTTTTTAAGTGATTATCGCATCCCTCCTGTCCCCTAAATCCCTATGGGGGGAGGGTCCCCCTATTTGTCTTCACTTTCTAGTCGCACCATTTAAAACTGTAAATAAATATCAAGGTGTGCTGTCTTGATAAGATAAGCTGCTGGAAGCTGGAAAACTTTTGGTTAGTGAAATCTGGACATTCCGTAAGGATTTATTTCCTGGTGACAAGACAGCCATATTTAAATGTACCTCCTCTTTGTTATTAATAGTTTGATAGTTTTTAAGTCATATTAAAACCAAATGGAATTTTACCATTTTAAACTGATTGTGAGTCATCAGCTGGTGTCTTAACATCACATAAAAGGAGACAGAGACATTACAAAGAAATATACTCTGCAGTAACCTTTCTCTGGAAGTTCTTAAAATATTTAAAATAACTGAAATGAAGCTAGTTAAATCTTACTCTCATCCTCCAAGTTCATACACATATATGCACACACACAAAGCAGATGTCCAGTCACTGCACAATTATGGAAAAGACACCTCACTGTGTCATGCTCATCCTATGAAAATAAGCATCATTTAAAGACACTGCTTATACTCCAATACACATGGAAATTACACTGACTAAAAAATGACTATTCCTTACACCTCCTCCTTGAATCACCCAGTGGTGTCATTTCCACACACTAACGATGAATGTGACATTTAATAGCCTTACAAGAGAAATACTATTATATACAAGCCTGAAGACTGAGATGTACACTACAACATTACATCATAAACAACAAGGCTTTTTCCAAGAGCCTCAGATTAAATTGCTTAGAACTAGTTACAGCATTTATTTAAACACAGAAGAACAACAGTCTTTTTTGCAATGTGATCTAAATGTCTGGATAAGAAATGAAATCTAAGTTCCTGTCACTTCTGTGTCCTGACTTAAGGTATACTAGGGAAGTTATACCCATCTTGTAACAGTAGCGGCATCATACTGAGCCCTTAGCATGGGCAAAGCTCACTACTGATCAATATTCATACAATGAAGCAGTAACAAAGCCCATTTTCAACTCTGGATCTACTACTAGTAATCAGCAACATGTTTTGATGCTTACAGATTTCCCGAATTGATGTGAAAATTAAGTAAGGTATACAAGGCACATAGCACAGCACCTGGACTAGTATAAAAGCTCGACAAATGGTGGGAGCAGTGATACACATGAAACAAACATGTTCACGTAGCCTGACTTTATGGTTTAAAACTGAAAAAGCTGGTGATAAGGAGAGAGCAACTGAATATCCTCCTCATGCTTTCTTTTCATTTCTGAAGAAAATAATCAATTGGTTTCAGGGTTAAAAGGCTCTGACCCATGGTGGTAGGCTTTATAGTGATTTAATTGGTGATTCTAGTACAATGATTGTGGGTAGGAGAGCAAGCTGAGCTAAAAACATCTAAGCAACATCGAAGAGAATCTCTAGAAATTTTTTTTTTTTAACCCAAGCAACTCTCTAGATGAATATATTGTCTTTATGGAATTCTATCCTGTAGGGTTTTTTGGGAGGTGGGGGAGAGGGGCGGTGGCAGATAAATGATACTTCAGTTTATTGAAATACATCAAGACAGAATAACCTGATGGACAGAATAACTTAATAACTTAATCAAAAATTAAGTTTCTGATAATTTTATATATTCTGACTGTATTAATTTGGCTGACAAACTCTCTATCACTTGAGAAAGGTAGTATATAACTCCATTACATTAAAATTCACCACTTCCATAAACACTGCATATAATATCATCAGGAATAGGTAGATGGCACCTGCAGTTTAGAAATCTTAGAGCAATTTTTCTAAAATTGTTCTTACTTGAATATGTTTTACTAATAAAACAGTATTTTATAGATATTATCATTAATCCTTGTTGTACAGCTCATACAAGGATGGTTAAGACATTATTCCATTGCTACAAATAGAAAAGATTATCTTATGGGAAAGAAACTTGAATGGTCACCAGTAAGAAACAGAGCCATGGTGAGAATCCAAGTTTCCAAGTATCAAGTTTATGTCCACTGACATGGTACTCTACTGGCAGTAACTTTTCACCAGAGTACATGAAAGCAAATATATAAAATATTAGTCATTTTCAACAGATGAACATGACAGACAAAATTCTTCACCTGACTTGACCTAGTAATTCCAGGTCTAAGAATTTACTCCTAGTGAAATATCCAACAGGAATGTATCTAAATGAAGATGTCCATTATAGAACTATTTGAAATTTTGAAAATTTTGAGAAAATGTATACAACCATCACCAGGGAAACTGTTAAATAAATTATGGTATATCTACTCCTTGAAATATTATACAGTTACTCAAAGAATAAGGGAAATCCGTAAATATGGGCATGGGAAAACCTTGACTTATCATTGTTTAAAACACTGAAAACAAAGGGGGTATAAAATAGGATCAAAGACCAAAAAACAATATTTTTCACTTTTCCTTTACTAAATGTCTACTCTCAAAAGAAAACTGAAAATGAGCTCAAAAGACATATATTCAATACGGTATTAATCTTCCCCAGAACCCTACATAAACCAAGTATTGCCTGTCTAGATATGTTTCCCAAGGTCAGCTAACTCCTTGAATCAAGTCCTTTAGAGTAAAGGCTGTTCATGCGTTCATCTATATTACTACACAGATTTATAGTAGGTTGAGGTTATGGGAAAACATACAATACTGCCATTTGCAGTCTCTTCTCTACTGTTCTTCCTTTGAAATTTATACTGTCTTGTTCTACCACTTCCTATTTCTTCTCATGACCATTATTAAATCATTCAAGAAACATTTAATAAATACCTACTGTGTGTAATGCTAAGTACCTGCTAGGGTCTGGTGTTACAATTGTTAACAAAATAGACTCTCTTTGCACCAGCCTACATTCTAGCAGGTGAGACCTGCTGGGTAAAGTTTGGTTACAATTTATGTGTTGCCTGGTATGACAAGTTGAAGCACAGAGCACTATGGGAACACATAAGCAGTGCCTTATGCGAAACACAGAAAAAAATTAAATGATGTCTGATGAATAAATGACTATCCATTAACACCCAAGTATATAACAATTTGTCATAGTTTATATAATTAGAGATATAAGTAATTATCAATAAAAAGCAAAGAACTGTGCAATTTAATCTTATCAAGAAAAAAGCCTTTACAAATGAAACAAAGAATAAGACTAGCATACAGTCAGATGAAGCTTATTAAAGAGGAATTCAAATACAGTACAAAGAAAACTAACTCCTCTGTGTTAGTCTTACCTGACTGTGTCATAGACAATGACTCATCTGACCAACTGTAACAGTGCTGATGGGACTTGGTGGATAGACGACACTGTCCTCCATTCCTATGACCTCCTTTGCTAGACTCCTGCTTTGACAAAGATGTGCAGCTTTTGGGAGGTGACTGTTCAAACAGAAAATCAAATGGGAACTGTTTTGTGATATAGTTGTATGTAAAATTCTATTTAAAATTCAAGATACTAACCAGTTAAAAGATAATATTTACAAAGAGTTTTAGATAATTCTATGAAAGAAAGTGAAAAAAAAACAGTTTGCAAATTATACAAAGGATAGGATCTCAATTTTTTTAGAGGTACAGAAAAAAAGTTGTAAAAAAGCATACTTTTTAAGATGTTTATAATAAACTAGGAGTGGCTATTACGTAAGTGATATTTACCCCCTTTTTCTTTTTAAAAATACTAAATACGGGAATGCAGATATCCCTTTGGCAGAGTGACATCACTCCCTTCAGATATATATCCAGAGGTGGAAGTGCTGGACCATCTGGCAGTTCTCCATGACAGATGAGTGGACTAAGAAGATGTCTCACACACACACACACACACACACACACACACACACATACTATTCAGCCATTAAAAAAAGTAAGTCATTTGAGACAACATGGATGGATCTTGAGGGTATTGTGCTAAATGAAATAAGTCAAACAGAGAAAGACAAATACTGTATAATTTCACTTATATGTGGAATCTGAAAAAAACCTAAACTCATAGGAAAAGAGATCAGATTTGTGGTTACCAGAGGTGGGGGTCTGGGGGGTGGGAGAACTGGGTGACGGTGGTCAAAAGCTACAAGCTTTCAGTTATAAAATATTTAAGTACTGGGGATGTAACGTACAGCATGACTATAGTTACACTGCTGGTATGGTATATTTGAAAGCTGCTAAAAGAGTAGATCCTAAAAGTTCCCATCACAAAGAAAAAAATTTTTTTTCTGTAGCTGTATAAGGTGGTAGATGTTAACTAACTTTACTGTGGTAATCACATCACAGTATACGTGTGTCAAGTCATTAAGCTGCACACTTTAAACTAATATAGTGCTTTATGTCAATTAAATCTCCATAAAACTAAAAAAAATTTAAATATTAAATACGTACTACTTTCATGGAAGGAAGAAAGGGAAGAGGGAAGGAAAGAAAATAGAGCATAAGAAGACTGCCCACAAGAGATTGTTACAAAGGGCATTTCTACCTTGCTATTAAGTAGAAGTGAGAATGTCTGATTTGATTCCTCGCTGTCATCACCTTCTATCCCTGTGACTTCAGGTAAGCTTTCTAGCCTGCTAAGCTTCAGACTGAGGCTTAAAACAGTATCTAAAGAACTGTTGTGAGGACAACTCACATAAGGTATTCAGCATACTACCTGGCAGTTGATAAGTAAGTGCTCAATAAATAACACTTTTCATTATAAAAACATTTAAGACATACTGGTTTTGATTTCCTTGACATGTTCTATTCTAAATTTAGGCAGGTTATTTTTTTTAAACACAAAGAGGCTTTAACAATGTTTGTGTTCACTTATAATATTTAATATTATGTTAATCCCCTCATATACTTTATAAAATCAAGTCTAAAAATAAAGACAGTCACATTTCTAGCTTAAGTTTTTACCAGATAGTTTTTTAATGACGTATAGGATTAAGGATAACCTGGAAAACGTTCTTACTCTAATAGTGACCTTTATTCTAATTTAGAATCTATATCCATGTAAGATCTGCCTTAAAGAGATGAAACCACTACTTTATTCTGATTAAAAGTTATAGAGCAGTTACTAAACTATAGAAAAGGCAAACCAGTATTGTTTAAGGCCTTATTGTTTCTATTATATGACAAAACACACTTTAATAAGAACTTGTGTTGTCCCACATACTATCTTCATTAAAGTCTTCAGAAGTTCCTGTTCCCTAAAAATTAAAGACTTAATAGCACACAATTTTATAACTGCCACTAAAGTTAAAATTCATATATTTATAAATCTTTAGACATCAATGAAAAGCTTTATTTCTACTCAAATATCATACACTGTATGTTACAGGTATGGGTGATAGTCAATGCTATCCTTTAACAGCAGAAATATAAATGTTAATAACATACCTTTCAGATATGTTTTCTTTCTCAAGAAGCTTTAAGATAAATATACATTAACTTACATGTTTACCAGGAGAGGTAGAGGATTCCAGTTCTTGTGAAAAAACCATTTCTTCAGTAAGTACACTGTGATCTGGACTCCCCGGCTGCTCCTGAACTATAGACTCAGATGGTAGATATTCCACGGCAGGGCTACCTAATTCTTCTGGAATAGAACTTTCACTGTGTAGATGAGAGTAGGAAGGTACTGGAGATTCTGTCTCACTCGCTATTTCTAGAAGAGGGGTTGAAAACAAGAAAAAGTACACAATCTTGGTCAGGGGAAATGTATCTGTTACACTTTACATTTGCTTTTAACATAATCTAACTAGTTGCATTTAGATATAATTTTTAATCCCATCACTCAATAAGTCACATTTACTATAACGTCTGTTAGTCTAAGAATTTTGCCTGACACAAACGGAAAGAAGGTATCTGTAACACATAATCAGCAATGACAGTGACTGACAACCTGAGTGTTTGTGAAGACGGTGAGAAATTACAACTCATATTTGCTTAGGGATGGAAAGCTGGTCCAACCACTTTGGAAAACAATTTGGTAGTATTTGGCAAAGATGAAAATACTGTATGATCTAACAATTCCACTCCTAGGTTTACATCCTAGAGAAATCTTGTACATATGCAGCAGGAGACACGTACATGGTTACTAGCAGGATTGTTACAATAGTCAAAAACTAAGAAAAATGAATAAATGGTGGTATATTTATACAATGCAATGCTACACAGCAATAAACATGAATGAACTAGAGCTGCATGCATCGATGGAGATACACTATGAGCTTTATTGAGCACTTTCAGAATTTGTAGCACTGCCTTGCCTCCGGAATTTCCTGTCCACTGTGGCCTCTGCTCTAAGAAAACAAATATTTTTGACACTAAATAGAAAATTCTTGACATTATACTCGCATCTTAAGAATGACACTGCTTTCTTTGTTTGTCTCTATGGATATAATGCCCCACAAAGTTTAGGTTATATCACACTTTGGGTCAATACTGATAACATTCAATATACTCAATTCAAAAATATCACTTAAGATGTTGGGCCTGAAATCTGTAAAGTAAGTTTATTTAATGCAGGAAATACCTATACCCCCAAGAATGTTTTACTTTAATAAACAAAGATGACCTGACATTTAAAAGCACTTCAGTTAAAAATTTAAAAACACATATTTTTTATATTATGTATGTGTGTAGTATAATTAGAATGACTGAATGAATAATGAAGGAATTCTATGAAGGAATTCTAAAAATCCTCAAGGATATTCACCTATTCCAAGATAGAATGTGGATACAATTTAAAATGATTAAGAAAATGATTTAATTTTTAGGTAGTAGGGAATAAAAGAATCCTCTACATTTCTGCTTTATACCCCTCAATGTATTTTATTTGTGTTCAATAAGTAACATATACTAATTTTAAAAGTTCAAACAATATAAAAATTGTATAAAGAAGAAAATGGAAGTCACATGTACCCCTACCTCCTGAGAGATAACCACTGAATCTTCTCCAATCTGATGTCTTTGTGGAAGACTTCATTTTGGAAATCTTCATTTTTTGCCCTTTCCCCTTTTTAAAATTATAAAGTAGTACAAGAATGTCATTTTTAAACAAATTTAAAATAGCACAGAAGGCTGTAAAGTGATTACTTCACATGCCCGTCTCCACTTCCATCTGCCCAGTTTCCTCCGTCAAAGGTAAACCGATGGCAGTCAGGTATGACTGGTGTGTGTCTTCCCAGACCTTTTCTTATACTCCCTGACTTTTCAAAAATGCATTTTTAAAAACTGTGGTAAAATACACATAACATAAAATTTACCATCTTGACCACTTTTAAGTGCACAGTTCAGTGGCATTAAGTACATTCACACTGTTGTGTGACCATCACTTCCATCCATCTCCAGAACTTTTTCATCTTTCCGAACTGCAACTCTATACTCATTAAATAAGAACACCCTATGCTCTCCTCTCTCCAACCCCTAGCAACTAACACTCTACTTTTTGTCTCTATGGTTGACTACTCATGTACCTCACATAGGTGGAATCATACAATATTTGCCTTTCTGAAGACTTAAAACATGGATGAACCTTGAAGACATTATGTCAATATGTGCCAGAATCTCCTTCCTTTTTAAGGCTGTATACATACACCATATTTTGTTTATCCATTCATTTGTTGATAGAAACTTGGGCTGTTTTCAACTTTTGCTACTGTGAATGCTACTATAAAAAATACAGGTATACAAATTATCTATTTGAGAACATTTCAATTCTGTTCAGTATATACCCAGAAGTGGAATTTCTAGATAATATGGTAATTCTATTTTTAACTTTTTGAGGCACTGCTGTCCTATTTCCATAGCAGCAACAACAATTTTTACATTTCCCACCAGCACTACACAAAGGCTTGCTATCATTTCATTATAATGTATTTTGTTCTTTTCCTTAATTTTTCTTTTATGTCATTTAACTTATTATAAATAAACTACTACTCCTAAGCTCTAATTGATGAGATTAAAACTGCATTAATATTGCCTTTTTTAAATCACATTAACCCAGTAACACTTTCCATGACTACGTAGGCCAACAGTTCCTGATAAAATGGAGGCTTGAACAATGACAACTAGTCTTGATTTGTCTTCTACTTATAGTCAGAAATGTTTTCTACTTCTAGTACAGCCCATGATGAAATCTGAGAAATTCAATCTCTTTTCAAGATGGAGAAGTCTGTAGAAGAATATGAGGCTACAGAATGAGAATGAGTTAAGGTGACACAGAAGTAAACCTCTGCTGAATAAACTAAAAAAAAAAATTGAGGAAAAAAAACCTTCACGTGAACTATTTACTGCATCATTGGTTTTCCTTATGTGTGGTCTATACCTCGCTTGGTATGTACAGCTAAATAATGTATTACTTAGATTTGTATGCTTTTGAATTTTCTGTAAAAATAATCAAACTGCTTGTAGTCTTCTGTGATTTGTTTTGAGATTCTTGTATGTTGATTTGTATAGCTATAACTTTCTTCTTCACTGAGCATGCTATAATACATAAATATACTACAATTTATTTATCCATTCTCCTACTGATGGGGGTGGTTTCCTTTTTTCTCCTGCTATTTCAAATATTGCTGCTATGAACAATGTCAGTATACCTCCTAGTATAAATAAACATCTGTAGATATCTTCATGTATATATCTCTACAAGTACAGGTATTTACAGATAGATATACTTATATCAATCTACTATCTATTTATCTCTCTATGTAAAAGTTCTCTAAAACAGTGGCTTTCAGATTTTTTACTTTAATCATAGAGAATTAACATCTTTATGACCCTGAATATATCTGTGAATATGGAAAAGATCTATTTATTTTGGTCTTCTCTAATGTCTCCTAATAGAAAAATTGTCTAAATTTTTCTCCATAAAGATCTTGTATACTTTTCATAAAATTTATTCTCAAGTACTCCATATTTTTTATTATAAATGGCAACTCTTAAAAAAATTAGGTTTTTCTAACCAATTTCTGATGACCTACAGACATGCAGTTAGGTTTTGTTAATGGATTTTATACCCAGCAACCTTGCTAAACTCACTTATTAATTCTAATAACTGACATATAAATGCTGGATTTTCTATGTGCATAGCCTTAACACCTGCAATAATGACAGTTTTGCTTTTTCCCTCCTTTCACTCTGTAGGTGAAAATAAGTATTTTCGTCTTATCTACAAATTCAAAGGGAAAACTTTCTATGTTTTATCATAACATATGAAGTTCGCTGCAGGTTTGGTTTTTCTGTTTTTGTTAAAAGATATCCCGTATCAGATAGAGAAAGTCCCCTTCTGTCATTACTTTGATCTGAGATTTGTTTTATTACAGATGCTTTTTTGGGTTTTATCAGGTGCCTTTTCTGAATCCACTGAGGTATCATGTAACTCTTCTCCTTTAATCCGTTTAAGTAATTCACCACATTATCAATTTTTAGTATGTGTTAAATCCCACTTGGTCCTGGAATAATCCACTTCCATTTCATGGAATTTATTCATTTCTTCTAAGTTTTCAAGTACATTAGAATAAAGTTATTCACAATATTCTCTTGATCATTCCAATTTCTGTAGCATTTACAGTTGTATCACCTTTTTCACCCTGAATCATTCACATTTTTTAAAATCATGAAGTAAATCTTTCAGTTATGTTAGGCTTTAGTGTATAGTCTGAACAGAGTTAGAATTTTTTTTACCTTTCTGTTCTGTTCTCTGGTCCTCCAGTTCTTTCTTAGGAGTTTTAGGTTTTATCAATTCTTTGTCCCAGGCGGCCAAAGCTTGTTTTTCCATTTGACGAATTTCTGCTTCTTCTGCATCTAAACGTCTCTTCCACTCTAGTAGCTCCTCTGCGTGTTGTCGCCGCTGCATTAGTTTTTGCTCCCGCTTTGTCAGAAACCTATGGTCACACCATGAAGAACAGTGAGAGGACAAATCTACAGGCAAAAATTACTTTGAGAGGTCTATTACTCATTACCTCATCAACAGGCTGTGTAAAAACAGGACATTCATAAAACTCCTCTGAAAAAAGTTTGAGATCATAGAAGCTTTGATAAGTGAACTTATTCAGAAAATGAGAGAACTTATGCTTTACTTATAATTAACTGTAAGATTAGCAAATTGAAAAATACTGGTAAATTCAGAAAAATGAAATCTTCAGACTGTCTGGTCAACCATGACTGATAATACTTATGTATTCATTCTTCATAAGTAATTCTTTCTTATAACAGAAGATATAAGGAATCTATTCTGAAGGCTCAGACCAGAAGACACACAAACTCAAAACAACAAAGTCAAAACAACAAAAAACAACCTCCAAAGCATCAAACAAGCAAGCAAACAAAAACATGTTCCTGTCCCTTTTTGACTTTTATTTTCAAATTCAATCTGGTTTTGCTTCAGGTATGGTGAGTTTGGTTCCCATTACCTAACAGATGCATAGTCACGTGATAATCTGTTTTTCATGGAAAGAACACTGAGCACCATTGTCAGATGCCTTATGTGTATAAACATAACCATTTATTTACTTGAGTAAAAGGATGCAACAAATGCCTCAAATTTTTCAATTTAACCCAATCTCTGAAATTAAATAGCCTGATATATCTTAGCTCCAAAGGGTTAGGAGATATTACTGATTAAGGGAAAGCTATTTGAGTAGCTAAAAAGCCACTGCTAAGCTCTCCTCAAATGCACACGCCCCAGCTAAATAAAAGGTGGGCTGCTCATTTTACAAGTGTTAAATCTGTAGTTGTAGCTAAGCAACAAAAATGCATTCACACATCCAACAAACACTTAATAAAAAGCACAAGAACTGTCACTCCACCTCTTACACAATCAGCATGTCAAATTAATGTGGGAACAGAAAGGTAAAATTTATGGGACATTTGACAAGAGGCCTCTAGGATGTTAGGGAAAAAAAAGAAATAAACAACAACGACAAAAAAACCAAAACAAACAAAAAGAACAGAGCATGCTCTATCAAAGAGTGCACTGAAAAAGGTGCAAAGTTACCTGACCAACTGGTTGTAGATATACAGCTGGAATTTGGGATGAAGGTTGGGAAAACAGACACTGAGAGAGGCCCAGTGATGAGACGTAAAGACAGAGAAGAAGTAGTGAACAGGAGAGCAGTGTCTACAAAATAAGGAGGAAGATTTTAAAACCAAGAGATCAAGAGGCAGAAAGAATGAGAAAGGGAAAGCACAAGAGCTAAGAGAAGAAATTTTCGTATGCTTCCTGAATAACATTATAAGCTACCCAGTTAAAGCAAGCGTTACACTTTGTGTGACGTATAAAACATGGTACTTTTATAGATCTTACCGATGATTTCTGAGTAAACTTGCCTTTCTTCTCAGATGTCACTTAACCATCATCTATATTTTCAGGTAAATTTATTTGTTTGTGAGTGAAGTAATGAGAAGTAGAGTGTGGAGCTAAGTAAGTTATGAGAAACTTTAACATACAGTACAACAATTATGGCCATGAACCTAGCACATCAACAATTCTATACACATAAGTAATTCTGGACAAGTAATTTTTATATCTGTACCTTGTCATATATTTTAAGCTTTAACTTAAATTAAATTTAAATTTAAATTAAAAAAGCACTACATTTGCCTTATTTAACCTTACCATCATAATCTAGCTTGAAAATAGTTATATAGTTTAAAATATCAATTTATAGTAAAAACACCTTGTTCACCTCAACAATATAAAACTTAACTGCTGACAGGGACTACTGGAGGCATCTTGCTTTATATTTAATAAAGGCCCTCTTAATTAATAATATGGAAATACAATACCCATTCGAAAATACAATACCCATTCTACAAAATATCAGGATGCATAATTAAGAATAGACTAAGCGACTTCCAATAAATACTGCCAGTGGTAAAATTTTTTAAAAATCACGCTGTGGACAGTTCAATCATAAGGTTAAAAGTAAGAAGAAAATTCCGCATGTTAAACTTACAAAAGTAAAAAAAAAAAGAAAACCACTGGTTTCTCCCCTTTTTAAATAGTTAACAGATCACTGTATACAGTAAATGATAAATATGTCTAGTAATAGGTTTGGAAAGGTTAATTCTCTTTGACAGAGCATGCTCCTGTTCACATGCACACAACAGTAACTTGTAGATCAAGGCAACATTTTTTTGCCTTGGAAGGGCAAGGAATAATACCAGCAAGTCAGAAGTGAGAAAATCTAGGTATAAATCCAGCCACTCATTTGGATTTTTAAAAGTATGCAGAATCTTGACTACACATGTATCTTTAAGCAGACTACTTCAATGTCTGTTTCCCAATATACAACTTAATATTTCACCTCCTCTTCATTTACTTATAAACACACACACACACCCATATTCCTTCTCTCTCTCTCTCTTTTGTATCTGGATTGCCTTGATTTTCTGCGTTGATGTTCAAGGAAAAACAACTTGGCCAAATTCCAGTAAGACACTGCAATCTTCCTTGCCATTCTTTATGAATGTATAATAAACTTATTTTCATGCCAATTATCAAAATACTATGCAAAAACAAGTGTACTTGGAAAAAAGTCCAAAAAAATCTATTCATAACATTCAAATATCACCCACCCTCTTAAGCATACAACTGCTAAATGCATGCATGACCTAGTACAAAAAGTAGAATATTGGAACATGTGAAATAAACTGTAAAATAAATACATATTAAATTTTTTTTGCCTAGCCCAATATAGAGCATCATTTTCTCTATTGGAACAAGTATTGATCATTTACTTTTCATTTCTAAAGATTAGGCATATTCAAGAGCTCTAGGTTAGAAATGCACAACAAAAGAAATGGCTAAGAAAAAATGGAAAATAGTTTAAGAAATAGTGTAAAAAAAGGTTTAACTTAAAGTTGGGACTTCTTCCCAGAAACACGTTCCTTATTTAACATACGTACAGTCTGGAAATCAAGTGTCCTTTAAAGGCTGAATAAAACTGAGATAAAAGAAGCAGTAGTACTTCACACTAGAGTTAACAATCTTTCAAGATGCTGCACAAGTAAGAAATAAAATTTGTGAATGATGGAGACATAAATGCCTACTAATAGCATGGATAGCTGTCAAGGCATTCCCCAATAAGGCCTCTGATGGTAACAGAACACTGGACTTGGATTAGATATATAACAGATTTAATCTAGTGTGGCAATCACTACGGTCCTATAATGTTTAAGCTTAAGAAATTCAAAAGCAATTAATTCACTTTTAAAGTCACACTCTAAACTAGCTGTGCAGCTATTCCTTCAACTCTCGTTATCAGCCACCAGAGCACTTTTCCAGTTTCAATAAATACTATTTAGAAGGGTCATTTTTTACTGAGGTAACTTTAAGTCATCAATGTAGTTTAAAAAAAAAAAAAAACTACAAGGTTAGAAGCAGATATGCTAACTCAGTTTTGACTTTAGCTGGCTGAAGTCCAGAGGGCAGGGTTCTAGTTTTAGCTCTGTCATTATGCTACATGTGGTGACCTGGGACAAGACACCATCTCTGTGGGCCTCAATTTCTTTCTGTAAGACCAAGGCACTATACTAGATGACTTCTCTAAGAACTCTCTAGTTCCAACAGTGTATAATTCTTTCTTTCTGCATGTAAGTACCTCCTCACAATTTTTAAAATACACACGTCAACACACTGCCAGACCACGTGACATAAATGAGAACTCTTTTTTCCCACAGAGCTAACATAATTGCTAAATATGCTATAATTTGAAAAAGCAAAATTATGATCTAAATTTTAAGTAAGCCTTCCAGGTCTAAAAATCATTTGATTCTGAAAGGCAGTAAACAAAACAAACAAAAACCTACTACCTTAAATTATTTTAAAATTCTTTTCAATCTAAACAGTTCTTTAATTCTATACTGTTATAGGTAAAAATAAAACATAGCACTTTTAATTTTCAAATGGATCAATTCTTTCAAGTTCTTAAACATTTTTAATGATGCTCCAAAAGGAAGATAAATGAAGATATGGACAGTACTGACCTAAAGGAAAATGTGATCTATTTTTTCCTACAGCAAAATCTACTTTATTACTTTACACTAATAATTTGCATATAATTAAGTAAACAAAATAATACAGGTACATTATCCCTAATCTAGGAAGTAAAGAAAATAAAAAGACATTATCAGACAAGCAGGATGTATTCATCTACTACACTTAGTCTAGAACATTCTCTAAGAAAATTATATTTCTACCTTAAGATAATGATCTTAATATGTTATTTAAAATCCTAATAAAAAATGTCTTCTTTAATGGAACAGTAAAAGCTTTCACTTGCAAATCCTTAACTTTCTTTTTTTTTAAATATATTTTTATTGAAGTATAGTCAGTTTACAACGTTGTGTCAATTTCTGGTGTACAGCACAATGCTTCAGTCATATAGGAAGATACAAAATTCGTTTTCATATTCTTTTTAACCATAAGTTACTACAAGGTATTGACTATAGTTCCCTGTGCCATACAGTATAAACTTGTTGTTTATCTATTTTATATACAGTAGTTAGTATCTGTAAATTGCAACCTTAACTTTCAAATCCTTAACTTTTAAAAATGAGCAGAGTAATGGTGAATATTTCAATGCTGATCAGATAATATCATAAATATTTTTAGATAGAGCTATGACACACAGCATTTATCTGTTTAACTTTTTTAGTATTTGAAACCAAATAAGTTAACTTGCTCCTTTAACAATTTCTAAGCTAACTGGAAATATTTTTAAGTATTTAAAATATTTTTAAAAATGTTTCAGAAGTTTTGTGACTATAAGCTTTATTTTTCCATGTTCCTTGGTCTGTAATGATCAAACCAAAAAATAACTGTTATGTTTGCAGGGTGTTTTTTTGATTCTTCTTATGCTATACTTTCTAATTCAAAAGTATTTTTAACTCTGAACCCTCATTCATGAAAATTTCTTTGATATAATCTTTTCAGTAAAAATTTCTTCCTCTTCTGAACCTCTTAAGCAACTGATTATACTTCTCTAAAGAAGTCTGATATTTGTTCCTTTTTCCACCTAGATTTTTAAGATTTTCAAGGGCAAGGTTTATGTCTCCTCAGAGCCCTCGAAAATTAGCATATTCACACATTTCCCAATAAATAATTGCTGAAAGAGTAGTATGTAATTAATAAATAATATGGAAGAACAAGTGCTAGTAACAAATGAAAGAAAAAATGCACTGTGTCCTATTTTAAGACTAAAGAGGAAGGTAACACCATCCTTCCAGTGTTTCATTTGCTCAGTAAATAATTTTTATAAAACAGAATGCAATTTCAGTTAAACAATGAAGTGCCAGTATACAACCCTGTACCTATAGTAAGGTTTGACTTACAATTGCTTAACTGTTCAGAAACTAATTCAATCATAGGTTGCTGTCACATATAAATACAGAGCATTATTAAATTTGGTGTTGGGTGGTACACTGCCAAGGATATCAAAGTACAACTTAAGTTCAATCTCTTGTTCAAACGGCTAACTTAAAATAGCAGTCAACAAAAATTTTAATGGACTTCTCTTCCATGTTTAAAGAAGGTAGGGAATAGTCCACAAGCAGCTACTTCATAAGCGTATTTAATTAAATGCATGCCCAAAAGAGTAAACTCTCTTGTAAATGTCATTTGTATGGTCAAAGCTGACATACAACTAAGCTATATCTAAGTAGGAGTAGCTGTATTTAAAGAGCCTTTAAAAAGTAATAGAAATGTTTTAGAATAGTGGACTGCCAAATCATTCAATATCTCAGGAGAATTTCATACTTTCTGGTTTCATTTGAGCAATCCAGACCCACTCACAAAGTTAAAATTTCACTCTTCTATTTGAATAAGCCTGAGAGCTGTCAGGGAGTCACAGGATGAGATATCAAGATGTATCATTAAATTGCTCCTCCAAGTGAGTAGACATGTCTTCAGATTTCAGAGAAGGTAAAAATTTCACACTTAGTCATAACTTTAAATAAAGGAGAAAACACTGTCATGGGTATATGCAAATACTACATTGGTTTTTTAAAATAAGAAACCTAGCTGTATTTAAAATCAAGAAAATCTGTTTTAAAAATAAGATCTGCAGTTAACTGACTTCTAGGTTGGTTTAATAACTCTGCTAAAGTGCAACTGAATCCGTAAAATACACTGTACCCATCTAGTCTAATCAAATACATTAAAAACATTACTTGTTGCTACTACTTTCAGTGTAAACAGGAGATATTTATAAAAATGAATTACTTTTCGTCCATGCGGCTTCTCATTTTCTTCAGTTTCTGCATAATGCTGCTAGTTTCACTGCTGGAGATTGAAATGGGGGAAGGACTGCGGGTCTCCAAGTCAGTCGGACCAGGACTAGTTGTTGCCTTATTATCCTTTGTATCATCATCACTATGAGAGTCCTGTAAACAGAAAGGGGTAAAGTGTTATAATTTGGTGGAATTTAAGATCTCAAAGTGATTTGAACGTTGTCATTT
Source organism: Camelus ferus (assembly GCF_009834535.1). Lineage (NCBI taxonomy): Eukaryota > Metazoa > Chordata > Mammalia > Artiodactyla > Camelidae > Camelus > Camelus ferus. The sequence continues at coordinate 4,388,574 of NC_045716.1, forward strand.
CAAAATTTAGTTTATCTTCAAAACAATATTTGTAAAATAGCTGAAATTAAGGACAAAATTATATCACACATTTAAAAATGGCTAATACATAAATTTTATGTTTATATATATTTTATATATTATCTAATATAAATCACAAAGTATAATAATTTTTTAAAAGATGTTAAAAAAATTCAAAAACCTTCTGCTACCAGTAACCTAGTAACTGAAGTCCTCTCTAATTACTTAAAACTGAACCATTCAAAAGGAATATAAAATGACAGACGCTATCACTACATAAAATATACATGGACAGGCACAAAGAATGAAGGGAACACAAAACTCATTTTAGTCATACTGAGGGATGGACTTTTTTTTCTTTAAATATTTCTTATGGAAAACAATTATTTCCACAAATTATAAAGTTTATAATGAAAACATTTACGAACCACTGGCTTAATCAATACATTGTTTCTGATGAACAACAACAAAACTTTAATTGCTTAGTAAGCCTGTTCCACAAACAGTTGTTTATTCTCATAACTTTTTAGGAAGATGAACAACACAAACAAAGCACAGTCCTTCTTTCCTTTCTACTTCCTGAATGATTCAGTCCTCAAGTCATTAGATGGAACAGAACTAGGTGAGTGTCCACGAAGAGGGGGGAGGGAAACAAGGCAGGCAGGAGCGGGGTACCCAACTGGAGCGGGATGAGGAGAGCATCTAATGCAGGAAAGCGGCCTGTGTGGAGTGAAGAGTCCAGGCTGGGTGATGAGGATGTGCACATGGGAGTGGTCCTACATGCAAGCCGTAAGCCCTAACAGTGAGGTGGCCTTCCCACAGAGAGCAGAGTAAGTTACCCAAACAGGGTAAGGAGGGCATGGGGGGGTGTGGTGAAGAGCTTGACTGGGGAGTCAAAGAGCCCACGTGGGATGAGAGGGTCATTCACATGAAGAAGAGGGGGCAGCGGTTATGGGAGATGGGCCAGTCAGGAGAAATGACCAAATCATTAACATTATTAAGAGAAATGTGAATCAGTTATCAGTCAGAGAAGGAAATTCCAAATGAGAGATAAACTAGAATGAACTTTGTGGTGCTGTATTGAAATTGGAAGGATCAGTATGAACTCCTGATTTATCAGTATGAACTCATGATATATGCACACTTTATATGTGGGTGTGTGTGTACATATATATATAGGAAAAAAATGCACGGGTAAAATGTACATACATGTATTTATATAGTCCCTAGATTTGTTGCTTAGGAGGAACAAAACCTGAATAGCAATAAGCCTGCCTAGCACCAGAGCTTGGTTCCTAATAAATATTCTCCTTGAAGAAATGGCTGAATCCAAGGCTGAGGTAAAAGATGACCCCGAAACATCTTGTTCCAGAAAACAAGGAAGTGCTCAAAGATTGATGGGTACATGTCAAAAGGACACAGAAACCTGCTCAAAGAGGCCTCCGTGGCCCAATTTGGGACAAAGTGAGCAACAAAACAATGATAGTAACAGATTATAATGCTGAGCAAAATAGGAATGAATCTGTGAGACCCTAATGATATAAACAAAGAATAAATTTAAGTTTGATTAAGAACAGAAATTTATGTAGTCTTAAAATACCTTCTTGCAAAGTACTTATTAATTACAAAGGGAAAGAGCAACTTTACAGTGAAGTATAAGATGCCACCTTAATCAAGTGATTAAGCCATCATCAGTAACAAGACAAATCAAAATCAGGCGCCACTGATCCATTGCCAAGAGAAGAACACAGCATCACTTGTGTGATATTCCTGCCAAAGATGCACAACCTGAACCTAATTATGAGGAAACATCAGACAACCCAAGTCGAGGACCATCCCATAACAAAATAACTGGCATGTAATCTTCCAAAGTGTCAAGGTCATGAAAGTCAAGGAATTTTTCCAGACGGAAAGAGATATGAAAACTAATTGCCACATATGCTTCTGAACTTAACTTCTGATATAAAGAACACTATTTTGACAACTGGAGAAATTTGAATGATACCTGCAGATTAAATGGTAGTAATGTATCAATATTAATTTGTTGGCAGCATACTCAATGCAGGAAAACAGTTATTTGTACTGTGTTTGAAATTTTCTATAAATTTGAGACTGTTTAAAAATTTAAAGTGTATTTTAAAAATCAAAACAGTGAATATTAGAGATTTATTTAACTATACTGCTATACAGTCTGGGTTTTCCAACAGTAGATTGACACTTTATAGTAATTCAGAGTAGGTCCAAATTTTGTTCTTGTCTGAGTATTTCCTTTGAATCTTGTATCATTATATTAGACATGAGACAGCTGAGATACATATCATATAAAGAGCAAAAATAGTCTCTTCTGTTAATTGTTAGAATACATTTTTATTGATAAGCAAAAGCAAGGCTCTCTGTTTAACTGTGTTAATAAATGGAAAACACTTTTAAACTAATATATGAGCTATGTTTCTTTCAAAACTTGAATATTCCATGGGGAAAAAAACTAAAAACTCTCACTTTACATAAAGGCACATACATAGAACTTTATCTTAGTACAGTATTGTATCATAGTGCTAGAATGAACATACTCATATTGGAAGATGAGGTCGGGTTAGGTATCAATTAGCAAGCAACATGAGGCAGAAAATAAAACTAATAATAATCTCATGTAATTTACCAATTTATTCTCCCCTGCAGACTTCAACTTCTCCTGCAGTTTTATGGTGGTCTGCCGGATCCTTTCTATCTCCTCCTGCTGTTTCAGAATCAGCTGTCTTTCCTTCCGAGCTGCCTTATTGGCTTCTTGAAGACGTTTAATTTCTGCCTAAAGTTTAAAGAGTTAGGAGAAGGACTGAAATTTGGAGACAAGTCCAAAGTAATATTTTAAAAAGAAAATCCAATCATCATATGTATCAAAAATACATGCAGTCTTAGAAGATAAAAGTAGTAACACTAAGAAATTTTTAAGCAGTGAAGAAGGAAAACAGTCACATAACTCCATCACTCTAAAATAATTCAACATGATCCCTTAATTTAAATAACTATAATTATAACAGACTAATAATTTCATATCCCCTTTTAAACTTAACATACACTTCATATTTTTCCATAGTGCCATTCAGTCTGCATTATCAAGTAAACTAATTAATGTAACCAGTATTTTATTGCTAAACTCTATCCCCCCAAAATGCTTTAATGCCTATAATTGTTTCATATTATGGATTAGTTCCTTAGGAGAGATTCCAAAAAGTAAGAAAAATAAGTCAAAGGGAATGAATTATTTCATGGTCCTTAAAATAATTTTTTAAACTGCTTTCAAAAAAGAATTGCCTCCATATAAAATGCCACCAGAAATATTTAAGACTACATTGCACCAAATTCTCTCCACTCAGGATTTTATTTTGTTGCTAATTAAGTGGGCAAAAGATGAAACAGTTCACTGTTAACAATTGTAAAATTTAAGAAGGACTATCCTTTGTTTCCACAAATTTATTGTAATCTGTTTCCTTGCCAATAAAATAAGCATAATAAAGATATTAATAACTTGTTACTATAATTTCTTTTTATCATGTTTTGAAGATTTTTGAAACTATCTGAAAATGCAGAAAAGTGCATAATAAACATCTAATTTCCAAATCCCAAATTAACAACTGTTAATAGTCTGTCATATTTTCTCCTAGTCTTCAATTTCATAAAGAAATAAAAACATTACATATAAAACCAGTCTGCAGTCCCCTGTTCCAACTCCTTAGAAGTAACCACTATCATGGTACATATCCTTCTAGCACATTCTTTTAAAATTCTTCTACAATCATTTGTACTTAGCAGCAAAAATGTATGTACACTGTTTGGTCTGCATTTTTTAAAATATTTTATAAATAATATCATAATACACATTTGCAATCTTCCTTTATTTACTAAACGTTGTTTTTATACATCTCCATGTTATTTATACCTAAATGTTGCATAACATTACACTGGAGATTTATATATTTCCTTTATCTATTACCTCTATGGCTAGATAAAACTGCTGTCTACTATTACAAACAATGCTATCATCAACAGCCTTACACTCTTCTCCTTTGGCACATATGTGAATTCCTCTCAAGCACCAGTTCTCAAAGTGTGGCCCATGGATGTTTAAGGGTTCCTGAGACCCTTTCAGAAGACTCTCGGGGTCAAACTATCTTCATAATACTAAGACATTATTTGCTCTTTTTCACGCTCATTCTTTCATGTGTATACAATGGCACTGTTTGCATTTTTAAGAAAATAACTATATTTTCCCAAACAAACAAAATTAGTGAAAAGAGCAGCATTTGAATGTTTGCAGATCTCTTTGTCTGGCTTGATTTTTGTTTGTTTGTTTGTTTAATTGAAGTATAGTTGATTTACAATCCTGTGTTAGTTTCAGGCATATAGCAAAGTGATTCAGTTATATATTTATATTTTTTCAGATTATTTACCATTATAGGTTACTACAAGATATTGAATACAGTTCCCTTTGCTATAGAGTAAATACTTGTTGTTTATGTATTTTATGTATAGTAGTAGTTTGTATCTGTTAATCCCATACTTCTAATTTATCCCTGCCTCTCCCTCGCTTGATTTTTTTAACACCATGTATTGGTCATTTGGCAAATGTTTAGTTCACTGAGTTATGCAGATCTTCTAAATGTTGACATATTTCACTATACAATACCAAAAAATCACATTCATTAATATCACTGTGATCTCAAAAGAAAAATTATTTAGTATTAGGTGGTAGACAGAAATTTTTCAAAATTCTGACATTTGCTTGAAAGTTTGAATTTTATCACTGACAACAAACACTGTCAATTGCCCTCTTTAAAGTAATAAGCACACTTTGTTCATTTTTGAGAAAATGTTGAATACCCTACTCTGAATAAGCACAGTTTGTCTCTGAATAACTCTGAAGTAAAAATGGTATTTCACAAGAAAACGTGGCTAGTTCAGTTTGCAATTCAAACAAGGGCACAAATGCTCTCCCCTGAGCTCATCACCATTCTCTGGTACCTAGCAGAAGTGCTTCATTGTGGGCTTCCCATTCCCATCACACAGAATATGCAAACAAGTACTCAAAGGTCAACACAATAAAATTAACCATTTTTACTACTTAATCAGGACATTCGTTAGTGAAACTAGCTTTTTTTTAGCTGGAGGAGCGTGGCAGTGATGACTATTAATAGTTTGGTGCCACTGCCTTGATCTGTGCTAAGGCACCAGCAATTTTACCCACCATTGTTTCTGCACGATTTAATACAAATGTCAACATATAAAAAGGGCAAATTCACAACTCACTATCATTAGGAAAATAGTTTTGATCTCCCTGACCCATGGAAGGGTCTCAGGGACGCCCAGAGCTCTACAGAACACATTTTGAAAACTGCTACCAGCTTAGGCTTGAGTTTCAAAACAAATTAATGTATAATTTACCCAATCCAAGCCTAGAAGAAAAGACTTTTAAAGAGGATTCTTTAGAAGAGGTTTGCATCTCTCGTAATAAGCCATATGATTGTACAAGCAAATTGTTCACCTTAAAATAGTTAATAGTGTATTCAATTTAAAATGGTTATTTTGTTATGTGAATTTCACCTCAAAAAAAAAAAAAGAATAGGGAAAACATGGGAGTTTTTTCGACACAGTTGTGCAAAGATATGTGGCCAAATTGCTTATAGCTATCTCACTACCTGTCAAAATAGTTCCTATTGATACAACTGCGGTATCTTAGTATATATTTTTGTCCTCAAACTCTGCTGCTTTTATTTCTGTAGGGCGACTTTCTAGGGGTAGCCAGTGGATCAAAGAGTGTTTTTTACATATTTACTTAAAAAACATTCTGAAGTACTATAAATATAGTTTGCAGAAAAATTAGTCACTCAAATCCTCACCACTAGGATTGAACAGTTTGCCATATTTATTTCAAATGTTTCAAAATTAAATCATTACAAATGAAGCTAAATCCTGCCCCAATCTCTTCTTCCATTTCCTCCCCTGATGTATATATCATTCCTACATGTCTGTCTGATTTTGATGCATGAGTGATTCCATGGAACATGTATTACTAATTGGTGACTTAAAAATCTACAAGAATGGTATCATATGCTGCGTATTCTTTTGTATCATGCTTATCTGTAAAAACTAGTAGTATGAATTCTGATAAGTGAATATCTACTGATGCACTGTTCAATATGGTAGTCAAAAGCTACATTTAGCTATTTGAAATTAAGATTAATTAAATTAAATGTAATTAAAAATTTCAGTTTCTCAGCTGCACTAGCCACACTTTAAGTACTCAAAAGCTACATGTGGCTAGAAGCTACTGAATTGGAGAGCAGAGATACAGAACATTACCATTATTGGACAGTTCTGATGTTCAATGTATTCATTTTCCTGCAGTGGTACATTTTCTTGCAGAAATGTGCTTTGTTTCCTCTATTCTCCTACTAAAGAATTTAAGTTGTTTCTCCTTTCTCCTGCACAGTGTGAAAGGTTCTCTGGGATATATACCAAGACAAAGAACTGCTGAGTCACAGATTACATGTATCTTCAGCTTAACAAAATAAAGTCAAACTGCTCTGAAAGTGGTCACACCAGTTAACACTCCCACCAGTTAACAGAGAACCAAAGTAACAAAACTGGAGACCTAAGACTTAAAACATAAGACTTAAGGCTTCAAACTCAGTCTCCTCCTCAGAGTATTTGCCAATTCTGAAGCAGCATAGACAAAAAGGCTAAGGAGCTAAGCCTGAAACCTCTTGATGGGACAGCAGAAATCCCCAGTCTCCTGTGCTGGTAATAAAAAGGTTTACCTGGCTTTCATTGGAAATCCCTGCAGGGTCACAACCTAGGGTCAATGCAAAACAGAAGTAGACTGAGCCTTACCAACTCTACAAACCAACGCTAACCTAACTCAGCCCTTAAGTGGAATAAAGTGAACAGCTGACCACTTTAACTGCTTAGCAGAGAAAAGGATAAAGGATAAATCTTCCTTAGGGGAAGATAACATTATCTGGATCCTTTGCAGTTGTTTATACACAGTGTCTAGCATTCAATAAAAAAAATTACTAGGCATGCAAAGAAAAAGGGTCATATGATAATAAAAAATAAAAACAGACAATAGTAGCAGATACACAGATGTCCAAATGATGGAGTCAGCAGATAAGGAAGTTAAAATAACTATGAATAATGTGTTCAAAAATAAATAAATAAATAACAGGAAAAGACAGAAAAATAGATGAAAAGACAGAGAATTTCAAGAGGAATTAAAATTTATTAAAAAGAACAAAATAGATACTATAGAAGTAAAGATAAATCAAATTAAGAACTCATTAGAGACACAACATTGTAAAATGACTATAACTCAATAAAAAAAAAGTTAAAAAAAAAAAAAAAGAACTCATTAGATAGATTTAGCAGTATACATCACAGTGTAGAAGACATAATTAATGAACTCCAAGACAGGTCAATAAAAACTTCCCATGTGAAGGAAGCACAGTGGGTTTTTTTTTTAAATTATTGTTTTAAAGAATGATATAAGAACAAAACAGGGGGGAGGGTATAGTTCAGTGGTAGAGTGCGTGCCTAACATGCACAAGGTCCTGGGTTCAATTTCCGGTACCTCCATTAAAAATAAATAAATAAAAACCTAATTACCTCCCCCAAAACAAAACAGAGCAGAACAGAGATGTGGTAAATGGTCCAAAGGTCTAACATTTGTCTACTTGGAGCCACTGAAGGAAAAGAATGAAAGAATAAGGCAAAAGCAACGCCTGAAGACATAATTTTCAAAAACTGGTGAAATACAACAAACAACAGACTCAAGTAGCTCCAAACTAAACAGTATCACACCTAGGCACATCACAGTGAACCTCGTTTAATCCTCACAACCACCATGTGAAGCATAATCTCACTCCTACAGATGAGGAAATTAAGTCTCTCAGAGTTACTTAAACTTGACCATAATTACACAGTTGCAACTGACAAAGCTGGAATTTAAATAATAACTAATAACTAACATTCATTTATTGAGCACTTATCATTATGCCAAGGTCTGTTTTAAGTTTAGTACATATATTAACTCATTATTCCTCTCAACAACCTTACAAAGTATGTCATCATTATTATGCTCAGTTTATAAATAAGGAAACTGAGGCACAGAGAAGTTAAGTAACTTTTAAGATTATAAAACTAATAACTGGTAGATTTGAGATTTTAACCTAGGCAATCTGACTCTAGAATCTGAATTCTTTTTTTTTTTTTGTATACATATTTTTATTGAAGAAAGTCAGTTTACAATGTTGTATCAATTTCTGGTGTATAGCTAAAGCCTGCATTCTTAACCACTACACCATGCTGCCTCTCCACAATTCAAATCCCAGGTCTTTCTGAGTTCACTAAGCCTAAATATTAGTCCATTTGTGATTAATATGTCTTAAAAATCTATTTGGGGAAACAATGACTAAAAAATTAATCCAAATAGACTCATAAATACCTTAATTTTTAAAATATGCATTTCAAAACACAATTTTATTTTACATACTAAATAAAGGCAGAAGTTTGCCTCTATATTGTATTACGATAGCAGTGAAGCACAATCCTAATTTAGGAGAAATATGGTAGACTACTAAGCAACTCCTGTAATTACAGTAGTAGGCAGAAAGAGTGGTAAATATTAACTAAATCTCATTTACGGTGATAATATGAAAAAGAGCTTAGACAAAATAATAGATTCCACAATCTAAGTTGTCACTTCTCTTAAAGGAGTGTTTTTCCTAACATACCTTTTCTTGCTGCAACCTTAAGAGCAAACCACGCTGTTTCTTCCGGAGTGGGGGCATTTTATCATCTTCTCCTTTATCTCGTAGATGTCTGCAATTATTTCCCATTGAGACAAAGATTACATTAAATTTCTATTTTAATGTCAAGAACTCTCAACCACTAAAAAGTGTCTTAACCAGTTTAACATTTTCAAATGTGGAAAACAGTTGATGTACGCAGTAATTCCTACCCCAACAAATATTTCACTGTGTACATAATGTATGCAAGCCCTAGATATGTTCTTTAAAGATAAAATAGGTTTGAGAAATTCACAATGTAGTAAAGGAAGTAAGTATAATATAACAATATAAGAGTCAGTTACGTGATAAAAGAGAAATGCAAAGGAAATGTTATATGAGTAGGTCTTGAAAGCAACATGACTCAAGGACGGCTGCTCTATTTCTAACTTCAGAAACTGAGCTGATCAAATCAAATTAAATGAGGAAACAAAAACATCTTTAAAAACAAAGCATTTCCTTTTCATGAAAGGAGAAACTGAACAGTCAGAACTATGCTCACTGAAAGAACTTACTTTTTCTGATGCTCTAACCAGGCTAATTCAGCTTTCGTTTTCTCCTTCAAGGCCTTTTCCCGGAGACGCAGGAGTGAGGACTGGTGCGCTGCCCTCATCTCCTCTTCTTTCATATACTGACGAACCATCTCCATAGTAAATTTAGAAAAGCTGTCTTGTCCTCCTGAAAATGGCATGCTTAGCTCCTAAAGCAGAGAGTTTATGTCATGTTTATCACCATCCAAATCTTTTGGAACTTAATTAACTTCATTAGAAGAGGTATGTATGCACTTATAAAAATAAATTATGTATGTAAAAAGGCTGCCAACCATGAAAGAGAGCAGTCTTCAAAAATAGCCACATGAAAGGTAGTAACATTCATCTGCTAATTTATTCACCCAATAAAATTTAAAAAAACGACTACTGTAAGCCAGGTACTGTCCCAGGGATGTAAAGCTGGGTAAGAATTTGTTCCTGTTTTCCAAAAGGCTTGCAATTTAATAAGAAGAATGATACAAATGCAATTTTTAATTACTTTTTTATTTTGGGGGGGGTAATTATATTTACTTATCCATTAATTTTTAGAGGAGGTACTGGAGATTGAATCCAGGACCTTGTGTATGCTAAGTATGCACTCTACCACTGACCTATACTCTCTCCCCCAAATGCAATTTTTTAAACAAAATAAGGTGTTCTAAGAATGAAGTGAGTGAAAAAGCTGGACATAACTTTGGCTCAGTTCCTCAGAGGCCCTATATATCATTTCAAGGAATAAGTTTGTATTTTACTTTATAAAGAAAGCAAAACCATTTTCTATACCAAAAATGTAACATAAAATTGGTATCTTAGGAAAATCATTCTAGTAGCTGACAACTGAGTTCAAGTACAAAATGATCCCTCATACCTTTGAGAGAACACATCCACAACTATTTATGAAGTATCTCCACAGGTAAACTGAAACACACCTTGGCAGAGGACAGTGCAGTCTTTTCTGGGGAAGTTTCTTCATCAGAGTCATCATGATGGCCTCTTTTCTTTTCCATGTTAAATCTACGATGACTCTCAGAAGGTAGTAAAGATCGAAATGATTTTTCTTCTATTTCATCTTCTGTCATGGATTCGTCAAATTTTAGGGAATATTCTGTTGCAACAGAAGTTGAATCTAAAAGAATATGGAGCAAGTAGATTTTATCATTATAACAGTTCTCAGTAGATATTCAATTAGTAGCCCTTGCTGAATCTTTATGGAACAACCCAACAGATTCACAGAACTGATCACTAGTAATAGGCACGGAATAATAAGCAAAATTCACTCACCTTACAAACAAGAAACAGAAAAAAAATCTAAAAATACTAGTATAAAAAATATGCCAAAAGTGTAATGTACTTCATATATAAAGAGCTCTTACAAATCAATCAGAAAACCACTAATACCCCATAGAAAAATGATCATGATCAGATGCTTCACAAAGGAAATACAAATGCCCAAAATAAAGTTTAAAAAAAATTAACATTACTAGTAGTCAAAGAAATGTAAATTAAAACATTTTTAGAAACTCATCAATCCTATGCTTAATTAAAAAATGACAGCTCTTTTAGGTTGGTTCCTGTGTATCTTTGACATGCCCCATCCCCCGCCCCAATCTTTTTGTTTATTGAACATCCTTACTTTCTGGTACAAGATACTCCAGGTTCACTTTGTATTTTCCCTGCACAGTCCTAGAATCAGTTATCTCTCCAAAAAGCTCTGATTACTTTTACTGGAGAACACTTGGAAGTTTCAGTCTGGATACTGGTTGTCCTTGTAAGCACTGAGGTATTGTTGCTTCTTCACTCTATCAGTGGCCAGAGCTAAGTAATATATGCAGGTATTCTAATATCATGTACACACACACACATTGTTTCTGTATTCATCCATCCAACCAAATATGGATTCATACTGGTATTTCTGTTGTTTCTGACTCTAATCTAGTACCACAGGGTTCATTCTAGTCTTCTTTTCTCATGTATTACAAACTTTCATCTTCAACGCAGAAACCTAGCTCCCACTATCCAACATCCATTTACTTGTTTGTTCAACACCAATATATATGTAAAGAATTGTTCATCCATCCGTGAAAAACAAATTTACCAACTAGAATACAGTGTTTATACTGTTCTTTTTGTATTTAGGTTTATAGTTTCTACTGAAAAATACCATTTTCCAAAATTATTTGGGTCAGCTCCTTTTCCCTCCACACCCCCTTCAGTATGGTTATGCCATTCATCTGTACTACAGTTAGGTCCATTTGTCACAGGCTGCATCCTGGGACCTCTCCACTTCCAACACAATTAAATCTTACTCTTTGTGATGTACAGCTTTAGGGTTGTGACAAATGCACAGCATCAGACAGTACATTCAGAACCATACAGAACATACAATATCTTACTTACATAACAGCTGCTTCACACTAAAAGTTCTCCTGTACATCCACTTTGTAGTCAACCACTTTGTCTTCTACCTGACACCTGGGAACCATTGATTTGTTTTCCATCCCTATAGGTTTGCCTTTTCCAGAATGTCATATAAATGGAATTATACAATATGTATGATTTAGTGGGCTTTGGGGGCTTATTTCCTTCAATTAGTAAAATATGCTTAAAATTCATCCATGCTGTTGCATGAATCAATATAGACTGTTCCTTCCGTTGTTAACAGTAGTCTATTGTATAAATTTACCAGTCTGTTTATCCATTCCCCTCATAAGACATCTTGATTGCTTCCAGTTTTTAGCAATTATGAATAATGGCTCCACAAACAATAGTGTATAGATGTTCGTGTTGACTTCAGTTTTCAAATCACTTGGGTAAATACCTAGACATGTGATAGCTGGGTCATTATAAAATACTGTGAAAATGTCTTCCAAAGGACTCGTGCAATGCACTCTCATCAGCATTCTTGTTGCTCTGTATCCTTGCCACTAATTCGTTGTCATTTTAGATTTTAGCCATTCCAACAGGCAAGTTATAGTACCTCATTGAGATTTTAACTTTCATTTCTCTAATAGTATATGATATTGAAGACCCTTCCCATGTCTATTTGCCATTTGTATATTTTCTTCAATGAAGTGTCTGTTCAGATCTTCCGCATATTTTTTAACTGAGTGTTGATTTTCTTGTTGAGTTTTAAAAACACTCTGGATATGTCTTTTATCTGATATGTGATTTACAAATATTTTCTAACAGTCTGTGACTTTTTATTCTCTTAATGATGTCTTTCACAGAGTAGAATTTTCTTAATTTTAACAAAGTATACCTTAACAATTTTTTCCTTCACAGACTGCACTTTTGGTGTAGTATCTAAGAATTCACTGCCAAACCAAAGTGGCCTTGATTTTCTCCTATATTTTCTTCTTCATACTGGTTTTTCAGTGGTTTCTTTGGATGTTGGTTGTCCTGTGAATTGCAGCCACCTTAGCCTTCTTGAAGGATAGGCATGTTTACAACTGGATAACTCTATTGTGTCATCCCACACAGTCCCCGAAGCCTTTCTATATTTCATCCTGCCTCCTGCCCTTTAGTCCAAGCTGGCTGTGTCTCTGCTGGTATAGTCCTATCTCTGTTTCTGGCTTCTGCTGAGATGGCTGGTTAAATCCACGGATAATCTCTTTGTGGAGTAACGAGCTAGTCATTTTTTACAGTATGGATAGGTTGAGAATTTTCCAGATCTTCAAGTTATGGCTCCTTTTTGCTTAATAAAACTTTCAATTTATTTCTTTTCGCACATTTTACTATACGGAGTAAGGAGAAACCAGGTCATGCCTTCAACACTTTGCTTAGAAATCTCCTCAGCTAAATATCCAAGTTTACCACTTTTTTTTAAAAATTAAATTGAAGTATAATCAGTTTAGAATGTTGTCAACTTCTGGTGTATAGGACAATGTTTCAGTCATACATATATTCCTTTTCATATTCTTTTTCATTATAGGTTATTACAAGATATTGAATATAGTTCCCTGTGCTGTACAGTAGAAATTTGTTGTTTATCTATTTTATATACAGTAATCAGTATCTGCAAATCTCGAACTTCCAATTTATCCCTTCTCCCCTGCTTGGTAACCATAAATTTGTTTTCTATGTCTATGAGTCTGTTTCTGTTTTGTAAGTTTATTTGTGTCATTTTTTTTAGATTCCACATATATGGTATTTTTCTCTCTTTCTGGCTTACTTCATCTTAGTATGACGATGTCTAGGTCCATCCATGTTGCCACAAATGGCATTATTTTATTCTTTTTTTAATGGATGAGTAGTATTCTATTATACATGTATACAACAGAACTTCTTTATCCAGTCTTCTGTTGATGGACATTTAGGTTGTTTCAATGTCTTGGCTATTGTAAACAGTGCTGCTGTGAGCACCAGTGTGTATCACTTTAAACTTTGACTTTCCACAAAGCACTAGAACAAGTGCAGTTGAGTTCTTTGCCACTTTATAACAAGGACTGCCTTTCTTCCAGTTTTCAGTAACATGTTCCTCATTTCCATCTTCATCAGACTTCATCAGCTTTAATGTCCATATTCCTACCCACAATCTCTGCAAAGCAATGTAGGCTTCTTGTTGCATGCACCTCAAAACTCTTCTAGCCTCTACTCATTATCCGGTTCCAAAGCCACTTCCACACTTTCAGTATTTGTTATAGCAGCACCCTACTTCTAGGTACCAACATCTGTATTATCAGCTAGGGCTGCCACAATTATACACTGCTATACCCATATATTATATTCATTATAAAATTTATTTTAAAAATTTAAAGGATGAAAAAAATTAAAATTTAAGTATTTTCTTCTTACACTCCAAAGAGTCAAAGACTGTCTTGCCCATCCTGCTTTTAAGACTATAGTTCTAGACTATCAATCAAAAACACTGCTCAAGAGCCAGTTATTTTAAAAATTAATTCTAGAATTTCTAGCTTACTGTCTTAAAGGTGTCATTTGTTGCCAGATTCTGTTTTCTTTGCTATATTAATTACACTCCATGATTTGATAGGAGTACAGGTTTAGTTTATGATCTAGGAAGAGTTAAGTAATGAATTTTAATCTATTTAATATAACTGATGTTGTATTATTTATAAGAAATTGTATCCTTACTATATTGTTTAAAGTTCTAATAGTGTATTCTCCTCTTTGTGATCATGGTACATATCTATAATAAGATAAAAGTAATTTTTTTCAGTGTTGAGTATATATTTTCCATTCACATGCATGTTCTCCTAGATTTAGTTTTGCCTCCTCTTAGGATCATGACACACAATCGTATAAAATATTAGCAAAATTACTGGCATGGTGTATGGCCTTGAAGTAGCTTCACCCGGATACATTTAATATGAGACCTATAACCTTGTTGTCAATATTACCATGTTGTAATGATATTAATTAGCTCAGTCACAAATATCTCCAAGGGTTGTGGAAGCCTCCCAAAATAGTTACATGTGCAAAGAAAGTTACCTTTCTCATCAGGAAGAGATGGCACACTATCACTTCGTAGAGAGTCATCTGCAGCAGTCTGAACCTGTTCATCAATAGAACTCTCCATTTTTTCACTGTGAAGTTTCTTCTCATTTTCCTTAGAAGATGGGACTGAAGGACTTTCTTGATGGCTGCTACCACTACTACTCCTGTTTATGGATATTATGGAAATAAATCGGGGGGGGGAAAGAGTGACAAAACAAGGATCACAACTTCAAAGTAAACTTACAACTTATTTGGCCAAGGGAAAGTGCCTTATGATCAAGATATGAAATGATGAAAGATACAATGTAAAACATAAAAATGCTAAGTAGACATAAGTCTAAGAAGAAACTTTTAGGAAAGATGAGTAGGAGAGACTTTTAAATAGTTATGATGGGCAACCACTACTCTCAGGCTATCACTACCTTTTTTCCCTTTCATTTTTAATTCATTTTACTGGGAAAAGGGGCTTCTACTTCCTGTTTCCACTTTCTTAGTTTTCATCAACCTCACAGTTTATCACAATCTGCTTCAATCCCAACTACTCTACCGGAAGTGTTACTGCAAACTCTACCTAAACTCCAATTGTCAAATCCAATAGATAATTTCTTTTTCTGCAACATCAGATGGTAATGACCTCTTATATCCTTCCTTAAAAGTTCCACTTGCTAAAGTAAATGCAGCACAATGTTAACACTAGGGTAACCTGGATGAAAGACATTCAGGAACTTTGTATTATTCTTGCAACTTTTCTGTAAGCTTGAAATTATATCAAAATTAAATGTTACATAAAAGAGCTCTCCTTTTTTATATTCCCTGACTCTACTCCCACCTGCCTCTCTTTCTACCTTCTTAGCAAGTTTTCCTGTTTTTCTTTCATTCTTACTCTTTCTATCTTTCCTAGGGTTTTGTTTTTGGTCCCTTTCTCCTTTACACTGTATACTCTCCTTGAACAATCCTATGCATTTAAAATTTCAACTACTATCATTTGGATTGAGCTTCGTATCTGTATCACTAGCTCTGCCCTTTCCCTGTCTCTAAGCCTCAAGGTTCCAAATGATTAGTGAATTTGTTTTTAATTCAGTGTTTTCCTTCCACTTCTTTGCTTTCCCTAACGTATCCATTCACTAAATATAAGTATATAGCCAATCATGAACCACGTTTTAAGATCCTCTGAATAAGCTGTTTCCTCTTGTGACATGTCCCCTTCCTTCCCTTTCTGCTTCATGAACAACTAATTCAAGACTCAGATAAAGTATCATTTCTGCAAAGTGTCTGTGGACCCATTCTCCACTCCCAAGGAAAGTCTGGTCACTTCTGTCTCTGTGTTTATACTGGTTTTTGTATAGTATTTATCAGAATATTATGCAATTATTTGACTGGCTTAATGTTTTTGGAAGAATAAATTGTATAATAAAGCTGTAAGGTAAAAGAATTCAGGAGACAGCACATGCTTTGGAGTCAGAAAAATATGGGGTTAATCTCAATTCTTCCACTTGGCAGTTAGGTGCCAATCATTCACTCAGTGAACATCTAGCTGACTTCCTACTGTGTGTTAGGCAGTTTGCTAAGCTCTGGGGATACAAGGACGACAGAGTCCTCAAATAGCCACCTTAAGTAGTTATTTAAGATAGACAATCACAAGTGTTGGTGAGGATGTGGAAAATTTTTATATTCCTGGTAGGAATGTAAAGTGCAGCAGCTGTTTTGGGAAACAGCTTATCAATTCTTCAAAATGTTGAACAGAATTACTATTATGACTCAGCAATCCCTCTCCTAAGTATATACCCCAAAGAAATAAAAACACACATCCACATAAAAACTTGTACGTGAATGTACATAGCAGCACCATTCATAAGAGCCAAAGAGTGGAAACGATCCTAATGTCCATTAACTGACGGGTAAGTAAAACGTGGTATATCCATGCAGCAGATTACTTGGCTACATAAAGGAATAAAGTACTGATATCTGATAGATGAACCTTGGAAACATTATGCCAAGTCAAGTCAGTCATAAAGGAGCACACACTGTATGGTGCCATTTATGTGAAATATCCCAAATAGACAAATCCACAGAGAACAGAAATAGGAAACAGACTGGAGGTTGCCAGAGGCTGGGGAAGAAGGGGCACAGAAGTGACTGCTAATGGGTATAGGCTTTCTTTTGGGGGTGATGAAAGTGAAGCCCTCAAAGAGCCTGAAGTCTAGCCTACAATCGACAAGCAAAGGAATAAGGACATAAAAGGTGCCAGACTGTGGCAGTCACATTCGCAGAGCTGTAGGAGAACGTAAAGGAACCGCTACAGTAGACTGAGCGTAGTGCTGATTCTTAAAGGGGAAGTAAACGTGAAGCAGACGAAATGGAGAGGGGAGGGTCTAGAGAGAAGGTACATCACAGGTAATGGCACAGGAAACACAAGGAGAGCGTGACTCTTTAGAGAACGGGAAGCTGTCAGAACTAGTGGAGTACAGTGAGAGGGGAAATGCCAAGTGACAGGGCTGGAGACAGACCAAAGTCTCAGTAATAAAGGGATTTCATGCTATGCTGAGTGGCCCTGAGGAAACACCAAAGGTTCGGAACACGTGAATAACCAACTGGCTGCAAATTTTAGAAAAATCATTCTGTTTGCCAGGTGGTTAATGGATAGAGTAGGGAAAGGTTAGAGGACAGAGAAACCTATTAGGAGAGCACTGCAGTGATGCAGATGATGGCTTAAGTAAGTGTAGGTGAAGGTTAAATGCAAGCCACATAGTTCCAGACACATAGACACTCAGTGACTATTGGTATTTACCCCACATTAATTTTCATGTATTTCAGTCTCATGATTAAGTTTTTTAAATTGAGGTTTTACTACACTTGGACAATGTAGGTATCCTACTTCTAAAAATCCTGGAAAGTAGTCTCTAAAACCTTTTGACCCAGGGACAAACCATAATTAAAAACCATAGATGTTAACACCATGCCAAGTGTGAATGACAAAGTACTCCTTTATAATGATAAAAATAATACACACAGTAATGTCAAGCAATATGGATGGCAGCAAAGCACTGTGCAATAAACATAGGCTTTGGAGCCATGGTTCAGTTCCTTGGTGCGCAACTAGCTATGTGATCTTGGGTGAGTTTCTTAACATCTCCCTGAGTTTCAGTTCCCTAAACTACAAAATGAAAATAGTATCTGTCTTGGAAGGTAGTTGTGAGATTAAATGTAGGAAAAACAACTTATATAGTGCTTGTCCTATGCAGACTGTCAAGGAATGGTAGTTATATTATTATGTGGAACAAATATTTTATAAATTAACTAATTAAATGGGGGAAGCCAGAACAGAAGGGAAGATACTATTTCAATTAAACAGATGAGATTCAGGAGTCAAAAAAAGGCAATGTCTAAGCCATTCATCAGACTTTACTAAATCAAAATCTTTTTTCACCTTCTATCATGATTCTTGTATCTTGAAGATTCAGAATAACTATCATATGAAGGGGAAAACTTCTGATGCTTTGAGTCAAGGGTTCCCTCTTTACTCTGAGAGAGTGAGACAGATTGATTTTTCCTACAAAGAAAATAAAAACTGATTAAAACATTGAAAGTCTCTATTAAGAGAAACATTTTAAATACTGCTTAACATTAATATGAGATAAAAGCTTGAATGAATAGAAATTAAAAAACTGTTACAAAGTATTTGTACAAAGCGATTCATTCATAGAAAAGGGTGTACAACACATTAAAGAATATCTTCCATTTATTATCAGAAATAAACACAAATCACCTCAAGTATCAACATATAGGAATAGTCTTAAAATGTATGAATTAGACACAGCCAAAATGTGATGTTAAAAAAAGATACACACACACATAATGACATCAACTAGCCCCACCAAAAAACCTCTCTAATGACTTTTCATTGCTCCTAGGATAAACTCCAGAATCCTAAGGTCTGCAAAGTTCTACCATGATCTGATCCCTGATCAACACCTACCATTCTCCTCTTGGCTCTCTGCCTCCAGTCACACTGGCCTTCTTCCATTTTCTCTTTCTACCTTTGCATGTATTGACCTGCCTGTTCCTTAATTCCTTTATATCACTGACTCCTTTTCACCCACTAGATCTCACCATAAGCTTAAGAAAGCTCCTAACTTCTTAAGGAAAACCTTCTCTGACATCCTTGCTATTAAAATTCCTTTGTTGTGTATCTCCAAGATATATGTTCCTTTCTTTTATAATACTTATCTCAGCTTGTAAGTGCTCATTCACTTAAAGGAGTATTTGATTAATGTCTCTCTTCTCCACTAGAATGTGTATTTCCAGCACCAACAACAGTGCCTGGGGCATAAGAGATACTCATTACATATTTGTGAATGACTCGATATTAACCTATCTGTTTCAGCTCTGTTCCTCAGTTGTTTCACAAAGTCTGGAACATGTGGCCGCTGGTGATCATATAGTGTTGCAAAGGGAGCTCCTGAAGCAGCGAAGGCATCTGAGATATGAGTTCGAGTCAACTCTGCCATCTAAATACAAACACAAGGCAAAGTAATTGTAAAAAGATAATGTCACAGAAGAACTGAGAGGGAGCAGGATGTCTTTGAAAGATCACGGACGGACAGTAAGCAAACTGTGCCGTAATAAGTAAAATATTGTGGGAAAGTCATTTAGACTCTTTTAAGTTTCAACAACTTTCTCATAAAAATAGGACTAGACCACAAGATTTAAGGTTTCACCCAGCTGTAACAATCTATGAATTACTATACAGAAAATCTTCAAGTTCTACAATAAGCCAGAGTAAACCAAAAATTAAGTCTTCCTTCAAGAATCAGTTCAATTACAACTTTCTAAATCTTTTCTGACCAACGTGAAGTACATTTTCCTTACTCTTAGCCACTATTGCCATGTATTATTCACTTGGTATTCACTCAGTCACTGCTTTGATGAAGTGTTTTTGAAACGGTTATTAATAGTATTCTAACATTTTCTTGAGAAGAGAGAGTTTACATTTGCACAACCCCATGGTACTCAACATACAGTAACTTCATGGCTTCTTAATAACAAATATTTCACAAACAGTCCTAAACTCTAAGTTCTAAAATAAACTGAAACTATATCTATAGATTATGATATCCTATATAGAGACAGCAGTAGAACTATTTCCAGCTTTATCCTTGGTACAGTAAAAGAAAAGAGACTAAATATCACTCTGAATAACAATATAACATCTTCATACAAAACAGACCTATGGCTCCCGGGGACCAAGACAGGGGACTGACTGCAAAGGGGTGTGAGGGAGCTTTTTAGAATGTTGGAAATATTCTATTTCTTGATTATGGTGTTGTTTATAGAGACAGATTAGATAAGATAAAGATATACAGATACTGTCAAAACTCATAAAACTGTATGTTTAAAGTGGATACATTTTACTGTTTATAAATTATACATCAATAAAATTGGTATTTTTTAAAAAAGCTTGCTTGGGGTAGAAATTTAGAGTTCTTCTGCATCTTTTTTTCTGCTTCTCTACCATCACATGTACAACAGCTACAATAAAGAGTGCCTCTTATTTCAATAGGGTATGCCTCCCACTGAAAGTCACTAATCAAAAGTATGCAATTACCAGATGTTAGAAGCCCTTTACTACTAAGGCCAAAGATGCTCAGACTAACTAAAAAGAAGTAAAAAGAAAGGGGTTCTAGATGGCTCTGACCTCACAGATTTGACGTGCTGCATCTGTGGTCAGGCGAGCAGTCTCTGTTTGCTGAGCAGCTATCTTACAAGTTGCTTCCTGTAGGACTTCAGTTACATCACGTTGTGATTTAACCACCTGCTGTAATGATTCTGCATGGACCTGTAAATAAAAGGGGTAAAAAGAGAACTTACATTATATCTCACTCTCTTCCGACTCAAATTAATTTAATTTGTAAGTTTGTTTCACAGACCAAATGCCTTGTTTAAAAAAAAAAAAAAACACTTGACTACAGTTTGGATTTCATGTCTTAAAATTTACAGTTTAAAATCTGGAATCTTAAAATCACTGCTACAGTTTAAGTCCTAACTTCACTGTTCATAAGCTGCTATGAATGTAGACAAGAAACTACCATATACCTCAGTTTCTACTTCTCTAAATTGGGGGTAAATCTTGACAACGTGATTTCACGGGGTTGCTACAAGAACCAAATGACATGAGATGAACCCATATGGCATAATGTACTAAAACATGATTATTTACAGCTTTCCTTTTTACTCCTACATAATTAAAATACTAAAATGATCTCAAAGATAGAAATTTAGGTTTAAAGAACCTGTACTTGCTGCAAAATAAGTTACCTGAGCTGCTTTGCTTCGGGTTTCTTCTAATTGTCTCTGACATTCCAGAGCCTCTTGTTCAGCCTTCAGCTTCAAAAGGGCCAAGTCTCTTTCATGGCGTTGCTGCTGTGCCTTCAAAATAGAGAAATGATCAACTATTAATTCTAAGATACTAAACTATTTTAACACAGTGACTATATTAAATGGGATGCTGTTTTCCTAACATAAATCTTCTGAAGCAACCAATCAGAGACAGTACATAGGACAGACATCAACCATTTATCACTTATCTAAATATTGAATGACCACCTACTGTGTGTCAAATAGTGTCATAATATAAAAAATTTCCAAGGCATATAGGACTAAGAACTGATACCAAAAAGCTGGTTTAAAAACAAAAGCTATAGCGTCTAATTCTCTGGAGGAGATGAAAACATCCTATGTGTTTTATGTCTTATGCTTTATGTTTAATGTCTCCTTTTAACAAGACTGTTTCTTATAATTATTCCATATAATGCTATCTATAAATTTATTTATTTTCATTTCTTCTGAAACAGTGCTAAATAATATAGGTTTTTTTTAAAGGTGGTAAGGCTGTATATAAAGTAATACAATGAATGCCCTGCCCAAATCTGGAAACCTAGAATTATAAAGTACCCTTAAAAAGGTAGATAATCTCAGTGGTTTTTCAGATTTCAAGATAAGGATGGCCAATGCACTGAGGCCATTTCCTCAATCCACTGTCTATAGGTATTTTAAGATGGACAACTAGAAAATGAAAGTGAGAAAAGTATGTATCACTTATCATCAAAATATGTAAAATAATTACAAATAACTTTTAATATGTGTAAGAACTCTACATTGAAAATTACACTGAAGGAAATACTTAAAAACCTAAATAGAAAAAAGTATTATGTTCATGAATTAGAAGATGCAATATTGTCAAGAAGTGAATTCTCCCTAAACTGATCTATAGATTCAATGCCATTCAAATCAAAACCCCACCAGGCTTTTAAAACTTTTTGTAGAAACTGACAAACTGATTCTAAAAGTTACAAAGAAATGCAAATATCTAGAAGAGCCAAAACTATACTGAGAAAGAACAAAGTTGGAGTAATTACATCCTGGTTTCAAAACTCACTATAAAGCTACAGTAAAACAGTATGGTACTGGCATTAAGGATAAACAAATAGGTCAACGGAAAAACACAGAAATAGACCAACACATAAATGATTACTTAACTGTTGATAAAGGTGCCAAGGTAATTTAAGAATATGGTGCTGGAACAACTGAATATCCATATGGGGGAAAGGATGAACTCTGATCCCTTCCTCACACCTCATAATTAACTTGAGATGGTTCACGTACTTAAATATAAAAGCCAAAACTATAAAGCTTGGGGAAAACCATAAAAAAAAACCTTTGTTACAGTATCTTTAATCTCAGGGTAGGCAAAGATTTCGTGGAATATAAAAAGCACTATTCATTTAAAAAAACTTTTTAAACTAGAGCTCATCAAAATTAAAATCTTCTGCTCTTCAAAAGACAGAGTTTAAAAAGTGAAAAGGCAAGCCAAGGAATGGAAAACAATCTTTGAGATATATCTGAAAAAAACCCATTTCTAGACTACAACTCAATAATTAAAAGACGAACAACTATGCAATAGGCAAAAGATCTGAATAGATATTCACAAAAGACATAAGACTGGTCAATAAATATACCAAAAGATCAATCTCATCAGTCATAAAAAATGCAAATTAAAACCACAGTAAGATACTACTTCACCCTCACTAGAATGATTAGAACACCAAAAAGAGCAAAGACTTAAAGCAACCAGAACTCTCATGTATTACTGTAGGAGTGTAAGATGTTACAACTATTTTGGAAAACAGTATAGCAGTTTCTTATAAAGTTAAACATATATTTAACCCAAACAATTACACTCCTAGGTATTTAAGCAAGAAAAATAAAAACACATGTTGCATACAGAGAAATGTTAAAAAAAAATTCATAGCAGGGATATTTATAACGGCCCCAAACTGGAAATAATACAAATACACACCAATAAGAGAATGGACAAATTGTGATATATTCATCAATATACTCGGAAAAACAAACAAAAACAAAACCATGGATGTAACAACATGGATGAATCTTAAAAACGTTATGCTGCATAAAATTAGCTAAATACAACAGTGCACAAAGTATACTCCCATTTATATGAAGTTCTAGAACTGGAAAAAATAAACCATGATGATATGAATCAGAAGAGTAACTGCCTCTGGGAGGGAGGGTTAATGGAGAAGGGGCCCTGGGTGAACTTTCTGGGGTGACAGAAGTTCTCTATGTTTTGATTATGGTGGTTGTGTGGTCAAAACTCATCAAACTATACACTTAAAATCTGTGTATTTTATTATATATAAATACTACCTCAGTTAAAAAAAAAAGATGCCAATAGTACCCCTACTCAGGAACATTGGATTTTTGTTAGCTAAGGAAAAGTCCATGTTATCCTGGCATTATCAAATATTTGGATCTCAGAAACTTTTCTTTCTACTACAAACAGAACATTAAAAAAAAAATTCAGTCATCTCTGACTTGTCATGAAAAGAGAAAATGCTGAAAGTGTTTGATAAGCTGATTTTCATGCTGTCACTAAAAAAGATAGAGAATGTGGAAAATGAAGTATCTGAGAGAGAATGATTGTATTATTGTTCTGCTGCCAAATACCGCATGTTTAATTTTCTTTTTAGTATATGATAGCTTTTCCGAGGGTTATTTACAGATGCTGCATGGCAGACTATTTTTTTCTATTTGACAGGTTAAAAAAATTTTTTTAACTCATCACTAAGACTTTTAAATAGCAAAGAAAAGAGAAAAAATACAGAAAGCTAAGGAAGAAGAAAACTCCACAAATACCTTTATGATCTGAGCCAGGGACACACTCTCCTGCTGAGCAAGTGAAATGCCTCTAACTCTTTCTACATCTGATAGCTGGCGTACCGACTCCTCAATGGCACTCAAGTAACTGAGTTCTGCTGCCATGCGATGCTGGAGGCCAGCAGGAGAAAAGCGCTTAGAGCCTGGAAGGCAAACAATTGTCAAATATGAAAGTTCACATGAAATTACATCTAAGATTTCTAAAATTCATTTTGCATTTTAAGGGCCAAAACTAAGTCTGCTTTCCTTTGTAGGAAAGATAGTTTATTAGTACAATGTATTTTAATAATTACTTCTTTTGTGCATGTATGTGCCTGTGCACATGCATACACACATCCGTACATACATATATACACCTATAAAGGCTTAGGAGTACATGTATGGGATACATTTTTCAGGTGTCTTTTGACTAATGCTGGCAAGATGGGAAAAACCACCACTATTGTATCTCCTGTGCTTTTCAGTATTTATTTGCCTGCACAAATTTTGCTTAATACTTCAAAAAGTAAGCACATTCACTTGAAATAACATTTCCCTATGGTTCAACTGAAAGAAAAGAAATTTTCAGAAGAAAATTATTACCTTATTTTAAAAATTACAATTGCATGGATCTACTTGCCTGGTGTTGAAGCCATCTCTGTAGCTGTTCTGCTGGCAGCCAGGTTCACATCAGCAAAAGCTGCATTAGGCTTCAATCCTGTTACGGTTGGAGTCACTATTGCTGAGGATTTAGATCTTTCTAATGAAGTTCCTGGAAGGTCAAACTGCAACAATTTCTGGGAACTTGGAGACAGGGGAGAAGTTGGAGTTTTCTGAGATCTTCCCTTGTCTGGTGAGACACTAGAAGTTTTGTTTCATAAAGACATTAAGAAAGGAAAACTACTGCAAGAGTGAATTAAGCAATTAATAAGAACACCATGTATTACTTTATTAACATTAGCTTTAAAAAGCTGTGATTCAGACATTTATTCATTCAACAGAGTCGCTAGGCTGAGTCAATGACTATGAGTACTTCTCTTATTGCTAGATTTACCATGGTGAGCAAGCTAGGGACAAATCCTGCCTAAAATAAAATGAAAAGGAGTCTCTTGATTAAATTGGCACTTAACTCTTTCCTCTACAATGTACATTCATCATGAATCATTTACTGCAGTACCAGGCAAAATCCTCTAAAATATTTAGAACTTATATAGCAATACAATTACAACCAAATATAAAAGGTAAGGTAAAGCCTATTTTAAAAAAAATCTCTTAAAATGTCTCTGAAAAGAGAGTAAAATCTCATTTTGTGCTAAAAATTAAGAAATGACAAAAATTACTCCTGTTACTTTTTAACCCGAGTCCAGCAAAAAGTTATTTTTCATGCTAACCATCTGTAAGTATTTCCCATATGTCCATTTGTTTCTACCCACTTGTTAATGCTGTAGTTGTTTTCTAAACTTTCTAATAAGAAGCAACCCTTCATAGCGGTTTGATTGGAACAACTCAAGGCATTTAATTCAACACAAGACACGTCTAGTTCCTCTGAGAAATTAAGCTCATTAAAGGTATTGCTTCTCATAACAAGAAGCATGTTGCTTTGCATCATTTACTTATCGACTAAATTACTCAAAGATACTCTATAAAGCATGTTAGCGCAGTTAGCGTATTTCTAACATATTAATGCAAGCTTACTTTCAGCTTTAACAAAATTACAAGATGGTTTTCAAAAGTAAACATTTCTCTTATACTAGAATGTAAATACCTGAACAAAAGTAGTCTTGAGAGGCACCCACTTGTTTACAGTGACCTTTAATTTTCTACTGATGGTTTAGAGAAATACTATTTTTAATAGTCTGACAATTTCTTTTATGGAACACAAAAGGAATTAACATTACTTCTGTCTCCTAAAAGATTTCCATGAAAGAATTTCAACACAGCATCAAAACAAAGTACTTTCTCTGAATCTCATAGTATGATTTTATAAGATGAATTTGTATTTGCTCTGCATTGAGAAGACTCACCTAGACTAGCATTTCCATTGATGTTAGTAAGTTTTCCAAAAAATAAAAAGGAAACAAAGGGAAAGAATGTAGAGGCAGTGTCTACAGCCAAATAAGTTAAGAAAAAAAATAGCTTAAATATTTTTTTACAAATCTGGACTCCTTTGTATCAAAGTCTCAAATTAATTTCACCACTGTGAATCTCCACAGGTGAGGAATAAGAGGTCTAGACTACAGTATGGAGAATTTATCAACTTATTTGGGTATGAATTCTGTTTCAGAAATGTTTAACTTTGTAGATTTTTCCAATTAAATCATCAGATTATCTCTTAAGGAAAGGCAAAGTTTTCTGAATTCCAAAAATCACTGACAAAGAAAATAAAATTCAATTTTTAAATATAGCAATGATGATATTAATGATGCAGCATTATTTGCAACATGAAAGCATTAAAAATGACTATGTGTCACTATACTAGAAAAAGCACCCTGTTAGTTTTACAAGAAAAAAAAAATTCCTGTCTTCTCAGAGCTTAAATTTCCAAAAGGACAAAAGCACTACAGCAGATAAAAAATCATGTGAACAGAGCAGGACTGCACATGAAGCAATAGTTATTTGTAAGCAACAGGCTAAGTGCATATGATATTAAAAAGAAGGAAAAAAACACAGTGTGCAAGCTCCATGACCAATATAACAGTGAGATTTCAAAACCTGCTTGAATCATCCAGTAAGCTGAGCAGGAGAGAAAGTTCAGAGGTGTAAATAATGCTATCAAAAGGAGGATAAGTCGTTGTGGTGAAAGAGTGGAAGAATATAGCTGGGAAGCAAAATGACAGACAAAGGAAATGAGACAGTCTTTGGTAGTCTAGTGATAATACTTCAAATAAAGTTCAGCTCTTAGTGTTGCTCTATGGGGTAACTGCGAGCTCCCAAAGCACCCCAAGTTGCTTGGTCAAAGGACTGAGTCAAGAAAACTGTGGCAATGGCATTTAGAATAGAAAAGTGGGTTGTCCCAGAGGCAGAGAAATCCTGTGGGAGAGGTTGTAATAGTTTAGGTGAAAAATGACCATATTCTAAAATACAGAAAAAAGACTAGAGCTATCGAGCCACAAAAAATATAGAAAATACAGAAATTTATTAAGTGGATTCTCTGGACATTAATGATATTATAATTTCAAATAAATATGAATCACAGTATAGAATATACATTACTTTACCTCAAAGAATGCCCAGAAAGATCCTCCAAAGTGCTGTCAGTGTCAGGAGTCTGCTCATAATCTTTGACAGAAAGTTTGCTACTGGTCCCCGATTTCTTTCCTTGATGAGAGCCACGTTCTGAGCCAGACTGTGCTTTTTCTTCATCAAGAAGTGAGTTCTGAATACTTCCAGTGAGTGAATCCAGCCCTGCAAAGTAAATTTCTTACAAAACTGATTCCCAATATTAGAAGCTACTGAGAGATAGCTAATACATAGATTTCAATAAAATAACAAAGAGTACAGACCAGAGTATTTTTAAATGGACTTTTAAAGAAAATTGTTTTTCATATCTAAAATAAAGCAGTTCATTCTTCACTTCCATTTAAGGAATGCAAAGCTTCATCCATTAATAATACTTTTTAATAGCATGCCCCACATGCTATTAAAAAATAAACTGTTTTTAGAGCAAATGGTTAAAAAAAAGACAAACATATTAACCAAGGATAAATTACTACTCTATCCCTATTTTAAAAAAGTACATGAAAAGAAGTTTTTAAAGGATAAACCCAGAGGTGAGAGAAAAATGGTACCAACTGCCAACTGAACTTACACAATCCTTCTGAAAAACTCTAATGGCAAGAACTATGTAGCCAGATTCATAAAACTGTCCATATTCTCTGGCTCAGAATAATCTTACTTACAGAGTTATCTTAAGGAGATTAATGAAAACATTCAATGTATAACTTTATAATTTAAAATATTTCAACCTACATTTCCAATAATAGAAGAAATGTCTAAATTATACAATGACAGTAACTTGAATATTTACATAGCACTTTGTAATTTAAAATGCACTCCATATATATTACCTTATTGCTCAAACACTTTATGAGGTTTGTACCAGATGCTTGATTTACTGACGTAACTAGAGATCATGAGGCTAAATAACTTAAAGATACACAGTCAATAGCAGAAATAGGACATAAACTCAGACATCATGACTCTAACTCTAAGGCATTGTTCACCTTCATGACATGTTTCAACAGTAGCACAGAAAAATACTTGCTACGTTAAAAAAAGCAGAAAAAAAGAGTTGTGTACACATGTTAATGGCAGCTAACAGTTTTTTTCAATGTAGATATATGGTTAAATATCAAAAGAAAATGGAAAAATGAAAAAACAATTATGCTGCACACTCATGTTCATAGCAGCATTATTCACAACAGCCAAAAAGTGGAAGCACCCTAAATGTCCTTCAACAATGATTGCATAAACAAAACATGATGTATACACACAATGAAATATTATTCAGCCTTAAAAAGGAAGGACATTTTGACAAATGCCACAACATTGATGAATCTTGAAGACATTACGCTAAGTAAAATAAGCAGGTCACAAATATTGTATGATTAAACCCTAATATGAGGCACCTAGAGTAGGCAAATTCATAGAGATACACAAAATAGAACAGTTGTTACCAGGGGTTCCAAGGGAGGGGAGAATGAGAGCTATTATTTGATGGATATAGAGTCTCAGTTTGGGATAATCAAACAGCTGTGGAGATGGATAATGATGACAGTTGCACAATAATGTGAATGTACTTAATGCCACTGAACTGGACACTTAACAATGGTTAAATTTCCTAGTCAAACTCATAGAGACATAAAGTAGAATGGCGGCTGCCAGGGACAGCGGGGAGGGAGGAAAGAGGATTCACTGTTTAATAGGTACAGAGTTTCCATACGGGATGATGAAAAAGTTCTGGAGACGGATAATGGTGATGGTTGCAAACAGTATGAATAAATTTAATGCCACTGATTCGTACACTTAAAAATGGTTAAAAAGCAAATTTTATGTTAGGTATTTTTTTATGACATAAAAATAGATAAATTTTAAAATAATGCTATATTATGCTTTAGTGATAGTAATAAGGTAACAATTTTTCATTAAAATTTAGTTTAAAAAAGAAAAAATGAAAACGATCTTACCATATGAGAAGTATTAAACCCAACTATCAACTAAGGAACTGCAAATCACTTCAATAAGATACCATTTTTCATGATCAGATTAGCAAATATTTTTAAAGTAATGAAACTGTGAGTGTCATTCAACACACACACAGGAAATAATACTCATACACCATTTCCAAGGGAGTGCAAAATGATATATCCTTCCTGGAGAACAACTCAAAAAACATATAAAAATAATTTTCCATCACCCTTGACTCAGAAATTCCACGTGACTCACAGTAATTCATACTAGGAAGCTACATGAAGATGTGTACCATGAATTAAACACACTGATTGCATTATCACAATGGGGAGAAAAATGCACAAATAATCTACAGGATTATTAATCAATTAGAAAGGATTCTATAATCTAAAATTTATGATCCCTAGGCTAGAAGCAAGCTGTTAATACTGTTTATCTCTAATTTTTCCATAATAAAGATGGATTCATTTATAAGAACATTTAATTCAGTTACTATTGTTCTTTGAAAATACAGAATTTAAAAACTGCCCTTGACTTCAAACAACTAGAAATTATAGACAATACAACAGTTTATGCAAGAAAGAATGAACTACTTATAATTTATAACTTAGATGACTGATTTCTTGAATACGTGTAAAGCACATTTGACTGTCCTTTATGACTGGAGTACTGCATTCTGTTGATTCTTATTTTGTGGTTGGCTTTATTCCTTTGATAACTAGGTAAAGCTAAAAAGCTAAAGCTCTAAACTTTCTTAGAAACAATGAACAGTACATACATGTACATTAAAAAATATGTGCAGTATATTGTATGTATCTACATGCAATATATTATATATGTACAGTCAAATTGTATCAATTTAATCTAATAAAACTGAAAAAAAAGTCATGGGGATGTAATGTACAGCATAGTGACCACAGTTAATATTTAAATATGTATCATAATATGAAAGTTGCAAAGAGAGTAGGTCATAAAAGTTCTCATCACAAGAAAAAAAATTTTTGTAACTATATGGTAACAGATGTTAAGTAGACAATATATATATACTCTTGCAATATATACAAACATCAAATCATTATATTGTACACATGTAACTAATAGAACAGTGTGTCACTTTTACCTCAATAAAAAGTTGTCTATTAAAAAAAAAATCTAAACTCCAATCAAGAGACGCATATGCAAAAAAAAGTTTGGCCCTAGTTTAAAAGATTAGCAAATGAAAGTATATTTATATGTTTTAAACTTAATTGAGATAAAAAAATTTTTCTTATGTTTACTACTTGAATCTACCAACTATTTTCAACTACACTGAAGAGCTGAGTGAGCATGTAGACATTCTTTTTCACCACCAGATGGAGTATACACAACAAAATTCACACTGATTTTAGAACTTAGGGATGAAGGAGAAACTAAGTTTAAGTTGATGCTGTGGAAAGTAGAACATGTAGGTTTCTTCTAAGGCACTGTGAGAGGGAATAAGGGAAAACAGAAAGCCACCAAATACCACCTATATTTCATCTAATCACGTTTTAGAGTATAATTTTTAAAAACCTATATTGAATCATATTATTTATGCTCATATTTTCAATACATCATAATATCTTAAGTTGTATAGAATACTGTAATAGAAGGTGAACCAGATTTAGGAGTCAGAAGTCAGAATCTAGGCTTTACCAATAACTAGTCAGTGATCTTAGGTGAAACACTAACAGAACAAAACATGACAACTGCCAAATACAAGGACTGAGCAAGATCAGCAGTTCCCAAAATGCATTCAGCTGAATTCTATCTAATGTTGTAACATGCTGGCTGAAGAAATGATTCTGTAGGCAAATAACTTTGGAAAATACTTCAAATTATAACCTTATCCTAAAATAAATAATGCATATTAGCATACTAAAAGTATTACTGAATCCTTTAAGAAAAAAGTCTATAAAAGCATTCCCCAAATTTATGGAGCCATGAAGCTCTTTTATCTTCAGAACACCTATGAGACAGCCTATCACAGTGAATCAGTATTCCACAAGAAAAGACAGACTTAGGAAAGTGTTGGTAAAATGACATCTAATGTTCCTACCAAAGACTTTCAGAACACTTCCAATCTGCAAGAGAGTTATACTAGGTCAGTGATTAAGAAATAATTTCTCCCAGCACTCTCACACTGGAAGTATAAAGTGGCACGAGCTTTCTGAAGAGCTTTTTGGCAAAATATTTCCAAATTTTAAGCATGGCATAATCAATGCCCCATTATCTCACTTCTAGGATATTTCCTTAAAGCAAAGAACCAGACCAATGCATAAAGATGCATTTATCAGGACAGTCAACGCAACAGTGTTTATAATAGAAAAAAAAAGAAAAGAACCTAAATGTCCAGCAATGGAGAATTGCCTAAATAAATTACAATATATTCAAATAACAGAACACTAGGTAGTCATTACCAAAGGGTAGTTCATATTTACTAACAGAGAAAGGTATCTGAAACCCACTGACAGAACAAAACACATAAAATGTGATCCCATACATGTACCATTTCCTATTTCCATATGTCTACAGATTGTCTGGAAGGATTCTTACTAAAAATGTTAACATTTCACACCTATTTAGATATCTATTATTTAAAAAAACAAAACAAAACAGAAAACAACAAGTGTTAGCATGGATGTGGAGAAACTGGAACCCTTGTGCATTACTGGTGAGAATGTAAAATGTTGACCTGCTACGGAAAACTGAAGGCAGTTCCTCAAAAAAGTAAACACAGAAATGCCTTTTGATCCAGCAAGTCTACAACTGGGTATACACACAAAAGAACTGAAAGCAAAGAGTCAAATAGTATTTATATACCAATGTTCATGGCCACATTATTCACAATAGCCAAAAGGTCAAAACAACCAAGATACCCATCAACTGCTGAATGAATACACAAAATGTGATATATACATATAATGGATTATTTAGCCTCAAAAAGGAGATTCTAACACATGCTACAACATGGATGAAATTTGAAGACACTACGCTAAATGAAATAAGCTAGACACAAAAGGACGAATACTGGATGATGCCACTTACAAGAAGTATCTAGAGTAGTCAAATTCATAGAAACAGAAAGTAGAACAATAGCAGGGGCTGGAGGGAGGGAGGGAGGAAAGGGGTGTTATTGTTTAATGGGTTCAGAGTTTCAGTGTGGGATGATGAAAAAGTTCTGAAGTTAGGTAACAATGATGGTTGTACAACACTGCGAATGTGCTTAATAGCACTGAACTACACACTCAGAAGTGGTTAAAATGATAAAGTTTATGTTATGTATATTTTACCACAATAAAATAAAATCTGGCTATCTCTAGATGGAAAGAATACAGGTAATTTTTTATTTTTAAACAGTTTTCTGTATTTACTGATTTTTGCCCCCTGTCTTTTTTTGTTGTTGTTAACTCAATAAGTGATTTTTCACTATTAGGAAAAATAATTTTGGAAGCAAAATTACTCCCTAGGGACCATTCTGTGAGCTTAAGTGGCCTCTGCCTAATCACTGTGTCTTCTCACTTCTAGGCTTACAGAGGTCATTACAGCCAAGAGCAGAACGGAGGGGACTGAAAGGTATTCTCCTCAATCAAAACATTTAAGAGTGCCAAAGGGCCGGCTACTGTGCTAAGCACTGAGATGTACACATTATATATGTAAGCTTCAAAATTACCATCTGAAGCATCGAGTAATCATCTTTATTTTATAAATAAGAAAATTTGAGTATTACACTTAATGACAGACATATTATTATATAAATTTTTTAAAAAGAAGTTGCAGAATAATATGATTTCATTTCTGATTTTAAATAAAGATATATGTGGGACTGTGTATAGTTTTATGTATATATTGGAAAAACAGGCATCAAAAACCTTACAGCAGTTATCTCTGAGCAGAGGAGTCAACAAGGATTTATATTTCTTATTCGATTATTTACCTATAATCCTTAATTTTTTATCACTGTAAATGTATTCCTTTTGTATTAAGCAAAGGATTCATAATGTTATATATCAAAAGGTATTGTAAATGATAAATATGAAAGCTAATTACACTATCATAAAGAAATTAATCTAACCTATGGAATCAAATCATAACTTCAGATCACTATCACAGAATCATTGGTAAGAGAGAAAAATCACCATGTAGTAGGATTCCACTTACATTCTGTCTTTTCCTTTTTTCCTTTCCTTCCTTTAGAAGAAGTAGATGAACGAGATGATGCAGCAGACTGGGCCCCTGATGAGTGCTGGGAGGTAACGTCCACAGAGGAAAGATCATAGGCAGACTTCCTGCTAGCATGGTCCTCCTGAAGGCCTAAACTGTTACTACCAAAACTGTCAAAGAATGAGTAATGGTGGTTAAAGAAAGAAGTTCTAAATCACAGCTAAAATTATATATATTTTAAAATTTATTTAGTCGCAAGGAGAATATAACTGTAATCAAAGATGTCTTCCACTTTTGTTTTCTTACTACTATAAACCTGGATTATCAGACCTCACCAGAGAGAATATCTTCCCTAATTTCATTTAATATCCTCCCAATATTTTATCATATAAAATAATCTGTAATTATTCACATTCAATATAATTTTCTTCACAACTTACAAATTGTAATGCACAAAAAACTATTGGATGTTCTTTTAAAAATTGTCTAGCTGAATTACTGAAAATAAGTATTATTAAAATTATCACAAAAGTATAGCTTTAAATTTTGAGCTTTAAATAAAAGATTAAAATTTTCAATTAAGACTTGTAAGGATTTAATGTGACATTTAATAATATCATCAATCAGCACAATTTATTACGTCTTATTTCTAGGCTGAAGTAGAACACATTAAATTATTGTTCTCTATAATATGATCAGAAGGAAAATAATTATACTATATTAAATTATCAACCTGAAAAGAAATTAAGGCCACATTTTTCAATGTATATTGAAAATGTTATAAATATTTGAAATATGAAAATGAAAAAAATATTATATTTTTTCTCTTATGTGTCTAGATTACCCATTTTTATTGGTTTCACTTCAATAAAAAAACTGCCTGAGTTTTTTGTTTTTAATCATAAGATTGAGTTAATACAGGTAAAGCCCACTCAGTCCTCTCAGTGCCTTGTACATTAAGTGTTCAATAAATATTAATATTATAATAGTTATGTTTCAAAGCTTTGTAAAATTTTAGACATTACCCCAATTATAAAAAAAAAAGTACTAACTACTTGGGATCAGGAATCAAAGATATATCTAGTCATCTTCAATTAAATCACAGAAAACCATTTCTTAATCATCCTACATTAATATACAATGGGATAGTTTTTCCAATACTAACCTCTACTGGGAATTCACAGATTGATTTAACAACCTATATTTTTGGCTTACCATGGGCCAGGGGCTGTGAAAGCACTTTGTATTTCACTGAACATTCGTTAACACTTCAACAGAGAAGGAAACTGAGGTACAGGGAAATTAAGCAATATGCCCAAAGACTAACAAGTAATAATCAGGAGAGCCAGCATTTAAACCCACACAGTCTGGATCCAGAGCTCATAGTCTTAGTAACCACTATGCTATGCAGCTTCTACTTATATCTTTAAACAAGCAAAATTTGACTAATATGCAGACCACAGTTCTCATTCGTGCATTTTTCTCACTCTTCAGATTTTATTCTATATTGTTAACATAGTCTTACTTGGGCTCAAGAGCTGACTTTTTTTCTGTCAAAGTCCCACTCCCTGTAGAGGAGACAAAATCATCTTCATATGAAACACTGCTTAGAGGGGTTGCAACAGCATTAAAAGGACGGGGTGCTGACGTTCCTCTTTCCAGCCTGTCTTCAAGCCCTGGCAAGTGTAATAAATGAAATGTGTTTTAAAACAACAATTAAATATGCTACAAGCAAAGCACTCTACAGCATGGTTTTAGGGACATTTTAGTTTGCTTTTTATTAGTGCTTCTTTTCAAGTTATCTTTACACCTAACAGTGTATTTTTAACTTTTTATTAGAGAAGTTATCAAACATACATAACAGTAGAAAGAATTGGATAATGAAACCAATGCATCCATCACCCAGCTTTAACAATTATCAACACACGACCAATCGAGTTTCAAAGTTCCTATTCCCTCCATCTCTTAACTCTCCCCCAAAGATTATTTTGAAGTAAATTTGAGATACATTTCAACTTTAAATATTTCAGCATAACTAAAATATCTTAATGAAAATCAAATAGAAGGATTTAAGAACAAATCCAATTTTCTTGTGGAAAAAAATTGAGGGTGTTGATTTAAAAAGCACTTTGCTTTCATCAGAATTTGAAAATCCAAAGAACTTTTAAAAGTACCACCTATAGAAATAAGTGTTAAACAGAAGAGATCAATAGCACATACAGACCTGCACAAAACCATGATGAAGTGGCTAAATATGAACTCTAGGAAAACACAATGTGATATTCAATTAAACGTAAGATGAACAGATGAAATCAACTCATTTGTCAAGCTGTTCACTACGCAGAATGGAAATAAAAAACCAGGCTGTCCACAGGCTTCGTAAGGCTCAGCCTCACTCTCCAACCTGGGAGTTCTAAGGTTATGTTAGCATAAGGTGGGTAGAATCCACCTATGGTAGGAAGAACAGAGAAAGGGCCCTGAAGGAATTGAGTCCATCATAGAAAAGGAAAGCTGTGTTGCAGGATTTCAGGGGTAAGAAGGGAACTTCAGAAGTTAATGTTTCAGACCCCAACCATATAGATACTTTACTGTTCAAAGTCTGTTTTTAAAATTAGTTTTGACAAACAGTAACAGATTTATTTCCATATTAGAAATGTTACATCAGTTGCCCTTCTCAATTCTTCGCTATCGTATTGCCAACTGATCCACAAGTCACTGTATTAAGAAATATACTTATTTTCTATCTAAATACATAACTCTGGTCACAGCAAACCTAGTATACACTTGATACATACCAATCCTGAACATCACCTATGAATTTCTCTAAATTAGACCAAAATTTCTACAACTACTAATCAAGTAGCAGTATATGACAATATCAGCTAAAAATTAAGATTTTAAAGATTAAGTGACAATACTCTAGTTGAAGCTTGCAGATAATCTGGATTAATTTGGACAATAATAAATCTCCATTATCCTCATAACGAACAATGAAAATTTGTAGTTAAGAATTATCATGTACAGAATTGCAAAAAAAAATCTACCTTAACATACAAATATTACAAGGCTTACTTATTTTTCTCACCTTTTCCATATAACTTATATGATTTTGTAAAAATATTAATGACACTATGTGGACTTCCCTTTGCCAGTTCTTCCCACGGTCCTTTGCTTTGTGTACCACCTATGTGCCCAAACAGAGGCAGGAATTTTTCAGCTTCCTTTTGAAATTCTTTGATGGGTTCATAAGCATTTCTTTCTCCAGCACAAAATTCCTTTTCTTTTAAGATTTCTGCTAACTTCAAAGAGGGCCTTCCATCTCGGACTCCCTCTTCTTCAGACAGACTCCCCTCACTAAGAAGAGGCCCTTCACTAACTGAATCTGTGCTGGAACCAAGAGACATTTTGGCTTTGTCTTGAGAACAAGCTTGCATATCAGAGCTAGAGGAGTCGGTCTGCCTCTTACATAGCTGTGCCAGCAGCCCTTCCGGTTTGGGGCCAGGGGATCTCATTCTGAAGTTTGATATGGCACTATGAGGTCTTATCATCTCAGGAAGCTTTTTAAATTCACTAAGATTGCCTACACCAGGAAGATCATCATCAAAAGTTGCATGAGATACACAGGTTCCCAGCATCTTTTGAATTCGAGCAGAGAAAACATCTTCTGCATCCTCTTTCACAGGTGGACTTATAGCTTTGGTCCAAGGTCCATCTTCTTGGGGTGTTTGCTGCACATCAGTGTTCCATACTGACCCATAGTTAATGTTAGCCCCAGCTAATTTCTTGGCTTCACTTTCAATCCTGCTAGACAAAGAAGCAGCTGTTGCTTTCAAGGCTTCAATACGATCCAGTTTACTCTTATACTGGCTAGCACTAGGTTTTAACAAGGCATCTGGATGAGCAGCTGGTGAGGTCAGATATGGTTGAGGTGTAAAAGTTAATGGCCCTGAGGCCATATTATGATTCTTCCTAGTTGGTAAAATAGATTCAAAATCCTTATGCAAAATTCCTACATGCTCTAGACTCAAGAGATGGGACAGTAAATTTCCAGCTGTTCCACCAAGAGGCTGTGGCTGAGAATGGTGGACTCGTGGACTCAGTCTGTCAGGCTGCATCCACGTAGGATCCATCAAGTCTCTCCTGGAAATGAAAGTCACAATATGTTAGTTAAACAGGACCTTATAACTAAGCCACCTTTTTTTTCTTTTAAACTTCAGGGTTTTGTTTTTTTTTTTTTATTAGAAGAGCAATGCATAGCCACTGCAAAGCAAACAAACAAACAAACCAAACCCCCAAAGGATAAAAAGGATAAAGATCACTCATAGCTAAACAATGAAAGAAGCACTATTACTATTTCATTTAGAATTATGTCTTACCAAACATTTTTCTACATGTATGCTGTGTTCGGTGTTATTTTTTCACAAAAATGGAATCTTATCATACATACCGTTTTTTAAACTGCTTTCTTCAACTAAGACATTTTTTAAACTATTAAAGAGAAGGCATTATAACTTTAAAACTCTGTTAGCAATTCTTTACAATACTGGCTCTACCCTTCCCTTTAAAAATAATGTTATATAAAAGAGAAATGCTTAAGATTGATAAATATTAATGTAGGCATGATATTATTCTAATCAACAAATATTTAATAAATGCCAAACAGTTATGTTTAACATTGTACATACTAAAGAAATGAGATTATTACAATCTCTAAGTTCTAAGAAAAACTGATGAACATCAAACGAGTACCAATAGAAATACAGAATACTGGGTAGGACACCCATAAAGTTTAGAAACAGAATAAAGATATCCTAGATGACATTAGATAATTCACTTATGTTTCCAGACCATAGACAACCTGCATATTAAGGGATACTATACAAAGATAAAAGGCTGGTGTTAAATGTTAAGAAGATCCTTAGAAAAAATAACATGAGGTTTTGTCCTTGGTCTTGTCCATTATTTTTGGATGATGACATGAAGATATGCTTATCAAATTTATAGATGACAGAAAGCTGGGAGGCATGGCAAACCCAACAAATTATCAAATTATGATTCAAAGTTATTTAGACAGGCTGCAAACTTATACCAAACTAGTATGAATAAATGTGAAGTCCTACTAATTGGGTTCAAAAATATCATCTGGAGGAGAGTAACCAGGGTGATAAGGGAACTGAAAAGCATGTTATGCAAGGTTTGGTTGCAGGTTATGCTGCAGCAGTCTTTTATACAGAAGGGCTGCTATGACAATGGAGTAAAGGAAGGAAGACCAGTGCAGAGAGTCTATGCCACAGAATATAGACTATTACAAATGCAAAATGTGAGGTTATTAGGGTCCAAACCAAGCTAGCAGTAATGAGAATACAAAGGAAGTTATAGATGAAAAAGGTATTGCTGAGTAAAAATCCAAGTATTTAGAATGACAATTTTGACTGTAGAGGAACAGTGGTAGTCAAAAATGGAAAGACTTAAACCACTTAAGACTTAATCCTTACTCTTCAGTTTCTCAAGATCTAGGAGGAAGAGAGAGACTAACCAACAGCTAAAACATGATGCCATAAGCACTGATACAAAGATATATATAGTTCAGTGGGGTGTGAAAAGGGAACAATGAACTCTGCTAGCCAAGGAAAGTGACTTTTGAGCTGGATCTTCAAGATCTTCAAGGTCAGATATGTAATTTGGAGTTTTCCAGGTAGCTAACGCAAAATAATGGAACGTGAAGGGTAATAAAAAGAAATATTGTATTTTTAAGCATAAAGTAACCAAGATATGTTAAAACTATTAACAGGAATAGGGAAGCTAAGAAACAAGTAGAGGGAAAAGTGGAGGCAAGAGGTTCTTTGATCTCAAGTCAAAGAAGTCTGATATTAAAAGAAAGGAGAGAAACAGGTGCAAGGTAATCATGTCTAGGAATAGTCTGATTTATATTTGGTTGTTTTTTAATATTGGGTAACTTGTTTAGAGTTAGAAGGAAAGAACTGAATACATGAAGCCAGCAGGATATGTCTGACAATAAGAACAGGACAGAGATTAACTGTAGAGTATATGTACTTAAAGGTGTTCAAATTCAAAACAATTTTTAATTTATGCTTAAAATTTGAAATGTATTTACAACCTTAAATAAATCATATGAAACATTTCACTTATTGGGAGACAGTGTGTAGAGCGGTTAAAAGTATAGGCTTCTAGAACCAGATTGCTTAAGTTCAAAGTGATCTCAACTTTAAAGTTTTGACCTTTGAGAAAGTTAATTAAATTCTAGGTCTTAATTACCTCTTCTATAAAACAAGAATAACAGTGCCTAACTCAAAGAATTACAAGGATTACATAAAGTAATACATGCAAAGCACTTAGGTCAGTGCCTGAAATCTTACAAACACTCAATAAGTGTTAGCTATTTTTATCAATATCATTATTCTCTTGGTGTGGAGGGGTACAGCAAGAGGGGCAAGAGGACCATATGTATCAACCCAAAACTGGAAAGTGATCAGAATTGTTTTTTCTTATTTTTTTAGATTTTTATTTGTGCATTCTCAAAGAAGAATTTCAAAATCTTTGTCTTCACAAAATGGTTATTTCAAGGAATAATTTATAATCATGTAATCTGAAAATCACCTTAACTTTCACGTACAAATAATTTTTTTTTACTTTATTGCAAACATTACAGCAAAAAGTATTTTTTCTTAGAGTAAAATAGCCCTCAATCACCGATCTGAAATCAGATCAAATCCCTTCTTAGTCCCTGTCCATGTGTTCATATGCATATCCAAATACAGCTTTTGAGAAGTAAGATGCATTGATATACGAGTCATATGAAGAAATTTTCCATAGTAATGGATAAGGGAATGCCTTTTGAAAATTATTCAACACAAATACTTTAAAATACTAATTTCACTGTGATTCATTTATCCAACAACTTCCATCATGTGATTAGGTCAGAGAAGGCAAGCGTGCTTCCAATGGCAGGTGATCCCCAAGAGGAACTGACATTTACACTAGATATTAAAGAATAGGTAAAACTTGAACAACAGAGTAGGGCATGCAGTAAGCAACCATCAGAAGATATTAACCAATTTCTAAATAAACCTCTTGTTCACACAGAAGGTCAATCAACAAAATTCACTGAGCATAGACACTATCCCAAATTTCACGGGAAAGACGAATCTTAATCATCTTGCATTCTCCCCTTTTTACCTTGCAAGAGGCTGTGGAGGTTCTGACAGAGACATGTCACTACTGGAAGATGCACTTGGGGGACGTTCCTGCACTTTGTTCTCTTTGTCAGATTCTCCAGATGGCTGATACCCTGGTCTGGTCTAAGAAAAAAAGGACATCAAATTTACCTGATTCCCCCCATAAAGACATATTCAAGGTGCACATAAGATAAATCTTAAGTCACTTCAACTTTAAAAAGATCATGAAATGCAGGAGGTTTTCTCTCTCAAATAAAACCAATTCAAATTTGTCTGTCTTAAAAACAGCCATTACAGGTAGCAGCAAAATTACACATGAAATCCAACAACTAACACTAACTGCATAGTTTGGAGGAAGTTAATACTCTTTCCAAACCTCAGTTTTTCACCTAATGAGTGGAAATACTAGTAGTACCTACCCTTCTCAGGGTTTTGAGGAGTTACTGAAGCTTCAGCCTGTAAAGCCTTTAAAACAGTATGCGGCATATGGTATATACTCAAATGTAATTCTTACTATCCTTAAAAAACAATAGCAATACTTGTAAAATTAGCACACTAAAGTAGGATATTCTCTAATTTCAGAACAGATAATAAAACTAGGTTTTTCATTAACACAGTCTAACTTTATCTGTTCAGTAATACAATAGAACCAGGCAAGGATATAACTAACAGCAACGAGGAGACAAACATACCAGTAACAAGCACTGTAGGAAACTGGGTACTTATTTTTAATCATATTTCTCAAATTACTCTGCATATAGAATAAACTTCATGAGAGGCCATCATTACTATAAATATTGTCAGAGCATACACCTGAATATTAGGAATGGTGAGTAATTTTTAAATAGTATAGCAAAGAAGTATTTCCTAACCACGAATTACTTCCCTTTGTATTTCTGTCACTACCACTACCTGTGTTTCCTGTGTAACAGGTTGATGAGCTGGCTCTTCAAGCAATGACTTTTCTATTAGCAATTTGGAGTAAGTGTCCTGCAGCCGCCTACTTGCTGATGGCTCAGAAGGCGGCACAGTTTTTACTTTGGTGAAGGCTTCTTTCTGTTTCCGGTAGAGCTCCTGTAATCGTTTGTTCTTCTGTTCAGTGGCCTCCTTTTGAGCCTTCTTCTCTTCATTTTGCTTCCTCTTCCTTTCTTCCTGCTGTCTAACAATGTACTGCCGT
Organism: Camelus ferus; assembly: GCF_009834535.1. Taxonomy (NCBI): domain Eukaryota; kingdom Metazoa; phylum Chordata; class Mammalia; order Artiodactyla; family Camelidae; genus Camelus; species Camelus ferus. The sequence continues at coordinate 4,430,356 of NC_045716.1, forward strand.
ACCTCATCTGTGTCATAGTGGCGCTTTTTGGAAATAACGGGGGGCTCTTCGTTAGCTGTTGTTTTGTCAGGTTTTCTTTTTATTGGGCTATGACTCCGAGGAGCTTGTACTGACGCTGATGACTTCTGATTCTGTAACTCTCCTGTCTCCTGCCTTGCAGTCTGAGCTGTAGAATCCAGCTGTAGGTCATCAAGAATTCCACGAATTTCAACAGGTAAAAAGTCCTTATTTAAGGCAGCATTTTCCTCCTGTTTATTATCTGGAAGAGAGGGAGCTAATTTCTTTACGTTACTTTCTGACCGAGCTCTACTTCTTGAACGTTCTGAGTTTCGTGGAAGATGTCTGTGTGAAACATCCAACCTAGGATCCGATTCTGCTCTTCCAATATGACCCCCTGCAAAGTATGAACTGTTAGTGACATACTAAAATTCTACATCCATGCCTAAGATTTACTGCACTAAGGAGAAAATTAGGGAATTCTGCTTTATCTTAAACTCAAATTCAAACATCCTATAAAATCTTCTAAAGAATATTTTAAAGGAAAGAAAAACATCCTTTTTGCAGTAAGAGAGGAATTTCAATATTCTTAGAAACTATATTTCCTTGGCATTTTAAAAAAAGTACATCTTTTAATATTTCTGCAATAAGGACAGATCTTGCTATTGTCATGAATGTTTAACTATTAATATTAACAGAGAATTACTGTTTCTCTCCCATGTGCATATTTAATGTTACTAGTTCTCTCCCTCCCTAAGCCTCCAAACATTGTTTAAAAACCAACGTTATACTGCCACAATTCTCCAATGAATAAAGAAAGAACTGAATATAGAGAAACAATCATTTTATCATCTAAATGTTTGTTGATGTGGCTAAATTTTAAAACTGAGAATGTATGTAAGTTTATTTATAAGCTAGAGGAAAGTGAAGAGGAACAGATACAAAATAAATATTGACTGCCATACACCAAATGGCATTTTTTACTGAATTCACTTCAGAAGCTCAAATTATTTGAGGCAAATTTTAGCTATTGAAAAGAAAAGCTGGCTTGTAGGTATCTATATTTCATTTCCCAAAATTAATGTTCATGAAAAAGTATCTAGTTATTTCAAATGATATAAACTAGTTATTTCAAGACATTTCAAAAAGAGAAAAGCAATGGACTTGAGGGTCAAACTAAAGAGCTGGGGATCTATATCAAATATTGCCACCCACTGACTATATAACCTCAAGAAAAATCACTTCTCTCCCAGGGCCTGTTTCCTAATCTGTCAAACAAAAAGAAATCCAACCTTATGAATGTCCACCTGTGTTTGCAAACGCAGAGATAAGACAAATTAGACCTGATTCTCTAAAGGTCCCTAAAAGTCTAATAAGAGTTGATTAAATGATGCTCTGCAATTTATTCACAATGACAGCTAAATATAGTTAATATAACACAAGCAAACTTGTTAATAAAGATCACCGTAACATCTGTTTATGTGGAAATTATCCAGACAAGCCCAATAGAATATTTCTTCCTTTTTTGAGCTACATTTACAATTAGAAAGCAAAGTTCTAAAGCATTCTTAAAAGAGTATTTGCACCTCTCAAAGTACTTACACAAGCAACTTTTAACTGCTTTTCTCAACAGTTTTAATGACTGAGATAATTTAATAACTTAGTTACTCACCAGATTTAGTAGCTCTTTCTCTTCCACCTCTGTCACTTGACGCTGTTCTTCGCTCTTTTTGCTCTATTCTGGGTGCAGGTCCCAGAATTTTCTTTACCAATTTTTGTCCATCTCGCCAAGAAGACGTACTTATCAGATGACTGCTACCTAAAATATATTAAATTTAAAACTTAAATTTTATCTCTAAGAAGTACATCTTACTCAACCATACAAGTATTTGTAATTAAACCTTCACTTATCTTACGCCAAAGTCAAAAGGTTTACAGTCTAATTTTATTTTTAAACTTTGAGTCCCCAAAAATCAATAAACAGTTTGTTTAAATATTGATTTACCCACACACTTCAAATACTAGGTGTAAAATGCTTTGAAAGTGAAATACCAAATATTAATAATTTCTGAAACCTCAAGAACTAGGGCACTGAATCCAACAATTTTAGCTTAAAACAAAAATATGTCTTAACTGTACTAAGTGTTTGGTTTACAAAAACCAGCACAGTACCTGACACATTCTAAAATGTATGTTTGCTGAGTGAACAAATGACTTAATCTAAGCATAGAAAAAAATTTGAGGAAACACATAACAAACCGTTCACAATGATTACCTTTGAAGGGGATGGCATTACAGGGAATTGCACAGTGTATTTTACAGATATATACCAACAATATATACTACTTTTTACTGCATAAAACAATGACATTTCACAAGCAAATATCATCAACACTTTAAATTGCCCTCATTATAAAAGTTCATAAAAATAAAAGTATATACCAATAAATACAGGTGTTTACCAAGAGAAAAACTTTTCATTTACTAGTTTCAGATTGTAAAAAAGTTAAAATTAGAGCATTATTTCAAAATAGTAACTTAAACATAGCCAAAGTTGATAAAATTACAATAAATTCACTCTACTTATACAATGCTTGTTGAAGGTTAAGTGGATATAGTTTCTTTAAAAAAAACCAACAATGTAGTATTACATGTCAGGGGCCCCCAAAGTGTTCATTTCCCTTGAGCAAAGAATCCAAGTAATACAAATGTATCCAATAGAAAGAAAAAATGAAAAATTTCACTGTATAATCTTCTAAATATCAGAAGTAATCGAAAATACTGAGTGGTGAAAAATTAATTAAACTATATTTCTATTTGATGGAGTACTCACAGTACTCAGAAATTTGGCCATTACAAATTACAATTTCTATAAGAAATGTTCTTGTGGTGAGATGCTAAAGGAAAAAGGTAAAATTTTATGTACACAATGATTACAATCACCTGTTATGATTTTAAAATTGCTATAAGAAAATACACAAAATAATACTAACATTTTGTTTAACGGCGGTAGTTTTTATGTTTTCTATTTTTCAAGCTTTCTGTGATGCTATTTTATTGTATTTATAATTTTTAAAAATTCCACTTAGAGTTTCTTTTAAAAGGGCTTATTTAAAAGTTTAAATGGAAGCACAGTTTTGATGAAAACATCTATTATTAAAAAAATACAAAGCGGGAGGGTATAGGTCAGTGGTAGAGTGCACATCTATTCAAGCACAAGGTCCTGGGTTCCCCAGCACTTCATTAAAAAAAATAAATAAAGCCTAAGTACCACCCCCACCAAAAAGTATACAGTGCTGTAATGTCAATTATACCTAAAATAAAACTGAAAGGAATAAACATTTTTTAATTAAAAAAAAATCTGAATCACAAATGTGTGCTATTTACTTTAGAAATGTTTTTGCACATTGTTATTAACCTTATACAGTCTATCTAAAATATTTTAAAGGTTTAAAGTCTATTATTTAATCTATTTATAAGAAATTTTATGGTTTTTTTCTTTTGGGGGGAGGGGAGGTAATTAGGCTAATTAATTAATAATTAATTAATGGAGGTACTGGGGATTGAGCCCAGGACCTCATGCATGCTAAGCACAAGCTCTGCCACTGAGCTATTCCCTTCCCCTCGAAATCTTATGTTCTTAAACAAAATGGAGAACAGGCTTCTCTTCGATTTCAGATTAATTTTCCGAATCAAGAGCAAACAACCATGAATAGGTAGTTATTTATAAATGTTGGCTTCCAAATATGCTGGGTGGTTATTTCTAAATTCTGGCTTTGTGGAATAGTCTCATGGAGTCATTGGTACAAAAAGAAGACTTTCGTTATAGATAAACTATTAATACAGCTTAGGTGCATTTAATGACTGCCTCCGTCATTGCCACAGTACATACACAGGGATTAGCACATCACAAAGCTGGATAAATACAATCCAAGATCAGTATTTGTAAGTTTTAGTGGTCTCAGTGCTTCATTTCAAAATATGCCCCTGACAACAGTATTACCTAACAGCATGTGAAAAATAATACTTTATTTTTTAATGTAAGAATTAGTTTCATTTACATTCAGTTAATTCATGTTCCTATAATATTTTAATTTTTATTTGTATACAGCTAGGATCATCCTTTTATGACATCTAGAGTTAACAATGGGTGTCACAAAATATGTTACTTGCCACTCTTTTGATTAGTCTATCACCACAAAAATAAGCACCTGGTCAAAAACCAGTGCCCTATCATTCCTATTTCATGTTCCCTTAAGACCTGGTACATTCCCTAACCTACATTCACTACCCTTTATTGTAACTACATATCTACTGTTTTCCTGACCAGATTATAAGTTCTAGGAAGGCAGAGGCTATGGGCAACCTGCTTACTACTGTATTGCCTAAACTTGGAATAGCCCAGTGTCTCACATACAGCAAGTGCTCAAAAATATGTGCATAAAGAATGAATGTATGAATGACTGATTCAGAATGTCTCCAAACTGAAAGTGACAAGTTCCCAGCTTTCTCCACTCTTGGCCCAAATTACTCACTGACTTAAATATGACAAACTAAATAGCCACTATCGGTATAGCCAGAAATGATAATAATTAGTAGTAGTGGAATTATACCTAACATCTGAGTGCTTACCATGTGCCAGGTACTACATTGAGTGCTTCTGTTATTAACTATTTTAGTTCTCACCACAACCTGTGAAAGAAGTAACTACTGCTTTCCCACTTACATCTGGGGAAACCAAAGGATACTAAAATCAACTCATTTACCAAAGGAACAAAGCTAGACATGACAGAGCCAGGTTACTAATCTGCACAACATGGCTCGAGCCTGAAATGTTAACCACTATGGAACTAGGGAATTCTCTTTTTCCCTGTCTTGATTTATGCGGAGTCCAGCCTGACTACTACTGCCATACTTTTTGTGTAACATTTTTTCTCTTATGAGAATAAGTGAAGGGACTTAGCAATAGTCATAAGTCATCCTTTTGTGTATAAAAGTTCACTACATAAAAATCATTACCCTTAATCTGGTTAATTTCTATTAAAAATGATAGAAAAAAATATGGGAAGGTGTCAGAAAACACATGGCTTCATGAATATATACATAAATGAAAACTTATCAAACTATACATTCTAAATATGTACAATTTACTCTATGTCAAATGTACTTCAATAAAACACACATATACAAAATAATGACACATAAAATATACTGTATTTTCATATGTGCCAAATAATGAGAACATTTATTTCCATGTAGATGCCATCTCAATAATATGTAACTTTAGAATGGGCCCGATATTGAGAAAACTAACCTGTTTTGCATTCTGGACTGGATAACTGTGTTACCTTTTGGACTTTTCGTACTGGCTTGACTACTTTCTTCTCTTTACTTTTTTCAGCAGGTTTCTGTTTCATAGAGCTATCATCTGAAAAGCAGAAACATTTACAGTAAATATAATAATGATTGCTACCTGGATACCCAACTAATCCTCCCCTCAGTATGAAAAATCTGTATAAAGTATATGATTCAGATAGGGAGAGAGAAAGCTTACCTGAGGCTATTTCTATGACCCAAAAGCTACAATGCCAAATCCTCTTGCAGAAAGGTCTAAAGACCATTACTCCACTGTTAGGTTCCAACTCTTTGTTATTTTTTTCAGGAAACCCTTGAGAAATTCACCTCACTTTCACAAACTGGAAGAAGCTACAATAGCAGTGCTTTCCAAGCCAGAATCACAGCATTTATAGAACCTCAGAGGTGAGCACTTTCACAGATACATATTTCATTTAAAAATTCCTACTTAACTGAAGATATTCATGAACTTCTGGAATAAAACTTCATAAAAAATTCAATATAATATTCCTAAATTAGGCCTTTTTATGATTATGCTAGTGAAATACGTCAAGGTACTTCACAAAGAAACTACTACTCACTAATTTTTAAATTCCAGCCTGGGGAAATATACTGACTATAGATATAAATTTGAAAATTAATTTCAGTTACAGCTGTGAATAATTGTACTTTAAAATACATAAAGAAATCTGCATTGTGGGAAAAGCAGAATTACGTGTAAGTCAAAGGCTGTAAAGCAGGCGCATGCTTAGTATCTAAGAAACAGCAAAGAGGCCAGTGTGAGTGAAGTGGACAAAGAAGAATATTAAGAAGCAGAGTCGAGTCGAGAGACAGAACTGAGGGCCAGATCATGTGACGCTTCATAGGTCATTATATGAACTTAAGGTTTTACCCAAGAACGAGATGAAAAGTTTTTAGAAGATTTAGAGCAAAGGAGTGATATGATCTAAATTAAATTTTAACAAGCTTACTCTCCCAGCTGTGATTAGAACAGACTCATCAGAAGAAGGGCAGAAGAAGGGTAACCAGTTAGAAGGCTACTGCAGTAATTCTGCCAAGAGACTGATGGTGGGTGACCTGGACCTAGGTGGTAGAGGAAATCCATTATATTTTAGATGTATTTCAGACAATTATAGATATAAGGTATAAGAGAAACAGAGGGGTCAAGGATGACTAAAGATTTGGGACCCGAACAAATGGAAGAATAGGATTAACTAAGATGGAGAGACTACCAGACGAGTAAGTTTAAGGGGTGTATCAAGAGCCCATTTAGTTAGTTAGCTAGCTGCATTTTGGATATATCAAGTTTAAGAAGTCTATTATACAACCAAGGAGAGATGTGGAGTTAACAGCTAGATAATGAGTCTGAGTTCAGGGAAATCTGGCCAGGGACATACATTTGGGAACCATCAGCAACAGACATATTTAAAGTCCTGAGACCAGAAGAGCTTGCCTAGTTTGTATGTAGATAAATTTTTTTTTAAAATTTTAAAGGAAAAAGAAAGGGGAAGGGGAGAGAAAATAAAATAAAGAGAAGAAAAGAGAAAGAGAGATCCAAGTACTGAGACTGTGGCATAGCAATGTTTAGAGATCAGAGCTGATTAGAGGAAAAAACAAGTAAAAAGGAGAAAAACTAAACACTTAGAGTATCCTAGAAAAATATCAAGTGACGAATTTCAAGGAAGAAGTGATCAGTCATGTCCAATGTTGCTGAGAGATCAAGTAGGATGACAAATGAGAATTAAATACTGGATTCAGCAATGTGGACACCATTAATAATCTTGGTAACAGTAGTCTGCAGAGAAGTAAGAGCAAAAAACTAATAGAAAGGATTCAAGAGTAAAACAGAGGAGAAAAATTGGAGACAATGAATATAAGGCAAATTTTTTAAGTTTTGCTGTAAGTAAAAGGAGAGAAGCAAGGCAGAAGCTGAAAAGAGGGGTTCTTTTATGATGGCTGAAATAACAGTATTATAACAGTATGTTGAAGTAACAGTATGTTGAAGTAACAGTATGTTAATGGGCATGGCGTCATCCAGAGGGAAAACCTGATGATGCAAAAGAAAGAAAACGGGGCTGAAGTAATGTCCTTAAATACATAAGAGCAAATGGAATCTAAAACACAAGTAGATGGGTTTGTTTAAGGCAGAAGCACAGGCAGAGTTCATCCAACGTAACAAAACAGAAGGCAGACCATGATAGGCAGACCTCTCTAGGAGTTCTTTGACATACATCATTCCACTAGCCTATAATGATACTGTCCTATGAGGTATATTGATACCAATTTTACAGATAAGAAAACCAAGGAAAAGAGGTTATATAGCACAGGTAATATACACAGCTAATAAGTGGCAGAGCCAGAATTTGAACCCTTGTAAGCTGACTGCCTTCTTGTTAGTATGTTTATCTGCTGCTTGACAAATTACTGGCCATTTCAAAGATCTCAGAGGTCTAGTAGAAGTAAATTCAAGTAGACTCTGCTATGTTTCCTTCAAATCAGACAAGCCCAACTATGAAAGTCCCTTAGTTTAAAAATAGCCTAGTTTCTGTCTCATCAGCTATAAATGCTAATTTTAGCCCTGGAACAGAGCCTAGTGGCTAAGAGAGCCTTATGACTGATACCACCACAACTTTGGTATATGTACCATGCAGTTAAAAAAGGAAATATCTTCAGTTTGGTGACCCTTTTAAATTTAGTATTACAAGTTAGATAGTAAGTATGATAAAACACTCAAAACCTAAGAAAGCTCCACTCTCACCTGCAAAATGAAGTGCTAAGTCTCGATACAGTTCTCTACTCATGTTTTGAAACTCAGCCTCCTGCCACACTTTCCCATCAGGTGTTCGAATCTTGGTCTCTGAAGGATTGAAGCCTAATATACAACCAACAATACAGAACATTCTTATCAAAGTTGCATTGGAAGTTTTGTTATACCCTGTGAAATATAACATACTATAACATTCATTCTTTTAAAGTGTACAACTCCATGGTTTTTAGTTATTCACAAAGTTATGCAACTATCACTGCTATCTAACTCCAGAGCACTTCATCACCCTGAAAAGAAACCCTGTACCCATTAGCAGTCACTCCCCACACACTCCCTCTACTCCTTGGCAACTTCTAATCTATTTCTATCTTTATGGATTTGCCTATTCTGGACATTTCATATAAATAGAATGACATAATATGTAGCCTTTTGTGTCTGGCTTCTTTGACTTAACATTTTGTTCTCAAAGTTCATCCACCTTAAAACGTATCAAAGCTTTCTTTCTTTTTACTGTTGAATGATATCCCATTGTGCAGATATATCAACATTTGTTTCTCCATTCACTAGCTGATGGACATTTGGGTTGTTTCTACTTTTTGGCTACTATTTATAATATTACTATAAACATTCATGTATAAGTATGTGCGTGTATGTATGTTTTCAATTCCCTTGGGTATCATAGCTAGGAGTAGAATTGCTGGGTCATACCATAACTCTATGTTTAACTTTTTGAGGAACTGCCCAACTGTTTTCTAAAGGAGCTGCACCATTTTACATTCTCACCAGCAATGTATGAGGGTTCCAATTTCTCTATATCTTCACCAGCACTTGTTATCCTCTGTCTTTTTTATTACAGCCATTCTAGTAAGTATGAAATGGTACCTCATTGTGATTTTGATGTGCATTTCCCTATAACTAATGATGCAGAACAGCTTTATAAGCTTTTAAAACAGGAATGCATAATTAGCTACCACATAATATATTAACAAATACTGTTTGGAAAAAGTAAGCTTCAGTGAGATAAAGCAATACACACTTGTTCAAAAAGACTAGAAATGGATAAGTACTAAATTAAATGCTAAAAGAATGTCAATCATACATTATGGATTTCAGAGATACAAACTACCCTTCTCGAGACTAGAGGGAAACAACACTACTCATTCTTTGAAGACAGGCATTAACTGCTACCATCTGTCTAATATGGTTTTGCCTATGGCCAAATGGACAAGCTTCTGTCCACATAGGTAAAATGCACTCAAAGTGTGAAAAATAGGTCTTTATAACATACTTGTTCAAATTCTCAACAAACATTACATGTGTGCTATTTCCTAGGAATCACCATTCTAATGTCCTACTTTAAATTTATCGCTATTCTTAAAGAAATACACTGAACTTGGAATGCTGTTTTGCAAAATAATGAATATGGATGATAATCAGAGCAGCAAAATGATTTATACTTTCAAATGGGCTCAACTTACCAAACAACTGCCAATAAATATTTTGTAAAATTAAATCAGTGTAAAGAATAGAGTCAAAAATTGGTGAAAGCACATTAGAGGTGTTAGATAAAATGTACTAGTAAATTAATTAAATGTCTAACAGGAAACAATCTATTCAGCTCTTAGGAACAATAGCATAAGCTTAATTTTACCTGGCATTTGGGTCATGGGGCCCAAAACTATGTCTACACCTTCATAAAGAAAAAGTTTATAAACTATAGTTTGTAACAAGAAAGTGTGGCAATTCCATGCAAATCTATCTCCCTCCCCTATTCTCTCTCTCTGTATTCAACTCTACCATTTTTTTCCTCCTCACTTCTTTAGGAAACATTTATCTCTATAGAAACCTTTCTTTATATTTGCATCTTTAAGTTAACTTTAAGAAGATTTCAGTATCTACATCAGTTTCTCGTTCTGTTCCCCAGTCTATTTCCATTATTTGTCTACATTTTTTCTTACTAGTTAAAATTTACTGAATAGAATAAAAGTTATACTGTGGATTTACTTGTGTCCAAGATACTGTACTAAGCTCTGAAATAATAGGGATGACCAATACAAGCTCTTAAACTTCTTGGGGATTTACACCAGAAAGAAAAAGATATGGAAACAACTAGATATAGGACAAGAAAGAATCACATAAACACCACTGTGTTTACTACCTCAAATTTTAAACACACACACACACACAAAAGAAAAGCCAAAGTTTAGAATGGATTTCATATGCTAACAACTATATAAAAGGATAAGAAAATAAACACACACCACATACACACTCTCTCTCTCGTTTGTGTATAAAAAGTTATCTCTGGAAAAATACACAAATTTTTCATACAAGTAACCTCCAGAAAGGGGACCAGGTGGCTGGAGTACAAGAGTGACAGAGCTTTTCAAGGTATACCCTTTTCATCTTTTGAATTATGAATCAAGTGAATCCATTAATTTCATTTAAACAAATTTAAGCAAATGTCACTTTAGAATACAGTATATTAAGACGCTTTTAATATACACTGACAAAAAAATTGGCAGAAAAACAATTCTTCACTGTTGGAAAAAATAAATCCATTGCTCAGGACATTGGAAACCAAATTCTGTCATGATTTCTGAAATGTATGCTACATTTCATAAGTTAACCTCCCAGAAGTTGTATTCATAATATATTTTAATATGAAAACTAATGTGTTAAAAATGAATAAGTAAAAGGAAGATATGAAATCCAGTCACCAACTCAAAAGAAAGTTGTATTTAACATTTTCACTCTGGTTCTTTAGGTTGTTTTTTTCTTTTTTAATTTTTAGATTAAAAAAATTATTAAATAAAATACAGATTCAAATTGCCCATCTTAACTTTGCCTTAGTGGAATAACTTGAGGAATTTCAGAACCTTGACTTTTAGAATGAAAAGACCTTAAGTGTACAATGTGCATTTAATAAGTCTGACATAAGTATAGACAAAGTTTTGGATAATCGCTATCTCAGAACCCACAAGAACACTTTGATCCCACCATTTGCTATTTGTTCTATCAACAAATCCTACATGGCACACAAATTACTACAAGGCTATGAAAGAATTTTAAGGGAGCTGCCCATAAGTTTATCACAAATTATCTAGAATAAAATGTTAATCATCCATCTTTTATCTAATTCACAATAAATATCACTAGCAAAACATAATAAGCAAAACAAAATGAAACTGGTAGTTGTTCAAACTGTTAAAATTAACAGAAGAAACAAATCTTGGCAATATTTTGATCTTCATACATTTATCTAGAAAAACTGAACTTGAAAAAAACATCCACAAAGAAAGGCCAGAATGGCATAAGTTTTAGTGATAAAAGTCACATAGAGTAACTTATCAATGAATCAACTCTTTATTAAAAACTTTACATGGATAATCTTGTGAAAATAATTTCAGGAACATAAAAATGCAGACTTCTTAAAACCACCATATATAAAAACTGGAGTTGGCTGAAGACAGAAATTCTCTCTGAAAAACATCTTCTCAATGAAAAGCTATCAATGGTGGTATAAATATGATTTAAATATTTCTTTTCTTAAACATGGGAGAAAAACCCTAATGTCAAAACTCAAAGGTTAAAATAAAAGGATCAAAATGTCGGTGCTATATGCAGAGAACTATAAAACACTGATTAAGGAAATTAAAGATGATTTAAAGAAATCAAAAAATATCTCATGATCTTGTATTGGAGAATTAATATTGTTAAAATGGCCATACTACCCAAAGCAATCTATAGATTTAAAGTGATCCCTATCAAATTTTTCACAGAACTAGAACAAATCATACTAAAATTTATATGAAATAACAAAAGACCCAGAATTGCCAAAGCAATACTGAAGAAAAAGAACAAAGCTGAAGGAATAACCTTTTCAGACTTCAGACAATACTACAGAGCTACAGTAATCAAAACAGCATGGTATTGGCTTAAAAACAGACACATGGATTAATGGAACAGAACAGAGAGCCCAGAAATAAACCCACACACAGTCAACTAATCTTTGACAAAGGAGGCAAGAACATACAATGGGGAAAAGACAGTCTTCAACAACTGGTGCTGGGAAAGCTGGACAGCCACATGTAAAGCCACAATGAAATCAGAACACTCCCTCACACCATACACAAAAATAAACTTAAAATGGCTTAAAGACTTAAATAAGACAAGACACTATAAACCTCTCAAAAGAAAACACAGGCAAAACAGTCTCTGTCATAAATCTCAGCAATGTTCTCCTAGGGCAGTCTACCCAGGCAATAGAAATAAAAGCAAAAATAATCAAAACGTATAAGCTTTTGCACAGCAAAGGAAACCGTAAGCAAAACAAAAAGACAACCTACAGAATGGGAGAAAATATTTACAAATGATGTGACAGACAAGGGCTTAATCTCCAGAACATACAAACAGCTCATATAACTCAACAACAAAAAATAAACAACCCAATCCAAAAATGGGCAGAAGACCTAAATAAGTATTTCTCCAGTGAAGACATACAAATGGCCAATAGGCACATGAAAAAATGCTCAATATCACTAATTATCAGAGAAATGCAAATCAAAACTATAATGAGGTATCACCTCACACCAGTCAGAATGGCCATCATTAAAAAGTGCACAAACAATAAATGCTGGAGAGGCTGTGGAGAAAAGGGAACCCTCCTATACTGTTGGTGGGAATGTAGTTTGGTGCAACCATTATGGAAAACAGTATGGAGATTCCTTAAAAAACTAAAAATAGACTTACCATATGATCCAGCAATCCCACTCCTGGGTATATATCCAGAGGAAACTAATTCAAAAAGATACACACGCCCCAATGTTCATAAGCAGCACTATTTACAATATCGAAGAAAGCAACCTAAATGTCTATCAATAGAGATGACTGGAAAAAGAAGCTGTGATATATATTTATAAAATGGAATACTACTCAGCCATGAAAAAGAATAAAATAATGCCCTCTGGAGCAACATGGATGGACTTGAATATTGTCATACTAAATGAAGTAGGCCAGAAAGAGAAAGAAAAATACCATATGATATCACTTATATGTGGAATCTAAAAAAAAAATGACATAAATGAACTTATTTACCAAACAGAACCAGACTCACAGACACAGAAAACAAACTTGTGGTTACCAGTGGGGGGAAGGGGGTGAGAAGAGATAAATTGGGAGTTTGAGATTTGCAAATACTAATTACTATATATAAAATAGGTAAACAACAAGGTTCTGTATAGCACAGGGTATCTCGTAATAACCTATAATGAAAAAGAATATGAAAAGGAACAAATATACATATATATACACACATATACATACATAACTGAGTCACTATGCTATACGCTAGAAATTAACACAACACTGAAAACCAACTATACCTCAATTAAAAAAAATAAATAAAAATAAAGTATGCAGGGAAAAAAATTGTCAGTGCCAAAGTATTTTTTGTTTGTTTCGTTTTTCTGGGTTTTTTTGTTTGTTAATACTTTTTATTTATTTTTCAGTGGAGGTACTGAGGATTGAACCCAGGACCTTGTGCATGCTAAATATATGCTCTACCACTGAGCTATATACCCTTCCCCAATGTTAAAATATTCTGTAACCAAATATTAACTGGCATTGACTGAATTATCTTTTCAACATCACTTTTGAAAGAATTCCTAATAACAATCCAAATATAATGGCTGATTAAGAGCAATATTCTTTCAGTTCTCTGAAAATTGTACTAATTTCTGTTTTCTCTTTTGTTCAACTTGTTAAATGTTCACATAGTGGTCCTCAAACTATAAGAATCTCCTGAAGGGAATTGTTAAAAATTCCAACTCCAGAGTCTATCTCCATAGAAATTCTGATTTAGGTCCAGTGTAGGATGCAGGAATCTGCATTTTTAATTTGTACCCTGAATTAATTTCGTATGCATTTAATTTGAGACTCACACCTTGTTCTAAAGATGATCTTCTGTACTCAAATATATCCTAGGGAGAAAAGTGGACAAGGAGGCAGGAATAAAGAAAAAAATACAAAGACTGATTACAAACCTTTATATGCTGGAGCAGGTGGTGCTGCTGCTACTTTCCTGACTTTTGCAGTCACTGAGTTATCAACATTAACAACCATTACTGGATGGTCAATATGACCCAGATTTTGGCCCCGCCCATTTGTTTCTTCTGAGTGTTCCCACTGTTTCCTAATCCGCTCTTTGAGTTTTTCCAGTTTGACATCATGTTGTCGCCGCTTTAGGATATCTAATCTTTGGGAATTACAAGTACTAGTAGAAGACGGAGAAGAGTCAGTTAGCCGCAACACTTTTGGATCAGTATCATGGCCCATGTTACTCATAAAAGCCTTCAAATTGTTCTCATTTCCTTTTGCTCTATTAGGCTTTTCTTCCTCAGTTCTCATAGGAGCTGCCATCTTAATCAAACATTCAGAATTTTGCAATGCATCAATTGTTGGCCGATCATTTAAAAACCTAACAACTGTATCATTGATGACAGATGATTGGGAGCTCTCAAAATCACAGCAACGTATATTCCGATCCTCTCGATTGCATATTATCCGGTTCCCACTCTCAGGCTTCTCTTCATTAACATCCACACAATACACATGCTTTGACTCTAAATGGCTGGGACTTATATTAGAAGGTGTGCCATGGACTTCCCTGTTATTAAAAAACAGTAAGCTTTGAATAAAGAGTACAAAAACCAGTCATACAAACTAAATGGAGAACTCTAAGCTAATATTAGAGAACCAAAAAATACCTAGAAATTCCAGTAGGCTAAAAATAACAAAATAACCATTACTAATATTAAAACTCAACGCTCAGTGCCCCATGTGTATCAAGTTACATGGCAAATAATCCAAATCATAATCTGTATATTAAAAAATAAGAAATATGCAAAAGATGCATGGAGAGATTTCCTAAAGAGCCTCAGAAAAGAGGATTACAATCTAAGTTCAGATACTCACTTTATGTCTATTACCAAAATGTACATTTTACTTCTCCATGAAATCTTAAGTATGAGAAAAAAAGTTCTCAAATACTGGCATTTCATATGTATAACTTCTAAATAATGTACCAAGTTAACAAATAGATTGGGAGTAGAAATAAAGTGGAAATACAATAAATATCTTCTTCCAAATAAATGTGGTTAGTGAAGTTAAACCTCTCTGAACCACAGTAACTTTCTTGGCAGGTTCAAATTACGTAAAGCATATCTAGAAACTTCAAAGTCAGCAAAGATGACTGGACATGGCCAAAGAACCTATCACAAAATCCATAATCTCTATTCATAAAAACACTAGCAAAAATCTTCCTTCAAAGACTATTTTTATTTTACACATCATTCTAATAAGTTCTATTTTAAGAACAGAGGCAGTTTATTAAAAGAGCAGTTAATGAAGACAAGCCTCAGTAGTAAGAAGAGCACATGAAAAAATACTCAAAATTATAAAAGCAGACATAACAACAATCTGGACCTGCAATGTGTGAAAGAGTAGACATTAGCCACATGTGGTAACTGAATGCTTGAATGTGGCTAGTCCAAACTGAGAGGTACTATCATGCAAATTATATACTGGATTCTAAAGATTTAAGACAAAAAATAAATGAATAAAGAATATAAAAATCTTTGTGTATGTGACTACCAAAAACGTTTAAATGACATGTATGTGGCTCACACTAATGATTCCATCACATAACAATGATCTAGATGTTTCACGTGTAGGCATAAAACTATGATACCACAAAAATTCTTAGGGCCGTGACTCTGTAACAGCATACTGTGGTAACTCTGTTTATCATGAGTGCATGAGTACGCACATTTTTCTAAGGAGAAAGTCTACAGTTTTCATCAGATTCTCACTGGGGTCCATGACCCAAAAAATACCGGACCCTGTTCTAAGTGGTTGATTATTAAACAAGATGGGGGCTGAGAATTAAGTTCTGTAGCTTCCACTACAGATCAAGGCTAAATTATTTTCACTATCTTGACCAGACTGCAACAATTCACTGTCAAAGTGATTAAAGTCTAAAATGAGTACATGCAGAGAATAAAATAAAGCATAAAATGGCAGGTTTCATATCATGCCTCAATCTTAAAAGAGGACAATTGACCAAAAAAAAAAAAGTAACTTCATACAGTCTTTCATTCACTCACTCATTAAATATATACTGAACCTGTATAATGGTGTTCGCTATACAATTCTTTCAACTTTTCTGTAAATATGAAAACTTTCATGATAAAATATTGGGAAAAATATTTATGGAATACTTAGCAAATAGGCATTAAGATAATGCTTTGAGAATAAGACAGATTTATAGCCTTACATAAACTAATGTAATGTGTAGAGACGTAATCAAAATAGAATGCAACATGAAAATGCTCTAACAGAGGAAGTTAGAGTATTATGGGAGCACACAGAGGAAGGGTAATAAGCTGGGGAATGAAGATGGATAGAAATGTTTCATACAGAAGGTAATAAAAGTTTTAAGTGATAAACGGAGTTGGCTAGGTGAAGGGTGTTTTGTTCACAGCAATCCTATGAGTACTTTTTTCTTTTCTTAAAAGATACATAATTTACACAATTTTAAATATGAGGTGTATTCTTTGCAGGAAAAACAATAGAATATAAACAGTAATTCAGTTTCAATTCTGAGAATGATTATGTTTCTAGGCACCTCATTATTCTTCGAATTTTTCCTTCCTCCTTTTTCTAACCTATGAATTTTTACCCAGATTAAATCCCTGGTCTTCTCTCTACATTTTCACCATTTTATCACTTCAACACTAGTGATAACTCCCAAATTTATATTCGCAGCCCTGACCTTTCCACACACATTCCTACCCAAATTTCCAAATGCCTACTCAATATTTTCACCTGGATATTTCAAAATTATATCAAATTGAATATATTGAAAATTGAATTTATAATCCAACTCCATCATGCAAATTCTTTATCTCAAATTTAAGAGTATAAACATACGCCCAGTACCACCATGCACCATCATTAAACTCCTTGATTTACTGACACTTTAAAATACTGAAAATGCTTATAAATGAAACAAATAAATATACAATCTAGTGTTTATTACTTTTACTATTTGCTTTCCCAAGAGTGTGAACATATTATTACCATTAATAAAATGTCCTTCAAATATCCACTGGCAACAAAATAAAACAATAAACCAACTCGTATCCTCAAGAAGAAAGACTTTTGGGTAACTAATTAATGTTACCAAAAAAAAAAAAAAAAAAAGAAGAAGAAGAAGAAGAAGAAGATAAACTAAGCTAACAATACTTATTATGTAGAATACCCAATCTGAAATACTAAGGAAAAAAAAGCCACACTTCCAAAGAGTGAATAATTTGTAGGAAACATTTATTACAATGATGGTGGCCTGGGCAAATATTACTACTTCTTCTCTCCAAGTATTTAATCTGTAAAAGAGTAGAAAGTCAGCATTTCATAATATAAAAGATTTTGCTTTACCTTCTTAGAAAATGAAAAAGGTAGTAATAATAATAGATCCAGAGTGCTATGGAAAACTGGGAAAGTAAACTATGATCTTACTGTAGATACTACAGGCTAACTCTATTTGATAATTTTTTTAAACAACACTAACCTGTAAGAAACTAAAGGTTCACGAAACTCCACATGATTAATTTTCTTTACATTACTCTCCAGGGTGGTAGCTCTGAGAGGACTACGAGATTTCTCTTTTCGTGTTTTAGAAGATTTGGAAGTGGGGGCATTAACCCCAGAATCATCCAGGTATCTACCATCTGAAGAGAAAGGAAATGTATGAAAATATGATATAAAACATGATTGTCTGAATTTGGCTAGTATTTAAGAAAATAACTTAGGTATATATTATTTCTGGCACCTCTACTTAGAGATTATGCAAACAAATGGAAAAAAATGGAGGTTTAAATCATTACAGTAACTCAATCTATAGAGAAAGACTGTAATATTGAGCAAACAATGCAAAATAAAATTATACCTATAAAATTCTTTTTTGTCAAAAGCTCTCATTCACTTAAAAAAAGAAGTATCAGATAAAACATAACAGACAGATTTATTTTTTTAAAATCAATTTCAGTGGAAAGTACTAACCTGCAGGGGGTAGCCCACTAATTATAATTAAATATACAAAAGGTAATCAAAGAAAATATTCACACTGTGTCAATTAATGATGGTATCTGTAAAACAGATATTCCAATTTTGATTTTAAACTCCAACAAAAACTATATATCTTAAGTCAATTAAATTTCAAAGTGATATATCTGTGAATTAAAAAAAAATAAAATAAAAACATCTATAACCCCAAAGGCTCAAAATCAAATTCTCACTAAAAACAAATGAAAACTCACTGTCAAAGGTGATGCAGTGATGCTAACATCACTGGTCAAAAGATGGTAAAAATATCATTTACAGTCACTGAATACAAGGCTGCTTCAAATTACTCAGATCCAAGAAAAAAAAAAAAAAAACACTAAATGCTGGTGAGGTCGATAGCCTCTGACAAAAGAGCAAGCAAATGCATGGGACTATAAGAAATTAAGACAAAACATCAAAAACTTATATTTAACATATTTATATCTTTGGAAGTAACCTCATACATACCTTTTCTACTTATTTTTCTGGTAGCACTTGCAGAAGACTTCTTGGTATCCATGACAGAATCAAACACAGCTGTACTCGTAGGAGCTACTTCTAATTTGTTTTCAATGTGCCTCAGCTAAAGTTTAAACACCATCAAGACAATCAGGTTAATTCTGTAAATAAACCAGCTACCACTGATTTACTTAGTTATTTAAAATTATATTGTCTAACCAAAGTAGAAAAAACTCAGGAATGCTTTATTTTAATAAAAAAAATAAGTTTTTCCATTATTTACTACTTCAGCTATTTTAACAACTGGCTCAGTGCTGCCCAAATCTGGACATGTAAATCAGAAAGATTCTGAAGAATATCGAAGAGTTTCTATTTGTTCTGTTGACCCATTTTTTTAATTGTTGAGTTTTTTAAAAGCTGTAAATTTTCTGACGCTGTATGTTGCATATCATTGTGCTACATATTTTGTGCAATTTCTTTGTATTTTGTGCATTTTACATGCAAAAATGAGGAAAGAATCATTCAAACAGACTGAAATTTAGGCCTACACAAACAGCCACAACTTTATACAGTTTTATGTCTATAAAGTAAGTTTCACAATAAGAACAAAATTCAAAATTCAGGTTTCTGTACACTTTACAATTTAAGTCAACTTTTGATATAAGCACCAATGTTCTCAATGATTTTAAAAAATATTTTCCCCTAAAAAGCAGAGTATTACATGCTTACAGGAGAAAACTGGGAGAAAACAGAAAAGGTAGAAAAAAATAAGATTAAAATCATCAAAACACCACACAGAGATAAAAACTTTGTGTAAAATTCTGATTTATCTTCTTTTGGATTTCTGCAGTGCAAGTACTAACAAAATTGGAACAATCCTTTATATATTAATAATTCTGTATCAGGCATTTCACCCAATTTATATTATGAGCCACTTCCGTCCCTAAAAATTCTTTATAAAAGCCCAACAGGCTTGTTTTGTTTTGTTTTGTTTTGAAAAACAACTATTAACAGTTCAACTCTAAATTAGTTTGGGGATAAAAACTATTCTTACAATATAGATATATAATGCTCATGTAGAAGAGATAGAATATATATTGATTGCTGTATTCATGGGGCTAAAATTTGTGCATTATGACCAAATTTAGGTTATAGTACCTTTTCCAGATTGATTTTTAAGCCAGTTAAAAAGGTTAAGTGACAGAAAATATATTCAAACAGTAAAGAAATAAGTCATTCAAATTCAGGTAGAATACAAAAGAAAACAAACAAGAAATAAATATATTAGGAGAATAATTTCTGAGAGAGAGAGAGAGAAAGGAAGGAAGGAAGAAAGGAAGAAAGAGGAAAGGGTCTCCCTTTGAAGGAGCTATGCATCGCTTGTCAAGTTTGTATTCCTAAACTCCAGACAAGACTGAACAGAACACAAATGAGAACAGTTGCCCATAGGCATTCTTCTTCAGCAGTGCTAAGAGAAAATACTCTGTTACTGCCACCAAAAAAGAAAAGATGTTATAGACACCAAAAAAGAAGAGGTAACTCACAGTCCATTCAAGAAGCTATTTCTTTCATTTCCTGACTCAGAACCTTCTACAGAGCCCCACATTATCAAATACATTGTTTAAAAATTTCATGTCAACATACCAAATGAGCAAATTTATTAAAGAATAAATAGCACAAATTATTTTAATTTTTATATGCCATAGTGTTAATGTTCCTGATATTTAAAGCAGTGTCTTAATTATTGCTTTACTATTTAATAGTCGTCATTAATGTTCATTTTGTTAACATACGGTTTATAATTTCTTACCAAAATGTTTAACTTTATTTTATCAAAAAAGCACTATAGAAAAAAAAGTTTAATCTATTCCATCATAACAGGAAATCAATTTTAAACCAGAAAGAAATAAATGAAAGCTGTAACTACTTACAGCAGCCTTGGTCTGAGAAAGTGCATCCCATGGTGTGGTTACATCTGCTAGACAACATTGGTATTTACTGAATTAGAATCTCTGAAGTGTACCTTGGAATCTGCATTTTAATAAACTCCCAAATGCACTCAAAAGTTTGAGAATCACTTTACTAGGCAGAACTATTCCCCAGCAAGTGCATTATTAAACTGAGCAAAAACATGATTCTTCTCTCATTCTGTAAAACGGAGCTTCCCAATACATGGTTTAGAGCTGTATCACACACTGACCCTGTTGGTCCTTAGGAAACCTGGACTAATCCCCCACCCCCATCTCCATTAGACATCTCCAGCAATAAGCAGTATCCTCCTTTTATCCCCATGAGCCGAACAAATACAAAATTTAGTATTGTGTTGTATTTCACATTATGACATGAAAAGATTAGAAAACTACTCCAGATTTCAATCTACCAGTAGAAAAAAGGTAACATCTATTTAGTCTTTAAGATAACTGCTCTTTGAAGAGTGTAAGGCCATGTATTTCCCTTAAGTCATTCTTCTCTAGGATAAATATTTTCATTTCATCCAAATGTTCCTCATGTGACATGATTTCTAGATCCCTCACAAACCCAATAATCTTGCTCTAGACGTACTCCACAGTTTGTCAGTGCCCCTCAAAAACTATCATGCCTTAAATTAAAGTTACCCGATACAAAGTTTAAAAAAAAAAGTTCAATGAGACTATTATTTTTGCTATCTGTGCACTATAGGTCTATAACTATATTAGGAGCTACATAATACCATTTACTGATATTAAGTTAGAATTTGTAAGATATTGTATATAACTAATTTTACATTTACTGATTCTTTTTTTAAAAGGATGTTTTCCTTTACAAAACAGTTTATACTATTGTTTGCCTTTGAAGGTAAGGTACTTTGTATATTTAAAACAAAACTGAATTTTAAAATTTATCTACTTGTTATAAATCAAAGCACATGTACAATTTCTACTTACTGACTAGCCCAGAATTTTATGCACATGACCTAAATACAGCATTAAGTTCAGTATATTAAAAAAAAAAATCATACCTTGAACAGTATTCGTGCTTTGAGAGCTCCTTGGATTTGGTAAAGGCACCTCTTTTGATTTGCTGCTCCTCATCCTGCCAATTTACCTGCAATCACATCATCAGCGTTCACTGAAAATCAGTATTACAATATCAGTAAAGAAAACGCCCTGATGTATCTTGCCTTTAGTGAAGGCCAGAAAAGAAATTTTGCCATCTCTAAAAGTATCATTATATCCTCTTAAGAGTTCCTGATAATCTAGTAACTTTATTTTTGCTTAGAAAACTAAACCATTGAAAATTATATCATGATCACCTCACAAGAACTACGATGGCTGCTATCAAAAACACACAACAAAAAACAAATGTTGATGAAGATGTGGAGAAATTGGAACTCTTGTGCACTGTTTATGAGAAAGTAAAATGGTACAACTGCTGTGGAAAACAGGATGGCAGTTTCTCAAAAAATGAAAAATAAAATTATATGATCCAGAAGAACTGAAAGTAGTATCTTGAAGATATATTTGTATATTCATGGTCACAGCATTGTTCACAACAGTCAAAAGATAAAAGCAACCAAAGTATCCATCAACAGATGTTAAAAAATGGTTAAGATGGTAAATTTTATATTTTACCACAAAAAATTATAGAAAGAAAAAATTGTATCATGACTCACAAAGATCATGATCTACTTATGCTGACTAAACAGCTTGATGACAAAATTCTGTTATAAGAGTCACATAACAACACAAAAAGTTTGCAAAATATAGGAGAGGAAAACTCATCTCTGCTCCAAAATCCTAACACTATTATTAAGATATTATGCATAATCCCTTCTGTTCTACTGTTTTTACTGCAATCACTATAATTTCAATTTTGTGTCCTACTTAACCACTGGATATCTATAATGATTTGAGAACACATCCACAAATTCTTTGATACTCGTTTCTTCGAGAAGCAGAGCTTAATCTTCCTCTCATTGAATGTAGGCTGGACTTAGTGGTTCACTTTTAACAAACCAAGTGTGTGGAAGTGACACTGTATGACTTTCAAGACTAAGTAATAAAAGGCAATGCTCATTCTCTCTCTCACTTAAGGATCCAGCTGCCATGTCATGAGGACAGTCAAGCAGCCCTATGAAGAGGTCCATGTGGCAAAAAACCCAGGTTTCCTGCCTACAGCCATGTGACAACTATTTGGGAAGTGAAGTTACATAGCAGTAGATTACCAATATTATACCTCATTTTCTCTAAATAACACTGAAATGAACACATTCGTGTATGTGAATTTTTGCTCATTTGGATTATATATCTAGAACAGGAGATCTACAAAGCATGTTAAAACTGAACTAAAGAATGTACAGAACATGCTGCTCTTGAGAGCCAATGTTGAATTGTTTTCCAATTTACAATAATATGAGCCCATCAGTTTCATTAATGTATTTTAATATTGAGCATTATCTATACTTTTTACTTTTCTTGATTATTAATGAATATTGATTATATTCCCATTAGGGAAGAAAATCATTGCTTCGATTTGAATTCAGTAGACTGCTAGCAGGACTAAACATTCTGTCATAGATCTTAATCTTAGTTCTTCATTTATGAATTATCTTTTCTTGACCTTTACCCACTTACCTACCAGAATATTACAGCTTTTCTTATCAATTTGATGAGTTCTTACACTATAAATATATTAAACCTTTGTCATATCTTATAAAAATAATTTTCTTCAAAAGTTGTCTGTAAAGGTGATTCAATATAGTGAATATTGAAGACCCCAAATTAAATTTAAGAAAAGGAAAAGCCTACTTACTAAGTCCAAACATGTAAAACTAAAGGCATAATTAATGTCTAAGATAGTTATTTTCACCTACAGTAAATAATCCTGGTTTATAAATTTCTTAGAAAAAAACTTGCAAAGTGTTCTAAAAACAAAATTTTTCATAGAGTATACAATATGGCTCTAAGAAAAGTCAATCTAGGTTTTTAAAAATAGACAGGAATAGTAGAAAAGCTAAAATCAACAAATATGCCAATCACTTAAAATTTTTCCAACCATAAAAACTTTAATCAGAGCTGCCAAAACATTCAAAAAATTAATTCACTTTACTCTCCTCATAAAGATACTTTCAGTATAGCCAAATGTCAGTGATAACTAAACAAACATGAGTTATTCTATATTACTAAATAAAATCTGTCACTGATTTGACAAAGTTTTCTTTGGTCAGCCTTCTCTCCACTTTAAAACTGAAATACATGCTAACATATATAATAAAATTTTCCAATGATTAGGAGCTAATGCTGATAAGGTTGAGACAGGATAGGTAAGTAAAAAGAAGGAAGAATCTACCTGCTTCAAAATAAAAATGCTATTATTAATTAATCATCTTCAAATGCAAATGACTAAATATTAGGAGTGTGACATTTACATAAAATTTCATCCTGCAAATATATTATATTCACCATTTAACAAGAATGAAATAATTACAACTACATACAACCAGATAGCTGAACATCACAAACATGTTAAATGAAGAATGCCAGAAACAAGTGTATATGCTATATATTTCCATTTTATAAAGTATCAAACAGGCAAAAGTAGGAGTTACAAGTGAGGATAGTCACTACGTATGTTTTCTGGGGGAAGGATGACTGGAATTGGAGCAATGAAGGGTTTCTGAAGTACTAATAATACTGTGTACTGATTTTGGTGCTGATTTTACAGGTTTGTTCAAGTTTATGAGACCTCATCAAACTGTACTCGTATACACTTTATCAATGTATATTTTACTTCAGTTAAAAGTATTTTCAGGTAACTTGAAATAATTATACCTTGGTTTAGATTTATAATTATAGTTTCAATTCAGTTCTATAATGAATTAAAGCATCTCAATTTTTCAATAATCTCCTCTTCAAAATCCCTGATTATCCCATGCCCAATAAGTGAGTGTTATTAATAGAATGTATTTAAGTAGGTCTATTCTTTATGTAAGTATATATAATATATATAAATCACCATTTTCCATAAAAATGGAAAAAAGAATTATTGTGGAAAAAGTACAAAGAAAAAAATCTCTTCATAGAAAGAAGAGAATCTAATCTGTGAAAACTCTATCTTCCGTAGTTCCATACACATTTTAGGATTACTTGCTGTAGTTGTCAAAATGCCATGGGTATTTGGATAGGAACTGCACTGAATCTGTAGATTGTTTTGGGTAGTATGGACTTTTTTTTAACAATATTAATTCTTCCAATCCATGAACATGATATATCTTTGCATTTATTTGTTCTGTCTTCAGTTTCTTTCATCACTGTTTTATAGTTTTCAGCATATGGGTCTTTCATTTCTGGGTTAAATTTATTCCTAGGTATTTTATTCTTTTTGATGTAACTGTAAATGGGATTGTTTTCTTAATTTTTCTTTCTGATAGTTCATTATTAGTATATAGAAATGCAACAGATTTCTGTATATTAATTTTGTATCCTGCAACTTTCCTGAATTCACTTATTAGGTCTAATAATTTTTTGGAGGAGCCTTTAAGGTTTTCTATATATATGTAGTATCACATCATCTGCAAATAGTAACAGTTTTATTTCTTCCCTTCCAATCTGGATGCCTTTTTTCTCTTTCTTGTCCAATTTCTGTGGCTAGAATTTCCACTACTATGTGAATAAAAGTGACAGGAGTGGACATCTTTATCTTGTTCCTGATCTTAAAGGAAAAGCTTTTAGCTTTTCAGTGTCAACTATGATGTTAGCTGTGGGCTTGTCATATATAGCCTTTATTATGTTAAGGTATATTCCCTCTGTACCCATTTTGTTGAGAGTTTTTATCATTAATGGATGTTGAATTTTGTCAAATGCTTTTTCTGCATCTATTGAGATGATCGTGTGGTTTTCATCTTTCATTTTATTAATGTCATGTATCATGTTGATTGATTTGCTGATATTGAACTATCCTTGTATCTCTGGAATAAAGTCCACTTGATCATGGTATGATACTCAATGTATTCTTTAATTAGGCTTGCTTATATTTTGTTGAGGATTTTACATCTATGTCCATCAGCAATACTGGCAATGCAATCTTTTCTTTTTTCTTTCTGTAGTGTCTTTGTCTGATTTTGGTATCAGGGTAATACTAGTCTTGCAGAATGAGTTTGAAAGCATTCCTTCTTCAATTTTTTTGGAATACTTTGAGAAGGAAAACGCTTCTTTAAATGTTTAATAGAATTCCCCTGTGAAGTCATCTGGTCCTGGACTTTTGTTTGTTGGGAGTTTTTTTATTACTGACTCAATTTCATTGCTAGTAATCAGTCTGTTCAGATTTTCTTTTTCTTTCTGGTTCCATTCCTAGGCATCATCTATTTTAGCTCCTTCTTCCCAGGCAATCTCACTCATTTTCATGGTGTCAGCTACTTTCTAGATGTCATCATATTTGTGTCTTGGATTATTCTTTGAGCTCTGGACCCAAGTTTTCAGTCTATTTGATGGTCTATCTCCAAGTCCCACTGATACTTCAAACATATCACGCTCAGAACCAGATTCTTTATCTTCTATCTTCAAAATTGTCCCCCCTTCTTGTTCTCTTAGCAAATGGGATTACCATGCATCCAGCTCATCTCTGACATTCCTGCCTCTTCCTCACTCCATTATTTACTGAGTTACCAACTCAATACTAACTTAAAGATGTTTCTCTGTTATGATGTATAAAACATGCCTCCATAAAGCTGCTGAAAAACAAATTTAAGACATTTCTCTAATTCCCTCCCTCTCTTCCCCTTGCCTCTGTTGGAGCATCATTTTTAGCCTAAACAATGGTAAAAAGCTTCCTAAATTATTCTGCTCTTTATTGATTCTCCATATCAAAGTTATCTTTCTAAAACAGAACCTAGCAACTCTGCTTTTACAACTGTCCAGTGATAGAGAGAGAGAAGCAAGATGGTGGAGTAGAAGGATGCTTGTAGCTCACCCTCTCCCACAAATACACCAAAACTCACATCTACAGACCCACTCAGCCAACCAGAGCACCTGCCAAACTCTGACAGAACATCGATCTCTTCGAAAGATAAAGACGCCAAAAATCTGGTAGGAGAAAAGGAAAAAAGAAAGAAGAAAAAGCAAAACAGCATGGGACTGATCCCGCGGGGAGGGAGAGGCAAAGGAAGACTAACCCTCGTTGCCTGGGTCTCCCCACTCCAACAGAGAGGTCAGCGGGACAGAGTGGGAGCCTCTGAGGCTCGGATCTGTACAGAGAACCCCTTGACTGACAGAACTAAGTTAAACGGGCTCAAAGGGTCCCTGTGACACCCAGCCTGAGATGCGAGCTGGCAGCTGGGGGCCGGGACAGGCTGCCCGAGCCAGGCAGAGGACTGGGCGGCTGCACTGAGGCAGCCCGAGGGGACTGCAGGGGGCTGTGTGCCGTGGCTGGGAGGGGGCACAGAGCAGAACCACCTCGGTTCCCCATAAATTGCAAAAAAAAAGCAAAGCAACACGGTTGGTGTGCCCTGGGGGGACGGGCGCCATAGCCATTGTCTCCTCAGACCCATAGCGCCATTACTGGAGATTCTCCTGAGAAGAGAGGTGGGGCGCAGCCATAGCCGCCATCTCCTGTGCGCATGCCTGGGCGGGGGCGGGGCCAAAACCTGAATCTGCACCCAGGGGCTCCCCGACCTCCTGGGCAGGACTGAGACTTGTTTACAGCCCAAGGCAGATAGGATCTTTCTGCCCTGGCACCTCAGAGAACTCGCACCCTCAAGACAAACAAGGAGCTGAGATTTGGCACAGAGCAGGGGCAGGACTGTTCCACAGTCTTCCCTGAGCCCACCTACAGAGCGCCAACCTGAGGCGGAGCGGGCAGTTGCACAAAGCAACGGAGTGACCGGCGCCGGGAGAGGGCAGGTGGCCACCCGCCTTCCTGGTAGGAACACAACACCTGACCACGGTGCTGGGAGGGGGCGCGATCCACCCATCTGCCTCGCCCAAGCGCAGCACCTGACTGCAACATCAGCAGGGGGAGTGACCCGCCTGCCCACCGGTGCCAGAGAGATATGAGCAATATGAAGAAGCAGAGGAACCACTCCCAATTAAAAGATCAAGAGAAATCTCCTGAAAGCATGATCAAGGAAATAGACATTGATGGCCTACTAGATCAAGATTTCAAAAAGGACTGATCAAAGTACTGAAGCAACTAAAAGAAATAGTGTTTAGAGATATAAAATAATGTCAAAAATGAAACAGAAGCTATAAAGAAAAACCAAGTAGAATTAGTAAACTCATTTGCTGAGATGAGAGCTGACCTAAAGGCTGTACAAAGCAGGCTAGATAACGCAGAGGAACGAGTAAGTGACCTAGAAGACAGGACAACAGAAAGCACCCAATCAGAACAGATGAGAGAAAAACAAATAAAAAACAACGAAAACAATATGAGGGACCTATGGGATAATATAAAGCATGCCAATCTACGCATAATATGGGTTCCAGAAGGAGAAGAAAGAACAAAAGGAGATTGAAAAGGTATTTGAAGAAATCATGACTGAAAACTTCCCAAACCTAAAGAAGGAATCAGATATCCAAGTACAGGAGGCTCAGAGGGTTCCAAACAGGAAGAACCCAAACAGACCCACACCGAGACATAGCATAATCAAGATGGCCAGAGTCAAGGATAAAGAAATGATTCTAAAGGCAGCAAGAGAAAAACAAAGAGTGAGTTACAAGGGAACCCCCACAAGGCTCTCAGCTGATTTCTCTACACAAACACTACAGGCCAGAAGGGACTGGCCATATATATTCAAAGTCCTGCATGAAAAAAACATGCAGCCTAGGATACTCTGTCCAGCAAGGCTATCCTTTAGAATAGAAGGAGAGATACAGAACTTCACAGACAATCAAAAACTAAAAGAGTTTAGCAACACTAAACCCATGCTAAAAGAAATACTGACAGGTCTAGTCTATACAGAAAAGCAGCAGGATGCTACAAAAATGAGAAACTCATAACTGGAAAGATGATAACTACCATGAATTACAAATAGAATAAACACAAAATTGTAAAAGAAGACATCTAAATCATTAAAAGTGGGAGAGGGAAGCAAGGAAAGCCACTGTGGAAAACAGTATGGAGATTCCTCAAAAGACTAGGAATAGACTTACCATATGACCCAGGAATCTCGCTCCTGGGCATATATCCAGAAGGAACCCTACTTCAAAATGACACCTGCACCCCAGTGTTCATAGCAGCACTATTTACAATAGCCAAGACATGGAAACAGCCTAAATGTCCATCAACAGATGACTGGATAAAGAAGATGTGGTATAATACAATGGAATACTATTCAGCAATAAAAAATGACAACATGATGCCATTTGCAGCAACATGGATGTTGCTGGAGAATGTCATTCCAAGTGAAGTTAGCCAAAAAGAGAAAGAAAAATACCATGAGATCACTCATATGTGGAAACTAAAAAAAAAAAAAAAAAAAAAAAAAGAACATAAATACAAAACAGGAACAGACTCATAGACATAGAATACAAACTTATAGTTGCCAAGGGGGGGTGGGTGGGAAGGGACAGACTGGGATTTTAAAAATGTAGAATAGATAAACAAGATTATACTGTATAGCACAGGGAAATATATACAAGATCTTGTGGTAGCTTACAGTGAAAACAAAATGTGACAATGAATATATGTATGTTCATGTATAACTGAAAAATTGTGCTCTACACTGCAATTTGACACAACATTGTAAAATGACTATTACTCAATAAAAAAATGTTAAAAAAATAAAATAAAATAAAATGACTCTCCAATGACCATCATCTATGGGATAAAGTTCCAAATCCCTTAGCGTGACGTAAGTTGGAACCCTCCACTACCTTAATTTGGTCTTACCCCTTGCTATTGCCACTGTATATCAATTGTTCCTGCTATACCTAGAGTGCATTCTCTGAACATTCAGAAACTTTCATTATCTCCACATCTTCTTTTCCTACATTTTCCCTGGGAGTAATACTCTTCAGGGCCAAACTCTAATGTCCTCTCCTATAAATCTTTCCCAGACTGACCCTTAACAGAATTACTGCTTCATCTGTTTCCCATAGCAATCTGTTCACTTTTTATAGCCCTTATCACCTCCCTCTCCCTCTCTCTCACACACATACACATTCATTCACTTACCCAATGAATATTCATTGGGCACTTAATGCTCACAATCTAGTGAGAGGAGACACACATATAAACAAATAGAAACAGAAAAGAATAAAAAGGAGTCAAAGGCAGAGCTGCCAGTGAAAGGACAGATAGGGAAAGGAGTGGAGTAATTAACAGAAGTGACAAGCAACACGATCACAGAAGCAGAAGAAGTGGTTAAAAAGCCAGGCTGGGAAACTATTCATACGAAAGGAAGAGGAACACAATGAACACGCATCGCTAGGCCAGAAAGCTAGGGGGGAAAAAGAAATGGGAAACAAGGGAATGGAATTCATATACCATTTTGCAAATAGCCTGTAACAATATATGGTAAAAATAAACTACAAAGCACACAAACACAAAAGTATAAGTGACCTTGCTAATGATAAAAGGGTAAAGAAGAGGGATACACAGGTGGCCAAATAATAAGTTAAATGTATGATTCCACGGAAACAATGCGAGTCATTTGATAAAAGCACATGATCATTAATGTGCAATGATCAGAAGACTGGAGCAAAAGACAATGCTATTACTCTGGCTATAACCAAGTAAAAGCCTTATTATGATTAGGCCAAAAAAAAAATAGTGTATAAACTATACTGGAGGTTCATTTATTCATTCTCTGGACATGAATAAAGTAATGAGTAGTTTAATTGGAACAAGAAAATATTGCCATCGACATTCACTGAACAGCAGAAACTACACAGAAAAAGGACATTTCTCCCAGCTGCTAGACCCATGGTTTCAACCTCACAAAAAAAAATCTTAAGTGTTTCTTAGAGGGGGGTGGTCCATTCCAGCTGAATGGATTTTTTTGTGAAAACTCCTAGAGAGGTGCCACTGCTAACTATCAAGTTACAATTTGGCAAACATATCTGCCTTGTTGAGAATTCTGTGTCTATTGGCAATCAAGTTCCCTGATTCTGGAAGTATGATGGTATCACTGAGTACCCATCCTCAATAGACTTGAACTCTATCTGAGCTATACTGAAACTCAAGATACAAGTCTCCAAAGGACAGCAAGAAGCCAGAATCCTAACATGGAAGCTGAAATGACTGGAATTAGAAATCTAGGCCCACTGTCCTACATCATATTCAATTAATTCAATCGGGGAACAGTATATTCCTTCTCCTAAAACCCATACCATATCATTCCTTCTCCTAAAATCTCACAGGTAAAAGTGAGTTAAGAGGGGCAGGTGGGGTTCCTAATACTTCTTTTTTCTCTATTATCATTTCTGGTTCTTTCATTCACTAGTACAGTCTCACTTAAGAAAATCTGCTTAAAATTATAGAAACATTTATATTCATTCCTTAAAAAACAAATATGGCATATTCTCTTCAAATAGTAACAGTGTATTTTCCTGTTTTCCCATTCATCTATTTTCTTCTATGATATTTTTCCCTCTTACTTTTCTGTTTTCTATATTAATCTCTTACCTGACTTCCTGTCCTTCCCTCCTCACCTTTAATTTCCCTATTTTATGTCTACCATTCATATTTATACATGTTGATAATCAACTTTTCTAACTAAAAAAGGTATTCTCTATGAATAAACCTGCAACATAAGAAAATTTCTCTCAAAACTCAAAAAGACCTTTACTACACAGAGATATGCAATATAATCATATAGATGCACACACACACATATATATACCTATATAAGAATACGCATTTATTGAAACATAGTATGATAATATGCTTGACTTCTTTTTTTAAAATGTGGGCAAGTGGCGTGAACTGGTATTAAGGATAATGCACAAAATACTAATCTTAAGATGCCAGTATAACCATACGATCCAACAATCCCACTCCTGGGCAAATATACAGAGGGAACCTTAATTCAAAAAGACACATGCACCCCAATGTTCATAGCAGCACTATTTACAATAGCCAAGACATGGAAACAACCTAAATGTCCACTGAGACATGACTGGATAAAGAAGTTGTGGTATATTTATATAATGGAATACTACTCAGCCATAAAAAAACAATAAAATAATGCCATTTGCAGCAACATGGATGGCCCTGGAGAATGTCATTCTAAATGAAGTAAGCCAGAAGGAGGAAGAAAAATGCTACATGATATCATTCATATGTGGAATCTTAAAAAAAAAAAAAAAAAAGACAAATGAACTTATATATAAAACAGAAACAGATGCACAGACCCAGAAAACAAACTTATGGTTACCAGGGGGAAGGGGGTGGGAAGGGATAAACTGGGAGTTTGAGATTTGCAGATACTGACTGGTATATATAAAATAGATAAACAAGTTTATACTGTATAGCATGGGGAACTATATTCAATATCTTGTAGTACCTTACAGCAAAAAAAGAATATGAAAATGAATATATGTACATTCATGTATGACTGAAGCAATGTGCTGTACACCAGAAATTGACACATTGTAAACTGACTACATTTCAATAAAAAAAAAAAAAAAGATGCCAGTATAACAGTCAAAACGCACCTTTAGTCATAGAGTCATCATATCCGCTGTTTAATCCATGGCAAATAGGGACACACAGAAAGCATCCTTTGTATTTAAATTTCTTTTAAATGTAATACTTTAAAATCATTATTCCCCTACTCAACCTCTGCAGCTAGGTTTTAAGCCTAAAGATAACCTCTCCCAAATAACCCACACCTACATTCCTAAACATTCCCACTATTTCAGAGCAGCCACACAATACCTTCTTCCAGGAGCTGCAGAGCTCTTATTTCCTAAGCTTGCTTTCTCAAGCAGCTCTAAAAGGAGAATCATATGGATAACATGTTAAAAACAGAGATGTCAAGGCTCTACCCCCAACAGATTCTGAATCAGTGGGTCTGAGAAAACGCCAAAAACCTGTATTTTTAAAGGTCTACAGGGATCCCAATACCCAGTGAGCTTTGAGAACTGTAGCTCTAGAGGTCATCTTCAATTTTGACTCTTCGAAGCCTGAAGCCTCCAAAAACACTGTTGATTCCATAAAGATAAGAATCCACTGGGGAAAACGATTCCCCAACCACCTGAGAACATCTCTCTTCTGAAGCTCCAGAACCCTTGACAGCAACAATCCTTTCAAACCAGAAGCCAAAATTAAAGACCTCTAACACTATAGGGAATGACCATGAGAGCAGTTAATAGATAATAATCATAGCTAGTATTTTCTGGGTTCTTCTATATGGGCCAAGGACTATATTGTTTTCTATATATTATTTCCAATCTCATGAGGCAACTATCCATATATCCATTGTACCCATGAAAAAACAGTATCAGACAGACTATGGAACTTGTCCAAGGTCATTCAGCTATTAAGAGACAGAACTGGAACTTAAATCTAGATCTCTCTCTCAAACCTCTGAAAGCCTCTAATAGTCATTCACATAATGGCAGTCATTGGCATATATGATTGGCAAGCCTTGGGCATGGGTGAGGACACCCAGAGAGAGAGTATAGTGTTAAAAAAGAAAAGAGCTCAAGGTCAAACCCTCTTGAATCGAAAGATTTAAGACACAAGGGCTAGCTTGCAAAGGAGACTGAGAAAGAGAACTAGAGAAGAGGTGGAAAATTGGAGTGTAGTATATGGAAGCCAAAGGATAATAGTGTTTCAAGAGAATGGTCAAATGTGATGACCAAAAGACCAAGCAGGTTGAGGACTTGTTATTATAAAATGCCCATTAGATTTAGAGACAAAGAGGACTTTGGTGATTTTAGGGAGAGCTAAATGTGGAGAAATGGGGGTGGAAATTACACTGGAATTACTTGAAGAGTGAATGAAAAGTATCTCTAAATGGAAAGTGTATTCAATCAACTTTTTTGAGAAGTTTGTGAAGGAAAAAGATCAGTAGCAATGGAAGGTGCTGGGTTGAGGGACTTTTGTGTTTAAGTAAGAAGACTTTATTAAGTACACATGCTGATAGAATTTCAGAGAGGGGAGGAAGCCAGAGACACATATGAGAGAAAATAATTCATGGTCGAAGTTTCTTGAGTGAACCTGGAAATGGGGAAATCTTGAAACAGGTGAAGTATTCTTATGGCTCCTTTCCTCTGAAAGTTACTTTTTCTGTTCTTTTCCCATTCTCCCTATTTATGAACTTTTATTCTGCATGATAAAAGGAAAAACTTTAAATGGTGAATATCATTCTTTTAAATTTCTCAGCTACCGTTTGTGTTCTCTGAGCCTTTGTACTTCTCTTATGAGGTGGATATTTTGATGACTCTTGAATTGTGGACACCTTGTTGGCTTTAGATTATGTTTGCTATTAAGCAAATAGTCTTCTGAAGTTGCATCCTTATTTTTAGGTGCTTCTGCTTTTTACTGACATGACTCTTTTAAAAATGATTTTTCTAGTGTCACTGGAAGACTTTCATTTATTTTAGTTTTTCAAAATTCTTTTCTCTAGTTTTTTTTTGGGGGGGGACATAATTTGTTGTTGTTGTTGTTGTTTGAATATTTTTAATTTTAGAAGAGGTACTAGTGATTGAACCCAGGACCTCGTACATGCTAAGCATGTGCTCTACCACTTGAGCTATATCCTCCCCCTTATATCACTTTTATTGGATTCTTCTTATACATTTATTAAAGCTTTAGTGAAATTGTTCCCATTTTCTATGGATGTTAGAGCTGTACTTAGCTAACTTTTGGAAGTTAGCTATCTGTCCCTTCACCCCACTGCTCCCCACTGCTTTTGCACCCCTCTCCTTCCCGTAGACACACATACAAACCATTCTTATTTGGGGGGCCAATGTCTGAAGCTTTCATTTCTATTTTACATGATGCAAATAGAACCCTGTTAAATATAGTTTCTTTTCTAGTCCTCGTGATACTTGATTTTAGTCTGAACAAAGCAGTATTGTTCATTTATGCTTGAATTTAATGTGAAATAACTTGTTTCTCTACAAGATGTCAGTTAAACTCACAGTAAAATGGACACTAAAATAAAACTCTTGAGTCACTTAAGTGAATAATAAAAGTATTCTTAAGTTTTCTGAAAAGTTTACAGTCTAGTAAGGAGACAAAGTGCAATACAGTGATACAGATTCTACGTTATTGGTTTCTTAAACTAAAGTCAGTCTTATCTCTGATATCCTAACCCACATATCAAACTGCTTATTCAGAAATCTCAAAGGCACATCAAACTCATCTCCAAAAGCCAACACGTGATTATTCCCCAAAAACAAACTTGAAGTATTCCCTATCTCACTCCAATTGCACAAGCAAGAAATATCCACAAGAGGTGATTATATGACCTTAAAGGTCCTTTCCTACTGTGAATTTATAATATATACCACCAGTTCCCAGAGTGTAATCCAGGCATCTCTGAGGGTCTATGAGACACTTTTGGGGTGTTTTTAAAGACAAAACTATTTCCATAATAATATTAAGACCATTATTTGTCTTTTTCATTCTCATTCTCTTAGGGGTGCATTTAGTAGACTTCCCCAAAGGCTACATGACATATGATAACACAACAGATTGAATTCAGAAGCAGATACAAAAATCCAGATGTCTTCTATTAAGCTAGGCATTAAAAAGATTTGAAAAATGTCAAACAGTGGCACTCTTCTCACTAAATTTTTTTTGGGTTTTGGAAAATGTATTTTATTTAAAAATATGTGTTAACATCATTTAAAATTTCTAATACAGTAAATATCAATAGATATAGCCCACATAAACAAAGACTCTTGAGTTTTCAATAACTTGAGTATAAAGCGTCTTCTTGACACCAAAAAGCTTAGGAAACTCTGATCTATACCTATCGTATGTATACACAAATAAGATAAAAGAAAACATTTTGAAATAGCCAATTCTCAAGTTATCTTATAGCAGCAAATTTTCCTTTCACATTTATTAATACTGCTCTCATTCGGTCACATAGACTCATTCAGCTCAAATATTTATTGGGCTTGTACTATGTGCCAGGTACAAGGGATAAAAGATTTTAAAAAGAGACTTCATTCCGGCTTCTGTGGAGAGTATTTTCCAAACCTGTGCTACATTTCAGTTCTCTCATCTCTTTCAGACCCTATGTAACAACCATGTTGGTCGGAAAGGTTGAGAAAAAACAACTCTGCAATAGTATACTATCAAGCCTCAATATAAAATGGACAAATTTAGTAGGGACTGAGCTAGGAAAAGTGGAAAACATTCCAGCTCTAAAAATCAGAACTACTACACTGTTCTATGTAAATTCTCAGAATAACCAACACTCCTATAATATAGAATAATATACAGAAACAACTTACCTGAGAATTTAGCCTCACCTCTTTTTATATATAAAATACAAACCTCTACAATTACTTTTATAAATACAAGGCTGATCTATTATAATCCAGAAAACCCATAATAAACTGTAACATTTGGTACCAATTTGGCCCCTGGAGGATAGGAGGCAGAGTAAGGATCACAAAGAACCCAACGTCCCCCACTGATACGAAACAAAGAGCTAAACTAGAGCCCGACTAAAGGTGCCCCTATGCTTTTACTTAAAAAATCCTAAAAATAGGAACCTTTATTTTCTTTAGCCACTATCTAGTTCCTCAATACTTACTCTTCTAAATTAGTTTCAAGGAAATCCTCCTAAAAGTGTCTTGTAGTTTGCAAGTCAGGATTATTTTTTGCCCTAAAGTATGAAATTTTCACTCTAGAAGCTTTGCTAATACACAAGAAACCATTAACACTGGTTAACTCTGAGGAAAGGGAGTGAGGGGCCAGCAAAGGAAGATTTTTCAGTGGCTATGTTTTCAAGTTTTTCAAAAGCAGATACATTTATCACGTTTTGAGGGAAAAAAACAAGGAAAAATCATTCTGAAAAGTTTCATTTCACAGTCAATAACCTAGCTAATTTAGAGACTATTAAGGAAACAAATACAACTACTTTTTCTTTCACTGGAAGTCTTTGACTCCTTGACACAGTGGAGTTGCTCCCACTTTGTGGATCCACAGCACTTTATCTTTCCTCTTACCTCCCCGCTTCTATACTATTAGTTACACATCTGTCTCTAACATGGGGCTGTGGGGATGTTTTATTCCTCCTTATACCCCTAGTCCGTGCACAGCGCATAGAGCACACATTAGGTGCTCCAGACCTGTTTGCTGAATGATGGTCCCATTGGTAGGTGTTAGAATCCAATTCTTCAATACAAACGGGCCATCATCATCATCATCATCATCATCACAGGCATTTTATATAATATGAAGAGGTTAACTATTGGTAAGCAGAAAATTTCTCTCATGGTAACATGTAAAAAATAATGAAATAATAGTTGTATGTGTACATGTGCGTTTTATATTTTAAAACAAGCCCAAAACTAAAAAGAAATTATTTAATAAAACATTCTTGTAGATTTAGACATGAAAATCATGAATGAAATGAAGCCTTAAATTAACTTGTAGCCAGTGCTATTACTCGTGAATGGTTTTCAAATCTAGTTTTAAAAAGGGAAAGATGCCACAATTCCAAAGTGGCTTTTACAAGTCTACTTACAACAACAAAAACTTTTATGTGGTTAACTTTTTTAAAAAAGCACCAAATCCCAAACTTATCAGAGATAAATCGGTCTTCTGGTTGCAAAAATATTCATTGTGTAAAAAGATCTCCTTTACATCATTATTTCCCTACAGAATTTATAACAATTTATCATACAAAAAAAGTAGCATCTACAGAGATTTTCAGAGCTGCATCTATTATATAAATGTAGTCCAACTTCATTTATAACTAATCAGAGAACAAAGCATATTAAAGCTGGAAGTTAGAGGTCATCTAGCCTCATGTTTTTCAAATATGTAGTAACAGTATAATGTAGTAGATCAAAATGGTAGGCTGGTACTAGCAATTTTTAATAAAACCAAATAGAACTGAGTTGAAAATATCAGGGTGTATTAAAAGTACTAAGGTTTTTTTTTAATTGAAACTTTCGTTTTATATAGAAATATATACATAGCTCTGTGCATTATGTCTCCATGAAAAATATATTTTTTACTGTTACTAGTCAAAGAGGATTCAAGAGGTTCCCAAGCTTTCTCAGTTCACATAACCCTCAGTGTCTCAGTAATTTTCTCATGGTACTCTAAGCCAAAAAAAGACCTAACAGTTCCACTTACTAGACAGTTACGTCCCTACAACCTAAAAAGTATTTATGTCCTTTACAACTTAGTAGCAGTCTGAAAAATACATAAAAATTAAAAGATATATTTTGATTACTAAATAACCATAATTATTTAATAAAGGGATGTATGCACCTAATATACATTACATAACTTCTCAAACCCTGAAATCACTTCAAACACTGCCACTTTCTTTTACTGTCTCACAGTTTTACTGATTTTTGCACAGTACTTGCTTTTCATCACAGTAACCCCCAAAATCTAGCTCTTTGAAGACATACTGACATCGAAAGGAATGTAACACAATTTCGTGAGCACTACCTCAAACTAACAGTTTGAGCAGTGTCCCACAGCTGTCAAATAATACTGTTTCCCTCTAAAATTTAAAAATATTCCACAGTGCTCATGTGAGTTTACTACCTCATGGCAGAGTCTGGGAATCCTGGGTTTAAGAAACACTAATCTAGCCTACGTGTTTACTTTGTAAATTAAGAAATGAGACATAAGGTCATAAAGACAGTAAAAAAAAAAAAAAAAGTACATTTATTAGGAATTTTCATACACTAATTTTAACCTTTTATCAACAAGTTTTGAAATAGAATCTAATCATGTGATAGTCTGTGGATGCAATCTGAAGCTCTCTAAAAATCTATATTCAAAAATACATGTATATGACTGTATAATAAATGAAAAACTCTGCTTCAATGTTTTTTCAGAAAAAAGTTTCAAAAATTATAAAAGTGGGGCTTACAATAAACAACACAAGTGTCTCAATTAAAAAAAAAGGAAAGCATCCACTCTCCCACAGATAACACAGCTAACAGTTTAATGTCTATCCTTACAGACCCTTTCCTATGCACATACAAAATCAAAACAAAATCAAACTACATATCTTTGACTACATGTTTGTTTTTACAAAATTGAATCATATTCCACAGTGTAGTGCAACTTCTTTTTTTTTCACTCAATATTGTATCATGAACATCCTTCCACGTCAGTAATGGTAATTGCAAATACTTATGTGGTGCTTATTATGATTACTTAGGGCTTAAACATTAACTCACTTAATTCTTAACAACAGCCCTGTCAGGTGAGAACTGTAATTATATCCACTTTACAGATGAGTTTAAGTAACTTGCTAATGGTCATAGCTAATAAATAGATGTGAACCCAGAAAGTTGGCCGCATTGTTCCTGTGCTCAATAATACACTCAGCTACTTCTTATAAAGTAAATATAGGTATCACTCAATCTGTTAACAAGCGCATTGTACTTCACATCATAAATATACCATAATTTTAACTATTCCCTTACCAATGGACATTTAGGACCTTTTTTTGTTAATTTATAAATGTTATTGACATTTATTTGTAATAATGATAAAATAAACATCCTTATAAATTTGTTCTTGTGCTCGTGTGTTAAAATTTCTGTAAGATAAACTCCTAAAAATGAAATGACTCTATCAAAGAGTATGTGTACTTTTAATTTTGATAGGTAATGCCAAATTTCCTTCCTGAATCAGCTGTACCAATTTCTAACCCCAATGACAGGGGAGAGGGCTGAGATTCATCTTCAAATTAAAAAAATATTTTTGCTTCATAAAAAGAGAGGCCTGTTTTGAGTTTTTAATTAACACTGATTTAGAATAAACTGCCAGACTGTTCATAATTATCTTCTGATTTGGTATTATCTGACACGTTAAACAAATGCAGACTTAACAGCCGTATAGTGGAGTCTTCATCCAGTTATGAAACCAACTATGGGCGAGAGATTTCCTCTACATGAGCTTCTATTTACTTATGTATAAAACATGAGAATTGGACTAGTTGGCCTTTAAGATTTAAAACTCCCAATGCTGTAATTAAGAAATGACTTAAAGTTATTACAAGCCTATAATTACAGTACTAGTATAACAGGTCAGGGTCTTAAAGCTTCCATTTTCTTTAAATTACGATAACTATTGCCAGAGCACCTAGGCAAATCATTAAAATAGTCAATAAAGTTTTTCAGGATCCACCTGTGGCTTATTCTCAGCAGCTTTTAAATCCCAGGCTGTCATTCCCTTGCTACCTAACAAACTTGAACTCACCTCTGGAGTATATTCCTAAGAAGACCTGATGTGTGCCTGGGAAC
Source organism: Camelus ferus (assembly GCF_009834535.1). Lineage (NCBI taxonomy): Eukaryota > Metazoa > Chordata > Mammalia > Artiodactyla > Camelidae > Camelus > Camelus ferus. The sequence goes on from NC_045716.1 coordinate 4,470,487, forward strand.
CATCAACTAGTATTTTGTTTTGTTTTTAAATATTATGCCACAACCATTTTCTTGTCAATTTATTCAGCCAATATTGATTGACTATTTTAACTATGTGGTAGGCACTGGGTGCAAAAACAGTTAATGGACAATCTCTGCCACCATGGAACTTACAGACTAGATGAGAAAGGCAAACAATAACCCAAAAGAACCACTGGCAAATGTGAAGTTATATTTGTGATAGCAACAAAAATATTAGCGCAAAAAAAGACTATGCAATCTTTTGATCATTCAGGTTTGGGGGACTATTTGTAACACCAGAAATTGACACGGGAAAAGTCAACAGAGAAAATTACTTCACAACTTGCCCCACAGTACAAAAACAGCAATCACAAGTGTAGGTGGCAAATTAACTTTTCAAATCATCAATTCTATAATAAAATTACCAAGATGTAATTACTTTTCAGTTATGTTACTGACCATGTGGCTTGAATATTTTACTTAACCAAGAATATAAATGATTTGAAGTACCAAAGGTGACAGAACTATGAATATCAAAGTGAGACAAGAAATGAACTACAATTTAAGAACATTGTTCAGGCAGAGTATATACAAAAGTAAAGCAATTCATTACAACAATTCATGACTTGTGAATAATGAACATAATGCTATGAAAATACTAATGTTTTTAAAGAACCAACAGTAACCAGCCTAAAGAGCTAGTGGCATGTCAAAAGGAACATAAAGATAACTTTTTTTAGATTTAAAAAAAAAATGCCAGAAGTACCTATATTAATACTCAATTTTAAATAAAATTAATTCCGTGACATTAACTAGATTTATTATGATCATTCCATAATTTATACAAATATCAAACCATTATGTTGTGCACCTGAAACCAATATAATGCTATATGTCAATTATTCCTCAATAAAAATAAACAAAATAAAAATTTATAAATTCTACATCATCTGCAGAAATAACAGCATCATTCACATAAATAAGTGAATTTCCTTGTGTGTCAATTTCCACAACTGCAAAATAAGGACACTTGTCAAGTCTACCTCACAAAATTGCTGAGGACTAAATAAAATACTTTATATGGAAGCACACCAAAAATGATGTAAGTTACTTTAGACAGCAGCTTCTTTTTGCTCTCACTGTAACGTACAGCAATTTAACAAATAACAAAATTCGCCAGATAGGGACTTCATCTCCTTCCTTCTATCCATGATATGGTATTAGTGTTATAACATTATAACATGGGCAAAAGACTAGCAATCAGAAGCATTAGAAAAAAATTCAAAACTTTGTAACTCATAAACTGATTACCCTACAGGAGGTTGGCTGTTCAAGTATTAATGTTCTTACGTAACACTACACACCAGTATATCTCAGAATCAGAGAAATTCTTCCACATATGTATGACATTGTTTACATATTATAACTTACCATCACTACAAACAAAAGCCCTGCTACTCACTATGAAAAGATGAGATACACATGTATTTATCCACACATACAATGTATTCTAGCTTCATGTTTATTTTTCTGATTCAAGTATCTTAAATCCAGTGCAATGACGGTTCAGTGGTTCAGACTTATTTTATTACACTGAGTGGAGTTTGTCAATTTAGCACACCAAAACTAATTATTACACGCCCAAGGGCTTAAAGTAACTTCTACCATAGGTCTAATAACAAATCTCCCAAAGTCACACGCTCATGTTATCACCAGCACATTGCCTTGCTTAAAAACAGTATTTTAAACTAAGAAAATTTTGTTAAATGGAGAGCAGCTTTCAATATTTTATCACTATTTCTGCAAAGCTTTTCAAGTTGTTACCAGATCTGCCTAAGACAGCCATTCCTTTAAATCCCTTAAAATACAGGGCTGGAGGAGGTATCGTTAACATGGCAACCTCACCATTAACGACTTTTCCAAATTCAAAACAAGGATCACCATCAAAACAAATCAGGTGGAGTACATACATGGATACTGATTACTATTTCTGACAACATGTTTTTTTCCTATATGAAGGATTTGTTACTACACTAAGCATATGAAAATCTATACTATGTGCAACACCCTATCCGAAAATCCAGCTAAATTCCAAACCATGTTTGTGACATTAGCTAAATATTATTTAGCATGCTGGGCTACACTTTTAAAAGGGCGGTGGGAAAAACTGACAACTTTCAAAGAGTACAAGCTTTTTAAATCGCCCCCTAATTCACCTGTGAATAAATGCTAGACTATACACAGCAACTACTAGACTGGAGCAAAAGATCAAAGTTTTCCCTATACTTGAGACTGTTTATCTCCAACAAAAAGGAACAGAAACTAGTCATCCCTGCCACTGGAGCCAGTTCCCCGGAATTTCCCAAAATATGCCTGATCTCCAATGAAGAAGGGACAGTTCTCCGGAGACCAACAGCGAGAGGTATCTCACATCTTCTGCAGACCAGAGGAGGGGCGGGGGAAGGGGGACAGGCAGTGGCAGGTAAGGAAGGAAATCCCGTCTACGGCAGGCACCGGTGGGACCCGAAACCCAGGTCTCAGAACGGCTCTCCCAGCAAAGGCTCAGGACCCAGGGAGGCTCTCCGAGGGGGGACGCCAGGCTGGGCCAGGGTTCCCCGCGCCCCGCCCCGCCTCTTTCGCCGCCGCCAGGGACCCGGGACCGCGGACAGAGGCAGCGGAGGCTAAGCGAGTGTCCGCGGTCCCTGCCAGGTCCTCCCGCAGCTCACCTGAGAGTGTCACCTCCGCCCTCGGCTCCCACGGTGCATCCCGCGGGGCCTGGCGGAGGGTGCAGTGACGCCGCCCCGACCGGCCCCAGGGCTGCCCGGCCTGGCCTCCCCGCTCCGGGGACGCACCGGGTGCCCGCCTCGCACCGGCTCCCGGGATCCGCCGGGCTGCAGAGAAAGAAGGAGAGGCAGAAAGGCTGCCTCCCCTCCCCCACAGCAAGCCACCCCCCTGAGCTGCGGCTCTCTGCAGTTCCCTCTGGCGCAGGTCTGGCCCGGCTCCCCCACCCGGGAGTCACTTCGGCAGCGGCGGCCCAGTCGCCATTACAGCCCAACAACTGACACGGAGGAGGAGCGGCGCCGGCGGCAGTGGCGGTGGCGGCGGCGCGAGGCAGGGCGGGAGCAGTCGGGGTCCGGGCAAACCTCGCGAGAACTGTCCCGAGACCATTCCACAGGAATGCAACCTTCGGTTAGGGCCATGTTGAGTGTGGCCAAAAGGCTAGTATGAGATAAAACAAGAAGGTGAGATAAAACAAGAAGGACTTTGAGGGCGCCATGTTTGGTGTGGCGAAGTTTGAGCCTTGCAGGACTCGGGAGGAGCCAAAGTAGATCCGCAGTGGAGACCTCCCCCCGGCCTTCTTTCATCTGACGCTAATTGGGCCTTCTGTCTGCGCATTTCACCCCCGGTCGGAAAAAAAAAACCAACAACAAACTGGGGTTGTGACAAGAATGAACTCGAAGTCTGAAAAATTGCAGCTTCTCAGAGTTTACGATGTTTCACCAGTTGTCGTTCAAATAAATCTTTACCCCAGTTTCAGAGTAATCGCAGCTCTGCGGCTGCGGCAGTTACCCAGTGCTGTCACTGTGGCCGTTTTATTCGCGAGGGTTACAATTCTGTTCAGCATGCACTCTGTCTAATGGCTTAAGATTCCACAGAAAGTAAAAAGGAGTTTCCTCCTGTTAGGTATTGGCATTGATATAACTGTGCATTAGGAGAGTCTGTGATCACCATCTCTTCCAGTATCTTTATCGTCTTTCCCCAGTCTCTGCGGGGCGAATTCTGTCATCTGTCAAGACTTGGCTTGAATGACATCTCTTCAGCAAATAGTGCTACCTTCCGTTAGGTGCTCACTGCACCAAAGGTCTCCACCCATCACTTTCCTCCACCTTCTGAACTCATGTAGTTCTTTATCCAGAGACTGTTTCTCATCCTGACTCTTTTTTTCTCTCCCTCTGTCTCTCTCTTTATACCCCACCAGGGCCTAGCACAGTAACTGGAACATTGTAGATGCTCAATAAATGCTTGTCGAGTGGATCTTACCAATAAAAACGGAAGGCCCCCTCTATGTAGGCCCTACAGCTGTGCCTGAATAAGAGGTAAATTGATGTACAAAAATCCTGCACATACGTAAAATGTGTACGGTGTTCCCAGGAAGCAATGCTGGAGAGAAGAACAGGAAATGTGGGTATCCCAGTGATGCAAATGGTAGCAAGAAAAACAACAAAAGGAAAGAATTGTTTAGGTTTCCCCCAACTTTTCTATGTAAAACATTGGGTTAGATGATTTTCATATGTTATTTTATTGAATTTATACAACCATCTTATTAAGTATTATACTCACTTTTTTAAAAAGAGAAAATGGGTTCTGAAAAACTTAATTTTCCTAATATTATACCATCAGTAGAAGGAGGATATAACATTTGAGGTCTTCCTTACTCCAAAGGCTATTTATATTTTTTCACCTTCATGCTACCTCCTGAGCAACAAAGAAAACACCAAAGTTTCCTGTCACTGTGTGGGGAGCAATTTTACCCTCATATCAGCCTCTGCACAATTTCCACCTCTTATATCTTGTGTTGATCTTTGCCCTCTCCTTTGCCTGGAAAATACCTCAAACACGTTAAGTTCTATCCCTTTCTTTTGTTTTCTTTTTAATGGAGTTACTAGGGATTGATCCCCAGATCTCATGCATGCTAAGCATGTGCTCTACCACTGAGCTATTTCCCTCCCATCTTCTCTCAAAAGCTACCTACTACAGGAAAAATTCCATGACTGTTCATACTTTACAGGTACTCAGTGTGCCCCTGAACTCCACAATGCTGTGTGTATCTCCCATCAATAGTTCTGCATTTATCTTACACATCTTTGTCACATTCAACTGTAAAGCCCTAATTGTCTCCTTCATAATGGATTAAGAACATAAACTTTGTAGTCAAGTAGGCCTGGGTCAAATCAAATAACTTTGGTCAAGGTTCTTAACCTCTTTGTGCCTCAGTTTCCACTTCTATATAGTAGAGATTACAACAGTACCTACTCCTCCGTAAAGTTTTGTGAGGATTAAAAGAAACAACACTTGTAAAGAACATAGCATGGTACTTGACATGCATAGTACTTGCTCAAAAATATTGGTTATTTTACTATTTTTTATAAGCTGAATATGTGCCTTGCATTAACTAGGCACTCAATATTTGTTGAATTAAATTGGATGTTTGTTGGATTTAATTAAACTTGGGGTGAATAGCTACATGCTTTCTCTCCTGAGAATGTGAAACCTGACGTTGATCTCTAGACATAACAAATTGAGAAATAGAGATACAGGTATGGTGGTGTCATTCACAATCTGAACTTAATTGAATGAAATTATGTGTCAGGATTGGTTGAAGACATCTCTATTGAAATGTCAAGCCTAGGTGTCAAATCTGATCTGTAATCTTGTCCACCACCTTTTCAATAATAAATTCAACCATTCAGACTGCAATCTCCCTTCAATTCTAACAAACTATGCAGACACCAAATTTAAGGTTGGGTTTGGGGGGTTACTTTCTTTTTCTAGATTCAGTCTTTTGTCTTAGTCTTGAATTTTCTAAGGCACTTGGTGTTGTAAGGAGCAGAATTATGGAAAAACTAAAATTTATCAACAAGAACTTTGACAAGAAAATAGGAACATAGTCATTTATCTTCATGTATATAAATATTTGTGTGTGTGTAAGTGTGTGCACATGAGCACACAAGCCAAGGTAATATTGGTCAGAGAAGTGTCTGTGACAGCAAATCTATAGAGCAAAAGGAGAATAGGAATACCTATAAAGGCAGCATTTAACCATATTTGACTGCTATTAGCAGGGATATTAAGTCGCAATTTTTAATTTCATCGTTGCTTTTTAAGTTGAGATATAATTGACACACAACATTATATTTGTTTCAGGTGTACAACATAATGACTTGATATTTGTACATATTGCAAAATGATCACCACAATAAATCTAGTTAATGTCCATCACCATACATAGTTATAAAATCTTTTTTTCTTGTGATGAGAAGGTTTAAGATTTACTCTCTTAGCAACTTTCAAATATGCAATATAGTATTATTAACTGTAGTTACCATGCTGTACAACTCCACGACTTCTTATTTATTTTGTAACTGGACGTATGTACCTTTTGATTCCGTTCACCGTTTCTCTCACTCCCACTTCCCCACCTCTGGCAGATATCATTATGTCCTCTGTATCTATGAGTTTAGTTTTTCTTTTGTTTTTGTTTTTAGGTTCTATGTATCAGTGAGATCATACAGTATTTGTCTTTCTCAGTCTGACTCATTCATTTATCATAACACTCTCAAGGTCCATCCATATTGTCACAAATGCCAAGATTTCATTCTTTTTATGGCTGAATAATATTCTCGTGTGTGTGTGTGTGTACCACATTTTTTTTTAAACCAGTCATCTGTTGACATACAATTTGTTTCCACATCTTGGCTACTGTAAATAATGCAGCAATGAACATGGGGGTGCATATATCTTTTCGAGTTAACTGTTTTCATTTTCCTCAGATAAATACCCAGAAGTGGAATCGCTGGATCATATGGTAGTTCTGTTTTTAATTTTTTGAGGAAACTCCATCCTGTGTTCTGTAGTGGCTGCACTGAATTTACATATTCACCAACAGCATACAGGTGTTCCCTTTTCTCCACATCCTCATCAGCACTTGCTATCGCTTAGCCATTCTAACAGATGTGAGGTGATACGTCACTGTGGGGTTTTTTTGGGGGGGGGATGGTGAGGAGGAGGTAATTAGGTTTGTTTGTTTGTTTGTTTGTTTGTTTGTTTGTTTATTTATTTATTTATTAATGGAGGTACGGGGGATTGAACCCAGGACCTCATACATGCTAAGCATGCGCTCTACCACTTGAGCTCCCCCCACGCAGTTGTACTCTGTTATACTTTTAAAATTTTGAACTTTTTTTTAAAGAAAATGTTCATGTCTACTGTATCTTGAGGCACTGAAACATCTGAACAAATCAGTATCTGGGTGGTGAGGCAGCCACTTTCTCCTTCACTTCTTTGGGTTACTAGAGCAACTTGTCACTAAAAAATGTGAATATACTAACCATTCAAAAAATAAATATTTTAAAATAAAGAATAGGATTTTCCTCTAAGAAAAAAATTAAAGTGGAAGGAATCCTCCCAAGAGGGCGGCTTGAGTGAGTGGAACCCAGAGGAAAAAGAGTATTTGTCTGAGAACCCAAAATGTGGGGACGTTGGGAGTGGCCAGCTGAAGGGGAGGCAATGCACACACCCAGGGAGTTGCAGCTGCAGCAGCCAGGCAGGAGGACCTTTAAAGACCCAAGGAAATACTCCAAGAGAAAGAATTGGCTTTAAACATCCTTCTTCCAACAGTACCAGTCAGGTGAGAATGTTCTTGTAAGACTTACAGCTCTTCCCAGCCTCCTCAACTTCCTGCCCTCCACCCTGGGTAGGGCGGCAGTTGTAATTAGCAAACCGGAGGAAAGGCAGATAGTCCAGACAGAAAAGGAAAAGAAAGACCTTGCTCCCTCCCTGGAAGGAGCCAGCGCAAATGCAGGAAGCCCTCCATAGGAGAGGGTAGAAGTCACACCTCTGGGTAAAGACAGAAATGTTGATTCATATCTTGGGCTAGACATTTTATTACTGAATTAGCATTGTGTTTGTTAGCTAATGTGCTTTAAGACTTTCTGCTAGCTAATCAGAAAAATCATGGGAACTTCCTGAGTTTTATCTGGGAGTAAAAGAAGGATCTCCCTCACAGAACAGATACATGACAGCAGTAGAAAAAAATAAAGTGGCTTTTATTATCACAACCCTGAGTCTTGCTTATTCAGCATGCAGTTACATGACCTTTACCAAAAGTAGAGCTCCTGAGAGAACTTGAGCCAGCAGAGAGTGACAGAGGAGTTAGAAAAGCAGAAAGTCAGTCATAGGTGCATCAATAACATTCCACAGGCAAGAATGGAATGATTGACAGTGGCGAAAGCAAGAGAAGAAGGAGATTAAAAAAGCAATAAGCGGACGTGGTCTGCCTTTGGAAAAAGGAATTAAAGAATAAAGAAAAAATTAAAGATTAGTAGTAATAGTCCAGAAAAGTTCAGTGATTAATAAAAACCAATTTTTTAAAAATTTTAATTGAAGTATAATCAGTTACAATGTGTCAATTTCTGGTGTAAAAACCAATTTGTGAAAGTGGCAACCATTTGCAACAATATGGATGGAACTTGAGCGCATTATGCTAAGTGAAATCAGTCAGAGATACACAAATACTGTATGTTCACAATAGATACAAATACCAAATAACTATATGGTGTGCCTAAAACTAATACAGTGTTATATGCCAATTATATGTCAATACAAAATAATTAAAAATTTTTTCTAAATGGCAAGATGCTCTATATCACTAGCAATCAGGAAAAGACAAAATGTAACCATAATATGAAAACATTTCACACCCACCATACTGGCAAAAATTTAAAAGTCTGATAATACCACATATTGGTAGAGATGTGAAGCAATGGGAATTTTTATTCACTTCTGATAACTGTGTAAAGTGGTGCAACAATTTGCGAGAACGGTTTGCAGATATGCAGTCAAGCTGAAGATGTGCCTATGACCCAACAATTTCACTGAAAATGGTCCATATTCTCAAACTCGTTGTTACTGGACCGCAATAAGATAAAGAGCTTGTGCAAGGATGTAAATCAACTACATCACTAAGCACACTGCTTAGGGGAGCTGACTTGTTTTTTTGAGATAAGACTTTCCTTTTTTTTTTTTTTACATTTTAAACATTTTTTTATTGAGTAATAGTCATTTTACAATGCTGTGAGATAAGATTTTCTTGATGAAAGAAGAGGTATGTTGATTTATATTCTGATACAAGATCCTTATCTCATCCCACTCTCGTATTAAATAGTTAACTTCTGGAAGAAACCCAAGTGCACAAAGAGACAAATAGAAGAGATTTTATGAAAGTGTGGCTTATAATCTCAAAAACAGGAAATAATAGGTCTATCAGTAGGAGAATGGGTAAGTAAGCTGGGGAATATTCACACAATGAAATACTAAGCAGCAATTAAAGTAAGTTAAGGGATAAATCTCACAGATATAGTTTAGCGAAAGCAAATACAAAGGATATATATGTGATATTTCTTCCATAAAGCTTAAAAATGTGTGATATTGGTATAGCTTATTTAAAAATACATACAAAAGTGAAAGACTTATACACAGAGAACTATAAAACATTGATGAAGGAAATTAAAGAAGACTTTAAAAAATGGAAAGCTATCCCATGCTCCTGGATTGGAAGAATCAATATTGTTAAAATGGTCACACTGCCCAAGGCAATCTACAGATTTAATGCAATCCCTATCAAATTACTGAGGATATATTTCACAGAACTAGAACAAATCATAATAAAATTTATATGGAACCACAAAAGACCTAGAATTGGCAAAACATTACTGAATAAATAGAAAGAAGCTGGAGGAATAACTCTCCCAGACTTCAGACAATACTATAGAGCTACAGTAATCAAAACAGCATGGTACTGGTACAAAAAACAGACATATGGACCAATGGAACAGAATAGAGAGCCCAGAAATGAATCCATAAACTTTTGGTCAACTAATCTTCAAAAGGACAAAGGAGGCAAGAATATACAATGGAATAAAGACAATCTCTTCAGCAAATGGTGTTGGGAAAACTGGACAGCAGCATGTAAATCAATGAAGCTAGAACACTCCCTTACACCATACACAAAAATAAACTCAAATTGGATCAAAGACTTAAACATAAGACAAGATACAATAAACCTCCTTGAAGAAACTATAGGCAAAGCATTATCTCACATCTCAAAAATGTTCTCCTAGGGCAGTCTACCCAAGCAAGAGAAATAAAAACAAGAATAAACAAATGGAACCTAATTAAACTTACAAGCTTCTGCACAGCAAAGGAAACTATAAACAAAACAAAATGACAACCTACAGAATGGGAGAAAATTTTTGCAAAAGATGAAACTGCCAAAGGCTTGATCTCCAGAATATACAAGCAGCGCATAAGACTTAATAAGAAAAAAACAAACAACCCAATCCAAAAATGGGCAGAAGACCTAAACAAGCAATTCTCCAAGGAAGAAATACAAATGATCAATAGGCACCTGAAAAAATGCTCAATATCACTCATCATCAGAGAAATACAAATCACCTCACACCAGCTAGAATGGCCATCATTCAAAAGTCCACAAATGACAAATGCTGGAGAGGCTGTGGAGAAAAGGGAACCCTCCTTCACTGCTAGTGGGAATGCAGTTTGGTGCAGCCACTGTGGAATACAGGATGGAGATTCCTCAAAAGACTAGGAATAGACTTACCATATGACCCAGGAATCCCGCTCCTGGGCATATATCCAGAAGGAACCCTACTTCAAAAAGACACCTGAACCCCAATGTTCATAGCAGCACTATTTACAATAGCCAAGACATGGAAACAGCCTAAATGTCCATCAACAGATGGCTGGATAAAGAAGGTGTGGTATATTTATACAATGGAATACTATTCAGCCATAAAACCCGACAACATAATGCCATTTGCAGCAACATGGATGTCCCTGGAGAATGTCATTCTAAGTGAAATAAGCCAGAAACAGAAAGAAAAATACCATATGAGATTGTTTATACGTGGAATCTTAAAAAAAAAAAAAAAGAACACAAATACAAAACAGAAACAGACTCATAGACATAGAATACAAACTTGTGGTTGCCAAGGAAGAGAGGAGTGGGAAGGGATAGACTGGGAGTTCAAAATTTGTAGATACTGACAGGCATATGTAGAATAGATAAACAAGATTATACAGTATAGCACAGGGAAATATATACAAAATCTTGTGGTAGCTCACAGCGAAAAAGAATACAATGATGAATATATGTATGTTCATGTATAACTGAAAAATTGTGCTCTTCACTGGAAATTGACACAACATTGTGAACTGACTATAACTCAATAAAAAAAAAGTTTAAAAAAATACATACAAATGTAGTAAAACATTTTTAAATACCAAGATATAAAATATACTAAATTTGGAAATGTGGTTACCTCTGAGGGAGCAGAAGGGGAATCAGTATGTGATAGGGATGAACCCAGGAAACTTTAATGCATTGATAATGCTTTATTTTTCAAGCTGGGTTTGGATATATGGATGTTTATACTATTGTTCTTCATTGCTCTTTTACATCCAAAATGTTAAATAATACATTTTAAACATAAAAATAAACAAGAATTTAAAAATCTATGTGGGGAACAGTAGGAAGAACAGCAAGATGAAAGTAAAATTTTGAGCACAAGCAGGCAATTTCACTCAGTAGAAATGGTATCCTACAAAACTGGGGCTCAAGAAACTCTTCAACTTTGCAACACTGGACAAGAAAAGTACAGGCATTCTTTTCATCATTTTAAGCCAAGAAAAGAGTTCATTATCTAAGAAAAAGCAGCAGTAACTTCCCTGGGGGTAAATTAGCCACAGTTCAGGTACCTAGGGGATACTAGTGTGGAATTAACTTGACTATCTCCTGACTCAAAGCTACTGTCCCATACCAGCAAAGAGAGGTCACATCATCGCCTCAGCGAGCCTCTCCTCTACCCACATTTTTGTGAGAGAAAGATGTGTCCATGCAAAAGCTGTACAGCTGGTTCTAACTGAAAAGAGACTCAAAGATAATGCTAACACTGTCCACATTTTGATTAGCTCAAGCCAAACATTAAAGTGTCTTATGTGGCATTTATTAATTGTATTCATTTGTTTTGGCTGGGGGAGAGGGAGATAATTAGGTTTATTTATTTTTTTGATGGAGGTACTGGGGATTGAACCTGGGCCTTGAGCATGCAAAGCATGCTCTCTACCACTGAGCTATACCCTCTCTCCCTATTAATTGCATTATTACACCTTCTTTTGTCAAAAATCTTCTAGGCCTAAAGGTCACGTGAAAAGTTTTTAGTTTCACTTTGGCTTACTTCTTAAGACTTTAAAAAAAAAAAATCAAGATACAAAACTGGAAAAACTGGAAGTTAGGTTTTTAAGTATATATTTCTCTAATAATAAAATAGCCATTTCAAGTCAAGAAGAAAAAAAGCATGGTCAATAAGTGGACAATCAAGTATTAATGATTTTGAATAAAATTAAAAATTTTTCAGAAGTTTAAAATGTTAATGTTAATGTTGCAGGTAGTATTTTCCATAAATGGCTGCAACAATGTATTTCATCCTACATGCTTTTCTTATATTGGGATCTTGGCATTCCTCTGTTGAGAGGTGGGGTCTGGGTCCCTCTTCTTGAACTTAGACGGAACTTTGTAACTGCCTCTACCGATAGAGTACAGCAGAAGTGATACAATGTGATTTCAGAGGTTAGGTCATAAAAAGCAGTATCGATTCTGCTTGGTGCTCAGTCTCTAGGGACATAAGCCTTGGGAATCCTTATCTCACACACACACAAAAAGTCCAGTTTAACCTGCCCATGCTGGAAGACCACGTAGAGATACAGAGAGATGCCCACGGAGCCTCAGGTCTTCCTGTGCGCAGTGGTTTAATAGTCTTTCCGGCATTAAGCACCAGACACATGAGAAGGTGATGATTCCAGTCCTGATCTGTGTTGGTCAGAGTCTAATAGAATGAATGGGATGTGTGTGTGTATATATATGTATATATACACACACATATATATTAAAATATAAAAATAAAAATTTAATAAAATGTCTATAAATATATGCATATTTTATGTATTATTACATATGTGTATGTGTGTGTGTGTGTATATATATATATATATATATCAAGAGAGTGGAAGAGAGAGACAGAGAGACACATAGAGAGAGAGATTTATTATAAGGAATTAACTCACACAGTTGCAGAGGCTGGCAAGTCCAACACCTGATAGTAAGCAAGCAGGCTGGAGACCTAGGAAAGAGTTGATGTTGCAGCTTCAGTTCAAAGGCAGTCTGTTGGCAGAATTCCCTCTTTGTGAGACCTGTCTGTTTTCACTTAAGACCTTCAACTGATTAGATGAGGCCCACCCCCACATGATGCAGGGTGATCTGCTTCACTCAGAATCTACTGATTTGTTGTTAATCTCATCTAAAAAATACTTTCATAGCAATATGTAGACTTGTATTTGATCAAATATCTGGGTACTGTGGCTAGCATTTGTTATGTCATTCACTTTTATTTTCACATTTTTTTAGGCAGGAGTGATACTAAAACTATAATGTGCAGTAAGGTTTGGAGCCAATCAGAATCGAGCAGAGTCAGAGCCCCCCTCCCATCCCACACTGCTTTTGGGCTGAGGATAAATTCCTTAGTTGTTAGATCTTGGGAATCAGTTTGCTAAGGGACAGCAGTTATTTAGCAACTAGTGCAGAACTGTTTTAATATTTAAACAACCAAACCAGTGCAAACTAGTTAGACACCAGCTGAGAATTAGGTATAATCCCTTATTGCAGTGCTTGCAGTTGGCTTTGGCCCATTTGTTTCATCATCCTAACAGTCCTAGAAGAAAAACACGGCAAGAATCTGCCTTTGTTAAGAATGCACTCGACCACCTCAGTAGAATCCATTCTTCACTGGATAAACCTGCAGGTATAAGTCTGTGCCCAGCAACATTGTGTTCCTCATGATGGATGCTGCTCAGTCCTGAGACCATGACTCAGCTCAGAGGAATTGCCCTGAGATTTTGACATTCTGCGAGAGGGCACACGGTGAGGTCCATTGCTGGTCAGAAATACACAACATAAATATGTACCTTGAAGTTCACTGAGAATTCAGCCATTCGAGTCACAGATAGAATACACCAATAAGGCAGCAGTGTTTGTCTACCTCACTGAAAAAGAGGAACTAGGATTTGAGCTCATCAGTGGCTCAGAATCTCACTCTTCTTAAATGTGAAAAATTACCTGACCATTGCAGAAACCCATAGCTTGGAAGAAAGGAAATTCTCATTAAGCAGGGTCTAGTAAAATTAAAAGATTCTTTTACTTTACTCAATTTACTTACAATCTTTTATTAGGTAAATACTAGAACAGATTGTTTCTGCCTTATTGCTAGGTGAAAGATTTATCCCTGTGTGGGAAATTAAGATACAGCTCTTAGGAAAGAGATCAGAGAGATTTTCAACATACATTGCAGCTAAATGAATAAGCAGCAAACAAATCTGAACAAGCACAAACTTATTTTGGGATGGTCTGGAAATTTATTTTCTAACACTAAAAAAAAATCTTAAAATCCCCACTCCAAATAATCTATAAATGAAATTAATATTCATTTTGCACAAACCAGTTGCTGAGAATGAAAACCTTGTGATAAAATACTTCAGCATTTACAAGGACTGGAAATTTTCATATCCGAGTAGCAGGGCATTGTTGATTCAACTTACATTTGATTCCAAACCTTCTACTCTCACTGGCTTGCCTTATGATTCTAAAACAAGGAATTTAACCTGGATGGACCTACCATTAGCAGAGATTCTGGTTTTAGGGTATATATGTATCTTTGAGGTATAGGATATAACTTGAAGGTGGGTTGGAACTATCAGGCAAACAGTTAATTAAATCAGTGGTAGGACCTGCACTTTCTCCCATCCTGTTTTTGAGTTATTGGCTCATAGTGGTTGCTAAAGGTAGCTAGGATTTAGGAAGTACATCCTGTTCTGTGTAAAGTTGACATGAAGAGGACAAACACGCCCTTCACAAAGGGCATGCCCTTCTTTGCAGTCACAAAAAAATGTAGGCTTGTTTAACACAGTGCTAAGCATTTAGCTCTAACAGTTAATAAAAACTCATTGAATGGATGGATGGATGAATTCATTCCATCAATGAAGTAGACTAGGAGAGCTAGCTGGAAGTCTACGGCAAAATAAAATCCACTTCTTAAATATCTGGTTGTTCAGATCAAAGCAGCTTTGGGGATATTGAGTTATCTGGAAAATTGCTTCAAATCCACATTTCACTTTTGGTGGCTAATCCCTCCCATAAGATGAGTGCTGAAGTGCTCTTGGAATAGAGCCAGGCAATGGGGTTGGAGAGTTTCTTCCTTCCTCTATTTCTGGAAAG
This sequence comes from Camelus ferus, assembly GCF_009834535.1. Classification (NCBI taxonomy): domain Eukaryota; kingdom Metazoa; phylum Chordata; class Mammalia; order Artiodactyla; family Camelidae; genus Camelus; species Camelus ferus. The sequence continues at coordinate 4,485,611 of NC_045716.1, forward strand.
GTCAAGAGCAAACCAGGATTTAGCACAAAACAGAGGGTGACTTTTTTTTTTTTTAATATAATGGATTAGACTCATAGATTCATTTATTGTAGCAACTGTGAGACATTGGAAACAACAGGTCCAACTCAAAAACATTGTTTAATGAAAGCATTGTTGAGTGTAAAAAAGCAACTTGCTTAAACAGATGCCTGCAGTCTGACTTTTATGTAGATAAAAAATAAAATGATGTTATATGTAATCTGTGGATACATGTATATATACAAATGTATAGCAGTGCATAAAAATGATAAACTCTAGTGTTGGGGAGCAGATCTGGATTAGGGTGAGGCTGACTTTTGATGATTTTATTGCTATGTTTTTCTCCCATCTTCTAAATTTCCTCAACAAGATTTGTGAATGAGACAACCAATGTATTTAAATCTAAGTACTAAGCTTTTCCCATTTTCCACAAATTAAGTTTTATATTTAAAAAGAGTACATCTAAAATATGTGATTTTGAAATGTTCCCAAGCTTTAAAAATTACATTTTCCTGAGTTTAATCTCCATGAATCTTCAAAGATCAGTCTCCTTTAATTTTGAATGCCTTCTTTTTGATATTTTCCCTATTGGCATTGCTTGTAAATTGCTTAGCTAGCAGACATGGTAATCCCTTTACTGTACTAAAGCAAGCCCTGTTTCTTAGAACACTGATAAAAAAGAAAAACATCGCTCTTTAGAGCATCTCTGGGTTTCAGTGCTGATTTATGCACTAATAATACAAATGAAATGTGCAATGGAACATCTTATAGCAAGACAGCAGCAACTGGAAAAGAAAAAAAAACCTGAATATGAGTCACAATTAGGCTATATGTGACCAAACCAGGTTATGCTTTGTAAGAGGTAAACCACCCTATTTACAGGTGGTGGAAAGTTTTAAACTCTTGACAGGACATTTTCTGCTGCCATTCTGAAAATAGAAAAAAGCAGCTGGGAAGAAGACCCACGGGTTTTAATGAGGCTTATCAGCCACTAAAAACACTCCTGGAATCCCGGGATTGGATGCTTCCCACCTGTTGAACAAGAAATGAGAACATGTGAGCTTTTGGTTACAAATCCTAGTGCATGAACAGAAGGTCCACAAAATATTATAAGCGGGCAAAAGCAGCTGGAACTGTCTGACAGAAAAACTGATGGGCAGAAATGAGTGATGGTGAAGAGGTAGCTGGTTTTAGAAATATAAGTGATTGTATATATTAAGCATGAATTGAAAAATTTGTGCAAAGCAACCATATATACTGATCCAACACATGCTGACAATTACTTCACATATTTAAGGGGTTATATTATAACTAACATATGTATATTTTATATAACTAGCATATGTATTTATATAGCGTATACTATGTCAATAACTCTCGTATAACCTCTAATAACTTCTATTATTCACACCCATTGTCTTGTTTAATTCTCATCAAAACCTGAGATGTATTAGCATCACCCCTTCTTTCAGAGATGAGGAAGTTGCAGCTCAGAAAGGTGAGGTGGCTTGCTCTCAGTCACAGGTTGGAGAGTGGGAGAGCTAGCCCTGGAATCTCCATCTTCTGAATCCAGAACACGTCCTGTTCCACTACACGGTGTGGCTGCTCAAAGCAGTTAGGTGCCCTTTGGAAAGAACCCTGGGATGTGGATTTCTGTGCTTTGGCTGAACAAAAACGCTGTGAGTGACTAAGTGAGAAATACTTGTGTTTGCTGAGTTCATAATCCCTCTCTTTCCCCCAGCTCTTTAGTCACCTTTAGCCCGCACACACAGGTGACAATGGAAGTGTACATCTCCAGATGTTTATGTGCAGCTCTCTGGCCTTGATCCCCTGTCAGCGACTTGAATCCTGAGTTCAGGCCAAAATGAAGGAGAAATTGACTAGTTCTCCATTTTGAAATGTAGTTAGAGTTTAACAGGCAGTTAATACTACAAAAAAAATTTTTTTGTCCTGTGAATAGTTTACTTTTAGCACAATTATTTGATATTAGTAGAATATAAACAATTTACATTTATGATTTTTGTCAGAAGTAGTAATATCAATTATGCATTGACAAGTTTGAGTTCATGAGGCAGACTGTATGAGACTTATAGGAGCCTGGAGATTAGGACTAGTGTGAAAAATTGAATAACATTCTTGAGAAAGGACAATAACCAAAAGCCATGCCCTCCTCCCATCATATGTTCCCATAGAGATTACAGAAATTTCAGGGACAATTCTGAATTGAGTGGGGATAGAAAGTATAGAATAATTCCTAGACCCCTTCTGTCCATGCCCCCTATCAAAAATAATATATGACACAAATACAAAATAACCACAAGGACATTGGACCTTAACTGACATAAATTCTCTATTAGATAGCTAAAATGGGTTCTACTAAATAAACCGAACCTAATGTAGATGCTCTTTTGAATCCGGGAGAATTTATTTTTAAATCACTTCTTAAATTTCTCCCACAAAAAGCAGCCATGACCTACAACAAAAGCATTTTCATTGAATTGTTTACAGAAGATATCAGTTTTAAAAGTGCATTTAATACAAATTTACACCAATACTGGGACATTGTGCTGTACACCAGAAATTGACACATCATAATTGTACTTCAACTGAAAAATATTACGTCAATAAATGTCTTTTGGTGTCTGGAAAGCTGACCTAGTGATATAAACAGAAAAGTAGATTAGATTCCTGAAATAAATTTCTGGCTCCATCACCAACTCGTCGTGCACGCTTAAGCATGTTAGTTAATCTCTTAGTATCTTAGTTTCTCCGCCTATAAAATGGGGGTAACAATATTTGCTATTAGATAATGTCAGCAAAGCATTTGGAGAACTCAGATGAAAGGCGCCAGAAGTATTTTGTTATCTGAAGCATGACCTCACAGTGTCTGAAAAATGGACTTCAGCAGGGTTGCTGATTATCCCAGCACCTTAGTTCCAAACTGTTCCTGTTCAACTGCTTTTGGGGTTTATTAATTTCTATTTATACTCTTTTATATATTTTAACTTCATTGTGCTGTTTGTGTTGTTTTGAGGAAAGCTAATACTTTGAAGAAACCAGGAGACCAGGATTTGATTCGTTTTATGTTGGTTTGTTCGTTTGTTTAAACTCATATGCTTATGTTTAAGATTTGAAACAAATAAAAAGGCACTTAATCAGCTTTCTAATTGTGGGAGACAGCTATAGCTATAAGAGTTATATTAGCCTCATCCATCCATCCATCCCTCTTATTTGTGTTATGTATATTTTATTTCATAATAAAAGGTAATTTTTAGCTATATATATATGTGTGTGTGTATATATATATATATATATATATATACACACACACACACACATATGTATTTGTTATTAGATAATGCCAGCAAAGCATTTGGAGAACTCAGATGAAAGGCACCAGACATTATATTATATATATATATATTCCTCCCTGCACACTCCATGAAAGATTTAAGGCAGATCTTGAGATAGCTGTGACATTTGATGTTTCTGTCCTTTTCTACAGGAAGGAAATAATATGATACAAGGGCAAAAGTTTAGTTGCTTAGAACTAAATCTGACCTAAACCTATAGTCCAACCAGCTATTACACAATGATCTCAGAAAAAATAGCAAGGGTAAAAGGGCTACTTCAGAAATAACACACGTGACTCAAAGAGCAGAGCTGCTGACTCAGTAACAATAAAAACTTAGAGGTGAAGTCAGAGACAGGAAGCCAGCTATGTTTCCTGAACACGAAGGTACTTCACTCCCTCTGTGTCTGTCAATCTGCTTATCCGAGGCTAATAAAAACATTTCAGAGGAGCAAACCTTTGGTCTTTGGAACCTACCAGTTAGAGACAGAAAATCTAGTTCTTTGGGAACTTTCCAAAGGGAAAGATGTTATTGGAATCTGCCCACAAAGATGTTGTATTTCAAGTGGCAAGCATTACATCACTTGAACGCAGCTTGAGTCATCCATTAAACAATGGACGGATTATGGACTACAAGAGATGAAGACTTGTTCAGAGGAGACATCAAGCAAAATACTCTGGGCTTTACAGTATTTTCAGATATTATAACCTTTGCCAACTTTACAGAATCAGCATTGACAGAGATTTTAAATATCATCTAGTTCAACCTACATTCAAATTTGGAAATCAGAACCACAGTAGGCCTTTGTTATTAGAGAGGTATTCTTCCTAATGGAGCTTCAAATGTTTTTGCCAGGTTTTATCTCTATAGAGAGGTATAAATTTCATCAGATAATGAAGTGATCTTATAGGTCATACACTGTTTCCCTAACTTATATCCCTTATATGTTGTGGTTTATAAGACATGGTTTAATATCATTTTCACTTCTTCAGAAGTAGATATTATGATGGGACAGAATGTGGCATGATGGTTAAGAATGTAGGTTCTGCATGTAAATCAATGAAGCTAGAATACTCCCTTACACCATACACAAAAATAAACTCAAAATGGATCAAAGACTTAAACATAAGACAAGATACAATAAACCTCCTCGAAGAAAATATAGGCAAAACATTATCTGACATACATCTCAAAAATGTTCTCCTAGAACAATCTACCCAAGCAAGAGAAAAAAAATCAAGAATAAACAAATGGGACCTAATTAAACTTACAAGCTTCTGCACAGCAAAGGAAACTATAAACAAAACAAAAAGACAACCCACGGATTGGGAGAAAATTTTGCAAATGAAACTGACAAAGGCTTGATCTCCAGAATATATAAGCAGCTCATACGACTTAATAAGAAAAGAACAAACAACCCAATCCAAAAATGGGCAGAAGACCTAAACAAGCAATTCTCCAAGGAAGAAATACAAATGATCAATAGGCACCTGAAAAAATGCTCAATATCACTCATCATCAGAGAAATACAAATCACCTCACACCAGTCAGAATGGCCATCATTCAAAAGTCCACAAATGACAGATGCTGGAGAGGCTGTGGAGAAAAGGGAACCCTCCTACACTGCTGGTGGAATGCAGTTTGGTGCAGCCACTGTGGAAAACAGTATGGAGATTCCTCAAAAGACTAGGAATAGACTTACCATATGACCCAGGAATCCCACTCCTGGACTTGTATCCAGAAGGAACCCTACTTCAGGATGACACCTACACCCCAATGTTCATAGCAGTACTATTTACAATAGCCAAGACATGGAAACAGCCTAAATGTCCATCGACAGATGACTGGATAAAGAAGATGTGGCATATTTATACAATGGAATACTACTCAGCCATAAAATGACAACATAATGCCATTTGCAGCAACATGGATGTTACTGGAGAATGTCATTCTAAGTGAAATAAGACAGAAAGAGAAAGAAAAATACCATATGAGATCGCTTGTATGTGGAATTAAAAAAGAAGAACATAATACAAAACAGAAACAGACTCATAGACATAGAATACAAACTTGGTGGTTGCCAAGGAGGAGGGGCGTGGGAAGGGATAGACTGGGAGTTCAAAATTTGTAGATACTGACAGGCATATGTAGAATAGATAAACAAGATTATACAGTATAGCACAGGGAAATATATACAAGATCTTGTGGTAGCTCACAGCAAAAAAAGTGACTATATGTATGTTCATATATAACTGAAAAATTGTGCTCTACACTGGAATTTGACACAACGTTATAAAACGACTATAACTCAATAAAAAATGTTTTAAAAAAAAAGAATGTAGGTTCTGGAGTCAAATGATCTGCATTCAAATTCTGTCTCTGCCAGTTACCAACAGTCTAACTTTGTATCTTTGTTTCCTCACCTATAACAATGAGATAAAAGTGCTAATAGTTATGTTGAAGGATTATGGAAATTAAATGAGATGCTGTGTGTATGGATCCTACCATGGTGCTTGGCACGTACTTAGTGCTCAATAAACATGAGCTGTTATTCACTCTGTTTATAGACCACACTAAGCTTAGAGTGTGACATGGGGCGGGCGGAGGGGGCGATCTCTGAGAAGCAGACCATGAAACACAATTTGGTGTGCCAGATGTTCACCAGGGAGTGCTCCAGGTATGCACATGTGTGGAAGGGAGGAGATGAAAGCACGATGGGGGAGAGAGCAGTCACACTATTATGCAGGTCCTAAAGCCTCAGCCAAGCTCATGGGGAAGCCCTGAAGTGCAAATGGTCCATCCACATTGCACTGTGTTGGGCTGTATATTCCCTTAGTCGGCCATTGGACGTGCACCGCCCTCCCCCTTCCCTGGCACGAGCTTGGGTAAAGCGACTGTGCTGCTGAAACAGTCCACGAAGCGGCTGACAGTGAGGGCTGTCCGTTGACTGCACTCCCAGCCATCGGCAAATAAATTCTTTGTAAGGGGATCTAGGTGGCACAGGTCTGTGTTTATCACAAGGTGGTCTGGGCAGCACTTGGAAAACAAACTCAACAAATTACAGTTGCTTCAATAAAAGTGAGGTCTTTAAGGAGGAGAGTAGGACATGAAGCTGAATAAGAATAAGCTCTGGAAACATAAGAGAAAGAGCTGTATCTGTGCGATGGAAAGCTTTTTCGTTCTTTATAATCTCCCAAATTTTGGGAGAGGGTGGATTCTGGTAACTGGAAGCCCTTTGTTTAATGAACATTGTGATGGATTGGGGTTTGTGATGGAGGTGTAAACTGGAAGAAAGCCCATGTATTCTGCATAATCAGGGTCACTTAGGAGGTAGAAATAGAAGCCAGTTACAGTTGATGCCACCCAGAGGGGAGAGGAGAATGCTTGGTAAAAATTTGGGTGAACAAATGTGTCTAACATTGTACCCTTTGATGTGCTCAGCACTTTCTAAGGGCTATACATGTATTAACTGAAAAAAATCTTTACAACACTGAGATAGTATTTACATTATCTCCCCCATTTTAGAGATGAGGAAACTGAGACATAGGGAAGTAATTTTGCCAACGTCATTCAGTCAGAAAGGTGTGGAGCTGGGATTTGATCTCAGGCAGTCAGACTCCAGACTGTAGGGCCTGGGCTCTTAATCATCCCTTTCCAACTGTTCCTGTGAAATTGCCAATGCTTTTGATGCAAATGGAGTCTTTCTTAGGAATTCCAAGAAGTGCTGTCTTGCATCAAGGCTGAGGGCAGGCAAAAACAAAGGCCCTGTGATATGCAGGGACAGCTAACACTTAGGTCACCTGTAGGTACTCATTTTCAAAAAGATGAACTTGTAAGTCAACACCTCAGGCCTCTAGTTACACAAGCATGATGTCAATGTATGCAAATATGAGTCAACAAGTAGGATTGTGTGATTGTCCACACTACTCAAAATTCTTTAGACACTTAGTGTGTGCAATATTGGATTCCACAAAGCTGAGCAAGAAGGAAAGAAAGAAAATTACTTAAACGACCACAGATAATAATTTACAAGGTTGGCATATACAACATGATATCAAACAAATAAGCAACCGAATCAAAAAATGGGCGGAAGACCTAAATAGACATTTCTCCCAAAAAGACATACAGATAGTCAACAGGCACATGAAAAGGTGCTCAGTATTGCTAATTATTAGAGAAATGCAAATCAAAATTACATTGCAGTATCATCTCACACCAGTCAGCATGGCCATCATCAAAGGGTCTACAAATAATAAATGCTGGAGAGGTGTGGAGAAAAGGGAACCCTCTTACACTTTTGGTGGGAATGCAAATTGGTGCAGCCACCATGGAAAACAGTATGAAGGCTCCTTAAAAAACGAAAAGTAGAGTTACCATATGATCCAGTAATTCCACTCCTGGGCATATATCCAAAAAAGATGAAAACTCTAATTCAAAAAGATACATGCACCCCAGTGTTCACAGCAGCACTATTTACAATAGCCAAGACATGGAAGCAAACTAAGTGTCCATCCACAGATGACTGGATAAAGATGTGATACACACACACACACACACACACACACACACAATGGGATATTACTCAGCCATTAAAAAGAATGAAATATTGCCATTTGCAGCAACATGAATGGGCCTAGAGATTATCATACAAGGTGAAGTAAGTCAAAGACAAATATTATATGACATCACCTATATGTGGAATCTAAAAAGTAATACAAATGAATTTATGTACAAAACAAACAGACAGACATAGAAAACAAATTTATGGCTACCAAAGGGGAAAGGAGGCGTGAGTATAAATTTGGAGTATGGGATTAACAGATACACACCACTATATATAAAAATAAATAACAAGGATTGACTGTATGGCATTGGGAACTATATTCAATATCTTATAATAACCTATAATGGAAAATAATCTGAAAAAGAATATGTATTTATAATTGAATCACTTTGCTATAAACTAAAACTAACACAATACTGTAAATCAATTTAAAAAAAAGAATCTGCAAGGTTGGAAAAATACTCCAATCTGTACAGAGCCTGAATAGATCGGGGGAAAAACATCATACATGGGGTTCTAAAGACTCTAAACATAGTAGTAAGAACAAATGTTTTAAACCCAGACTACCTGGTTCAAATCTCTGTTTACCACTTTTTCCTTGGGTATTCTTGAGTGTCCTTTTACCTTTCTGTGCTTCAGTTTCCTGTTTATAAAGTTGGGATAATAGTACCACCTCACAGGGTTACTGTGAGAATTGAACCAGTTAATATGTTACTATAAAGCAGCTAGAACTGTGTTTGGAGCATTAATAAGCACTCAATCGTTAACAAAAACTAGAAAATGGTGAGAGAAAATATGTATTCAAATACAAAGATCTTTATATAGACCTTTTCCATCTTCATGGTAGACAAAGAGGAAGTCCATTTTACCTATGAGATGTTGAGGGTAGATTGAAAAATACTGCCCATCAAGAAATGCACGTAACTACTATGGGTAAATGTGCTTTTATAGAGGGCTGTAGAGCATGGAGCAGTTTCTCTTCTTGAGTTTAGCCTAAGAATGGTGCTCTCTATAAGTAAGAAAACAAACCCTAAAAGAATCAAGTCTGAGTCAGGGGTACATCGTCACGTGCTACCTCACTCACTCAAGAAACAGAATGAAAACAAAAGTTGTGTTCTTTTGAGGGTCTTACAACAAATTACTAATAGCCATTACGTATTAAAATAGTACCTGAAGTTTTGTTAACTGTTCCTTTTTTCCCCCCAACCTCAGCATAGAAGACAGAAGCAATGGGAAGAAATCACAACACATTTGTAGTAGAGTTACAAAAAGGATCTGCTCGGGTTAAATTTATCTAGACAGAGCCATGACCAGGACCCAGATTTTTAAACTTCAGTGTTGTTTCCATTACCTTTAATTTCCTTTCACTGATTCTTCAAAAAGGCAAAGTGAAATGAATTAACCCAGACAGCATCAAATTACATAAAGGTCTATAAATTTGAAGATGTATTCAGCTGTCCCTTAACCCTATCTGCTCACTCCTGACCTCAGGAGACTACCCTATCCCCACCCCATGGTCCCTGTTAAAGGGGTGACCTAGGCAGCTATGTTTAATCATATATTCTTTTCAGGGATGACCCATACACTGGACGGAGCCAATCAGGTCCACCCTCTTGATGTGTTTAAATCACAACGGGGGACGTTGCTAAGGTGTAGCAAAGCCAGAATTAGAGAGGCAGGGGAGAATGGCTACTGAAGTCTCCATCTACCACAGTTCTAACAGGTCCCCTATTTTCCTGTCCTGGATGGAGTCTGAGATGTATATTCTTACCATACCCACCTCACACTACCCGCAGCTTTTCTCTTTTGCTGATTAGACAGGGTTTTAACTTACCATCAAACAATTCCTGACTAAATACATGACTTTCTACTTCAGACTGCTAAAAGTCAACATGAAGACATGCCCAGATAAGAATTTAGCACTGTGTGCTTGGTACTTGGGGAGAGATGAGCTAAACAGATCAAAGAGGTATCTTGAGTATTTCAGCACTTTGAAGAGTCCTCTATGAGGGAGTTTCTCCGTAACATTACATTCAATTACCAAACTTTGTCATTTCTACTTCTCAAATATTTTTCTTATCCATCTTCTCTCCGCATACATAGCCATCTCTTATCTAGACTGTAATTACCCTCTTAGGCAACATGAAAAGATGTAAGGAAACTTGCTGTTTTAAGAAAACTCACAAATTCCAAATCTGTGGAAAGAACTCATGGCCTTCCAATTTCATCTGATAACACTCACCTTCTCTTGGGGACTTCTCACTCATGACCCTTGCTTCCACCAGAAAAGGGCCAGTTTCCCTTGTACCACTGGGGCTGGTCCCCTTCCTCTTTCCTTAAATTATTCATAGCCCTACTGAATCCAGGCTGAAATAGTTTATATAAAGCTTTAGAAAAAGACTCATGAATAACAGAAGAAAAAGCAAAACACCGAGAAAGATGCAACTTACTTATTTTTGCCAACTAGGTGGGGCTTGCAATTATTATTCAACAAGTATTTGAGCATTCTATGATTACCTCTGTGCTTAGACTGATGATCCTCTCCCGCTCTCAAGAGGAATACGGTAGTGGGAGTGTGCTAACTGCTGTGTCGGGGGTAATACAGGATGAATGAGAGCATAAAGCAGCTCCTGAACCAGTATTTCAAGGTAGGGAATCAGTGAAGTTCTGCCTTAAAAAATTAAGACTTAAGATCAAGTAAGAATTAGCAGACATGAAATTGGGGAAAGGAACGGGGAAGGATATGAACTATTCCAGAAAAGACCAACAATGTGCAAAAGCCGAGTACAATGTGTAGATTGCAAGAGGTTTCTCCCTGTTTATGCTCAGGTGACAGGCCACTATCTCCCCTACCATCCAGAAGAACCCGCAAGCACATCAGGACTTCTCGGAATCCAGGCCAAAGAGAGACAGGTCTTCAAGGCAGGAGTTTCTGTTTTCCAAGTCAATGGCAGTCGATGGTCGACTTTTCAGTTTGTTTTTCCAGACTCAGGACTCACACCTCCATCCCAGGTGGCTAATGCCAGTAAAATCCTCATACTGTAAGATTTTTACTCTATGGCCTGGATAAGGACAATACAGAAAAACAGTCCATTGTCTTTTTGCGATCAGTGAGAAATGCTTCCTCATGTTGCCAACATTCTGAAGACTTTCTGAGGATCAAAATTGGGCTTTACATCTTTAGTTTAGGTATTAACTATGCCAACCGTTACAGTTCTCTTCATAGAATGAAAAATCAGGTTTACTTCCAACCTTTGTTTTGAGGATTAGAAAACTTCCCTAAAAATAATGTAATAAAGTCATTAAAGGAAAGGAAGCAAATTAAGTTTCTAGACATTTGTAAGGTAAGTACTGCACCGTGGTTTTTCCCTGGGCCAATGTTGTTACTCAAAGTCACAATGTGCCTAATTTTCTAGAGGCCCTAGTTCCTGTTCTCAAGCCAGTGATTTATTAAATTTTCCCCTCCAAACGGATGATGGTAACATGAACAAAGCAGGATGTTTTAGGCATCAATGATCTAAAATACAGATTTTTTAAAATACAGATATTCTTGAATATGCATTTTCAGTGGGGGCAAAAAAATCTTACTCTTTGTATATATAAAGCATAAAAACATACATCCAGTATATATGTGGTATTAAAATTTCATGGGAGCAGATGATTAGGGGAAAAAAATCTAAAAAGACTCTTTAGGGAGGTGAGAATAAAAAATTTGGAAAACACTGGTGCAGATTTTTTTGCTAAGTTGGGAATCTCCAAATTAATTCCATTTTAGTGATAATTCAAAATCCCTGGATGGACTAGAAAAACATGATTGTATTTCCTACCAATGTACTTGTGAACGGCTCGAATTCTTTGGCCTTTCTTCTAGCAGAAGTCACTAAAATTGTTCAAGAGTAAAGAAAACTCTAGGAATAATTTTTAAATAGGTATATGAATCATTAAGTTTATAACACAGAGAATACAAACCAAGAAAGTAAATTTATTTAAGTTACTAAAATAGCTTTTAAAGTCATTTACAGATCAGCTGCTACAATGATTTTTTTTCCTGATATAAGTAATATTAATTACTTTGAAATTATTTTGGTCAATGAAACACTTAATAAAAATGTTTGTTTATTCATAATATATATATATATATATATATATATATATATATAAAATAAGCCTTTCAAAAACTCTTTGTTTTAGAATCCTCTATAAATCAGAATATCTGACTTCTGACAGGAACAAATTATAACAAGGGGTGTCAATTTATGAATACTGGTGGGCCTAGTGGGAAGAAACCAGGCCACACTCCACCATCAGTCATGGGATCCTCAGAAGGTATACGGTGAAGCCAATGAGAGGATCTAGCATTCTAAAAACAGTATTTTCATTTAAAGGTTTGTAGACACACACACACACACACACAAAAAGGTGGATCCAGAACTTTAAGAATCTAAGAAAACCAAAGCAGCTGACAAATGAGAGAGCTCAGTTAGAGATGCAAAGTTAAAACTGAAATACTGTAGCAGTACAGTAATACACAGCAGTACACCTTAACATTCTGCACCTACGGTAAGCTTCACTTTCCTTTTGGCTGGAGGCAGTCAACAGAATTTATCCTGTGCACAGTATATCTATTTGCTGTAAGTGTCAGTAAAGGACTTCAAATGCAGTAAGTAGACATGCAGAAAATCAAATCCTTCTTCAACAGCCCAGGAAAGCTGGTTAGTAAGTGGTTTGCCAATTCTTGAAATTATATTTCTTAACAAAACTTTCAGGATGTGACCAAAATAAACTGCTCTGAATGTACACATTCTTAAGAGCCAAGTAAACAAATATACTAAATTTCATCATATACATACTTCAAAATCTTTGGGAGGACCAAAAATTTCTTAAAGGAAAGTAAATGATAAATGAAAAACAAATCCCAACAGAATTCACTGAGAATGGAGTTCATGTGTGACTAACCCTAAGTCTCAGTGGCGTATTTTAACATTTCACCTTGAAGATTTTTCCCCCTTTTCCTTCCCCATTCCACAACTTCTTTTTCCTGGTCTCCTCCTCCCTTCCCTCCAAAAAAAAGAAAAAAAGTCCAAACACACACTCAGATGACCTTTCATTACTTTTGTTCCAAAAGCAGAAGCTGACTAAGGAATTCACATCTAAATGATATAAAAGAGAATAAAACAGGGAAAATCCACAGTCACATTTAGGGAGCTGCCTTACTAATAACTCAACAAACTCTGCAGAAAAGAAAAAAAACAAAGTTAAAAAAATTGGGGATTCATAAAAAAGAGCCTATCCCTCCCACTGGTCATACCACAGCAATAATGACTCAACCCAGAACCTAAGCAGATCCTCAGTGAGACCGCATATAATCTACAGTCCTCAGATATCATTAACACAGAATTTCAATCGAAACAGGGAAATGATTCTCTCAAGTAACAGATAATTAGGTTGAATACACAATTTAGATGTTCCATGTTTACTTAAGAAGTTAACTTCCTTTAAAAAGAAACCAGTTCTTCCAAAAAGAGCTCCGAATTCTGTCTCTGGTTACAAAGACTGAAAAATTCACTTGGGACATGATTTTCACCCCTTATAAGCAGATACCGCTTTTCAGGTCATTTTCAGGTTGTACAGGCAGGACTAAGTGAGAAATGCGGCTCCAGAGTCCACTCAATTTGTCTGGGTCCATATGTTTGTAGGAGTTGGGTGTGTCAGAATTGGTGAACTTTACTTTGAGGAAGTCCCTCACTTTTTCTTCAATTTCCTTTAGGCCTAGACTGGTTTCAAGTGTCTCCTCCTCCAACAAGACAGTCAGGACTAAGGCTACATCTTTGAAGGCTGCATTTTCATGGTCACAATACTTATAGAAGATCAAAGCAGAGCCTGCAGGCAGTGACTCGAAGCGGTGTACCACGGCTGCACTCTGGCCGTTTGTGAATCCGTTGGTCAGTTCCTGATCTACCTCTTGTTTGACAGTGTCACTGTCTTGAGTAGCTTTGCCTGCCCCATCAATCCGGATGGCAGGAACGCTGCGGAAGGAAGAATAGGCATCGGCAATTTGCTCACTCAGACACTTGAGTGCTTCCTCAGCATCTCGGGCAGCAGTGAGCAGCAAGATAGCAGGATGAGGCCGAGGCTGGGAGCTATTAAGATGTTTTTTCAGGAATGTCAGGCTCCTTTCCCACAGCTTCTCGTCTTGACTTTGGTACTTGTTCATAAGTTGCTTCATCTGGTTCTGGAACTCTTGAACAGCAGTGGTTTCTGCCTCAGGAGTAGGAGTGAACCAAAAACTCCCAATGACAAGAGCAGCTATCAGAACAAGTGGCCACCACCACTTCATCTGGACAAAAGATGCACTTTTGTGTTGTCCAGTCACGTCTGCTCAGGAAAAAAAGAGATACAAGTATTATTTTCTTAGATTCAAGGGCAAGTGACTTTTAAAGCCAATATGAATCTTTATAAACATATAGATAAAAGAGGAAGGAATTAAAGAAGGGAGCTGAATAATTTACTTCCTTAAAGAGATAATTTATCACAGGTGTTTTAAATTATGAGTGTGCCTATGTCTCATCAATGTCAAAATGATAAAAAAATCTTAGAGGAAAAAGGAGAACTTAAATATAGGAAATGGCAAATGCCAAGTCAGAAAGAATATAATTTATAAAGCAAAACTATTATTACCACTGCTGCTAATATTTGGGAGGTAAACAATATTCAAAGACACTTTACAAAAATAATTTTAAATTTAGAAATGTGGGATGTTCTGGAAGTACATAAAGGGATAAAGAAAAAGATGCACTGTAAGTGAAATCTTCCGTATATTATAATAGCTAGCTGTCCTTTTAATTGCACTGATGCCATCCTTTGGGGTTGCAAGTTAACACTAGCAAAATTTAGTTTTCAACTCATTCCTAGTTATTAACTGGCAATGATGATAATTATTTACATTCATCTAGTGCTTTTCAGTTTATAAAGCACATTCTCATATACCATCTCATTTAATCATTTATTTAAAAAAATTTTTTTCATTTAATCATTTAATATGACAGCAACAGTACTTTTACACTTTCTATTTATTGATTGACTGCTTTAGACTAATAATTGTACCACAGACCTCCTGTTTTTTTTTTCTTTCTTAAAAAAATTTCATTTTTATTATTTTACCATGGACTTTTTAGAGCAACAGTTCTCAAAGTGTGGTTGGTGGAGTATCTCAAGATCTCTTCAGGGAGGTCCTTGAGGTTAAAGCCATCCTCCTAACACTAAGATGTTATTTGACTTTTTCCACCATGTTGACATCTGCACTGATGGTGCAAAAAGCTATGGTAGAAAAAACAACTCATGATTTAGATGAACCATTGGGCAATGGCAGCAAACTGTCCTTGTACTTTCATAGCCATGCATTAAAGATTATCAGTTTCACTTAAGAACGTAATTCATGAAGCAGTTAAAATTATTTATCTTATTAAAACTCAATCCTCGAGTACAAATCTTAACATCCTATGTGAAGAAATGGAAAGTACACATAAAGCACTTCTGACACAGAGCACAGCACGGCTGCCCCAGGGAAAGAACTGTGCGCACCTTAGCTGTGGGCTGAACAGGTGCTTTTTTCACAGGATTTTTACTCGAAAGACCAAGTGACAAACTATGCTTAGTCAGACTTTTGTATCTGGAAGACATTTTCTTGAAAATGAACAAAGTTGAGCTTGTTGCTTCTAAGAGAACTGACAATATTTGTTTCCAATTCTAAAATTCAAGGTTTCAAGTGAAAATTAGGATTGTGGGAAAGTATTGTATCTGCCATTATGAGCTTAACGGCTTCCAATAGTTAAGACTTTTTTGTCTTGAGATTGGTGGTGATACTAACAAATGCTATCTTTTTATCTTGTATTACAAGTGTGTCAACATTTGGAAGATCTACATAACTTAGTGAAACAACATTTTCCAAATGACTAGTGCATACTCATACAAAGTACAAGAAAGACCAATGGATTTTAATGTAACAGAACACAAAAAGTTCATTAAAATTGTTTCAGATTTCACATTTCAAATAACATTTAGAAACTACCACTTGTTGAGTTTTAGAGAATATCAAAACAGAATATCCACAACTGTCTGAAGGCTATTATAATTTTATGTATCTGTTTAAAGCTGGATTTTTGCAGATAACTTCAACCAAAACAATATACTTTAACAGGTTAAATACAGAAGCAGATATGAGACTCCAGCTTCATTTTATTAAGCCAGGCATTAAAAAGATTAGAAAAAACACGAAGTAAGCTATCATTCTTCTTACTAAATTATTTAAAAATAAATTAATAAACATTTAAATTTCTTTTTAATTTTAATTTCTAGATAAATATGGACATATTAAATAAAAAAGCTCTCTTGGGGTATTTATTAATTTTGCTAGTGGAAAGTGGTATTGAGACCAAAGAGTCTGAAAATCACTGTTATTTTCTTAGTACTCATTCAGGATAATAAGCAGACTTAGAGAATTAAACAAACTTCCCCGAAGGCTATACAGAAGGTAAGCGGTCCAATCTAATTCAAATACAGTTCTTTAAACTCTAAAAACTACTATGCTATGTGCATCTTTCTTCTAACTCGGTGAGGTTCAATTGGTTAATAGTATTAGTTGCTTAATTATTAATTTTTACTTTAGGTCTTATGGATAATAAAGTGTAGGGGAAAACCAGATGTTGTTTCATACAGTTTGTCCTTAAAGATTTCCCTGCTAGTATATACATACACCTTTTCCTTTATAGTGCTTAAAATACCATTCTTCAAATAGCATGAAGTTATTTGGTGTGAAAAAAAAATTTAAAAACCACCATGATCACCAATTTTAGAGACTCATTTAATAAAAACTGAATAGATAAACTTACGTTGGCTGGAGGTTGATGGAGACTGGTTTCCAAGATCTGATTTCAGAACAGTGTCATCTAATGATAAAGTAATAGAGACTATCAGTTTATGTTTCATAATTTCAGTGTTTCCAATAGAAAAGGAAAATACAAATTCCACCAAGAGAAAATAAGGCAGAGACCAGCCAGAAACAGAAGAAAATGCAGAAGCTCTGAGTGCCCATGAGATTGACAGCTGCTTGAGAAACAGGACCTATTTCATAATTATTTATGGTATGTAAAAAGCATACTCTTAGTATATCAGTATTGTGAAAAAGCCTTGAAGTATTTGACCCAAATTATTTAGTGGGAGTGGTGAAACTTCTGGGACAAAGTTAAGAGGACAAAGAAAATAAGAACAACTATAATAAAAGGAAACACATTATACCATCTGAAAAACTGCCATATATTGAACTCTTGCTTGGTGATGATGCTGAAAAGAGGCAAAGAAGGACAAAATATGGATTATGGATTACTGAGCTCTCTGGATAAGAGTTTTAAGATAAAATGCAATCTTAATCCTCACTATTTTCTACCTCAGACTGTTTCGAATATTTCCTCTGGTGCTTCTGACCATTTCAAATACCAATAATATTCTAAAAATTACATTAAAAACTTTTCACCATTTCTGTTAATAGACCAGTAATTTTGTTTTAGCTTGTGGTAAAACAATAGATTTCAAAATAATTTTCTCATAATTCCATTCAATCTCTATTTTCATTATTACTTTAGAAAACAAATTAAAAACTATCCCAACTCTTTCCTTATTTCCTCCTTCATTCTTGGCATGGTCACAGATTTTGACATCTAAGAGAGAGGAAATGGAAGGACAGGATTCAGAGGGCGAAGAGGTGGAGTTTCTCATTCGTATGATCTACATTTACCAATACTGCCACCTGTCACTTGCTTGAAGTTTTATAACTTTTATGTAAGTACTTTCCCTGGTGTTTATCAACAGCTTTCATTTGAGGAAAACTGGAATAAACTGGAGGGATAAAATTAGCACTGCTAAGATACAAAAATAGCCTTATTTTTGGTCATATGACAAAAAAACATCAAATGAAACAAAATAACATCAACCTTAACTCTATAGGCATATTGTTTTGCAAATACCAGTTTAGCTAAGAAATTGCATCCTTAGAAGTTTCTAAGTTAGGTCACCAAAAGTCACAACTGACTTAACTAAAACAGAAAAAAAAAATCCATCAGATAATGTTTATCTTGAACACCTCACTCATGACTACAAAGATCAAATGAGATAATATATAAAAGTGCTGTACAATGCTATATACTATGATGATATTAATGATGAAGAATAGCTAAATAATTGCTATTATGAAACATATGTAACATTTATATGACTCAGAACACAAAATTTAAAAAAAATTAACACAAACACAACTAAGAAAAATTTCCATTTACAACAATATCAACAAGAATAAAATATTTAGGAATAAGCTTAACCAAGGTGAAAGACTTATTACTGAAACCTCTAAAACACTGATGAAAGAAAAGCCTACACAAGTTAAAGGAAAGACATCCCATGGTCATGAACTGGAGAATTAATATTCTTAAAATATCCATACTACTCAAAGCATTCTATAGATTCAGTGCAATCCCTATCAAAATTCCAATGCATTTTTTACAGAAATAAAAAACAATCCTAAAATTCATATGGAGCCACAAAAGACCCCCAAAATAGCCAACTTTTTTTAAAACTTTTTTTTATTGAGTTATAGTCATTTTACAATGTTGTGTCAAATCTGAGCAAGAAGAATAAAGCTGGAGTATCACACTTCCTGATTTCAAAATATATCACAAAGCTAGAGTAATCACAGCATTATGGTACTACCATAAAAAGACATACAGACCAACGGAAGAGAAAACAGAGTCAAAAATAAACCCATGAAGATATATATGGTCAATTGATTGTCGACAAGGGTGCCAAGAATACACAAGGGGGAAAGGACAGTCTCCTCAATAAACGGTATTGGGAAGACTGGATAACTACATACAAAAAAATGAAATTGGATCTCATACCATCCACAAAAATCAACTCAAAATGGACTAAAGACTTAAACAATAAAAACCCAAACAATAAAACTCCCAGAAGAAACATAAGAGAAAAAGCTTCTTGAAGTTGGCTTTGACAATGATTTCTTGGATGTGCACCAAAAGCACGGGAAACAAAAGTAAAAACACACCATGGGATTACATCAAACTTAATAAGCACAGTGACACATGTGATCAAAATCACAATGAGGTATCACCTCACGTTATCAAATGTGATGTGGCTATTATCAAAAAACCAAGGTATATGGAGACGATGTGGAGAAAAGGGAACCCCTATACACTGTTGGTGGGAATATAAGTTAGTGCAACCACTATGGAAAAGAGTATGGTGGCTCCTCAGAAAGTTAAAAATGGAACTACCATTTTATACTATAAAATGATATAAGAGAGTACCCCTATAGAAGAGAACAGAGAGTTAATACTTGTATAGTCCATAGAACACAAACAAATTTAGCAGGGTAAATGCTGCTGAGGCAGGGCATTGTCTAAAAGGTAATCTCTATCCTTATTAAAAATATTATTGAAGACAATAATAAAAATTCCTAAAAAAAATTTTTTTTTAAAAAGGTAAAGGTCAAAGCTTTTCTAGTATGAAGAATATAGTAAAATCACTCTATAAAGTCAAGAGCAGAGGGCATGAATCTTTCAGTTATTACTACTGATTATTACATAATACACTGTTAACAATAAATAAGCATTAATTATGTGGTATTTAGACTTAAAAAATTATGTTCACATATAAAATAATCTAATTAAATAACCTAGTTATAGGCACTATAGTTCCTACTTTAAAGTTAGGAAAATTGAGGTTCACCAAGGTTAAGTGACTTTATTTACCAAGATAACTCAATTAGTAAGTAGAAAAGCTGGGACTGGAACCCAGTAATTCTAACTCTAAACTTCCCTCTTTTCTCTACACCACTTTTAAAGACAGATTCTAAAGCATATATGTATTAATGAAGCATAGATTCAGAGGTCTGACTCTCCACAGACAGTGTTCCTCATTCTCACCGTTCTATCATCTGGGAAACAGGAAAAATAAAGACAGTGGTTCTATCTTTCCCAAAAGGTTTGGATATAGGCAGAAACCTGAACTGGGACCTATCTAACCAGAGATAGATAGGGTGCTAACACAGGGTCAGAATAATGATCTAAAGTCCCAGATTCTTGCCAATAACTAAATCTGAAAATAATTGTTTTTTCTCACTGAAGCAGGTAGAATTGTATAGTTAAGACAATGAGATATGAAATTTGGAATGCCAAGGAAAAATTTTTTCAAATCATCTTGGATTAAAGAGGAATCTACAAGGCTGTTTGAAAAATCACTGCAGCCTTCTACTTTGAAAATATTTTCTTCCTGTTCATTGTTCTTAAAGTCCTCATGTGGTCAGAAATCTAAAAAATTCTGGTATCTGTACCTGCAAACTTCTGCTATATAATTTCTATTTAACTCTCACAGTCCTATATTTATGGTAGATGGCTATCAACCAGTATGTAACTATTTAAGCCATAACAAATATACAAACTTAAGACAAAGTAGGATTGCAAACAGAATGCAAAAATACTAAAAACGAGCTATCAATTTAGCAACCAAAGATTATTTCTACATTCCAACCAAACCTTCAAAATATTTATTTTCCCTTCTGCATTTCACTTGTACAGTTGTCTTATTAGAATAAATAAAAACACAAACTTTTTTTTGACAACAGTGTGTCTTACACTTTTCTGGAAGTAATTTATCTGCTACTAATTATACAAAATATATAGTTAAAATAAGAAATAACATAAGAAGTCTCTGAGCTTTTCATAGGATGTATATACTTAAACTCAGGCAGTTCTGCTTCCAAGAATATCTCTCAGATCTGATCTTTAAAATAAGTTTTAATTTTTAATACTGGGTGAAAACATAATCCTAAGAAGCTGAATGATTAATACTTGGTTTCCTAACTATAATAGGTCAGGAGAACAAATTTTAAGAGGAAATAGGCTTCTAATAGCAAGTGTATATACAGCAATAAGAAATGACAACCAACAGTACGGCAAGGGCAAAAAGCTATTTGAGTTTCAGGCAGTTAAAGAACTCACTTATATGTAGGGTAAAACTCCACTGCTGGGGAAAAATTAATTGTGACCATTGCTACTTTACTAATGGAAAAACAAAGCCTCTTGTCCAATTATAGTTAGTTATTTCGTGAGTAAGAGCTATATGATGCAGATTTTTATATCGTCTAAATGAAATATAAGGGGCCACCTGATGACCTTGAGACCTACTGTGGTTACATGAGTAAGGGATAGTGGTTAAAGGTCACTTACGGCATGGCATGGATTTTTTTTTTATACAATTAAGGTTTAATGTGGACACACTACTATAGAAATTACAATAGACACTGAATTCAAAGTATGATTGTTTTATCACGTTTACTTATGTTATTTCTTAAATCCTGTGACATTTAATCCTTCCTAAACCTAAACATGAAAATACAATTTAAAAATTTCAGCCTCTATTACTTGAAATAAGTACATAAAGCTGCTCTAAGTGGTTATTTATATAAAAGTAAATAATCTGGGATTTCAAAATTTGTAGACACTGATAGGCATATGCAGAATAGATAAACAAGATTATACTGTATAGCACAGGGAAATATATACAAGACCTTGTGGTAGCTCACAGCGAAAAAAAATGTGACAATGAATATATATATGTTCATGTATAACTGAAAAATTGTGCTCTACACTGGAATTTGATACAATATTTTAAAATGATTATAACTCAGTAAAAAGTGTTAAAGTACATAATCTGTTAAAAGTAACAAACAGGTAATGTCAAAAGAGTAGAGTTTCATTTTCATGTACAGATCGTACTGTTGCTAGATAGAACTGACAGTCTGTCAAGTACAGACCCATTATCTACTGGTTTTCTTACACCACCGTCTACACTTTACACCCAGTCCATCTCCTGCTAGTCCAAGTAGAAGGAAATAACTAAACCAGTAATCATAGATTTCCTTATAAATGAAATCACAAACAACCCGAATGCTTATCTGAAGAACTAAATAATTTTATATATTAAATAATCAAGAAAACAGAAAGTAATCTTAAAATTACTTCAATAACAGGTAGAGATTCATCAACTTACTTTTCATCCTAGTCCTTATTCTTGTGGCGTGTTCAATCCATTCCTGAGGGGTTTTGTGATATCCCGAGCCTGAGGTAAATATATACATACATATATATATATAACAAGCTATCAGTTCACACAGTTTGAAAATATATACTATACCCCAGTGTTCTAAGGTAAATTCATCAGAAAAGCAAAACAAAGTTGGGGAGAAAAGACACAAAAGGCAGTAATAGTTCAAAACTAAAAGATACTGTCAAAGGATCACATCAGTGAGAATGAACCACTTCCCACAGCAAAAGAGGCAGCAAATAAATACATAATCTCCGAAGAGACAAAACTACGTGCAAGTCCTTTGCTATGATCTCTGAGAATGACTGTGTTCATTAACACTTGAACTTCATTAACACTTCAGTGTAAATTAAGAAAAAAGCTAACCATTTACTTTCATAAATAAGTTATTTTCAGTAAAATAGCCCTGAACACATTTCCACATCACAGAGTAATTATCACCTATAGTACCAATTTGTGGTGGATTAAAAGGCAAAGAGGGCAGAATGACTTAAAATCCTATTTAAATTTTTGTTGGCAGAAAAAGATTGGGTTAGAATTGCTTAAATGATAAAAGAATAGACAACCAACCACTTACTAAGCACTAATGGTTGCTTATCAAAAGCTGTGTAGTTTCGACCTGAAACAGAAAACAGAGATTAAGTCATAGAATATTTGGAAATTAAAAAAAATGAAGAAGTTGCATAGACATTTTGCTTGTTTACTATGGATACCATATCCAAAAACAAACAAAAATCAAAACTTTCTTTTATTAGTCCCAAACATATACAATATGTATGTATTTTCCCTTTCCTAAACTTCAAAATGTTCAGGAATCAGATAATAAGAAGCCAGCTTTAAGATCAACATCATCAAAATAATGGCTAAAAGTACTGAATATTTACCAGGTACCGAGTACAATTTTATTAATTCTCACACTTTATGTGGTGGATACTGTTATTCCTATTTTACAAATATGGAAACTGAAATTGTTAATTTGTTCAAGATTACATATCTAAAGGTAGTATGACAGAGAATATAAATGCAGGCAGTTCATATATAACAGTATATACTATATAAGCAAATTTGTGAACACTGCAAAGTAGTTATGAAGTGAAAGATTCTACTTCATGTTTGGGATGGTATCTAAGTACAACTGTAAAATGATACAGTGGGATAATAAAAAAATGATATTACAATTGTAACAGGGTACATTTCCAAATCTGCCCTAAAGAAATTTACTTCTACCCTCTAATTCAAGTATCAGTATAACTTTATGTTCAACTTTATTTTTCTCTGACTACAAATGCAATATATGCTAGCTGTACAGAAATGCACCATTTTAAAAATGCATAACTTAAAAATTCATTAGTATCTATTAAGTGCCTACTATGTGCAAAACATTGTAGGAAAACCATGGTGAATAAGTCAGATAGATGTAGATACCAGATTTGTATTCAGTCTAACAAGGTACTTATCTAAAAAGTAGACATTATATTGTCTTTCATTGATTCTGAAGAAGTAATTTTTAAAAAACACCTCTGATTTAGGGCTGCATCTTATAATCAACAATATGTCACACTTTAACTGCATTTTCTTTCTTTCTCAGTGATATGTAAAAGCAGTGGCATCTTAGATTCAAGGAAATATATACTGATCACCTAACTGTATATAAATAACTCATTTTCCATAACTGAAATGTATTCCACTGCAAGAGTATAGCATAATTAATACAGGGAGACAAATTTCAGAGCTTCCAAAGACCAAAGATTTAGAAAAATAAAGGGCAAATATATTAAGATGATTCAAAAGTCATTTTCCACAAATGACTTATTTCTGTTTCAGTTGCTTTTGTTTTGTCTCAGTTTAAACTCCAAACCCAGAACCTACTAAAGACTAAAACAACAGATACATATATACACACATATAAAGTAGAATTCAATGAGCACAGCGATTATGAAACAGATTTCCAAAGACTTTTTCTTTAAATACAGTCTCATATTTTAAAAATATTGATGTGGAAGGAAAAAAAGTCTTGAAGATTTTACATTCAAGGGTATTTCTGGTTGATCAATAATTAATTTGAGTTCTGGGAATTGATTAAAAAATGGGAAAAGAAAACAGAATAATTTCTGCTTAACCTAAGAAATACGTATCAATTGTAGGTTATCTGCAAAATACAGAAAAAAGGTAAAAGAAAAATGTCAACAATGATTCTACCAACCCGATTATATTACTTTCCAATCTTTTTTGTGCATTACATTTTCTTTGAAAATGAAAATTTTCAAAGCTGTAAGCAAGGCTGTAAAACTTTTATATACCCACCACCTAACTTACCATTAACTTTTTACTATACCTGATTTATCACTTATTTATTCATCCTTCCAGACTTTTGCAACATTTGCAATGGTTGAAATCATACCATCAAGGCTCAAACTAATACCTTAATTAAACTAAAACAATCAACAAATTTATATTGCAAGCAAGGACATTCAACGCATCATAGAAAGCAGTTTTTTTGTTTTTTCAATTCAAATTCAAGTTTGGGCACAGAGATGATTAACTCAAGAAGGAAAGTCAAGATGCAAGATGAATTTCTTTTTTTAGAACTCACTCTACCTTTATTTCAACATTTTACGTTAAATTGCAAAAGAGGATCTTCAAAAACAAGAACAGCATTTCACCACACCCACAACAGACAGACTTTTAAGGATGTAAATTATGGTTTTACTTACTTTGTGATGACTGCCAAAGTGATTCTGGATATTGACTTGATGATCTAATGGTTTGGTCTAAAAATGAAAAAGAAATATAGTACACTATAGAGCTTATTTAACTTTTTAAGTGCACATTTTACCAAAGAACAATGAGTAATCAAAAGAGCAAAAAATATTCACACAAACCCTAGGGAATTCAACACTTGGACATGTAATTTATTTAAAAAAATAGTTTCTAAAGGGTCATGTTATATCTAAAAATTTAATTATCTATCTTTTCTTTTTAAAGAAAAAAATAAAAGAAGCCATAGAACATTGCATGACGTAAAGGAGATAATGAAACCTTTGAGTTGAGGAAAATTCTTAAAGTTTATAATAATGGATCTTCTTGAAATCATTACTATCCATTTCGCCTCAAAATTTTCTTGCAACTGGTCAATACACTATGTATTTTAGTCTTCCCTTCTTCAAACTTTTTCTTCATTTAAAAGTGGAATTTGTAACAAAATCTGTTTAAAAGTGACCAGACTGCTATCTTGGAGGCAAAAGCATTTGACACATCCAGGAGGTGGCTAAGTATTTTTGTTAGTGCGCTCCTTTTACTAAAAAAGTTTTGAGCATCAATCTCCAAAACATATTTCTAACATTACATACATGAATCACTAAAATATTAACTAATATGTATTACTGTAAAACAAACAAAAATAGATATTCTAAATGGATGAAATAAAAAATAAATATACATGAAACTCTAATATTTTCTTCCTTCACTGTGATGTATCTTCTTGTACCTCTTCGGTTATAACTGGCCCAGAAGATAGTCTGAAAAATTAGTATTCTTATTCTGATGCCTCACCTCTTTGTTCTTTAGCTAGAGTCTTCTCTTGCATGGTGTCTGTGTGCTTCAATAAGAACTTACCAGAACTCTAAAGGGATCACAGAGCCTGGGATTTATGTATTTCAAAGGGTAGCAATGGTACCAATGGCATCAAACTACTGGCCACAAGAATGGCTTAATCAGTCTCTAATTTTTAGAGCTTTATGAAGCACATACGAAAACTAATAACAGGACTTAATTTGAGTGTTTACTATGTGCCAGGTACTTTCTAAGTAATTTAACCTTACAATAAGCCAGGTGAGAAAACTGAGGAGCATAAAAGTTAAGCAATTGCCTGAGGGCACAAACCTAGTAGTGGAGGAGTGAAACCTAGGGATTCTGGCTCCAGAGAACGTGTTCTTAACCACTATGCTAGGATGTTGCATGTCTCCTTTGGATTTCTGTATCAAGGAAGAACAGGGAATGAATATACGTATGTATATGCGTGACTGGGACATTGTGCTGTACACCAGAAATTGACACTTTGTAACTGTACTTTAAAAAAAAAAAAGAAAGAATGGGGGAAAATGAGGAAGGGTGGGAAATATACAGAATACCACATGCCCATAAACTAGCTTCTGAGCTTATTTTTAAAGTGGAATGATTAAGTAAAACGTAGGATTATAGAAATTCTCAAAAGGAGGTGAGTGAAAAATGGAGACTTAATCTTCCATGGGACTATTAAAACATAAAATTACTCATTATTTACGAAGTTTACAAATTTGATCAGCACCCTCATAAGCCTCAAGTTGGTGTTTTTTCTCTTCAGTCAGTTCTTTCCTTAAATAAATTTCAATATAAATTTACATGGATAATCAGAAACTGTTGTTGCTAATTTGGTGTGAATTTGAGCAATCCAGAGACAAAAGTAGTAATCTAAGTATATTAAAACTTCCTTTCAAAAAAGAAGAACAATCTCAAATAAACAATCTAACCCACCAGCTAAAAGAACTAGAAAAAGAAAAGCAAAAAAAAAAACAAAAACAAAAACTTCCTAAAGCTAACTAACACTCCTGACAGTGTGTAGTGAGTCAATGCCAGTGTGATATCAGTTTTTTTTGTTCAGATGCCAAATTTTTTTTTCATTGAGTTATAGTCAGTTTACAATGTTGTATCAATTTCTGGTGTACAGCACAATTCTTCAGTCATACGTATATTCATTTTCATATTCTTTTTCACTGTGAGCTACTACAAGATACTGAATATATTTTCCTGTGCTATACAGTATAAACTTACCTATTTTATATATACCTGTCAGTATATCTCAAACTCCCAGTTTAACCCACAAATCCCCCTCCCCACTGGGAACCACAAGTCTGTATTCTATGTCTGTGAGTCTGTTGTGAATCAGTTCCTCTATAAAATTTTTTTAAAAAACTACAAATAATTCTTGAGAACAAAAATCTTATGTTCTAGAAATATCAAAGCAAAATAAAAGTGATTTATTTGTTTAGACATTACATGACATTGTACTACCAATTAAATGTATATATGAAATAAGTAATTTTAATAAATATTAAAAAGTTAAACTTTTAAAAAACTCTTTAAAAATTAGTTTTAATAAATACTTTAAAGTATTTTTTTAAAAAAATAAGTTCACATAAATTCTTTATATTTTAACTAAAAATACAGCTCCTAAGATAAAAGTCATATGTACATAAAGCAATGTTACCTTCAGACTCAACAGAATCCCTGGATCTGACTTTAATAGTAGAAACATCACTGTCAGAGCTGTCTTGATCGTTTTCTTCAGTTTCTCCTAAAAAGAAGTAAAAATACACGAGTATAGTTTGTATTCCAAGGCTCTACAGATCTGGATTAAAAAACAAAAACAAGTAATTCAACCTTAAAATGAAGCCTTTTAAAATATCAGGTGTATAACTGCCACTTATTATGTTTACTATTCTGAGTCACAAAGTTGTAGATAAGCTAAAAACATTTTATGTTCTCTGGGGTATATAATTATGCCCCAAATATTCAGAGTAATATCAGCAAGATTACACTCTGAGGCTTTAATGTAGAGGCAAAGAGTAAACAAATGAGCATTAAATAGAAGGAAAGTTTTACTCCGTGGGGAGGAGAAGCACATATGGTATAGTATGCCCACACCCACACACAAACATTTCAGTATGCAGGTAACAATCTCAGATTATGCAAAGTTTGAAAATGGACTAAGTTTTACTGTAGTATTCAAACACAGCCTGGTTATAAGAATTTGAAAAACTGATCATTTTAATATCATAATCAAAGGCCAGCATATGCCAGAAACTGAAAATATTAGCTTTGCTTAAATTAACTCAACAGGGCAAAAGTTGCTTAAAATGCACATAAGGGCGATTATCACTCATTGTATCCTAATTTATCTATCCATTCAAGAGTTCAGATAAATGTGAATTCTTTTTTCCCCTGAAGAAAAGGACACTATTTTCTGTTCTCTCTTAAGTACCTATCAAAATTGCTTCTAATGCTAACAACAACAAAAAAGATTTAGAATATATTGCACGATATTTTAAAAGAAAATACCTTCTTCAGAGAAATTCACCTTCTCTTGGACACTGGTGGCTTCTAGAAGACAAAAGCATACATGTTGTATATAACATCAAAAGCTAAAGCTCAGGAATAAATAAGAGCATCCATTTGGGGGGGTGGTAATTAGGTTTACTGTTAATTTACTTTCTTTTTTCAGAGGAGGTACCGGGGATTGAACCCAGGACCTCATGGATGCTAAGCCTGTGCTTTACCACTTTGAGCTATACCTTCCCCACTAAGAGCATCCATTTTAAAAAGTGAACATAACATCACACCATTTAAACTTTTTTTTCTGTTAAATCATTAAAAAAAGAATCTATTTTTTCCTTTACATTATTTCAGGAATTAAGTCTACTACAAACTAGAATCAGAAAGAGTTTAATTTTCCTTCACCCAGAGGTCTATTTGTACTATAAAATATAGAAAACATGAAACTGTTGATAAGCAAATTCACAGTATTCTCACTCTCCTATTTGCTAGATGCCCTGCACTCCATTCAAAGGCCAACCATACAAGTAGAACCGAAAATCCAGTTCTTCAATGCACTGGTGTATCTAAAGGTAAGAAAGAAATTCTCCTACTTTCAGCAGGTCCACATAGACTATTTCTCATCCAGAGAATTTGGACAAAGATACATAAGCAAAACCTGTCAAACTTAAAATGCACTATTTTTACATGGGCTATTCTGAATTTTTTTTTAATAAAGGAAGATATACCCAAATGCAGTTATTGCATAATTGGGCTAAAATACTGCTGAGCAATATGTGAGGAGAAGTAGCATGAACCAGACTCCTTCCACAAAGCTGAAAAGTTTCTTTTGCTTCCAGCATTTTCCTCTCTTAATTTTAACGCCTATTTGCTTTTAACCCCTCTTTGCTTTTGCCTGTATTGTAAAAGGCAACTGTCAACACACTATATGGTGAATTTAGAAATATTTTTTTCAAATCAGTTTAGTTAGATTGGTATAATACTAGTCAAACTCCTCTTACTCAATAGTAGCAAGTGCAAAACAGCATTTGCCAACATTTTTGCCACAGAAAAAAAAACCCTGAGAAAATTATTAGTAGCACTGTTACTCTTTCCTTAGAAAGACTGACCTTTCATCTTTTTTTCAAGCAGAAAAATGGAAAGTCAAACTTGTCTTAGTGTTATTTCCTTAAAATTTATAAATACTTCCATTCATATAAAAAGGTATTGTTCCCTTTTTGAAGTTTTATTTTCTAAGCGCATAACTATTATATGAGTACTTTTTTGTACAGCAGTTTTGCTTTATTCACTTATACAGCTATTCACATAGCATACAAACAAGAGATATTTTCTTAAGAATCAATGGTTCATGTCATTTCAGCTTATCAATGATTTCCTTCATGGATCATGCCCCTTTGGTTTATATCTAAAAAGGCATCATCATATCCAAGGTCGCCTAGGTTTTCTCCTGTTATCTTCTAGGAGTTTTATAATTTTGTGTTTACATCTAGGTCTGTGATCTATGTTGAGTTAATTTTTGCAAAAGGTGGAAGGTCTGTATTTAGACTCTTCTTTTTTTTTTTTTTTTTTTTTTGCAAGTGGATGTCCAGTTGTAGCAGTACCATTTGTTGAAGACTCTGTCCCATTGTATTGCTTTTGTTCCTTTGTCAGAGATCAGTTGACTATACGTGGGGTCTACTTAGGGGCTTTTTATTCTAGTCCAATGACCTCCTTATCTTTTCTTTTGCCAATACCATACTGCCTCAATTACTGTAGTTTTAGGTTTAGTTTAGCTTGAAGTTGAGTCCTGTCCTTCTACTTTGTTCTTCAATATTGTATTAGCTCTTCTGAGTCTTTTATTTCTCCATATAAACTTTAGGACCAATTTACCAATACCCATGAATTAACTTGCTGGGATTTTGATTGGGATTGCATTGGGAAGAAATGATATCTTGACAATATTAAGTCCTCCTATCCATAAACATGGAATATCTCCCCACTTACTTAGTAGTTCTTTGACTTCATCTTATCATCTTATCAAGTTTTGTAGTTTTATTCATATAAATCTACATATCTCAAGGCCCATCCACATTGCCACAAATGAGTAGTATTTCATTGTATACATCTACCATATCTTCTTTATCCATTCATCTGTTGATGAGCACTTAGGTTGCTTCCATATATTGGCTATTGTAAATAGTGCTGCTATGAACATCAGGATGCACGTATCTTTTTGACTTAGAGTTCTCATCTTGTCTGGATATATGCCCAGGAGTGGAATTACTGGATCATATGGTAACTCTATTTTTAGTTTTTTAAGGAACCTCTGTATTGTTTTCCATAGTGGCTGCACCAATTTACATTCTCATCAACACTGTAAGAGGGTTCCCTTTTCTCAACACCCTCTCCAGCATTTATTATTTGTAGACTTTTTGATGATGGCCATTCTGACCCATATGAGGTGATACCTCATTGTAGTTTTGATGCATTTCTCTAATAATTAGCAATGTTGAGCATCTTTTATGTGACTAGTGGCCATCTGTATGTCTTCTTTGGAGACAGGTCTTTTTAGGTCTTCTGTCCATTTTTTGATTGGGTTTTTCTTTTGACATTGAATTGTGTGAGCTGTTTATTTTTGGAAATTAATGGTCTCTCAATTCTGTTCCACTGATCTACATATCTATTTTTCTGCCAGTATCATGCTGTTTCTATTACTATGTCTTTGTAGTCTAGTTTACAATCAGGGAGTGTGATACCTCCAGCTTTGTCCTTTTTCTCAGGATTGCTTTGGCTATTTGCAGTCTTTTGTAGTTCCACGTAAGTTTTAAAATTGTTTATTCTATTTCTATGAAAATTTGTCCTGGAGATTTTGATAGGGATTGCACTGAATCTATAGATTACTTTCAGTAATAAGTACATTTTGACAATGTTAATTCTTCCAGTCTGTGAGTCTTTCCATTTCTTTCTTTCTTCAATTCAAAAATGTCTTATAGTTTTCAGTGCACACATCTTTTACCTCCTGGATTCAATCTATTTCTAGGTATTTTTATTATTTATGTTGTAATTATAAGAGTTGTTGCTTTCTTAATTTCTCTCTCTGCTAGCTCACTGTTAGCATATAGAAATGCTACAGATTTTTGTATATTGATTTTGTACCCTGCAACTTTACTGTATTCATTTATTATTTCTAGCATTTTTGATGAAGTCTCTAGGATTTTCTATATATAAAATAATATCTAAAAATAGTGAGTTTATTTCTCCCTTTCCAATTTGGATGGCTTTTATTTCTTTTTATTACCCAACTGCTCTGGCTATGACTTCCAATACTATGTTCAGTAAAAGTGGCAAGAACGGGCATCCTTGCCTTGTTCCTCTTCTTAGAGGGATAGCTTTCAAATTTTCAATATGAAGTATGATGCTAGATGTGGGTTTATCATATATGGGTTTTATTACATTGAAGTACGTCCCTACAATACACACTTAATTGAGTTATTATAAATAGGTGTTGAGCCTTGTCAAATGCTTTTCTGCATCTATTAAGATGATTATATGGCTTTTATCCTTCATTTTGCTAAGGCAGTGTATCAATCACACTGATTGATTTGTAAATATGGAATCATCCTTGCATGGACTAAATCTCAATTATGGCATATGATTTTTTTGATGTATTGTTGAATTTGGTTTGCTAATATTTTGCATCTATGTTCTTCAGATATACTGGCCTGTAATTTTCTTTTGCTGTGCTGTCATTGTCTGGTTTTGGTATCACGGTGATATTGGCTTCTTATTTAAAATGAGTTAGGAAGTATTCCCTTCTCTTCAGTTTTATGGCATAGTTTGAAGATAGGTATTAAATCTATTTTGAACGTTTGGTAGAATTCAGTTGTGAAACCATCCTATCCTGGACTATTTTTTTGTGGGGAGGGGAGCTTTTTGATTACTGTTTCAATCTCTGTACAAGTGATTAGTCTATTTAGATTTTCTATTTCTTACTGATTCAATCTTGGAAGGTTGTATGATTTTAAGAATTTGTCCATTTTTTCTAGGTTGTCCAGTTTGTTGGTATACAGCTGTTCATAATATTCTCATATAATCCTTTGAATTTCTGTGGTATCTCTTATTACTCCTCATTTGTTTCTATTTATCAAGGCCCCCTCTTGTTTTCTCTCAGTGAGTCTAGCTAATAGTTTGTCAGTTTATCTTTTCAAGGAACTAGCTCTTAGTTTCATTGATCTTTTCTACTGTCTTTTTAGTCTCTATTTCATGTATTTCTGCTCTGATTTTTATTTTTTCCTTAATTCTACTAACTTTGGGCTTCAATTGTTCCTTTTCTAGTTACTTTAGGTGTAAGATTAGATTGAGATTATTCTTGTTTCTTGAAGTAAGCCTTATTGTTATAAACTTCCCTCTTAGTAATGCTTTAATGGCTTTCCATAGATCTTGGTATGTTGTATTTTCATTTTTGTTTTTCTCACGTAATTTTTAATTTCTCCTTTAATTTCTTTATCGACCCAGTCATTGTTCAACAGCATGTTGTTCAGTCTCCACAATTTGTGGTTTTTCTAGTTTTCTTCTAGGAGTTGATTTCTAGTTTCAGCCCATTGTGATCAGAGAATATGAATCACATGATTTCAATCTTCTTAAATTTACCAGGACTTGTTTTGTGTTCCAACATATAGTCTATCCTTGAGAAAGTTTCATGTGTGTGTGAGAAGAATGCATATTCTGCTGCATTTGGACAGATACTCTTTAGAAATCAAATCCATCTTAATGTTTCATTTAAGGCCAGTGTTTCCCTGTTGACTTTCTGTCTGGATATATTTATTGATGTTAAAGTGGGGTGTTAAAGTCCTCTACTATTATTATGTTGCTGTCAACTTCTCCCTTTAGGTCTGTTAATAATTGCTTTATATTTTGGTGCTCCTATTTTAGATGCATATATATTAATCACTATTATGTCTCCTTGATAAATTGTCCCCTTTATCATTATATGCTGATCCATTTTTGTCTCTTCTTATCTTCTTTGGCTTGAAGTCTGTTTTTTTCTGACATGCGTATGGCTACTCCAGTTTTTTTTTGGCTATTTGCTTGGCATATCATCTTCCACTCCATCACTTTTAGCCTATATTTGTCTTTGCAGCTGAGATCTGTCTCCTAGAGACAACCTGGAGCTGTTTTTTCAATTCATCCAACCACTCTGTGCCTTTTGATAGGTGAATGCAATCCATTTATACTTAGGGTGATTACTGATAAGGACTTAGTATTGCCATTTTATCTACTGTTTTCTGGTTGGTCTATATCTCCATTGTTTCTTTCTTGTGTTTATGTCTACCATTTTGGTTTGGTGGTTTTCTACGATATTTTTCTGTATCCTCTTTTGTTATGTCTTGTGTCTTTGCTCTGTGTTTATGCTGTGTTTACCCTATGGTATGTAGAAACATCTCAGTTAAAATAGTCCTTTTTCTACTGATAGTATCTTACCCTTATTTACCTATACAAGTTGTCCTTTTCCTCTTCTCCTTTTATGTTGTTTTCTTAAATTACCCCTCTTTATGTTGTGAGTTTGGTATCCAAGTGAGATAGCTATATTTATGGTTTTTTTTCTCCTTTTAACCTTTATGCTATAATAGAGTGTCTAAAAACCTATTTTGATAGAGAGTTGTAATTTTCTGGTTCTATTTCTCACCTTGCTCAAAGTTCTGTATATTGTGGCCATTTTGTTTCTGGTTGAAGAGCTCCTTTCAACATCTCCTTTAAGGCAGATCTAATGGGGATGGACTCCCTCAGCTTCTGTTTGTTTGGGAAAGTCTATTTGTCCTTTATATATGAATGACAACTTTGCTGAATAGAGTATTATTGGATGACAATTTTTATCTTTCAGTATTTTCACAGCATCATTCTATTCCCTTGTGGCCTCTAGGGTTTCTGCTGAGAAATCTACTAATAGCCTAATGGGGGTTCCTTTGTAGGTCACCATCCTTTTTTCCCTGGCTGCCTTTCAAATGCTGTCATTGACTTCTGAAAAATTATTCTCTTAGAGGAGGTCTTTTTGCATAGAGGTAAATAGGTATTATTCTCTTAGCTTCATGGGTTTGTATACCCAGTTCCTTCCTCAGTTTGGGAAGTTCTCAGCTACTTCTTTAAATAATCTCTCTGTTCTCTTCTACCTCTATTCTCCTTCCGAGATACCCATTATCCTAATGCTGCCTTTCCAAAAAGAGTTGGACAGCTCTCACAGGATTTCCTCATTTTAAAAATATATTATTTCACTTCCCTCTTCTACTTGTATTATTTCTAGATTTATATCTTAGAGCTCACTAATTCTGTATGTGGCTTGCTCTATTTCTAATACTTTCTAATGTGTTTTTAATTTTACTGCATTCTTCAGCTCAAAAATTTGTCTCTTTTTTAGAATTTCAACACCTCTCGTAAAGTATTCCTTCTGTTCATAAATTTTATTCTTGAGCTCATTAAACTAAGTTTTATTGTATCTCACTGCCTGTTGTCATGATGGCTGTTTTTGAATTCTCTATCAGTCAAATTATGATATTTTGTGCTTTAAGTTTCATTTCCAGAGAACTATCATTTTCTTTTTTGTGGTTCTTCATGTTGTTTGATGAAGAACTGTTCCTCTGCCAGAACATCTGATATTAAATGATAGGTCAGAAGTTAAATTTCTTTCTTTTGTTTTCCAGGGATAGCACTATCATACAAGTTTTTAGTTTTTCCTACCTGAGCTGCCCCTCGTTATATTTGAGAGTGGCACTTTCCATGCTCCACCTTCTCTGTAAGAGGTGTGGCTCTGTGCCTTTGTTGTTGCTTTCTCACCAGCAGCACCACTGCTGCCTTGTTTCTGCCAGAGCCACTGTCATCCACTCTTTTCTTTGCATCTGAGATCCCCTGAGACACAGGCTCCACCATGAGGGCAGGAAACCAGGGGTGGCAGGGGCACCTCCATAGCTGTTGGGATGGGGTCCAAGGCCCCACTGCCACTGCTGCCAAGTTACCTGTGACCACAGATGCCAGTGTGATTAGGTGGCTAGAGTCACATGTGCAGCCTTTCCTTATGTTAGTGGGCTTTCTGAAGGTATGGGCTCTGCTGCCCCCCTCAGAGGGCCTGAATTCCAGGTCCCATCTTCCCTATTCCTCTGGTTCCACTTCTTCTAAGTGCCACAGTCCATCCACGTTTAGATGTATGTGTGGAATTCACTAGCGTCCTGTTGTGTTGGGCAGAGGCACCTCTGTTGAGGTGTGGATGGTTCACTGGTTGTAGCATGAAGGGGAAAGACAAAGTTAGATGTTTCACTCTGTCGCATTTTAGATGGTATTTTTTAGTTTTTTCTTATAAGTCTTTGTCTGGTTTTGGTATTAGCATAATGCTGGCCTAATGGAATGAGTTAGGAATTTTCTCTGCTTCTATCATCCAAGAGGTTGCAGAGACTCAGTATTTCTTCCTTAAATGTTTGACAGAATTCACTAATAAACTCAACTGGGCCTGGTGCTTTCTGTTTTTGAAGGTTATTATTGATTCCATTTACTCAAGAAATATATACCAATTTAGACTGTCCATTCTTCTTGCATAATTTTGGCAAATTATGCCTTTTAAGGAAATCAGTTCATTTCATCTAGGTTATTAAATTTGTAGGCATAGAGTTGTTCATAATATTCTTGTATTATCCTTTCAATTTCCATGGGATCTATAGTGTCCTCTCCTTTAATTTCTGATAATATTAGAGTCCTATCTTTTTTTTCTTAGTTTTTTTCCCCCTAGTTAGTATACTGTTCAACTTTGAAGGATAATTTTGCAAGGTACAGAATTCAAGGTTGGTGGTTTTTCCTTTGAACATTTTAAATACTTCACTCCAATCTCTTCTTGCTTACATGGTTTCTGAGATGTTGGATGTAATTCTTATCTTTGTTCCTTTACAGGTCATGTGTTTTCTTCCCTTCGCTTCTTTTGGGATTTTTTTTTCTTTACCTTTGATTCTAAGTGTGTGTGTGTGTGTGTGTGTGTGTGTGTGTGTGTGTGTGTGTGTGTTTGGCTTGGAGTGGGTTGGGCAGTCATTTATCTTGTTTGTGTTCTGTGAGGTTCCTGGATCTGAGGTTTGTTGTTTGACATTAATTTGGGAAATTCTTAGTCATTATTGTGTCAAATCATTTCTTCTGTTCCTCTCTTCTCCTTCTGTTATTCACATTATCTGTACATTACACCTTTCATAGTTGTTGCAGTCTAGGACATTCTGTATTATTCAGTTGTTCTCTTTGCTTTTTGGTTTTCAAGGATTTCATTTTTTAAATTGAGATACAATTGATATTTAACATTGTGTAAGATGTACAAAGTGTTGATTGTTACATTTCTATACTGCAATATGATTATCATGCAGCATTAACACACTTACCACACCACATAATTATCCTCTAGAAATTCTTCCCTTAGCTGTATCCAGTCCAATAAGGCCATCAAAGGCATTCATTTGTTACAGTGTTTTTTTATCTGTAGCATTTCTTTTTGACTCTTTCTTAGGATTTCCATCTCTCTGCTTACATTGTTCATCTGTTCTTGCATGTGGTCTACTTTATCCTTTAGAGCCCTTAGATATTAATTATAGTTGTTTTAAATTCCTGGTCTGATAATTCTAACATCCCTGCCAAGTCTGGTTGATGTTTGCTCTATCTTTTCAAATTGTGTTCTTTCATTTTAGCATGTCTTGTAATTTTTTCTTCATAGCTGGACATGAAGTATTGGGTAAAAAGAACTGCTGTAAATAGGCCTTTAGTAATGTGGTGAGGTACTGGGGGAGGGAAAGCATTCTATAGTTCTAGGTCTCGGTGTTTTAGTAAGCCTGTGCCTCTGCACTGTAAACTTCATAATAGTTCTTCCTTTTTTTTTTTTCCCCCTTTCCCCTTTAGGTGGGACAGGACATCCAGAGTGGTCTGGAGTTAGGTATTTCCCCTCCCTCAGGTCAGTTAGGCTTTGATAGTAATATAGTAGATTAAGATTTAGTTAACCAGATTTCCCTGGGGGCTTGACTTGTTAAGAAGAACAGGGTGCTCTGACATAGTTCAGAATGGGGAAAGCTCTCCCTTGCAAAGGTATGAGGGGATTTTTTGTTGATATTTGTTATGGGAGCCTGGTTGAGATTCTGGAGGTAAATCTCACAATATAGTGGGGACCTCTCTTTGACTGGGTCCCCCTGTAATTTTGAACTCTCAGACTTGTCCACACTGAGTCTCCAGCAATCCCTCAGTTGCAGCTCAGGTTTTCTTACCCAGAATGACTTCCTGCAGAGGTTCCTGCTTGTGAGTCTCTGCTCCAGTAAGCCATGACTCCCTATATTTGCCTGTCTTTCCAATCTTGGGGGCAGTGATTTGACCTGTGGCCTTTTAATGATCTAAGAAGAGTTGTTGATTTTTCAGCTGTCAGTTTTTTACTTGTTACTAGGTAGAAGTGGCAATTTCCAAGCTCCTTATACATGAATCAAAAATCTCCTTCAATAATTTTTTGAATAAATGAATGAATGATGAAGAAAAGGCTCATAAGTGAGCTCTTCCTAAAATGAGAGGCTCCAACAACACCTAAGTGTAAGTCATGTAATACAGTAGCTTTGCTTAAGTTACATTTACATTAGAGCATTACGTTGTATATAATTTAAAAATTATTTGGTGTAGCAAAATTTCTTTAAGGCTGAACCGATTTTTGAATCTGTATTAATGGAAAGAAAGTATGTTGAAGATTTACACTCATTCACTGAGCTATCAGAAAAAATAAATAGTACAGAAATCCCTCCCTTTTTCATCCTGATAAATTTATTTCCATATACTTTTGAAATTCCAGGTCAACTTGTCTAAAGTCAATTAGTTAATAATCAATGCTTCACATACCAGGTTGCCTAAAATTCAATTTTTTTCTATTTATGTTTATTATTGGATTTAAGAATTATTTTATAACCACATTATATAAGGGAGCTCCCCATTTACTTTTAATACTTCTAATATGTTATTATCATATTTGAAGTATTGAATAAATCATGGATTTAATCTATTTTTGAACACTTCTAAGACTTTTAATCTAGTGTCGAAAGATCCTTTCTTTAGAATTCCCTGTTCCTAACAATAAATATTTATCAGCAGTATCTAAAACATAAACAATAATTTGCCAGGCAAGGCTACCCTGATAATACCACTAAAAACAAAAAATAGTACTATTTTGTGCCTCATAATCCAGTAATATTTTATGAATTAGATAGCTTAAATAATAACACATCCTATATATTTGACAAGTAATCATCATAATAGGCTTTCATCTTGGCTATATATACATTTTTAAACATGGTTCTCACACTAGTAAGTGAATCTCTAGAAACCCAAGCCTACGGATTTAGAATGTCATTCTAAATAAGATCCCTCAAAGAGCCACAGCTGACGTGAGAGTGTTGTCTCTAATGTAAGGGAGTTTCTCACACTGCACAGACTCTAAAGGTCAAAGAACGACATTCCACTATAAGACAAACTGTAGTATTAGCAAATCTTCTTCCCCATTTTGTCTGCTATTCATCCTTCAAAACTCAATTCATATGCCATCTCCATAAAACCTTCCTGACCTCTTCCAGAGAGTAGGGTACTTCTCTAGACTACCGTGTACATATACCACTATGTTAACAAGTAACAATTTTCTTCTTCTTATCCCAAGCTGCAAAGAATGTACACATAAATATTTAAATGCAATCTGATGATGAATCACTAACAGCTAATGACTACAGAAGTTTTAATTTCATTTCCCTCTTTTAGTATTCAGCTTCCTTTATTTTAAATTTCTTGGCTGCTACATGTAAAAGGTTAAAGCATTTTTAAAAAATATTTTTTAAAAAAGGTAATTACTCTTCCCTATACTCATGCAGAAACTGTTAGAAATTACAGTCCTATTTGGAGCAATAATACCCTTTAACCAAAAAGAGTCATTTTAAGAAATTATAAAAGCTGTGGCTTTAAGACCAATGACAATAATTAAATGTGCTATTAAAGGAGGTGTCACTTTTCCAACAACTTCAACCAATTAGGAAAAGGTTCTTTAGGAAGTCCTAGGTCTTCACGTTTGTTATAAAATTAGATCACATACAATCATCTCTTCTGGTGAAGACTATCCACTAAATGTATCACTTTCTGTTCACTTTCTTTTGCCTGGTCACAGTTTTTAAGAAAAACACGAAGTTCAAGATATATTTCTACTACAGACTTTCCTATTCCTAGAGACTCACAGAATGTACTGCTGTGAGAATTGAAGGGTACTCAAGGAAATTTAAACTGTGTTTACTTGTGTTGTGACTGGGGTCAAAGATATGAAGATTCAGACCTGAGACTATCATGCTTTCTCAAAGAGGATGCTACACAGAATACAGGAGTCATTGTATCTCCTGTCTTTTTGTGTTGTCAGTAAAACCTAGTGTGGAGTGTTACACTAAACTATGTCCAGGCAAGTATGTAACTCTCTGAATTTGCTCTTAGAACAAACAAATGAAAATTTAGGTGATTTCCCGTCTTTATTTCTGCCATTGCTATAAATCAGTGGTTGGTAAACTTTCCCCATCAAGAGCCAAATAGTAAATATTTTAGACTTTTCAAGCCATGTAAGGTCTGTCACACATATATATGTATATATTTATTTCACAAAATGTAGAAATCTTTTCCTAGCTCATAGGCTATACAAAAAACAGGACTGCCAGTCAGATTTTATTCAGAGGCTGGAGTTTGTGGACCCCTGCTACAGTTACCTTTAAGAACAGTAACTTTTAAGACTATTCAGTATCAATCATGCTTTGGAGAACAGAAAGTGGAGCAGCAAGAAAAAGAGAATAAAGAATAGTCTGGAGATATCACTAGTGTTCAAGCTCCGTGAATAGCCATTTCATATACTCCAAGATGCACTAGCATTACTATTAAAAAAGGAAAGAAAAAAGTCAGGTATCATTCTCTATATTAAGTTCACAAAAATTTCCTTTAAACTGGAAAGCACTTTTTTAAAAGTTAGTGTTTTTTATCAAGTACTTATAGGAATGATTTCTAAATTTGGCATAGAAAGTACATAAGAGTGCTCGATTATCTCAGCTCCAAGTTCTCTTCCAATTAAGACCGACTTTTTTTTTAAACAAATACCCTTTCTAAAAAAAATTTTTTTTTGTCTTTTGCTTCTTTTTTAGGGGAGAGGTAATTAGACTTATTATTTATTTACCAATGGAGGTACTGGGAATTGAGCCCTCGGGCATGCTAAGCAATCACTCTACCATTGAGCTATACAGACCCTCCCCCAAGACTCTGTGACTTAAAAAAATTTTTTTTTAATGTTTTTAAACAGAGCATTTGAGAAACTCTGCTAGGTAAAAGTATACATGGTAAGTCATACACTGCAAGGACCATTTTCAGTACCCAGACACTATAAATTCTGAAGTCTCTAAAAAAAAAAAAAAAAAAATCAGCCTGAGCTTAAGCGAAAGACAAATTTAAAACAAGTTGCAACTATTTATAAAGAAAAATGATGCTTCCCTCCTTTTGACTCATCTCAAAATTTAGGAAAGAATTGTAACTTAAGACTAAGTCCAACCACAATCAATGTAGGTTCACTTAAAGCCACAGATCTTGGTACTTACACCAAGGCAAACACTAAAAAGACTATAAACCACTTCAACAAATATGGCAAAGGACTTACTATGAAAAAAATCTCAAATTCAATGTCTCAACCAAGAAAAAAACCTTAATTGGTAAGTTGGTATCTCTCTTTTCTCAATAGTGTGAATTTAACAAATACTAATAAAAGCTAAAATGAATCGGCTATTACATTTTCTTACATGTACTTAAACAATAATATAACAAAAGACAATTTCAGAAAGAATAAAAACCAAGGCTATCAGTAAAGGCCATGGTCATAAGGACACTGTTCCTCAAGCTGAGAGAATGAACAAATATTCTCAAGCCAGTGACCAAAAGAATATACTTCTGTATTCTACTGATAATTAGAACCCTCAAAGAGAACCTATAAGAATTAGAGATAAACAAACCTAATTCACTCATTTTAGTATTTCCATTTGTTTTGTATGTCGAATCTGCAAGAGAGATAGCAAGAAAATGATTAGGGCTTAAAAGGAAATGCATCATATGGTTCTTTACCACAGGTTCGTCAGCAAAACCTTAACAGATTTTTATCGTTTATAACACTTAATAGGATAGTCATCTAGCAAAAAAAAAAAAAAAACCTAATTCTTTTTTAAAGAGAATGAGTGAGGAATAGAAACCTCATGTAAAGATAAGCTTCCTTTTTAATTCTTGTGAAAAAGCATCCATATGGGTCAATAAACTCTAAAACAGAAGTAGAAGTAGGCTGCTTAGAATGACATTACTCATTTCCTTTCATAGTCATGAAATCAACTAAAGGGCAATATACTCTTTTAAAGTTTTAGTCAAAAAGAAATGTAATTCCAGCAGGGAAAGTTTATAGTCCTGAGCCACAAAGTCTCAGTCTTGAATTTTTTATTTGCATTATACTGAGAATAAAAGTCCCTAACCCTAATTTAAAACCATTATGCTAACAAAAAGAATCACAGCAACATGTAAGAAACACTCTCTTAAAAAAAAAAAAAAAAAGAGGAAGTCCTTCATACACTTATGTGGAAAGATGTCTCAATGTATTTTAAGTAAAAATAAAAACAAAGAATAAGAAAGCATAGGAAAAAGTATTTACTGGGCTAAAATAAAATTTGGGTTAATAAAAGGGAGGAAAAAATCATTTATACATGAATTTCCTTTTATCTCCATAAAATATCTCTGGAAAAATAAGAAACTGACAACATTGGTTGCCTCTGATGAGGAGACTGGGTGGGTAATGGACAGAGGAGGCTGGGAGACTTTTCATTGAATATTTACAGAAATGTTTGAATTTTGAACCATATGAATACATGTAGTACCCCACTTAAAAATAAAATTACTAGTATAAAAAAGTTAAACCAACAGACAAAACAATTTCTTACCAGATCGTGAGCCTCTTAGAGGGGGTCTACACAGGCTGATTACAGGATCTTCACTCACCACTAACAGGAAAAGAAAACATTTTAAAAAATACAAAATGGCAAACATACTAGATTTATTATACAATCATCTATTTATTCAGCAAAGTTTTTTTCTGAGCTTCCCATCATGCTAAGTATGGGAATACAATAGTGAACTAGGGACAAGTTTCCTGCCATAAAAAATTTATGAACTTGATGGAAAAATGTGCAGTTTTTCTCACCATACCATATTTGTATAAAAGGAAAGGAATATCAAATAAAACTCTTCTAAATTTCTCAAATAAGAACCAAAATATGTACTGTAGCACCAACTCAATTATCCATTCCATTTGTGGCATACTCATGTCATTATTTTAATTTGAGGGTTGACTTCCTAAGAGTTAATACACTCCCTCCAGTTATTTAACCTTGTGTGTGTTCAGGAAGTGCAAGTTCTAATTTTTTAAAAAATGTTAATGTTAGCCAGGAGACTGTCTAAGGTTCAATGGCATAGGTTTAATGGGAAAGTCAATCACATTAAATAAAATGTTAATGCAAGCCTAGAAATCCAAGCTGTGCTTTCTCAAAGAGCCTCACATAACATAATATAAAACCCAATCTACATCTAAATTTGGATTATATTATGTCTTGTTTCATTTGTCTCTGTAAAAAAGCATTATGTTTGGCTCCATATGAGAAGCGCAAAAATCACATTCTGAACTGGCTATTACTGACCCCCTCCCTTACACTGGCTGCCTATGTTTGTTTTAAAAATACTTATTGAGCATGT
Organism: Camelus ferus; assembly: GCF_009834535.1. Classification (NCBI taxonomy): domain Eukaryota; kingdom Metazoa; phylum Chordata; class Mammalia; order Artiodactyla; family Camelidae; genus Camelus; species Camelus ferus. The sequence goes on from NC_045716.1 coordinate 4,528,607, forward strand.
TTTTATACATCTTAAAGACAGAGATCTAGAACAGCAATTAAACTGATTTTGTGCAGCTTAAAAAGGCAGAACTAAGATCAAGAGAAAGTTATAGCAAAGTAGCTTTTAGTTCAATAGTAAAAACAAAAACAACCAATTAGTGTTGTCTCCAAAACAGAACAGTGATGGAGTGATTCCCACATCACTGCAGATGATCAACAATGTGTGAATGGATGTTAACAGAAGGACACCTACATTGATAGAAGCTCTGAGTAGATGACTTCCCTAAATCTTCCAGCTCTAAGATTCTATGAAATACATCAGTTGTCAGCATTTTATGCGTCAGGTACCTAGAACTCATATAGGTAGCTTTAAAAAGAAACCTTGTACATTTCCATTACTCTTATTATTACAACTACCTTCCTCTTTTTCTCTGCTGTATTTCCATCCTTTTCAGGTTTAATTAAAACAACTTAATCTGTAGACATCAATTAATATTTCAGTTCCCATCTTTTCATTTCAGCGTTTCCTGTATGCTCTCCCATATTCATAGCCCTATGTAAGATGCCTCAAGGAGACAGAGTAAGAGAGAGAGGTATTAGGGAATAAAATAACTGGTACCCTTCCTTCGTAGCAATCTCCTTCCCTTGCCTGCTTTTGCAGTACCCTCAGCATCTAGCACGGGGACTGGAATAAAAAAGGTGCTCAGTAAGTATCTAGAGAATGAATGCATGCTATAATTACAGCGGCCAAAGAATCAAATGCTCACGACAAAATAGTAGGCATTAAAAATACTTAAGTATTAATTATTTAGCTAGAAACCACAACTGTTAAAAATACTTAACTTTAGGAAAAGTAAATGAAATTTTCCTAATCCATTTTTACATTATGAAATTAATTTTAAGAAAGGAATGAATCTAGCCATAGATGAAGTTATACATGTATATGTAGGTTAGACTAACTGAACAACCTAATGGCTATTTTAATGTGAAAATCATGCAATTCTGAAACTTCAAACAATGAGCAGAGTTCAAACTGTATGCCCATCCTAAACTAATATAAACAATATTTTTTCACGGCTTCTAAAATAGGGTGACAAGTGATATGGTTATCTTTGCTAGATTGTTTTAGAAAGTGGCCCCTTGGTTTAGGTCTTTATTTTTGAGGACATTTTTGGATAGAGTTCTCTCAGACCACACCAGTGGCCCTAGATAAAATTACAGCACTATTTTGAATGCCAAAGTTAAACTGAAAGTCTGTGACTCTTATCAGGAGGAGGAAGGGCCTAACTTTAAACTTGTACTCAAAGCAGTTTTCCATCAAAGTAACTCCTTTTTTAATAATTCTTCTGCCAAACAGACTTTATAAGCATTTATTTATCGATTTTTCTAAACTATTTTTCATTTTATTAAGAGGAATGCGACAGGACCATGTCAAGGGATAGATGTAGTATGATTTTTAAAAAGTATCTTTTAGTGTAAGAGAACCCTGAGTATCTCAAATCTCCCAAAGATGTACATACCCTTATTTCTAGTTATATTGCATGCACAGTATGCTATCGATACATTCCAGGTAATCTATGCATGGGTTCCATCAATCTATCATCTATATTGGGAAATGTTTTCTATTTTCTGTTATCGACTATAGCATAAGGTTCTTGAGAAAAAGAAACGCTTAAGTAATCTTTTATGAACTTCACATCTCCTGTAAAGTGCCCTGCGGGGAAAAAAACCATACTGTATATTTGTATGTTTTACTATGTACAAAGTGATTTTGCAAGTACTGTAGCATTTCTGCGGTGGCCTTGTGAGTTAGGCAGGGCAAGTCATATAGATAAAGGGCTGAAGTTCAAGGTGGGTAGCTAACTCAACCAAGATCCAGTGCTCTTTCCACGACATTATGCAGCCACAGACCCCTTTAGCAGTCCTTAAATGCAGGCCTAACGTGAACTCCAAAAGACTGTTCGAGACATTCTATTACATAATAGTTTTATAATGGTCTATAGGCTGGTGCTCAACAGTCTTCATAACATCAATGTACTTAATTCCAAAATTTTTACAAATTTACTGTAAATTTTAAAAATGAGAAATTTTTGTTTCTTCAGGTATAAGGGACATGCAATTATATGAATATATTACTATAAATAAAATTTCAAGAATATGGTTTTTCCAACTGGCTTGGAAAATCTTAATATAGCACCTATCAGTCAAAGCATTTTTCTAAGATTTTTCTAAGTCAGAGTATGGGTTAAGGGGGAAAAAAAAAGCTAGGGATGATCAGTTTCAATAGCTATAATCATTTACTGATGTGAACTTTCCTAATATCAAAAGAAGCAAACTGAAAATAAATAGAACTAAAACCAAAGGACATTAAATGTTAATAACTGATCTTAATCCTTTCCCTTGCTTTTCAGTATAGTTTAAACAGGTTTTAAAACTTTAAGCCGACTATCAAATGTAGCCTACTTCCATGTTGTGTTAACAGTAAGATACAAATATTTTTACACTTTAACATCTCTGAAATTGGGATGTAGCATACAATCTTTGGCATGTTACAGTTTAATTGGCAGCATTTCTTCCTTCTGGATGGTACATAAAACAGTGATGGTGTATCTTACAATTTTTGAGATTTTAGATTTGATGAAATACAGTATCAAACTGAGAAGACTGACCATATTGTGTCATGATTTTTACTATGTAGATCATTTAATTCATTATAAATGGACTATAATGTGACATATTCATTCATTGAACACTTAACAAGCTTTCCAGAGTAGCTAATTATTGTGTAGCAGAGTGACAGTGAGGTACTTGGGGCAAATGAAAGAGCTTTGGAAAAGACAAATCTGGGTCTGAATTTAGCTCAGTCACCTATCGAGTAATCTTAGGGAAAAGTCTTAGCTACTCTAAGCTCCAGTTTTCTCATTTATAAAATGAATATATCCATCCTGCATAGTTATGCGAATGAATTAACATAGTTATGTGAATGAACTGAGTAACTGGTACTTAGTAGTTACTCAAGTATGTGTGCTGTCTTTTCTTGACACATGCCACTATTGCTTAATTCAGTAAACAACCTGTAAAGAAGATTTACTGAAACTCTGAATGTCATATGATTTGGGACCCTTGATGGACTAGGTTATAATCCGTACATTAAAAAAAAAAATTGACAGGTAAGGGAAAAAACAAACTCACTCTTCTTACCTGGAGTCTCTTGTGTTCTCCTGATAGTTTTCTTTGAGACTGTTTGGCTTAAAACAGTTTGTGAAGGTGGTTCATCCTCTAAAGAACAGATATGGCAATTGTAAAATTCAGAATATACGAACTGGGTAGATTATGCATATTAACAGCAATATATAAACAAATGTAATTCATTCTTTTAGAAATGTGTAATTAGGTTTATCAAAACTTAGGAATTAAACTAGTCAGAACTACTCTTTGAGACAATATAAAAATAAACTATTCACCAATGACACTTTATAACAAAAATATATTTCATTAGAATATTTAAAAGATGGGCTGGGATGTCATAAATGATGTGGAAGAAAGCAGAAGAGTGAAAAATGTTTCGATCCTTACAGATTTACTAAAATAGAGGTAAATCGTTTATGTGTTAAAAAAAATTATTTTGTACAACTGCACCAGCCTGTGTGGGAGTCAATACAATTTAATATATTTACTGCCTACGAAAGCATTCTTCCAGATTTTGGAGAAACAGAATGAACTAAGTACTTAAGTATGACGTGGTTCTCCAAACACATATGTAGGATCTTTGTCTTCAGAGAGTTTATAATGTTAAAAGAGAGACAAAACTAGAATTGCTACTCCCAATAGTAACTTACATATCTTTAACACCAAAATCAACACATCTTCCCATATGTCAGCACTTCACGTGTCAGCAGCCTATTACTCTTGCTCTAAACTAAAAATGGTCTATCACTATGTAATCCCATTATGATTCAAATCCCCTGATTTTACCTCATAGGTACCCTACCCGGGGCCAATATGAAACTTCATCTGTGACTCAGTGTTACACGAGGCGGGGAAGAAGACAATGGATTAAGGGAGTGACTTCATCTGTGACTTATCTAAAACAATACACTCTGTCAGTTTTCTTATGGTCCATTTATTAGAAAACGAATTAAGAGTCTTGCTTTGTCGGGCTACTACTTAACCACCCAGGTTACACTGGGACTCCCCAACGTGGCGAATTTCTGCCAGACAACCACTGCACTCGAGAATAAGAGATCAGATCAAGTTTATCAGACACTGGGGAGGGGAAGCTTCAAATTTAGGATAACTGTCTTTACCCCATTTCGGTGTATTTGGGTGGGGTCTCAAATCACTTCACCGACTACACTAGCCCTCAAAACGACCACTCACAAAATTCCCCTCCTTCTCTCCCCACCTAAGTAGTGATGGAAAAAGACTGGAAGGTTAAATTAGAACCAAAATTCTCAGCTGGGAACTTCTGTTCTCTGAGAGTTAAAGGAGGAAATGGAAGTGGCTTTGGTAGAAACATTCGGAGGACAGAGAGAACCGGCATGAAACCGAGCCTGCAGTGATTCAGTGACCCGCCTGCCGCCTAACTCGCTGTCCCAAAGTGCTGGCCTGCAGAAAGAGGCAATCCTGACACCCCTAAATTGATGTAAAGGGATGCACGGGGCTCCCCGGCTCTGCTCAGGTCGCTCCACATGACTCTCTTTCCTTCCAGTGCCCCACCCCTGCCTCTTTCCCGCCTGCAGTGGGGGCGAACCCGGGGTGCAGGCGCACGTCCATCCCGGCGAAGGAGCCCCGGAGGGGTGAGCTCCGGGAAGGCTCACGCCCGCCCGCCCGCTCGGAGCGCGCACACCGTCCGCGCGCGCGCGCGCTTCCCTTCCCGCGGCTCTCCCTTCCCGGCTCGCGGCTGAGACTGTTAACCTCCGTCGGCCTCACCTTCAGATGAACGGGAGGAGTCCCGTAATCCTCTCCGGGTCGTAACCGGAGACGACTGTAGGGGAGACGACTGTGAGTTCTGCTGCTGCTGCTGCTGCTGCTGCTGCTGGAGGCGAGTAGCCCTTCGCGTCTTCATCTCCTCTGCTTCCTGGAGTCGCGGTTGCCTCCGCTGCCGAGACCGAAGGTAGTAGGCGCTTTCTCTCACTTCCTCTTTTGCTGAATCGGGCCGGAACTCTTCTAGCGGAATTTGTCTTCCCCCCGGGGCCTTTTGCTTGGCCGCCCGGGGCTCGAAGTCACCGTACACTTCGGGCGGCTCTTCTGAGAACCTCACTTCCCGCCGGCCGTGGCGCGACGGCGTAGGAGTTCCGTACGCAGGCGCGTCACTGCCGCCGCCATTTTGAAGGGCGAGCCGGGGCCTTCCCTCCCGCAGCGGAGCCCTGGGCGTGACGTACAGCCCCCAACCTTCCCTCACCGGCTCCGCCCGCTGCTCCTCGCCCGCCATAGTTGTTGACGTATCTTGAGTAAATCGCGAAGGTGTTTTGGGAGGCCCCTAGATTCTCCTGCCGTTGGTGGCGATGGCTTTTCGGGGTGCTGGGCGGTGATGTCGGCAGTCAGGGAGGCAGTTGAGAGTCGCCGGGGCTGCCGCCTGCGTCGTCGCTGCTGTGCTGCAAACCCGCCTCTGGGCCCATGATGTGTTCTGAGGGCTGTGGGACAGGCAGTGCCCGTGTTGGGTCAGCTGCTGCGGGTCACTCCCGCCTCCTGGCTGAAGGCACCAAAGAGGAGGAGAAGAGGGAGGAGGACGTCGCTGTCCTCGGCCCTCGCGGAGGGAGGGAGGGGAAGACGGAGAAGGGACAACTGGCTGGGCAAATTGCCGGTCCTCAACTTAGCTGTTCCTGGCAACTGTTACCCGCACGCAGGAGACGCCCGGCCCCCTAGTACCGAGTCCCTGGAAAAGGCGGAGTGAGACGGGGTGGAGGAGAACTTTCCGTCCTCGTTCCCAGGCTGTTGCGCAGTTTCCCAGCAGCCTTTTGGATCGACTGCTGCCTCAGCCGACCCTTTGCAAGTGTCCGTAGCAGGAGTGATAAGAAAGCTACTACTGGAGGTGTCCTCATCTGGAGAAAATTTTTAGTTTCAGGCTCCTTATGAAGGCAGTTAACCAGTTTTAGGTTTTAATCACTTGTTGAGAGTGTACAAAATCTGATCTACAGGCTTACTCGAGTGGGTTTCCATTTGCAAAATGTGCGCATGCAAACAGTCTCGTTCTTGGTTTCGTATAAGAGCTCTTGTCCAGCAACACTGTTCAGACACCTTGTTAGTGCTGTATTACGGACAGTGAGAAACGCACACACACTGATTAAAGATAAGCTCTGTAATGTTCACTTGTGTTCCATGATTTTTACCTTAATTTTGGGCATGACTTGATATACTGCTTTGAGTTAGGGTTTCTTGCGTTTTGTTTTCTGAATAAAAAAGGATGATAAAAGCTGTTCCATCTCTATAACATATTTACAGATGTGGATAATCTGCAAATAATCTAACCCAATTTAGACACACAGAGGGGAGGTTAAATTAGTGTATAGTGAAAATTATGGAAAAACATTGTCTTCAAATATACACGTGTTCTTGGACGACTTTCTATGATTGATTTTAGTGAATAGATTTTAAAAATTGTAGCCAATTACAACGAATGATTTTGAAAATTTTAAAGGTATTTAATTGTTCTTTCAAGTATTCAAAATCACCTTGGAATGTTTTTGAACAACTAATTTGTGCAAACTGGGCACAAATTTCAATTTAATGAAATCTTAAGGTGTCTTAGGTTTTCATTAACAGTTCATAAATTTCACCAGACACGAGGAATTACAGGCTTTAGGGAGTCACCTGGATTTTCGCCCGTTAGGAGCTTGGTTTAGTTTAGCTTTGTTTACTATACACCATACAGCCAAAGAAACTGGAGGAACAGTAACAAGGGAGATGCTACTTTTATTTATCTTTTTCTTAAGGAAAAACTAAAAGCATGTTCTCCCTTGTCAGCCTATGTTAGTATATTTGGAAAATCTGTGAGACTACTGTTTTCTGACAAAATGCTGAGTGTTGATACTTGGTTAATACTTGGGTTTTATTTATGTTTTAACTAATGCTTTATAAGGTGCCTATTACATTACTCATTAATAACGTATGATAGTAAAAGTTCTGTAATAGAAGAAATTATTAAAGGATATAAAACTTTATAGTATTAATAAACAAAGTTCATATGATGAGCACTAATGCATATATTAAGAGACTCTTTAAAACATTTACCAGGACAGATTCCTGTATAGAAACTTGGATACAGATTTGTAAAACTTAGGTTTGGGGGATATATTGAAAAAGAGAGGACAAGAGGTTTTACATATTATTGAATAATCAGTACATGTGTTATTTTGTAATTAAAAATGCTTGTGAAGACTTAGGAATGGCTTTTCAAAGAAACAAATCATGAGAATCTTGAAGTAAAATCAGAGGCATGGTAACCATAATTTAACATTAACAGGTATATTTGCTTAGGATTTTCCGTAAGACAGAATTCTCTTTTGTACTGGTAATGAAGATACGTAATCCTAGCTCTGCCACATGTGCCTCCCACACCTAGCAACCTTACAAATAACGAACTTTCATCACTAACTGTAAGGTAAAGCTAAACTCTTGTCAAACCAGATATTCTGTAGATGTTTGCCAGACTACAAGGGTTGCCCAAAAGAGGTGACATTATAGAGACAGTAGACTCATAGCTAATATTATAAAGGAATTGCTGGCCAGCCAATACCAAGAGGAGGCATGACCTCTGGATATTTAGTTACTTTGGGAGTTTGAAATATGTGGAGGAATTCAGTGAATCAAAAGAGAACAAGAGAAGAGATGATTAGAACAAAGAGTATGCTCATTAATTCACGTATTTATTAAACATCTTTGTTGACACAGAATAGATGCTCAATAAATACATGAATTAAGTTAGAGTAGTCTTCTCTCTGAGGGAATTTGCCATGTACTAGGGAAGACTGATATACAAAAAAATTATAATTCAGGTTAAATGACTGGCATTTAAGTACAGTACATTTCTAAATAAAACAACTATTTTAAATGAAACATTTTATTTTAAAATAAGATAATTTTTGTACATGATTTTTTTTTTCAGGATAAGTAGAAATCCAGTTATTTACTTGAGAAAGCATTTATCAGTTCATTGTATGTGATATTCACATTTCTGGTCAGATAGGGAAATAACTTTGGGGTTATATCTTAGTGGAAAGAGGAAACATTGTTATTTTTAATAAGGAAAAGATTAAAGTATTAAATAAAAGGAAGTAAATTAAAGATATAGTAGCTAGCTCCAGTTATTCCCCGTTCTCACAAGTGATAGGAAACATATTTTAAAAGTGTTAATACAAATGAAAATGTCTAGCTGGAAATGTTATACTGAAATTCAGAAAATTGAAACAGTGAAGTGACTAGAATGTAATATTTGTCCACTTACTCTTTGTTGATCCCAAATCCTGTGCCTTTTGCCAAAAGAGGATGGTTGAGAGGTGAACACCAAAAAAATCAGTTACATGAAGAATCACTAATCCAATAAGTAGTTGAGCTTGTGCTGTGTACTAGGTGAACCCTGTTCTAGGTCTGGGGATACAGCAGTAAAAGAATAGACGGAAAGACAACCTTCCCTGCCTTCTTGGAGTTCATATTCTATGGGAGTCAGATAAAAAAATCAGAATGAGTAGAACAGTGTGTTGGTCATAAGTGTTACGGAAAAAAATTAGGAAAAGGGAAGTGAGATTTACGTGAGCAGATTTCTTCCCCGTTGTCTTGAATTGGTGGAGGTCAGGAACAGGAACTTCAGACTCACTCAACTTTGCCCTAAACCAATTATGTGTTCTTAGGTAAATTGCTTGCCACCTCTCAATTTTCACATTTATAAAATTAATAGATCAATAGCTACTTTCTATTCATCATTTACTAAGTCATTTAGCGGACACTCACAACCACATTATAAGGTATGTAGCGTTGTCCGCATTTGACACGAGCAAACTGAGGTTTAGATTAAGCAACTCGTTTGAGGACACGCACCTAGTAATGGTAGAGGCCGGCTTCCAAGCCAAGCCTGACAGGTGCTTTCCCTTATCTCTTGGGTAGTGCCTCTCACTGTTGGTTCCATGGATTCTTCGCGTCTATTAATTTTAGGTCTTTTTGAGGGTTAGGGGCATCCACTGTCTTGCAGAGATGCCTGCCTCCGGGTCAGAATGTAACGCGAGAACCCGCGGAGGCCTGCCGTTCGGTAGCGCGCACTCACCACGCCTCCAGCCTCTCGCCAGCCCGGAGCGGGCGGGCGCTGGGCCTGAGGGGTAGGGGGTGCCGACGGGAGGGGGAGGGGCCGGCGCCTACCAGTCCCAGCATTCCGCGGGCGCCCGCCCTCCCCGCGGAGGTCGCCGTCACGTGGGCAGGGACGGGGACGACGTTCGCTTGGGCCGCGTCCGAGGGGTGCAGCCCGGCGTTGTGGAGCGGAGAGAACACTCGAAGGGCTCTCCTGACATTGACAGTCGACGATTTAAAACCCCGCTAGAATTTGTAAGTAAAATGTATATGCAACTTCTACATGTTTTAATATTTGATCTGATATCTTCTTTTTAAATATCTTTCAAAACCGATCCCTCCCCACCCCCACCTCCCTACCGCAAAAACCTTAAAACGGACCAGGTTGGAGGTATATTTTTGTTTTGGAGTGAAAAAAGAGAAACAGAATTGTATAGACATTAAACAGAATAAGGTGGAATGAATGTTTGGTTTGGACTCTGAGATGAGAAGCAAAATTCTTAACAAGGTTCCAGTGTAAACCGGAAATTTACCAGTGTAGATGTTGATTACTCCCTTACCTCCGTGCTTAACAGGATCCCATCATTGGTCTTCTTAATCCTTGTAAAATTGTATCCCCCTTACCTTTTTTTAGCCTTAATGGTGCTAAAAAGAGCAAAGTTAATGAAGTTTTAGTACGACCCTACGGTTACCAATTGCTTACGTATACGTATGTATCCCCAATTGTATTCCACACCTTATGAGAAAGTTGACCCCATTTTCCTTCCTTCAAAAATGTGTATACTCGACTTAGTAGAGCTTGTTAGACTTTATCACACGTAGACAGAAATGAGTTACCTAAATCTTATTCAACATACTGTTTTTGTTTTAATTTTATCTGTCTTTAGGTTTTAAAACATTTTATTTTGAATCTGTATGAGAGATCCTTTCCTTATCTCTATTTTTTAAGAATTAGGCAGTTTTCCCTGTTTATCAGTTTCGTTTTTCAAGCACAGGATTAGTATATAAACGGCTAGTGGAAAATAATCTAAAACGAAACTTAGTGGTAGAGGAGCTAAAACTGTTCCTGGAAGCCTTTGTGTGGATTAGAACAATTTGAAAACACTGGTATTTGCTATGAAAACTTAAAGTGAGAGCCTCGCCTCAGACATGTTTATTATGCTGAATGCGGACTCCAGAACTCGATGACCAGTTTTGCTGCTGGTTTATCATGTAACCATAAGTGACTCATTTAAGCTCTGTTTCACTTATTTTTCTTCCTAGTGTAGCGATAATACTAGCCTGAGAGCGTCTATAATTCACAAATAAAATAATTTAAGGATGTAGCTAATTATTTGGGGATGGATTATTGGGTATTTTAATAATGTGTATTGCCTTATATGTAATTTATTTTTGCCTAGAAAGTAATTTTAAACACTATGCCAAGGAAATCCACATTCTCTGAAGTGCCACTTGGATTTTCTGAAGGAAAGTTTGCTCAGAGAAGCCTTGTCTGCTTTATACTGTTTTTCATTTTGCATTTAGTATTTTAATTGTGTTAAATTTTTGTTAATAGTCTATATATTTTACACTTACTACTGTGTGCCACAAGAGATAATTCAGTATAGTGATTATACTTTATCGGAAGTTTTGCACAGCAGACCAAGCATTTGTGAATAAAGAAAGATGTCTCCGACACTGGTTATGAGCATAGACTTTGGAGTCAGCTGCATTTGAGTTTTCTTTTCTGTTACTGTGTGACTTGGTCAGGCTGCTTTATCACTTTGAGGCCATTTCCTCATTTTTAAAGTGGGATTCATAGGGTTATTTGGAATATTAAATGGGATAGTTTAAGGACTCAAATGGAAACAGTTATTGCTAATTGGGCTACTTTTCTCTTTACTAATATTAAAGGACTTGGCACATGGTTTTGATAATCAAAATAGAAAGGAAGAATATTCACCTAAAATTCCACGACCTCAACAGATCATGTTGTTTTGATTTTTATATACTCTTCTTTAGCCCTTGACCATGGGTATATATAATGTAAATATATATATACATAATGTAAATATAACAACATTTTTGCAAAAAGTTGAATTTAAAACATTGGATTGTAAACTTGTGAGGGTTTTAATTATATAAATAGAGCTCTCTGGTCCTGCTTTTATTCTCATCTACTAGTGAAGAAACAGCTGAGCTTTTCCTTTAGCGCAGTTTCCACTTGCTTTCCCCATCACAAAAAATAAAATGTCTAGTTGCGCTTTTACTTAATAATTTAAAAAATAATAAACAGTATCTGAGACTCCTTTTGTGCCCCGTAGTGATCAGTGATGCACATTCTCTCTTCATTCCTCATAATGCCTCGTTCATCTAGGTAGTGTTACTCCATTATGTGGTTAAGAAAACCAGGGAAACAGGGAAGAGTTCACCAAGTTGGGTGCTGGAGAGTCATTCAAGTCTAGGCAGTCTGACTTAAGAAGACAGTGCTGCAAGGGTTACATATTTATAGATTCGCTCTATGGATGTTAGGTCATATATGTAGGCAGGCGTTGATCCTGGAGGCTGACTTACAACTTCTTTGTAGAAGAGTAACAGTTATTTGTACTTAACTACTGTGACCACCATATTTTAAAAAAATATTGTAAGAAAACAAAGAAAGTGTTTAGTGCCTTAACAGACGAGGCATTCACCTTTAGTTTTATTAGTTGTGGGAGTAAAAATATGGTTTATACACAAGACACATTATTAAGACTAAAATTTCCTTTTTTTTAATTAAATGTAGTAAACATAGGGTTTATAGTGACAGAAAACTAACATTTATTCATTAAAGCTGTGTTTCTTAAACTTTATAACAAGCAACAGAATCATCTGGTGAACACAATTTCTGCACCAGACCCTCAAAAGATTCTGGTCTCATAGGTCTGGGGTGGAGCCCAAGAGTTTGCATGTATAGTAAGGTCTCAGGATATGCTAATGATTTCAAATAATGAGTTTAGTTAGGGAATGGATATTAGTGGTGGTTGTCCAAATTGTTGGCCTGATAGTGAAATGCCAGTAGCAGTAAGCACCCACTCTTGTTTTTAAACACTATCCTTTTATTCTCATCTACTAGTGAAGAAACAGCTGAGCTTTTCCTTTAGCGCAGTTTCCACTTGCTTTCCCCATCACAAAAAATAAAATGTCTAGTTGCGCTTTTGCTTAATAATTTAAAAAAGTAAATTTTTTTTGTGGGTGGGGGGAACTACTTGATTTCAGGACTGCGGCAGGGAAAGTACAAGATGAGCCTGGAATATCTTGTAGTGCTTGAAATTAAGGAAATGCTCAAAAAGTTTGAGGGCTTGTTGAAAGGACACAGGAGCAACTTGAAGGAGCTCCTGGTGACCGAAGTTGGGACAACTTGAGTAACAAAATGAATAACGATAGTATTGCATTCTAACCCATAGAGTAAAGTAAATGTCCGTGAGTCCATGCTGACATAGTTGAATAAACAAACAGGGTTTGAGAAGGAATAACTCTTTCCTACAGGAGAATTCTGACAAATAAACACGGCAAAAAGGAAGTAGAAAAATCACTATTACACAAACAGCACCATAGTAATTATTGTAGACAAAATCTACCTGTGATGCTAGTGGATGAAAGTTTGAGGAAAATCAGGATATTTACATAGTCTCAGAGTACCTCACCAAGAAAATTATTAGCTGCAAAGGAAAAATAGTAACTTGACAATGGAGATACCATGTTAACCAGCTGATTGAGGTTAACATCACCAGTAATAAAACATGTGGACATCATGAACCCAATCATATGATACACTTAGAAGGACACAACATTATTTCTGTGGTATTATTCTTGCCAAAAATGCTCTTTATCTTGCTACTCATGAGAAAACATTATACAAACCTAAATTGAGGGTCATTCTACAAAATAACTGACCAGTACTTTTCAAACATATCAAGGTCAAAAAGACCAAGAAAGTTCACAAAAGACAAAGACAGAAACTGTCACAGATTGGAGACTCAGGAGAATTAACAACTAAATGCAGTGGGGGATCCCAGATTGGACCATGGAACAGAAAAGGGACATTAGTGGAGAAACTGGTGAAATTCACATAGTCTGTAGTTTGGTTAATTGACTTGTACCAATGTTAATTTCTTGATTTTATAATTGTATTTTAATTTTATGAGATGTTGACTTTAGAAGAAACTAGATAAAGGATATAAGGGAACTCTGCACTATTTTTGAAACTTTTTTACGAATTTAAAAATCTTAATAAAAATGTGCTGGCTTCATGTAGATACTAAAGGTAATTAGGGGAGTTGGGCTAAAACTGGAAATCAGTTATACCACCCACTGCCTGAAATCGTAGCAATCTCTTTGATCCTTTGCTTGTGCTTTTTTGCCTCTCCGTGGTTAGCCTAAACCTAAGATACAAATCAAGGGAGCTGGGAAGGAGTAAGAAGAGGGTAAGAAGAAAAAGAAGTCTTTCTATAGTCAGGGAAAAAAAAAAAAAAATGGAAGTGCTCCAGGCATCCAGTCCCTATATAAGAAACAGTTGCCTAAGGAAGTAATTAGAGTGCATCTTGTGTCTAGTTTTTAGTACTTTTTCCACCTCCCTTTCAAAAATACAGAATAACTACTAGACAGTAAAAACACTGGGAAATGAGGGGGAAATTGTGAAAATAATAATCCTGGCATATTATGACAATGGATATAGTGCAAAGGAGTGGACAAGACTTACTTAGTTTTCAATAGACACAAACACCTGGTACAAGTATAGAAATACTTAAGCTTGGCACTGGGTTTCGCTATTGAAAGCTGCACATTAACCTTTAAGGTTTGGCTGCTGGTGTTTTAAATGGAAACTGTAGACAGAATTTGAACCATGGACTTTCAGTCCATGAGGGCAAAGTAGATTGAAGTTGCACCAGTAAATTTCTAAACCAGTTGTTCCCTTTTATGGAATGCCAGCAATGCACACGTACACCTGTTATGTTTGTCAGTTCCTGGGTGACTCAAGATCATATTTTTTGTTTGGCTTATCTGTTCTTCGTAAGAGGGAACAGTGCGTGTGCGAAATAGTACTGAAGATTGTCACCTATATGCCTTCTCTCTGTGATTTCAAGACTTTGCCAAATTAAAAGTAGTTCCTCACAAAGGAGGCTGAAGATTTTTTTCAGGAGCATATATTTTCATAATATATTTTTAACAAAGAATTATTAGATTATGTGAATTTAAAAATGAAAGTGATTCCTTTTTTTCATACTCCTTAATCTCCCAACATCTAAATTCAAAACTAGTAAAGAAATATGAAACTCTTAAGATTTCCCTTTGTGTCTAAAACTTATCAGAAAAACTGTCTCATACAAAAAATAGTTTTGATTATTGATTAGCCTTAGAGTAAAATGTTCTATGGAGGAAAGTGCTTAAAATGGGAACTCAAGAAAATTTAGAATATTTATGTTTTTTCTATGTAGCTGTTCCTTTGATTTTATGTATCTTGTGAGGACTTGGCTGAGGCTGAGGTTTCAGGATATATTGCCTGGAGAAGTCACCCCAATCCTGACTCGATCAGAAACCACTATAAAGAACAAGGGGATTTTTGTCTATCAGAGGCAGAATTGACCTTGCTTACTAACATCCATTTAGGAAATAACAAAAAATTATATAGAATCAGAATATTTAAGAGATGATAATTATTTAATATGTATTAAGCTGCCATCATTAGTAGTTGTAAATTTCACTGGTTTAAGTAGAACTGCATTTTCTATTTTGGTGTTAAAATGCTATTTTCTAAATTTTCCTCTAACAAAGCTGGAAGAATCCTAAATTTACTTTAGTTCTCACACATAAAAAAATCTGATTTGTATTTTTCTCTTGTAGAGTTGGCCCTCTGTTTCCACAGGTCCAACTTCTGTGGATTCAACCAACCTGGATCAAAAATATTTGGGAAAAAAATTCCAGAAATTTCCAAGAGGTAAAACTTGAGCTTGCTGTGCTCTGGCAACTGTTTACATAGCACTTACATTGTGTCAGGTATTATAAGTACTCTAGAGATGATTTAACGTATACAGCAGGGTGTGCATAGGTTGTATGCAGATACTGTGCCCTTTATGTAAGGGACTTCTGAGCATCTTTGGATTTTTTAATCCATGGGTGGTCTTGGAACCAACCCTTCACTGATACTGAAGGACAACTGTATAGTGTTTATGTGCTAGAGAAGCCTTTTAAACTTTGGTTTTTGCCCACTGTTGTTGGCTAGAAGGTTTGCTTGAAAATAAAGACATTCCATCTTCTTCTGTGGGCCTTCATGAATTTCCTGTGTTTTCTCCAGGCTGTCTTTATATCCATCTAAAAGCCCTTAACTTTTACCTAAATCATTGGTTCCACTTTGGATTTGCTGGACACCTAGAAGTCCTGTACGATTTTTCCTCTGTATTTACAGCACTTTGCTTTGGGCCTAGTACTACGAATGGCGGTTTCCTTAATAATGTAAACAGTAAACAGTAGAGTAATGGTGGTTCTCAAAGTGTTTTCAGCGTTTCTACAAGCCTGACGGCAACCATGCATTTACCTCACATCAACCGCTTTTGACTTAAGCTAATGGAGTTGAGGAAGGAAACATCTAGAATATCTAAATCTTTCTAACTTTATGTTATAGGCATTTTCAATATTATCTGTAACTTAAAATATTGAAAATTTCCAAACCAGGGTTAGTAATACTAGTTATCTTCTTGTTTTATTAGAAGTTCTGATTGGCAGATCTACATGTCTAATTAATAAAGCGAGAAAACAAGTTATTACAAGAATGCTCGTTATTTAGGCATGCTTCTGAGCTCTCGGGAGGGGGGGCGCTAGGAATAAAAATTGCCTTAATAGTACAGTGATTAGGAACCATTCATGCCTGATGGTTCTGAACCATTGCAGACTCCTTTAGGAGTCTAAAAGTATATACAGTTGGCCCTTGAACAACAGTTTGAACCGTGGGTCTACTTTCACGCAGACTTTTTTCAACAGTAAATTCTACAGTATTACACGGTTTGTGGTTGATTGAATCTGAGGATGTGGAACAACATGCAGAGGGGTCACGGTATGAAACAGGGCACACATGAATTACATGCAGATTTTTGACTGCTAGGGGTTCCGTGCCCCTAACCCCTACATTGGGTCAAGGGTCACCTGTACTCTCCTTCCAGAAAAAAAATACGCATGTGTACATAAAAAATTTTATATGTAATTTCAGAGGATTCAGTACTCCCTGAAACCTATCCTGGATTTTTTTTGTTTGAAAGTAGAAAATTATGAGAGATGGTTTCCCCCACCCCCATTTTAATATATCAGACACAATTGAAGAGTATCCTGTAGCTTCACGAATAGTATATGAAAGGACTGTCTAAGTCTTAACTGTCACTGCTTCAGAAAGGCAGTATCTTACAGTGGTTAAGAGTACAGGTGAGTACAGGCTCTGGAACCAGTCTTCCTGAATTCAAATACTGATTTTTCTACGAAGACCTGTGTGCCTTTGGGCAAGTTGCTCAACCTCTCAGTTTCTTTCACTATAAAATGGATTATTGTAAGGATTACATGAGTCAAGTGTATTACATGTATTAGAACAGGTAGTGGCACTTTGTAAGTGTTAGCTATTGTTATTATTATCTCACAGATGGAGGATTACTGTTGAATACCTGGCCAAGTGAGGTTCTTTGGGCTTCATCTTGCCTGGAAGGAGGGTGCTTTTTCTAATTTGCACAAAGGCACCATATGAAAAAAACAAAGTCCAGCACACAGATGCATGCCAAGATAAACTTTCTATTCCATTAGGTAGCCTAGAGGAAGAATTAATTCCATTAATTAGCATTAGGTAGGCCTCTTTTACCTTTTTTTCTTTCCATAGGGATTGTTTTAATTGAAGTATAGTAGATTTACAATATTATAGTTTCTTTTACTTTACTTCTATGAAGAGATAGTTGCTTACAATAGTATGAGAAAAATAAAGATCTGTGTCTTTCTGTAGGACTCCTCTTTTCCTCAGTGTATCGGTCACCCACTTGGCCTCTGAGCAGAGTCCCTGCTGCCGGTCTTCTTGTCCAGTGTGAAAGTTTGCTTTTGCCTGTTAATCTCTTTTTCTAGCCCATTGCTATTTCCACTCTCCTCTTTTTTAAAAATTATCAGAGATTATGTAAACTAGGATTTATGATACAGTGACCATTCTTGTGCCTCCACCTATTCACAGAAAAAAATGCTTACAGTTATCTTTGAAATACTCTGTATACTCTCCCCAATCCCAGTGCCTTTTTTCTCCCATCAGAGGTAATAATTATCCCTGTGCTTATCCTTTTCTTTTTAGCTTTATTGCAATATTTATTACTAAACAATATATTGAAACTTTACGTAAATGGAAACTGTATATTAGAGGGAGTGTGAGAGAGAGAGAGAGAGAGAGAGTGAGTGTGTGTGTGTGTTCCTCTGATACTTGCTTTTTTATTTTTAGCTCAATATTCTTGACTTTCGTCTGTGTCTGTATGGAAATACCTTGGTTTTTTATCCATTCAGTTGTTCATGGACATTATCGCTGTTATTTTGCTGTTCTACAAAGTACGGCCATGAATATTTTTATTCATATTTTTAGATAAACATGTATAAATTTCTCTAGGTTAGTTATCTAAGAGTGGAATTACTGAGTTATAGAAAATGCACATCCTAAGCTGAACTAGATAATGCCAATGTCAAATTAATTCCAAAAGTGGTTGTACTAATTCATGCTCCTATTGTTAAGGTAAAGATTCCAGTTACTATGTATTCTCACAATTTATTCATTCAAGAAATGTTGGTTGAGCATGTACAGCTGTAAATAAAAATACAAAAAGCCCTACTCTTGAGGAGTTTAGATTTTAGTAGAGACAAATAGCTGATATATATATATTTGATATAATATATCAAAATGGTGCATGTTTTATGGGGGAAAAATACAGCATAGGATACTGTTTCACTGCTCTCAGAGCCATGAGAGGAGTAGAGACTGAGGGGATGAGGTATAACCAGGAAGCTCTGGGCTTCATGTGGCGATCGACATAAGCAGGTACGGATGTGAGGAGATTGGCTGGTCCTCATGCCTGCTGGCAGATAGTGGTAGTGGAGCTGTGAGGGTGGGAGTTGGGGGAAGTTTGAGAACCTTGCCTGGAGCACTTTCAGGAGGCCCTCCTTACTCTTCTGGTAGTGGTAAGGCTAAGGAGGAGTGAGTCGGGCTGGTGATAGGTGATCTTACTCTGAGCACTCAGTGCCTTGGAGCCCCGTCTTGACTCTTGACCTTAGTGGTTTGGAGGACCAGGGGAGGGGCAGTCTTCTTGGGAACACGTGGAGCACTAGAGTTCTCTTGATTCAGGAATGTTTGGAGCTCTGGTGCTTGCTTAACTCTTTAAGTTGGAGAAGTGAAGGTTGGGGGAAGGGTGGGTTTATTTTGAGCATGTGGAGCTTTAGGGCTTCTTGACTCTGCCAGTGGAGACGTGGAGTCCTGAGGGAGGGGTGGGTGGTCTTGGCTGGGGTATATGGAGCCCACATTGTCAACCTTGTTAATTTTTTGCCAGTCTGGTGGATGTGAAATACTGTATCTTGTTGAGGTTTTAATAGAATTTCCCCCTTTCACTCTAAAAATCCAAAATTCCAGATCTTTCCACTGTCAGACTTAGTCAGAAAACTTTACTACTAACTTCTGTGCTAAACCCTACAATCAAGTGAATTCTATTTGTCATCTGTCTTTCCATGTACTGGACACCCAAGATTTCCCAGTTCAACAACTGAAACTCTTATTTATTCTAGTGGCTCATGACAGTAGACTCTCAGGGAAGTCTGTTACATCCTGTGTTTATCCACTGAGTCTATCTCCCTCATCTAGGACTCCCATCAGAATATTGGCCCCAGATGGATCGCACTGTCAGGAGCTGCTCCTCGGTTGTCTTTTATAGTTGCCGTTTTAAAATCTGAGAATCACAGCTACTGTTGATAGTCTGTAAGGAACATGGTTTGGCTGATCACAGCTAAGGCCGTAATTCCCTCCGCTTTTCAGGCTGTATCTTTATACTGTTTTAACCCTCATACTCTCCCCAGTGTCTCCTAGTGCTCTCACAGGATCAAGCCTCAGAATTCACAAAAGAATGCTGGAAAAAGGCAGCATGTGTGTGGTACTCTGATGCTCTATGGCACTCCCAAGGTGGCTGTCTAGTTGTCCCATAGATTCTACTCCACTCCACCTTGTTTACTTGTTACAGTCAGTGTCAGACAAAGATGATGACGGCATCTGTAAGTTCCAGCTGATTTGCTATACATTTTTTAAGAATAGCTCAGGACTATGCCTTAATTGCCTTCTTAAACTTAAAATGTGTATAAACCTATAAAGATAGATTTGAGCAATTGGACATGCCCCTCATGGCTTCTTTTTCAGCCTTCAGAAGGATTTCCTCCAACTTCCTATGGTTATTATTTAATAATTTTGTAAGCTTTTCCCTGCATGGATTGAGGTTTATTACGGAAGGCTGTCACCATTGTTGGTTGTCCCACCCATTATAGGAATACTGTGTATGGCACCCATCTCACAGAATAGAGATATGAGAAATCTCAAAGTTCTACCACATTAAACAGGATTGTACAGGCCTTATTATTCCCAAAGTACAAAAGGAATAGGAAAAAGAAATACACTAAAAAAGAAAAATTAAGCTAGTATGAATCTTCAGTGAACCAAAAGTCTCCCTATTGCCCAAAGAAGAATAACTCCCAGCAGATAAATTGGTTTGAACGAACATGAAATTGTCATGATGAAACCCATGAGACAATTCTCATCCACCCTGACTGACCCAGATGATTTCCAGATGCATGTTTCTAATACTGTTGTGAGCAAGTCAAAGCCCACATGAGTCGTCTGAAGTTTTATCATTTACAGGTATGTGAAGCATTTCCAGACCCTCCAACCAACTCAGCAGCAGCTACTTCTCTGTGACTGGGTCCTGATTAAGGTCCTCCCAAGAAAGACTTCACTGGACCACGCTCAAGAGGACTGACTACGAGGTTTTCCTGACCCCTCTGCATCGCTCTAAAGTGCCAAGGCCTTAAGACGTGGGTACGTGTATTACAGCGGCAAGAGTGCCAGCGCCCACCAGAGACCCATTGGACCCGTCAGCTCCTCTGTTTCACCACGCAGACATAACAACTTACCAGCAAAGCAGAGTAAGCCAGGTGCCTCTGCATGATACCACCAGCTGATAACACACAGGAAAAACTAACTAACTTAGACTAGAACGCTATCTTTTCTTGAGAAGCTGGGATTTAAAGGAGCTGTTCTGAGATCTGTGCTACTAGTAAGTGACTGAAAACGTTAGAGACTGGATCAGTCCCTGAGTTCAGAGACTGGGTTGCAAGTGAGTGAAAAATAGACAACGAAATCTTGAAGAGTTGCGCGGAGGTGCCAGCCAAATTTAATCTTCTCCAAGTAATGTTGGTTGGACTGAGAAATTGCTAAACCAAACCTGTAATAGGACTGGTTATTTGGGTGTCTCTCTCTCTCTCATTTTTGCCTCTGTTACGTTGGTTTCTGTGTTGTCTTTCTAGGCCCCAATGTTCTCAGATAATTCACATTGCCCTGACTGTGGACAGCAGTGGTTCCCTAGTCTAGAACTGGGCCATTGGTTGTACCAAACTGAACTTGTTGAAAATGAGTGTTACCAAGTATTCTTAGACCGTATTAACAGAGCTGATTACTGCCCTGAGTGTTATCCTGATAATCCTGCTAACAGAAGCCTTGTTCTTCCTTGGTCTTTCCCACTTGAGTGGGCTCCCCAAAATCTTACCAGGTGGACCTTTGAAAAAGCTTGCCACCCGTTTCTTCTCGGTCCTCCGCTGGTCAGAAAAAGGATACATGACTCTAGAGTAGCTGGTTTTAACCCTGCGTTACAGTTAATCTTGACCAGAACAGACAAAACCTTAAACAAAAAACTTGGCCAAAGCAAGTAACTTCTTAAACAGTTAAAATCATGGAAACTCTAGAGAGTTTTGTACCAGTAGCCCAAGGAAGATGGAAAAATTACTCCTTTCTGAATCTGATCCAAACTGTCACTACTTTGGGGAACTGCTTGAATTGCTGGATTGGCTTCCAGGGTCTGCGTGTTTCTGGTTCAGCATGAATTTAATCAGTATTCCAAGCCACACTGTTCATCTAGAACCAGACTAATCTGTGTTCCCTATGTTTTGGAATTAGCTTACTCTTCCTAAAAAGCTCCACAGCCTAACTATTAACATATGACAAGGTAGCCCTGGAGGAGAAGCCCATACCTTGTGCACCATAATGATATTTCTCATGGTAACTTTTGTGGGAAAGCATCTTTGTAGCTGGGTTCTAGATTATTCCAGTAAAACAGCTAGACATTTTAGTAAGAAACTACATTGTTCTAGATTCCACCTCATATATTAATCAGTGATTATATATATATAATTTATTCATATATAACCACTTGCTCATCATTGGCTCTTTGGCTCACCCTTGGTGGGGCTTTGACATTATTGATAACTGGTCACTGTCAGAAAAATCACATTCAATCAGGCAGCACCTACCCAGGTTACATAAAAACATGCAGAAGTATGACTGTCAGCACTTACTTGGCTGGCTCTACGTAAGAAAGAGTATCCTATCTTTGTGGTGACTGGACTTAGAATGTCCTCCCCTGGAAAGGGAAAAGTATTTGTATTAGGAGAGAGGTGACAAAAGGAGTTACCAAGCTTGACTCCATATGTATTATGTACAGTTTAGGGAAAGCATTCTTAGAACTAAGAAGGTCTTACCTGACATTGGCCTCGTTCTGGCCTTCACTTGTTCATAAGAATCATGGATCAGAGTTTGGGTTAAGAAACTTGGAAAAAGCTGTTGAAAACATCTCGGAGGCCACTGAACAATTTTTACATTCCACGTAAGATGCTAGATAATCCAGTGCTTGTGTAGCAACTCAGCAATGGTCCCGAGGTTCTAGGTTCTTTCTGTCTTTCCCTCTGGGATCTGTGTCTTAATGGCTTTTTGTCCTAGTTGTTTCCTCAGTGAGTACAGTGTGGCTTGCTGCTCCAGACATTTCAGTCCCAAAGGTTGGAAGTAGGGAGCAGAAAGTTTTCTTTCAAGTATCTTTTATCTGAGAAGAAAATCTTTCTCAAAAGTCCCTCACAGATTCCTCTTACATCCCATTGGAAGGTACTGATTCACAAGGGAGCCCAGGATGCCCGGCAAAGGGGAATGGAGTTGGCATTGCCTGGGTGGGACACAGTGTCTCCCCTGATAAAATCAGAGCCTTTTCAGAAAGGAAGAAGTGAGGAATGAATGGCTGTTGGTGTGCAACAAATCATGCCTGCCACATGTTGTGAAACCAAATCATTTGTTAGTCTGTATAAAGAATGTACCCCGGAGATCTATCCTGTATCTGCCTTATGTCTGTCATGATGGAAGTTCTCTCCTGTTCTATTGCTGAATAAACTGTGTGGACTGCTAAAATGAGTGAAGACTAATTAGTTTATCATTAACCCTTGGTTAAGAACTTCACTATTCTAAAGCTCTTTCTAAAAAGTGAAAATTTACTTGGAGGTATTGCTTTTGAGGATGGTGTCATGATCAATATTATTGTCCCTTAAATTTTTTCAGACACACACTAAGAAACCCTGCATATGTGCAATCTTAAATACCAGCCAAATAGAGACAGGATTTTTTGTTTTTGTTTTTAACCAATCTCTCCTTTAAATAGTAAGGACATATTAATGGATTTATACAATCAATTTTCAAATCAGTGCCTGAATGAGCTTGTCAAAAATGAGAATATCGTGATCTTACAGAAATTTTGATTCCTTAGGTTGCTCATGGGGCCCAGGAATCTGCATTTTATGAAGAGTGCCTCAGGAGATTCTTACTCAGGTGCTCTGTACACCATACTTTGAGAAATAGAATAGCAGCACATCCATGGTATTTAGTTATCTGGCTTAAGAGGACGGGAACTGAGTACTCATAGTACTGCGAGGTAGTGATCGTTACTGTACTTTGCTGATGACATGTGAAGAGGTTTCATGTCGGACTGAAAGGTCACTGCTGATATTTCAGGTTGTAACTCGTCACATTTTTCTCGTTAATTGAAATAATTGAGACCGTTGTAGCCCTCCTCAAATGGTCCTGTGTGGTGTCATCATAAGCGGGGTGAGTACGTGGGCAAGAGAAAAGAATCAGAAACACTAATCTTAAAATTACATTTAGAAATTTACTTTGCCCTCATTCATGATTATTATCACACACCTGATAAATGTTCCGTTCTCAGAAATAATGTGGTAGATTTCATAAAATTGAGCAAGGAGAAAATTTAGAAAACTTTCAGGTTTCAGCTTAGGTTGTTTTAGTATTTCTTCACTTGCTTAAAATATTACAGGTTATTCTAGAATACTCCACTTCATAGCTATGAACAGTGAATTTTAAGGTATAAATATGTTCCTAAAATTAATTCTCATAACAAATGATCCCCTGTTTTAGATTATGTGAACCATATTAATCGCTACTTCCATACTGTGGAAGAGTTGATAATATTACTTACACATAATGACCATTCCTGAAATGACTCTAGGACCACTTTCTGTTACTTTACTTCCTGGGAGTGGAAGTTTAATGAAAACACGCTGGATCTCCTGGAAGGAAAATATCTCCTCAAGAGGAAGCTGTCCTGAATTAAGGTTCATCCCTAAGTTGTAGGAGAAGGTAGACAAGAAAGTATTGCATGGCATCCAGAGAGGATGTGGCAATCAGCATGGTACAGGTACCTGTGAAAGTGAGTTGAACCATAACTTACCTCTTCGGTGTCCCCTGGCAGCCCTTGAGTCTCCATGGAATCGGGAACACAGCTTGAAAACTGCTTGTTATAGAGGAAAAATAATGGCCTTGTAGCCAGCTGACCTGGGTTTGTCTTGTAATTCTGACACTTACTAAATGACCCTGGGCACTTTAACCTTTCTGTATCCAGTTTCTTCATCTGTGAAATAGGTTGTGTAATAATGCCTACCTCATGCTGTTGGGAGTTTCAAATGTGGTAACGTGTTAATCATGTGACACGTGGTAATTCTTTAGGGCTGGGAAGGGTACAAGAGAACAAAGCAGAAGTTAGAACTCTAGGGATAAGGAAGTCTTCGCTTTAGAACAGGGATTAAAGCCAATTGTAAGAACTCAATCCTGAATTATTGAAAACTTCTTAAATCCTTTCTGATGAAGGACAAGATTTATCTTGGGACTGAGGGCAAGCCTGTAGTTGTGTGAGTCAAACAGTCTTTGATGTAAAGATTAAGAGGCCTGGAGGGATGGATGACCAGAGGCAGATCCTTGTCACATTTTTAAGGCCCATTTATAATCATAATTACAGTAGATGTAATTGCTACATGATTTATTAAATCACCTGAGACTTTCTGACAACTCTGAAATAAGCAGTTTGAGAAAAGTTGAAGGACACGTGCAAATTCACCCAGGTCGTACGTGCTAGAGTCACAATTCAAACCTAGATTCCAGGTGCTATGTAGTATGTTTACTATAAGGTGGTGTTTTTTTGGTGGTTGTTTTGGGGTTTTTTTGTGGTTTTTTTGTTTTTTTTTAGTGTCATAGTTAAAAGCTTGGGTCCCATGGACTGAGTTCAAATCCTAACTGCTTTTACTAGTGGTGTGTTCTTGGGTAAGATTCTTAACCTCTCTGTATCTCAGCTTCCTCATTTGTAAGATAGTGGGAATGTTAATAATAGTCCATACATCATAAGATTTTTGTGGAAATTACATGAGTAAATGCATAAAATGCTTTGAATTTTGCCTGGCACAAAGAAAGCACTGAATTAATGCTATTATTTTTGTTATGTATGTTTTATATGGTATTTGTCTCCACAACAGGATCATAAATTGTTTGAGGGCCAAGATAGCTGCCTTTTTTTTTTAATCATCCCTAGAGCCTAAAATGGCATCATTCACTAAAATGTAAGAGTCTTTACAAATAGAAAAGATAAGTACTTATTGGGCCCTGACTGCCATTAAATTTGTCATGATGGCATTTATCTCTAAACTATCATCCTAGATTTACTGATGCTCTTTTGTCCTTCTTAGCAGCTAAACTAATTTCCCTTTCTTCTTTTTTTTTTTTTAATTTAATTTATGTTTAAATGTTGCAGATAACCAGAGCTGCTTGATACCTACCTCTTCCCTGTTCCCCAGTTTTCCTCCAGGTCTCCATCCCCACCCCTCCCATACTTGTCCCCAGTCCCTGTGGTGAGACTAGGGGGTCCCAGGATGGAGTAGAGGTTGGGTGAGGTCCTACTGCTCCCCCAGCCCCACTCACAAGGGTAGCTTTTCCTTACCTCCTCTCAGCTGGTTGTAACAAAACACACAGAAGCCTGTGGTTGACGTGCACGTCTGTCACATTCAGTTTGGTGTGTCTGGGCTCAGAGTTAACACTACAGGCCTTTCCTCTTGATTCTTTTCCCCACAGAAGCTAATATACTTCATTTTATTACTTACTTAAAAAATTGTTAACTATATCAATCACATAGGAAAGTGCAGAAAATAACATTCAGCTATGTACCCAGATCTAAAGTACATTAACATTTTGCCACATTTACCTCATTTTTTAAAAAGATACTTTATAGATGTAGCTGAAACCCATTCTTGTTCTCAGCCTATTCCTATCCTTCCCTCAGCAGAAGCAAGCATGTATCCTTTCTGTTCACATTTAATTTTTATATAAATTTAAATAAGGTACAGAGCAATAAAAAAGAAATGAACACTTTCAAAATTGTATTACTCAGTAACATTCATATATAAACATGTATTATGCATCAATTTATAGAGTTACCCTTACAACACTTTATTTTATATGTTGGCGTCTGCTGAACTTGGCTGTATTGCTGCATTGCAAAGGTCATTCTGTGGACCAGACAATGAACCAGGCTGTCAAAGCACTACCGTTGGTACATTGAGATGAAGCAGAAAGGGTACATCTTAAAAGACAGAGCACAGGGCAGCCACAACTGAAGAGGAAGCAGTGAAGCAATTTTGTGTCCTCTTCAGAGAAGTCCCAGGATATCGAAATTAAGGAAGACATTCTCCGTAAGTGGAGGAAAAAACCTTACTCCTTTCACCTCTTTCAAGCCCTCATGGAGACAGTTAAAGCAAAACAAGCTTTGCTGATTTCAGGGTCACAGGGAAGTGGAGATAATTACCAGTGATAAGACTAAGTTTTATTTAAGTGGAAAAATGAATCACTATAACCTCCACAAATAGGGCACTGAAAACCAACATTTCACAACTGAGCTTGTAAGGAATTCACTAAAAGTAAACGTCTTTTGTGCCAAATGAAGCATGTGGGTCTTCATGACTTCTCTTTTGCAGAAGATATCATCAAAGGAATTTTTTCCTCTTTTGGACATACTTATGGACTGGTTTTTTTCCCTACAGCTGCCAAAAGTCTTCAACGCCCCTGTTTTCCACCAGGATGAGGCTCTGCCTCACTTCTGTTATGCAGTCCACAGATTCCTAATGTATACACTTCCTGGTATGGACTGGACACTGTTCAAAAGATTGACCCGCTCCTGGAATAGTGGCCTCCAGATCTCCCAGACACCTCACCATGTGACTTCTTGTGAGGATGAGTCAAGAACCTCCGTGTTTGTACTGCTTCCTCCTTGTAGCCTTGAGGGGATACCATTTCAGCTGTGAACAGCGATATGTTACAGAGGGTCTGAGTGAAGTGGGCTACAGGAACGATGTGCACCTTGTGCAAGAAAAGCATATGCTGAGCATTTGTAAGATTACAGAAGTGTCTCTGATGATTCCTTTGCACATTGTTTATTGGCTACAACCCAGTTTCCAAGGAGTTCGTTTTGAAAGCACTCAGTTCTGTTTATTTGAAATAAGGTTTATTGAGGATATTCTACATGCAATAAAATGTACAGATTTTAAGTTCAATGACAAATGTAACTACCACCTCAATAAAGATATGAAACACTTCATTCCCCCAGAAGGTTTCCTCGGCCCTTTTCCAGTGGGTAATCCTCCCCCTAGGAACCGCTGGTCTGTTTTCCATCACCGTAGAGCATGGGCCATTCTAGACCTTCATGTAAATGGAGTCTGGCATATAATCTTGCGTGTGGCTTTTTTCACTCTTCACATTTTTTAGATCCATCCATGTTATGGTACGTATCAGTAGTTGGTTCACTTTTACTCCATTCGTTCAATCTTTAAATCACTCTATGCAGTATTTTGTTTCTTAAATTTTATAAAAATGCTATCATGTGCTTTTACACATTTTTAATATATAAATCATTAATCTAATTCTATATCTAATATTAAAGAATATGCCACACATTTGAAAATCCACTTCCTTATATATGGACATTTAGGCTTTCTCATTTTCCCTCATTTTAAACAATGCTGCTACAAACATCATTGGGCACTTGAGGAAAAGTTCCTCTAAGGTATTATCTAAAAGCAGAAATGCTGTTTTATAGAGTATGTGTGTCTTAACTAGATATTACGAATTGCTCTCCAAAGTAGCACTAACATTTACCTCATTGCTAGTAGAGTTTAAGAGTTCTCTGTATCCAAATCCTTACCAATACTTGGTATTGCCCGATTTTTAAACTTTTGCCAATCTGATGGTTATGAAATGGTATCTTACCATTATTTTGCATTTCCTTCACTACTTCTCTTACCAACTCATTAGACTTTGAGATGTCCTCCTTATTTAACTACTTGTCCATCTCTTTTGCCCACTTTTTTAAAAAAAAACATTATTTGTCCCTCACTGATTTTGAGGCATCTTCATGTATTCTAGCTATTAATCCTTCGCCGATTATATATGTTACTGATACTTGTCTAGTCAGCAAGTTTATCTTTTAACTTTGATTTTGATAATTTGATAGATATTAACATTTTTAACACCATCCCATTTGTTAAATTTCCCTTTATGGTTTGTGTATTTGATATCTTGCTTAAGAAAATCTTGAGGTTATAAAGATAATCCATAATTTCTTCTGAAAATTTCAAAGTTTTGTTCTTTACATTTAGGTCTCTGATCTGGAATTGATCTCATTTTTTTCCCCATTTGAAAATTCAGTTGTCCCCAAACTATTTGTTCGCCAATCCATTCTTTTTCTTGTGTCACTCCGTTTCCTTTACATATGTACGCATGTATTTCTTGGCTCTGTATTCTGTATAATCTTTTTGTCTGTTCTTGTATCAGTGCCGTATTGTTTTTAATGTCTTGATAGATCTGATAAAGATATCCCCCCTCCTTCACGATTCTTTTTTCTTCCTTCAGAATTATCTTAACTCTTCTTAATCCTTTACTGCTCTTTGTGAATTTTAGGGTCAGTTTGTCTGCTCCATAAGAACACATAACAATAAATTGTCCCGAGATTTTGTTTTAAATTGCAGTGAATTTATAGATTAATTTGGAGAGAATTGGCATTAAATGGTTTTAAGTCTTACTGTCTATATGCACAATATATTTCGCTACTTACTTCGTTTTTACGTCCTTCAATAAAGTTTTATAGTTTTCTTCCTAAAAGTCCTTTTTTTTAAAAGTTTCATTGAGGTATAATTTACATACCATATATTTCACCCCACTCTAAAGTTCCTGCATATATGTTGCTAGATTTATTACTATGTCCCTTTCAGTTTTTATTATGAAGTACCAAACAGTTACTGTGAATAGCATCTGTACTTTCTAAAATTTTTCTCACTGGACTTTCTATTTATTTTTTAAAGGATTGGGGGCTTTTTATTTTCTATCATGAACTAGGGTAGGTGATAATCCTCACTGCAACATGATGGTAATGAAAAACAGCTGGAAGCCCAGTCCCAGGGGACTGGAGATAAAAGAGTGACAAGGAACCCTCCAGATGTGAAACACCAGCAGAAAGGAAACCTGTTTTTAACCCCTCCCTTCACATCCAGTTTATAATTGGCACAACTCTTTACTCACACATTCATGCATTCATTCATTTATTCATTTTTTAAATTAAAATATGGGGTTCTCAAGATATAATGGAAAAGAATCTGAAAAGAAAAAATATATATGTATGTGTATGTAAAAAAAATTGGGTTCTTACTCTACTAAGATCAGTGCTAGCCATTTGGAATTTAAATTTCTAACTTGTAAAATTACATTTTACAAAAGAGTGTGAGAAAGATACAAAAAGGCTAGCTTCTCAACTAGGCTGTCAGAAACAGTGTAACACTTTACAAAGCTCTTTCATGTATATTTTTGCATTTAATCATCATAGCAACCCTTAATCATTTTTATAGATAGTGAAGGTTGGGTAACTTGGGGTGGTATGGTTTTTGACAGTAAGATTTAACTATAAAAGATAAAAGTAACTTTTTATTGCTTAAAAATTGCCTCTGATTTTGACTCCCTTTGTACAGCTCATAATAGTTTATATATCAGTCTTTGAGCACTGCATAGAAGGGCACTGTATAAAGAGATATTTGTCTCCACATTTTACAAAAGAATACTGTGAGAAAACCACTGAGAAGGCAGTGACAAGACACTAAGTGTATCTCCTGCTCCTGACACCAAAACAGCCATCTTTGTTTGTTGGTTGGCTCTGTGCATTATTACTTGTTAATGATAAGTGAAAGCTTCTGATAGGCAAACTGAGAAATTTATATGGAACAGAAACTAAAGACACAAAGGGAATCTGCAGTGATTAACTCAGCAGTGACTTAAATCTCCACTCTTAAATTTTTTATTTCAGTTTCAAAAAGATGTTCTCTTCAAGATTCTGGTCACTTGGTCTTGCTTTTTACATCCTTTCAGACACTGGAATGTGTTAGGAGGTTGTGGCATCTATGCTAGGTTAATAATCTAAAGCTTTTTTTCTGCTTGTAGCCTAGGATTTGGAATATGGTCTTCATGAAAGCCAGAAAATGTTTCTCTTCACTAGAAAAGTTTCAGAGAGGAAATATTACTCAAACTAAACAGACTTAGTAAATAAAGCTGAAATTGACATTTCTCCTATGTATGAGTAAAAAGTCATTTAATTTTTTTCATTTTATTTTAGTCACTGTGTATATGCCTTGTTTCCCGGGTCCTCGGGAAGCATGAGTCTATCTGGACTTGAGACAAGAAGAAAACAAGACATCTTCAGAAGGAAAACCAGACACTAGCAAAAAGTATCCCAAAGTCTGAAGAGACAGAACACAAACATGACCGACAGAGGACTTAGGGATCCTCCACAGGGTAAGACTAGTTTGTACAGCACGAGATTTGTGCTATAGGAAAACTAGGGCTGTGCTAAGTGAGAAAATCTGCTGACGGAAACTGAAGTTTGGAAGTAAAAAAGAAGTTAATGTAATTGCTTAATTTGTTATAAGTCTTGTTCTTTCACATCTCCTGGATTTTCACCATAGTGTCAGACCCTAATTATGAAGAAGAGTAATGTTTTAGAGACTCCAATAGTAGGAACCTAGAGTATTGGGAAAATAAAATGCATTTTAAAAAAAGATGGTAGGCAAATTGTTTTATATATTTTAAAAAATCAAAATATAAGCTAAATATTTAGAAGGGGGAATCTTTCAATCATAGGGAAAGATGAAATTTAAATTATTCCTGCATATATATATATATATATATATATAGGAGATATAAAGTAGGCAAAGTACGACGTAAGCTTTTCAGGAAAAAAGTGCATATTTAAATCTTTTATTAAGGATATTTTAAAATATATAAGAATGAACAGTATAGTGTACTCCCATGTACTCAATATCTAACTTCAACTTTTACCTACATAATGCTAATCTTGTTGCCTGCCTTGAAAGATTTAAGTGCAAATCCAAGACATTATATCATTTTATTCAACAGTACTTTAGCTTACATCTAAAGATAAATTTTTAAAAA